>NC_082606.1:2167798-3543054 GCF_030936135.1 Gavia stellata | reverse complement strand
TTGCAAGCAAACGGTAGCGTTCACCAAGCACAAATGGAAAGGGACGGCGCTGAGATGATGTCTAATAACTGGGTCTTCCTGACAACACCATATCTGCGCATCTACAAAACTCACCATCTTACAAGGACATTTACTGAACACCTCCTTACAGAGTCAGCAACAGACGCCAGCGATCAGCAAGAGGAGCCAGAACTGACGGTGGTCAGTATGGATGAGACGGGACCAACCCAGACTGCTAACACCAGCTGCTGTTACGCGCTGGCGGGAACTGCAGGAGGGCTGCCTTGTTCCACCCAGCACTGAAATGAAGTACAGCTAAGTCATTATCTTGGACCCTAAAACAAGGAACATAACTACAATAACAACATAACACCACAGCTTCATCCGGAAAAGCACCGGCACCAGCTCCTCGTATTCACGTCCCCTCCAAGGAGCCAGCAGGGATGGGGGGCACCATCTTTAAAACATCTGTCCCACGCCCCCCCGGGAAGGCTAAGGAACGAGGACAGAGAAGAGCTCAGCACATCTGGATGAGCAATAAAATAAAATATGATGTCCTCCTTCCTCCCACTGGTGTGTCCCAGACCAACGCGTTATAGGGTCTGGCTGCAGAGAGGCCTCGTTTCGTGGTAGCGACGTGGCCATGGTGGGATGCCGCAGCCGGAGGGCTGTATGGAGGAGCTTCTGCTCTCTGATTCGAATCCAGCTCCAGGGGCTGGCGGCACAGGCGGGACAGAGGGCCGAGGAGACAGATGCTCCATGCAGCCCAGCACTGCAGCCCTGGCAGGGCGGGGACATCCCCCGTGGGCACCCAGCTCCCCTGCCGCAGCCGTTTGGGGAGGGAAGAGGCTTTTCCCTGTGGAGTCAGAGAACCGAAATTCTTCAAACGCTTATCTCAAGAGCTCCTGTAAAGCATTTCAGGGATTTTGGCAGGAGGAGGGAAAAGAAGCCGTTCGATAAACCCCACCTTAGATGCCTAGAAGACAGCTCCCGAGTGCCCTGGTTCTGGAGGTAATTCCCTCATTCTCCGTTCCCCCGGCACCTCAGAAAACAGGGCACGTCTCCTGCTAGCCCCGCAAGGACTCCCTTGGGAACTGACTGAAAAGGTGAGCAAAACCGAAGCGATGCTGCAAAAACATCAGCCCCTCAGAGGACGGCATCGACATGAGGTTGTGCTACCAGCCCAGAGCACCCGCTCTGCACCAAGCCCCCAAAGCAACGCACCGGAGAAAGCTCTTAGCCTTCAGCATCCATCTTCCCTTTGCCACCGCCGTAGCACTAGGATGACTGCTGGAGCCTGCACCGTCCCATTTGCTGTACCCTGATATCAACCCTTCCTAGGAGCCGCCAATTAAAGCGCCGAACTGTTCTCAGCTCAGCCTCCCATGCATGAAAACGTCCTGTTATTTCGCACCTGCCAAGAGCTGTGTCCCAGCAGATTTCTCTTGAACTGACACTTGAGGATAATTAAACCCCTCTCTCTCCTCTGTTAGCAGCTCCGCAGATAAAAGGAGAGCCCTGGGGCCCTCCGGTCGCTGTTGCGGTGGGTCGCTTCTGCCCAAGTCGAGGAACATGAGACTCAGTTTCTCAACAGAGACGTGGGGGGGGGCAGGGGGACAGCTTTGCTGTTTGCCCTAATTTGGCAGGGGAGCTGAGCAAGATGTAAGATGCATGCAGGCAGCTTCCCTAGCAGGGTGGATCGTCTGGCGAATGGAGCGCTGGAAAACAAATGTCTGGGATCGAATCAAACCCCCCTTGTTGCTAAACCCGGGGTATCATCCGTCATTGAGCCGTTGGTCCCTAGAGGTCCGACCACGATGGTCCAGGCACCCTCCTCGTCTCCTCTGGCTCTAGCCTAAGCCGCCCAAGGCAGGGACCGGCTCCCTTCGCACGTACCACCACCAACAGCACTGGCTACCAGGTGCCCTGTAGAGCCAGCCCAAAGTTGGCCGGTTTTGGGGAGCGGGCGCCAAGGCAGGCAAGCAACCGGCCCACCGGCAGCAGGCAGCCCCACGCCGCTCTCTGCCCGTCTCCCGTGCACGCTGCCTGAGGTTGTCGGATGCACCGAACCTCAAAGCCGAGCTTCGATCGCAGCGGTTTTGAGGTTGATGTTGAGCATCTGCCATCGCTCCGGACTGGGCCTCCAGCAGCTCGGGCCGTGGGCTGAAGGCCGAGGGGGGGTCCCCGAGGGCACGGCGACCCCCACCTACCTGCCCCGAGGAGCCCTTCTCGCCGGGGGGGCCCTCCCCTCATCCCAGCCCCGCTGCGGGGGGGCCGGGCGGCACTTGCGGAGGGCCGCTCCGAGGAGCCGCAGGTCTCCAGGGAGCACGGGGCGGTGGCGGGGTGCCGCCTGCCCCCCCCGGGGCTGGGTCCCCCCCTCCCAGCCCCATCCCTGCCCCCGCTCCCCTCCGCCGCCGTTACCTCGCGGGGCTCGGGCGGCGGCCGGGCGAGACGCGCCGCGCTGTAGCTGGGCTCGGCTCCGCGGGGCTCGGCGCATCCTCCGCCGCTCGGGGCTCGGCCGGGCTCCCTCGCCCCGCTCCCCGCTTCTCTCCGCGTTGCTCCGCGCTCCTCCGCGCCCGCTTACCCGCTCCAACGGCGGGGGCGAGCGCATACCCCGGGGCTTGGCGGCGGCGGCTGCTGCCGGTCCCCGCGCAACGCGGCTCACGGTTCCGCTCGCCTCCGCGGCGCCGGGCACCTCCCGCCGCAGCAGCGGCGGCGGCGGCAGCAACAGCAGCCGCCGTACCGAGGCGCCGCGCCCCCCGCCCCCGCCTCCCCGCTCCCCTCCGCGGCCGGGACTGCTTTAAAGTGAGAGCGCCCGCGCAGGCAGCCCGGCGAGGGGGGGGCTGCCTGACACCCCCCCGGGATGCATGATGTCCATCACACCCCCCCCGGCCTCCCTCGGGCTCCCCGGGGTGCTGGGCAGGCGATGCGGCTGAGCCCCGACAGCTCGACACACTGATGGCTGCAAAGGCAGCTTCGCTCAGCCCTGTCCCCGGTGCAGGGCACAGGCAGCCCTGCCACTGAGTCCCAGCAAGCAGGACGCAAAGCAACCCACCTCTGTTGTTTTGGGACAGTGAGAGACCCCCAGCAACCCGGCAGCGATGCCAGCCTGGTGGGGGGAAATAAATGTTCCTGGATCCCTGGGGAGAGAAGAGCTGGCTCTGGTTATCCGCTGCCCTGCACCTTCCCGGTGAATCCCAGTCCCACTGCAGTCGGGGGACACTGGGACAAGCAGCCAGCGCCTTGCTGGAGGGGCTTTCCAAGGAAGATTTTATCCACAGGACAGGTCAGCAGGGTCTGAGGGAAGCCGTAGCCTTCCTTGGTGCTCCGTGCATTCAGCAATGATGCTCAAAACTCTGCCTGGAGATTATGGGCCCAAGCTCTGCAGGGCCTGGCTGCCCGTGGAGGAATCCCCTCTCCTTGCTCCCCGCTGCACCCCATGCCCAAACAGCCCCCCCGGCCTTGCAGGAGCATCCTCAGCCATTGCTCTGCAAGACCAACTTGCACCACGTCCTGAGCACGTGCGGCGCTCGTGGCCGTACACCCGGCACAGGCCGCGCGGCGCGGGAGACACTAATCCTTGCGGAAAGGCGTATGGAGCTACGGCAGAGCCCCCTCCCTGAGCAGCCCTCACCCTCTCTGCAGGCCCCGTTTTTGTGAGCACGTTCAGGCACTCAGCCGTAAAACCCATTGCTACGCAGCGTTCGGGGTGCTCTGTGGCAAGTTTGCAAGATGATTGAATTGTGCATTGTTCTGTTTCCAGATCTAATCTTATTCCCCTGGCCGGGTTTGCCTCCCCCCTTCCCAGGGCTGGGGGGAGAGGAGCCGCCAAGGGCTCGGCACGCCGGACACAGCCCAGGGAAAAGGCACTGGGCTCCCTTCCACCAGCCAAGCTGCGAGCCCCCTGCAAACCCGCCACCCTGCCACACTCTCGCTTCAGATATCATCAGACGTTTTCCTTTTCTCCTGCCAATATTATCCTCATCCTTATTCAAGTGGGAGCCGAGGCTTGCAGGTCCGCGGCTTGTAATCAAAACTGGAATTCTCTTCACGCGGATACGTTATCTCTGATTGTCTTGCTGGAATGAAACGGTGTGTTTGGGGAGGTTTTACAGAGCATCCCAGCCTCTGCAGCCCGGGGGGGTGAAGGAGCGCCTGGCCGTGGGTTATCGGCTGGGCTGCAGCAGCCCACAGCGGGCAGAGGTGCCGGCGGCGCTCGGCGCTGCACACCCACCGGGAGGGAGCCCGGTGCTCCCTGCCCCACGGAAACTACAGCCGCCACAGCAAGGGCAGGCGGAGCTGGGGCAGGAGCAGGCAGAGGTGCAGGCAGCTCATTGCGGGGCAGCCGGGGATGGAGCTGGGCACCGCTGCCCAGCCCCGGCTCTGCGGCAGGAGCGCAGGCAGCGTCCCTCCTTACCTTAACGCTGCGGTACCGATGCTCACTGCTTTCACACTTGGCGTTCTTCATCAGTGAACACCATCTGTACCACAACCCGGTATTGTTATGACCTTTGAGGCTCCATCCAGTGGTCGCTTCCATCAGATGCTTTTGTGTCTTACTATGATCCCAGGCACGTTGCCAGACTCAAAACGCGCTGGAGGCAGGGAACGTCTTTCCTCCGGTTTCAGGAAGGAGGTACAGCGTCCAAAAAACCCACCCAGGTGCCAGGACTGGGTCTAGAATTATTCCTGTTCCATTAACACTAGAGGTAAGCGAGGTAGGAAAACCCACCTGGTAGGAGGATTGTGAAGTAATTAATGCATAATATTAGTAATGATCTTCTTATTCCAGCTCTGCTTATTATTACAACAAGTTTTGCTCTAGTCCACCATGATGTGCTGCATAAAGCAGCTATCTCCTGAATCTGATTTCCTGTTTGGAGATGATCTCTAGCTGAGAAATTACCTGCTCTTAAAACTGATTAGAGTCCTCATCAGCACATTCTTCACCCATCCTTTAGGCAGGCCCTAGAACATGTAGGAAATTCAGAATAATTTCATGCAGGAGGTGAAATTTGGAGCTGGTGGCCCAGCTGTGTGCCATTTCCAGAGAAAATCCAGAAAAACCACTGACAGCAGAAGGTTGCTAGCCCAAATCCGGGTGCTGTGAGCTGCCCCGCTCAGAGCGGCGGATGCTTCAGCTCCTGTGGTACCTTCCCTGCCGGTGGCCGACGCCGGCTGCCTCTGCCTCACCGCCCCTTCCACTCCCGAGCACTTTGGGGGGCTGTCCCAAGCGCTGGGTACCTGCCAGCCCCAGAGCAGAGGGAGGCTGGCATCGGCTGTCCCTGCCTGCGGGAACGATCCTCCCTGCCCCGTGAAATTGGGGACCCCAGGGGACGCCGTCAGTGCAGGATGTGCCCAGCGCGTCCTGGAGGGAGCCTGGAGCGGGCAGGACCCTGCCGACTCCCACTTCAGGCCCCTGCGGTTGCAGGCAGCCGGCTTTCTGCTCCCTTCACACGCTGGTCCAGCTCCATTTGGAAAGCAATGAGGTATTTTTCCTCCTCTGCTTCCCATGGCTAAAAACTGTCTTGCAACTCCCATGGTTAAAAACTGTCTCCTAATTTCCAGCCTACATTAGCCAGTTTAAACCTATTTGTTCTTGTGCCAGCACAGTCTTTTAGCTTAAATGGTTCCTTTCTGTACCTGGTGTTTACTTGCTTGATATATTTATGGAGAGTAATCATATCCCTACTTTGCCTTCCCTTTGCTGGGCTAAACAAGCCAACTGCTTTCAGTCTCGTCTTATAAGACAGGCTCTCCATTCCCCCCACCGTGCTAATAGCCCCTCTCCGCACCGCTTCCAGCGGGAATTAATCTTGCTGGAAGACGGGCCATCGCGGTTGTGCTTCAAACAAGCATCTCCCTGTGCCCGGCACAGCCACCAGCGCCTGCTCCACCTCCACCGATGCCACCCCGAAGCAGGTGACTGCAGCTCCAAGCGCGGCGCTGCAGCACGTGTGCTGGCCTTCCCCGTGCCAGATCGTCACCGGAATGAGGTGACGCTGGTGGGAGACCTTGCCTTTTGCCTCCCGAACGCATCTGGCCAGCCGGCAGCCGTCCCAGCCCGCTCCCCGGGCTGCCGGCTCCTGCCTTCCCCTCCGGCCGATGGCTTAGGGGTTGGGTGCTCCCGCATGCTGAAGAGGGCTGATTTCTCTCCTCTCCACTGCGCTGCAATGGTGTATGTGCAGAGCTCTCCCACGGGGGGTTATAAACTCCCGTAGCCTTAAATGAAACTCACAGAGGACGCACAGACTCATCCCACTAAACACAAGAGGGAGATGGTATCACCATGCTCTGATGGTCACTAATAACTTTACCTCTCCTGTGCTATTCTCAGCAGAGATAAACCTCCAGTGTCTGATGAGCCAGAACAGAAATATCCAATGGCTCTCCGTTCTTTTCTATTTTTGCTGCAAGCTGGTTAACCCTGAAATCCAATTACTGCTCATTATTCAGTGGAACTTGCCTCTTATCAAACGGACACATTGCAGGGCCACTCTGCCGACTCCGAGTGCTAATGGAGCTGCAAATTACTCCTGCCACGATGACGGACCCATAGGTGTGAGCCCGGGGGTACCGCTCCAGCACCCCACACACACGTGGGGCTCTGGGACACCTACCCCTGCATCCCTTCCCCAGGCTGCCCGTCACTGCTGAGCGCGCTGCATGCATGAGGCCACGGGCTAATGCCACAAGCTCCCCGGAGCTGCAAGCACGGCTCACACATGGCAGCACTTGCTGCAGACTTGGCTCCCAAGGTCGCTGTGGCACCCATGGGTGCCACGGACCGGTCCCACTCCCCGGTGCGGGCTGAGCTTGTCGGCCGGGTGCTCAGGAGTCGCGCAGGCTGGGTCTGTGGCGAGCAGCCTTTAAGCTCTGGGGGTTATTGCACACGGTGTGAAATACAAGGGGCTGATCCAGGCACGCCGTGGATTAGCCTAGGAGCTCGATGTGCGGGAGAGGCTGGCTCCCTGCATTAGCACGGGAAGCGGGCGTGCAGCCAAGCCAAACGCCGCCTAGTTCGCATTCGGCGCTGAATTCAGCAGGTGGGGAAAGAAAAAAAAAACAAAACGGCTTTGCAGTTTTCTTTGCTGATTAAAGTCATGGCACAGCAAGTTTCACCTACGTTCATTACCGGGAGGGGAGGGAGGGGGATGTTCCCAGCAGCAGCTGCTGCTGATGCTCCCCCGGCACCAAAGAGGCAGCCGGGTGCGGACTGAACCTCCTGCCCGTGACCCTGTTCTGCATGGGCTGGACGCGGCCCCGGGGCCGCCACCCACACTCTTTGCCCTCCAGTTGCCTGTCTTCCTCTCCCTGGGATTAGCCCACCCTGCCACGGTGGCCTCAGGGGCAGTTTCTCAGGTCAGCCCAGCTTAAATAAACCCACAATAGTCTCTCTCTCTTCCAGATCATCCATCAGTCCTTCTCCGAGACCGTTTAGGCTAATCCCCCTCAGAGACAGGTGATGGAAATGGCAGGGGATGCTCCAGGCGAGGTCTCCTGATGCCGTCGGATGTGCCTGCCACACTTTTTGGCACCCACTGCATCATCACCGGCTTGCTGATGAGCCCTGCCAAGCCCTGCCTGCTGCCTCCCTCCCTCTCTCCCTCCCCGCTTCCCATGTGCTGCCTGCAATATCACACCCTCTGCTTCCCCTTCAACTGGACCAGCGGGCAATCCAGCAGGCATCTGGACCAGCCACGGGCTCATGGCTGCATCGCAGCCTCATTAACGGGGTGATGCGAAGCCCGGCTTGCGCTGCCCATGGCGAGACCGAGGGTGCAAAGCTGCGCCGTGCAACAGGGACCCGTATCTCACTTGCCCAATTCGTCTCGTACTGCCTCGGCACGAGCGTGTCCGAGGAGCACCGAGGAGCTGCTGCTGCCGCCTCTGCCCTGCTTTCCCTGGCTGCACCAGCCTTTTATTCATCGCACCGGCCTCCCGTGCCCCTTCAGAGAGGCGCTCACATGAAGTGCCATCCACTTCCACCCGAGACTTCGTGGCTGCTGGCGGGAGGACGGGAGCAGCGCCAGCACGACGGATGCGCGTGCAGGATTGTCCCCGGGCAGCCGAATTTCAGCCCAGGGCCAACTGTGGGAAGGCAGCAAAGCAGGGGCTGGAGCCACGGTTGTGCGGGGGGCATGGGGAGCAGTGGCTCGAGGTCTCCCAGCTCAGCGCTGCGCTCGGGTGGCTCTGGAGCTGGGCACCCCCCATGCCAGGGGCAGGAGGGCAGTAAAAGCAGGCACCGGGAGCTGAGCACAACCTAGTCCTTCGCTTCCACCCCTGGCTGCCTTGTCAGCTGCCGTTGTCCTGATTAGGGGTGACTAATTCCCCCCGCCGCCCTCCCAGTCGGTTAAAGTGATTAGCGCCTTGGCAAACGGCACCAGGGAAACCCAGCAGTGGTCTCCCACCCGGATCGCGGGGTAATCGGTCCGCACTGCCCGTGGGGCACCCAAGAGAGCAGATGACCGAGAGGTGCCACCCTGAGCTCCCCCGGGACCCAGCAGCTCCTCTTGGCCCAGGTCTGGTCCCCCCGCTCCAGCCCCGGCTCGGCTTCTTCCAGCTCCTGCCAAAGGCAGAGCATCCCAGGGAGCCGCCGGAGTGGGAAGGTGAGAAAGAAGCCAACGAAACCCCAGTAAGTGAAAGATTAAACATAATACCAAGTAAATTAATATACAAGAAGAGAAGGCAGGTTTTAAATTAACTCATTACACTGCTAGGCTTTCAAACCCATTTATTTACTCCATAGGTCCTGCGGCTTCATATGGAAAATGGCTTCTGCTTGACTGCTATTAAAGCTCAAACGCAGAGCGACGTGGCTGCGCGGCGGGCGCCGAAGGCTGGCAGTCGACACCTGAGCGTGCTCACAGATATATGCAGGGACGGGTAATTGCACATGCAAAACGTTTGGCTGTGACAGCAAACAGGACGATTGAGCGCAGAAATGGGAATCCATTTCCGTGCACAATTACCTGGGGGGGGGGGGTGGGGGGGCTGAGCCATGGCTCCAGGAGATGACGGGGCTGGTTCCACCCCCCAATCCCCTCCCTGAGCGCTGGATGTGCCATGCGATAGCATCCTTTTCTCCGTGCCTGCCTATTTCCCGGGGGAACACGGCATTTCCATCCTCCCGGGAACCGGGGGCCGCTGTGCCGAGCCGGATGAACCCAGTGCTTATTACGGGGTTAGCTGTGATTATGGAGCAGACAGCTTAATGAACGAGCTGTTCTTTGGGGCAGATTTACTGGGAAAAGGGGCAGGGGAAGGAAGCGGATAGTCTGAACCTCTTTGCTTGGAAAGTCTCTGCAATTAGGACAGCTTTTCTACAGGGTCTCTCTTACTCAAGAATTGCTGTTCCCAGGTCTTACTGAGGACCCGGTTCGTGATAGAAGATAAATGAAAGAGCAAAGGGAAAAAAGAGCCCAGACCTCATTTTCTTCCCGCTGCCTCCCCTCGAGCTGGCAAACGAAAGCATCGTGGAGGCTCAGCCCAAGCTACAGAGAAGCGGCTCGTGCCGGAGGCAGACGACATGTTCCCCAGGGGCTCTTCGTGACAGGGGCAAGGTCTGGCACCGGCTCTGCCCAGTGGAGCTTGCACGGGTCAGGCCAGCAGCAAGCTGAGACCCTGCTTTTTTCTCTATTCCTGACTGCCAGCTTTACTGCACTACAATTCCCAGCAGCCTACGGGAGGGTCTTCGCCTCGGAAAGCGGCATCGAACGGGGCGCGATTGATAAAGCACTTGGGGGACAGAGCCACCTTGCTGGCCGGGCAGCGAGCTCAGCATCAGGCTGATGGGGATGGATGTGGGCAGCGAGGCAGCGCCAGGAGCTTTTAAAGCCGGAGCAAAGGGCAGGAGCTCAGCAAGGGACGAGGTCCCTTCCCAGCAGGGCAGGACTGAGGGCAGGGTGAGGGGATCACCTCTCGCATGCTCTCCTGCCTCCTCCCAGGGCCATGGTGATGCTTCGCACTGGCTGAGCGGGGAGAAGAAACGGTCCGGGATGGTCCGGGAAAGGCTTCTCCTGGACTGATCTGGGCAGCATGACATGGGGGGGACACCTCTGCATCCAGGCTGGAGCAAACCCACCTCTCCAAGGGCTCTGGGGATGATGACGCTGTGGCTCCAGGTTCACGTGGGAACTGCTGAAAGGAGGCAGCCCCCAAGCCCCCTCCGCACGTGCCTCTAATTATCACACCTTCACCTCTGGGCAAGCCAGCCCTGCTTTCCCCCAGTCATAATTCAGCCTGACACAGCCCAGCAAAAATCAATTCACTCTTATATGAAAATGCCAAGGCAAATTATTTCCTAAAGCCTTTGACAGGGCTTTCTCTCTCCCAACGACTGTATCTTTGGTGTCGAGTCCTAAATTACAGATTAACCCTTTGAGCTCCTCCAGTTCGCTGGAGAGCCCGGCCCGCCGGGTGATGGATGAAGCCATCAGCAGGAGCACCTTGTCGCCTCGTTGCCCAGCCCTAAGGGATGGGCCCATCTAGCTGCCTACGTGCGAGTCCATCCATTCTTCCTTCCCTAAATCATCCCTCAGGAAGGCTGCCGGCTGTACAACTCTTGCCTTACGACCTTGTCGGGGGGAGCGAGGGAAGCAAGGGCTGCCTGGATTCATAGCCAGGCAGTTCAGGCGTTTGGGGTGCCCTTCCCCAGAGACCCCCAGCTGGTCCTTCCAAAGGCAGTTTGTGGTCAAAGGACTTAATTTTTCTTCTTCTTTTCCTCTTTTTCACTGCGTCCCGGTAAAGTCACCATCGGGAAAACCCACCTTGGCATCCCTGCTGTCTCAATAGCCGCATCCCAGTGGCAGGGTCCGGCCCCGATGTGTCCCAATTTCCTTGCAAGGTCGCAGGCTACTCTGCATTTGATTATTACGTGGCCTTTTAAACTCATTTTCATAATCAGTTCCCAAGTACAGAAAGGGAGGAAGGAAGAGAGAAGAGAAATGATGCGCGGTGGGGTCTTAGGAGTAGGGGCTGCAAGTCCCTGGGAGCACCCATCGGCTCCTGGCAGAGCATCGTGGCAGGGAATGTCACCCCCGGTCTAAGCAGATGTTGGAAGAAAATACCAGAATGCTAAAAAGCCTTAAAATCTTCCGCTCAACGAAAAGGCTTTCCCCAGCCCTAGGCCACAAAGGATGGAAATCAGAGGGAGCCGATGAAAGAGTAAATCTAATAAAGGCAGTTTTAATCGGAGCAGAAAAAAAGAAGAAAAAGAGAGGTGGGAGGGGGAGTAGAGATCAGAGTTGTAAACTGGCTGGAAATCAGTCCTGCCGTTATCACAAACACATGATCGGAACTTAATAGTATTTGACATTTCACTAATTTAAACCAAGAGTCTTGGGAATAGAAAGAGAAAAAGAAAGAACATTATTAATTTCGAAGACCTCCTCCTGGAAGGGCTCACGCTGAAAAAGAAAAGAGAAATGTTAGAAGAAAATTGTTTCTTTATATTTTTCCCCATTTCCCTCCTCGAGCCGCGGAAGAGCTTGCTAGCCGTTCAAAACTCGGGGCTAGGCTGCCCGTGCCTCTCCCAGCCCCAAGCAGCGAAGGTTAAAAGGCCAACCGGGTCCCGGGTGCGCCACGGGCGGGTACAGGGTGGGATACAGGGGTATGAACCAGCAGAAGCCACAAGCTGGTAGTAACTCATGCACAGGCTTGCACAGCCCCGGGAGGTGCCTACAGCCGCTGCCCAAAAGCGCCCGTCTGTCCTGCATCCGCCGACGGACGAGGTGCCGAGGACCGAAATAGCTGACCCTGAACCCATCACAGCATCCTCAGCAGCTGCGGGGAGGGCTGGAGGCAGGGGAGCGGGACAGCAGCTCCCCGCTTCCCCCCCACGGAGGAGCCGAAGGTGAAAACTGCCAAAAATAAAACGATTCAGGACACCGCCTCTATTGTAAGGGCAGATGGATGTCGCTGGGGCTGCGCTTGAAAAGGTGGATCTTAAAGGATGGAATTCAAGAGACTTTTGCAGAAAGCCTCTCTTTCTCCAGAGCTGATAGGCTGCTTTGCGGATAAGGCTTCCGCGGGTGGAGTGGCAGGCCAGCCTTCAGGTCTGACCGGGAACGGGAAAAAGCCACCCCAACCCTCCCCAGATGCCTTCAGCAGTGGGGAGGTGGCTTCCCTCGCTCCTCCAACGTCCACCACAGACCTTTTACAGAGCATTTCTAGCTCTTCCCCTGCTATTTTAAGAGACTTCAATAATCTTAGGCGATTATTTCAAAGGATTTTTGAAATTGTATTTTTTCCCCCCTTTCAGTGCGGCCGCACAGCACATCACCCGAGAAGCCGCACGGCTGCCTGCGGGGTGGCCAATTTAGCTCCATGTATTTTGACTGCTTTCTCAAGTCCTGCTATTGATTTTTCTGCCGGGTCCAGCTGAGAATTCAGCTTATTAAAAAAAAAATAAAAAAATCACAACTGGGGCAGAGCTACACTGCTGATGCCTGCCTCCAGATGAGGCTTCCGCCTTCCCCAAGTGCGGGTCCCGCCGCTCCGAGGGTCCTTTGCTTTTAGGGGTGGTGGGAGCCATGATAAAGGAGAGAAATTTCCCCGGCTTCCCCAGCGATGCCTGGGGTTTGCTCGGTGACCAGCAATTAGCTGGTTCCCCAGTGCACGCCCTGTTTAACAGCGTTTGCTCTCACCCGGTTTCAGCACAGATAATTTTAGCACTTTAGCCCTCGCTTTACCTCTTCAACCGAAGACTTCATTTGCCGCCAATGAAGCTGGTGGTTTCAAGAGCTGGGCCAGGTTACTTGCCTTCAGGCAGATGTTCAGTGCTACTCAGCCTGCTGAAAACGGGCAAATAATAGGAAAAAACAATGATTTCCATGCTAAGCCCTTCACAAGCCTCCTGTGCCAGCTCCCCACCTCAGCGCCGTGCCCGGCGAACGTCCCCGTGCCACCAGCTCCCCCCCAGCTATTTGGGTTTTACTCCTCATCGCTATTAGACGTGCCCTGGAAGGGGTAAGGAGGCAGGAGAGATGCTGAAGCCGCCCCGTGATGGCTTTGGCTTTTGTTCTCTTTTATTGCTGCCTTCTGACAGAGAAGAAACACAAAGGGGATATTTATGAGCCCTACCAGCGGTGGGTTTGGCTCTGGGCTGCGTTTAGAGCACCTCCGTTGTTTCCCAGCATTAACCGCCTCCCGGATATTTACAGCGTTTGACAGCTGGAGACGGAGCCAGGTTAAAGCGCTCGGCTGCTCGCATGAGCGACCCGCGCCTGGGGCGAAAATTTGTTAGGGGACGCAGGGGGAGAGGAGAGGAGAGCTCCTGGGTGAAAGCGTGGCCATCTCTTCCTCCCCAAATCCCCGCGTAGGCCCGGCCAGGAGGAGATGGGGAAGGATGCTAAGTGCTGCCCGTGTTACACCAGTGTGTTCCCAGTTTGCTCCCCTCGGTCCCCCGCAGGAGCTGGGGTGGTTGGGGTTTAGCAGGTCCCCCCTTGCCTTTACTCTGCTTCCCCATCCCCGCTGCGGATCTGCCTCATTTTTCTTTCTCTCCCACGCTCCCTTTAACTCATGTTTATTTTTTCTTCACCGCTTTTGCATCCTATTCATCTGTCTCTCTTTCCATCTCATCTCCCCCATCCTGAAAGGCTTGTCAGGAGAAGAAAGAACGAGCCCAGCTTCTCCCAGCTCTATTTACCAAATCAGGCCTGGAGTCAGGTTTTATTTAAGAAAAGGAAAATGAACTGGATGCAAGTAGGCCAGAAGAAGCGCCCGCGAATAAAAAGGGTGATGGCAAAGAGAAGGATGAACAAGGGAGAAGAGGCAGAGCATCCCCTCGGGATGCTGGACACAAGCTCATTGCCAGAGCCCCGGTCCGGCGCTGGGGATACCGCCGGCCGCAGAGTTGGCAGCTCATTAGCAGTGCCGAAACGGCGTGAAAACTTCGGGAGTGTCATGGGAGGTTGGGGAGCAAGTCAGGTGGCTAATTAGTTGGTGTAGGGCATCTTTTATTTGAAGCCAAAACAGCGGTTTCCTTCCCCCCATAGGCTATAAGGCAATTAGACAGCCAGCAGCTCGCAGGAGCAACAGCTTCAGACTGGGGGGCAGTGGGGGGAGTGGGGAGAAAAGCTCTGTAAGCCTCTCCTGGCCCCCGCCACGGTGCGGGCAGCACCGCCGTAGGGGAGAAAAACCCTGCAAGAGGAGCTGGGGGATGCTCTGCCTCGCCAGCCCTGGGGCACGGAGCCTCGAACCCCTCCGGGGACAAGTTCAGCTCAGCCCTGACCTGCAGCAAACCTGCCCAGACCCTCCGGCCCTAAACCCAGGCTCTCCCAGTGCCTCCCTTCCCGCCACGCCACCCCTCCCAGCTCCTTCAACACTGGGGACCCCTCTGCCGCCCCGGCCAGCGGCTTGACCTTGCCCCATTTCAAGCCCTTCCCCATGCTGTGGGGGCTACAAAACATCCCCCAGCTCCAGCCAGGCGGCCCCCCGAGTCCTCCCTGGGTGATGCTGCAGTGCCGGGAAGAGGGCAGGGCTGGGATGGGGTGCCCCTATAGTGCCCCTATAGCAGTCTTGGGGTTCCTTCAAGGGATCCAGGGGAGAAAACAAGGCTGGGTCCTGACAGCCTGCCCCCCGCTCCTGCGGACCCCGGCTTTCAGGGGCTTTGCCTGGGCAGGCTCAAGGCAGCCGAATGAAAAGCAACTGAAAAAATACATTTTTTTTGCAGACAATCCAGCACCTTTCTGGAAAATAGCCTCTAAAGAGGGGCCTGGCCCCGTGCCCGGGGAAGTTAACTTCAATTGACTCAGCTGCATTTCGCTTCAGGCCCTCTCTGATTTTTCTGGAGCACCTTGTAATATTCAAGTGCTATTGGGAGGAAATTAAATTCACCGCACTTAGCATAAGCGTAAACCCTTTCCCACAAGCCACGCTCTTACGCAGGCACACGAGCATCTTCACCATCACCTACCTCGGGCTGCCTCGCAGCAAAGACGCGTTCCCCGGCGTTTGCAGGATCAGGGCCCCGGCTGGGTACGCGGCTCTCCTGCCCGGAGTTTGCTGGTTATTCATGGCTGTGGTTCCTTGTTACACATCACTCGCCAGCCGCACTCCCGAGATAGCAGGAAAAGAGATCCGCAGCCGAAACACTATTGTGTAGAGCTTGTACATTATATATTTTAGCCTCTCCCCCGGGTGTATCATACATTCTCCAGCACAGCCCTGTCAATACACTGCAATAGAAGCCTTTGTACTTCCTTTAAATTAAACCCTAATTTACCCAGATAAGCAGGGCCTGGGTGGAGAGGCTGCCGAATCCAAATCCCCACGGCTTGTTGCTGTTCTCGTTCCCACTCTTATGAGCTGTTACTGGCCATCGCTGGCTAATTAACCCACACTGATGTAATTTGCTGGGGGGAAACACAAGCTCAGGCGCCTCGTTAGGAAGGCTTAGGTGGGAAGCAGCTCCCGGCCAGCCGGAGCAGTGGGGCTGGACATATTCCCAGTGGCGGGGAGTCCGGGATGCTCTCGGGGGATGGATGCTGACCCACTGGAGCTCCTCCGTGCTGCAGCCCCAAAGCCTCGTGCCAAGGAGGGGGCTGCAGGACCACCACCCGCTGCCGCCGTGCGGACCTCGGACCGATGCCGGCAACAAGAGGAGCATCTGCGGCAGCGAGCCAAGACCATCTTCAGCTCACCTTTCCCACAGCTGGGCGAGCTGCCCAGTAAACCCTCTGCCCCGCTTGAAAGTTAGCGTATCTTAAAACAAAGGCATTTGGCCTTAAATCCCCTTTCGCTCATCCTCCTGAACAGATTTGGTCCGGGAGCTGGGCGTGCTGGGCAGCAAACCCACGTACGAGGAAAGCACATCAGCTCCTAGCAGGAAAGTGAATTATTGAAGTCGAGGGAAGTTGTGACGAGTCAGTTAGGGTGGACTGCCGTATGCTCCAGGTGAATTATTCAAAGCCTGGTTTTAAGTGATTCCTGAAATAAAGATGACGGAGACTGGGGAGGGAGGAAAACTACTGCGAAGGGCCACCGCGATGCTTCCCCGGGTGCAGGGACCAGGGTGTCCCCGCCACGGGCTGCTGTGGACTGGCGGAGACGGGATGCTGCAGGCTTTGCTCTGCACCCCTGGGCTTTCGCAAAAATACCCCCCACAAAAAAACCACCCCGTGGATGTATCTTTTAATGCTGTTTTATTCTACAGCCAGACATTGTGGTCTGGAAACGGCAGGGCTGGTTTAACCCCACTGGTGCAGCCGGCCGGGAGAGCCAGGCAAAAAAATGTCCCCGCTCCGGAGGACATCATGTGAATTTTATTTGATTTCAACAGAGCAGAAAGCAGCAGAGCTAGAAGCGGTGTGCAGTGCTGGGAGGGGGGAAAACCGGGCTGAACTGCCTCGAAGGCTCCTAAAAAAGCCAAACCACAAAGGGAAACAAGAGGGAAAGAGAAAATACTTTATTACATCTGTTTGAAGGGAGGAAGAGACAGGAATGAGCAAACACCGAACTGTTTTGCTTCTGCTCGCAAATGAACACGCTGCTGAGCCTAATGGGATTTTAGATTAAAAGATTTAACGAAAAATAACAACCACCTCCACAAATAGAGTTTTATAAGGTCAAATAACAGATGCACGGTAGCAAAAAATACTGCCAGTGTTTTGCCTCCTTCTGCAGGGATGCCTCTCCCAGCCCCAGTCTCCAGGTGCCCTCCTCTAATTCCTGCCTTTATCCTCCGCGGTCACGTTTCCCGCTGAGGACGGCTGGGGAATAATCCTCTGGGATCCTATTTCGGCTGTCTTTTCTAGGCAGGGCTTTGCAAGAAGTTTGGCGCCTGCGAGCGAAAGCCACCGCTGCAGAGCGACGGGGCCGGGGACCAGAGACCCGGTCTGGATGGTGACAGGGATGGCCCCGCAGGGAAAGGGTTCCCGAGGGGTTCCCATTGCTCTTGGCGCTCCCCCAGCATTGCAGGGCTGCAGCCTGCCTCGGCATGCGCTCAGGGCATCGCTCCCTAACACCCTGGGGGGTTCTGATACCCCCCCGACACCCCTGTGCTAACAGGGAGACGGCCATCCCATCACGCGGGCTGGCTCTGCCCACCGATTTCTGCTGGGCAGCAGACGCAGGTTTCTCATGGTCTGTTTTTGGAGGTACGGGGTACTTACAGCAACTCCCGACTTCAAGGGCACCTGGGGTTTGCAGCACCCTTGAAAAATTAGGCAACTTCTGCACGCCTAAATAGATGCTTAATGACAGCCACTTCTGGGTGAGCATGTTGGCAGCAGCCCAGGACCAGGAGCAGGAGGAATCAAACGCTGCCGCAGCATGGTGTTGGGCTGTGCGATGGGTGTCGTGCTGTCCGTCTTCTCTTTGCCCCTCTGGCACCCCTCACCCAGGGGAGAGCTCCCCACGGAGGGGTCCCTACGCTCTCCGCTCTGCCGGTGATGCTGCGGGGTGACGGAGGACCACCCGCACCCGCATCTCTCCGCATATGCCCCAAACCAGAGCTGATAATTCTTCTTGGCGTAACCTTTTCGCAGGCGTAACCTGCGAAGCCAGGCGGCATTGGCGCTGGAGCTGACCGGGGGAGAATGGTTTCAGCCCTTTAACCCTACATCAGCCTGGGACAGGGTGTCCTGGCACCCATCCCCTCCTCATCCCACCCCCCCAGGAGCAAGGACGGGCTCCCTGAGACCGCATCCAGCTCTCCCAAGAGGGAAGGGTAACCATCCCTTTCTTGGAGGGATGCTCAGGTGGCTGCTGGAGAGGATCCACTCCCCGGCACGAGCCGTGCGGGGTGGCCGCCCTGCGCGGCTCGTGCCGAGGAGCGGATCCTCTCCAGCAGCCGCCCTGGGCTGCCGGGTGATTGGGAAGCATCGTTGGCCTCTCCAGTGCTCTCAGCCCCCCTTCTCCCCTGCTGATTGCAATCAACACCTCATTCATACGCCTCTGTTTACCAATTTTCCAGGAGGTATCACGCTAATGAAGGGAGCCAGGCAATCAAGCAGCCTCCCAGAAGTGGGGAAAAGGAGGAGAGGGGAGGAAGAGAGGGTTGCTGCCAGGAGAAAGAAGGGAATGGGCCAGGCAGGGTTGGGATAAGGGAGGGGAGACCCAGCTGGGGGGCTCTTGGGGTCCGCTCTCACCCTGCATCCCTTCCTGGAGCAGCCGTGCAGGCAGAGATGTTGTTACCTGTTGGGCAACATCTGCAGCATCCTTGGCAGAGGCATGGAGGTGGCTGGGTACCACGCTGTGGAAGTCGAGGATGCCGGCCATGGCGCTGCGAGGAAGGCTTACTGCTTTTGAGAAAGTTCGGGTCAACCTCTGGAGAGCACATCGCTGAGCCTGGGGCAATGGGCTGCGCTCTGCAATAATGTCAGCCTCATGAATCATAGAAGTGCTATACAACCGAGGGCTCCATGCAGATATCAGAGTTAAAATTCACCAGCAAGTGCCCAACCCTTGGAGCCACCGTCTCGGCTGTCTGCAGGCGGGCATTGCCAGTGCTTGCAGTGGGTTTTCAAGTTTTCCTGACATGGTACAGCGATGAGACAGGTTGGATGATTTGCTCCCTTTTCACTTGGGGGTTTGCAGCGTGTGGCTGCGAGACCCAAAATAAGGGGTAGGGTTCTCTGCCCGAAATCCTGCCCTGGCAGGGAGCCGAAGCCCTGCTTTGGCCAAGAGGGTCCCTGGGGTGCTTCTTCATCCAGCATAGAGGCTAGAGCCCAGCGGGTCCGGGCAGGCAGAGCTGGCAGCGGAGGGATGGTCCGGCGCTGGACAGAGAGGACAGTGGAGTGACAGGCAGGGCTGTGTCCCCTCCATCTCCCCGTGCCTTCAGCTGGCTGATTTATGCAGACCAGGAGTGACAGCCCTGCCAGCTCGGAGCCGGCAGCACCTGGAGCCCTTTCCCAGCTCCCAGTCTGCCTGCCCGCCGGTTCGCAGGGAGGATGACAGAGGCACGAGATGGGCAGGGTGGTGGCTGCCTGCCCTGGGACCACCCCTCGCCAGGGTGCCTTGCTCCCACGGGGTTCGGTGGCGAGAGGAGCCGGGGGACTGGAGAACAGGGGTCTCTCCCCTTGCCAGCACGGCAGCCCTCTCTGAAGGGGAGATAAAGGGCTGCCCAGCAGGATTTGCAGACCCCAAGCTGCCCGTAACATGCCGCTGGCAGCCTCTGGTTCTCTCTTCTGCAAGGCGGTGCTTGGCCCCTGCGGCTGCCAGCTGCCTCCTCTCGGGCAGGGTCCGGCCCCCGACTCACCGCAGATGGGGACAGGCTGGGGACAGGCTCCCCATCACTGGGGACAGGCTCCCCACCACCTCCCGCTGCTGGCTGGAGCGGAGCTGCCGCGGGACGGCTGCCCATTCCCTGCCTGCTGGCTCACTGCCGCCAGGACTGCGGGTTTGCGGACGCTCTTTGGAGCAAGGTCCTATTTTTCAGAGCAGAAAGCTCCCCAGAGCAGGATTTCCAGCACTAATGGACTGGGATCCCACGTGGGGTGCTGGGTCCTGAGGGCGGATCTGGGACCACGCAGCTGAGGCCACCTCCTCAATAGAAAACAAGGAGAAAGGATGGGTTACAAGTGGCAATCAGGCAACAAATAAGCTGGTGGAAGACGGACGTGATTCCAGCCAGATGGAGAAACAGCAACAAACAATCTGTCTCCGGCACAGGAAGCCCCGTCAGCCCCAGCCGCCGGAGAGAGGGGAGCATCCGAGGGAGCATCCTCGAGAGCAGAGGGGAGCAGAGGCTTTGCCAGGAGCCCAGCTGGGTTTGGAGCCTGCCAGGGCTTTGACGCCTCCCTAAGCTAGCCTGCCGGCATCCCCCTTCCCAGCCCTGCTCCGATCCCGGGGGACACCCCCTCTCCCCCAGGAGCAGCTTTTTTGGGGTGCTGCAAGCTGCCTGCATTCCCTCCCCGCCTGCTAAGCCCCTGGCACAGCTGATTGATGAATGGGCTCTCAACATGATTGATCTCTTTGACAGTATGAAACGCGGTGATTACCTGGTGCTAGTAGATTTTTCTAAGTGTCTCTCACGCAGACACAGGACTTTTGTGCCATTATCGTTATTAACTCCATTGTTAACGACTAATCTATGCGAAGATTTGGCCTGGCTGAAGCGGGCGAGGCGGCGGTTGGGTTCGTGCCAGCGAGGGACCCTGCAATGGGAAAGGGGATTTTTATCTTTTTTTTTTTTTTTTTTTTTCCATTTTGGAGTCTATTTATGGAGATGAGCATCCTCCGGGCATTTGTGCTCACTCCCTTGTCACAGGGTTTGCAGATTTTCCCTGCTTAGGACCACGGGAGCTCATGGGGCGAGATGCTGAATCGCTTCGGTGGTGAGCGCTTCCTCCAAGCCCCGGCATCTTGGGCACGGGGGGCTGTGCCGTGGGGGAGCAAGAGGGCAGTGGGGGGGTCCCCACCTCCCCGGGCCAGGCAGGGCCGCAGCAGGGGTGCTGGCCACGGCCCCTCCGCTGCCCTTCAGCCCTGGGTGCTCGGCATTCCTGGGGTGGCGATGGCGAGGTGCTTCAGGAGCGCTGCCCTCTCCCACGAAAATCCACCGCAGGTCTCAGCTTTCCACTAGAGAAAAAAACCCCAAACTTCTTCCTAAAAATGTTTTCTCCCCAAACATCTGCCATTTGCCAAACCTAAACGTCAGCCCAGCAACTTAACCACGATAAATGAAACCCAGCAGGGCCATCAGGGCTCCAGCGCCGTGACCCTAAAGCCGTTTCAACCTGCTTTGGCCATCCCAACCCAAACCCAGGGAAGCGAGAGGGGAGCAAAGACGCAGCCTTCCCCCTCCGGGTCCCCTCCGGGTCCCCTGATCAGCCCCTCCCAGGGCTGGCGCAGCCTCTCCCTCGAAGACCCCCCAGGAGCACAGCCGGTATTTTCCCTTTGAAAGCAGCCGTCAGCTGAGACCTAATCAACATCTTTCCAAAAAAAGGGGAAAAAAACCAACCCAAACCCCTTCCAGAACCGGCATTGTAGCTGATGCTCAAGTCAGGGGATCATTTAGGGGATGATTTATTAAACAGCAAACAGGTAAAAGGGAGATTGGGCTGAGGGGGGAGGCATGACAGAACAGGAGGGATTTAACAACAAGGCAAAAATAGCCTAAAAATACAGCAAATGAGAAAATAGCGACAGTTGCCATCCCCACAAGGATGAGTTAAAATCCTGGCTGGTGTAACTCAGCAGAGAGCCCGGGAAGCCAATGGAGCTGCAGTAATTTACAATAACTGCTCGTTTGGCTCAATTTAAATAGCTCAGCTTTATGAATACCGGGAATACGCACGCGTGCGTGTGTACGCGTGAGAAACAGGAGAGGCGAGCTGGGAAGGTTTTATTTACACTGCAGCTTAGAAGCTGCTTAAACTGATTTGGAAGCAGGTGAATAATTAATTGCATCTTTAAGGAATCGAGCTGTTAATAATACTCCCCACAGTGGCAGTTTATAAATGTTCCTGTCAGGGTGGAACATGGAGCATCGCAGAGGGAAGGTGCAGGGGGAAAAGCCTGGAGGAAAATCTTCCCCCCCTCCCCTGCCTGCAAAATGAATTAAAGTTGCCATTTTTCCTGCCATCCAGCTGTTCCTGACACCTGGATGTCAAATCAATATTATAATGACAGCACCACAGTGGGGGGAAAAAAAAAAAAGAGGAAATAAAAAAAAAAAGTCCTATTACTACACGGAAAATATTTATATTACCTCCCACTCTCCAAGGTATAGCCTGTTAATTGAGCACAAAGGGTAGGATTTGCCTGGAGCCTGCAGAACCCATTAGAGAAGCAGCCGATAACGTTAGGATGGAATCGGGTAAGTGGGTGCTGCGAGGGGAAGGCGGTCCTGAGCCGTGCAGCGTTTGGCCCCTCCAGGCAGCCGCGTCCTCCCGCTGCACCCAGCCACCCACCCTGGGCATCCCGGGCACCCCCTCAGCGGGAGGTGCTTGCAGAGGGGGGGGATGCATGAGCAAACGGGTGCCTTCACGCCGCTTTCTCCGCTTGCTGACGGTGCTGCTCTGCTCAGCTCCTTCCAACGCCGCGGTTAATCTCCCACAGCCAGGCTAGCCCAAAGCCGGAGCAGCCGGAGCTTCGGGGATTAAAACAGCACAGCGAAACCCTCCGGAACCAGGAGTTTTGGGAGGAATCTAAACCCTTACGCTTCAGGACAGGAATAAGCTTCTAATGAGAAGTCGGGAGAGAAGAGCTGGTGGAAAAGCTCCTTCCTTCAGGGAACCTTTGACCTTTTGCTGAGAGAGGGATTTGGCTACGCACAAGCCTAAATCCCCCGCGCGAGCGGCCGCAGCGGGGATCGCCGAGCATCCCCAGCCCCACGGCCGGCAGCAGCCCCTCCGCTCCCACCCAGGACGGGTGCCCGGAGACAAGAACCACGCAAGGCTTTGCTCACCCTCTCTTTGGGTGTTTTCCTGCCTCCTTATTCCAGCAAGAGACAAAACCATCACTCCTCACCTCTTCAATCTCGCAAGCCACATCTCAGGACCTGCTTGCAGGGTAGGGGATGGCAAGGGAGGCCAACGCTGCTGCTCCCAAGCTCTCCTCCTCTCCCAGCCCACCTCCGAGGTGGAAAATCAGCACCTGCAGAGCCCTGCCTCATTTGCCATGATTAATCAGTTCGCTTGAGAGCGGCAGGACTCCCACCCTCATCCACTCCCCCCATAGCCACGTGCGAAGGCTGACGTTAATCAGATAAATTCCTTTGCAGTAGCACCAACAATTTTTCTAAAGCAGTCTCCCTGGAGCTAGTAATAATTACTCCAGACCCAGACATTAAAGCACCACCAAAAAAAAATGTTTTTAATTAAAAAATTAATTTTTCTGACAGACCCACCGACGCTAAATTGGAACAGCAGAGCATTCATCAGGAGGGAAAGGAGAGGGACAGCAATGACCTGCTGGGAAAGGGGCCGGGAGAAGGGTCGCATCCCTCAGGGCTTTGGGGAAGTCACCCCTGCTCACATCTGCAAAACCCCCCTTGGCCAGGCAAAGCGGGACCTGGTCTCAGCTCTGCCTGCGGTGACTCTCCCCGCACCAGCGGTTTAATTTTATCTTTGCTCGTAAAAGCTGGATCGCTTCAATCTCAGCCCCGCCACGGCTGCGCAGCTTTACGGCCGGCGTTACTGCCAGGCGCTGCGTGCAAATACAGCCGGTCGCTTGCCTAATTACACCGATTGATCGCGATCGCTCCCCGCTGGGGCAGGGCGGGCTGGGGACCCCGGGGGATGTCGATGGCTGGCAGGTCTCCGCACCAAAACCTCTCAGCCCCCCTCAACCAGCGCCCCGACAAGGGATATTAGTTTTATAGTGGAAAAGCCGAGCTGGGGATGAAGCACATGAAGATGAGAAGGCATCTCCCAGTGCCTTGTAATTTCCCTGCTCCGTACAATACGTCTCAAAGAGGGCAGAGTTAAGGTGATGCCCGGCTCGGTGGCTGCAATCCCAGTTGCACCTTTCCCAGTAAATGCCATAGTGCTGCCAATGACGGGATGCGGAGCTGGGCATCCCCCTGAAGCCCCTGGGAGCGAGACCCCGCTGGTGGGACACCCCCAGCCCCAGCCCTGCCGGGTGCAGGATGAACCCTACAGCGTAGCCCCCTCCCTGGGAGGTGCCGGAACCATCCAGCCAGGCTGGATTTATTATCCCTGGGCTGGGAGGGGAAAGGATGGAAATAAAACACATCATCAGTGGGGAAAAAATTCCATTACCTCAAAGGGCTTGTGATGGGGAAGAGGAGGAAAATAAAAAAGCGTCGATTCCCTCAACCCCATTTTCTGCGGCCGAGTTCGGAGATGCAGCCCGCGGCGGCTGCCCCGGCACCATCGCTCAGCACTACGGTCATCCAGCGGCTGGTGCTAAAAAAAAAAAAAAAACAATGCACTACGATGCTCCGGGGAGCTCTGTCACAGCTCCCGGGGTTACAGCCCCAACTTTTTTCCCCCGACTAATCATAGCATCGCTTGAGCCTCTCATCCGGGGGTCTCCGGCTCAGGTACCTCCACAGAACATAATGAATCTCTTCCCTTCCCCTCACTGGCACCGAGGTTTGCAGAAGAGGGTAATGAACGTCTCTGTCTAACAGGTTCTGAGGGTGTTTTACACAAACCCGACAGAGAAGTGCGGCCCGGCGGCGAGCCGCTAACAAAAGATGCCTTTATTGCGGGAGGATGAAAGGCAGGATGGATCGAGGCAGCGCAACGTGTTGGTGGTGGGGGCTGAATTAATTGGATATAGGAAAATACCTAAATATATACATGGGGGGAGAAACAGCGAGGTGCTCGTGCAGGATTGAGTTCAGGAAATGCCAAACTGATGGGCTTAGATAAAGATGCTGAGAGCCGATTTCTCAGCTGGCACAAGGCTGTTGGCACCCCTGGAAGAAAGGCACAGGGAAAAAAAAAAACCCCTAAACTGCTGGAAACATTCCCTGCGCCTTTCCGAAGGCCCCCGAAGCATCACGGCGGAGGAGGAATACCTGTCTCCAGCGATGAGCCCGGGCTCAGGCAGAACGCTCCCTCCTCCTGGCCCGAGTACCCGCTAATGAATTCGATGAAGTCAATCCAGGAGATCTGGGGAATACAAAAGGTTGAATGAATTTGAGTTGCTTAACCCAGAGAAGAGACGGTCAAGGGCAAAACTGAGTCTGCAAATACAGAAGACGACAGTTGCAAAGCGGAAAAGAAAACCTCTTCTCTGCATCCAGTGTGGGGAGGAGAGAAAGGGGGGGGTAGATGTCAGGAACCCCCTTTCCAGCGGCATTGGTGGGGGGATAGAGACAGCCCAGGTCCCACCTAAGTACTAATACACGGCTTGAGCTGATTACCTAACGATGGGTAGTTTTTAATGCGGAAAGCTGCATATTTTTTTTTGTAGCTACAACTAGAAGACCAGTTCCTGGGGCAGGGGGATTCCGGGTACGCTTTGGATAATTACACCAGGATATGGGATCATCCCATATGGGATGGGACGGCATATGGGACATCCACCCACCGCTCCCCGAAGCGTCACGCACCCAAACACGGCGGCTTGGCTGCTGTCAGAGCAGGGACAGGAGCGGCGGGGAGGAATATTCCTTTATTTTCCCTTGGCTCATCGAATAGGTGAGCAAACAACCTGCAGAGCTATTACCCTTCACGTACAGGGAGCCAAGATTAACAGCGCTTTATCCCAGGCGCTTCCCTCGGTGAGCATCCCCCTGCCTGGGCTGGCAGGGGGGAACACCCGTGCGGCTTTGGGAACCACCATTCCTTGGCTCTCACCTTTCTTGGAGGATAATTCAGCAGTTAGAGCTCTTTTGGAGACCTCGGACCTTCCCATGCCTCACCGCTGCCTTATTCTGGTGCATTTCCCCTCTTTAAAAATGGAAAAAGGAAAATAAAACAACTCCAACCCTTCAGTCTTTTCTGTGATGAGGGGAGAGTGTCTGTGCTCATCTGAAAGCCTTCAAAAATCAATATATAATCTACCTGTAATAATCTCGCCCTTAAGGAAATTATTTCAAATCACGTCTATTTGGGGAGACGGTAATTGAGACCAGCTTCCCCCGGGTATTGCTCTTCCCGTAAGCATGGGGCTCAGCCCCGCGAGCAGAAGGCTGGCAGAGCAGAGGGGGTCCCCAAATTCACCCAGGTCCCGCCGAGCCACCCCCGCTGAGCATCTTTAAGCTTTTTCTCAGCATTCGCCAAAGCCAGAGGCTTGTGCGAAAATAAACCCAAGCCAGAGGGGATCCTCCTGCGTTTTCTTGCTTCCTTGGGCAGAAGGGATGGCGGGTTTTTCGAGCACGTGAAGAGGCGCAGTAAGAGCTGGGCGCTTGGTAGAAGTCCAGCCTCTATTTTTAATAACTGACGGCATCACCGCCGACTCCTCTCAGCAAGACGAGGTTATTCCTGGGAGCAGATCTCCTAGCAATGCACCGTGTCAGGCAAGCCTTTCAGAAAAGGCAGCCGAGCATCGTTAGCATGTTTTGGGGGCAAGAGAGCGGCTTTGATGGCATTTACGCCTGCGCCAGGCTCAGCCCACATCCCCGGCTCCTCTCGGGGAGGACCCAGCACCCCACACCGATGCCTTCCACTTGGTTATCTCTACAAAGGGCATTTCAAAGGGGCTGAAAAGAAGCGCCGGTAACAAAATTATGTTCTTTTAATACACTGTGCTGGGGAAACTGGGACTGTACTGGTAAAACTGAGATATATAAATACCCTGGGCTAAAGCTTTCTCAAAGGTGACTTTAAAAGCAACGTGTTGGTTGGACTTGATGATCTTACAGGTCTTCTCCAACCTTAGTGATTCTGTGAAAAGACCCAGCTCTGACCTCTGCCCTTCCCTGGGGTCTCCCCCCCAAGCGAAGTTTTCTCCTTCGCTATTGCAAAGCAGCGCGTTTACAACTAAATATCTTCCCTGAAAAGAGATACTCGCGTTAACGTGGCACAGTTGCCACGCAGGGAAGGGGTTGCCTGGCCCTTGCTGTCGGGGTGCCGGCACTGCTCGGCAAGAGACGCATGCAGCAGCCCGTGTTCAATGCAGCCCCTCGTTGGCTCCAAATTCTGCTGACATTGCAGTTTCTTAGCATTCCCCCCACTTTTTTTCCCCAATACCCGGAGCATTTGCAGTAAAACGGGATCGCGGGTTTCTTCTTCGGCAATCGCCTGCTCCTTGGCAGATGGGAGTTTTCAGGGCGCTTCACCTCCAGTGCCGCAGGCGGAGGCTGATTAAGCCGGCATGACGGGAGGGTAACGAGCCGCTGGGGATGGCCCCTGCTGACCCAGCAGCAATGCCAGCCCCGGGCTCCGACGCCAGCATCACCCCACCAGATTGCGCCGCTTATTTGTCTGCAAAGTGCCAATAGAAAGGGAAAAAACCCAAATCCTCAGATATAAGTTTGGCTCTGGTTCTCGCCCACCTCACAGCTGGCCATGCTTCTCCCGGCTCCAGCCCCGGCTGATTTTCAGGCCTCTGTCACCTCTTAACACATAATCTTTCTTGCAAAATTAAATGCTGCTAAATTACTTTGCAGAAAACTCCGGGTCCTGCTGGTACTTCTCTGCCAGCTGTGACCTCATCCCCCAATGATTGGATTTGGGAGTAAATTAATAGACCCAGTCCATTAATTAATTGCAACTAACTCGCGTGGTGAACTGGACCCATCTTTCATGTTCACGAGCTGCCCAGGAACTGCTCCAGATTCCTGCTCGGAGGACACTTACTATGTTTTAATTTCAGCCGAGTGGTTTGGATGAACACTTTCCAGTGCATAGGTTCTTAGCAAACAGCAAGCCTTTAATTATCCCCTATTTGCCTCCTGTATCCAAACCCCAAAATAAAGGGGGAACCTCAAAAGCAGCATCCCTGGACGTCAAAGCTTCTATAGCCGAGGGTAACGCTGAGCATCGCAGAGGCGCGTTTGTAGATAGGAGCCGGCAGAAAGTGAGCGCTCCAGCAAAATCTCTAAACACTGCACATATATTTTTGGTTTATTTGCTGGGCCTACCACTGAATCTTATTTGCTGGAGTGGTTTTGGCTTTTTGGGTTTTTTTTTTTTCCTCCTTCTCCCTGGGAGAACTTAATAAATCTTTGAAATCATCAAAAAGAAATGCAGCTTCAACACTTAGAGAGCGCGGTTAAGTTACTTCCCGGCAATATAAACTAAGGCTGTAAAGTCAAACATTTCCATGCCATAACGCAAGATGAAAATGAGGGTTTGGGAGGAGAAGGAACGGGAGCGGCCTCACCTTGGCTCTGCCATGGCTCGGGGCTAGAAAAGCCTAGAAAGCCTGCGGCTGGAACGAGGACGCCGCTATCCCCCCCCGCCTTTGCCACCAGCCCCACTCCTGCCACACACAGCAATTTCAGCTCTTCTCATTACAGTGGTTGTCTCTGCATGACCCCGCGCCGAGGCGGGCGCCAGCTTGATGAAACACACCAATGCCGTGGCACGCGGAGGGGCACGGGCACCGGCGGCTTCAATAAGGGACCAGCAGAGATGGATTAAATAACCCAGTGGGTGCCTGTCTCCCTCCCTCTCTCTTTTTGTCTTTTAATAATGTTTTATCCAGCATTTGGAGAGATGGGAGCTATGGGCCAAGCAAACCCATCAAATCCCCTTCGACGGTCCCCTGAGGGAGGAGGCTGGTGGCACTCACGGGCAGCAGGACCAGGGATGGAGGCAGGCAGGACCAGGGATGGAGGCAGGCAGGACCAGGGATGGAGGCAGGCTTGCCATGGCAACACAGCAAAAAACCAGCATGGCAGCAACCCCAAGAGGTGAAATGGGTCAGGAGAAACTTTGCTGCTGGGGATGGCACAGGAACACAGGTCCTCCAGCATCAGGGAGGTATCGGGGTTCCCACCCCAGGGAGCAGCACCCACAAATCCCTTCATCCCAACAGCTCAGGGTACGATGGGGACCCCGCACCCGGGTCCTCATGCCGGGGTCCCTCGCCCTTCCCCGGTGCTGGGGAGCTGTGGGTAATTGCGATGCAGATTGCCAAGGCTGCGCTGTGCCCTTGATTTACTCTCTTAAGCCTCCTGCTTTCTAAATCTTGCTTTATTAGCATTACCGCACAGCGGAGCACAATTAGCAGTATATTAGCAATAAAAAAGCAGCCAGAGCCAGAAGTACCGCAGGTTATTGTTTGAAATCCTGCATCTGCCAGAGTGGCCACGGACACGTGCTTCCCCGCCTTGTGACCCCCAGGCTGTGGTGCCACCCCATCCCCATGGGCAAGGGGGGTCCCCAGCACCCCCACAGCACCGGGGCAGCAGCTAATCCCCCACCTCGAGAGCTTTTACCTGGTGCTGCAGCAGAGCCGACACTAATCCTAGCCACGTTTAACCATTTATATTGATTACCCCGTCAGCTCATTTGAATAATTAAAACCAGATGGAGCCCTTTTATGTGTTTAAGGGAATAGCACCGGGAGCATCCCCGGAGCTGTGTGGTTTCGGTGGAGGGGAGCGGAGAGGAGGGGTGCAGGGGACGCCAGGGGCTGCTTTTGCTGTCAAATCTTCCTTTTGGTGACATTTCCCACCCTGTGCGGTACCTCCCATGTCCCCACTACCACCTCCAGGGACGGGGTGGTGGCATCAGCTCAGTTCCCATCCCAGGGCCCGTCGCGGGCAGCCAACAGCATCCACGCTCTTATTTATACAGAAATAATCACTGTTGTACGCTGGTGCCGTTCCTTATACAAACAGCACTAAAAACGCCAGCCAGCCGCAAACCTGATAAACAGCAGCAAATAAATTAATCCGGTGCCAACAACCGAATATTCCAGTGCCAACGTGTGTGCGTAGGGATGGGGGGGTCCCAGCATCCAGCCCCACCTTGGCATCGTGACCCCCAGCTCCTGCTTCAAAGCCTCACCCGCCTGCAAGCCAGAGCAAAGCTCTCACAGCATCACCCAGCCGCTCTCTGCCAGGGACCTCTGGCTTCTTAAAACGGATGGGCGATACCAGCTCCGATCTGGTTACTTGTTATTCCACTGTCTTTTCAAAGCGAGTAAAATATTCCCGGCGTGGCGCTGGTTATGCACTCCTGCCACCAAGCAGGGATGAGTTATCTTTACAGAAAGAAGCATAGATTAATATGTCAAATGAAAACGAACTATCGGCAGATTAAGATGAAAATGCAATGGCCAGCGATAGGGAGAAAAGGAAAAGAAAACGAAGCTTCTCAGGAGGACAGGAACATTAAAAATGGAGTAATTGATCAGCGCTGGTGAAGTTGGATGGAGTTCGAACACCCTGTGCAAAGCAGGGACTGTCCTCTCCCGCCGTGCCGGCAGGATGGAGGAGGACTGCGCTGGGACCCTCAGCCTGTCCTGACGAGGGGAAACCCACCCTGGGGGGGACAGCCCCGGGCAGCCCGGGCCGCCGCATCGGACCGTGCCGTGTTGGTTATTGTGCCAGCATCCCAGCTCTGCGCCGAGCCTCGTGTGCCCGGCACGCGGGGGGCACGTGAGCGCAGTCCTGCCCCTGGGATGGGGACGTTTTAATTCAGGGGACACTAAGCCATCCTCACCTGCCACATCAAAATGCATCTCCCCTCTCCTGGCACATGAACGCAGGTCCCGGGGGAGCCGTTGCCGCTCCCAGACCACATCCTCGGCTCTCTGAGCCCATCCCATCTACCAGACGGCATTGCCGTTGCTGCGTGCTCCGTGCCCTGTCCCGTCTGAGCGGGGATGACAAGGGCTGCATGCGTGGGGAGGGCTTTGGGGGAGCTCAGGCCATGCTCAGGCTGCTGCCAAGTCCCTTAAAGGGAGCCCTGGGTGCCGTGGGCCCCTCCAGAAAGATCAGCTTTCAGAGGTGCCGCTGCCCCTCCGGCCCCCGAGCCCAGCACATCTGGGGCAGGTCAGCAGCTGGCGGCAGCCTGGGGTGCTCGGAGCAGCTCTCCCCTTGCAGCGCGCCAGCGGGCTCACCCCTAACTCCCACCCTGCTCAAAATCACGCTCCAGGGTGCTTTGAAGCTTCTGGATCAGCGGCAGAAGATGCTGGCAGCAGGACACGCCAGCGGGTCTCCAGCCCGCAAGCAGACCCGTGTCCCCTCCTCCTGCCTTTCTCAGCACCACCGCTGCCCCGCTCCCTACTCTTTGCATCCGATCTGCCCCTCGCCGCAGCGTCCAGCCCTGCTTTGCTTTCCCGGCTACAGAGCCAACCACCGGAGACAAATACCACAAGGTGAGCTCAAAAATATTTTTTCCAAGCAGAACTGGGCGCGCTCCAGCGGTGCGTCATAGAAACCTCACGATTTACAGGTGTTTATTGTCTGGGACGAGCAGTCGAGCCTGGTTTGTTGTATTTAGACATAATTCCAGTACCTGGAAATAGATATTTATACAGTCCCAGTGTTTTGACGCGTTTAGGTGCCTGGATTTTGATGGATCGAGCCCACGAGCAGCAGGCTGGCAGGTTTCTGTTTCCTCTCCTCCCAGCAGACTCCCGTGCTCAGGCACGAGCCCCCGCCCCGCTCTGCGTCACCAGGACACGGCCACGGAGCCCTGAGTCCAGGCAGGGGGCTGCAGCCTCCCCTGCCCTCCCCTCCTTCTCCTCGGAGGGGAAAAGAGGCCAAAATGATCCCTCTCCCTGCCTGCCGCTCGCTGCCTCAGTCGGAGATGATAAGAATTAATTAAATTTGCCTGCCTTTCTTCTGCCTTTGTAACTGCCCGGGGGATTTATCAGCTGCCTCCACCACGGGGTCTATCTGATTTAAGGGGGGGATAAGTATATACTCTGTTACACGTGTCTTAATATTGCAGATGGGATCTCACCCCTGAGCGCCGAACAAATTGCGGTGGGAGCTCGCGGGCAGGGCTGGGCAGGGAAGGGGACCAGCCCGGCAAACGGCACTAACAAGGGTCCCTTTGCTGGGGCAGGGCGTTCGGGACCCGACCCAGCATCCTCCCACCCCGACCCCATTGCAAGGCGAGATGCCACCAGTGTCCCCAGGGGAGCGCCCGAAAGCAGCACCCCGAGGTCTCGCAGGATCTGTGCTCTGGCAGGCACAGGCGTGGGAGCCCCCCATCCTTCGGCTCTGGCCGAGACTCGAAGGCTGTTTGTAGAGTTGCTTCTTCATTCCCCAGCGCCGGGGGTGCCACAGCCTCCTCCGGCAGTGCCGGAGCGGGCAGGGGCCAACCCGACGCCCGGGGGCTCCCCCCCACCCCGTGAACCACCCACCCCCTATCCAGGCTGCCATCACCCCAGCCGGGTTTATGGACGGGCAGGACGTTATGCAGCAGAATAAGGGATGGCTCCCTCCAAAAATCAAATCCCACTCTGCCCCCGCAGCCCTGCCCACCCCACACAAGAGCTTTAGCCCTCGGAGACCCGATGCCCAGGCAAGCAGCATCCTCCCGCGCTGCACAGGACACCCCGCGCCCTCTGCCCCGTCCTTGCCCGCCCGGGGTGGCGGGGCTGTAAACGCCTTTGGCGGAGGGACCTGTCGTGAATCACGCTGAATTTACAGCCGAGCTGCAGGAAAGGGAATTATATAACTCTCAGGAGACAAGCTGGCGGGGAGCGAACATCCATCAAGCACAAATTCTGGATTATTTACCGCGGTTGGATCTTGCCAAGAGAAACACCCCCTGTACCGGACAGCCTGCAAACGGATTCAGCCGTGGGGACCTACTCAGCAAATGAAAAGTCTCTGTCTTGCTTGTCAGAACAAACCCGGCTGTTTGTTTTCCGCCCAGGTCCCTTTGCCTGCGGGATGAGCCCAGCGCCCAGCACAGGATGAGGTCCCAGCTCTCGCCCCTCTCCATGGCACAGCCCCGGCCAGATCGCGGTTCCTGGAGATGCAGGAGCCCAGCAGCGGTGCCGACCGACTCTTTTATGAGCAGCACTTAATTATTCACCCTTTTAAAATGTTTTGCATCATAAACCTGGGATGGAGTGGAGGAAGGCGATTATCCTGCTTCTTGCTCTCCTCTTGCTGGAGGACAGCGGCGTGTTTGCCGGGCACAGCAGCGAGAATTTGGGGGTCTGATCAAAACCAGGACCCAGCCTTGTTGACACGAGCAGGCTCTTATCCCCTCCACGATGCAATCTTCATCAGGCGAGGTCACACCTTCGCCTGCACAAACACTGAGCCCTGGGCAAGCAGCAGCCCTCCCACCGCCCTCCCTGCCTTCGCCCCACAGCCACGAGGATGATGAAGGGCAAAGCTCACTCGGAGTGACACGGGAGGCGGAGTGACACGTCCCCACTTTGCACTGAATTAAGACCTGCGCAGGAAGATTTAGGGAGGCGAGACGTGGCCCTCAGACGTACATAACAGCCATCAGGATCCATCGTCAAATCACCCCGTCCTCAACACCGACAGCCTCAAATCAAGGCAACCGAAGGGGCAGGAGATGCTCTCCAAAGCTCAGCTCAGGTGGCCGCAGGGGTCCCTGTGATATACAGGAGCCCTCTTCCCCAGACACAACCTCTATTTTTCTCTCCTGAAGTCCTGGCCATAGCAGGCCGTTGGCTCCCGCCCTTCAGGGACATCGTTTGTCTGCTTGGCTCAAGCCGCTGCTTTAGGAGCAGACCAAGATGCTCCTGTGTGATGGACCAAGAGCTAAACAAAACCTTAGTTACATAAATAAACCCCTAATTGTGCCCTGTTACGTTCCTTAGACTTAAGCAGGCGTGGAAGCATTTCATCAGCTAGGGAGGAATTTGAGCTTTAAATTTAAGGCAGGACTTGCAAATCCTACGTATTGGGTTTTCCCAGAATTTATCCGGTGCGATGGCCTGCGGCTTCTTGCGTTTGGCAAATACCTGGAGCTTGCGACGTGCCCCATTAGCTCGCTAATTCTGATCTGCTTTCAAATGGTCCTTGATCCCACAGGGGAAAGATGGAAGTTCAGCCCCAAAACCCTTGTGCCTCTTCAGCATCTGAGCCATCGCAACGAGCTGGGGTGATCCTGCTTCCCAAGCACCTCCTCAGCCCCCGCAGAGAGGGAAACAGGTTTGATCTGCCCAAAGGTTGAGTTTTTAGGATGGGTTTTGGATCCGCTCCCAACCTGGAGACTTTATATTGGTTCTTTCTGCGCTGCTTTCCTTAAATTGGCAGTAAAAACGCAGGGAGACTAAAAGTCTGTGATTTGTACTTTGCACATGGGAAGCGGAACAATCTTTTGTTCATTTACTGTGACAACTGCAGTTCAGATTTAATTATTTACGATAATGTTCCAAGGCGCATTAGGGAATGTTCTCTTAGTTCGTAAAAAATAATGACGCCTTAGTACTGAGTGGCATCTAGCTACGGGCTCTGCTATTGCACCGGCGGAGGCACGCGTGGCTCCAGGAGCAGAGTCATCATCCCTCGCCTGTCTGGTGGCTGAAACCCATCCCTCCTGCACCCCTGGGAAGGGTGGGAGACGAGCCCCATACGGCCCCTCATCCAGGGATGCTCACCGGTGGCTCACTGGCTCCCTCAGCTTCTGCTCTTCCCACAACCCCTCTTCCACCTCGCGGGTTGCAAGCAGACGGAAAAAATAAGGAAAAATGGCAGTGCAAGACACGCAGGCAAGGAGAGCGGCGTTAGCGTGCAAGGGCAGGCAGCTGCCTTCGTGCCAGGCAGCGTGCGGGGGCCAGGCGTGCTCCCGGCCCCGACGCTGAGCCCGGCGAGCCGAGGCGGTGGCCAGCCCGCCGCGCTTTTGCGAAGGCATCTCCCACCCCAGGGCTGGTCCCACTGCCCCGCGGGACGGGCCAGCAACTGCCTGCCTCTCGCAGGGTCGGGATGAGTGGCCTTCCAGGACAGACCGGGCATCTGAGCATCAGGCCCATTGAAAGGGTTGTACCTCCTTAGGGGCTTTTCTTGCCTCTGGGAGCAGTAACGCCGGCTCTCTGCTGGAGCAACACCCCCCTGGTTCATTCAGAGACGGGGTCTTTGCTCAGCAAAGCCTTCTCCAGTCCTGGAGAGCATTGCAGCCCCCCGAAGCCATCCTCAGCAAGCTAGCAGGCATGCCGTACCATCGTCCAGGAGAGCAGGGAGACCAAGACGGGGTGCCTGCAGTGCCAGGAAGAACAGCCAGGACAGAGGGATGGAGGCCACCAAGGGAGGGGGCATCAGCAGGGTCCCTCTGCCAGCACCCCGGGCTGCTGCAGCCTCTGCACGAGCAGCCAAGGCTCCTCTCCAACACCACCAGTCCCAGCTTGATTCTCCCCTGGCTGGATGATCCGGATGAGCCTTGTTGACTTTCCCTCTCCCGCACCGCTTCACAGATTGCATTTGTCAGCAGTAAAGGGGGCAGGGGGGGAATCATTCCCTGTCTTAATTTTTCTTGGCTTGTTAAGAAGCGCCCTAGGAGCTGGAGCAGCCAGCTGCGAAAGGACAGGCTGTCGGAGCAGGACCGCTGTGAAGGGACACTGAGGTGCTGGGGTGGCACCCAACCGAGCTCAGGGACTGGGGCGGCCAGCCTTCATTTTAGCACCTGCACATCTCTAACACACCGGCGTGAATCTCTGCAGCCTATAGAGTTCTGGGAAAGCGATGAGAAAGGGACATTGTCTCCCTGGGTGTGTTTTCATTCCCCACTAAGGCAGCCCCTCTCCTGAAACACAGCCTGCCAGCCTCGTCCACTCCCGGACCCACCGGCAGCCCTTAGCCGCCCAGCTCCGGGCACTTCGTGTTTCAGCCCTTAGCCACCCAGCTCCGGGCACTTCGTGTTTCGCTCCTTGTCCATTTGCGCTCCTATAAATACCCACTGCCCCACCTCTGTATTTCTTCCAGCACTTACTGTACTAGTGTTTGCAGATACTATTTACTACATCCTTCTCCATTAGTCACAGGAATTAGGAAAGGCAGTTGGTATTTCATCATTAAATGTATCACAACCAATAAATTGATCATTATTCCCTGCCGAATAGCAGCTCTCTTTCCATCAGTTTGGAGCAGTTATGGTTTTTTCCCCCCCCATCTTCAAGGAGCAGCACAGTTTCTCTTAAGATCTGTTATAATCAAAGGATTAAAGCTCTGGAAATGTCCTTTGCATAGGCAGGAAGGTTTTTTTTCTCCTCTCCCTCTCTCAGAGAGAGCGTGCTTTGAAACCCTGGCTCCCTGCTCCGCATTACTGCCTGTACCTGACCTGTTTTAATTTTAGTCTTGCCTGAATCTGCCACCAGCTCATTTAGTCGTAGCATTGAGAGCTCTCTATAGAGTTGGCCACAGGTCAGCTCACATACTTTTATTACAATTGCCGAGTCCACCCGTGTCCTGCAGCTCTGACCTGGCTCCTGGCTGCCAGCCGCTTTCCCGTTCAGGGCTGTAAACCCCCGGCTCCTCCCGCATCCCTCCGCTCCGGCCGGCCGGTGCCTTTGGGATGGGAGGCAGGAGCTATACCCCGGGCAGAGCTCCTCTTTTCTCACAGCCCCACATCACAGCACGGATGTCGATGGCAGGATTTGCATCACATCCGCGACTTCAGAGGCTGCAGAGAAAATAGGAGGTAGATATTTTCTTTTGGGATGTTTCCAGCATTTCTGACACGGCAAGTGATGCCCCGCAAAGAGCTGACCCAGCTGCCCGGTTAGAGCCATGATAGGCCAAGCAAGACGTAAGAGCATGAAAATTCCAATGAATATTCATTCAAAAACTTGCTCAAATATTCCCAAGGTAAATTTGGCTCTGTATTCATTTCACCCTGCGCACTAAGCACATTGTTATTGCAGAGATAAAGCCGCACAACCGGATAGAAATTGGTTTGGGGTTCTCTCTCACCAGAGCAGGAGGATTTAAATACCCCAGCTGGAAGGGCTCTGGAGCAGCATCCCGCTGCCCTGCGCCTCCTCTGCCACCGATCTGACCATACGTGGTGGAAGGAGCATCTTCCCCGCCGGCACGACCGCAGCCAGGACCGGAGAGGCAGGTCCCACCAGGCTGTGGAGGAGCGGGTTGTTGCCCTTTTGGTTTGCATTTTTCCAGAGGTATGGAAAAGCACGCTCTGAAAATAGCCACGTAAATACTCTCGGTGGAAATTCAATTCAATTAGTTTTGCTGACCTCCGAGGCAACCCTCACCAAGGCTTTTGCTGAGACTCACAAGTCATGAAGAACAACACAGCAGCATAATTAGCCGGCAGAGACCAGAGCGGTGAATCCCAACGGGAGGCAGCTCTTCCCCAAACAGACCCAATCCATGCGAGCTCCTCCTTCCATCCCAGCTCCTCCTTTACCGATGCTCTGCCTTTTCAGGACCCGCGGTCAGCTCTCCTTGAAGCAGACCAGACCTTGCCCCACTTCACCGATGCCTCTTTCATCCATTCCTTGGAGCAAAATGCTCTGCATTTCTTTCCAGGCTGTAACTGGGACGATGGCCGCGTTCGTGGACGTGTTCGTCATCGAGCTCGTCTTTCTGTCCACTCTGTAATGCAAGACCCACACGTACGTACACATTCATCATTCCTATGTGCTGCTCTGGCACTAACGTCCTCGTGAGCATCGCTGGATTGCTTGGGAGATAATGATTTGGCATCTTTAACGGCTCCTCCAGTATTTGTAACCGACTCGGTCTTTGCCTGGGTTGAATCTCTCTTACCAGGAGGTCTCTAACGGTGGTATGATGTGTCGGTTCAGCCGGCTGATCACCAATCACTGTCAGCCAGGTCCTCAAAGCAGCACCTGGGGACCAATTCACTTTAGTGACATCTCAGACAGCTCTGCACAGTCCTGGGAACAGGGATGTGCACAGGAAGCGAGGACCAGGATGCAGTCCCGCACCCGACGCAGCTCTCCGCAGCTGCATCACATTGCAGGGGCTCCAGCAGCAAAAAGAGACTGCAGAAGCAGAGCTGGGCAATTTTGGTTGGTCTTAGCAATATGTCAACTGCAAACAAGCAGCCAAGCTTCGGGAAGGCACGTAGCTTCTGCCTTGTATTAAGTTTTGAATCTCCACCTCCTCTATATCAGCCTTGGAAATGAATCCCCTCCACGCTCGGGATCAGCTTCTGCCTGGCTACTTGGCCCTTCTTAATCCCCTTAAATCACAGCTCCTTACTTTCCATCTGTAAATTTGGGGAGCAACACCCAGCTCCACGGGTAAACATTTAGGCATCCCTTTAAAGACCCCTTGTATTTGGGATGGTGGTTGGGTCTCTCCATCCCGCACCAGAGGGAAGGTGACCACCCCAGCCCTTCCCACATCCCATTTACACCAGTATGAACTGGCACCGAAAAAAAAAAACCCAAACCAGGAGGGGTGTGGGGAGGGGGCAAGGGATGAGCTGCCCTCGGCCCCCACCTCCTCGCCAGTGAGGGTGCCACAGGTCTTTCCCCATCCCGCTCCGTTGTGTTTGGTGGCTTGCTCCGCTCCAAGCTCAGAGAGTATTTCAGCCATTTCAGTGCTTCTAATCTCTTTGGGAACATTGCTGAGAAACACAATTTCAAGCCTCCCAAGATGTGACATGACTTGTAATTCGAGGCAGAGGTGAGCGCCTACCACCCAAGGGACAGAAAATAAACAGCCTCCGCACGCTTCTGCTCCCAGCCCTCCTCCTCGCTCTTGGCGATGCTCACGTTTCCAACACGGGCACCGAAACCTCGTGCTGGGGGTCCCTGGGCAGACCCCACCTCCTCACACCCAGCACCCTGGGCACAGTGGGAGAGCAAAGCAGAGGCTCCTCCGGGTGAGGAGGAGCGAGAGATGTGGGGCACAGGGTCTGCAGGCAGGAGATGCTGGCAGCAAGGATGACAGAGGGCAAGGATGGAGGGCAAGCTCAGGGAGAGTGCTGGGCCACCACCGCCAGCCCAGGGCAACTACACGGAGAAGCCATTTCAGAGCAGCTTCTGCAAAGCAAGAGGCTGGGTGGTACGTTCAGGAGTGGCACCCGGCTCTGCACCCCACCCCACCGAGATCCCCCCAAAAACAGCCAGGGTGCAGGTCCCCAGGCAGCCTCAGACCCCACCACACCCCAAAACAACCAGCCTGCCCAGCTGCAGGCTCTGATCCCCCCCTTGCCACTTCAGCTCCCACGGCTCCACTTCAATTATCTCTCTGCAAAAATCAGTTGCCGTTTCAGATCCGTGCCCGGACTCTCTCAGCCACGTTCTTTCGCTAAGCAGCTTGGTAGGAGCGCTGCTCCCCAAATTAAGGTCTCTCCCCCTACCCAAGCCAGCCCCCCGGGCAGGGGATGCCCACACCAGCACTGGGTGACAATGCTCGCACAACGCCGCGTAATTTGCCAGCGCTCAGGTGAGCGAGGCTGAAACAAGAGGAGAAATAATGCTGGCAATGAACCTTGACATTTCCAGGGCCAAAACGAGGACGTGGCGGTGGCGTGGGAAAAAAAAAAAAATCACAGACACTGAATCTCAGCACCAGGCAAATCCAATTAAGCATCCCAAATTTCATTCTTTTATTTAAAAATCCATCATTGATTGTACTGGAGAACAAAATGCTTTTGCAGATCTGCAGATAGGTGCCGGCCATCCCAGTGCCTGAGGATTTGCTTTGTCCCCTCGAGCCCCCTGCAAGGGTCACCCAGGCCAGGAGAGGCAAGGAGGGGACATGGAGCCCACGGGGCAGTGAGGAGGAGGAAGGAGGCGGCTGTGTTGACACACAGGCCTTTGTTTCGCAAACAGAGGAGGAGATAATAGCCACGCTGTGATCCTGCAAACTTTCATTACCACGCTGGCGTCGCCAGCGATGCTCTGTTCACGGCTCAGATATTAATTGTGATTCCTCAGCAGTTGTTAACGGAGCAGCACACAGAGCTCCCCAGCTTTTTGGCTGGGGGATGGCTTCATTATCATTTCCTATATGTTAGCTTTAAATCCCCAATAATCCCATATGACTGGAGCCCATTCCAAGTGCGCAGCAAAATCCAATTGAGGATCCTATTCTCTCCGGCTGTGTAACCAGAACCTACTTCATGTGGACACAAAAATCCCAATCAGCTGCTTTGCCTCTCAATAGCTGCCCCTATGAGGCTTGCCCAGATGAAAAAAAAAAAAACGAAAACACAAAAGCCAGATTCGGAGGTGAGCCAAGCAGACCGGCACTCGGGGAAGCCAGCTGCAGGGTGGCAGGCAGTGCTGCTCCCGCATCCCTGCCCCGCTCCCAGAGCTCTTGAGGGTGTTTTCAGCAGGCAGGTCCTCTCTCGCACCATGACCCAGCTCCACTGACCACGCATCCCCGCGCCCAGCTCCGCAGGCTGCTCCGTACCCGACTCCATCACAGCCCAGGCAAGGATGCGCCAACACAACATGCGTCAGCACTTAGGAGATTTCTAGTAGCTGGAGCCGCTAACGACACCGTAATTAGCTTGCGCAGGGCTCTGGCTGGTGGCTGGGACATCTCCCAGAGGAGCCGCTGTCATCGGGAGCCAGGAGAGCCCTTGGCTGGGGGGCTCCTAACCCCACAGACACCCCAGTCCGCGCTGTCCTGGGCAGCATCTGCCAGGGAAGCCTTTCACCGGCGCTCTGCTGTAATTCCACGGAGCTAAGTACAGATCAATATCCAGCTTTTCCCAGCTGTTACCTCCCTCTCACACCAGTTTGCTGTCACATTGGGTAGCATGGGACTGGTATGTCATGAGGGAGGGCGAGGAGGGTCGGGGAGCCTTACACACCCTCAAAACCCTCCGGTGAGCCAGCAGCCCCCAGACCTCTCCCAGGATTGTATGTGACTTTCAAATCATACTTCACTAGCTGCAAAAAACTCTGTGCGCAAGGTGTAGAAATAAGTAGCCCCGGCTGGCTCTGAGCAGACCCCTTGCCTGCCCCTGCCAGACCCCGGCTGGTACCCCCAAACCCTGCCCCACATCTTGAGGTACAGCCGCAGCATCCCCCTGCCCCGAGGCTTTGTGAAAACCATCATCCAAAGGATCCCAGTTGCCCAATTTCCAGCCATCCCATACCAGCAACAATCTCTCCCCAGATACCTTCCAGGTAACACTTCCCCCTGCTTAACGCCTATTCCCAAGGCAGTTTACACCTCCCAGCACTTCTCTCCCATTCTTATTTCCTTTCTATTAATCCTTATTAACCACACAGCATTCAGAAGTCACTCCAGCACAGACTATTTAAAGAAGATTCCCCCGATTTAGCGACTTACCCTGGGCGAGCGCCAGCCCTCGTGCCAGAGGATGCTGCTGCAGGGCTCCCGCTCCCTCTGCCCCAGGGCTGGAGCCGCACTGGAAAATCAGGGGCAGGGGGTCTGTAACAGCACCCATAAAACCAGAGCTCATATTTGCCTTGGTCAAGGCACATTGAGCTTCAGACACATTTAAATTCCCGGTCCCCTGAATCGCCCTCTTGGGCTTCTGGACTGGCTTTCAGATGCTTTCTTGCTCGAGCTGGCAGGAAAGGGTTTTGTCCCCCAAAAGAACTGTTGTCCTCATGGGGCCATGATGCAAGGACACGGAGACGGCCAGGAAGGGCTGCGAGGAGAGGGTGGGAGTCAAGCCCATCACACCAGAAAGCACCAAATGGGTTCAGTCACTGGGGCTCGCTTCATATTTTTGTCTTTGGATGTTGTACTGCAAACTCACATTTCCCAGGCAAAAAGTCTTTTGAACCAACGCTCCCCCAATTTTGTCTGCTTACAAATCACCGAAATGGGACATTCCTGAACACCTGCTTTCAAACTGGGGAGATTTAGCAAGTCTGAGCTTCCCCACAAGCACTTTCTGTTTGACAAAGGAGCAGTTTCCAACAAAAAAACCACACCACCCCAAGGCTACTCCAAAAATCCGTCCTCATCCTCACAGCTAAGACCCAGCCCGTTCTCTCCTGCTTTCAACATCACTGCCAACCAGCTCATCGTTTCCTCCTCCTACCTTACTCTTCCTCCTCCAACTTGTGTTCTTCCTCTGTGGTTAATCCCTCCCGCAGGGTCTGGGCTGGATGGGGACCATCCGTATCCAGCAGAAGACCCGATTTCTTGGTCCGCTCTCCGCATGCATCCTGGCAGCCTTGGCTTACCCAGGAAAGTCTTCTGGGATGCGCCTGGCCCTTTTAGCAAGCTAGAAAATAAAAAATAACGATTATCTGTGCAAGAATTAAATTTGATGCGTCTCCCTAACAGCATATGGAATGAGAAAAATCAGTAAGGATAGGGAATTTTCATCTGTTTAAAGAAACAACACGGGGAAGGGGATGCGTGACTGTGTGCATCCCAGCAGGGCTGTGGGAAGCAGATACAGCTCCGGAACTGAGGGCTCTGCTGGGGGGTAGGAGAGGATGGGGACCATGCATGGGGAGGTGGACCCGTGGGTGCCAAGTCCGCTGGAGAGAGCAAGTAGGAGCAGGGCAGATGAGGGACATTGGCTGGAGAAGGCTGAGGAGGTGATGGAGGGGCTGAAGTCAGCCCATGCTTCAAGGGATGGAGGCACTTCTCTCATCCAAAACATTTTTCCCCCCCATTTCCTTCTCCAACCAGTCAATCCTTCCTGGCTTTGCTCTTTTTAAAAAAACATTGTCCCTTTTCTATCATCTCTATTTCCCTCTCTCCACCCCGCTCCAGCCCCAATCAGACCCAAGCAGCCCAGGCGTACGCCCAAGCACGCTCGGCGAGGACTTTCACCGAGCAACAGCGGCAATGCATCGAGTGGAAACACACAACAGAGGTTGGGGTTTTGTGGGGGGAAATGGCTCTATTTGTGCCGTGTCAGCGGCTGACAGCTTTCCTGGAGCTCGGCAGCACTGCCGGAGGTGCTGGTGGGCGGCAGGATGTTGGCGGGAGGCTAGCCTGACCCCAGCCTGCCGAGCTGCCACTCTCCCTGACATTTTTTATATTATTCTTATTATCCCCGGCTCTGTAACACACCCACCACCCGCTGCCTGCTGAACCATTTCTCTCCAGCACATTACACCCTTCCCATCAGGGGTCTGGGTTTATTATGGCTATATTCCTCACAGCCGCTTGGTTTTTTCCCCTCTGCCCAGTGGGGTGCTGACAGGGAACAGGGGCACAAGAGGCACCTTCCGAAAATTGCCGCTATCATTGCAGCGTCTACCCATGCCCGGAGAGCAGTTCTTCCACATCTCCTGAGCATCACCTCCACCGACACCACTGGCTCCAGCAAGGCTCCATGCACACTTGCTGGGTGCTCCAGTCCCACCAGCTCCTGCGTCTCCCCAGGCACAGCACATCTTTGGTTTCGCCAGTATTTGAAGCTTGAAGAGGCTCTAGATGTCTCAGGAGTATTTTTCATGGGTAAACAGACCCTTTTACCTCCGTGTCGCTGGCTCAGCTCCAGCCCTGGCTCAATAGAGACAGAAAGTCGTTGCCGACTGATGAATGCCTGCCAGGGAATAAGGTGTTGGTCTCAGTCTAGTTATGAGGAGACCGATGTCCACATCACAGCCGTTCCTGTCGCAACCATTGCTAACCAGCAGCCTCCACACCAAGGGGAGAAGACTTCCTTGCCTTGAAAAAAAATCCAAGTGCCCACAGGTGTGAGTACTTCTGGGAGGATCTTCTCCACTGCCTTGTGCCTTCAACAGGACAAAGCCAGCAGCTGGTTTCCTTCAAGTCAGTGCTGGGGTCCCACCAGCACAACATGACCAGGATTCTCCACATCACCAGTTTCTGCTGGGAAGCAACCCCAGCTGGGGGAAAGAGTGGTCAGAGAAGCCCTGCCTGGTTTGGGGAGAAAGAGATCATCTCCAGGACCATCTCCCTGGCTCTTCTACCTTCACGGAAAAATGCCAAAACCCACTGAAACGTGGCCTTGCTACAAGATCAGAAATATTCAGCCTTCAAGGTTTGCAGTGACGTTTCCAGCTCTCACACCGAGATGTTTAAGAAGCCCGACGGTGAGCATGTGCTGGGCTTCACAGTTGATAGTCATCATTCATTTCTGCTGTCTAGAAACTGGTGTATGTCTTTGTAGACCAGTAATGCTCGTGGAAACTCCAACACATTACCCTCCAGAAGGAAAAGCCAGTGGTCCGAGCAGAAACCAGCCTGTGACCATCTCCTTCTTGTGTCAGTTGAGCGCAGGACACCGAAGAGCCCCCCAGAAGCTACTGAAGAGGCAGTTGCTGCCCCAAAAGTCCCGGTTTTGACCCTGGATGTACGGGGTCCTTAACGCAGGACTTGGGTCCCCACGTGTCCTCTGTGGGCACTGCACTGGAGAGGAGGAGGAGGAGATGGAGAGAAGCCAGGAGAGAAGCCAGCAGGTGATGGGCAAGGAGGGGACGGTGGCACAGAGGGGAAAGAGAATGGAAACACAAGCATGTCCTCGAGGAGCCACTGCAGCCAGCCTTGCTCCGAGGAGCCCGGGAAGGAGATGGCCGTGCTCTGGTGCTCTGCCACGCAGCCGGGGGGACAGATCCTGCCAGAAATAAAGGCCTTCGTTACTATGGTGATTAACATTGCCTTGCAAATGCGATCGTGTGCTACAAGATGGCTGTGACAGCAGTGGGCGAACAGACAGACAAGAGACAGTATCAACGGTCCCAGCCGCCCCAAGCCACCCCGATGGGGATGGTGCAGAGGAGACCTCCGGCAGCATCGTTTTTCCAGCCCCAGAGTGACACGGCCCGGAGGCTCCAGCTGACGGGCAGGTTTAATTGAATGTTTCTCCCTTTACATTTCCTTTTCCAGCAAATAAAACTGGAGTAAGATAAAAATATATGATGCTTAAAGGGGACGCTGCCAAGGAATTTTTATCGGTTTTAATTTGCATTTTACTCTTCATTTGTTTGCAGCACTGTCTCTCCACAGCTGCAAAATAACATTCTTTTTCCCCCCCTTTGTGAGTTTTGTCATGTTTCGAGCTGGCAACTCTTGATCGAGGCCCCTTACCCCATCACTGTCCCCTGTGCAAAGCATCAAGGCTGGCTCAGCTGCTCCTGCGCACGAGGTAACCCCTGCAAACTGCAACAGGGTGATGTGGTTTGTCCCACCCTTGTAATTATTAATGCAAGGCTGAAGGCTTAATTTATACTCCAGCTCCCAGAATTAACAGCTGGAAGGAGAATATTATTATTTTTTGGTTAAAAGCCGGGCATTTGTAGCCCCAGTGCTTGAGAGATCCCAGATACTCTGCCCCATAAATTTTGGCAGAATTTATTGCTCTCAGCCCCATCGGGACACAAAGGTGGAAATCCCAGGCACCGGTTTCCTTCTCAGGACAAACTAATGCTGAGCTAGAAATAGCCTAGAAATCTCCACAACCTTTACTTACACTACCAGGACAAGCCCAATTTCCCTCCTCCATGCCCAGCCCCTGTGACAAATGACTGTGCCAGCAAAGAAACATCTTCCTAAGCTGTTCCAAGACAGACAGGTCCCACTGCAAGGAGGGAAATCTCCCGGTGAAGTCTGACCAGGAGGGAAACCACAGCACCAGGAGCTGGGCTGATGGGAGGGGAGTCACTGCATCTTCCCTTTGCTTATTTATTCCCACCCACCTCATTAAATCTTTGGGGGCTTCGGGGTTTGTGTGAAGGAGGGAAAAGAAAAGGGGGTGAGAGGAATTGGGTCCCTGGTTGGGTGTCATCTCCACCATGAGCCTGGCTGGGAATGGGGAGATGGAGCACGAGCATCTTACCCTGCCAGCTCAGTCCATCCAGCAAAACTGCCGCCTTTCCAGGTAAAGAAGCTGCCTCCACCTTTCTCCGAGAACCTGGATGGAGAGGGGCAGCTCCTGGTGCCTCTCGCGTCATGAGCTTGGTGAGCACCAGGTGAAGAAGCCAGGGCTTTCCAGGGTCAAGGCTTCATGCTGCTGTGGTTTCGGTGCGTGCTCCCGGCAGCCTGCAAACACGTGCTTAGGAGGGAAGGTCGCTGCAGGTAGAGACCTGTTTTGGTGACCCCAAAGACAGACGTCAAGGGGCCAAGCAGCAGGAAGGGTGTTTGGGAAGAAAAACAGCACACGAGAGCAAAAATAGGGATTTGGAGGGACACAGAAGGCTGGTGTCTCTCCTTTTTAACTGGTGTCCCACCACTGCCTGCAAGGTGGAGGAGCCACGAGGGCACCTGCGTCAAGAGCAGAGACAGGAGGGACCCCGAGGGCTCTGGGGCTGCTTGTCACCCACCCCTGGGAGTCACAGGACATCCCACCCCTCACCGGGATGCTGACCCGGCTGGGATGAGCTGCCAGACACATGCCCAGGCAGCACCCCTGCTTGCTCGAGGGATGGAGAGCAACGGAGGGCTTACCAGGACCCTGCCTAGAGCAGGCTGTACCTGCCAGAGCTCTTCCCCATCCCCTCCCCATGTCCCGGGGGGGGCTTTGCTGCGGGGCACCAGCCCGGCAGCACCAGGGGGGCTCCAGACCCTACATTGGCACTGGCTTGGAGGGAATACCCCCCCCCAGATCAGCATGGGTGAAGATTAGGAGCAAGGGGAGGGGGGATCAGCCCCCAGGGTCCCCACCTCTCCCTAACCCCAGGAGAGCCAAGGGCACAGCCTGGCAGCAGAGCCCTGCGTGCCCCCAGCCCCTCGGAGCAAGGGCAGCCCTGCGAGCAGTCCGCTGCCCGCCTCGGGGGGAGCACCCCCGGCCCGGTGGTGGGGGCCCGGGAGCATCCCCGGCCCGGTGGTGGGGGCCCGGGAGCGCCCCGCCGGGAGCATCCCCGGCCCGGGAGCGCGGTCCGCTGGTGCCATCTCCTGGGCTGCCGCCGGTGGCAGCGGCTCCCCGGGCCCTGCCCGCACTCCTGCCTGCTGCAGAGGGGGGCAAGCCCTGCGGGTCCCCACAGCCCCCGCGGGACCGCGACAACACAGGCTCCACGTCGTCCCCAACCGAGCCGGGCTGCTCCAGCCTTCCTCCCTCACCGGCACCTTCCTCAGCGCCCGCCCTGCTCCCAACGCCAGCCAGAGCCCTGCCAGCCCAAACTACCCCAGGTTGGAGCCCACCACGGTTTTGGGCTGGGTTTAGTGGGCTTTAGGTCTAGCTGGTGCTTGGTGACAAAGAGCGGCTCTTCAAGCAGACACTGCCACCAGCTCCCAGTCCAAGCCCAGCTCCAGCACAGCCCAGTTAGATCCCGAGACCATGCTGGCCACCCCAAGGCAGCCGGCACAGCTCACCACCGCTCCCCTGGATGCTCCAAGGGCTTGCTCCAGCCTTCCCCGTGCCCTCAGAGCGTTCCCCGCTCACACGGCAGGGAACTCACTCCTTGAAAATACATCGGTCAATATTTATCTAGTGTTAAAAGCCGGTTTCTCTATCAGACAAGCCCTGGAGAAGCCGGTGAGCCTGCTGGCTCCAAATCACAGCTCAGTTCCTCTTCCAAAACACCCTAAATCCAGGCTAAAAATAAATGGGCTTTATTGATTTCCTTTTTTAAACTAACGCTGGGGAGTGATGTGTTCAGTGCTCAAGGAAGAGCAAAGGGTATTAGTCACAGGGAAGTACAGTCACAGTGCTCTGAACCCTGCAGGGGGGGCAAATAAAGCCCTTCTCACACCGAGCCCCTCGCACAGGGCCTGGGGAAAGCAGCAGGAGAGCCATGGGTCTGGCGTTAGCCTGTGATCCAGCGCGGCTGCAAGGCCCCAGCGCAGTGGCAGCCCCCCAGCACTGCCCAGGGGCACCCCGGCAGGTCGCTTGTTTGGGGACTTCAAAACCCATCCCCGTGCAGAGGCTGCACGTGATGCACTCAGGTGGGAACACCCCAAAGTAGAACCAAGTCAACAGAGGGGAGATGTTTGCTCACCGTGCTGCGGACACATCCTGATCCCCATCCCGGTCCTCAGGGGGAAAGTCGCCGGAGGAGAGGGGGGCTCCTGCGCTGGGCGAAGCAGGGAGCCGGGTCAGGGACACAGCCCCCTGCCCAGGGGCCGGCTGCTCTGCCAGGGCAGGCAGGGCTGGCACCAGCCCAGCACCACAGCACTCCCCTGACAAAGGGGCACAAGAACTGATGGCATCTGAGCTTAAATGCAGCCGGGTGCGGGGGGCGGAGGGTGTGGGTGAGAGCCCAGATGGGGTTCGTCAGGGCAATTAGCACTCAGGGCCCCGAAACTCTGTGAAGAGCTGCTTGTCTCCTTAAATTAACAGCGTCACAAGTCTCTGCCAGACAAAGACTGTTTTGTTGGTGATTGCAAAGAGACGAGAGAAAGTCTTGCCAGGACGCGGGGCTGCGCTTCTCCTGCCTAATGCAGCAGGCAGCAGCCCTAACTCCCTGCAGCACCCTCTTCCTCCTCGAGCCCGTTCCCTCACCCTGAGACGGGGCATGCCAGAAGTACCGAACAAACCCCGTGACATCCCTCTCTGCTCCCCTGGGTGAGCCCAACCGCAGAGACACTGCACATCTGCCCAGCTGTTTCAAACCACAGTCACAAGGTTGACATTGCTTTCTCCCCGAGGGAGTAGAGAGAAAACCTCCCCGAGGCGACCGCTGCCTGCGCGGCACCTACGTGTGGAGGCAGGAGCGGGCTCCAGCCTGGCTGAAACAGCACCCAGCTGATGTCCCGCTCCTGGGGGAACAGCCACACGGCCCAGGCTGGGGACCCACTACCCCAGGGCAAATCCGCCCGGCACCTCCAGCCAGGGTATTGCTTTGACCAAGTCAGATCCGAAGGCTTTGCTTTGTTTCCTATTAAAATCCCTCCAGCACTTGGGAAGGCAGATGCTGAGAAGCTAAATCCCAGCAGCATTCATGAATGCGCTCCCTCCTGCCAGCACCGGATGGGATATTCCTTCCAGACGCTCGCGGCGCGCTCCAAGCACGCTTGCTGCTCTCCTCCCTCGGCTGGACTTGCTTCCCCAGCTGCAGCCCTTCACAGCCGTCGGGAACCCCCATCCCTGCTCCACGGGCGGCCGAGCCCCTCCTCTGCTGGCGGTGGGTGGCAGGATGGGAGTGGGGGGCCGGTGCGAAGCCCAGCCAGGGCATGGGATGTTGCGTCGGGGAGGAAAAGCCAAGCCCAGAAGCTGAGCTGTGCTTATTAAAGGGCACGTGGGGAGTTCCCTCCCCGCAGGTGAAGGCCAGCATCCCACTGCTCTCAGTCGCTTGAGTCTCAAACAGAGCAAGCAGTGGGGTTGGAAAGGCTCTCCGGAGATTTATCTCATCCTGGGTTATTCACCCAGAGGTGCAGGACACAGGAGACAGCAAAAGGCAGCCCATGAAATAGATGCCACGGACGGCTTTGCCTGCGCCGAGCAAACAGGGCACATTGCTCTCCAGGGAAAGGGCTCCCGGCTTGGCCAGCCCACGCTGGGCTCGGATGCAGCGGACGAAGTGGGGCTCCCACCAGAGATGGGGTGGCTGAGAGGTGCCCGACAGCCCTCCGCACCTCCCTTTGCACCGGCCACCCTGGAAAGACATCCTAAATAAAAGCTGGGCTTAGATAAATAACCGCATCCGGAGGCCGGCGGGCCGGCCAGCAGCGAGAGGAGGCGGGGGAGCAGCCCTGCGCCCGGAGGGACGGCGACCGCCGCCACCTCAAACACCAGCCTGCCGGGCTGCAGGGGAAGGAAAGAATTTAACTTTTCTTATTTTTGCCCCAGCCCTCCTCAAAGCACCTCCTGGCAGGCCCCCCGAGCCCGCAGCCCCCCGCCTGCCCTGGCAGCAGGGTTTCCCTGCGGTGGGCACTCACCAAAGGGCGAGGGCAGCTCCATGCTGCTGGCAAATGGAGGTGGGGGCACCCAGGCATCGGCTCCCCGTGCCGGCAGCGCGCAAACCCCGGTTGGAGCTGCCTTTGCTGGGGGAAGCATGCGGGTCCCCCCCCCAGCAGCACCGGCACCGGAGCGGGGTTTCGGTGCAGAGCCAGGCTGCCAGCCCTGCCCGAGCGCCCGGAGAGCGAAGGCACAGCTCCACGCTGGCTCTGCCCCTCCGCCGCTCAGCCAGATGTTGGCTCGGAAAGGAAAAAACAAATCCCCAGCTTCTGCCAGGGCCTGGCTGAGGGATAGCAAATGTGCTGGCCAGACGCGGCTGTGCTGGGGGGCTCCGGCGAGGGGGGCGGCCAGAGCAGCCTGCGGCAGGAGCGCCGGGCTGCCGCGGGGACTTGGTGGGGGCAGTTCTCCGGATAAGCCATGAGGTTTCAACCAGAGGTTGTAATTTCCTTATTGGAGGGGAAAAAAATAATAATAATTAAAAAAGCAGGGAAGGTTTTACTCTCCGTGGTGGGGTTTGTCTCTGATCTTTTCCCACCAGCGAGCACCCCCAAGGTGGGGGATGCTTGGGGTGCTTGGAGCCAGCTTCTCCTTGCTCAAGCCATACTTGCTGCCCTTGCCCAAGGCCGATGTTCCCCTGGCAAGTAGTGGCTCGTCCCCGGTGCTGATGGAAGCGAAGCGAACATGGGGGCGGGGAGCCAGGAGCAAACCCAGGGTTGCTTGCTGGTGGGTTGGAGGTGGTCCTGGTGGGTTGGAGATGATTCTGGTGGGTTGGAGGTGGTCCTGGTGGGTTGGAGATGGTTCTGGTGGGTTGGAGATGGTTCTGGTGGGTTGGAGGTGGTCCTGGTGGGTTGGAGATGGTTCTGGTGGGTTGGAGGTGGTCCTGGTGGGTTGGAGATGGTTCTGGTGCGTTGGAGGTGGTTCTGGTGGGTTGAGATGGTCCTGGTGGGTTGGAGGTGGTTCTGGTTGGTCGGAGGTGGTTCTGGTGGGTCAGAGGCAGACCTGGTGGGTTGGAGGTGGTTCTGGTGGGTTGGAGGTGGTTCTGATGGGTTGGAGATGGTCCTGGTGCATCCTTCCAGAGAGGGGAATGGGACCTCCTGTGCCAAACGGGCAGGAGAGGAGTGGAGGCGTTCAGCCTGCTTGTTTAGCCATGAATAGTGATGGGGACAGTCGAGATCAAACACCCACCCGAAGGGCCAAGCCCTGCACGCCTCTATCCCTCAGTCAGCCCTTAACAAGGTGCAGAAAGCGGGACCGCTGAGGACAAGACAGAAAGCAAAGCAACGCAGAGGTCCTCAGTAGACCTCGAGATAAAGAGCAGGAAAGGGACTACTTGGCAAAATTGAATCTGTACAAATCAGCAAGTCTGGATAATATGTAACCCCCAGACTAAATAGAATTAGCTAATGAACTTACCGAGCCCCTGACAATTACTCATAAAAAGTTACTGAGAAAATGGCACATCCCAGGTTTATTTAATGTCTTTATTAATGATCTGAAAGCAAGAGTAAACAACAAATTAATTATGTTTGCAGATGACTGTAAGCTGGAAGGTGTTGCAAACGCTGCCAAAGACAGCAAAGTCACACCAAGGACCCTAAAGGGGTTAGAAATAAACCAGCAGGAAACAAGCTGCATGTAATCCATCAGTGAAACACGGCGCAGGGGAAAAAGGACCTGAAATATAGACATCCAAGAGGAAGGAGGGGTGTGCTGCACGAGATCCAAGCAGGAGGCCGGGAGCAGGTTTGGAGGGAGGTGGAGAGATGGGAGAGGAGCTATGCCGTGAGGAAGGGGAGCCCCGAAACCCGCCGGGGCTCTGTGGAGCGAGGAGCAGGGACCCAGGCTGGGTGGGATGCTGTGACTCTGAAACGCTGTGACCTTGTCCGGAACACGTGTGGCATCAGCTCTACACGGGGGGGAGAAGCTGGAAAGGTCTTTTCCCAGTGCCACACTACCACGGTTGGACCGTTATGAACCTCGAGGGCTGAGGATCATCCCGATTGCCTTTAGTCCTGCGAGCTTTGGATAGCTGCTTCGGCAGGTGGCAGGGAAGGCGGCACGGCGGCAGGCCAGAGGATACGGCTGGGGATGGGTAACACCGCTTTGGGACCGAGCCGCTCATCTGGGTCTGCACGGACACCACCAAAAAATGCCTGGTGCCGGGGAGAGCCATGGATGCCCCGCTTCGCCCAGAGCAGGCGGTGCCTCCGGAGCCACCCGTCGCACCCTATGTTGAGCTCCTTTCCCTCCCGGCGGCGGCGGCAGCCGCTCCTCCCTCGCCTCGCCCCGGCGGGAACAAGGGTGCTTTGAGCGGCGGGTGGGCGGCGGGCCTCTAGCCCTTTAAGAGCGAAAATTGACTTTGTAATCTGAGCGAATTCGTCCTTTCTGACAGGCGGGAGAAGTTACGGGTCCCTCCCTCGCTCCGCTTTATTAAATATAGTAGTAGCAGCAGCCCTTGCCTGGAAGCGGGCGCTGGTGGAGGCTGTGTCGTGCCCGGAGCCGGAGCTGCTGCTCCAGCCGCGCGGGACACCATGGCTGCCCGAGGTGGCATTGCCACGCTGCTGCTGCTGCTGCTGCTGCTGGCCTGCCAGCCGCTGCCCCTCCGCGCGGGACCCCCGGCCGGAGGTAAGTCCCGTCCCGCCAGCCCACCCAAAGGATGGAGCACTAAGAAACCGGGGGGGAAAGGCTCGGCTTCGGGTGCGTGGGGTGGGCTGGGAGGGATGGGGACCCAGCGTGGAGCGGTGCGGGCACCCATGGGTGCAGGCTGTCTCTCCCCGAGGTGCGGGGGGCCTGTCGCCAAGCTGGCAGGAGGGAGGAGAGGCAGCTGCCTGGTTTTGGGCAGGGTGTTTGGGCCAGGTTGCCCTGTGGGGAAAGCCAAGGGAGGGAGTGGGGCTGCGTGCCCACCCTGACTCTTGGGGCGCAGCGTGCCCCGGCTGTGTCTGATGCTTTCCCCAGGGGCACAGGCAAACGTGGTGCTGGGTGGGATGGGGCTCGCTCCCCGCACACAGGCAGGAGCCGCAGGGCTTTGGTCTGCGCCGTGGGCAGCCCGCGGGAGAAAGGCACCTTCCCTGCTCTGCCGAAGCCCTGTGCCATGGGGACGGGGCGTGGGCACGTCCCGCAGCCCCGGCAGGGAGAGCCAGCCCTCCCTGCCCATGTTTGGCCCTGCCACAGTAGCTGCCTGCGAGGGCAGCCCCTCTCATCCGAGGAGCAGGGGCTTGGACGGTGCCGGTGGGAAGGAGCTGGGCAGGGTTTGCCAGGGTGCGTGTTGCCTCCCGGCACTGCTCCATCCGTCTGTCCTGTGCACTCGGGGCGGCTGGGTGCAGACCCCAGCACAGGGCGAGGGGCTCACCTCTCCTGCCAGCATGGCCCCAGGGGGACGCAGGATCACCCCTCGGGTGATGGGGCACCACCCGGGGCTGAGGGTCTCCCCGAGAAGGAGCCACAGTGCTGCAGGATGCAGGCAGCGGGGAGGACAGGGGACGCTGGCTACTGCACAGGGACCGAGCTGGGCAGAGGGGTTACTGCAGGGCACGGGCTGGGCGGGGAGCAGAGCGGGTGATTTATAGCCACTTTTCCCCAAGAAGTGGCCAGGTTTGACCACACAGCTCTTGGCATGGAGGCATGCCTTGCCTCAGCATCCCAACGGCCATCCCGCAGCTCCGCTCCCACCCTGCGCCTCCTGCCCCCTGCTCCCTCCCCAGCTTGGGGACGATGTCCCGAGCCTCGGCAGGCTCTGCGGGGTCTGGACATGGGTCTCATCCTGCTCGGGACAGGTCTGCACCTTAGCCCAACCCTCCAAGCCGCGCTCGGGGTCTAATTGACCATTTGCAGTGGGTCAGTGGCATCCACCGCTTCAGAAGGGGCTTTAAAAAGCACTTGTTTTTCCCTAACTCACCCCAAAAGTAATATAACATTCCACCAAGCAGTTTCTCTTCCCCAAAGCTCATCCCGGGCTCCGGGGCTCCGACCAGCGGTGGGGCAGGAGCTTCCTTTGTCCAAGCAGTTTCCAAAGGAATTACCAACCACCTCTGGTCTTTTGCTCCCCAACCATCTTCTGCGTCCGAGCCTGTGTCGGTACAAGGAGGAGGACAAGAACGATCCCAGGGCCCAGCCCTGTGGCTCTCGTCACCTGCAAGGTCCCTGCAGGTCCCTTGTTGTCCCCATTCCCTCCCCAGCAAGCAGGTGGCCTCCAGGACATGCTCCTCCCTCCCTCCTGCCTTGTTCCTTCTTATTTTTCCATGCATCAAAATATGAGGATGCCTGGCAAGCCGAGTGGAAAAAAAATCCCTTTTGTTAATGAACAAAGTGGTCTTCTTCCTTCCAGCCCTGACCTTTCCATCCCGGGCAGGGATTTCACCACGCCGAGCTGTTGCCTGCCTGGGTATCCAGGATAGCTCCCAGGGCTGCCCTGGCACTCCCGAGCTCTTTCATGGTGAATAGGCTGGAGCAACCCCAAAAAACAGCACGTGGCTTTCACCGCCACCCGCCAATCCCCCCCGATTCCCCCCAGGTACCACCACCCACGGCCGGGGCACAGCTCCAGGGATCAAAGGGCACCCGCCTGGCACGGACCCTCAGGGCTGGGAAAGGAAAGGGGGGTTACACCCATTTTCTGATGCCGGGGACTATTTCTGTGCCTGGCTGAAGCAGACGTGCCAGCCGCGATCCCGCGTCTGGGCACCGGTCTCCCACGAGCCCCATCCCCTCGGGAGCATCCCTGCTGAGACCACCAGCGCCGGTGCCAAGCGTTCCCAAGGGCTGCCTGCCCTGGGACGTCCCTCCATCCCCTTCAGGGAGAGCCACACCAGCCACCAGCAGCGTGCCGGGCACGGGGCTGGGGACAGGCGCATTTTTAGGGGTGAAGCCTGTGTTTTGCGTTGCCTCCACGCTCAGGTTCGGGGGGCCCGGGTCTTCTGCCCAGCCCGAAATGGAAAGAGTCACCATGCACTTCAATAAATACAAGATTTTACCAAAAAGAAAAAACACTCGTAAAACTTGTCCTCTTGACATCTGAGTGTGAAGCTTTAGTAAACTGGTTTTAGACAGCCTGGCTCTGCTCCGGTTCCCAGTGAGGTCACCCGCGGGCTGAGCTCCCCCTTCCCCAAAAACCCCCTCGCTGGGGGTTTGTAATGAGGATGGATACGGGGGGTAGAAGGAATCGGATGCGTAGGGTCCCTGTGAGCAACGTTCACCCCGAGCTTCCAGCAAGGGGGTGCCAAAAATGCGATCCCCCCCAAGTCTCGGGTGGGTCCCCGGCAGTGGGGTCCCGGGGAGGTGAGCGTCACCCCGGCTTATCCACGGCTGCCCCGTGCAGGGTACCTGCTCATGGGAAGGGAACAGTGCCTGCCCCAGCGTACCCGGCCGGGACCCCTCCTGCCTTATCCGGGGTTATCGGCTCTAGGGAGCCGCCTCGGCTATTCCTCTCCTCCACTTTTGGAAATCCGACCGATTTATTCAAAGTTTCTTTTTTGTGAATGCGCCACATGTTTTGAGGTCATAGCTCCAAGCAGCTGGAAAAGTTTCCAGCTGATGGGAAAGAACAGGAAAAAGGCTGAAAAGGGGGGTGAAAGCAAACTGGTATCGTGGGAATCGGGAAGGAATATTATATTCTCGTCTCACTCTTATATTTAGCAACAGAGGGCTGCGGGCAAATATATAAGCGCATTCCTCCAAGATCGCCGGACGGGGTTAAGCTCACCCGGAGGAACTAACATCAGGTTGAAGGCTGGACAGAAAGAGGACTTTGGAGGCGGTAGGCTGATGCTGTCTGTGTGCCTAAATAAAGCTCAAAGCACAGACTGTTCGCAACAGGCGTTGGCTCAGCCCAGCCTCAGCTCCCAGGGGCCGCTCCCTCGGCCCTTTCCAGGTGCCTGGAGGAGCCGGGCTCTGGCTTGTCTCCTTTTTGGGAATCCAGCCTCCCCGAGCGTTAGCATCACCCCCAGCCTTCAGCCGGGAAAGTCCTAGAAACTCCTCAGCTCATATTTGTACACTTCCCGGGTCCTGCCTGGGCATCCCAAGTCACCCCAGCGGGTACAAGGCAGGTCTGCACGCAGCGCAGCCCGGTTTGCAACCAGCCCCTTCACCACCCCATAGCTCCAAACCTCTTGGAGACACGGAGCAAGGAGGCTGCCCATCGGAGACCCCTCATTCCCAAACCAGCCCTTCCCCGAGCCATCTCCATCATGCCCAGTGCTTGGTTGCACATTGCCATGCTGCCCATGGATGGGATGCCCCGTAGAGTTTTTCTGGGGTAAATGTAACAGAAAAACTGAGATAGAGAGAAAGGTGTTCTGATCTTTCTCCCTGAGCTGCTGCGGTGGGAGCGGACGTGCCTGCGTGATGCTTATTTTACCTGTGATGTTTGCAAACGGACCCGAGGCTTTTTGTTAATGTGCCGTAACCAGAGAACCCACTTCGTTCTGTTGCAAAGCCAAGGGCTGCTTTGCAAAGCAGAGCCCAGAGTCAGGGCAGCTCTGGATTCTCCAAAGCTGGGCTTAAAACCAAGGGAGCGGGACTGATGCAGCTCTTCCCAACCTCGGGATGGGGAGGATGCAGGGTTGCTGCCCGGTTTGTCGCTCGTTAGCTGTCCCTCATCCTCAGGACAGACCAAATAGGGCCTCCGCGCATCCTCCGGCCAACCGGCAGCGAGATGGGGTGAAAGATGTTTATGCCCGTGCCCTGGATCCAAGAGGGTGATAAATTCCCATTTTCCGTCCTTCCTTCCCCGGGTGTGTCGCCTGCGCCAGTTGTGCCTTACTCCGTGCAATACCTCTGGGAGCTGCCCTGCACCCAACGGCTGCTCTTGGCTGCCTGACAGCCGGACAGACAGACAGTAGCAGACAGAAAGCATCCCGGGGAAGGGAGGGCGCTGCCAAAAATTGATGGGAGAGGAGAAAGTCACGGGGCAAACAGCATGGTTTGGAGGTGGCCGGTGCCATCACGTGCCTCCAAGCCAAGGAGAGAGAAAAGTCGCATTCATCCGTCGCCGTGACTCACTGGCTGTTCAAGGAGCCTTCCTGAGCCGTGAGTCAGCCTGGGACAGCCCCTGTGAATCCCTGCTGCTTCTTTTGCCCAAATCTTGGCTTTCTGGTGGTTGTTTTTCCTGCCGGCTGTGGGCGGGCAGAGGGAAGGCGGGCGAGGCAGGGGGGGTCTGGGGTCAGAGCCCCCGGCTGCTTGCGGTCCCGTCCCCGGGCGTGTTGATGGACGCTCCCCATCTGTTATCATGCCATAAGCCCCTCCGGTGCTCCCCAGTGCACAGGCAGAAAGCAAGAGGGGGTCGGGAGGAATTTCCCATTCCCTTTCCCAGCCTCTGGCTGGGCTTCAGCTGGGCTTCAAGGTTTTCTGCATCCCATCCCACAGAAATTTCTGGGCCCATCGGGGTCATTTCCTCTGGGAGCCGGGGAGCAGAGAGGGAAGTTTTGGCCCGAGGTAGATGAGGCTGAGAAAAGCCTCCTGTCCTGCCCCGCAGCCCTGGGAGGGGATGTGCGTGCCCGCTTCCACACCCCCACAGCCCCACGCGGTCAGCTATACGTTCCCTCCGCGCTAGAAATAGAGCAGGCGTTTATTTTCTCTATAAACATCACCCTGCCACTTGTTTCTCATAGATGGAAAAAGCCAGGGGGATAACAGGGGTGGGGAGGGGGAGGCAGGGTAGGGAGGGGGACCTCCAAAAGGAGGGGGAGAGAGGGGGAGAGAGGGGGAGAGAAGGCAAGAGAAGGCAAGAGAAGAGAAGGCAAGAGAAGAGAAGGCAAGAGAAGAGAAGGCAAGAGAAGAGAAGAGAAGAGAAGAGAAGAGAAGAGAAGAGAAGAGAAGAGAAGAGAAGAGAAGAGAAGAGAAGAGAAGAGAAGAGAAGAGAAGAGAAGAGAAGAGAAGAGAAGAGAAGAGAAGAGAAGAGAAGAGGAGGCAGAGATTTCAGCTCTAGAAAGGGGAAAAAACCAAAATACTCATTTTCTTTGCAGTGAGAACTGCAAGACAGAGAATTAAGCATGTCACCCCCAGATAAGAAAAAAATATCCTCTTTCCCCTTCCATGCTGCAAACACCCCTCCCTGGCCATGGAGACACTTTTTTCCTGCCCCTCGCAGCACCTGGCATCACCGAAAGCCCATCCCAGCCGTGGCCCTTGTAGCCGTGCGGGGTGCGGGGTGCTGTGGGTGCTGCGGGTGCTGCCCTGCCAGCACAGCTACTGCCAGATCACCCCGAGCTGCACATTTTAAAAGCTCCTTCCCTACGCCTGAGGACGGCGCTGGATGCTGAAATGAGAGCCGGCAGGTAGCTCCTGGCAGAGCTTCAGCATCTCCCTCCGTGCGCCGCTCATGCCCGTCCTTCCCCCCCTCGCCCCAACTTTGGCCGATAACCCCCCCTCCATCTTGGCACTTCAAGAGCCGTTTGACACAAGCGAGTCTGGGAAACATCTGAGCCCGCACGGCTGGAGACGGGCCCCTCTCCAGCAGCGTCCGCGTTGTTTGTTGACGGCAGGCAAGGATCTCTCCGGTAACGTCCAGCCGTTCCAGGGATGTCTATGAGCATCCCCTGGCCAGGCTCTGCCGCTCCCCACCGCCGCTGGCTCCCGGGAAGGCCCCTTCCCTCTGCCAGGGCTGGGGACGGGCTCGGGAACGGGCTCGGGAACGGGCGCTGGCTCTGTCGGGCGGGCAGGGATGGGATTCGGGGATCTGGAGGTGGGATGTGCGCCCTGGGTGACCCGCTCGCCCGTAACCCAGCCTCCAGCCCAGGCTTTCCCCAAGGTCCCCCTGGTTCTCCGGTGCTGGGCTGGTCGGGATTGTCCCCTTGTATGCCACCGCGTGCCCTCCTGCAGCTCTGCGAGCCTTTCCCTTGCAGGGTGGGAAGCCTCGTGGCCGGCGCGGTGCCGGGAAAGCTGTGGGAGCGGGGGCCGGGATGTGCAGGGTGGAGCTGGAAAACCTGCCAGCCAGCGAGAGAGGGGGAGACGGTTTGGGAGAAAGAAAAAGAAAGAGAAGGGGAAAAAAATAGAACAAAACCCAACTTGGGACGGTTTGGAAACCACGTCCTCTGGGGCTGATACAATATTTCCAGGCCAACTTCTGGCAGCGGGAGCCTGAGCGAGCCTGAGTCACGCTGCAGGGGACGGCACAAAAGCCCCATTGAGCCTCCCTCTTCCCTAAATCCTCCAAAATTCTCCCCCTCCTTTGCTTCCCAGGGCAAAAACTCCAACCACCGCTTCCAGCTCGAGCTTATTCCTTAAGTCCCTGCGGAGCTGATTAGGCACGTGTCATTAAAAGCTCTCCGTATCTGCTCCCACTCGCCTCAGGCTTCGGGGGTGCTCGCCCTGGGGACGCATCCCCCCAGCTCTTCCCAAAAGCACCGTGAGCTCTGCAAGGGGGACGCGGCCGATGTGCGGCCGGGGCCGCGGCAGTGCCAGCTACCAGCTCCTTGCCCTCCCCTCCGTGGCTCTGCTTCTGGCCGAGCAGGAGAGCGCAGGAAATACCATCAGCTTTAGGGCTGTTTGAATCATCGTAAAACCACGCTGGATAAGCGAGGGCTGGAGCTCCGGAGCTCCGGCCAAGCCTCCTGGACCCCCCTTTATAGCCTCCAGCTACAGCAGCTCCTTCGTTGTAGGGATGGGGGATGCAGGCAGGAGCTGGCCCACGCATTGGGCAGGGGGTCGAGGGCTGGCGGGACATGGGGTGATACGGCAAACCCCCCTCCTGGGCAGCGCAGAATTAGCAGAGGGCATGTTTTCCCCTGACCCCAAAGTCCGTGGGCTGCAAAAAAGGCTTTTTTTTTTTTCCCCCCCCAAAACTATCAGGCAGGAGCCAGGGGAAGGCGAGCGAGAGAGAGCAGCTGGAATGGGAATGGGGAGAGGAACTGAATTAATAAACACAGGCGGAGGGTTTCAAAGCGGTGCAGTGCAGCCAGAGGTAGGGATGGATGATCGGCTTCGGGAGCCAGGGGCCAGCAGGACGGGACGGGGGCGAAACAGAGCACCCCGGCCCAGGGGCTCTCCTCCCGCGCCCGACACAAGAGTGATGGCCACTTCTGGCAAGCCCTTGGCTGTCGGCAGCCCCGAGGAGGGCGATCGGCCCGTGGCTTTGCTGGCAGTTTCTCCAGCGCTGCTTTCCAGCAATCTCCGCTGGCCGGCACTCCTGGAAAGCGCCGGCCCCGGGGAGCCCCGCTGCGAGGGAGGGCCAGGTGGAGGGTGGGAGGCGAGAACCGGAGCTCTCATTCCCATTGCCGGAGTTTGAAAAGCACGCACAGCCCTGGCTCGGGGTGTGGGAGCTGCAATCACCGGCTGGAGTCGTGGAGGATAAAACCTGGAAGTGGGGATAAAGAGAAAAAACCCTCCTCCGCAGTGGGAGCTATCACAATAGGGATGGATCCGTGCCGATGCCACCTCACCCCATAAACCCGGAGGCTGTACCCCAGGAGCAGGAGAGCGGGGAGAGGCTTTTCCCAGGGCAGGGGCTGTTTGCTGGGCTGGCTCTGCCCCATCCCAAATGCCTGAGCCCATCCTGGAGGCCGCCTGCAGAAAAGGGTCCTGCCAGCATGAGGGGGACCGTGCGACGTCCCCGAGGTCCCCGCCAGGCTCGGATGCCATCGCTGCATCCCAAGACCGGCTCACGTGTGACCTGTCTCCATTGCACTTGAATTTCCTCGCTGGGGAGACCCGGCCGGGTGCTGAGCCCTCCTGCTGCACCCAGGCAGCCGCTCAGGTCTCTGGCCATCCCTGAAGGCAGCAGTCGTCCCCCCCGGCACCCCTTCCTCCCAGCAAGGCCCCCAAACCCGAGAGCCGCTCCGCAGCGGCTGTGTTTGCCTTAGCCTGCCTTGCAAGCTGCTCATTTCCTTCCCCGGCCATAAATAAAACCGCGCCGTAAAACGAAGGGAATGTGTAACATAATGAAGCCTTTCTCGGAAAGCCCATCGGATCCCGTCCTCGCCCAGCACGGGGACGGGGGCACAGCCCAGCCCTGCCGCTGCCCGGGATGCAGGTGGGGCGCGGGGTGGGCTGCAGGTCCCATCGGGCATCGCCGAGCCAGGATCGGGATTCGGGAGGCTGAAGTCTGGGGCCACCCACGGTGGAGGCAGGACGGCTGATCCTGCCTGCGCTGGGAACGGGGACGGGAGCTCACGCACACGCGGTGGGGGACGAGGAGGGGTTCAAGCTTCCAAGCAGCATCTCCAGGGCTGGGCGGCTGCTCTTGAGCCCCACCGGTGTTTGCCCCCCCCCAGCCCCGCCGGTGTTGGCACAGCGTGTGGGTACAGCACAGCGCGGCTGGCGACGGGCGAGCTCGCTACCTTATAAAGTCATTAAAATAAAAAAAACAACCCCAAACAACTCAGAGGGCCTCAAAACAAGCTCCTGACGCTGCAGAGGAGGAACGCACCAGGCTGGCCGAGGGGCGCCCAGCCGGCACCCCGTGCCGGTGATGGGCGCTCAGCAGCACCGGGCAGGCCGCCGACACAGGGGCCGCTTGTTGGCATCGGCCGGCGGGCAGGAAGGAGGGCAGCCGGCGGGTTGGGCTGGAGCAGCGGCCGCACAAGCCCAGAGCTGTTCGGGCAACAAGGAGCCTTCACTCCCCGGCTGTTTTTCCACCACCGTCAGAAAACCGGTGTGGCCGGGGCGGGAAGCGGCTGCAAACACAGAGAGCCTTTCACGTGGGAGCGTGTGTGCGCATGGGGCTCTCCTGGCACCCGCTCCGGTAATTAAAGAGCTGCTTTAATGAATTCCAGTCCCCTCCCTGCAAACACACAGGGGCCACCAGCCCTGGCCCCCACCTGCCCCCCCACCGCAGCCTGAATGAAGCCTTGTTAGCAGCCAGCCTCTCCCCAGCACCTTGCCCCGCTCCGTGCTCCGCTCCTCCCTGCCCAGCCGCAGCATCCTCCTCCGGGCAGAGCGACGGGGGTCCCTGCAGCCCCTGGAGCACACACACCCCGAAACGCGTCCAGCTGTCCCGTGGGCACGGCTGGGGGTGGCCCGAGCTGGGGTAGGAGCCTGCGGGTGGGGAAGGCATCCATCCACCAGCTCGCATTTCGTGCACACCAGGAGACGTCTCCCCGCTCTGAAAAACCCTCACGCCCAGCGCCGGCTCGCTCCGCAAACCCTCGCGCTGAGCTTCGCGAGCGCTTTCCCTCGCCTGGGCCGGGAGTTGGCTCCTCCATCCTCCTACGTGCCGGAGAGGAGGTGGGAGAAGTTTGTGTGCTGAGATGTTAAAACATGGAGGAGAGCCCAAACCGGCCCTGCTGAGCCCCAGAGCACCCCGGGAACCCCCCAGCCTGGACCCCCCCTGGGCAGATGGGGATCCCTTCCCCTCCATGGTGCTGCCCAGCACCAGGCTCTGCTCCCTGGGCTGTGGGACCCGGATTGCTTGTCGGCTGTGGTGCCAAAAAACTCTCTGAACACCAAAAAACAGCAATTGGAGAGGCCAAACCCGCCGTGTTTTCAACTGGAGGAGCAGGGAGAGGGGGCCAAGGCGTCCCGGACCCGGCGCGTGGCCGGCGGCTGGGGCGGGTGCTGGGGCAGCGCCGGTTCGCACAGAGCCCTCACTTGTTCGCCGACCCCGGGAGGAGCTGAGCACACCCGGGGCCTCGCTCCCAGCCCCTTGCTCAGAGCTTTTGGCTCGTCTCCTTATTTTTTTCAATGAAAAAAAAAAAAAAAACCCAAAACCCAAATGACACTGCAGCCTATAATCTGCTGGCTGCTGGCCGGCTGCTCGGAAACTGTGACTGAGGTCCCTCTCGCCTCGGCAACGCCTTTCCATCGGCCTGGCAAGGCAGGGGCAGCAATTTCCTGCGGGACACGGCGAGCTGGGAACATCAATTATTTTTAGCTGGGGTGAGCGGGATGGCCGAGGTGCCCACCCCAACCTGTGGCCAGGACACGGGGACCTGCTGCTCCCCAGGATGGGGGAAGAAGGGCCAGCTCGGGCATCCCCATCCAGGGATGAGGCTTGGCTCAGGGCACGGCATCCCTGTGGTGTGATGATGGCACCCTTAGATCACCTGGGAAAGGTGCTTTTGGATCACAGGAGCGCATCGGCATGGGGCCATCCCAGGACGCTCAGCCGCAGCCAGCCCGCAGACGTGGCCGGGTACGCGGGGTGGTTCCTGCCCTCTCCGCGCGTGCCCGAATCGAAGCCACCGTCGGGGTGGTGCACCCTGTGCTGCCGAGGCTCCTCCAGGGTGAAATGCATTTAAAAAATCCCCCAAAAATATTTTCTGTGTCTTTTGCAACGTGGAGGGCAAGGAAGAGGGGAGAAGGAGGTGAAAAGCTGCAAGTCCCTTGTGAAAGAGAAATGCCACAGGTCGAGTGGCGTTCGCGTCCTGGCCGGGCTGCAGAGCAGAGGAGAGCGGCCCTGAAATAAAGCAGGGATTTGGGAAGACAAACAGCAGTAATTCACACTGCTCTGCTGCCGGAGAAAAATCCCAGCACCTCCTGGAGCCGGGCAAGGGTCCCCCCTCCCTCCCCCAGCAAACAGCACTGCTCCCCGGGGCATCCGCGCTTTCGGTAACTTTTTATTAGTAGCATTTTATGAGAGAAAGAGAAGAAAAGCATCTCTGGCAGCTTCGGGAGAACGGAGGCAGGACAAAATGTGCTGGCTGCAGGAGCTGCTGCCCCTTGTCACGCTGGAAAACAGGCCGGCTGTGCTGGACCGGCTCCGCCAGCCCCAAAACGCGATCCCCAGCACCCATGGGAGACGCTGCACGGCCCCTGGGCTGGCAGAGGAGCTGCTGGTTGGTCTGGCCCCTGCAAAGCTTTCCCTCCCCGTGAGAGCAGCCTCTCGGTGCCCATCTGAAGAACAAGTTTTTGGGATTAGGGGAAGCCACAAAACCAAAAACGCAGCAAAATCCCGGTGGGAGCTGGAGCACAGAGCGTGCACGCACGGGGGAACCTCGGCGAGAGCCAGCACATAACATGCATGCAATGTCTCCGGGGACCACGATATATTGCACGCATGTGTGCACGCCTTGCTGAGGCCCGGCACAGCCGCCTGCGTCTGTGCAAGGAGGGAGAGAAAAACTCCCTTTCACAGCACTCAGTGTCATTCCTGCTCACCAAATGCCGGGATAAGGTTTCTGCCGAGAGCCCCAGGCAGCACGCGGCACGGCACCCACCACCCTTGGCCACCGAGCAAGGTACCCCTGGGCTGGCTGGTTTTGCAAGAACGGCTGGAAGGAGGGAGCAGGTCAGGAGAGGACAGAGCCCTTCACGGCCCTGCAAAGAATAGCAAAGCTCCTCCGAGTCACGGGCTGGGCCGAAGAGGACAAGGAAGCCAAAGTGCCCCGTGCCAACGGCAAGCACGAGGGCCAGGAAATGAGCAGGCTTGAGTAAGGCGGGCTGGCAGCCCTGCCCTGGGCTGAGCAAAGGGCTTGGTATTAAAGCAAGAGCTAGATATTTCCATGGTGCCATTTCTTCCCTGCCCGGAGCGGGTGGGGTGACGGTCCTTCCAACACCCACGTTATTCTCCCGGCACGCGTGGGGGTTTACACCCGGAGCACACCATGCAGGAGGCTGGTTTCACCCCAGCACTGAACCCCCATCCCTGCCTCCTCCAAAAGAGAGCAGGGGCTGGGCTGGGACCCTCCGAGCAGCCAAAGCCTCGTCGCCCCATGGCACCTCAGCAAACTGCATGTGGGACCCTAAACCCAAGCGTGGGTCTGCAGCTGGGTGAATTTGATGGCAAGTGCAATAGTGACGTACAGCAGGAAAGCTCCCCGCGTATAAACTCGAGCACCGCGGGCTTTACAGCCTGTGACTACATATGGACTGAAAAGGTTCACCCCTCTGACATATCCTCACCAAACATTTACAACTTACAGGTCTTCTGAGTACGCTTTGCCCCGCAAGTGCGGAGTTAACTTTGCCGTGGGTTGCTCTGGAGCTAACCAGGACGGGTGGCAGTGCATCGCAGACACACAAATTTAAGGCGCGCGCAACGCACGCGCAGGCATTGAGCCAGCAAAAAAAGTCTAAGCACTCTAAAATTAAGCCTTGCCACTCCCTATGCTTTTAATTTCGCCCTCTCCCGTGTATGCCCTGTGACACAGTCTTTCATTTCATGACCGCATGCCATTGCGCTGAGTCCCTGTGAGCCTGATGTATACTGGGCGTTGAACATGTTCCAGCTGCGGCTTCAGGCACGCTGTTTGAGCCGAGGTTTCCGTATGGTCTCACATCCACATATGGATTGCAGGCACACGCGTTTATTCCTCCAGCACCGACGGAGCAGCCACCTTCAGGGTGAACGGCAGCAATGTTTGGATGATACGGAGAGCTGTTAGGAAGTGGTGTGAAACAGGGAGGGGAGCAGAGTGTGGTGTTGGCTAAGTCAGTGGCATCCCCAAGGCTCCCACACAGCATCTCTCTGTTTAGCAGCAATTGGCACTGGCCGGGGAATCCGGCCAAGGCACGACACAGCCACTGCTGGAAGGGTGCATATTCCTCCAAAGGGAGACGGCTGTGGCAGACGTGGGAAAGACTCGGTCGGGTAACAGTTCGCCTCCTAACGCTCGGGAACTCGGCCCGGTGACAGGCGCTACTGCATCTGTCCTGGCCGCGGAACGAGGCAGAAGGTTTCTCTAAATGCTGCACAGGCAAGGAGAAACACAAACCCAGCCCCTAGAAACCCCTTTCCCTAGGAAAATCGGAAAACAGACTCCCATGAAGGTCTTCCCAGGCTGCTGGGCTCCAGCACTCTGTCGCAGGGCGAACGGGGAAGGACCGATGGACGGGCTTGGGAGGCTCCCGATTCACAGCACCCACACAGACAGGGCGTGCGGGAGGGGTGTCCTTCCCTGCCTGACCCTCTCTCTTTTCTCCCCAGCCTCTTTCTTCGGGGACGGCTACGTGGAGATGCCGCTGGCGGACGCCTCGCGCACGGTGCGGCTCCACCTGCAGCTGTACACCAGCCAGGGGAGCGGGCTGCTCTTCCTGGCCGCCGGCCAGCCCGACCACCTCCTGCTCCAGCTGCGAGCCGGCAGCCTGCAGGTCAGCGTCCCGCTCCCCAATGCGGGCTGGGGTCTATGGGTCAGGGCTTCATCCATCCAGTGCGAGGATGAAGGGGCAGCACCTGAAAACAGCAGCCCACGGGGCCAGCCACAAGCACGGCCAGCCAAGCTGCCAAGAGCCCTGCCAGGGGATGTTAAGAGTTCAAGAGGAGAGTGGACAGAGTCTTGGGAGAATCAGTTAAATACAGAGAAACAGGCTTCAGCTGGGGAAGGTCCTCACCCACTGCCTAGGGTGACGCCGGGGAGCATCATGGAGACACCCAGGCACCGGCACCCCATGCACATTGCGTGGGCAGACATGGTGCACAGCACCCTCGGGATGCAAGGGGTTAATGCAGAGACGGGATGAGCCAAGAGGCCAAGAGGATCCAGAGAGCTCAGAGAACGGAGAGGTCTCCGTCAGCAGATGCCCCCATCCCACCATGGGCCAAGCCCAACTGGGGCATGGGAAGGGACAGAAGAATAAAATTCCCTCTTGGGGTTGTGGTGTTGGCATCCGCCATGAAGGAGAAGATCAGGGAGCATCCCAGGCACGCATCCCACCTCTCCTGCAGCCTGGGCTGGGCCACCAACCACATCTAAACCGAAGCAGGAGAGGAAGCAAGGAGCTGGCTGGAGGTCTCCCTAATGCAGACCGTGTGTCTCGGTGTCCATCAGCTAACCCTCTACTTAGGCAGGCTCCAGGCCGCTGCTTGTGGGGAGCAAAGCCTGCTATTTCCCCTGCCACTTCCCAGGGGAAGGACTGGAAGCAGCCCAGGCTGCAGGGATGGAGGGCAGCAGGCAGGATGGAACAGGGAAAGAGGAACCAACATCTGGCAGGGCTTCTCCACGGGGGGATAGGGAAAGCCCAGCAGTGGGGCGGCAGGACCGGGAGATGGAGGACCCCAGAGAAATAGCCCTGAGACTGGGGTTTGCTGAGAAAGAGTGAAAAAGGAGAGAAATTCAGAGAGCAGGACAGAGGAGGCATGCCCACGGGGGGATCTAGCCGGGGAGGGAGGAACGTGCACCGAGGAGGAAGAGGGCAGGATGACCAGTAGTGAACAGAGGGACCAAAACACTTGTGAGCCCCCAGGAACAGTCCGTGCTTCAGTAGGTATTTCTGGTAGGTGGAGAGGTGTCTCCTGTGCTACCGATAACACCTTGCTTGAGCTGAGCATTTTCCATGTCCTTCCCTGCAGGCCAGGCTGCAGCTGGGCTCGGAGGAGGTGATGCTGCAGTCCCCAGCAGAGCTGCAGCTCAATAACCTGGCGGTGCATGATGTGGAGCTGCTGGTGGAAGACGGCAGGATGACACTGACCATCGATGGCCTCTTCAACAGCTCTGTGGACGTCACAGGACCCGTACGGGAGCTGGACATCCAGTACGGCCTCTATGCTGGTGGGACAGGCAGCCTCGACCTGCCGTACCTCGCCGAGGCCAGCTCACCCTTCAGAGGTTGCCTCCACTTAGTGACATTCAACGGCCTGGATGTCCTCTCCCCGCTGTCCTCTGATGGCAGCTCCAAGATCTTCCACCGGGTCCAGGAAGGGTGCAGCACACAGTTCTCTGCAGAGCCCGAGGACCCCTTCGGGTTCCTGGGGCCACACTCCTACATCGCGTTTCCCACGTGGGATGCAAGGGAGGAAGCGACCATCGAATTTGTGATAACGACGAGCATCACCCAGGCACCTCTCATCTACCACGCAGGGCTGGAGAATGACTTCTTCTACCTGGAGATCTCCAACGGGCGCCTGAGAGGGTTTGTTGAGAAGGGGAACGGCATCATCGTCCTGCACAACAACGTCTTCATCAGCGATGAGCAGCAGCACTATGTCAAAGTCTACACAGACATCCACAAGTTTGAGATCCTGATTGATTACTACGCCTCATCCACGTCCAACCGGGGCATCAACAACTACTTGGACCTTCAGGGAAATCTCTTCGTCGGAGGTATGAATGAAAAAGCCTTGCAAAGCCTGAGGGAGCACCATCTGGCTTTCAGCTCTGTGTGGACCATGACCAACAACTCATTTGTCGGCTGCTTGGAGGACCTGCGGATAAACCTGCAGAGGAGGAGTCTGCAGGATGCTGTGATCACGAAGGACATCACATCAGGCTGTGGAAAGCAGGAGCACTACTGGGACTATGATGAGGCGTACGAGCAGGATGAGGCACCCACCTCCCCACCTCCAGATGTCTGGTTGGGAGCACCGGGCCTGGTGGTGGAACCATGCCGGCCAGACAACAGCTTCCCGCCCGCCTTCGCCAACATCAGCAGGCTGCTGCACGTCAGCCCGCTCATTGTCTCTGAAGGAGGCATGGCCTATCTGGAGTGGAAACATGCCCAGCCAACGGTAGACTTGAGCCTTGCAAACATCCGGCAGTCCCAAATCCTCTTTAGCATCACCAATGACCCTAGGCATGGCCAGCTGGAGCTGGACATTCCTGGGTCCAGGAGCAGAAGGAAGTTCACCTTGTTGGACATTGTGAATCGGAAAGTCAGATACGTCCACGATGGCTCTGAGGGGCCCATGGACCAGCTGATGCTGGAGGTGACAGTGACCGCCCAGCAAGGGGTCCCAGAGTGCTTGCGGCAGGGGCAGATATACCTGCTGCCCATCATGATCAACCCCATCAATGATGCCCCACAGGTGATCTTTCCCCATGGGAACCACATGACAATCCTGAAGCACACGCAGAAACACCTTACCACGGACATCCTGCAGGTCCTAGATGATGATACATCCTGTGATGAGCTCGAATTCCAGCTGCACGGTGGTCAGCAGATGGAGGAGGGTTATGTGGAGTATGACTTTCACCCTGGAGTGCCCATCGAAGAGTTCTCCTGCAGGGACCTGGAAGCAGGCAACATAGTTTACGTGCACCAGAGCGGAACAAACTTACAGCTCACCTTGCAGGTGAGCGACGGCACAGTCCCAAGCCCCATTGCCACCCTGAGGATCCTCGCCATTGATCCTGACATCCGCCTGCACAACAACACCGGCCTCTCCATCTCCCAAGGAGGGGCTGCACGCATTACCACAGCCAACCTGTCAGTGGAGACTAACGCCGTGAAACAACGGGTTGCCATCCTGTATGTCCTCACAGAGCCCCTAAGCTATGGTGAAGTCCAGAAGCAAGGGAGCATGGGAGGGGAATGGAAGAAAGTCGAGTCCTTCCACCAGCAAGACCTGGAGCAAGGGCGCGTCCAGTATTTTAGCACAGACCCGGAGCACCGGCTGGAAGATGTTGTGGAGAAGGTGAGATTCAAAGTCCAGGTGGGGCAGAAGGTCTTGCAAAACAACACTTTTCTCATAAGGATTAAAAGAGCCACCATTAAGATGAGGACCATGGTCCCCCTCCAGATGAAGAACAAGCGGCACAGAAATATCACCAGTAAGGAGCTGGAGGCAATGTTGGAAGATCCAAACTCTGCCCCAGTCCCCTTCCACTACATGATAATCCAGGCTCCCAAAAAGGGAAACCTGGAGCTGCTCGGCAACAGGCTGACCGAAGGCTTTGGATTTACCCAAGATGATCTGCAAAGAAACCACCTGAGCTACAGCGCGACCATCAGGAACTCTCAGCAAGCCGAGGATACCTTCCAGTTTCGCGTCCGCGCTGGCGAGCAGCACTCTCCCGTCTATACCTACACAATCAGCATTGGTGGGGATCCTGATGCACCAGCCCTGACCAACGTCCTCCTGACTGTGCCAGAAGGGGGGCAAGCCGTCATCTCCAAGGACCACTTGTTTGTGCAGAGCATGAACAGCATGGACTACATCTACGAAGTGATTGAGGGGCCAGCGCACGGGAGGCTGGCCTGGGCTGCGTCCCACGGCTGGGCCTCCAGAGAGGAGATCACAGAGTTCACCAACGACGACATCCTCCACCGCCGGCTGCTGTACCAGCACGACGACTCCGAGACGCTGGAGGACGACATCCCCTTCGTAGCGATCAGGCAGGGCGAGGGCAGCACTGAGCCTGAGGCGGAGGAGGTGAGAGGTGTTTTCAGGGTCTCCATCCAACCCGTCAATGACCACATCCCGGTCCAGGTGGTGAACAAGGTCTTCAGTGTGGTGCGCAATGGGCAGCACCTGCTGACAACAGATGACATCGCCTTCACCGACAAGGACTCTGGCTTCTCCGACACGCAGCTGGTGCTGGCAAGGAAGGACATTTTGTTTGGCAGCATCGTGTCTGTCGATGACAGAAGCCACCAGGTCTATCGCTTCACACAGGATGACTTGAGGAAGAAGAAGATCCTCTTTGTCCATTCGGGGGCTGACCGGGGCTGGATCCAGCTACAGGTCTCAGATGGCCTCCACCAAACCACAGCCCTCCTGGAAGTACAGGCATCGGACCCCTACATCAAAATAGTCAACAACACTGGTCTGGTCATCCACCAAGGCAGCCGAGGGAGCATTGACTCCTCTGTTCTCAGCCTGGAGACCAACATGGACATCAGGTCAGATGAAGAGATACGGTTCCTGATAACGACCCCCCCGAGGTGGGGGACTGTGCTGAGAGGGGAGCAGCCGGTCATGGCCTTCTCCCAGAGGGACCTGCTAGCGGGAGAGATCTCCTACCGCCACAATGGAAGCAGGAACACCCGAGATGAGCTCCAGTTCACTGTAGAAGCGAACGAGGTGGCAGTGGAGGACACGCTGGCCATCAGCGTGTTCTTGGACACCCATCCCAGCCCCCTGCGCATAGTCAACCACAAGGAGATCCACGTCTTCCAGGGGGAAGCAGCTGGGATCAAGGAGGAGTACCTACTGGTGAGTATCCCCTTCTCTAGTCATTCCCCAAGCCTGCATCACATCCCTGGCCACCAAACCAGGACAGCCACCGGTGGGACTGCATTTTACTCCCACCTGCCCAGAGCAAAGGACTCGTGCCCATGTCAGGCTTTGCCCAGGGGCGGGGGGGTCAGGCATGGCCTCGGCAAGAAGGTGACTCTTGCAGCTCATCCCACAGCAAAGCCTTGCAGGATTGCACAGAGGTGGGCTGTGGAGCAGCCCAGCCGTGCAGACACCAGCGCCCCACTCATGCCTTGTCTCCCCCACGCTCCCAGGTGACCCACGAAGAGTTCCCTCCCCAAGACATAGTCTACCTGGTGAGCAGCCCCCCGGCCTCCGGCTTCCTGGCGATGCTTCAGCACAGCCGAGACTCGAACGAGCAGCCCAGCCTGGACCCCATCCAGTCCTTCACCCAGGAGGACATCAACAACGGCAGAGTCCTCTACCTCCACTCCAAACCGGATGAGGAGCGTGACCAGTTTGTTGTGGACATCACGGCCAGCAGTGCAGACCCACTCGAGGGAGTGGTGGTGAGCCTGGCTGTGCTCCCCATCACCGTCCCCCTGGACATCCGCAACATCACGGTGCCGGGAGGTGGCTCTGTCACCCTCTCCACGGGCATCCTCAACATCCCCAATGCCTACTTCACGGCTCTCGGCATGGAGTTCAAGGTGCTTGAGCCCCCCCGGTTTGGCACCCTCCTGCGCAGCGAGCAGCCGGAGGACGGCGGGCTGCACAGCTTCACCTGGAGCGAGGTGAGCAGCCAAGGGTGCCTGCTTGCCCACCACACTGCTTTCCTAGGGGATTTGGGAAGAGCCTGAGGGTGGGCTCCAGCCCCCAGTGGCACTGGGAAGCTGGGGAGGGCTGCGGGGCTCCTATCCTCATCAGAGATATTTGCCCTCAGGATGGAGGGGTTTGGGGTGGCACGCTTGCCCTGCAGACAGGGAACACATCAACCCCCAAGGTTGTTGTTTAAATGTCCCTGGGGATACAGGGTGGGAATGCAGGCAGAGCACCCACGCTGGGCTCCAGGTCTGCTCCCCATGGCGATCCCACTCCCCGTCTTTGTGCTGGATCCATCCCGAAGGGATGTCCCAGGGCAAGCAGTGGGTGGCGGGCTCCCTCCCTCCTCCCAGGCTGGTGCACAGGTCCCCTCCCCAGCAGGGCTGGTGGCCCGTGTCCTCCCAGGAGGGTCACCTGGCCCCTGCCCCTCAGGTGGAGAACCAGCAGATCCAGTACAGGCAGGATGGCCCCTGGGCCCAGGCTGACAGCTTCACCCTCCTGGCCAATGCCTCCGAGATGGACCGGCAGAGCCAGCCCAGGACCCTCTTCATCACCATCCTGCCCCGCAGCTCCAAGGGGCCCCGGCTGAGGGTCAACGCCGGGCTGCAGGTAAGAGCGGGATGCCACGGGGATGGGCAGCCACCCCCGCGGGCCCTGAGTGCTCAGCGCTAGGACACCCCCGGGCTGGCCAGCCCAGCGTGGGGACCCCTCACTCCAAGAAGGACGTTGAGGTGCCGGAGCGCATCCAGAGAAGGGCGATGAGGCTGGTGAGGGGTCTGGAGCACAAGTCTGATGAGGAGTGGCTGAGGGAACTGGGGTTGTTCAGTCTGGAGAAGAGGAGGCTGAGGGGAGACCTCATCGCTCTCTACAACTACCTGAAAGGGGGTTGTGGGGAGGTGGGTGTTGGTCTCTTCTCCCAAGTGACAAGCGACAGGACAAGAGGAAATGACCTCAAGTTGCGCCAGGGGAGGTTCAGGCGGGATATTAGGAAAAATGTCTTTCCTGAGAGAGCAGTGAAGCACTGGAAGAGGCTGCCCAGGGAGGTGGTGGAGTCACCGTCACTGGAGGGGTTCAAGGAACGTGTGGATGTGACATCATGGGACATGGTTTAATGGGCATGGTGGTGATGGGTTGATGGTTGGACTTGATGATCTTACAGGTCTTTTCCAACCTTAGTGATTCTGTGATTGATTCTGTGATCCCACCGGACCCACTCCGAGCCTGGTCACACACACCCCCCCCCCGGGAATTTGGGCACAGCAGAGCCGGGGTGCAGCTCAGAGGCAGCCGATGGGCTCCGGGGAAGGCGGGGCGGGGGGGGGGACGGTTTCCCGGCGGGGCGAGGCTTTGCAGGAGGCGGAGACCCGGCTGTCCCGTCCTCCCCCCCCCCGCTCCCCCCGTCCCTCCCCGCCGCCGATGCCGAAGGCGCCCGCAAGGTGGGAGCATCGCCCCGCGGCAGCGCTCCCCCCGGGCCCGGCGGAGCCGGGCTGCCACGGCGGCAGGCAGGGGCTCCTCACCCCCCCTTCCGAGAACCCCTGCTCGCCCTTCCCCAGCTCCCCGAGTAACTCCTGGGAGCACGAAGGGGCAGCTCGCCCGGGTTTCATCGGCACAGATTGGAAAGCATTCTTTAGGCAGCCCTCGCACCTCTCCTTGCCCCCAGGTTTCCTATCCCTGCTGCAGCAGCATGAGATAACTAATGCCCGTAGCAGTGAACTCAGAAGCAGAGAGGTCTCACCGGCTGCTGGCAGTCCCACCTTCCCTTTCAGACACCTCCCTGCCCCGTTCAGCATCGCTAATCCAAAACTGCAGCAGAGGAGTTATCGGGAGACATGCAGGAGTGCCAGCCCAGCAGGAACATTGCCCCCAGCCTCCCCACGCTAGCCTCACCCGTGCCAGGATTTCCCAGGCTGGCGACAGGGAAAGCAGCTCCTTCCACCAGGATCATCACGCCAGGAGCATGGCAGCAGCTTTGGGAAGGTGCCTGGGAGCCTGGGCTCCGGAGGAGATGCCCAAAGGGAAGGGTACGGGCTGCCCTGCCCAGGGCCAGGCAGCACCCAGAAGCAAGGAGAGGGGCCAGGGCTGCCAGCCAAGTTTGGGGGGTGCCCCCCTCCACAGCTGTCCCCAGTGCCATGCATCCCGCCCGGGGCAGATGCCCAGAGCCGGCCCTGCGCAAGGGAAGGAGGAGACTCCCTCCCCGCCTTATTTTTAGCCAGCCCATTAGCCCAGTGATTGCAAGACACTTGGGGAAGCACATCCTTCCCTCCCAGCCACCATGCTAAAAAAAGGGTGAAAAGAAAGAAAAAGCGCCCAAAATAAACTCTGAGGCAGCGGTCCATCCGCCTTTCCATCGGGATCCCCCCTGGCCCCAGGAGGGGTAACCACAGCCGCCCGGCTGCCCGCAGGAGGGACTCTGGAGCTGGGAAAGGCTCCCTGCTCCGAGCGGGAGCAATGCTAAAACAACCCAAGGCTCAGGAGGGGCCCTGCCCTGCCGTGTTTGTGCTCCGGCGAGAGATGACTTCAGCGTTTAAAGGTCAGGCCGGGTCCAGGAGAGCGAGCGCACAAAGCCTTCCTCTGCCGCCCGCGCCCGCCAGCTCCGGGGGTGCAGCGTCCACGCCAGGCCAGGGGGCCAATGGACAGGGTTCAGACCCCGAAGCGGAGCCCCCCTGGAAAGGACCAGGCAGATTTGCCCCAAGGAGCTTTTTGGGTTGCATCAGGAGGGAGGATGGCCGGATGCCACCGAGAGAGAGGCTTCCACCGCTGCGCCAAAACACGCGGCCAAGCTCCCGGCGCTATTTCGCTGCCTCCCCGCACGCTCTCCCGGAGAGCAGAGGCGACACGGGGGCTGAGCAAACATAATGAGCCGAGTAAGTGAGAGCAGGAACCAGGCAGAAGGCTTTAATAATTCAGAGAGGACACAGAGTGTGGTGAAGTGGGTCAGCTCCGGCGGTGCGGGCTCTCGGTGGCGAGCAAAGCCGCTCCAGCCGCTGCGTGTGCCCGTCCCCAGTGGGCAGCGATGCCCTGGGGCTGCCGGTCCCCCCTGCCCACAAACGCCTCTCCGGGCTTTGACCACAGGGAGTTTTCCTTGGCACCGAGCCCCGGGTGTTATTGCAATTCCAACGGGTGCTGAAGTGACCTGGCTGTGGCTGCCGGGGAGGGGGAGCAGCCCGAAAACCTCGGTGCACACATGGCGGAGCAACAGCTCCTGCTGCGAGGGCTTCGGCTCCCGCACTGGCCGCATGTCCGGCAGCGCTTTCCCCATCCCATCTCTCCAAAGCTGTGTTTCCGAGCCTGCCTCCCACCATCCCGCGGGGACCACCGAGGGATTTCATGTCACTGTTGACACCCACTCATGAAATGTTTTGGGCTAGGCCAGCCGAAATGGCAGAAAAGAGCTCATCTAACCCAGCACGGCCAGCTGAGCGGCTCCTCCGGCGCCTGGGTGTTGTCCTGCGGGCCCCGGCACTGAGGTTTGCAGGATGCCGGCCAGGCTTGCGACGCCGTGGGATGCAGCGCATCCCGCCCCTCCACCCTGCATGAGCTGCGGGAAGGCCGGGTCCATGCGCCCGGCGATTCCAAGGCATCCCGAGGGTGAAAGGCAGCTCTGGGGAGCGTGGGCAGAACCTGTCTGGCAGCGCAGGATTCATCCCCGTGGTCTGCCGAGACCGAGATAGGGCATAGGATTAGGAGCCAGGAAAATTGTTGCCTCCAGGTGGAGAGGGGTGATGCCAGGGCTTTGGGGTGGCAGTGTCCCTGGGGGTGGGTGGGCATTGCTGGCCGGGGGAAGCGGCCCTCAGAAGCTGCAGGGTGGCCCTGAGCTCGGCCGCATGCTTGTCATTCCTGGAGGGTTTGCTGGGCCTCGCTGCAGCCTTGTGAGGGGGTGGCGGGACGGGTGCTTTGCTGGGAGGAGAAACACCCAGCTGGGGAGAGACAGGGCTGCGGTCATCACGTACACAGCAGCAGCTCAGGGAGCGAGTTCAAGGCTCACAGACCTCACAAAAAGACCACCTTCTGCAGAGCAACAGGGAGAGACACATCAAAGGCACAGCCTCTGCCCCAGCACCGTGCCTTCTTCCCTTTCCAGTGCTTGGGGAAACTGAGGCACGAAGGGTTGAGCCCTCGCCTCTGTCCTGCACGCACCATGCAGATGCATGGACCCAGCAGCACGGCACGTACTGGGAAACACGGCATCGGTGGAGGGTGACACAGGGCTGGGAAGAGGCCAGACGATGGGGCATCACCCAGCACACAGACAAGGCACCCTTGTTAGGCTGGGATGTGCGCAGGCACCCAGCGAAGCAGTCTGAGCTGGGACGGGGTCCGGAGCAGGCTGGGGAAGGGGACAGAGGTGCTGGGGGCATCCCAGGGGGATTACAGCCTCTCCCTATCCCTCAGCTGCGGGAAGGTGCCACGGCTGCCATTGGCCCCCACGTGCTGAGCGCCGAGGATGAGGACTCCCCGGCGGAGGAGGTGACCTACTCCATCCAGCCCCCGGCTAACGGGAAGGTGGTGCTGAGGTCGGCGCCCGGTGCTGAGGTCCGGCGGTTCACCCAGGCCCAGATAAACAACGGCCTCATCCTCTTTGTGCACCAAGGTAGGGCAGGGCTGAGGTGCCCCAGCTCCCAGGCGTCACCCCCCCGGCCCAAGGGAGGGGACACCACTGGAGGGGAGCACTGTGCCACCAAGGCAGATGCTAACCCCATCGCAGAGCACCCTGGTCGAAACCGTGCGGGGTTAATGGGGGGCTGCAGCCCCCCTGCCCCCCCTAAATGCCCAGCTCTGTGCTCTCCGCAGGGGCCCTGGATGGGGGCTTCGCCTTCGACCTGTGGGATGGGGAGAACCTGTCTCCTGGGCACTTCTTCCTCGTCAGAGCCCAGAGAGAGCCCCTCATCAGCCTGGCCAAGAAGCAGAGCCTCACCGCCTGCCCAGGTGGGTACGGGCACCTTCCCCATCCTCCCAGTTCAATGGCAAACAGGGCCCTTGGACCCTTCCACCTCCCCCTGCCCCAGCGCTGCCCAGGGATGCCCGTGGCAAAGGCTGCAGGCGGGTGGTGAGGTTGAAGTCCGTACTGGACGTGTTTTCCAGGTGCCCTGCAGCCCATCACCAGCCAGAACCTGCAGGCAGTGAGCAACAGCCCCGCTGGCTCCACCGCTCTGTACTACAGCATTGAGCAAGCCCCGCGCCTGGGCAGGCTGAGCACCTCCCGGGGGGAGGAAATCAGGAACTTCACCCAAGCCCAGGTGAGCTTTCGCCTCCCCCAGCCCTGCCAGGGTCCCAAGGTACAGCCCTCCATCCAGGCCGGGGGTCCCAGCCCGACCCCGCTGCTGATCCCTGGCAGGAGGCAGAGCAAGGCTGCAGGCACGCCGTGACTTTCCCAGCTCTGCCAACGGCTGCTAAGAGGGATTAAGAGCTGCTGCCCCAGCATCGGCTTTACCGTGGCCACCAGCCTTGGATTTAGTGCCAGGGGAGGCTCGGGGAGTTATAATCCCCTTTTCTTAGGCTACCTCCCTGCCACAGAGCCAGCCATCCTGGCTGCTGCCTAAGGCAAGAGCCAGGCGTGACGCTCTCACCCCAGCTCCAAGCAGATCCACGCTTCTCCTACACAGCCAGACTTCCGCAGAGCACAATGAAGGGCTTATTTCTAAGCCTCCCGCAGAAGCACGCAGGTTTGCCCACCCTGCAAGCTCCCCCGTGCTGCGCTCCCTCGGAGGCAGCCTCACCTGACCCTTGGAGGATGCTGAGCAAGCTCAGCCCTTCCTCTGAGCCTCAGTTTCCCCACTTGCTGGACAGAAACATCCTGGCAGAGAGGCACCGTGACCTCTCGATGGTGGCTACCATGCTATGGCTGGTGATGATCCCCATTTCTTACCTAATTGGGGCTTGGCTGCTCCTTCTTACAGCCAAGACAAGAGCTCAGGGTGCACACGTTGGCTCCAACACAGCGTCACCAAGGTCCCCCGTGGTGCTACCATGCCCGTCACACCAGAGATAAGACAGATGCACCCATCTCCCACATGGTATCACACACTCTGGGTGTTTATTTTGACCTTTAGCAGAGCTCATTGAGGTTTTTTTTTATTTTAGGTGGACAGTGGGTTGATTTTCTACCACCACAAGATGCCAGAGAAGCCCTTCTGGCTCGCCCAAGATGCCATCCGCTTCCGTGTGGTCGCTCCCACAACCATCTCCGATTCCTTCATCCTCCTCGTGCTGATCTCCTTCGAAGCGAGGTGTCCCCAGCGCTCGACTCAGCTGTGGAGAAATGCAGGTAAAGGAAAGGAGAAGCTGAAGAAAAGCAATCCCCCCATTCGGGGGGATTGTGCAAACTTCAGGTGGGTTTGTTTGTCCAAAGAAGTCCGAAGAAATCACCACCATGCAATTTCCCATAGCCATCCAAGCACAAGCTTTGATGTTATGTCAAGCAATATCTAAAATTGCATCTGTCCTTTTGCGGGCTCTCTGCACAATTCCTTCCACCATCATCTTACCAAACTAATAAGTCCCAGTTGATTCTCATCCCTCTCCATTTCTTTGCAATCCTCCTTTTTCTGCTATAACTTGCTCTCAGCTGGGTCTGCTCTCTTCTCTAGCAGACCCTGGCTCTTCTCAGGGGTGACAAGCTTTTGGGTTTTCCCTTTTCCCTCCAGGTCTCCAGCTCGCAAGAACTCAACGGGCTGAGATCAACACCTCGGTCCTGGATGCCTCCAACCTACTGAGCCAAATCCCGGTCCCTGAGAGAGCTGCACACGATGTTGTCTTCCTGGTGACGGGGCTACCGGCTCATGGGCAGCTCTTGGTGGCCGGTGCACCCCTGGAGCGGTCACAGCCGTTCTTTCTGCAGTCAGACCTGGCCACAGGGCGCCTGGCATATGCCCATGGTGGAGGCGGCGTCTCTGATGACCATTTCAGATTTAAGGCTTGGCTCCGGCCCCGGGTGCAGCAGTCCATCCGTCCTCCGCAGGAAGGGGTGGTCATCTCTGAAGCTTTCAATATAACGGTGACCAGCAGCAGCAGCAAGCCGCCGCAGGTGGTGAAGCGACAAGAAGTGCTGCAGGTCCCACCAGGCTCCGTGGTGACCTTGTCCCAGGAGTACCTGGATGTGGCAGACCCATCGGGGTCCCCAGAGGAGATGGTGTACAGTGTCCTCCAGAGACCTCTCGCTGGCCATCTGGCCAACGCACGCAACCCCCAGGAGCCCATCAGCCGCTTCACCCAAGCGGATGTCAATGCGGGCCACGTGGTGTTCGTTGCCACCGGGAGCCGTGCCCCAGGGTCCTTAGCCCTGAGCCTCTCTGATGGCCACCACCCACCCACCCTGACCTCGCTGGAGATCGAGGTGCTGCCTGCAGCGAGCACCGCTGCCAGCCCGGTGCCACTGGAGGTGCCCCAAGACCTGAACAGGGCTGTGGTGTCCCGCCATCACCTCCTGGGAGCGGGCAACGCCCTGTACAGGATCACCAGGGACCCAAGGTTTGGCCAAGTGCAGGTCAACCAAAAGCCGGTGCGGGGCTTCTCGCAGAAGCAGCTGGACCGCGGGGAGGTGACGTTCACCTTCACCGACCTCACCTCTCCCGAGGACAACTTCCAGTTCCTCGCCATGTCACGGGCAGCGAACAGGACTGGGGTGGTGAACGTGACCGTCCGTGCCTTGGTGAAGGCTCAGCCAGGCAGCGTGTGGCCCAGGGGCACCACAGCCCTCCTGGACACCAGCGTTCTCGATGCCAGCGAGCTGGCCAACCGCACCAAGAGCATCCCGGTCTTCAAGATCCGCAGGGCACCCCATGGCAGCCGTCTCGTGAGGGTCCCCAGGGACCCAGGACAACTCACCACCCCAATCGAGACCTTCAGCCAGAGCGAGCTGGAGCAAGGGCAGGTCGGGCTGGAGGTACTGGATGCCAGGGAGACCGACCACCCCCTGCAGAGTGACAGCTTCATCTTCGAGCTGGTGGCCACCAGTGTGCCACCAGCGCTGGCATCCCTGGGGTACAGCATTGAGCCCTACAACACCTCGAAAGCCTACGGTGTCACCCTGCTCACAGCCCCCCTGGCACCCTCACCCCTGGTGCCCCAGGGCACAGTGCGGAGCAGCCCCAACGCCAGCGAGCTGGGGATGCCCCCCACCTCCTGGCCGGGCCCCGGTGCCACCACCAGCCCCAGCCCCGTGGAGGGGGGCACCTTCCTCAGCTTCATCGAGGCCAACATGTTCAGCATCATCATCCCCATCTGCCTCATCTTCCTCCTGCTGGCCCTCATCCTGCCCCTGCTCTTCTACCTGCACAAGCGCAACAAGACGGGGAAGCACCATGTCCAGGGCACTCCCTCCTCCAAGGCCAAGAACGGGGCCGTACCGGACCAGGAGACCTTCCGGAGGACGGACCCCAACCAAGGCATCCCCCTAACAACTGTCAACGCCCTGGAGTGCAAGGGCACAGGTCCCCTGCCCCAGGGCACAGGTCCCGGGGCGCCGCCAGACCCCGAGCTCCTCCAGTACTGCCGGACTTCCAACCCCCCCTTGAAAAACAACCAGTACTGGGTGTGAAGGGCTCAGGCGTGGGGACACGAGCCCACCTGGGGGGTCCGCACCCTCCCAGAGCACTGCCGGCCACCTCCTCCCAGGTCTCCTCCTCCCCTCTGGGAGCTGGCATCCCACAGATGCAAGAGGGCCCTGGGGATATGGGGGCTGCCAGTCCAGCCCACCCAGGACCCCCAATCTCCAGGTGGCTTTGGGCAGGGGAGGGGGGACACTGCATAGGCAAAATACCTGAGCAACCCCAGGGAATGCTGACTTCGGGTGCTCATTTGGGCCACCCAACGATGGCCACGGTGCTGGAGGGGACCTGCCGGCACCGGTCCCCACCGAGCCATCGGTGGCTTCTCCATGGGCAGCACTGACTGCCACATCTCTCTGTGTACGAGGGAGGATGAGGAGCAGCTTGCGCTGAGTCAGGCTGGGGATAAAGCTGCCCAAATCCCCCAGGGCTAGGCGGGCTGAGACACTGGAGCAGAGACTTGGAAAAAACTCTGTGGCCAATGCCAGGGGAATTTAAGGAGTCCCCACCCACTTGGAAAAAACCCGCCTCGCTCTTTCTCTGCATGCTTGCCCTGTGTTTCATAAAGCAGCTTGCACCGAGCCCCGGCGGGGGGGTTGCACAACAGGTAGGGTGCCCTCGGCGGGGAGGGACTGCAGGTGCTCGCTTGGGCAGCGTGAAACCAGAGAGGAGAGCAGAGAACCCGAGCCAGCGCCGTTTTCCACTGTATACTCCAGTACAGCAGAAGTAAACAGAATAACGTGCCTTTTCCGAGGTGCACCGCTGTTTTTGTAAGCCATCTCCCTCACGTCGCCGCTCCTTGCCAGGCCTGTTTTAAGCCCAGCGAACTGCTGAGCCACATTTGGAGGTAATGGACCAAGTTCTGGGCTCTTGCTCAAATTTTCCCCAGCCTGGAGTCCTAAAAACTTAAATAGACATTATCTGCAGAAGAGCAGAGGAAAAACTGAGCCCTGAGCTCAGGATGGGACCCAACAATAATACCCTGCATTGTTGCAGCTGGGAAGCTCATCAGAGGGCACATCCCACTCCCACAACACCCATGGGAAGCTGAAATGAGCCCCCAGGGGCTGGGTCCCCCTTGCACCCTTCTCAGCCAGGGTAAAATCCATCCCCAGTGTCAATGCACGATCCCTCCCCAAATCAGCACCCTGGGGTGGTCCCGCTCCAAGGCTCTGGCAGAGCCGGGATGTTTGCCTGGACCACGCCAACAGTTTTCCCAGCCGGATTTATGGGGCTAAATGTTTGCCAAGCTGTAATCACACCTGCCCTGCACCAGCCGGGGGTGCTGGCACGTCCCACCAGGCACCCACAGCCATCGGGGTGCAGGCAGGCAGCCCTGTGTCCCCCCAACCCACCCCATGGCGCAGGCAAGACAGGGCATGGCAGGGGCAGCCCCAGCACCTCCGAGCCCTCTTGGCCCAAGGCAGCCCACACCGATGGGTGCCAAGCCTGTACCCTGCTGCCTCCTTCCCTCTGCAACCTCCCCACCTCCCAAACCCTCCTCCTGCCCCATCCAGAGGGGGAAAAATGAGGTTTCCTTCTGCTTAGAGGCAAATCACATCCTCTCCCCTCTAAAATGGGGTCAGTGCAACCGGGCTGCCCACGCCACGGCTCAGAGCTTGCCGTGCAGAATCTTGCTGGGGCAGTGCTGCTCCCAAAAGGTCGGGACAACCTCTCCCTGTAAAGCAGAGGGAGTGCCATCGCCTCCCTTCCTCTTCCAGATTAACCCCAGCTCTGTGCCTTCCCCGTCACATTTAGACAAGCACATTTATTATCTTTGCCAAGTACGTACCCCCCAGCAAGGGATGGAGGTTTGCAGGGACGCCAGTGGCATCCACCAAGGGCCCCCTTGGAAGCATCCGCCACATTTTCCTTTTGAATGATTTCGCCTCGTGCCCAGGGATTAAATAGGAGGAACGTGGCCTATTTTGTAAGGAACATTGAAAGCGAAACAGGTTATTTTTAAGGCTTGTGGTTGTATTCCCACTGCTGGGAAACATCCACTTCACAGGGTCAAGCGAGGACAGGCAGTAACCTGGAAAATGCCAGCACGGATCACAGTTCTCCGGGCCCGAGCTCTGCTGGCAAGGCTTCAATAATCCTGGACAAAGCTGGTGGTTCCGCTTGGCTTATTGGGGGTTTGCAGCAGGATGGCTGGGGCAGGGTCAGGTCCAGCCTCAGTGCTGCCCACTGCCAGCCCACCTGGGGAGGGACTGAGGGTCCGGGGGGGTCCTGCCCGGCCGCAGAGCAGACAAACCGCAGTCTAAACAAGCTCAAAAGTTTCCTGGCCAGGCCCTTTGGCTTCCCCGCATAAGGGGCCAGTGCAGCATCTCTGCCTTCCCCGGAGCCCTGCAGGCTCTGCGCCCAGCCAGGGCACGGCACCGAAGCTGCCTGCTCCCGCAGAGGTGCAGCCCACCCCTCCTCACCCCAGTTTGGGCCAGAACCGCTCTTACCTGGGAGGTTTTGGGGAGCGACAGGAGCTGGGCTGCACCCTTCCCTGCCAAGCTGGTTATAAAGCTTGCAGAGGTTTAGGGAAGACGCTTACAGCTGCTCTGCCAGATGTGCTGTTCCCCCCCAAGACAGGCCAGATGTGCACAGCTGGCTGACACGAGCCAGCCATGCCCATGAACTCACCAATGCCAGGTCTGCCCCCAGCACCCCCTCCCGCACCTACAGCTGCTGGTGTTTCCCCAGGCTGGGCACAGCCCAGGCACCTCGCACCCACATCCCTCCTCTGCCTTCTACCCAGGGTTTTAAAGCAAGAAAAGCAGGGAACCTGCACCCACGGCGGGGTGCACGTCTCCCCCAGCCCTGTCGTGGAAGAGGGGGTCACAGGTGGGTGCTGCCCAGGAGGGAGATGTCCCTCTTCCCAGTGCCAGGGAGGCATTGCTGTGCCCAGGTCGTGAGCGCAGAGAAATGTGGGGTTGGGGTGAAGTGGGGACACCAGATGTGGGAGCAGCGGCAAGGGCAGAAGAGGGGCTGTAAGAAGGTGTGAGGGCACCTGGATCAACAGGTCATCAAGTCCCCCCCTGTACATCTACGAGCAGCTTCTCAGGACACCCAGGGCGGGGGACAAGAGGCAGGCCAAAAGGAAAGCCAGCCTGCAGCAAAGCCTCAAGTCACTAAGGGAAAATGTGGGGTGGCAGAAAGCAGGGTAGGAGCCAGAAGACACCCAGATATGGGGACAAAGGACAATGAGCAAGTCAGCGACTCACGGAGGTGCGACAGGATGGAGATGACAAGCCATACCTGCCACCACCTCCTAAACGGTAGGAAGGAGCATCTCAAAAGCAAGGACATCAGCAAGTAGAGGCACCCAGGTGTGAGGACAACTCAATAGCTGGTGTCCCTTGTCCTCTGTGCCACCTCCAGACACCCCAAGGAGGCCACCCGGGCCAAAGCATCTCAGTGCCTGACCACCAGATCACCCATGGGGCCTCACAAGCGGCAAAAATGCCGATGAGTTTCACTTCTATCTTGTTCTTTAATTAAAAAAGTCACCCTTTCTTTCTATAAGCCCCAGAAGCAGGGGCTTTCTCCTCCTCCACTGGGGAGCCCCCACAGCTGGATCCTGGGGCAGGATACAGCCTGGATCAGCCGGGAAGTCCCCGCAGCCCTGCCGGGATTTCAGCCCAGTGCTGGGGTTAACATCCTGATTTGAGCTGAGATCAGCCGAGGCCGGAGGAGCAGCGCTGTTGCATGGCTCGGGGAGAAGAACGGCGTGGCTCGGGGAGAAGGCAGCGCCGCTGGTCCCCATGGCAGGGCCAGGCTGTCCCCGGCTGCGGGGAAGGGGCACGGTTAAATGATGCCCCGCTGCAGAGTCCAGCCTGGAAGCAGCAAGGAGAAGGGAATAAGAGCACTTTTCCCCTGCCATGTCCTTGGCAGACCCACAGCGCCTTTAAGCAGCCAGAAAACCTCCTCTTGAGTTACCCAACATCAGACTGGCCCCGTCCTGTGCTGGCCATGGGTCCCAGCACCGTGGCAAGGCAAAGCTTCCCCAGGCCACGCATAACTGCCTTGGGAAGAGAGAAGGGGACTGTAACCCCACAGCCATCGCATCTGTGGCAGGCTGGATCTGACCCTGGGTTAATAACGGTACCAGCACTCCTCAGGAGCTGGAGATGCCAGGGCTCAGGTGGGGATGGACACACAGTGGGAGGAGAGGCTGCCACAGCTCTGGTGACATAAGCCAGTTTCCAGGCACCTATTCAAATGCAAATAAATAATAGGCCAAACAGGTTTCTTTCAGCATCCACCCAGGGCAGATAGGATCATTTGGCTTTGAAACCCTCCCCAAAAGCCTTACCCACGCTAATGCAGGGGTTCAGCAAACCAGGGACTTTATTCCCAGCCGGGCTTCAGGCCAGCACATCCAAGCCCCACACACGGGACCGGACCCACGCAAGCATCATGCCCCCAGCCTCCCAGCTCCTCCGCTGCTGCGGACCACCACAGGCTGCAGGACCTTGTGACAGCATTGTCCACATTGCTCTTGGGGACAGAAGCACAGCAAGCACACGAACCCCCTGAGTTCACGCAAGCAGCCCTGCTCTGTTTTGGGGAGGCCAAGCATGGTCCCAGGGCTCCCACCTCCCTGTCCCCACCCCAACCCGCCATGGCAGCTCCCACCAGCCCCAGGAGAGGCTCCGGGTGTTGCTGGGAGCCGAGAGAAACGTGCCGGGGGCTCTGCAAGGGGGCACAGGTCATGGTCCTGGTGGCAGGTGATGAGGAGGGGTCTCCAGGAGACCCTGCCTGGGAAGGCAAGAGGACACCTATTCCTCCCGAGGCAGGTGAAGGACCTGACCAGGTCCTCTTAGGAGCTGCCCCACGTAGGAAACTCAGAGCCAGACCTCAGGCTGGCTGCTGCGTAGTGTGACAAGGCTCAGGATCTCCGCTCGGCTCCGAGCCAAGCCCAGCGCCCCGGGATGCCGGCAGCCCTCCCTCCCTGCTGTGTCCCTGCCCGATTCCATTCAGGAGGCCATGCCCACAGCCTGCAGAACCCGCTCAGCTGGCAGCAAGCCCGGCAGGACAGGACAGAGCCGGGAGGAAAGAGCAGGCTGCAGGCACGTCACCCTGGGAGCACCTCACGGGAGGTGGGGACATGGAGCCCAGGCAGGGACAGGGCTGTCCCCAGGAGTCTGGCATCCCCCCCACTACCCTGCCCACCTGAGATAAAGCTCCCCAGGTGCTGGCAAGCAGAGGAAAGGATGGAGACACGGGGACCTGGACACCAGAAAGCATCCCCCAGGCAGCTGCTGTCTGCCACGGCTCTCCAGCCCAGCTGCCAATTTAAATTCAAGCCAGACTGAGCCTAACCTCTGTTTCCACACCCAGCAACTCCAAGGCAGACAGACAATGACGGAGGGATAACCACATCCCAGAGCCTGAGCTCTCCACCCCTCCTGCAAAAACAACACACCCAGAGACGCAGCTCCCCGGCAGCACAGGACCTACCTCCCTGGGCTCAGCGCCTTCCTGGGGACCAGAGAGATTATCCGTCCCGGCACGAAGAGCTGATGCGGGGTCAGCCCCCAGCTCTGGCTTGGGGGGGGAACCAGCCCTTTGCAGAGCACCAGGGGCTACAGTGTGAAGCAGCGGGGAAATGAGGAGGGCTAGCAAGCCCTGGCTGCAAGTAGAGGTGGTTCCCAGCTCATTCCCCCAGCACAGACACTGCTAACCCCCCCATAATTGCCTTGGGCTGGAAGCAGGAGGGAGCATTTATAGCTGCAGCCAGGGGAACCAGCTGGGGCTCGTTGCCTTGCCTGGAGGAGCCAAATCAGGGTCACGCTTCGGAAATATTTGAGAAGTGCAGTGATTAAAGGATTTGAGCTGGCAGTCTGAGCTGTCTCCCTCTGCCCCTAGTTCGCTGCCGCCCCACGCCGCTGCCCTGCCACGTGCATCAGCCCGGTCTCGCTCCTCCACGCAGGCACACGCTCACCCACCGCCCCACGCGGTGGGGATGGGTCTGGCTGCGAAATCCCACTGGGCTCCATCCCCTGCGTGCGCAGCCCCGGACCGACGAGCAGGCGTGACTCTCCAACACGCTTGCTAAGCGCGCCGGCAACGGAGCGTGCCCGGCAGGCCTGATCCTGCCCGGCCACGCTGCCAGGAGCTGCACCCCATGCTCCCCTTCGCCGTGGGGAGGAGCTGCGTCAGGCCATTGGGCTGCTTTGGTGTCTGATCCCGAATTATTGAGCACTTCGGGCTGGTGGGGGGTATCCATGTGGCTGACAGGCCTCCGATCGGCAGCTCCGCTCGATCCAGCTGCCGGAACGGAGGCAGCAACGGGGTGTCCCGTACCGGCTGCGGTGCTCCCCGGGGAGGCTGCACCGGCCGCCGCTGCCACCTCCCCACCCGGCCGGCCGTCGTGCCGGCGGGGCTCGCAGCGGTGCCTTGGCCTTGGCTTTCCCACGCGAGAGCAGCCTTGGGAAGCGGGAGGAGGAAGCGGACCTGCCCCGTGTTCCCAGCGTTTCCTCTCGGCCCCACGCGCCCCGGGGAATTTTTTTCTTGCCGTGACCCTGAGCCGGAGCAGGGAACAGCCTGTGTCCCGGATAAGGGCAGCAACCGAAAGCACTGGGGCACAGGGAGCACTGCCTGCACCCCCAGCTCACCTCCGTGCTGCCACCCTGCACCCCAGGGGTGCCCACCCAGCGGCGGGAGCACCGGGGCAGCCGCTGGGATGCTCAGAGCTGGTTCCATCATCCAAACCTCGGCGCTTTCGCAGGATGCCATCAGAGATGTGGGGTGGGAGGGCAGCAGGAGGATGCTCGAGTCCCCCGCCCGGCCAAGGCAGACCCCGAAATGCCCACCTGTGGGGCAGGGAGGGCCCCCGCCGCCCGCTGCCAGGCGGCGGAGGGAAGAGGCAGGAATGTTAATGGGAAGCAGGTTCTCCCGGCCGATGGTTTTGCCGTGCCGAGCCAGCCCTGGGAGCGTGGTCCAGACACGGGGATAAGCAGGGGTGTGGCTGGTGGGGCAGGGAGACCTTTGCGGGTGCCGATGGACCACAGAGAGCACAGGTCCACCCTCGGGGAAACTGAGGCACAGCCTTCAGAGGGGGTGCATGCAGCCCGCGGTGACCCTGGCCTGTCCCCATCCCCACGCCAGGACGCCAGAGCGGAGGATGAGCTCCCGGGGCGCTGGGACATCTCGCCGCTCCGGCTGCACACCCTGTGAGCAGAGGCGTCTCTTCGCGGCATTCAGCCTTCGCCGAGGGTGTGACCAGCCTGGGTTTGGGGCCCAAATCTGCAAGCATTTATCGGGGTGGCTCCAAGGAGGATTAACTCCTTCGCCCGGGCTGCACACATCCTCCCGACACCGCTGTCGGCTCTCCCGCCCTCCCAGGTCCTTGTCCCCCACACCAAGTCCAGACCCTCCAAAATCTGCCTCCGGGACATCACAGGGACCGTGCTGCGATGGGGGACCCCAGGCAGGGCATCCCCCCATCGAGCCGGGTCCGGGAGAGCTGGGACGCCGCAGCTGGGTGCCGGCACAGCTCCAGAGGCTGTTCGCGGTGCCGGAGGCTGGCTGCTCGCCCGGGGACAGCGGTGGCAGGCTCAAACCCAGTGCCCATTGTGCTCCCGAGGGAGAGCAGGCGGCAGCGGGGCTGGGGGAGAAGGGACACGCCGTCCCGTCCCGCAGAGCATCTGGCCTCAACGTGGGGCCAAGGACACCGCGGTCATCCAGTGCACGGGGCTGGGACGAGGCGTTAACCCCTGAGGGGTTAGCACGGGGGGTAGCCGCCATATTCCCATGGCTGCTGCTGCTGGAGGGGCTGGGATGGGACGGGGCTGGGATGGGATGGGGCTGGGATGGGACGGGGCTGGGGTGGGACAGGGCCAGGGTGGGATGTGGCCAGGGTAGGATGCGGCCAGGGTAGGACGGAGCTGTGGTAGGATGGGGTTAGGATGGGGCCAGGGTGGCACGGGAACAGGGTGGGATGGTGCCAAGGAAGGATGCGGCCAAGGAAGGATGGGGCTGGGGTGGGCTGGGGTTGGGGTGAGCTGGGGCCATGGTGAAGGGGACCGCCCCGGCTGCGGGATGCAGGAGGAAACGCGTCCCGCCTGGACCTGGACGGAGGCCGCGCGATGCCTCCGGCTGTATTTCAGCGTGCTCGTCCCCGCCGGCTGGGGCCGGGGAGGGCTCTGGGAGGACGGAGCGCAACCCGCTGCATTCCCAGCGCCGCTGCTATTTTAACAATACCCCGCTGGCCTGCATGCCAGGGCTAATTTTAACCCTGGAGCCACGCCAAGCCGGCCCTAACTTTCCTCGCTGTGATTTATCCCAACCATTTCCCTTGAAAAACAAGGTCCCCGTGCCAGCCCCGCTGTCTCCCCAGGCAGCGGCACGCTGCCGTGGGTCCTGCCCCGCTGGACAGGGCAAAGCGGGGCAGGATTTGCCCCTCGGTGGGTTGTTTGGGGAGCGGAAGGGTGATGGGTGCGGGGCCCCCCCGCCGGCGCTCAGCCCGCCCCGCTGCCCACGGCATGGGGATTTTCAGAAGCTGGCTGGAAGCCGGGGGATGCTCGGATGCTCCCCAGGATCCTGGAGCGGCTCTGTTTTCCACAGACATCTCTGGGAAGGAGGTGGGTGTTTTTTCTACCGACAATTTTATTGAAAAGGCTGTGGGGTTTGGGGTTTTTTTAGCCTTTTTTTTTTTTTGTCTCCCTTTTCCCAGTCAACAGCCATGCTCGAGAAAGAGATTTCCCTTTGCCTCTGTGCATCTATTTAAAAACTGATTGGTAAAAATGCTGCAGAAACATTTGCGAAAAATGGAAAATATTGAAAATATCTCGTGATAAAAAAAAAAGAAATCATTCTCTTCCAAATAAAGATCTTTTTCTTCTCTTTTTTCCATCAGAAAAACTTTTAGCGTGCAAAATGTTGACTGCTTTTGATTTCTCCCAGCGGGCTGGGATGCACCCACCTCTCTGCTCCGGGAGGATGGGTTTTTGGAAAGCTAAAAATCACTGGGCAGAGATACCGGCACCGTTACCTCCACGTCCGTCTCTCTTGTGACCCCCCCTGCGTCCCCGCCAGACCCGCGGCAGGGTGGGAGATCCCCAGGGAAAGAGGTGGCACAGCCAGCCCGTGGGCGAGCCCTTCCCCGCAGGACCACAGCCTGCCCATCCGGGAAGGGGGAAGAAAGCCCGAAGGTATTTGGTCACTAGCGTCATGAGTTCCCGTTCGTTCTCAGCCCATCACAAACAGAGGAAGTCTGCAAGGCTGCGGATAGAGAAGTGCGTGATTTCGGCAGGGCAGCAAGCGGAGGCGTTAGAGGTTGTCGTACATGCGTAACGTCTTCTCCAGCTGCTGGCTGACGCGCTGGTAGAAGACGATCTGCTGCTTTAAGTAGGACTGCATCATCCTCTTGAAGTCGGCCACGCGCCGCTCGTGGAAGTGGTTCATCTCGGCTTGCAGGGCGAAGCCCACCACGCGGCAGCGCTTGCGGATCCCGTCCGCCTCCTCCTGGTCCATCCGGCCCTCGTCGCTCATCCGCTGGCTCTCCTTCACCTTCGCAAAGGCACCTGGCGAGGCAGGGGGAAGGGCGAGAGGCTGATGGATCCGCGCGACCCTCCGTCTCCCTTCCCCTGGCACAGGCATCCCCCGGCGGCACCGGCGGGTCCCATCGCCCTCCGTGCCGGGGCACGGGCACCAGCCTGGCCCCACAGCCAGAGGTGCGGAGCTGCCCCACGTTAGTAAGGGAGGGATCTGCGTGCTCCTGGGCTGCCATCTCCCCGTGCCCATCAATCCCCACCCCTCTCCTCCAGGCAGGGAAAGACCAGGAGCCTTTTCCCTCTGGAATCTGGCCTCCCCAACTCCTTTTCTGCCCCATCCCTGGGCAGTCAGCCTCACAGTTAGCAGGAGGTTTGGGGGTCTGGGCTGCCGGAGGGGTGCGACTCAAGGCTCGGGGTGCAAAGCTAACGTGGGGCAGGGTTATCGCAGCCAAGCACCCCGGCCAAGCCTGCCCTGCAAATGTTTGGTGTCACCCCGCGGATGGGGGTCAGGAGCAGCCCCGGGGGACCCCAGCGGGTGAATGGGGGTGCAGGAAGGGTGTGCAGTGCCGGCTGGAGCTCGGCTGGGAAAGCATCTCCCTCTCCCAGAGGCGGCTGATGCTCTGACACCAGTTTTTCCCCCCCGCCTTCCATTTATTTTTACAGCTCGGTTTCGAAAGAATCCTGCCTGGCTCCGGCCCTGCATTCCTCCCCCCTCATTAGCACAGAGGCTGTTTGCCTGAAAACAGGATCTGGCCCGCAGCTTGCCGGGCTTTTTTCCCTTCTCCCTACCCCTTGTCGGGAGCGCCGGACCCCGGGTTATGGCGCTCCCACCACTCCAGCCCTGCTCCCAGTGGAGAGGAGGAGGAGGAGGAGGAAGAAGCAAAGGTTGGAGGCCAAATCCTGCCTTCCGCTCTGCCCACGCGGCCTCGCTTCCGGACGGGATCCAGCCCCTCTTCACCCGCCGCGGTAAACAACGCAGGGAGGGAAAGGCGAGGAAGCGGCCAGGGCTGGATCGCATCCTCCCCTTCCCCCTTCGCCTTCCCAGCCTCCCCCAGGGATGCAGAAGGATGCACAGACACCCCCGGATGCTCGGACACGGACAGCCCTGGCTTCACCATAGGCAAAACAACCTGCCCCCCAAAATCCGGGGACGCCGGCACGGGGGTCCCCTCCCCACTGCAGGCAGCCGTGCCGGGAGGAGCGCGTGGACTTCGGCCCCGCTCCCACACCCGGCTCCCCGCCTGCGTCACACCCCGCTGCCCGGGTGCAAAGGGACACCGAGCCCTGCCTGCCCGCAGCCCTCCCCCAGAAAGGGCAAAGCAGACGCTTCTCGCCCCCTCTCCTCCTCCCTGAACCCCCAAATACCCAGGGGACCGGCAAGCACAATGTGACAAAGGGGACCCCGATGCCCTGGGGGTGCTAAACCCACCGTCCTGGGCTCGGAGGGGCAGGGCCGTACTCTTGAAGAGTTTGACCCTGGTTGTCCCCAGGAGGTCCAGCGTGTGTCCCCCGGCCAGGGGAGTGCAGCAAGGCTGGTGGGAAGAAAGACCACGTCCACATCCCACCTGCCCCGCACAGCCCCCCCCGGCCCCTCCAGCCCACCCAAGGCCATGTCCAGCCGTGTCCCAGCCCCAGGGGAGCAAGCCCGAGCATCCCCACTGGCCACCCAACCGCTGCCTCGGCCGGGGAGGGAGGATGAGGAGGGACAAGCGGTGTCGGGTAGGGATGTGACGCAGCCCCTCACTCATGAAGTGCCGGGCAGGCCATCCTGGAGCCAACAGCTCACGGCTCAGGGGGAGCGACGCAGGCGCTGACCACCCCGGCCAGCGCTTCGGGCAGTGCCAGCAGCAGTTATGGAGCCCACAGCACGACTCGGGGCAGGACCCAACAGCCTGAGCAGCCTCTCCCGGGTTGGGGTGACCGGGAGCCATTCCAGCAGGGACCACACTTTCTCCCTGGGTGCCACAGGCAATGGTCCCCATCCCCATCCTCATCCCCATCCTCTTCCCCATCCTCATCCTCTTCCCCATCCCCATCCTCATCCCCATCCTCTTCCCCATCCTCAGCCCCTTCCCCAGCCTCATCCCCAGCCTCATCCCCATCCTCTTCCCCATCCCCATCCCCATCCCCATCCTCTTCCCCATCCCCAGCCCCATCCTCATCCCCATCCTCTTCCCCATCCTCAGCCGCATCCTCAGCCCCTTCCCCAGCCTCATCCCCATCCTCATCCCCATCCTCTTCCCCATCCCCATCCCCATCCCCATCCTCTTCCCCATCCCCAGCCCCATCCTCATCCCCATCCTCAGCCGCATCCTCAGCCCCTTCCCCAGCCTCATCCCCATCCTCATCCCCATCCTCTTCCCCATCCCCATCCCCATCCCCATCCTCTTCCCCATCCCCAGCCCCATCCTCATCCCCATCCTCATCCCCTTCCCCATCCTCATCCCCATCCTCTTCCCCATCCTCTTCCCCATCCTCTTCCCCATCCCCATCACTGCACAGCACAGGATTTCCTCGTTGCATCCCCATCCCACTCCCCGCACTGTTCCCACCCACGTGGGGCCATCACGCAGGAGAGGTCATTGCTGGGGGCGAAGAAGCCAGCCTTACCTTTCTGGAGGTGGATGATGTCTGGAAAGTTGGAGAGGAGCCCTTGGTACAAAGAGAGAGTGTCCAGCATGAGGAACAGGTCGTTCTTGGGCTGCTCGGCAAACATCTCCCCCACGGTCTCGTACGTCTTGCCCGTGTGGGAGATGGCGTTGTTGAGGGCATCCGAGCTGTAAGGGGGGTCCATGTGGAAGGAGTGGCTGATGGCTTGGAAAGCATTGCCCAGCTTCTGGAACTCCTTCCGGAAGCCCCCCACGTGCTTGCGCACCAGCTCCGAGGCCACGTTGGTCAGCTGCAGGACGCTGTCGTCCATCTTCTTGCTGAAGGCCTTGAAGGCGTCCACGCGGTCCTCCACGTCCTGCAGGTCCTGGTGCTCCGTGGGGATCTGGATGGTGAGGAGGAAGCTGGCGCCCACCATCTCGTCCTTCTCCGCCCGGCGTTTGCCCAGCTTCCACTGCTTCTCGTCGCGGCAGGAGAGGAAGTGCTGGAAGCCCTCGTACTGGGAGAGGACGGGGTGGCTGGTCATATGGTCCATCCAGAGGATCAGCCGCCGCTTGCGCTTCTCGATGAAGTCCTCCTCGAAGCGGCCGGTGGCCTGCTTCTCAGGCAGGTGGGGCACCGAGATGACCGTGAACTTGTGCAGGAGGCGGTTGTAGAGCCAGTCGAAGTGCTTGTACCGCCGGTAGACGGGCGAGTTGATGTTGCTGGGGGTCAGCTTGTAGGAGATGTAGCTCTTGATGCCCTTGAACTTGGTTTGCTTGGTCGGGTCCTCCACGGAGCAGATGAAGGGGTGGGGGTTCGCCCTCCACTGGGGACCTTTGGAGCCCATCTCGATGCAGTACGCCTCGGCGATCTTGGACATCAGGGGCACGTCGCCCAGGATGAAGGCTTCCACCCCCGAGCGGACGAAGCAGGAGAAGCGGTTGAGGTTCCTTCCCACCACGCTGCCCCTCTTGGAGGAGCTCATGCTGTCCTGCCTCTCCAGCGCCGGCTTGGGCCGGTAACCAGCGTGCTGGTGGTGCCCGTACGCCGCCGGGTACTGCAGGTTGGGCGAAGGGTGCCCGTTGGTGCCCGGCGCGCTCCGGGGCTCCTCCACCACCGTGCAAGCATCGTCCCAGTCATCCCAGTCATCATCATCGTCGTCCTCAAAACTGCCCTGGTAGGAGATGCCGGGGTTGGGGGGGGCTGTGTAGAAGGAGGAGTCGTGCCCGGGAGAGCCGGCCGGGCTGCCGGAGTAGTCCGTGTAGTTGGAGCCCGACCGGGAGCGGAGGATTTCGACGTAGGAGGCAGGGAAGAGGCCGGTCTCCCCGCGGCTGTTTTGGCCCTGGAGCCACCCGTCCAGGGAGTTCTCGCTGAAGATGACGAGCTCCTCGTTCTCCTGGATGCTGATCTCCTCTTTGTTTTCGCTCTGGAAGTTGTAAAGCGCTCTGGCTTTCAACGCCATGGCCGGTCCCGGGAGGGAGGTGCAATCCCCGCAGCCAAAAAAACAAACCCGAACCGAGCCCCGGCGATACCGCAAGCTCGCTCGGCAGCGGGGCCGCCCCGCGCTGTGGGAGAAGGCTCGGCCGGTTTCTCAGGGAAATAAAAAAAGGTGGAGAAGAAAATCCCCTACGAGGCGACGCCAAGGTCCGGACGGCCAGGCGACCCCCCCGACCCCAGCACCCCAGTTAAAAACAACATTCCCCGCTCAAGCCAGCGGCATTTCCCTCGCTCCCATGGGATACAGGCCCCCGGCCGGACCGAGAGCCGGCTCTGCCATGTCCACGCAGGTTTTTATCTCGCTGGGACGCTGATCCCGCGGTTTCACTTTCCGGCTGGAAAAGATCCGGCTGCCAGCGAGGAAAGAAATCCAAAGCGACTTTTCCCGGGGTTCCTGTGGATAAAACACCCCGATTTCTTCCCGCCAGCAGCTGTTGGTCGGTTGGCACCGGGAAAGCGCCGGGAACCGACCCCAAACCCAGCCCAACCTCCCGGTGATCCCGGGATTTTGCAATTCCTTTCCGGGCCGCCGTGCCCGGGTTTGGTGGGTTTTTTGTTGCTGTTTTGGGGCGGTTTGGGGTTGGTTTGTTGGGTTTTTTTTTTTGCCCTGAATTCCGCCAATCTCACGCAGGACGGAGGGGAAGGGCCCCGCAGGGCAGCACCGGGGCCGGGACCGGGGGCAGCCCCCGCCGCAACGGGGACAAGGAGGGGGGGGGGGGGAGGCTGGCGGCTGCCGGTACCGGTGCGGGCGGCGGAGGGAGGGGGACCCCGGCCCGCCGCGCCGCCGCTACCGGGGCCGGGGAGCCGAGCGCAGCCGCGGCTCGGCCGGGCCGGTGCCTCCGGTGCCGCCGCGGTCCCGGCGGGCCGCCCTCACCGCATGGCCGGGCAGGAGGCCGGGGGGGAAGGGCGGGGGGGGGGGGCGCCGCTCGCTGCCGCCGCCCGTGCTCGGGGCCCCGGGGCCGCCGTCGGTACCGCCGCCCGGTTCCGGTGTCGGCGCCCGCTGCCGCTGCGCGATGTGGGTCTGCTGCCCGGTGCCGGTGGCGGTGGCGGTGGCGGGGCTGGCCGCCGGCCTCCCGTGATGCACGGCAGCGCCGAGCTCCCCGGTTCGCAGCTCGGGAGCGGCGCGGCGCGGCGGGTCGCACGCTGCCCTCTGCAGGCAGCCGGCCCGGGGGGCACGGGGCCCGCCCACGGCCCGGCCCGGCCCGCGGGGACGCGGCTCCCGGCACCGGCTGCTCCCCGGCCCTGACCGGGGGCGGTCCCGGGCGCCGCTGCGCGGGGTACCCTCCACGCCCCGGCCGGGGGGGGGCGCTCCGTCCCCGCTGGGGGTGGCTCCCTCCGTGCCTGCCCGCGGCTGTGCCCCCCCCCCCGGAGCGTCCCGGGGGGCCGCGTCCGCTCCATCCCCGCCCCGAACGTCCCCTCCATCCCTGCCCGCGGTGGTCCCCGCCTCCCTTGCCCGGCACGTCCCCCGTGCCCGGTCACGGCCCCGGGTGTCCCCACGGGGCTTCCCGCTCCCCGCCCCACTCGCTCCCGGCGGGAGGGGAAACTGAGTCACGGCGGGGGGGGGGGGGGGGGCACGGAGCCTCCGCGCCGCCAGGGGGCGCTGCGGGGCGCCGCCGGCACCCCCCCCACACCCCCCCCCCCGCCTTCCCCTTCGGGCGGAAGCGCGTCACGGCGCGCGGCCGTCGCCATGGAGGAGCTGAGCGCGGCGCTGGCGGCCGGCGTGGGGCTGGCGGGGCCCAACAGCCCGGCGGCCCCGCACCCCCGCCTGGCCGCCTACAAGGCCCGCGGCGGGCCGGGGCAGGCCGAGCGCCGCCAGCGCCTCCTCCGCCTCCAGAGAGAGTGAGCGAGCGAGCTCCCCTGGGGCCGGGGCCCGGGGAAGGGGAGGCCCGGCCGGGGTGGGGGTAGGCCCGTGCTGGGCCCGCCGGGCCGCCTGGGCTGTGGAGGCGCGGCCCAGGGCCCCCCGGGTGCGGGGAGCGGGTGGGTGGTGGCCTGCCTCCCGCAGGAGAGCAAGCCGGGCTGTTTCCTCCCCACCCAGGAGGCGGTTGGACTACGTGAACCATGCCAGGAGGCTGGCAGAGGACGACTGGGCAGGGGTGGAGAGCGAGGGCGAGGAGGAAGAAGATGCGGAGGAAGAGGAGATGGACGTGGATGCTGGCAAGAAGCTGCCCAAGCGCTACGCCAATCAGGTGAGGAGCTGCCTGCCTCCCTGGGAGTGGGTGCAGGTGTGAACGCGGGGCCGGGCAGGGTGAGGGAGGTGGGGTGGTGAGGCTGGGCATGGTGAGCAGCCGTGGGGATGGCTGTGCTGGGGCTGGGAATAACGTGTCCTGCCTGGCTCGGTGCTCAGTGAGGGACCGTGCCTCAGTTCTCCTGCCCCTGAGACATGCTGCATTCAAGTGGAGGACAGGCAGAGTCAAAGCACACAGCCTGCATGCTTTGGGAGATTTCAGCTCAGCTGGCAGCGATTGTATCCTGTTGTGCAGCACTCAGTTACTAAGATTTCCACCTCCTCCCATGTCTCGGACACCAGGAAGGAAGGGAAACCTCAGCTGATGGGTTTTATCAGCCTTGGCTGCCATACTGCTCCTAAAAGACACACAGCCTCTCAGGTGATCATAGCCAGGCAATCCCTGAAGAGGTCAACTCGTCTGGGCTCTTTACTCCTAATATTTAGGACTCTCTAAACTCTTGCCGTGTATTTAACAATAAATAAAGTGCTGAAGTGAGGCTGGAGTGGGGACCAAGGTATGGGGGTGCCCAAGCGAGGACTGTGAGCCCCATGCTGTGGTCTGAAGCTTAGTCAGCAGCTGGGAAGCAAGAGAAAGACTTGGGGGAGAGTCTGTTATGCAGGTTGATTAGAGGGAGGGAGGGAGGCCCTTTGCTGCAGGGTGACGAGCAACGCAAGTCGTCTCTGAAGCACCCAGTGTAGCTGTAGAAGCCAAGTCAAAACCTTCTTGCTGAGTTTTCTGTAACTTCAGGAGAGTTGTTGCTAACTGCTTTGTTTTTTTTTCTTCTGGATTTCTCCACAGCTGATGCTGTCTGAGTGGCTGGTCGATGTGCCCTTGGATCTGGAGCAGGAGTGGGTTGTAGTGGTGTGTCCCGTCGGGAAAAGGGCGCTGGTCGTGGCGTCCAGGGTAAGCAGCAGCAGTGGTGATGTCTCACCATCTGGTAAAGGACCTGTACGTGTTTCCCAACCAACTGGTCCGTCTGTCTTGCTTGACTTGTTTTTTTCCTCACTCCCATTTCCTTGCAGGGTTCAACAGCGGCTTACACGAAGAGCGGCTTCTGTGTCAACAGGTTCCCATCTCTGCTGCCGGGGGGGAACCGGCACAATTCAACGAGCGAGAAAGGTAACGGTCTGAGGAGGTATTTGGGGTACGAGGGAACCGCCTGCTGCTCCCCATGAGTGTGCGCAGCGGCAGGCTCAGTGCTGCTCCTCCAGCTCCCCCGAGCCCCGGAGCCGTGCCCTTTTCTGGTGCTGGGCATAGTTAGCTTCAGGCCTGTTCGTGCATCTCTGGGGATAACTAGATGAGGACAATCTCAATACTTTTGTGCTAGATAAGGACGTACTTTAATTAGCTGCCTGGTTAACTGACGCTTTTAAACCTCAGCATCTTCTCTGGCTTCTGACAGAGAGCTGCGTACAGTGGCGTCTTTCTTCATACCTCTTGCAGTTGCTTTGCTTGTCCTGAGGAGGTGTTACCGTTGAAGTAAATGCCTTTTTCCGAAACGTGGCTTTGCTTGACATGCCTCTGGCTGGTACCTTTGTAGCCTTGTTGGGCTCCAAGCTGAAGACTTCTTGTGGTTGCAGCTTCTGTTAGCAGAAGGGGATCCCTCTGCACCTCTCGGCCTTACACCAGGGCAGGCTTAACGCAGGAGAGATTTGAGCTGGCAATTGCCTGTTGGGTTGGGCAGTCTCTGGAGCATGTCTGGACCTCCCTGTGTTTGTGTGCGCAGTGTACTGCATCTTGGACTGCATCTACAACGAGGCAAAGCAGACGTATTATATCCTTGATGTCATGTGCTGGAGAGGACACCCCGTTTATGACTGCCAGGTACTGAATCTCCCCCTCTGCCCTTCCCTTCCTTTTGTTCCCTCTTCTGTGAGCTGCTTTGCAGCCAGCACTGGATGTAGCCCACTATGCATCGGGTGGGTATTTCATCTAAGCGCCAGCATCTTTACAGCTTGTGGGCTGCTGGCTACTGGAATAATTGGGTACACCTTTTGGGGGTATGGGGGGAAATAGCAGAGTTGGGGGTGCTGGCTGGTTCTGCAGATGAAGCTGAGTTTGTAAATCTCCCAGGCAAGGGCAGAGGAATGGAGATGCTCAGCAGGTGCTGATCGGTGATGTGTGGTGGATAGTCATTAAGTCTCTGCCTCCTTTCACAGACGGACTTCAGATTCTTCTGGCTTTTCTCAAAGATCCAAGAGGAGGAAGGACTGGGAGAGAAAAGCAGGATTAATCCAGTAAGTTCTTTTGTACTGGGAGGAGAAGGAGGATGGGGGGTAAGCTCTCCTGTTCAGCAGGCTTCAGCACTTTCTTTGACGAGCGGAAGCTTTTTTCTTTTTTTTTTCCCCTCACAGATCAGGTTTCAAAATGTACTTTGGACGGAATGGGATGCTGTGTTCAGGATGTAAATAGAACCACTGAGTGTTGTAAATGAGTGTGGGTTGTTTTTTTTTTTTTTCCCCAGCCAAAGTGCTGAGGGAGATCAGACTGCAGGGTATCGGCTAACTTCCACGCCGTTTTTAGCTTTCCCTTGAAATGGAATGGAAAACCAGTGTGGTTTTTACAGGGGCAGCGTTGGTCGGCAGCCTGACTACAATGGGATTTATTCTTGCGTAGTCTTGTGGGCTCGCAAGGCGATGGGAAAAGCTCGTAAAGCTTTAGCCTTCCCTCCTGCTTAAACTAATCGCTGAAGCTGTTGGAATGGATGCTGGATTGCCACCCGGAGTCCCTGCTGAGCCAGGATAAAAAGTCTTCCTTTGAAGACTTACACGCGGAGGTCAGACCTAGAATCCACAGCAGATTGCAAAGTGATTTTTGGGGACAGACATGCGAGATTTGGCAGCCTGCCTTATGCAGCGTAGTTTGCAAAGTGGGACCTGGTCGCTGTGCGTGCTCAGACACAGCTAAGCAGAGCAGCTCCTGTGGGTTGAGCAGATCAGTCATAAACGGGGATGACTGCTCCTCTGCCAGGAGCGAAGGTATCTGTATTTGAAGAACATCCTGTTCTGACTCCAACGGGAATATCCAGAAGACAGCTACCTAACAAAGGGGAGGTCGTTTCAGCTTTCATTTCCTGGGTGGAAAGATTTGCTTGCCTGAGCCAGCAGCCCAGAGCAGACGTCTGTCTGCTTTGCATCCTGCCCAGAGGTCATCATTGTCTATTTTGGTTAAAAGAGCATCTCAGGGTCAGCTCTCCTGAAAAGTCCTTCCTGCAGCCTTAGATGCTTGGAAAAAAGGTATCTGGAGCATGTGGGAGCTGCATGCTGAGTCTCTGCCATCCACATCTCTCATTAAATACCAGAGAGGGGGTCATCTGGAACTGGGACAATAAAATACCTGAAACAGATCTTTCTGGGCACTCTAGATTTCATGCTGTCTGGGCATCGTGGTGGCAATTCCCCAGTCTTCTTTTAAAGGTCATCTTCTGTTACTGCAATGAGATTTGCAAAGTCGCAGCAATGTACGTGCTTTATCCAGCATTGCTGGAGAGATGGCGGGGATTATTTCTAAAGACTTTTCCCACCCTGCCCTCTCTGGTGGCTAGGGTGATTTTTGTAGGTTTTCATGCAGGCGCTTCCAGTTACTTTAGTGGAATGTGATGGGCACCGAGCGACAGCTCGGTCCTGTCGTTTTGTCTCTTAGATCTGGGGTTTGCTTACGAATCGCTGTTCAGAACTGCATCAGAGGTCTGTCTGTCCTAATAACCCATAGTAATCACACAGAGGCCAGTCACTATGGAAAGAGTGAGGAATTGGGGATATCTGCCGTGTTCCCTCTGACTTCCTCAGCCAGTGGTTGTACCCAGACCATGGAGTTAATGGCTACCAGGGGACCTACCTTTCGGGAGCTGGTTTATTCCTCTTTTGAGCCTGTCTGTGCTTTTGGGACCCTGATACCCTGTGGCAGGAAGGCCAGCGGTTTAATGATGTGGTCCCTGCTTGAGATCTCTCTGGTTACTTTGCCTGATGCCTGTCCCTCACTCTGTCTCTCTCATGCTGGATCTTGCACTGGGGGAAATCCTTCCTTCTTGGCAGCCTCCACACCAGTGCTTGATTCAGTGACTTGTTCTGCTTTAGGCTGTGCAGTTGGCTCTTCTAACCCTCTCTTACTCTTTCAGTTCAAATTTGTGGGCCTGCAGAACTTCCCCTGCTCCTCGGACAGCCTGTGTAAGGTGCTGGCTATGGACTTCCCCTTCGAGGTGAGAACACGCAGGCGGGGGCCTGGACCTCAGCCTTAGAGACAGCCCCGCCGTGCATCTGCCAGTGCTTGGAGAGAGGCGCATCCCCTTCGCTTGGGAACTGTGCTCTCCTGAGGCCTGCGGGAAGCTTGCTGAGCTGTGCTGTTGTTTCTGTGTATGGGGCGTGGATGTCTTTTATGCACGTGGCTGATCTGTTACCCTGTCACCAGGTACAGGCTGCGTCCAACCAGACTAATTAGCAAGAGTTAAACCGTAGCGTTCCTTGTATTTGGGCTGCCTTTACTGCTGTTGACTGTCTTCTGAAAGAGCCCTGGGGAGGAGGGGGTTGCTTCTGGAGGCAGTCTGGGTGCCCGCATCAGCATAGCTGACATTCACGTGGCGGCATGATTGACAGCTGACCTTTTTCGGCCCAAAGCTGGTACTGCCTGCTGCCCCGGGTGGGCTTGCGTGGGTAGAGGCACGAGGATCTCTGCCGTGCGCTCCCTTACGTGGTGGTGTTTCTCAAGAGGTCTGCAGGGTGGGCAGAGCGGTGGCTTACTGTGACCGCTGTCACAGGCTCTGTGTTTCCTTAGTCTAGCTACTTCCATCTGTCTGTGTGCAAGGCACCCAGCTATCTTGTGTCTTGCGGGGAGGAAAGAGAAGGGTGGTGGTAAGCGCCCGATGGTTTCTGAGGGGTTTGGGTGTTTGTGATGTGTGCCTGAGAGGTACCGGAGCTGGGGGTGGATGGCTGTAGCAGAAATGCCTGGGAGGGGTTCAGATGAGTCTATCCTCCTGCTATTACTGTTGGATCTTGTAGAGGGGGTAGCGTGAGCTCTGCTTTTTGCTTTGGTACAGAACCGGCAGCTTCCTGCCTTTGGCTCCTGCTGCTCTTGGCTCTCTCTGAGGTGGCCGTTCCCCCAGCAAGAGCAGCTGAACAGGACACCGGCATTTTCTTCAGCTTTAGCAGTAGGTGCTGTGCTGTTCAGGCCTCTCTGCCAACCGGCTCGGTGTGGCACTCGGTTCAGCTCTGTGTGGTTGTGAGCAGCAGGTCGGAAGCCCTCGTGAAACAGCTCAGGCTGCTTTTGGTGGCTGTCCTGGCTGACTTGGCACCGAAGAGGATGGAGGAGGTGATGGCATTCCGGCACAGCGTTAGTGACAAATGTCTGGGAGCCAGAAGCTCCTCCAGTGGCTGCAGCAGCCCCTGCGGAGTGCCCAGTCTCCGCCCTAGATCAGGAACAGCCTCTACAGAGGTTGCTTGTCCCGCTAAGCCAAAAGCCACGTTGATTTGACTGTGTCTTTTGTGCTCTCCCAGCCCAAGTTAGCGATTAATGCGAGTGCGGGTTTAAATTTAAGGGACGCTAATTTGGCTCTGAGGGCTGACTTTGCCTTCTGCCTGTCAAAGCCAGGACAGTCATTAGAGAGAGTCGGAAAGTCCCAGCCCCTTGCTGGTCTTGCCAGACCCTGCTCCGAACGCAGATCGGGGAGTGTTGAGAAGGCATCCCAGGTTTCCTACAGCTGACTTGCTCAATTACAAATGCTCCGAGTGCCTCTGTGGAAACAGTCATTCCCGTCTTTGCTGAAGAAAGCTTCATTCCTTTCTGAGGCATCTGCTCCCACGAGAAAAGGCTGAGGAATATTGCCCCACTGCAGTCAGAGCAGAAACATTTCGGCCTGCGAAGAAGACCGTTGCGAAACGCTGGGGGAGGGAGACAGAGTTGATCAGACTTCCCTTGTAATCCAGCTGGGATCTGCCCCCCAGCTTCTCTGGTCAATACATCAGGGTGTGACCCCAAGAAGTGAAACGTGGTGTGATTTGGCTCAAAGGCACCCGGTAACCCCACAGAAACCGCGGTGCTGCTTCCAGGAGCGAAGGGAGCCGTGGGTCTCTTCGTGACGTGCCACAAGAGGGAGCCCAAGAAATCCCCATAACTAGCTTCCACCAGCAGCATGTAAAGAAAGAAACTTTGCAGAAGGCAAAATACAGCCTTGCTCTAGTGTAAGAGAGGTCTCCTTATGCCTGGGCCCAGCATCTTATGATCCTTGAAAGGATCTCGCGTGTGTGGTGGCAGCGGGTGAGGTCAGTGCTTTTAGATCTGGGTCTTCAGAGTTAATCTCTAACCTTAGAGTCAGGACCCGATCCGTTATATTCAGTGGAAAGTTGTTTCCACTGAATTCCGCGAACTTTGCATCAGTTGGCCGGCACTGAATTTGAAGTGGTTTTTGGGGTGGATCTTAAGAGCTACTGTCCTACTCGCAGATGCGAGTAAAACAACGTTCAGGTTTCCACGAAGGCAGGGGGAGCCAAAGGCTGTGAGAAACCCCGGTGAGAAGGAATGGGCGTACTATTAAGCACCTAAAACCTGAAAAGCACGGCTGTGAAATGTGAAATCCTGCTAGGCCAGTTTCTCATCAGGTTCGGTCGTTCAGGGACAGTGCCAGCCCTTATTCTGATGTGGCTGGTGTCAGTGCGGTGACTCAGGGTAGGGACCCGGCCAACAAATTCAATAAACTGGAAGGAATATGGGAGTTGCAGTAACTTAGGAGAAATCAGGGGAAGGAAGAACATGACCTAACTCTCCACTAGGCTGAACTCCTTCGAATTCTCCAGCTCGGGGAAGATCTTGTGCGGTCTGGAAGGCAGAAGCCTTTCCAGGCTCTGATCTTTACCAAAACATTCCTGTGGGTACCGGAGGATCCCCGTTGCTCACCAAGTGCCGCGCACCCGCAGGAATGGGCTGGATGTGCAGGCGTGGTGCCAGGGTGCCGCAGAATCTGGCTCTTCCTGGGAGGCAGGGGGAGGGAGAAGCTTTGTACTTTAGATACCCAGAGAGTTACACAAGCTCATCATGATGTTTACTGTTCTGGTTTTATGTTTTCCTAGCACAGGAATCCCCCTTTTTCTGGGATTATTTTGCAAGATCTTAACAGTAACTGAAAATTAAGGACGGAGTAGTGCAAGAAGCTCTACCCTCTCTGCTGGAGGTTAGCATCCACGGAGCAGAGGTGGACGTATGGTGCTCTTTGCTCAGCCTGGCTTGCAGTCCAGCGTGGTAGCAGATACCGCCTCGATCTGCGTGGCTCACCCATGCCTCAGCTCGCTGCCGATACAGGTGCCGTTCTGCCGTATATATTCTAAGGGCTGTAAGCTCGGGGAGCAATTCAGCCCGAGGTGGGCTCTTTTTCTCATCTCTTCTGCCCACTCAGCCATTCTTGCTCGTAGGCAAATGGCATTTTAAGAGCTTGCGAGGCTGAGCTAAGAGGAGCACCACCTCCAGCGTTAGTCAGCCTGACAGCAGGATCTAACCTTGCAGAGTACACCCCTGGGAAGCGCAGAAAGAGAGGGGGGTGAAAATCCCTTAGCGCACGGCAGGGAAGCGGGGAAAACGTCAGCCAGCTGCAGTATTGCAGAGTGTGGAAATAGCAGCACAAGAGTTAGGGCCTAAACCTTCAAAGTCCTGAGTGCCCTTAACCGTCATTGATTGCTGGAGAAGTTCTCTCTTGGGAAACATGAAGAATTTATTTTGCATAAGCCAGCTGAAAGAGCTGTAGCAGCGTTACGAATCGGGGCTCCTTGGCGTCACACGCTTTGGCTAATTACTCTCCAAATGTATTATTTAAAATAACCTAAATCCAGTAAAGTGGCCTTTCTGTGCGCTGCCTTATTCAGAGACCTGATGGCTTTTCTGCAGAATGGGATCATAGCAACCAGAGGAAGAGTGCTGGTCCCTGCCGACATCAGGCCGAAATTGTTTGCCTTTGACGATTTAAAGCCATCCGGCAGTTGCTGGGCTTGCACTGATCTTTCAGGGCAGGAGCTCTGCAGGTTTCTTCTTTCCCTTCCGCTATTTATTGCGCTGCTTGAGGAAAAATGATCCAGCCGGTAGTTTTGGCCTGTAAATGGGGAGCGCTGCTGTCGTCTGGCACTATGTCGTCCACCTGCAAAAGCCTCCAGCTCTGGCCTTTCATTCATTTTCTCTCCTTTTTACAGGTCGACGGACTTCTCTTCTATCACAAGCAAACCCACTACACCCCTGGCAGCACCCCGCTAGTGGGCTGGCTCCGGCCCTACATGGTACCCGAAATCCTCGGGCTCGCCGTGCCCGCTACCGTGCTCACTGCCAAACCAGACTATGCTGGGCGTCAGCTCCAGCAGATCATTGAGAGCAAGAAGAATAAAAAGCTGGCAGCAGAAAAGGGTCACCCGAGCAGCGCGGCGGCTGCGAGGAATGGACATTACGAGCTGGAACACTTGTCTACCCCTCAGCCAGCAAACTCTCCAGAGGGCCGGGATGAAGCAGGGAGCCAGATGGAGAATTAGGCTGCTGGGACAGACCGGTTGGGTAAGGAGAAAGCAAAAGGTTCCACGTTTCTTGCTGTCACTCACTCTCCCTGAGAGGGGGGGCCAAAGGTAATGATAGGATGGTTTTGTTTAAAGGGCACGGAAGTGGAATATCTCGCTCCAAGTGCCTCTGGATTTTTTTTTTATTTTTTTTGCCAGGGCTTCTGTGGGGCCTTCACAGGATTGTCTGGTTCTTTGCTAAGGCAGTCGTGCGTTGGGAAACGAAATGAGCTGTCCCCACGCTGCAGGGTTCCCGGTTCGGCTCCCGCCCCTGCTTCTGTTAACGCCTCTGGCAAAGCTCCGGCGTAGGAACAGTGCTCAGACCTCCGAGGTGCCACTGCTGCTCATAACCCCAGCCCCGATGGCGGCCCCGGAAATCGGGGCGTTTCAGCCTTTGATCCAGCTGTTCAGCCCTTCTCAATGCAAGTTTTGTGGTCAGTCCGCTTCTAGGAACAAAAAGTTTGCAGCAGGCTGCTGTAAATCCAAAGGCTGGACTTTCCACACCCACGTTACTGAGGAAAAACGAAATTTCCTCGCATCGCAGCGGGCCCTGCCTCCAAGCACAGCTTTGTGCGGCACGAGCGTGGCAGAAGCCTGTACTCAAATCTTTTTCTCAGTAGGGGGAGGAAGGAATGGTTTCGCTCTGAAAAACGCTAGCCTGGATTGTGCCAAATAAAAGGTTTTTCAGAAAGACAAATTCTTCAGCGTCTTCCTGCTACCTAAGGGTGGATGCGTGCTGTGCCTCCCAAATGGGGATTGAAAAATTGGTTCCAGGGCTAACTGGAGCGGAGGAAACGCCTGTGCGGGTTTGATTCTCTCCTCTGCGCACTGAGGTGCTTCAGTCCCTCCCAGCCGCTGCCCCTCTTCTCCCAGCCCACGCCTGCTCTGCGAGCACTGGCTGCTGCCTTTCCCCGGTTTTGGCGGGGCTGAAACGATTGTACTCACCGACCCGGGGTTGTTCTCCAGAGGGAGATTAAAAGGCCGGAGCGGGACCCCTCTCTCCCCACGGAGGGGGGAAATGAAATACCAGGCTAAACGTGGCGCTGGGGAGTCTCTTCCTGACCCCCGGAGGAGGGCCTGTATCCAGGAGGAGATACTGAGAGCGGGGATGGCTGCCCGCAGATAGTGGGGGCACTTCTATCCTGCCCTCGCACCCCCCGTTTTTCCCAGAAAAGCGCTTGTTTCCGTGCCAAGCGTGTGGGCTGCGCGCGATCATCTGACTGTGCGGCCGCTATTGATTATACCAGCGGGCAACAGGAGCTGCGGCCAGAGCTGGCTGCGGGAGGGGGCTGGCCTCCGTTCCCCCCGCCCTGGGAGGGGAGGAAACGGCACCCCTGCTCCGCAACATTCGGATTGCACTGCAGGCTTTTTCAAATGGCTACTTATTTTATTATTTTTCTTTCATTTATTTTTTTTTAGCATGTGAAGCAACTGGCCTGGGGGAAGAGGACAGACACCTGGACTGCCGTGTCCTGCCTGTCCCTCGAAGGCCGCTCCGGCTGCGGCTTCCCCCTACGCTTCAGCCTCACCGGCTGGCAGAGGACCGCAGGGGGAGACCGCATCCAACCTCCTCTCGCCATAGTTTTCCTTCCATCAGGCAATTAAACCCGGAGGTGGGCAGCTGGACATAAGATTTGTGCATCCCTTAGGGCAGAGAAAGCTGCAGCTCTGGTTACGGCCTCCCCGCTGCCCTGCAGCAACCTTCCAAGGTCCTGCAGCCCAGGGAAGGGAGTGGGCAGGAGAGAAAATACAGCTGAAGATGGGCTGCCTCCAGCTGCTTGCTCTGATGGATGGAGGAGAGCAAGAGGGAAGCAACTGCAGCTTTCCGCCGGCTCCAGATGATGCTGCATAGTTTCCCTTTTAAAAGCAGGAGCTGGGCTGGAGAAATAAATATTTGCATTACAATTCCTGTTGGAAACGAAAGGCTTGTGTTTGGAGAGAGGGTGTTAAACGGAAGTCAGCGGGGCCAACGCAGTTTGTTGCTGTGACTATTTTATTTGTTGGGTGTGATCCCGCTCCCAGCTGTTCCCTGCCCTGCTCCCAACTGGAACGGGCGGCAGCTTCGGCGATGACCCAGGAGGGGTCACCCCCCCGCCGGGGGCTCAATTTTAGCCTGGGGCAGGAAAGCCAGCGGGCAGCTCAGCCTGTCGAGGTGGCCTGGGGCTCTGGGGGAGCACTAGCCGGCCCTCGGGCCTGCATCTAGCCTGGGGCTCAGCCCCTTCCGTCTGCCCCTTCTGCCATTTTCTCCGAGTTAGGTCCAAAGGCTCTGGCTGCGGGCGTGTTGCCAACGCAGTCCTCCTCGGCTGAACAAAATGTCCCCCTGTCCCGGGGTCTGGCTTTTCAGTGGGGCCGCTGCTTTGCGGCACAGGGTCCTGCTTCCCGGGGATCCCCACTCCTTCCCGGCGGCCCCTCCGGAGCAGCGTCGGGGCTCTCCATCCAGGTGCCGACACCTCCCGGGGAATGCTGTTTAGGGGTTGCGGAGGAAGGAGAGCGAAGAAACGGCTGGAAATCCCGGGCTCCCCTTTGCGCAGCGGGAAGCCGCACGCCTGCCCGCGGAGGAAGGCGACGAGGCGGAGGCTGGAGGACCGGGAAGGGCCGACGGGAGAGGCGAGGCTGTGTGCTGCGGCAGCGGGGCTGCTCCGGGGAAGCTGAGCCTCGGGCAGGCTCACCGCTCCTGTCCCGGGTCACCGCTCCTGTCCCGGGACACCGCTCCTGTCCCGGGACACCGCTCGCAGGGTTTGGAGGGACAGCACGCATCCAGAATGAAAAATTTAAAAAAAAAAAAAAGAAAAGAGGCTGATTTTGGGCCCCGGGGAGCCTTGCTTGGTGGTGGGCTCACACAAATCCGCAGCGCGGCCTGCGAGCTTCCTCTGCCGTCCCTTGGGCGCCTGGCCGCGGGGTCCCGGGCTGGAAGGCAGCGCCCTGGGGGGGCTTCGGGCGCCCTTTTCCAGCGCTGCCCCCTCCTCACCCCCCGCCCGGCCCCTCTCCCCCCCGGGGGCAGGCAGCCCTCCCTGCCACCATTTTAGCGGCGGCACCGGCGCTCCCGCCTGCCGAGGCCGTCAGCGGTGCCGGGGAAGGCGCCGCCCTCCCGGCAGGGCCCCGGGGCGGGGAGGGGCAGTGCTCCGGCGGTGCGTCCCCGGCCGCTGCCCGCGCTGGTGCCGGCCCGAGAGGCGGCGGCGCCCCCCGCCGGGGAGGGCTTCCTGTCCCCCGCCTTCCCCTGGCCGCCCGCCCGCCTCCCTCCTCCCTCCTCCCTCCCGCCGCCGGCGGGGCCGAGCCGAGCCGAGCCGAGCCGAGGGGAGGGGAAGGGGCTGCGGGCGCTTCCTGCCGCCGCCCCCGCCGGGGCAGAGCGGAGCGGAGCGGAGCGGAGCGGGGCGGGGAGCTCAGCCCGGCCCAGCCCAGGCGAGCGGCGCTTCCCCGCGCCGAGCGAAACTTCCCGGGGGGCTGCGAGATACCATCATAGACAGATATATATATATATTTTTTTTTTTTTTAAATAATTTTGAATTTTTTCGGCACTTTCGGCGGGGACCCCGGGGCGGAGCCGCCCCTGGCCCAGCCTGCGGCGGGCGGGCGGGGCCGGTGCCCGCAGCGCCGCCGGTCCCCGGGGATGGGCTCCGGCGGGGCGCCCGCCGCCTAGCCCGGCCCGGCTCGGCACGGCCCGGCGGGGGCAGCGGGGCCGCGCCGCGCAGCATGGCCGCGGAGCTCAGCGCCGAGGAGGAGCAGGTAGGTCCCCGCCGGGCTGCCCGTCCCCGCGGCCGGGCCGCGCCGCTCCCCGGGAGGGCTGGGGCCGGGCTGGGCAGCGCCCCGGGGCTGCCCCCGCTTCCAGCGCCGTTTGGCCCCAGCGGGGCGGCTCTCCCCGAGGAAGGGCCCATCTGCAAAGCCCCCCCGCCGATCCGCGCAGCCCCCACATCCGCTCAGCCCCCCACCTGCGAAGCCCCCCCATCCGTTCAGCCCCCCACCTGCGAAGCCCCCCCATCCGTTCAGCCCCCCACCTGCGAAGCCCCCCCTCCGCTCAGCCCCCCACCTGCAAAGCCCCCCCACCTGCGAAGCCCCCCCATCCGTTCAGCCCCCCACCTGCGAAGCCCCCCCATCCGTTCAGCCCCCCACCTGCAAAGCCCCCCCACCTGCGAAGCCCCCCCATCCGCGCAGCCCCCCACCTGCGAAGCCCCCCCCATCCATGCAGCCCCCCATCCATGCAGCCCCCCACCTGCGAAGCTCCCCCATCCGTTCAGCCCCCCATCCACGCAGCCCCCCACCTGCGAAGCCCCCCCATCCACGCAGCCCCCCACTTGCGAAGCCCCCCCATCCGTTCAGCCCCCCCATCCGTTCAGCCCCCCCATCTGCGAAGCCCCCCCATCTGCAAAGCCCCCCACCTGCACAGCCCCCCACCTGCAAAGCCCCCCCACCCGCACAGCCCCCCCCATCCCCGCGGGGTTGGCCGCACAGCGAGCGCCCCAAAGGCCTTTGCGGGGCCTGTGCCATGGGTGCCAGGGTGAGCAGGGGTGCTGCGGCGTGGGGCTGGGGTCACGCGCCCCCAAAGCGGCATGTCCCCCCCCTCGGGTGCCGGCGGCCTCTCCTGCCCGGCCTCCCCCCCGTGGGTAGGCTGGCGTGGGGATGCGTGTGCACACGCTTCCCACGCCCCAGGCCTCCCGTGACGTCCCGGCTTCCTCCGCCGGCCTTGCGTCACCGCGGGAGGATGTTGCTCGGCTCGGGGAGCGGGGCCGATAACCCAGCCGGGACGCGTCGGATGGCGAGAGCAACCTCTGGCTCTCCCCTCCTTCATCCTCAGCCCCGGGGATGCCCACCCGGCTCTGCGTCCGCACCCTGAGCCGCCTCCGCCAAGCTCTCCGCCGGACGGGGAAGCGGAGCCCGGGAGCCGGGGTCAGGCACGGTGCCGGAGGCTGCCTCGAAGCCAGGCTCCCCTCTGCCCCGCCGTGATGCTGGGGCTGGCCGAGGGCGCGGCGTCGCATCCGCCACCTTGCCGGCCTCGGGTCCCGAGGCAAAAGGGACCGGGTGCTCAGTTTTCTGTTTGGTTGTTGGGTGTTCTTTTAATAAAACATCCTTTATCTCCAGAGGAGGGTTTTAGGAGGGTTGGTACGGAGACCTCGGGTTCCCCAAACCCCCCTGCCCCGCAGGGAGCGCTCGCTCGGAGCTGGAGGAGTCCGTCCCGCAGCCCGTGCCGGTGTTCGGGAAATGCAGCGCTCCCAGGCTTTCTCCTCCACCACACCTCCCTCTTATCAGCGCCGCTCCCGGGAGCGGTACTGCTATCTCCAGGGTAATAAAACCTCAGGGAACAGGGGGTGCTCGTGCCCTGTGTCCCCGCAGGTGCCTGTGATTTGTGTTTCCCCGGCGTCGCGGAGGGGGCAAAGCTTCCAGTGAAAGGGGTTTTTAGAAGACCCTGCTCTGGCAGGGAGGCTTGGTTTGCAGCGAGAGCCGTCCCGGGAGAGGGAGCCGAGATGTTTGGTTTGTGCGTGAATGTTGGATGGAGAAGACGAAGCGATATTTGCAATAACGGCTCCGGGTTTGGATTGTCAGACTGGGGTGGGGGAAGGCTGCCCTTGGTGGCTTGGAAGCCAAAATAGTGGACGTTTCCCTCTTTTCGCGGGTAAGTGGTGGTTGGGGCTGGGACATCCCCTTCCCGCCACCACCTCATCCTCCTTGGGACCATCAGGATTTCCTCCGCTTGCTCTGGACTCCACTGTTACCAACACCAAGCAGGAGGAGCTGCTCCTCTGGCCGGTCCCCACTTGCCGGGGGGGGCTTCACCCCTCTCCTCTCCCTGCCAGCCTCGGGATGTCTCCTGCTCCTTAGGATCTCCGCCGTTCCCTCCCCAGACTATCCTAGAGGAGCCAAACTGATTTTCCTCGGGAGGTTTCAGCCCAGCTGCAATTTTCACAGGACTTATTCCCCCCCGGGGCTGAAGACGGAGGGTGGCTTTGCTGCCTGCGCAGCCCGGGGGAGGAGGGCTCGAAGAGCCCCTGTGTTCCTGCGGCGGTGGCTTTGTCACCACCCTGCCCTGGCGCAGTGAAGCGGGGACTTCGATGACGCCAGCGCTCCAAAGACCGGCATTGTTCCGAACGCCCGGCTGCGGACCGTTTTGCTCGCAGCGCTGCCGTCGCTTGCAGAAACGGGGCTTCTTGCTGCAGCTCTGGTTCACGGGCTTCGTTTTCAGCATGGGGAGCGATCCCTGCCGCGCTCGGCTCAACACCCGGATAAATCTGTGTGGGATCAGGGCCAGAAATGATGATGAGACCCGGTGGAGCGTGCTGGGGGGGCACAGCTACGGCTGGTATTGATGCTCAGCTCGGTAACTCCTGGCTCACCGGCTCTTGAATGTCGGCGCTTGTAAGTTTGGGATTTTGTTTTGCTCCTGAAGAAAGCGGGGGAAAGCGGGAATTCATGGCTGAGCCGCCCTGCAAAGCCAGTGCTTCTCGTGGGTCTTCCCCCTTGCAAAAAAACCCAGCATCCCTCGTGATGGGTACTGGAAATGGGATCGCGTGAAGTGTGGTGCGTTAGGTGTTGAGGAAGGTGCCCTGAACCACACGTTGCATCCTCTCCCCGCTGCCACCATGCCCCTCGGGGCGTCCTTCCCGTCATCTCGGGGCGTCCTTTCCATTGTCTCAGGGCATTTTTCCCATCTCAAGTCGCAGCGTCGGCTCCGGTCTCCGTCCGAGGGCAGTGGGAGCGTACCCGGCGCTTGCCCCTGTCCCCATGCCGCCCCGCACGTGCTGGGGAAGGAGCGTCTCTGCTCTTACTTCGGGTTTGCATCTCCAGCCCAGCCCCAGCGTTTGGGCAGCCGGGGGACTCCCTGGCAGAGGTGGGGTACGGCCAGTGAGGTTCCCCGTCTTATCGCCCAGCAAAGCTGCTCGGTGGTTTCAGTCGGGCCTCGTGGTGCCTCTCAGAGCGACATAACCCAAATGCTGCCCGAGCTCAAGTCGGGGCTTTTGAGTTTTGCTGTGGTGGCACCACCTGCTTAGCTTACGGATAGGATACGTTTCTATATACGTACCTGCGGATGCCTGCGTTGTCTTAGGGCTGAGGATGGTTTCTGTGTTGCCCCGTTTATTTTTCCATCCCTCTTCAGTAGAGGAGAAATCGTTCGAAATTTGGGCCATGAAAGAGTTGCTTTTGTTTTGGCAAAGTGGAGGCTGTTGGGGATGAAGCCGTGGAGATAAAGGCGTCCCGTAAGTACAGCTCCCAGGAAAAGCTCCCGCCAGCTGGGAGGTGGGAATGCGAGGCAGGGGTGTGTGTGACACCCCGTCTCCTTTGCTCCTGCCTTTGCCCTCTCCCCTCCAGTCCCTTGCCCCCAGCAACTGCAGCGATGGGGGAACCGATCCGGCTGCAAAGCCGCAGCCGGTTGACCGTGGCACACTGCCGCGCCGGGAGGGCTCACGATGCTTCAAGGGGATTTTTGCAAGAGCTTGGAGCTGGGCTATTGAAATCCGCTTTCAGATTCCTGCCAGCGCTGTTGGCGGCCGATCCAGCCCAATTCCACGAGTTCCCTCCCGGCTGGTGCTCGCCCGGCCGCTCTGCGGGACTCCGATACCGAGTTAGGGAGCTTCTGGCTGCCATGTGCTGGGGGTCTGGGCTGGCCCTTAGTGGCTTCCAGCAGCCAGGCGAGATGGTACCCATTCCAAAAACACCCGCTGCGACGCCAGGCGGGCTGCGGAGAGACCCCTCGGATGAGCTGGGTTCCTTCGGCTCATCCCATGAGAGGGGCTCACTGCCGCCGCTGAGCCTTGTGCTGCCGATAAACCCCGGCCCTTCGCTTCCTCCCATCGGAAGTCATTAACGCCAACGAGCTTTTCTGGCTGAATAGCTCCCGGTAACTCCGTGCCGCCGCCTGACATCCAACACTGCCGCCTGCCCGTGCTCCCTGCTCCGGGAGCCGGCCTTCAGTGTTCGCCGTCCCTCCTCCTCCTCTTCACGCTGTCATTGCCATCTTCCACTCTTGCGAGGATGGAAACTCCATTTTGGGGTGTGCCTGGGTGGGAGCGGGGCGTTTCAGGGACTCCCTCCATCCCGCTCGCATCCTTTGAGCGGGACGTGGTGGAAGGCTGGGCCGTGCTGCCCCGTCTCCCTCGGGGCTCCTGTGTGGGACAGGGGGTCAATACGCAGCAGAAAGCGAAGCTGCTTCCGTTAGCACGGGCCTTCAGAAACCTCAAGCCCGCCTTGCAAACACAGCTTGTAAAAATAATACGTTTTGGGGTTATTTTGCTCGCCTTCAGGGCTTCCAGCCTGCCGGGAGGTTGCAGGTTGGGTTTTGCGACTCTGCTCTGTCAGCACTAGGGTTGGAAAAGTTTCTTTCTTGGTTTCTCCTGGTTTCGGGTGCGTGCGGTGCCAGTGCTTTGGGAGGGGAGCGTGCTCGTGCGGGATGGCCCCGGCGCGTTACGGGACCGTGGGCTGTGGGGAGCAGCGGGAGCATCCTGGGACCCTCCTGGAATGAACTCTTCACCTCTGGTCTTCTGCAGCCGTGTGAAACTGGCCTTACTGGGTGAGCTGGTCCGTGTCCTGTAGCACGTCGAAGCGTCAGCCCTCGGTGCCGGTCTTGCTCGTTACCCGTGTTCACACGGCCGGGTTCGCTGCTCCACGGCGGAGCTGCAGCGCCGGGAGGCTGCTGCCGGCTGATGGGTTCCCGCGGCACCCTGCTGCTGTGTCTGAACTGGAGTTTGCAGCCTGTAAAATCCTCCTTTCACTCCCCTTCTCCCTTCCACGAGTCTCCCCCACCCCCAAGGCCAATTTTCCTCTGCCAGCGCTCCTAGCACTTATTCCCGTAGAGCTCCCCGCTTCGCCCCGAGGAGCCGCTGGGTTTGCCGAGCCGTGCTCAGCCCCTGCGCACGCACCAAGGACCGTACAGCTCCCACGGTGACCCGGAATGCTCCTCGCATGCTCCTCCTCTCATCTCACCTTGCGCCCCTCGGCTCTCCCGCAGGCAACCAAGCAGTTCCTGGAGGAGATCAACAAGTGGACGGGCCAGTACAATGTGTCCCCGCTCTCCTGGAACGTGGCCGTCAAGTTCCTCATGGCCCGCAAGTTCGACGTCCTGCGGGCCATCGAGCTCTTTCACTCCTATCGGGTAAGCGAGCGGTGCCGGGTCCCCCCCGGCCATGGGCTTTCTGCTCTGCGAGAGATCTTTGGTCCCAAGGAAGACCCGCCCCTTGTTTTTTTTCTTCCCCCCCCCCCACCATGGGTTTTATCCGGCTGGAAAATCCTTTTTCAGCCAAAGCGAGTCACCATGGAGATGTCGCCAACCCCAGTCTCCTCCCCTCCGCTGAGAGCAGTGTGCGTGCTCGCAGGGTGCCCTCCTGGCTGGCTCGCAGAGCATCCCCCCGTATAGAAAGGATATATATGCATATATACCTTTCCCATCCCGGTTTTGCGAAGCTGCTTTTCCCGGTGCTGCAGCTGGTTGCAATCCCCTGCTGTGGAGCGGAGGTTTCCCCGCTGGGGTTTCCCTCGGAGGGCTGGGTGCCCCACAGGGACACGATGGTGGGTGAAGGGCTGGGGTGCCCGTGCCGGCCGTCACGCCGGCTCCCTGCCCGCAGGAGACGCGGCTGAAGGAGGGCATTGTGAAGCTGAAGCCGCACGAGGAGCCGCTGCGCTCGGAGCTGCTCAGCGGCAAGTTCACCATTCTGGTAGGTGGGGTGTCATCCCCCCCAGCCCGCCGAATTACCCCAACTGGGCGGCTCGTCCCGGCTCCGCTCTGTGCGGGCGTCCTCGGGTGCCATGGGAGCCTGACCTTGTTTCCTCATCAGAGCGTGCGGGACCCCTCGGGAGCCTCCATCGCCCTCTTCACGGCAAAGCTGCACCACCCCAGCAAGAGTGTGCAGCACGTGGTGCTCCAGGCGCTCTTCTACCTGCTGGACCGAGCGGTGGAGAGGTGAGCCGGGGTACCGTCTCTGACGGCGGGTCCCTGGGGAACCCCTTCCCTCCCAGGGGCGAGGGGAGATGCTGCTGCTTGCTGAGGTTTTGATGAAATCCCTCCAAAAGGCTTCGCAGGCAAAAGATGCACCGTCTCTCCCGTGAATGCGAATCTCTGAAGGGGAAATTGTGGCTGAGTCTGTCTGTGTGCCTTTGGGTGTCCCATCTCTAGTTAGGGGAGAGAAGGGGTCACAGCGCCCTGTGGCTTGAAATTCCCTGTCCTCCCCTGGTTTGAACTCAAGCCGGTCATCCCCATGGAGGCGTTCAGCAGGGGAACGAAATCCCCCGAGCCGCGAACCGGGCTCTTCGCAGCCTTTCCCTGCCCACGTCCAGGTTTCAGTTTAGCAAAGCTCCCGATTTCTGCAGGCTTCAGCCAGGGAGGAGGCAGCCCCGCCGCCAGCGCGACGTAATGTGAGCCCTGCCAAAAATATAAAGCTGAGACGATCCCATTCATCCCGCTGGGCTCTTTCTGTTTTTGAACTTACCCATCATGGGCGATGCAGCTGAGACAGGCTTAAGGCATGAGCCAGGCTTAAATAAGGGTTACAGGAAGAGGTGGTGGGGCAGCTGGGAAGTGCACAAGCGGGCTTTGGGTCCGTGAGTCCTTCTGGAAGCACAGAAAGGGATTTTTTGGGATCAGCAAGCTGAAGATGAGGTTAGCACGGGGCAGATCTGCTCGTGCAGGAGCCCAGCAGTTGGATGTTGCACGGTTGACATTGCTTTTTCCCCTCTCTCAGCTTTGAAACCCAGAGGAACGGGCTGGTGTTCATCTACGACATGGCGGGCTCGCAGTACACCAACTTCGAGCTGGACCTCAGCAAGAAGATCCTCAACCTGCTGAAGGTAACGGCCGGGGTGACCCGGCGCTCGCGGATGTCACGTGGGCCACTCGTTCACCGAGTACGTGAAGTCCTGTGGTTTTGGCATAATTTTGCACGCCGGACCACGCTGACCACGTCTCGGCTGAGGAGCACCGGCTCCAGCCCCGTAGGACCTCAGGAAGGCGCTGGGAGCCTGCCAGGCTGGACCCGGCCGGGGCTGCCGTGTCCGGCGGGTAGGAGGGGATCAGCTGTCCCCGTGCCGGATTCCTCTCGCAGCTGCTGGCAGCACTTTTGGGAAAACAGATGCAAATTATTTTTTAATCGTGCTGGCATTTCGTGCCTCCTCCCTTCTCCGGAAAAAAGAAATAACAGTAAATATTGGCCAGGGTGTGTTCTCCGCACAGATCCCGGCTCCCAGGCTTCACCTCTCCCCTGCGGAGCCAAACCCTCTGCCTACCTAATTCCAAGGAAATAATTTGTTTCTGTATCGGAGCATAAAAATAAGCGGGGCCATGGGCTGCTCTGTGCGAGGCACCCTTCGGCCGCGGCGTTGCCACCTCGGGGGTCCCTTTGCTGGTCGTCACCTCTGCTGCGACGTGTCCCCACCCCTGGCAGAGCGTGGAGAGGGGCTGGTTTGTCCCCGGCGGCGGCGATGGCGTGGATCTGACCCCCTCCTGCCCGCAGGGTGCCTTCCCGGCTCGTCTCAAGAAGGTTTTCATCGTGGGAGCGCCCATGTGGTTTCGCGTGCCCTACTCCATCATCAGCCTGCTGCTGAAGGAGAAGCTGCGGGAGCGGGTGAGCGCGGGGGTCCCCCCCGGCACGGGACCCTCGGCGGGGAGGGCTGAGGCTGTTTTCCCTTTGGGACAGGATGGCGTAAGCAGCCTGTGCCCCTCAGCTCCATCCGCTGGAAGCTGCTGAGCCCAAATCCGGGGGAAACAGAGGCTTTCTCAGCCTGTTTCGCAGGGGCCAACCTGTTTCGGTATTTTCAGCAAATATCTTGAACCCCTTTTGAAATCGCCTATGATTTCTTCCTCTGCGGTGAGGCTGCCAGCAGCAGCAATGGAGGCAATGGTAAATGATTAAAAGGAAAGGAAACCTGCTGAGCACGCAGGAGAAAAGGGAAACTTAAAAGACCTGCGCTCGGGCCCTATCTGGCAAAGGCAAAAATACCTGAACCAGTATCCTCAGCATCAGTGGTGCTGCTGATAGCGCCGTTTCCAGCCCGGTGTCTCCCTGGGCTGGACTTTGCCCCTCTGCTTTTGGGAGGAGCTCTGAGCCGCTTGAAAATTCAGAGCTGGGTGTCGTCGTGGGCTCCCACCACGGGTAGCTTTGGGGGGGCCAGCTCCTGCCCCACCACTGGTGTTCCCCTGGGTGCCCTGCCAGGGCAGGGGAGGAAGGGGGAAGACCCTGATGCTGTTGCGGGAAATCTCTGGGCTCTATCGGAACTGCACCGGGCTGTTGACATCCCTGTCCCCATCCCCAGCGAGCACTCTCCATCCTTCTGGGAGTCACCCCTGCTCCTCCTCTTCCTCCCGCAGGTGCAGATGGTGAAGATGTCGGAGCTGAAGGAGCACCTGCCCCGGGAATGCCTCCCCGAGTACCTCGGGGGGTCCCTCAAACTGGACCCTCTGAGCTGGAACTGTCGGTTCCTGCCCCAGCAGAACGGGCACCCCGACCCCCTGGACGAGCTCATCCTGGTGCCGCTGGTGGCCCCCAAAGATAATGGCTCCGTCCACGTCCCCGGGCCCAAGTCCGTCACCCTCCAGGAGTTGCTGGATCACGTCAACCACAAGCAGAAACGGGGCATCTATGAAGAGTACGAAGATATTCGGCGTAGGAGCCCGACCGGCACCTTCGTCTGCTCTTTGTGAGTCGGGGGGAAGGAGCCGGGTGCAGGGCAGTGTGGGGGTCCCCTCTCTCGCTCCAAAAAAGCTGGGTCCCCTCCTCCCCGCACTGCTGCTGCTCAATGGCAGCCCGGCCACGGATGCAGTGCTTTGGGTTAGCAATGGAGACCTCCAGCCTAATGATGCTGCGAGCCCCCTTTGCAGGTCCCGCAGCCCCCGGGGGTAGGAGGGAGCCACGAAGGGGACAGCGGGGACGAGGACCTGGCCGGGACTCGGCTGCCCGAGGCTTTGGCCAGGTGATGGCAGCAGAGCCCAGGCTACGGGTGCCGGAGGCTTGTGCAGAGGGAGGGATGCTGCCTTTCCCTTCCCGCCTGCAAAACGTCCCTGCTTCCCTTTCCCTCTCTCCCCTGCCTCCCAGGGCACCCTACAACCAGGAGAAGAACCGGTACGGTGACGTGCCCTGCCTGGACCAAACCCGCGTCAAGCTGGCGAAGCCGTACAGCCGCCCGGAGGTGAGCCAGCCCGGGACGGAAACTTGGGTCCCACCTGGAGCCGCTGCAGCCGTCCTGGCCGCGGGGCTCCAGAGGGCTCAAGCTGTGCGTGCTTTTCCCTCCCCAGCTGACCGACTACATCAACGCGAGCTTCATGGATGGCTACAAGCAGAGGAACGCTTACATCGGGACTCAGGGTACGGCCCTGAGCTGCCAAGCAGTTATTTTGCTCCTGATGCACGTGTGGGCTTCACCTCCCTGCCCAGCATCAGCCACTGGCTGAGCAGACCCCTGCTAGCAGCAGCGATGGCAGCCCCCTCCTCCTGCCCCTAAACCCAGCCCCTGGCTTTGCCCTACAAGCATCTGCCCCGGCATGAAGCAGCGCAGAGCAGAGAGAGGGGATCGGCGCTGAGCCGCAGGATTCGGTGCTGGGGGGGTCCAAACGGGTGGTAGCTCCAGGCGGGGCTGGTAGATGCTCACCAGGGTCGGTCCCCCCGGGAAGGGGCTGCGGTCCCCCGGGGTGGGGAGGGCGAGAGACGCTGGCGGAGGCTGCTGGGCAAAGGGGCTTGCCCCAACCCATCAGGTTTTGGGCTGACGTGCGGGCTGTCCCTGCAGGGCCTCTGGAAAACACCTACGGTGACTTCTGGCGCATGGTGTGGGAGCAAAACGTCCTGGTGATCGTGATGACGACCCGGTGAGTGCCCTGGGCAGGGCACGGCCCTGTTTTTCTTTGCAAAATGTTGGATGAGCAGCGCCGTGCTCTCTGCAGTGTCCCTGCAGCCGTGGTGCCAGCCAGAGCCCCGCGGGGTGGGGACACCGCATCAGGGATGGACTGTTAGGTCCTTGTGGGATCCCCAAGGGGATGAGGCTGGGGGGGGCATGGGGCATGTCCCTAGCAGGGCGAGGAGGACATCACCAGCTTGTCCTTCTGCTCCCAGGCTGGAGGAGGGAGGCAGGAGAAAGTGCGGCCAGTACTGGCCCCTGGAGAAGGATTTCCAGGTGTGCTTCGGGGCCCTGACCATCACCAACCTGGGTGTGGAGAACCTCAACCATTACAAGAAAACCATCCTGGAGATCCACAGCTCGGAGGTTCGTGGCTGCAGCTGCCTGGCAGGGGACGGCACAGGGGCACCGGGGGTCCTCCCTGGCCGGGGGCAGAGGAGGGGAGAGGGTCTAACCCCCCTGCTTTCCCCCAGACCAGGGAGCGGCGGCTGGTGTCCCACTTCCAGTACCTGAGCTGGCCGGACTACGGCGTCCCCTCATCTGCGGCCACCCTCATCGACTTCTTGGGGGCAGTGAAGCAGCAGCAGAGGGTGGCGGTCAGCGCCCTGGGACCTCGCTTCAAGGGGCACCCCGGGGGACCCCCGGTTGTGGTGCACTGCAGCGCCGGCATCGGCAGGACAGGTAACGGGGTAACCCTGCTGCTGGGGCAGAGGTCTTGGTGGTGGTGGGGGGCAAGTCCAGCCTCCCCGGGGCATTTCCATCCCGGGAAACCACAAGCAAGCCGGGTGATCGGGGATGCGTGTCCTCAGATCCTGGGGCATCTCTGCCCTGCTTCTCCTGATGCCCGTGGTCTCATGTGGGAGGTTGGTAGAGGGCTGAGGACCGCCGCTGCGCAGTTCCGGTTCTCGCAGGAGGCAGTGATGGCTCTTCGGTGGCTGACGCCGTCCCCGTCGTTGTCCCCAGGTACCTTCTGCGCGCTGGACATCTGCCTGTCCCAGCTGCAGGACGTGGGCACGCTGAACATCTACCAGACGGTGCTGCGCATGCGGACCCAGCGCGCCTTCAGCATCCAGACCCCCGAGCAGTATTACTTCTGTTACACCGCCATCCTCGAGCACGCCCAGCGCGAGGGCCTGCTGCTCGCCAACCACAGCCAGGCCGGCCAGGAGAAGAGCTCGCCGGGACACTGAGACCCGCCGCCTCCCTGCCGGAACCCCCCACACACACTTCCCATCCTCCCGGGGCTGCCAGAGCCGCCTTGCGCGCCCGCCGGGACTCGGCAGAGCCGTCGGGGCGGCGGTGCCGGAGAGCGGAGGCGGCTGCCCGTCGTCAACTCTTAGCACTGCTGTCGAACTGTGCCTTATTCAAACCAAATGGTGGCTGCCGCTCGCCGGGGGGTGGAGGACAGCGCGGGAAGAGGCTCTCGCTCCTCTCTGCGGTATTTCTGTTGGGGGGTTTGGTTGTTTGGGGAGGTGGTTTTTCTTCTCTTTGAGTTGTTTTTGGTTTGTTTTTTTTTAATTTTTTTTGTTGTTGTTGTTGGGACCATCTAAAATGTATCTAGAGAAGGGGCTTTGCAAAGCCCTGGGAGATGTACTTTCAGTCCTGCCCTGGCCTGGGGCTTAGGAAGAAGCACCTACTTCAGTCTTACCTGCCACTAAGTCTGTGTGTCTGTATGTATGTGTGTATATAATATATCCTCGCTGTGCCCAACCCTGGCTATTATATAGATACATATATACAAGCACCCGTTTTAGCAGCTTCTGTGGGTCCCTGCTGTCCTGCCCTCTCGCCGCTGTGATCCCTGGAGCGGTGAGTTCGGTCCTGGCTCTGTCTTGTCTTCCCCCCTCCCCTCTCTTTTTTTCCCTTTTGTGCCCCCCCTGCTCCTCGTGGGCAGCAGTGGGACCCGGTACCCGCTCCCGTGCCCATCCTGTGGGAGGCACGGGGATGCTCGGCGGCATCCCCCCGTTTCCTTGTCTCGTCTTCCCCATCCTTGTCTCCTGCTGGGAGAGGGCAGCTCTGCTCCTGGGAGGAGGATCTGGAGGATTTGGGGCATGGGGGGTGAGGAGCTTGCCGGCGTCCCTCGGGGCGCAGCCGCGGGTGTCACTAGGTACGAGGTGACGGTGACCAACCGGCTCTCCGGGTTGCCCGGCTTTCCCAAGCCGGCAGCGGGAACCTGCGGGCCCGGCCCTGCCGTGAGTCACGGGCTGGAAAAGCGCTGAGCGAGAAAGCCCAAAGCCTGGGGAGGCAGCGAGCCAACCTCGGGCAGCGGCATCCCCCGGGGACGCCTGCCCCGGCCCCTCCGTGCTGCCGGGGAGCTGGGACTGGCAGCGCCTGGGCCTCGTAACTTTATACTGTAATAAGCTCTTTGAATGTGTATATTCTTATTTTTTTTATAATCTTGGGGAGGGGGTGTTCTGTTTTTTGTTTTGTTTTGGGGTTTGTTTTTTTTTATTTAACATTAACTTGATCCAAGCCAGAGCCGGAAGTATTTGTAAATGTTCCTGTTTTGCTCTTGTTCAGAGAAACATTTTTGTTGTTGTTACTTTTGGGGGTTTGTTTTGTTTTTATTTGTATTGACATATAAATATACTACCAGTGACCAGTCCTCTTAGCTCTCGTGGTGGAGTCGGTCAGGGGCAGGAGAGGAGAGGGAGAGAGTTTAAGGCTTTGCACACCCCGCGGTCCCCCAAAAGCAAGCTGGCCCCATCCCTGGGGACACGCTGACCTGCTACGGCCCCCCAGCACTTTGGGGGTGGGGGGCTGCGTTGCGGGGCTGGAGGGCTGAGGGCAGCAGCCGTACGAGGTGTCCGGCCCGCTCCCGGGTGAGGCTCTGCGAGAGATAACCAGGCTGCAGGCAGCGGTGCTGGGCGGGCAGGATAATGGCAGGAGGGAAGGCAGCGAGATGGGCCGTGCCGTACGCAGCCCTGTTAGCCGGGGGGGGACGACAAGCCACCCCGCTCTGAGCTCCTGCCTCTTTTCCCAGGGCCTTGCTGAGCCCCAGAGCATCAATCTGCTGTCCTGCTCCGAGCAATGGGCTCTTCGGAGCCCCTTCTTCGCGTAGTCCCTTTCTCCAGCTGTTGCCTTCCACCTATCTAGTTTTATTAATAATTATTTAGAAGGTGCCCAGGGTGCGTTGGCCGTTCTGATGACCAGGCCGGGAAACCAAACCTCTGTCCACAAGGAGCCTCCGGGTCCTGGCCGGAAAGGCAGCACTGTGCCCTGGATGGGGTGGCCGAGCAAGCGAGGCCAGACGCTCTCTTCCCATGTTTGGGAGCTTTCTGCAAAACTGCCCCTGTAAAATGATGGTAGCGTTGGGGAAAGGCGTTTTGCTGCTGGATTTGGGGGTGAAGGCATCGCTTCTGTGATGACGAACCTGCTCTGAGCAGGTGTGGAGGGCACAAAAACCCATGGGCATGGCTGGGGGGGATATGGCTGGGCTGCCCGTGGGCTCCCGGGCTGACAGCCAGCCCCAGCACCTTCGGGTGCAAGCGACACCGGTCCCGGAGCGGCAGCCGCAGCCTGAGGCTCCGGGGCGAGGGAAGAAAAGAGGCGGCTGGTGCAAATCCAGCCCTAGAGCCAGCGGGAGAGTGCGTGCCCCAGAGCAGAGCAGCTGTCCCCAGCGAGGCTGCCGGGCCAGGGGAAACGTGGGCGCGTGGGAAGAGCAGCACCTGTGTTTGCTCAGCTGGAGTCCGAAAAAGCCAAGGAGGCCGGTGCCTTTCTGGGACTGGCAGAGGGGGAAGCTTTCCCCTGCGACCGAGGCGTGGACAGGCTTGGCCATGCCGATCCGGGGCCAAAGGCATGGGCTGGATGGCTGGAAAAGAACCGGAGGCAGCAGAGCATCTGTCTCTAAGGGATGGATGCCCCAGCGCCCGCAACTGTGCGAGAGGTGGGCGTTTTGAGCGTCCCCGGAGCTGTGCACGTCCTGCCTGTGGAGCCGTTTTGTTTCTGCTGGAGCGTCCTGTTCTTCTAGGTACCATTTTCTGCACCGCTGTGCTCCTCGAGTAGCGTCAGCCCATGCAGCCTGACATGCAGAGCGGCTCCTCCGGCTCAGGCTGGCCTCGAGTTTCCCCCCCAGTGCCCATTGCAGGGTGGCTCTGGCATCCGAGGGAGCCCCTCGTCCTCGGGAGGAAGGGTCCCGGGGCCCTCCCTCCTCGCCGCCAAACATATTCTTCACCCCAGCTGGGCTCTCTTGTTGTCACGCGTGCAGAAAGGGGGTGTCCGCAACTTGTTTTCAAGCCTGTGCTGTCGGCAGTGGCTCTCCCAGGCTCAGCGGAGCTTTCAGCAAGGTGTTGGGTCTGGACCCAAAAGCTGCGGGTGGTGCCAAACGTCCCGCGTGGCCCCAGGGGTGCGCCCAGCCCCTGTCTCCCTTCCACAGGCTGCGAAATCCCGACCGCGCCCGCACCGTGGGCATGGGTAAAGGCGGTCACACCTTTTAGCTTAGTTCCGTACGACGTGGGCACGGAGAACAGAAACATTTCCAAGGAGAGCTGTGTCCTGGATGTCTGTCGGTGTCACGGTAGGAACACCAGGCAGCGGGCTACAGGGGGGTGTTTAATCAAAAGATACTTCAGGTTCATGTTAATATATATATTAATTTTTTTAGGCTTAATTTTTCTTTTTCGACTTTTTTAAAATGTTTCCCTTTTCAACTCTTCTTGTGATAAGATCCGCTGTCACTTGTTTTGGACTTCAAAGTTGAAGTTTGGGGATTTTTAAACAGATCGGTGGCCTTCGACAGACAAGTGGCAGGGAAGACGGGGCAGAGGATTTCTTCGGCTGCCTCCAACCATCGGGCTCGCCCTGAGGAAACCATCCTTAGGTGAAGACGAGAGGGAGGGAAATCACCAATGCCAGCTCCGAATGGGAACTGCTCGGATATGCTGCTGTCGTAGACCTCGGCAGCTCCCTTTGAGGAGGGATGAAGATCCCATCTGTGCCGGAGGCGGAGGAAAGGGTTGTAAGTGTTTTCCATGGGAAAACAACCCAAACACTACCCGCCCCCCGACTATTTCCAGGGCTGCGTTTCTTGTCAAAGCCGGCGTTTTCAGTCCTCTTGCACAACGCAAGGTTTTGATCCATCCACTCCTCCTCGCCATGCCGACAGGTCCCCCTCGGCAGCAGATATACGGATTTCCGTGGAAATGTCCGCTTCACACGGGTATCCAAGTGTTACTGGAAAGCAAAACTTTGCTTTGGAGAGCGGTGGGAGAAACGGCCGGGAGAAACGGGAGAAAGTGCCTTGCCCTGCCTGCAGCATTTCCCCTTCCCCGCAGTGCCCCAGGGCAGGGGAAGGGCTTGGAGGGATGGGCATCAATCACCACGGGCAAAATTCAGAGCACTGAGCCCAGGGGAGCTCGCAGGAGGCTGCAGGAAGCGCATCCTAAAAGGAAACATGCCCAAGGATGAAATCCAAAGTGCTGCTCACGGCTGGAAACAGGATTTAAAGCCAGTGCAGGGAAACTCCCCCCTCCCGAAAAGGCGATGCCATCCCTGCGGCCACCTGTCTCATTTGGCTTTCTGGGTTTCTTGGCTGCGTGCACGCCGCCTTGCTAATTACTATTACTTTAGTGCTTGTAATTTGCCCAGCGCATGTTGAGCCCTGGGAGTTTGGAAACAGCCTGGCTCGGAGCACTTCATTTCTCAGCCCTCCTGCTTCCTTGCCACCAGCTTCCTAGGTTCGGACTCGATCCCCAGCGGCACGGCAGCCCGTGGTTCAAACGCCCCTGGTCAGAGACCTTTTCGCAGCTAAACAGAGCTGCGGCTCCAAGCCAGAGGGAAAAGAGATCTTCCTCTGCTGTGTCTGCATGCGCTGGCCTCATGGCAGCACCCGGGGGCCGCCTGCTCCCTGCCCTGGCTGGGGGTTAGAGCTGAGACAGGGAAAAGCAGCTGGAAAGAGAAAAAAAAAAACCACAGGAGGTTTAGACCTTGTTTGAGTGAAGATGCTCGAAATACATATTTCAATCGAAGTTTAGAGCGTGTGCATTTTTATTTTTCCCCCTCCTGAGCGCGCTCCGATGACCAGAGGAGCAGCAGGCCCGTTGACTGGTAATCTGAGGGCAGGCCTGGCTCTTCCAGCCTTGATTTCAGGCAGGCAGGGGGCCAGTGCCTGCAGCAGAGGGGACACCGACAACTCCCGCCACAACTTTGTAAAACCCGGGAGGAAAAAAAAGCCAAAAAAACCCCCCAAACCCCCCCGCAGCCGCTGCCCCATCTTCAGCTCGTGTTTCAGCAACGGCAGAGGGGAGCGGGCAGCGCTCGCCCACCCCCGCGGGGCAGGCTTTGCCGCAGGGCCGGGGGCCAGCTCCTTCCCGCCCGCCCCGCTGAGGCCTCTCCCTCAGCCCCCCTCCCGGTGGGCGGTCCGGCCGTGACGATCGGCATCGCGGGGCCAATCCGCCCCGGGGGGAGTTCCCCTCCATTCAGGGTTCCTCGCCTGCGCGTTGAGGGTATGTAACAGCTGCTTCCCCCCCGCCACCACCTCACGGCAGCCCGGGATTTGCTTCCCCGGGGGCGGGAGGAGGCCCGGCGCCGGCGCCGCCGTCGGGCTGAGGGAAGGAGCGACCCGCGCGCTCCAACGGCCGCCGGCGGGAAGCGCGCGGCGGGAAGCGCGCGACGCCGGGGGGGGGGGCGGGGGGAGTGAGTGAGTGTGTGAGAGGAGGAGGGGGGGGGGGAGCGGCCGCCGCGCCGGCCCCGCCCCCCGCCCCCATTGGCCGCGGGGCGGCGGGCACGCCCACGCGGCGCGCGGGCCTCTCCCCCCCGCCCCCCCCCCCCCCGGTGCGTGCGTGCGTGTGTGTGAGTGTGTGTGTCCCCCCCCCCACGTGTAACAGACCCGCCCCACGTGGGGCGCTGCCATCCCGGAAGTGAAGGGGTCGGGGACAAAAGGCAGCGCCGCGCCGCTCCCCCCGCGCCCCGCCGCCAATACCCGCCCCCCCCCCCCCCCCCGACCCCGGTTGGCGGCGCGGAGGGGGGGGTTGGGTTGGCGGCGGGGCCCGGGGCGGGGGGGGGGGGGGCGCGGCGAGCACGTGTGCGCGCGCCGTGAGGGGGAAGGGGCCGCGCGCGCGCGCGCGCGCGCGGGCCGCGGCCGATGTAAACATTCCACAAAAGGGCTCCCCAGAGAGGGGGCGGGGCCTCGTTGGTAGGAGGCGGGGCCAGTCCCGCCGCGTGGGCGGGCTCCCCGCCGTGACGGTCGCGCTGCCCGCTCGCCGGTTGGCAGGCGCTTTTCGTCCGCCGCCAATGGGGCAGCGGAAGAGGCGGGACGGGGGCGGGGCGCGCTGCTTATACGGACATTTTTCTTCGGCGGTCGCCCCCCCCCTCCCCTCTTCCCTCCCTTCCTCTCCACATCCCCTTCCTGGGGGCTGCGGCCAATAGGGGCGGGCGAGGTGGGCAGGACCAAGGCGGCGATTGGCCGCGGTGCTGACGGGCGTGCGGCGCGCCCAATGGGCGTTCGGGGCTCCCCCCCTGCGCGGGGAGGGGCGGGATTTCCCGGGGAACAGAGAAGCGGGCAGCGTTCCGCCGCGGCGGCCGAGAGACGGTTACTCCATCTTACCCCCCCGCGCCGAAACCCGCCCCCCCCCCTCCCGCGCCCGGGGCCCCGGCGCCGCCCCCCCCCCCCCCCCCGCTCCGGGAGGAGGGGCGCGGAGACCCCCCCCACCTCACCGCACCGGGGACAGCCCGCCCCCGCCGCCCGCCCGGGAGGGGCCCGCAGCGGCCCCGCCGCCCCCTGACCCTGAGGGAGACTCGGCCGCTGCCAGGGCCCGCTTCGAGGTAAGGGACGGGGGGCGGAGAGGTGGGGGGTCGCCAGGCCCGGTGCCGGCCCCCTTCGGCGATCCGTAGGGGGCGGGGCCTGGCGCCGGTGCCGCGCGCGCTGGCGGGGGGGGGTAGGAGGACGGGGCGGGGGGGGGTAGGAGGACGGGGCGGGGGGGGGGGCCGGTGCCCGCGGCGCGGCTCCCCGGGGAGCCCCGGCCCGCGCGGGCGGTCGCGCGTCCTCCCGCCCCGCCCCGCCGGGCGCGAGGGGGTGTCCCGGCCCCGGCATGGCGGGAGCGGCGGGCGGAGCGTGCGGCGGCCGCTGGGCGCGCTGCGAGGCGGGCGCCTCCCTCCGCCCCTCCTCCCGCCCTCCGCCCGGTGCCGCTCCCGGGCTGCGGCGGGACCGCCCCCCGCCAGCTCTCTCCCGCATTGCACGCCCCCGGTACCGGCCGCATTGCGCGCCGGGTCCTCCGCCGGGGCTCCCCCTCCGCCCCGAGCTCCTCCCCACGCTGCCCGGCCCCGGGGGGGGGGTGTCCCGAGAGCCGGCTGGAGCCCGCGGGGTGGGGGGGGCGGGCCGCGGGGCTCCCCCGGGCTCCGGCGCCCCCCCGCCCGCCCCAACTTACCGGAGAAGTTGCCCTTAGGAAGCGTTTTGCCGCTCGATAGCCGCCCGGCGGGGGCCCGCTCCGCCGCCCCACGTCCCCCTCCACCGGCCCGTACCCCCTCCCGCCTCGCACCGGCCCCCTCCCCGCTCCCCTTGCCCCCTCCGAGGTGGCACCCGGGCTCGCCGAGGCTTCCCCCGTCGCTTCCCAGAACCCCATTGCAGTTTTTCCAGCTCAAAACCGCAGCGATCCATAAGGACCTGTTGGAGCGATGTATAGATGGACGGAAACCCAAGAGCTCCTCTCGCACGCATTAATTTTTAAGCCTTTTTAATAGCGAGCTGGCGTCCTTTTTTAGGCGTCCTCTCCGCACGGTGTTGTGCCTTAAACTTGTCGGAGACTTGCGCTTGATGTTTCAGCCCCGCTTTTTAATTCTCCAGGCTGCTGCCCATCCATAGGAATTAGGTTCGGGATTGCAGGAGGCCGGCCGGGGGGTTCAGACAGCTTTAAAAATACGAGCGTGCTCCGTCTCTGCTTAGCTAAATACTGTCTTTTCTATGTTTTCCTGGCCCAGGTTCAGAATGAGTTTTTTATACTCGTTATTTGTGCAAATAACACGTGTATTCAGTGCGCTGATGGAAGGGGTACGTCCCGGAAGAACTGCGTTTATTTGCACCGCTAAACCCATCCAAATCTAAAAATTAATTCCTTTAAAACAGCGCTGGAACAAGTGATCGAAAGCGTCTCGAGCTGCGCCTGGATTTTTAACCTCCCGCGTTGTCCAGAGGAATCAAAAGCTGGTTCGTGCGCTAAAGCATAGCTTAAGAATGACCTAACACCTTAACGTTTCTTTTCTAACTCGTTGTTTTCATGTTCGTCGGTCGTGCTAAAAGGTGTGGGGTCAGTAAACAAGTGGGCAATGTCCAGCTTATTTCAAGTGTGGCTCTATCTGCGCTTCAGTCTTCCGGTCCTAAGTTGTAATTTTTTGTTTTAAATACAGTTTCCAAGAGGTATACGTTGTTTGAAAATATTGTGCCATTAATGCTATATAATAAAATGGCACCTCGTGTTAATATACTCATTTTAAAGCACCTGTAAAATTCCTTCATCACATAAAAGTGCCTTGGCAGCTTCATGTCAGCCCGCGCTGGATCTCCAGGAACTGAAAACCACTTTGTAGGGTCTTTTTTTCCCTGCCCAGGTGAATTTAGCAGTTTTTCAGGCCGGTGCGCTCTTTGTAAAAGGGAGCCACGCTCTCTCACCCCAAAGCATCTCGTCCTCGTCCCTCCCACCCACCGCTTCTGGTTAAGGTACATTGTCTCAGCGTGAACTTGTCTGAAAAGCTTCATCGTGGTAGTTCACCCAGTAAAATGGCAGTAATTTGCTAAAGTTTGGGGAAACTCCGGGTGATTTAGACTGCTTTTGGAAGCAGGGTGGGAAGGGAGATGCTCTCCCCCTCCCCGACCCAGCCCGGATTGCCGGGGGAGCCCTCCACGCAGGCTCCTGGCACGTGCGGGTCTTGGAGCCGGGAGCATCGCGTTGGAATTGGCAGGCGGATCATTTACGTTTCCAGGATTTATGAATCGTTTTCTGTCCAGATTGCTGTTCTGGTCTTCTCCAGCGTTGGAAAGCTTTTATGGCTGTTAGAGCTGGAACAGAAAAGAAAGTCCCGTAATAGCTGTCATTTCAGCCTGTTAGGCGAGGGGTGCGCTTTTGGGGACGTGCTGCTTTTTTCCAACTCCTGTGGGGTCTTGTCTCTTTTTTAATGTAAAAAAAAAAAAATTAGTAAATAAAAGTATTCTGATAATTCTCTCCGCGCGTGGGGAAGATGTACTCGGGAAACTGGGCAAAATGATGCTAACCTCTGTATTGAGTGTAAAGCTCGGTTTGGATTGTCTCTTTGCGGTGGAGTTTAATGCCCGGGCTGTCTGCCGCTTTGGCAAAGCACGGATCGGCGCCGTACCAACTTGTCACCCGTCACGAGTGGGGTTTACTCATGTCCCGTCTGCCTCGTGGTGGGTTCTGGCATGTAATCCACAGGCTGTCACCGTGTCACCTTGCAGAAAACTCTCCTAACTGCTCCGAAAGCTTTGCGTAATGCTTTTCCAGCACCTTCTTCTTTTGGATACTTCTCATTTCATTTTGGAATGACTCTCTGGTCATGGATGTGCCTCTCTGCACAGCACCCCTCTGCGGCGAGGCCGGGGGCTTATTCCCACGTACAGGCGAGGGATCCGGGCTGTGTGGCACCGTGCAAAAAATACACCAGCGATCGCTGAACAAGCTGGGTCATGTTCTGGAAGTCGCGCGACTGGGTTAGTGCACAGGCAGCAGCGCTGCCGGAACCTGAGCCGGCTGCTTTCTAGCAGGCGCCGTGATATACGGCGTCGAAATCCTACGGGCGACTTGTCCCGCAGGACATCTGCCATGGCTCCGGGGTCAGAGCCGCCCCTCCAGGATCCGGAGCCGTAGCAGAGACTTAACGTTTACTGCTCCTGAGTTTTGAGTCCTTTCTCCCCGAAAGGAGACCTTTTAAAAAGCCCCCGCACGTGTTAAACACGTCATCTGCAGCTATGTGATTTCCCTGGCCTTTTTCTGAAGGGTCCTCGGTCTGCAGGGACCGAAATCCTCTCTAGTGGCGCTTTCACAACTTGTCCGTGTTTATCCACAGGCGTGTTGTGGTTCCAACAGGTGTCGAGGCAGCAGACATTCCCCGTTCGCTTTCTTCCTAGTCTCTGTTTGTCTTTTTCTTTTTGCTTTTGATTCTGACACCTATTTAACAGCAGGAGCCCCTGCTTATCTGATCGGAAAACCTGAAATAAAAAAAAGCAGATTTTTGAGGTCTTATTTGGTAAAAAGCTGGCGAGCGGAGCTGCCACGGGAGAGGCAGTTTTGCGAGGGAAGAGGAGGGTACACGGGCTCTCTTGCTTTCGTTGCTCCCACGGAGGAGTGAGCAGGCAGGAGTGGAGCCGGGCGTGAGGAGGGAGCCGTGTGGTGCTCCGCCAGCTGAATCCACCCTTGTCCCCGCTTTGTTCCTTCTCTTTCTGTGTCAGCGCTGCCGCTCCTCTCCCCTCTGCGATACCAGAGGGGAAGGGATGCGCTCCACTTACGTTTATTGGTCCCACTGGCTTACGCGAGGCAGATGGATGGGGGAATCCTCTGATGAGGTTGGCGGGGTGGAATTTCATAATTCTGGTGGTGTTACTGAGATGCGAAGTACCTTTTTTTAAATCTTTTTTTCTTGCTTTACCAGCCGAGGAGCCTGTGTGCGTTTGTGGTATGTCCGCCTGATGCGCCCTACCTGTAGCGCTAAGCAAAGCTGGTGAGCTGGGAGGTCGCACGGGTGGAAAGATCAGAGGTGTGTTCCTATGCGGTGTCCTTTCCCTGAGAAGAGGAACACTAAAAACCTCGGAAAAGGAAAAAAAATAAATAGAGCGTGTAGTTTTCATCCTCCTGTAGGCAGAATGTAGTGTACTGTAAGTGATGGTAAAAGTTTGGGTAGAAAGGATGCTGGGGAAAGGGGATATAATTCTCCGTGGACTGCCCAGAGTGGGACTCAGCCTGTTCGGTTACTGCTAAGCTCTCCTACGTGCCTCGGTTCAGTGCTTTCAGCGAGAGAAAGTACCTGAAGTTCTTGACTTGCTTTCAGTCTTGTGCAGTCCTTTCTTTATTTTTGTGGCTTTTGCGTTTTTTTTCCACCCCGAATTAAGATTACAGATGATGCAATTTGAATCGGGGCTTTCTAAATCTTAGAGTCAAAGTCCATAAGGAGATGCCAGAGGTGTGTGCCTGAGAAGACAACATAAAATAGGCTTTGTACTGTTTGTAGTGTCGCCTCGGCAGAGGCCGGCTAGCCGATAAAAGTCTTTGACACTACTGATTGCAATTGTGTATTTATCCTCGAAACACCTTTCCACGTTAGCTGGGCTTTGCCATCAGCAAGGATGCCGAGAGAAATCAGTTGTCACTGAGGGTGGAAGTGGGTGGAACCGCCCCTTTGAGCAGCAGGCTTCAGTTAAATCAGTTTAAAATGACATGTATAGTCTTGGGTGTCATCACAGCCTTTCTTCTGTATCGGCTGTCTGGCGTGCTGTAGGAGGGGCAGGACATGCTGCACAACAGATCTCTCCAGCTTTTGAATGGGGAAGATCCTTGGAAGATGCCAGGTCAAGATCAGCAGGACCTCAGCGAGGGAATTAATGCACTTTTGGAGCATTCAGCATTGTGTTTCTGCTCTGGTGCTGGTTTGCTCGCCCCTCAGTGCTTTTCCCTCTCTGTAGAGTTTTGGTGGTGGTGGATGCACAGAGTTAACGTCACTAGTCTTCGTCTAGGTACAGCAGAGTATTGAAATCATCTCTCTGCTAGGATTAAAAAAGCCCGTGAATTAGTAAACTTCCTTAAGTGGTGGTCTGCTGCGAGCCCCTCTTACACGGCAGACCCTAAGTGAGAGTTTAGTGTGGTGTTATCTAGGAAGAATGACTAATGCTATTGACTATTGCCTATAATATTGACTCTCTCTACATATAGACTATAATGTGAAATTTTAAAGTTGAAGCAGGTACAGTGCTTGAATAGAAGCAGAGTCCAAGCTCAGTTAGCGATGGTGAGGGGAATTCAGAGGGAAGAACAACCTACAGGAGCTTTAATTTTCAGTAAACGGAAGCTTTAATGTCGACGGTACAGCAAGCTAGGTTTCTGGAAGATTGCTCACTTGGTCTGCGAGAATCAGGAGCTTCAAAAACTGATGTTCACGCTGCTGGTGTGTATGTGGTAATGTATCCTCGGTGCTACCACAACTCCCATGGCCTCACAGGGCTGAGATGTTTGGTGGCTCCACGGGGAAAAGGCTTCTCCGTCAGCCTAAGGTGGCATTTTAATCCTCATAAGGGCACACGAGTTTTCCAGCCATCTTCTGTCCTCAAACAGTCTCTGCTTTAAAGCTCAATTAGTCCATCCGAAGTGACAAGCGTGGAGTGTTGCTTTGGGAAGTGAGACACAAGAGTGGGACACTTAACAGCCGCCACACCACGTAGACAACATGTGTACGTATGTATATACAGACACCCGCCCCCCCACCCCCCCCTTATTGCAGACTGTGTGTTAAGCCTGCTGGAACCATTTCAATTCTTTATAGAAAATCACGTGAATTTTTTTTGAGAGTCTACGTGTCTGCAAACCAGCAGCTCTTGGTTGCTGCTGTAGGGAAGGAAAGCTGTTGCACCATTGAGAGGGCAAGGGGCGAAGCAGCCTGAGAGATCAAAAGAAAGTGGAAGGACTGGCTGGTGTACCAGTGTTTAGAGCAGAAGGGTATCCACGTTGGTGAGCGGCTTATAAATAGATGCCACCAAAGCTTTGCCCAGACTTTAGTCATGCAGTCAGCCATTGTCATGCAAAATCCTGGCTAGCTCTGCTCGTGGGATGATGGTGCGTGGCCAGATTTGCTGGTGTTGCTCAGTTTAGTCCCAGCCCTATTAGCATAAAACTGTACGTTTTTACAAAGCTGAATGCGGGCTGTGCTTGAAGGGAGTAGCTCCAAGTTAACCTGCCTAGCTCTTTATTTGTCAGCAGAGACCAGCTGAATGAAAAGACAACCAGTGCAGGCACCATTAGCAAAATGAGCTCCTGGAGCGTGCTCCTCTGCTTTCGGAGTGCGTGCTGGAGGTCAGACCTACTTAGGATTTCTAACTTGTAAATAAGGCCCAGTTAACGAGCTTTCTCCTTTACTCGGGGTGAGGAGTCCTCTTCTGCCAGCTGTCTTCTACCTGCTAGGCGCTTTGGGGACCTGATAAGGGACTCTATTCTGAGAGGTTAAACTTGAAGAGCAACTCCAAAATGAAGTCATCTTCCTTCTTGTCCTACCTCCTGCAAGTGGAAGGAGAGACTAGTTGAGAGGGACACGGAGGGGAAAACGCTTCGTTGCACAAAGCCTGCGTTTTCAAGCCCACCTTGGTCTACTCTGAACCTGCGGCCGGCCGGTTCCCATTTACATATTTGACGTGCACGGAGATATTGGTGAATGATCTTTGGGTTCCTTGGTTAATGATGGATTTAGGCTGTGAAGATGAGAATTGGCTTGGTAGATGAGAACTGGCGTAGTTGGCTGTCGTACCATTATTCTGGGGGAGCTTTGTTCCCTCTTGGTTATCCATGTGTCTGCGTTAGCAATGAATATGTTTAACTGCACTGGAACTGAAAAGGAACTTGCTTTGGAGAGGTCCTGATGAATTAGAGGCTGAAGAGGGTGGATTTCACTGTGTTCTTTGCCCAGCAAGCACCTTAATAGGCTGAACATGCTTTTGAGCACCCAGTGGTTTGACAAACAACAGATAACATCTCAAGGATGGCAATAACTATCAATGCACAGAAAACAGCACTGGAATTTGCTTGCAGAAGAGGGTTCAATCAAACAGAGCGAAGAATTCATGGCACTTTGGAGTGGGACAGTGGCAAAATGACCTGTCAGATGTGAAGTGAAAAGAATTTGCATAAAGACAACTTGGAGTAGGGCAGGAACATGCCTGCTTGTTGGAGAAGAAAAAAAGATGGGAGAATAAGTGGGGGAGCTGCTGATCAGTGCTCGCCAGCATCCCTGGCAGGCACGCAGGACGCCAGATGCAGTGCCTGCTAGCGCTGCTCCGCTTTGCACTCTTCGACTTGGTGCTGGTGATGCTGGGAGAACCACGGCTGTGTGGCGTATGGGATACAAAATACTCCTGGTAGTGGTTCTGCGGGTTTCACTGAGGTTGCACGTGTCTTATGTGTATTAAACAGAGAATGCTTTATTTTGGGGCTTTGTAAGTGATTTCAAAATCTGAGTCGTTTTCCTCCCCCTTTCACGTTTTTAAAGCGTCTCTCACGGCTGACTGTCATCCTGCCTGGACTCTCCAGGAGGCTTTTTCTGCTTTCAGTGTAGGCAACTTCGTCCAAGCTGTGTGTAGGTAACGCATCCTCCATGAGTCTGTTGTGTTCAAGTACTGCATTCAATGAGCTTTGTGTTGCTCAGGGTCTGCATGTGCTTAAGATGCCTGTGCTAGCGACGTCCTTTTAATGATTTCTTCAATCCCACTTACTTTTCAGCAGAGTATTTTATTTCCAACAGTAAGGCTGTGTTTTGTGTGATAAAACACGATTGCATATTTCATGCAGAAAGCTGAATCTTAATTCCGCTTTCCTATCTTGAGATATCAGTAACCCAAATGAATAGACAGAAACTTGCCCTACCTGCTCTTGGTGAACTTAGCGTCCATGGTGCTGGCAGGGAGCGATGAATCAATTGCCTTTGTTAATTGGTCTGTTTTTAACAGGTTTTGTAGTGCTTCCCGAGCATGAGTTCAGAATGAAGCGGCGATTGGATGAGCAGGAGTCACCCGTGTATGCGTCGCAGCAGAGACGTATCACCAGCAGCACTGAAGCTTTTCAACACCAGCACCGCGTGCTTGCCCCGGCACCTCCGGTATATGAGGCGGTTTCGGAGACCATGCAGTCTGCCACGGGGATTCAGTACTCGGTAACTCCCAGCTACCAGGTGCGTGTGCTCGTCCCTCAGCTGCGGTCCTGCTGCGTGACCAGCCATCACCGTGTCACTGTAGAATTCTGTATTTGAGACAAGGTTTTATTTTAGTAACCAGGGTTTCCTAAAAAAACCTCCAAGATTGGACAACGTGCTTATCATACATCTCATTTTAAGCACTTGCTTTAGGACTATCGGCTTCATTCATGTTCAGAGCCACCTGAACAAACGTGGTGTGACTTGGCTTTTTTGAACACAATTCTTTTAATTACTCTCTCAGATCATGGTCTCTGAATCCTAGAGGCAAGTGCGTGCAGGGCTTTTTCTCCGTTTTTCTTTTTTTCACCGGGAAAAGGTTTGTTCTTACAGTTGCTCTGTCACGGGTGTATGATATCTTGGGTGATCTAAAGCTTACCAGGCTGGATTGGATCAGCATTTAGATTAGAGACTTTCAGGAAAACTGAAATGTTTCAGAAAACATTAGCCCAGAGTCATTAGGTGGCACTCTTCCCTCTCTTGCCTCCTTTGCAGGGAGCTGTCAGCTGGGGAGAGAAAAAAAAAAAGTACTTTAAGAGTGCCCTGGAGATACGTCCCAGGGAAAGATTAGGGAAAGGCTGTTTCTGTGTTACTTGTCTTTGCCGTGTTTTTGGCGTGTTGCGTCTTCCATGCTTGTGTGGCTGGTGAGCTGCTCTCCCTGTCTAGTGCCCAATTTTACACACAGCTTCGTCCTTACTTCTGCAGAAGGGATGTTCACACTGATAGTAGCAGCCACAGAGTTGAAGAGCCTGCAGGCAGACACTTGCAGGGACTGGAAGAGGGTGTGTTTATGCTGACAGTCCTTCCTAAAAAGAACTTGGATGGACCGGCAAGCAAATTGGGTTTTGTTCATGAGAAGAATTGAAAAAAGTATATCCCATCTAAAAGAGGCTTGAATGGAAAACTGAGTTTGTGTAAAATGAAAAGTAATTGACTTTTAAAAAAAATTCTTTAAAGGCTTTTTTAATGGATTTTCCAGATTGAAACTTTTCTGCTTTAATGTATGAAGGAGACCTGAAAAGTGCATGCCTTCTGTTCCATTCCCTGTTTTTCTAGAGGAGATACCCAGCTCAGTTTTCCCCTGAGTCTGCTGGTGCCAGGGAGCCACAATTTGACTTCCAATACCCAAACTGAATGGCAAGAGTGTAGAAGCTCGTAAAGATTCATTCATTCAGTTTATTGCTAGTGACACGTAAGTGTCGTAGAGAAAAGAGAGAACCTTGACTCTGTCAGACTAAAAATCCCATCTTACGCCCCGTTGGCAGGTCTTTATGTTAGTGTTAGTGACTAGACAGCCAGTGAGTCTGCAGGCTGGAGAGAACCTGTGTTTGTAACGTGTTTGCAGAGAGGGCTCTCCTATATTTGGAGTATATGATGAGAGTTGTCTCGTTTTGGTTTTAGGTCTCTCTGGGTCATTGTTGAAGAAAACAAAAGATATTTTTTGACTAAGGTTGTTAGCAGTCCTGGTTAAAGGTCAAACTGACTGTGTTCTGCTTCCTTAAAATTTTACTTGTATACCTGGGTCCGGGAAGACTGATCTTGCTCTCTGCCCGTGCAGCGAGCGGAGGCGGCCGCAAAGCCATAGCCGTATGTGACGTCCTCTTTGCCTTGCCAGGTGTCGGCCGTGCCACAGAGCTCGGGCAGCCATGGGCCAGCCATCGCAGCCGTCCACAGCGGCCACCACCACGCCGCGCCGGTGCAGCCTCACGGGAGCCAGGTGGTACAGAGCCACACTCACCCCACCCCGCCAGCCGTGCCCGTGCAGGGGCAGCAGCAGTTCCAGAGGCTCAAGGTAACGCTGAGCGTTGCTGCCTTAAGTAAACCAACCTCCGCCTAAATCCTTGGGCAACCGGGGGCCTTTTTCTATTCGGTGTGTAGGGGAGGCCTCCCTGCAAAGGCAGCTGGTGACCTCCTAAAAGCTTTCCTGACAAGGCGTAGATGCTTCTCCTGTTTGGAAGACTATTGAATGCAGAAAGGGACATTTCTTTCTGCTGAAACCCTGTTGTTTCAAATACCGTAACAAAAAAGGGACTTGCTAGGAAAAGATTGGGGGCAGGGAGGAAAAGGAAGAAGTATTGCTCGGAGTATTTGTATGAATGGGTTAAATTACCAAAACATTTGGTGTTTTTCTGAACACATGGCATACGTGGGTGGTTGTGTGGGAGTAATTTGGGAGTAAGGAAGGCTCTATTCTCAGATTATGTGCTGTAAAATCCTTAAAAAAAGAGAAAACTCCACCAAAAATAACCCCTTTAGGTAGCTACATTTGGTTCAGCTCTAGCAAGAAGGCAAATATATATGAACTCATGCCTATTTCTTAGTCTCTTCCAAATACAGTGCAGGTCTCTCCCAGTTTTGGTGGAACCCACTGCCTTGTTGGGTGAGAGGCCCTTTCCTTTTGCTGAATGTAGGACACTTCATTCCCAGAGACCTCTGAAAATGGTTTCAAAATGGGTGGTTCTTCCTCCCAGTGAAATCGATGGCAGATCCTCCACTGATGATGCACAACTGGGGCTATTACATGATAGTCTGTCTTCCTTTGCTGTCGTTTAATTTCAGACGAAAGAGAGGTCCTGTGTGTAGCTCTTGCAGCTGATGAGCGTGTGGCCTGGTTGTCAAAGGCGAAAGGGACCCAGGGCTTTCGCTTTAGGCTGTGGCTGTTCTTTCAGTACATCTGAAAATTGGATGTTGGTACACGAATAGTTCATAAACTTCTTGCTGTTCGAGGTGTAAAACAATTTACCGCCCACACTTGCCATTTTCAAAATCCTTATATGTTGAACTGAAATGTCTGGCTTTTTGAAAAAAGTGCAAGCGTGTACCTGGCAGACTTCTACTACACTGAATATGTCATTTCCACTTTCTGCTTATTCTTAGACTTCCATAATAATTTCCACATATGAATGCAGGAAAAATACTCAGTCTAGTTCTGTTTATCCTAGCAGTCACTTCAGTGATGGTAAATTTGGAGTACGTTGTTTTCCCTGAGTAATTCTGCTGATCTGTGTTGCTTTTTTTCCGTTTTGTTTCTTTTTGGTACAGTTTTATCTTGTGAGCCAGGAGTGGGCAGTGAGTATCTCTTCTTCAAATGGTGCGGGTAGTACACTAACCAGGCTCATGAGCTTTTGCTCCTTAATTCCCTGCCCAGGCTCAGGGCTAACAGCTGTGTTTTCAAATAACGCGTGTTTTGCAGAACAATGGGAGGTTAAATAAAATCTCCTCTGCTAATATAACCTGCCTGTTCTGTCTCCAGGTGGAGGATGCATTGTCTTATCTTGACCAGGTGAAGCTGCAGTTTGGTAGCCAGCCACAGGTCTACAACGACTTCTTGGATATTATGAAGGAATTTAAATCTCAAAGGTAACAAGCTGCATTTTGCTTCTTCCTTCCAGGTTAGAAAGAGCATATGCGGGCATGGGAGGACAGAGAGGGAGCTAAATTCTGTCCTTCTGTGTGCAGAGTAACATGCTTCTAGCAGTAGTGTAAAAGCAGTTGTGTGCTTTCTTTTCTGAAAGTTAAATGCATCCCTTCATTTATGCTAAATCTCTGCTTAGAGTGGGAGTTCACAAGTTCAGCCTTGATAACTGATTCATCTGGCTGTCTGGTTGTCTGCCCATTAATAATGGTCAGACTTGGGACTAGATCTCATAGATATAAAATGCTGTCTGGGCAAATAAAATAATTCTAATGTCATTCTTAAGTTCAGTAGTGTATTTATAGGAATCAGTTTTGCATTGTTTCATAGGTTAGAGGTGATAAGGTAAAAAAATCTAATGGAAAATTCTTGTGTGGAGAACTTGGTGTACCACTGAAAGGGTCTTTGAGGATCATGACATTTTGATCTTGCTCCTTCTTCAGTATCGACACTCCAGGAGTGATCAGCCGCGTATCGCAGCTCTTCAAGGGCCACCCAGACTTGATCATGGGTTTCAACACCTTCTTGCCTCCTGGTTACAAGATTGAGGTGCAGACGAATGATATGGTGAATGTGACAACACCAGGGCAGGTTCATCAGATCCCCACTCACGGCTTGCAGCCCCAGCCGCAGCCCCAGCCGCAGCATCAGTCGCAGCCTTCAGCGCAATCAACCCCAACACCAGCACAGCCAGCGCCGCAGCCACCACCTGCCAAAATCAGTAAGGTGAGAGGCTTTGAATGATGCACATCGATAACACAGGGATCCCGCTGCCTCCAGCTGAAACTGGTATGGAGCTAGAGAGCGAAAAAGGAACTTCCGCACTGCTTTTTCATAGTATTCGTGAACCTGTGTGTGTTGTGCTTCTGCTGGATTAGTTTCTCCTTTTCATACTTCAAGATGTGTCCTAGTTGATTTGACAATAATTCAAATAAGCCACCTCAAGGGTTTGGAAAGGCCTTGCGGCTCTCAGTGGGGAACCGAAAGTTGCTCAGACCATCTGGTAAAATGTACACGTGTTATTCGAGGAGTGATCCAGCAGCCCCAGGAAAAAGGCCCCTGAAATACATTTGACTTTGCAGGAAGGGCTTCCTAGTTAAAGTACTGGGCACATGTTGAACTGCCCGCTTTTATGCATATTGTCTCAGAATAACTGAAGTCCCAAGAAATTCCCCATAAAACAGAGGCTGTGATAAAGACGTTGCTCTTGCTGTGAAAGTTAGTGTGTGGTTCCAAATGCTTGGGGCAATTAGGCCTTTAGAAGATCTTGCTTAGTGATCTGGTAGATTCTGCATTGCTTGAAGTCTTGTTTTCAGGTTAGACGTCTGTTGTAAAGAGTGGTCTAGTTCAGCCATCAGCTGGATGGGTGCAGGAGTCGTTGGCAAAATCAAAAGTGTGATTCAGGCAAGATGCCCAAGCCTTTAGTTATCAGGTTGTGTGCCTGAATCTGAGACCTTTCAATAACAAAGGGAATTTGACTCTCTGCTTTAGATATAATCCAGGTGCTACTGTCCAACAGATGTATTTTACGTGATTGAAAACAGAATAGGATAATATAAGAGGCATTCAGGGAGCTTACTCTAGATAAAATATTACGTATTTCAGCCTCAAAATGTGGAGAGATTTGAGAGCCTTAAGGAGGGAAAGAATCCCCAAAGTTTCAAGGGTTAATCTCTAAACTGTACAATTAGCTAACAATTGGCTGGAAAAGGAAAAAAAAAAAAAGGAAAATGCAGTTAGAAAGCGGCAGGATTTAAAATGTGGCACTAAGATGATCTCTAGACAAACATTGGTGGGACTTGCAACCTCCTGTTCAGAAATGGCAAAGAAAAACATGCTAAAAGATCTGCAAAGCTCAAAACTGCAAAGCTAAGGCGTTCATTCCGGAATTAACTTACCTGGGCCAGATTTCAAGGCTTTTCTCCGAAGAAGTAGTACATGCTCTCAGGGAAGAGTAGCAGTCTCTTTTACATCACTGTGGGCTAAGTGGTTTTCTCCCTGTGTCATAATCCTGTGAAGAGTTGAGCTATTTTTGCTGAAACTTTAAAATGAACCTGAGGGACATGCTAGATACTGAGGTGAGATTTCCTTGCCAGACAGGTAAAGGTGTAGGTAAGCAAGGCAGGATCTTGTAATAGGATGCTTCTGGCCATTCTGAGACAGTTACCTACACTGTCAGTAGTGAAAACTCTGTGTAATACATGTTTGGAAGGTGACAGGAATGAGTACTTCCATTTGCATTTAAAACTCAAAACTGCTGCTAAATTTTCCTGTGGCTGCTAGTTGTCTGTTAAGAGTACTCAAAATAATTACTCTGAGAGCCTTATCTGCGTGTTCTTTGTCTCAATATTGAAAGAAATTCCAGTTTTCTCTTGCTGTTGCCTTACTTTATGCATCCCAGAATTCTTCACTAAGGGCAAAATAACTTGCAGTGTTGGAGCAAGCCATGCCTGTGCATTTTGACTCTTAAATTTTTAAGGGAGTATGTGTCTCTTGTCAGATTTCAGTCAAAAGCAATTAGCAAGGAAAACCCGCTGTTAATAACAACAGCTTGAATGGTCCCGGTGTTTTGTCTTCCTGATGAATTGTAATCTCTACTGGCCCGCTAAATATTTATCTATTTATTTGCTTTGGATAATAGTTTTCTTCTGCTTAGTCTACCTGTATTTGTGCTTCTGTTAATCTTTAAAACCCAACTCTGACTGTGAAATGGTGCTTCTTAATTTTGACTCCTTAACAGCGGTTTCTGCTTAGACAGCCACTAGGAAGTGTTCAGTTTATGAAAGATACTGTTAAAATTCCCTAGATCGGGGAAGGGAATAACTGTTTAAGTAGCAGTTTAAAAAGACCAGTCTTTTAAGGAAGCGCAGCAAAAGTTGTCCAGGGCCAGTATATGGGAAGAGGTTGTTTAACTGGATGTAGTAGCATGAGATTTTGTCCAGTCGTGATATTCCCGCTCAGAGGTATCTCTGAATCCACGTTGTTCCACTGTTGGCATTGGATATGGTTATATGCTGGGTTGTTTCCTCTGGATATTGTCCATACGCAGAATAAAAATGCCTTTATTCCAAATATAAAGGAATCTGCTAATTTCTAACACGGCTTTTTTTCTTCTCAGCCATCACAGTTGCAGGCACATACTCCCGCCAGCCAGCAAACTCCCCCGATTCCACCATATGCATCACCACGCTCGCCACCGGTCCAACCTCATACGCCTGTGACAATCTCTCTGGGAACCACACCATCCCTGCAGAACAATCAGCCCGTTGAGTTTAATCATGCCATCAACTACGTCAATAAGATCAAGAATCGGTTCCAGGGACAGCCAGACATCTACAAAGCCTTCCTGGAGATCCTCCATACGTATCAGGTGAGTGTTAACAGTGCAGATTTGAGTATGTGTATGGTTATTTCTCTTTCTCTGCCATGGGAGTTAACTGTGCCTGTCCAAGAGTTGCATTTGGGTCTTCTGCTGGATTAGCATTGGCCAGCAAACTAAGCAGAATTCTTGCGAATTGAAAGATTATATAGCAGCATGAAAGAATAGATTTTGGTCCTTCATCTTTATTTGCAAGTGTCTGAAATGTCTTTTTAAAAATCATACTTGGCGGTTTTTCGTGAGTGGGGGTCAGGAGGAGACATCGTGACAGGACTATTATGTTAAAAGTAAAGAAACTCCTTCCTTGATCAGTGTCCCACTAGTCCAGGGCCAGCTGGGCATTTAGTATATAATTATAGTATATATAAGTATATGTATTTAGTATATATAAGCAACATACTATTAATATAGTATAATTCTATACGTGAGATGCTGAAACCTTTGCTGTTTCATTCTTTATATCACTGAGGGGTTTTTTTTTTGTTCTTCTTTGTCACTTAAATAGTTCGTGCGTCCTTTCTACTGACGCTTCTCCTCTTTCCTATGACAGAAAGAGCAGCGTAATGCCAAGGAGGCGGGAGGTAACTACACGCCGGCTTTGACGGAGCAGGAGGTATATGCGCAGGTGGCTCGCCTCTTCAAGAACCAGGAGGATCTGCTCTCGGAGTTCGGGCAGTTCCTGCCAGATGCCAACAGCTCTGTGGTGAGTCTTCTTGGAGATAGACTGGAACTGAAATACCTAGTGGAAAACTGTCCTGAATGTAGCCAGAGTTCAGAAAAGTGTGCTTTTGCTGTTTGTTTCTTGGGTTTTTTTTGGAGTGATCTTTTACTGAGTGTGGGAATGGGGTCAGGGTGATAGAATGTTTTCTGGCCATAACTTGTCTTTTAAATACAATCCCTTTGCCTAAAAGGGTTGTTCTAAGACCGCGATAACTGCGGTGAAATACATTGGTCATCTAGAGCTAGGAGGAGCAGGCATATTTTTTTGCCTGGATGCGTGGAACTCAGCTCTAATGGTCTTATGGGTTTGTCTCTAAATAAGCTGTTAAGTAAGACAACTGCAGAGAAAGTGGAATCGGTAAGAAATGATCACGGTGGCACGGTGAAGAAGCCACAGCTCAACAACAAACAGCAAAGACCCAACCAGAATGGCTGTCAGATCCGACGGCACTCGGGAACTGGAGCAACCCCTCCGGTGAAGGTAAGAGTGTGTGCTGCTCGTTCAGCAGCCCTGGTTTTCCCAGGAGGCTGTGGCAGAGCGGGATGCGTTTTAGGAGTCTGTGCGATTTTTGTGGCGCAGGCTGCAGCTTGAGAACACGGCAACTAATTCTTGCCTTTAAAGGAAACTTTCTGAAGTCCTTGTTTCCAAGCACAAGGCTTTGTCTCTGATTTTCACAAACTGGTGGTGTTACTTGTACCTGAACGCAGTCATAGTTACTTTACTGGCTTGGGAAAAATAGGTCTTTCCCCGCTTTATTAGGATGCTGCAGAATGCGTGGGGGAGGTTTTACTGGTGAATAAAGCAGTGTTTGGTGACGAGGGGGAGATGTGGGGTGTCGAGACAAAAGTCTTAGTAAAGTCGCAAAATAAATTTGTCCAAAATCTGCAGCGCTGTTTCTGAGGCGTGTGGGAAGATAAGCTGAGGGAAAGGTAAAGGTGTGCCTGAAAGTTTTCTTGTAATAGAACTTGGAGCAGATGCAGTGGAATCGTGTTTGCTCATCTTTCCTATGATAAACCTTATAATACAATGATGAATGATTATTCTCTTAGCAGAGTTTGCCCTTTTCAAATGACGCACGTTTTGAGAGAGCAAGGCTTTGTAGTGTAATAAAAATTGTCCTGTGGCCAGGTGGCTTAGTGTTTGTGCAGTAAGGATAAATTTGCCTGCTTTATTTGAAGGTGATGTATCTTCCTTTGTGATGAAAAGCATTAGCAGGCGTAATGGTATCATTTAAATCCAGTGATTTACTTCCCCTTCTGCCCTTTCTCTTCCTCTTCAAATAAAGGGCAGCAAAATAAAACACATTTTGGAGGCAGCTTTCGGCCTTTCTGAGGACGTTGAGTGCAGTGCTGGTATGGGGAAAATAAAGGATCTTGCAGTGGAATGCAAAAGAAATATGATAATTTTAGGGAGGTGTAAGACTTAAAGGACTGGGTGAGTGATAGGAAAAAACCAGATTTATTTTGGTAATTTTGCAAAACGGGTAGAAAAATGAGATAACGCTGTAGCGTGACTGTTTCAATCAACTTGTTACAGAAAAGGATGCAACAGTGTATTAAAAATATTTGGAGTTCTATGCTACTGATTAACCTTTAATAGGTTCATTTGTGACACACACATTCATGCAAGTTTCCTTCCAAAAAAGCCACCTTTCTTTTATTCGAAAGCAAATGGTAGGGTCAGGAAGGTGAAACCCTGGTGTGATAGATAATTAAAATATGGCAACTTGCTCTGCTGAACAGCCCTTTTTTGTTTTTCTTGCTTTTCTGTTTTTTTGTTAACAGAAGAAACCGAAGCTGCTTGGTTTAAAAGATCAGTCTTTGGCGGAAGCCAGCAAACATGGTGTGGGGACAGAATCTCTCTTCTTTGAGAAGGTGAGAAGCCAGGTTCAGAGAAAGCTGTCTCGCGTCGTTGATTTATGTTCTTAGCATATATACATCCGGATTTTTATCACAGTGAAGTATGTTATATATATACACCACCCTGATAACATTTGTCAGCTTGAGCTCAGATGTACCAAGCGACCTCTAAGTCAGATCCATTGAATTTTTTTAAAAGACTGGTGATCTATTTTACGTGGATATTTGTGTCTTTTTACCAAAGGTCACTCTCCAGGTTTTCACCCGCTGCTGATGCAGTTTATTTGCAGGAATGGGATTTTTTTTCCTGTAACGCACACTCCAAATTTTGTTTACCTTTTATGAAATCCCCGTACAACTGATGATGTGCGTGGCGTGTCTTGCTGTGTTGGCCCAGCTTGCTGTACCCATCCGCAACCAGCTGCCTGCAGTGTGGGAGCTCAGTTTACAAAGCAGCTGATTCATGTCGACGTTGGGCTTTTTTTTTTTTTTTTTCCCCTGAGAGATGAATCTAATTAATTGCAGAGTTGTTACCTGTTGCTGGTTTACCACACAGAACAAATGAAGGATATGTGGGATGTTTCCAAGTGGTACCTTGGTGTCTTCCCTGAGATGTCCATACATTTCCTTATGGCTCAGAGGGGACTATACAGTGAACGTAAACAAGCCTTTTAAGTAATATTCATGTGTTGATGAAAGTCTTGGTTGCTCCCTGATGATGCGGTGCATTTTGCAGCATGCTGTAGACCAGCTAATGGTAACTGGGAACCAATCTACTGCTCAGAGGATGTGTAGGTGTTAACATGAGTAAACCTAGAAATCCCTGCTGTAGAATTATAACTGTAATGACGAATATCTTAATGATGACAGATTTCCATCTGACGCGTAGATGCTAACTGTTCTTGTGGGAAAGGTGATGGTGTTGGGATGAATCGTTCGGTTTCCTCGTACTGTGAAGATAAGGGTTACAGAAGCTGGCTTATCTGTGATAACCCAAGCTGTAATGCAGGCAGAGGCTGGAGCGATATTACCCAGGGCGCAGGTCTCTTACCCCTGCTCCCTACTTGCAATATTTTCTGGTGTTTAAAGGCAACCTGGATGGGTTTGTGTTGCTGCAGTGACGACTGACGTTGTCCATGATTCCAGCATTTTGTAATCTAGCTGCTAGGGGGTTCTCTGAGGGATTTCATTCTGCACTTGCAACTCCTTTCCTCAGAGTGATGCACCGGCTGCTGATGTTGCAGGGCGTACCCAGTGCAGAGATGGCTCACATCGGTATCTGTTTGTCTGGCCCTGTGTACGGGGCAAGTTACCCTCTGTTCAACTCACTTAAAGATTTGCGTTCTCGTTCCACGGGTAATCTCCGTGCATTGGTGGGAGGCACAGTGTTGAATCCAGGTCTCCTGGACAGCAGTAGCATACACAGCTTGATCTCACCCTGACGGTAGCTGTTTTCCTCTTTTCTTCTCTCTCTAAGGTCCGCAAAGCTCTGCGTAGCACAGAAGCATATGAAAACTTCCTTCGCTGCCTGGTTATTTTCAACCAGGAGGTGATCTCCCGGGCTGAGCTCGTGCAGCTCGTTTCTCCATTCCTGGGGTAAGTGGAGCCTGTTTCCTTATGGGAGGTGAGAATTCTAATCCACTTGCTCTGTTTCTGTTGCAAAGCCAGGAAAGAACTGCTAACCTTTGTGGTCGTTCAGGGGAATGCATCTCCTGTGGTTGTGTGGCACAGAGGAGGAGGAATGCTGCTCTGGGAGCCAGGAGGTGGTTTCTTGGGCCACAAAGCACATCTGAGATGGAGTCCCCCTGCGCTGCCCACTTCCTCCTCTGTTGGTTGGCTTGACTTTTATCTGGATAGCCTGCCACTGCTTAATTGTCTGTCCGCTAAATGATTGCATGAGTTGCTTCTGTGGCAGCGCATTCTCTGATCTCCTATTCCCTCCAGCTCGGCCCGCGTGTCACGGATGTGCATGGTAAGGTGCCGTGTGCTGCTGTATGGGCAGGGAGATCCTGATAGCTCTTGGAAGCCCTTCAGTGGCTAATACTGCGCAGGTGCCATGTGCTTTAGGCTTTCAGACTTTTCCTTTATTGGAGCAGGGCAATAACAGCCCTGATTCAGATTTCTTTCCAACTTCATGCTCTTCTGCACTGCCCTTTTCTGTTCCTTACCCAAGAGGAGGTGAGAGAGGGATTCCTAGCTGTGTCTTGGCAGGCAGCATTCAAGAGCAGTGCCGGTACTGCTTGCTGTGTTTCTTCCTTTTGCAGAAGAGCAAACAGAATTATTTAGCCTGTTATTGCAGTCTCCTGCTCTGGAATCACGGATTACTTCATTTGAGAAAAGATTAATTGTCTAATTGCATAGGAAATGTCCCCTAAAAAAAAGAGCGCTGATATAAGCTCACTAAAATTTCCAAAAAGCAGCTGAATTCTGTCGTGAAGCAAAAAATAATAAGGAATACTATAGTTTGATAGGAATTATGACTTCCATAATTGCCAGTAGTGTACAGAACAACTCTGTGTTAATCAGCTAAAACCAACTGATATCCTGTCATCAACTTTGGGCAGCAAGATTAATGTTCCTTCTTCCTGTGAATTGAGTTCCTGGTTCCAAGGGAGAAGGCAATAGCAACATAAATTGGGTTCAGGACCCCATTCAAATAGCCACTGTGCAAAGAAACTGCAGCAAGGAGCTTCCACTCTCTGTAGCTCCACTGGAATTAGTCAGGCATCAGCAGGATGCTACCTTTAGCTAGGAAAGGTGAAATATTTGACAAAAAAATCTGGATTTCTCTCATCTACTGTCTGTCCTCCTAGCTATAAAGGTGAATATCTGTATTGGCAAAGGTATAATACAGTTTTCTTATTCTGGAGTTGGACATTATCTTCTGTCATGTAATGAAAAAGCAATAAATGAGCAGTGATTCAATTAGCCTCAGTAACAGGTTCAATTCCTCATATTGCTGGAGCTTTGCATGAGATAAGAGGAGTTGAACAGATGCAGTATTTTAGACTAATAAATTATTTAGAAAACTTTTCTCTACAAGCAGGTGAACTTGGGCCTTGCAGGCCAAGGCTTCTTCATAATCTGTGCTGGTCTGTGTAGTCTGGGGACGCAGCACTGGTTGAAGCGATTGCTCAGCACAGAGAAATCTTTGCCTTGTAGTTACAGAATCACTTTTCAGTTTCTTCTGGTTGCTTTTAGAAAGGAAAGGTCTGTTTTAAGTTTAAGAAAATTGGCAAGCAACTAGGGATCTGACCTGGGATCACTGCTGGGATAGTTTGGGAGACCCAGATGTGACCCTGCAACGAATGCTGCCCCTGTAGTGAAAGCTTTGGCTGCTCTTCCTTGCTTGTCACTTGTCTCGTGGGGACTGTACCTACAAGGCGTGTGGAGGATATATCGGTGCCTGTCTGTGTATCCCTGACAATACGAGGGGGTAATCCTAAAGCACCTTAGTTGCACCGAGAGAGCAATCCACCACCTGATCAACAAAAACAGGTACTCGCTTCCCATTTGATCAGGCTCTGTGGAAGTGGGATTTAGCAGAGAGGGTCCTCTCTCACCAGACTGATAATTCAGAGGGTCTTCTTGGACACAGTCTGTCTGTATCAATCAGTTGTAGCCTCAGCATCACAGCTCAGTGCTGTTTGAGTTCTACTTAGATAGTTTTTCACTTCGTTCATTTTATTTTTAGGAAATTCCCAGAATTGTTCACTTGGTTTAAAAACTTTCTGGGGTATAAAGAGTCTGTTCACATGGAGACGTATCCGAAGGAACGGGCTACCGAGGGGATTGCCATGGAGATAGACTATGCCTCCTGTAAAAGACTGGGCTCCAGCTACCGAGCCTTACCCAAGAGCTACCAGCAACCCAAGTGCACGGGGCGGACTCCGCTGTGTAAAGAGGTAAGATGCTCTCGGATGGGACTTGTATGACAGAGGAAGGCTATTCCCGGCTTTCTTGGAGCGATGGAGCAAGAACAAGCGGAACAGAAGAACAGGGAGGGTAATTTATTTTATACCCCTGTGCTATGCTGAAAAGGTTTCCAGGGATGTTAGGGCACATCTGCTCTCGTACAGCTGAGTTGTACCGCTGCCTGCGCCCCAGAACTGGCACAGGGCGTGGAGCTGGGACCAGGCAGCTGCCTGGTTAGCACTGATCCAGCACTGAGCCGTGCCGCTCCTGCGCCCAGGCGTGTGTGGGCATACCATCCTGGCTCCGGATCATCGTGGTACGTGTCGGAGCCCGAGGTGAGCACACCCTGAGGTGTTCCTAGTGGCGAGCGAGCACTTGGCACTCCTGCAAATGCCTGGATCGTGTCCAGAAGCTATAACACAGGGCGAGGCGTCAGTCTAGGAATGGGTTATGCCGGAAGCTGGCTGGGAGTTGCGATATGCACGTGGCTTTGATGGTTGGCATCAGCTCTTCAGTGGTGCTTGTGAAAGGGTTGCACGAAGCATTGGGGAGCAGCTGGAAAAAAAACCCCACCGAATAGTTGTGATGTTTAACTACTTCAATAAAATGTAGGGGCATTAGATCTGTATGATGTTTTACGTAGTATAACGTGTGAAAAGAACATTAAGGTTACAGACTTAAAAACTCTTAAGTAGGAAATGGCAGAACTAGTTTTCTGTGTGGTCTTAATGTGATCTTGGGGACCTTTTACAAGGCAGTATGTAATTCAAGATTATTGCTACCTGTTTAACCACATTCCTGCTTAGTCTGCTTTTAGAGTTGTCTGTAGTCCAACCTTAAAAGAAAAGACAGATTCTCCCACATATGCCTCATGTGCTTCTTTTCTACCTGAAATGCTAAGAAGACCTCTGTCTCGAGAAACGGTGCGTTGCTTTGGGAAATCAGCTCCCTACAGGGAACCGGCCTTCTTGGTCAAGAGTCAAAGCTGGTCTCCCAAAAAAAATGCTGCAGGATCAGATGTACTCATTGAGTCCTTTAATGTGTTGTAATGACCTTTTGATCAAAGTGGGAATGGTACTGGCTGATCCTGTTCCTTCACTGGTGTTGAAGGTAATGTTTTGGAGATGAGCGAGCAGGACTCCTGCTGAAGGCCGGTTAATAAACACTCTCCCCTCACTGGAGGAGGGGAGAGCCCCAGAAATCCCTTCCCTGGGTGACTGCAGTCAGCAGTGGCACCCCCAACAAATAGCGAGCAGATTGCCATTTGGGAACATCACGGTTTTTGTGTCCTTGCGCTCCTTGAGAGGTGAGGAGGACGAATGTGGGTGACCAAGTCATGCAGTTAGCAGTGGTGATTGGTGTTCAGCTGAAGTGGCGGCAAGATAGTGAAAACAGCCTGGGCAAGAGACAATTCTAAGTTTTTTAATCAAAGTCCTGACATGTCTCTCAAGTGTCTTGTGTGATGCAGTTATGAACTTCTCTTCCTGTGAGAATCTAATGACTCAGTTGTTCAGGCTTCAGGTTTATGAAAAGTGGGCCTGACTTCCAAGACTGCCTGCCAAAATCCTTGTGTCTTTGCCTTTGGCCTCTTTGAGGTTTTTCTGAATGTTCTGTTCCTGTTTGGGAGGTGGTGAAAGCTGCAGGTGCTCAGCTGCTTTGTCAAGAAAGGTGTTGCTGGGGTATGGATTTATATTCCCGATTAGCCTTATTTGGAGGTAGAAACCATGTACTGTCTAACAGTCACGTCTGACGTGATGACCACCCGGCGTTGTCAATGGTGAATCACACACATAATGACCTAGCTGGTTCCAGTTGACTAATCCGAAGTAACGGAAAAACTCCTTTCACCTTTCTTTTTCTCTTCCCTTGCAAGTTTTTTCTCACAGCTAATGAATTTTTCAGACTGCCTGGACGTTTTGGGTTCTGGCTGTTTGGGGTTGCCCCCTGAATGCTGGGCTTTGGAAGGGGCACACAGTTTTTGCAACTGAGGAATTCTGTCCTTCCGTCAGAAGACTGGGCTCAGCTGGACAAGTGTGACTGCCTCAAAGACTGACTGTCACTCTTGTCTCCCCCTGTCTCCCTCAAAGGTTTTGAATGACACCTGGGTCTCCTTCCCATCCTGGTCTGAAGACTCCACATTTGTGAGCTCCAAGAAGACGCAATACGAAGAGCACATCTACAGGTGCGAGGATGAGCGTTTCGAGGTAAATTGTTTTTCCTTGATTCGTGTCTCGGAAGGCTTGGGGTTCTGTGAACAGTTAATGATCTTGATATAATTATACCTTTAATATGACTGCTTAGAATCTGGTTTTATTGTGTGCCTGTCACCTGTTTTTTCCATAAAAGCTTGTGTTCTCTTAATGCAAGAAGCAGCGGCTGCATAACCACCTCTCGCTCCAAGCTACCACCCCTGCCCCTCGCTTCTTGTGCAGAGCTCTTTGTTCACGCCGCTCCAGATGAAATTGTTCAATGGCCAGCATATAATCGATGCATCTTTTCTGTTCTTGCTGCCCACGTAGTGCACGAGAACAGGCATTCCCCTGTAATAATCTGAAAAGCGATACATTCAGGATGTTACGTGATTGACAACTTGACTTGAAATGGAAGTTAGCTTGGCAATTACCTGAATACGCTCAGATTCAGCACGTCCTTTTGTAGTGTAACTGACAATTGTGTTCAATTCCCAGGTGGAAAATGTAATTTCCTAACAGTATCGTTCTGGTAGCCTTTAAATTCTTATGCAGTATTATCTAGGTAGCAGATAAAATATAATTGGGTTCTTTTAGAGCAGCCGAACATGGAAACCACTGCTTGAGAACATCTTGTTAAACATGCACGGCTTCTTGTTTCATGTCACTTAAATGTTAGCCTCTGTGAAGTATCATGTTTTATCTATTCAACGATGGCTAACGCACCATTCGCTTCAGCTGGATGTTGTCTTGGAGACCAACCTGGCAACGATCCGTGTCCTTGAGGCAATCCAAAAGAAACTCTCACGCTTGTCTGCTGAGGAGCAGGCCAAATTCCGGCTGGACAACACTCTGGGTGGCACTTCGGAGGTGATCCACCGCAAGGCGCTCCAGAGGATATATGCTGACAAAGCAGCTGACATCATTGATGGACTTCGGAAGAACCCATCCGTGGCTGTTCCCATTGTACTGAAAAGGTACTGACTGCTCTAGCACCCTGCCCCGGGGGCTCTACCGAAGGCTAACGTACCATACATGATCCAGATTTATGTAAAAGTAGCTCGTTTCTGCCCCTTGAAGGGTGTGACCTCCACAAGGCTGTAATTTAAGAAGTGCATTTTATGTTCTGGTCAGTCGCTGTGTTTCATAATAATCACCTAGAAAGAGGGAATTACCTTCCTGAAACAAAAACCTTACCAGCTCAGCTGGAGGGATGTAGAGCTTTTGTTGTCTTCTCTTAAACCTTATTTCTTCCCCAGCATCAGCATCATGTGTAAGATGAGGAAACTGTATTGTGTGGATTGATCCAGGGCTAGGTTTGATCCCTTTCCAAATCCTGCAGCTGTACGTGACTGTGGGCTCAGATTGCAGTGGCTGTGTTACCCTCAGGTTCCCAGTCCGGTTTCTGTTGTCAACCACCCCTTCCTCAGTCAAGAAAAGGGAGCAGATGTTGCAACTCTTTGGGGAAGCTCAAGGAGATGTGTAAGGAGGAGATGTTCTTCCCCAGACACTTCCCATCTCTGTGGGACTGTCACTCCTGTGTCTCAGGGCTCTGAGAGCTGGGGGTAATGGCCTTACCCAGGATACCTGCAAGGTCACAGCTTCCCCACCCTGCTGCAAGGACACTCTTCCTGTGAGACGGGTCTTGAGCTGCCTCGGATGCTTTGCTTGAGATACTGAGCCAAGGTTCAGGAGGCCGTTTCCCAGGAAGCTCAGGTTGCTGCAGGGTGATAACTTTGTTCATCATCCAAATTAAGCTACTCCTTTTCAGCAGCTGGAGCTACACGATTTTCTGGGGATTTCGGAGAGAGCTGGGCCAGCTCTTGTGGCTCTCCCATCCCTTCAGCCTCTCTCCCTGATGCGGACAGTGAGGCTAGAGGGATGCTAAACCCTCTGGTTGCCCTGGCATGCTGCGGCAGGAAGCACAAGCCTTCAAGCTACTTCGGTCCTGAGCTGTGTTACTTAGACATGAGAGGAGTCTAGAGGGGTTTATTCAGAAGAGTGTGTGCAGGGTGCCCCTCCTGCACAGCTCCGTTCTGTGGGATGGCTTTTATTTATGCCCATTTCATGAGGAGTTCAGCTCTCCTCAGTGCTGGCAGGAGCCATGGGCCTAGGTTTTCCTTATATGCCCAGAGTGGGACCTTTATATCTTTTAGCTCACCCCTGTTTTCTCAATCCAAGGTTAAAGATGAAAGAGGAAGAGTGGCGAGAAGCCCAGAGAGGATTTAATAAAGTCTGGCGAGAGCAGAATGAGAAGTATTACCTGAAATCCTTGGACCACCAGGGCATCAACTTCAAGCAGAATGATACCAAGGTCCTGAGGTCGAAGAGTCTCCTCAATGAGATTGAAAGCATCTATGATGAGGTAAGATGGTCACCAATAGTTTCCTTCCCTCAAGCTTATGTACTTCGCAAGTGCAGTTTCAGTTCCTGTTCCTCACCGCTCGATGGGAGAGGAAGTCTGTGCCACTGGCAGAGCTTTCTGAAAGGGTCTTGGGTGGAGGGAGGTGTTTGGGACTAATTTTTGTGCTGTGTTTCTCATTTGTAGAGGCAAGAGCAGGCTTCAGAAGACAATGCTGGAGTCCCCACAGGTCCACACCTATCACTAGCCTATGAAGACAAGCAGATCTTGGAAGACGCTGCCTCTCTCATTATCCACCATGTGAAGCGGCAGACGGGAATCCAGAAAGAGGACAAGTACAAAATCAAGCAGATCATGTATCACTTCATTCCAGACCTGCTGTTTGCTCAGCGAGGTGAACTCTCGGATGTGGAAGAGGAGGAAGAGGAGGAAATGGATGTGGACGAAGCTACTGGGGCTGCAAAAAAGCACAACGGCGTTGGGGGCAGTCCTCCCAAAACCAAGCTGATGTTCAACAACACGACGGCCCAGAAGCTGCGGGGCATGGATGAGGTCTACAATCTCTTCTACGTGAACAGCAACTGGTACATATTCATGCGGCTGCATCAGATCCTGTGCTTGCGACTGCTGAGGATCTGCACCCAGGCCGAGCGGCAGATCGAAGAGGAGACGCGGGAAAGGGAGTGGGAGAGGGAAGTGCTGGGCATAAAGCGAGACAAGAGCGACAGTCCTGCCATCCAGCTGCGACTGAAGGAGCCTAGTGAGTGACTTCTGGTGGGAGGCTGGGGAAGAAAGATGCTTCTGTTCGTAGCGTGTTGACAGGGCTTACTTGGTGTCTTGAGGCATGTTACAGCGGTGACCCTTTAACATGGGAGGATCTCGCTTTTATTATCACTGGGCAGCATGGAATTGAGGGAGGAGATGAGAAGGTGTAGGGTACGTGGGACTTGAACAGCAGAATGGTAAAATGCAGCAGTTACTTCATAAGAGCTTTCATTTTACGCTTGTGTATCTAAAGTATCCTTGAGTTCCCTAACTAAAAGCTTTTTAAAAAGTCTCCAAAATAAAGACCTCATGGAGGAGGCTAGAGCTAGAAAGCAAGAGATTATGAAAGTACCCGTGGCCTTAAAAGGCCTCATTTAAATGTCTATAAAAGACAAACTTAAGTCTATTCCAGTAACTCGTCAGCTTGACTGGGTAGTCTGAGGACAAAAACTCAAAGCAACCTTTCCTGGGGTGGTGTGTTCATCTCTCCCGTGCTCTCTTGTTGCAGTGGACATCGATGTTGAGGATTATTACCCGGCCTTCCTGGACATGGTGCGCAATCTCCTGGATGGGAACATGGACTCGTCGCAATACGAGGACTCCTTGCGCGAAATGTTCACCATTCACGCCTACATCGCCTTTACCATGGACAAGCTGATCCAGAGCATTGTTCGACAGGTGACTGCCTGCATGGAGGGTGCATGGTCCGGGGGAGAGAAAGTAGCCGGGCTGTTGGCTGCAGTGAAAGCCCAGGCCCACGTTGGAGGGGGAATGCTGTATGCCTAAGTGGGGAATTTCAGGGGTAAGCAGGTAAATTGTGTGTGTTTTTTAAACCAGCTCCAACACTGACGTAAAGAGACGTGATAAAAGGTAATTTCTGATGTATTTAAATTATTGAGAATATCCTCTCTGTGCGTATAGAGTTCTCCCTTTTGTTTTCCAGAATTTTTAGGCTATAAGTGTTCAACTTCAAAGCATCTCCAGAGCTAATCTTGCTTTAACTTTGAAAAAGAATTAAATGGCATTTAAATAATTTCTTTCCTTTTCACCAGTGCTGTAGGAGCGGTGCATGTCTTTTTAGAAAAGCTTTGTCTCTTTTATCTGCCTGTTTGAGTAGCTCGTTTTGGCTGTTAAACTCCAGTCCTTTTATTGGGCTGGTAAGAAGAATGTGTGACCGAGGGAAAAATTCTTCATGTGCCTTTTTGTAGCGTAAAGAACAAAAACAGACACAAGGGGCTGGAAGTGGAATCGCTTGAAAGGCCTTTCCCCTTTCAGAAGGGTAGAGCAGCTTTTCAGAAGCCCTTTACTTCAGTCCAGAGATTAACTGAATTCAAAAGACAGCTGAGTGACTTTTGATTTTTAAACTTGTACAAAATAAGGATTTAATGCTAAATCTCCCACCCCTCTCCTCAGACACAGCAGCAGCCCCTTGCTGAGGAGGGGATATATTATGTCACGGTGCTCTAGCCCTTCCTACCCCGCTGCTGATCAGGATGTTCCCTGCCCGTAGTTTTTCTCTGAGTAGCTGTACTTTGCCACCTGCTAATTTTTTTAAAGATACTGTGGTTTTTTTACACAGCAGCAGAGATCATCTGCAACTAGAAGTAGTTACTAAAAACATAGCCTTAACCTCATGCTTTTTCAGCCTTTTTTTTTTGGCTTGGGCTTAAACCCACGGTTACATCTTTGTTTCTTTGTGTTCTGTGCTGATGGGCATGTAGCAGCCTCCCTGACAAGCGCCTTCCCCATGTTCTTCCTTTTTGCAGCTCCAGCACATAGTGAGCGATGAGATCTGCGTGCAGGTAACAGACCTCTACCTGTCGGAGAACAACAATGGAGCAACAGGAGGTCTTCTCGCTTCCCAGTCTTCTCGTACTCTTCTGGAGGCCGCGTACCAGCGCAAAGCTGAGCAGCTCATGTCAGAGGAGAACTGTTTCAAGGTAAAGCCAGGCTGCGAGCTGCGGTGTAAAAGCAGCAAGCAGTGAGGGGGACGCCTTTTAAGAAGGTAGAGGCACCAGTCCTTTAAAATTTAAAGGAGCCTTGTTTAGGCACCCAAGAGCCCTGAGGACTTTCTATAGCTCTGAAGGTTGAAAGGAAAGTTTTGGTGGCATGTCCACAGCTTTTGGCATGTAGGTTTATGCTTCTGTAAGGGCCCCTCAGAAATGAGATTTCAAGGAGAAATATATTTCCTGGAGCAGCAATGAATATCCCTTGTGCTTCACAACATCTTTGAGTTGTATCATACTGACTGCTTTGCTGTCACTGGTTTTAATTTGTTAGCTCAAACTCTCCCATTTCTCTTGTGTCTCAACCTTTGTCGACTGTGGGGAGATCTGCTAATAATGACTGGGCATTAAATCATTGCTGGCTGCATACATTGCTAAATAAACCTGGTGCACTGTGCTAATCAAATCCATACTTCCTTCGTCTAAGATGCAGGAAGTGGTCAGGCCCTTTCTGAGCAAGTAAAGTACTTTGGATAAAAGCCTGCATGTATGATCTCTCTTCCCTTGCCCTCAAACTTATTTGGGGGGCTCAAGAAGGACCCACGCCACTCCAGAAACAACAACAAAAAGGAAGATTTTCAAAAAGCTTTACAATTTTTATGTTCCGCAAAGGTTGTGCAACTTGGCTAGTGTTTTCCCTTTGCTGTCAGGCATGTGGGAAGCATGGTTTTTTCCCTTAAAACTATGCCAACTTGCTTCATTCTCCCTTTGCCCCAGTGAGACGTGGAGGTTGTTTTTTCTATTTGAAACCTCTCACTGAAGTCCCTTCTGCCTTTTCTTTATAGCTGATGTTCATTCAGAGCAGAGGTCAAGTTCAGTTAACCATTGAACTGCTGGACACGGAAGAGGAGAACTCTGATGACCCTGTAGAAGCAGAGGTAAGAGCAGCTTGTCCAGAGAGCCGACTGATGGTCAGGGGTGCCCTGGATGAGGGTGTCCAGTTGACTGTTGTTGTGGTCTGTTAGCACAAGATGAAGAAACATCAAGGACACACTGTAAAGCTTTCAGTGATGTGAGTAGGCAAATCCTTCTTGGTTTATTTTGTATTAGAAAACCCTCAAAACCATATAGAGAAACGCTGGACCTGCCTTTTTGGGGATAAGATGCACAAAGCCTTCAAAAGTGACCTTGTGTTTATCCGTATAACTTCCAGCTTAGCCTCCTTAACCATCCCATGTTGTTTTGTGGGAAGGCAGTGACTGATCTGTGCTCTGTGCTCGCTTCCAGCGCTGGTCGGACTATGTGGAGCGATACGTCAACTCCGATTCTACCTCCCCTGAGCTCCGGGAGCACCTGGCCCAGAAACCGGTCTTCCTGCCGAGGTGAGTGGCCAGGCTGTGCTGTGAACCCTACCCGATGGGCTGTATCTGGCCGTAGAGGGCAGAGGGACTGCGCTCCGTCGCGGTGCTGGGCGGTCAGTCTCACCTGTGTTTTAATGCTACGCCAGAAGCCGTTACCCTGGCAGCGTGACGTAGAGGTACTGTGCTGCTGTTCATCCGAAAAGCCTGTGAGTCCGCCCCAGGCTCCTGCTCTCCAGTGACTGAAAGATGGCATGGTCCACAGGTGGGGGAGAGGGTGAGGGCTGGTGACTCGCCAGATTGGGGGTTTTTTTGGCAGTCCTGCCTTGGCTTACAGTAACCCTCTACCTGAAAACAGTGGGTGCCACGTCAGGGCTTTTCATGAGCCAGGGAGCCGATTGCACAAGAGTCACCGTTTCAGAAATAAGATAAACCCAGTGGGCTGACTTGTTGTAGGGGCCTGAGCCTGAATGACTGCAAGGGGCAGTTGTGCTCCAAGCTGTTTGCCAGGCTTTTGAGGGGCCAGCACAGATCCACCAGCTACGTCCAGCCTAGTAGTGCTAGAGGGTGAGCACTAATTCCAAGAGGGGTTCTCTGGTTTGCAGGAATCTGAGGCGGATCCGTAAGTGTCAGCGTGGTCGGGAGCAGCAGGAGAAGGAAGGGAAGGAGGGAAACAGTAAGAAGTCCATGGAGAACGTGGAGAGCTTGGACAAGCTGGAGTGTAAATTCAAACTGAACTCCTATAAGATGGTGTACGTGATCAAATCGGAGGATTACATGTACAGGAGGACCGCTCTGCTGCGAGCTCAGCAGGTAGGAGCGAGCGGAAGGACTGGGGTGGGCAGCTGGTGTTTCCTGGGACCCCCTGCTCCCAAAGGTCAGGTGGGGAGAGTCAGAGGAAACGTCCTTGGGGATCCTGATCGGTAACATTCAGCGGTCCTTGTGTTGCCAGGAGGATGGTGTGCTATTTTGTCCTCCCAAGACACTAAAGATCATCTGAATGTTCCTAAGGTGTAATCTTCTCTTCCACCTCTAACTCTCCTTGTCCTCCCACCTTCTCCTCCCTTTTCTCCAGAGAGTTTTATTATGGTAGGACCGTGGTGTTGACCGTAAGCTCTCAAATTTCTTTCAGGAGGTACTTCCCATGGGTGGTGTTCCCCCTGTTTTAGGGAAGACCTGTCTTCTGTATGTTCTTGTGGTGACATGGGAGACTGCCTGTTCTTCCAGGGCTTCCCCAAAGAGGAAACAGAGTGCAGAGCATCAAACGCCTTCTGTCCCCCTGGATCCCTCTGGGTACCATCCCCTCATCGTTTCCTGTCCCCACAGTCACGGAGAGCGGGAGTCCTCAGGTTGCTCCCGCACGGCAGAGCGCAGCCAGCGTGTGGCAGCAGCTCTAGAAGAGCTGGTTTTGTGGCAAGGGTGGGAGTGGTGAGGTCACCCATACAGAAAAATCCCCACGGGTATTTTTCCAGGGCTGGGAAGTCCTGGACCCAAGGGTCTGTGACATCTCACATCCAGTAGTCAATGCTTGTGATTGCTGATTTAAATTGGAATTCGACTTTTTGAAGTTACTCAAATTTGCTTTTGGTTCTCTATGCCAAAAGTAACCGTTGGGGCAAGGGAAGGAGGAGGTGGCTGGGGAGGCAGGGGAGCGGAGATGCTGGAGAGGGGGAAGGAAGCGTTGGCTCTGCGGCTGTTCTTGAGCTGTAAAGGTTGGGGTTTATTCAAGATGAAAACAGCCTGTGACTCCAGATCAGCCCAATTTGGGAGGATTCCTTTGGAGAAAGCTGATTTGGTCTTCTGAACGCTTTGACACTCGGTTACTTTTCTCATACCGTGGGGGTATTTCCATCCAATAGAGAAAACCCAGGGAGCTTTAACAGCAAACTCCCGTTCTAGCCTGGCTATTTAGATTTGAGGTTTGAAATACTTCGCTATAATTTTATTGTAATCTATTTAAAACACAAGGTTAAGCAGAATGCCATCACTTAGAATGTAAAAAAAAGTGAAACCTGCCAGATTCAGGCAAAAGCTACTGACTTAAGCAACTAGAAGCAGAGGTACACCAAGAGGCTCTGTCAGCAGTAGTCTCTTCTGTAGCTGCAGAGGTTGTTTTCAGTTTATTAAATTATTTGCTTTTCTGAGCAAACTACTGACAGTTGAGAAAATTCACTGGGAGATGAGGGGAGCAGGAGAAGTGCACACTGCTTCCTGCCTAGTAAATCATCCTTCACAGCTCTGTTTTAGTCGTGTATTCAGACTCATAAAACAACTGCTTACCATCTGCTTCTTGCTGATGAAATACAGATAATGGTTTTATTTCATTAGTTGTAAAGTAATTTTGTTAAACTTGCATTCACAACAGATGAGTGTGTTTTATTTCAGTAGTGACTCTCTGAAATGCTGATACTGAGGGGTTTAATTTGAATTCCATCTATCCCATTCAACTGGCACAAACCTCAAGGAAAAGTAATCTCATAAATGGGATACCATGTGCCAGTGCTTTTCGCAGAGAATCTGAACATAAGTCAAATTATTGAACTGTTAAATATATAGCATGCAGTGTAGCTCCTCGGTTACTGAAGTACACCGAAGGAGCTGCAGAAGCTACGTTGAACTACAAATCTACTGGATTTAACAGTTAACGCTGAGAAGCAGTCAGTCTTCAGGAGAAGAACAAAACAAGTAATAAAATACATAAGTTTTAATCTTGAGGTTTAATTATATTTGCTGTTTTCAATTATGACTGTAGTCATGGCTTTCAAGCCATGGCTTTAAACCATCTGTCCTGGCTTTTACATTCCTTAAGCAGATGCTCTTGCTGAAAAACGTGCGCAGTTTTTGCTCTCCTGATGCTTCTGTTAAGCCAGCAGTTCTCAAACAGTTTAGACCTGACCCGGTTCTTAATTTTCTGTAGCAGTTGGGTCCCCTGACATGCGTGATGCATGTTGAGCATGCTCTCTCCTGGGACCGTGCCCCTCTGTGAGGGGCTGGAGGCAGACCCTGAGGGCTGGGGAGAGCAGGGCTTGCCTGGTCCGGGGTCTACCTTGGCTCCTGGCTGCTTGAGGAGGAGGAGGAGGAGGCAGCAGCATCTTTTGGGCAATGCAGAAGGGACTCCGTGCTGGGTGTGCAGCTCTCGGGCTCCCACGGCATATGTTCTGTGTCCCCAGCCTGAGAGCCGCTGTATTAAACAAAGAGTATAAACCTTTTGGCATTTCTGAGTTCATTTTGCCACTGTAATTGCCTTGGAGAGGAGACCCGGGGGCCTTTATCAGAGCTTTTCCTCTGTCGTTAGCAAGGGCCGGCATCTGCGTTACAAATTCCTTCCGGCTCTTGGTCCCCTCGGTTGTGTCGATCGGCAGCTGAGCTTTGCGTAATGCTGCGGTTTGGGTGCCAAAGCTGCCTTTTTCTAACACCTCTTCCTATTTCTGTAGTCCCACGAAAGAGTGAGCAAGCGGCTGCACCAGCGGTTCCAGGCCTGGGTGGACAAATGGACCAAGGAGCACGTGCCCCGCGAAATGGCAGCCGAGACAAACAAGTGGCTAATGGGCGAAGGGTTGGAGGGCTTGGTGCCCTGCACCACCACCTGTGACACAGAGACCCTGCACTTTGTGAGCATTAACAAGTACCGCGTCAAATACGGCACGATATTCAAGACACCCTAAAACTCCCCCGGGGCGAGGGAAGAGCCCGGGAGATGTGTGTGTGTGCGCGCATCAAGGAAAGGAGGAAGATGCCTTTCTCCCCTCACTGTGTATCTCCGTAACATGGCCACTTGACTAGTGCGTGGCTGGTACAACCTGTCACCAGCGGGATTCCCTGTAGGGACGCCGATCTCTGCCGGCGCCTGCTGGGACCGCGGGCCGCCGGCCCTTTGACTTCGGCACGCGTCCCCGGAGGGCGGGAAGGACCCTTCTCTGAACTGAGCCATCCCAGAGAAACACGACGAGCTCGTACACACCAGCAGTGTTGAGGCTTTGACTCCCCGGAGGCCCTGAGCAGCGAGGGAAGAGAACTGGAGGCTTTCCACGACCGGACCGCTTGGATGTGTCCCGAAATCCCCAGGTGCCTGTCACGACTGGATTCTCCTCCTTTTACGCTGCCGTCAGCCGGCCGGGCTCCTGCGCGGGGCTGTGGGGCAGCCCGACGCCACCTCACGCAGCGGACCCTGGGTTCCTCTCGCCTCCTTCTCCTCCCTCCCAGGCTGGACTCACCCCGTGCAGATCGGTCTGTCCTTTCTAGTGCCAGTGGAACTGGTTTTTTGGTTGTTTTTTTTTTTTTTTTTCTTTTTTGTACCTGCTTGTTTACTAGTCTCTCCTAGTGCCATGCACCAGCTTTTCACACACATGTACGTACACACACACAACAGAGAACAACACGATTTTAACATGTTCCCCTCCTTTTTTGTAAATAAATGTACAAATTGTCAATTTTTTGGGGGTTTTTTTGTTTGTTTTGTTTTTTTTTATTAAAGAAAGTATGCTTGATGTGCTAGCATAACTGTACTAGCTTCTTGTGTACCATAGTACCAGGTGGCTTGAGAATTAGTACCGACAGACAGACCGACGGAGACATTTATTACACTTTTTACCAAAGGGAGTTATCATTGTAGTGCTTTTGTGTGGAAACTTTTTTCTCCTTTTTTTGTAAATAAAAATAATGTCTTTGTTCTTAACTGGAGGAAGACACTCGCTCACCCACAGCCCTGTTCCTGGTCTGAAAGGCACCGTGCAGCACGCAGTTTTTGGGGTGGGGAAGGTGGGAGGGGGCGCGTCCGACCATTTTATGATTGGCTTCACCATCTGAGAGGAAAAAGCAGAGGCAGCGTGTGCGTTTTGCAGTTAACACAACCGCGGTATAAGCAGTCTGTTAAGATATATAAATATATATTATATAATTTTATTTTATTTTAATTTTTGTTTTTCCTGGTGGGTAATTTTTATCCACCGAGTCTTCCAGCTCCAAGGACCTTCGCTTTTGGGAAGTGTTGCTGAGCTACTTAGCTGGGGTTGATTGTGCTGATGTATTTTTCCCTCTCAGTATTGGAGAAAACATCACGTGAAGTACCAAACCAGTATTGGATAGAGCTGCTCTGCGTGTGTGTTTGTGTGCGGTGCGTGCGTGCGAGAGAAAAGGGGCGAGGGGTGGGGTGGGTCTCGGTGCATTTCACTAGTGAAATCCACGTATGGGATATATATTTTTTTAAGTATAGAAGTTTAGCGCTGGCAGATATTTAAAACACGGGGGAAGATCCCAATTTTAAAAAATAGAAGTCGGCACGGACTTTGCAAGCCACGACAGACACAACTGCACTGTCTCTCCTCCTCAAAGGGGGCAGCTTTCCTTGCACAAACCCATGCTGCCCGTCCTAAGCACCCGAAACAGCTTCCATCGTCCCCGGCTAGGGAGGCACGAGGAGGGGTTTGCCACTGCTTAAACCTCTCCCAGGATTTATTTTTCTAAGACAGCAGGTGGTCTCCTTCCGCAGGCAGGGAGACGGGGAGCGGGCCCGGAGGGGGACGCGTGCTGTGCCGGCCCTTCTGCAGCCGGGAGAACCGGGGTGGAAGTGCATGGCGCTGAGGGGCCGCTACTCGTTGGCAGCTGACCTGCAGCCGGCAGATCTTGAACGGGAGCCTCCTACGGAGAGAGGGAAGAGCCCTGCGGAGAGTATTCACAGTTTGCCAGCAATAAGTTACCCGTCCTGTTTCTCCTCCCTCGCTGTAAGCAGGCAGGAAGGGGCTCTTGCGTGCCCTCTTCCATTTCAAAGGTTTCACGCGTGCTCCCCCGCTCTCTTGTTTCCCCCTTATTTTTCCTGTTGTATGCTCCAGGTGATCTGGAAGCGAAAATCTTGGGTGATTTAGACTTTTGACCAGCTCGGAAGTAACAGCTGCTGCCGCTGCTGCTTGGTGGGTGTCTTGTCCCAGGAGTCTGTGCCTGCATGTTGCTGAGTGCGCGGGGGGCTGCCGCGGAGCCCCGGGACACGCTGTGGGGAGACCTCTGCCTTCAGCAGCGGGCTGCCTGCCCTCCGATGTCCCAGCTCTGCTCCCAGCCTGTACAATAGCAGAGGGTTTGTTTTCTTTTTTTTCTTTTTATTTGAACTTGCTTTTTGTATTCTGTAACGTGATCCTCGGCCCACGATCCATGTAATTTCTATACAGATGTTGTAAACTTGACTGTAGTGCAGTATTTCCATTAAAATATCAGGGCTAATCATTGTGTTACAGATTCTTCTTCCTTCCTGATCATACACAATGAAACTTCGGGGCGCTTCTGAGGGAAAAAGGGGACAGGGAGAAAGAGGTGGGTGCAGAAGTGCTAGGCCAGGAGACGAGACTCGCGCCTCTGCTCGGGTTCTGCCTCTGGTTTCCCATTAGCTCACTAAAACACGCGGTGTTTTGCGGTGGCTGGAGGCAGGAATTAGCCGTCTAACTTCCCCCTGAAGCTGAGAGGGAGGGGAGGCGGCAGAGCGAGCAACGCCGCCCCCGAGCCGTCGGCGGAAGGCGCGAAGAAGGCCGTTCCTCGGGGGCAGGGCGAGGCCCTGTCACCCGGGGACACCTCGCTGCAGCCGGGCAGGCCCTGGCCCCTTCCCGCGACAGGCCCTTAGGCCCGCGCAGCGTCCCCAGCCACCCGGAGCGCTGCCCCGAGCCGGGCGGCCGGGCCCTGCCGCAGGTGGCCGCCCGCAAGCGGGGCTGCCGGGCACCGAACACTCCCGGCCCCGCCGGGCCCCGCGGGCCGCGGCCTCCGCACCGGGCCCGCCCCACGGCCGCGCCGCCCCGTGCGCATGCGCCGCAGACTGAGGGGGGCGCCACAGGCGTGCGCATGCGCAGGGAGCACCGGGTTCGCCATCATGGCCGCCCTGAAGCACCGGCGCACGGCGCTGGAGCGAGTCGAGAAGTTCCTCTCCGAGATCTACTTCACCGACTGCAACCTGCGGGGCAGGTGAGCGGCGCGGCCGCCCTCCCCTCGCCTCCCCGGGGCCTCCCCGGGGCGCTGGCAGCAGCCGAGGCGGGCCGCGCCGCGCCCGGGCCTGCTGCCGTCTGTGTCCCCCAACTCCACCGCCGGCCCCTCCGGGGAGGCCGCTCCCCCCGGCCCCGCTGCCGGCCAGGGCTGCGGGGGCTCGGGGGCCTCAGTGAACAAAGCACACGCACACGCCTTGGCCAGCCTGGAGCTCTGCCTCAGGGTGCCGCTGGGACAGTCGCCTCTGCCCGCCCAGCTCTCCTCGACGGGGCTGCCCTCGGGGGGACGCTGCTGGAGGGCCGGCTCCAACAGGCCCCTTCAACGGGGCAAGTTATTACTGCGTAGTTCAGTTAATACTCTGAGGGTATTAAGTGGTAGCAGGGTGATGCAGACATGCTGGGAAAGCAGGGTGGTCTCTATCCAGCCTCCCCCGGGCTGGACCCTGCAGGACTGGCTTTATTAATCGTGTCCCGGCCATCTCCGAGCACAGGCTCTTTGGGGATCGCTGCCCACCAGCATCGCTCTCCTGCTTCCAGACCCCGAGGCGCATCCTGTATGATGAGGCCGTCAGGCAGGAGTTCAGACCGGCTGAAGTGGGAGACTCCTTTGGGCCCACGTGAGTACCAGGTTTTGGTGCTACCATGAGCGCGGAGGGGCTGGAGCTCGCGTCTTCAGTGTCACTGGTGTGTGTGAATCCTCACGAGCTCCCAAAGGCAAAGAAATGAGATGAAAATCCTCTTCCCTGTTGCATGCTTTAGGTAGAAGGTGTCTGCCCAGAAGCCTTTAGGGAGATTTCACGAGGAAATAGACCAAGATGTGTCTGTTCCCAAGGACAGTGAAGAGCCAGGTTCATTGATCCTTTCTGCTGGGAGCTCTTGTTCATAGTCATGGTTGTGACTCTGATGTTTCCTTCTGTGTGGGACCTGTATGCTCTGTCAGGGCCGGGAGAAGATTGGGTTTTTTTCCTAGCAGCGGTCAAAAACACGATGCTACTGTCTCTTTCTCCGGGGTCCCAAAAGAGGCTGGTTTGGGGCCAGCACGACAGCGTTTGTGTGCTGCCTTCTGAGCTTCCTGGCCTGCTGGGGCTGCCATGCCTCCTCACAGCCTGGGCACTAGCCTGCTGTAAGGGTTTCGAGCAGTCCCCACTCTGCGTTTTCCATGGAGGCTCTGAGGAATTGTGGATTCCCTTGGGAGAAGGTCTCACGGTGGGCTGAGGTTGCTGCCTGCTCTCTTCCAGGTGGGAGACCTGCTGGTTTAAGGTGGAGCTGAGCATCCCCCCGGTGTGGGCAGGGCGGGAAGTGCACTTCGTCTGGGAGAGCGATGGGGAGGGCATGGTGTGGCGAGACGCCCAGCCTGTCCAGGTAAGGAGGAGTGGATCAGAGGTGTGCCAGGCGCTCTGCTATGTGCAGAGTGGTTATCTCCCACTACATGTAATGTAGTGCAGACACAGTAATGTCCGCATGTGAAGCAAGAACAATTGGAGGTCTAGACAGAGTGGTCACGAAACAAAAACAGAAGGATACGTCGTTTTAGGGTTGTAGGGTTTTTTAGCCTCAAGTGGTAATCTCTGAGGCAGTAGGAGAGCTGTCTTTAAATACGGGAAAACCTGCTGTGCAGAGAGGGGCAGCGTTTGTGAAGAGTCCGATGTGTGGGGTGGGAGAGAGGACTACTCGCGTCGCTTGCATGCTGTGCTGTCGGACTGCAGGGGGTCTGTGGGCTATTTCCAAAGTTCGGCCCAGACAGGCAAGCCTGGTGGTGGTGGGTTTGCGTCTGTTTTCTAGAGGTTACCCCCCGCCAGGAGTTAAAATTCTGGTCTACAAACCGGTAATGGCTGAAAGTCCCTTTCTCAGGCATTAGCAAATCTGTCTTGGAAGAAGGATAGGCAAGCATTGGGCCTGAGATGTGAATCTCCACTGCTGTCAAGAACAGTGGGACGACTCTTGTCACATGTGTCAACTTCAGTCCTGCTTTGGGGGGCTGGAATGGCTCAGGTGACCTTTTGCAGCCCTCCCCTGTTCTGTGGTGGTGTCTGCAGGGTTTGTGTTACTGCTGGGACAGCAGTAGTTTCTGTGCCGCTTGTTCTTGTGGGAAGCGTTGTCCCACGGCACGTGGGACCAGGCCCCTCCATCCAGCTGGATGTGTCTTATCCTGCCCATCCAGCCTGCCGTCTGTGTGTTAAATGTGCGATCTTCCCTTGCAGGGTTTGACTAAGGAAGGCGAGAAGACCAGCTACATCCTGACAAGCAGCCTGAAAGAGACTGAGCCCCACAGGTGGGTGGTCAGCCTGGTCAGAGCCCCCCGCCACTGGGGAGCTTGGTGTTGTTTGAAGCCAAGAAGCCGGGGTGAGACGTCCTTGTCTGCGTCCTGGTGCTCTGAGAAGCATCCGGCGTTCAGGGGCTCTGTCTGGCATTCAGGGGCTCTGTCTGTTGTTCAGGTCGGGCCGGTCCCACCATGGGGAGGGGAATGGACTTTTCCAGCCGATTGCTCGTGATCTGCTCCCTGATGTTTTCCTGTGATCTCCACAGTCTGACGCTGTACGTGGAGCTGGCCTGCAACGGTCTCTTTGGGGCCGGCAAGGGCAGTATGATCGCCCCTCCAGACCCTGACAGGAGGTTCACCCTGAGCAAGGCTGAGCTGGTCGTCTTCAACAGGGATGTCTATGAACTGCTGGTGGATCTGGAAATACTGCTGGACATGGCCCAGGTCTGTGAGCTCATTCTCTTCCCTTCTCTCACCCCTTCTACCTCCTTCCACAGCTTCATTTTATCTCCTTCTCCCACCATACCGTGACCTATCTCCTCCTACCAGAAGGCCCTGGAGGAGCAAACATTTGCTCCTGCTGCTTTAGCACAATTGATGTTACCTAGTGTAGGACAAAACTGAACAGAGAGAAGTCACAGGTGGTTTTTTTCATCCACTTTCTGCTCTGAGGCAGGATCTGTTAGACCAGAGCCCCCTGGGACGGGTGTATGTATAACATGGCTTTAGAAGGCACATGAGCAAAGACATCTGGTTGCATCTGTGGAGCAGAGACACGGTGTTTACTCAGCACCCCTGGTAGAGTCTGATTGGAAGGAGGTTCTCCCTGAGGCAGGTGGCATTCGGGCTGGTACAGAGAGCTGCTCTGAGCCAGAGGATGTGCTGAACTCTGAGTCAAGCTGTTATCACTCCCAACCTCAGCTCCTTGGAGAGGAAAACCAGAGGAGTTTCCAGGCACTGTACACTGCCAACCAGATGGTCAATATGTGTGACGTTACGGACCCATCCACCTTCCCCGCTGCCCGTGACCTGGCTGCGGTGATCTTCAGCCAGAGGAACGGCGAGAGCCAGCACACCATCCATGCCGTGGGTCACTGCCACATTGACTCTGGTGAGAGCAGCACAGCATTCCCTCTCTGCTGACTTGGAGGCCAGGGTGTGCTGCCCAAGGGGAGAGCTGGCTGCCCTTGGGCTCCAGGCACCAGGTACTGTGCCCCGAGGGAAGGGAAGGGGACCTCTGTGCTGCCATACAGGTGGTCTGTCACCAAGGCAGGGGAATGTGTGTCTGGTTAGCTGTGCATTTTGGAGCACTGATGGGGCTGGTGATGAGGGATGACGTACAGACCGCTGTCTTCCACCTGTTGGACTTCACCCCTCAATTTCCAGTCCCTGGAGGGGTTTCAGTCTCAACAGAAAGGCAGCAGAAGTGGGAGTTGGAGGCCCCAGACTGTGTTGCTGTCAGACGCTTAGTCAAAGGACAGCATTTTGCTCTAGCGTTTTCCCTGGCTAATCTGCGAAAGGCAGCACAGCCCTGTTCCCAGAGGAGCTTGTGCCAAGTAATAACCGCGGTGGGGCCATGCCTGTCCCCGCAGCCTGGCTGTGGCCGTATGAGGAGACCATTCGTAAGTGTGCTCGGAGCTGGGTCACGGTGGTCCATCTGATGGAGTGCAATCCGGAGCTCACCTTCGCCTGCTCCCAGGTGAGTGATCTCCCTCTGGGGAGCTCTCCTTCTGCTTGTGGCTTGTTGCTTCTCCAGCATGACTCAAAACGAGACTGGGGGGTGGCCAGGAGCGTCCCGTGCAGTTGCAGAGAGGAGGGACATCAGTGTGGAGCGATGTGGTGGGAGCTGAGGCTGATCTCTGTGCTCTGGCAGGCGCAGCAGTTCGAGTGGGTGCGGAGCTGGTACCCCGGGCTCTACGCGCAAATTCAGGACTTCGTGGCGAAGGGGCAGTTCATTCCTGTCGGAGGCACCTGGGTGGAAATGGTGAGAAGCGTGGTGAGCCTGGCTCGCCACTCCCTGCGCCATCCCTCTGGGACCGGTCCTGACACTGGAGGGGGAGAGCAGAGCCTTTGCTGAGCCTGTCTGGTCGATGATGGTCTCCGGGCCCAGGAAACAGCAGCTGTCCGCAGTGTTTAGCCTAGCAAAACTATCATCCCTCTCCCAAATCATCTCATTCCCTGAGAAAGGAGCTTTGGTCTGGACTGGCTGAGCTCTGTTCCTCCTTTCGCCCCCTGCTAAGCACTGTTCAGATCCTCCCCATGATCTGCCGGGTCAGGATGACGGTGGGTGGGAAGGGGGCGCTCGCAAGACCTCCCCTTGCACCTGATTTGCCGCATGGACTCCCTGCGCTTTCCCCCCAGGACGGGAACCTGCCCAGCGGGGAGTCCATGGTGCGGCAGTTCCTCCAGGGACAGCGGTTCTTCCAGGAGCAGTTTGGCCGGATCTGCTCAGAGGTACTTGCTTTTTTCCAGCACACCTTCCTTGCAGGCCATCTCCATCCACCTCTTGCTATGTGTGAGGGTTTCTCTCTGGTTTGCCTCGCAGATATGATATTCAGGTGCCTCACATTGGCCCGCTTTTTGCAGCTAAAGGTGTAATCAGTAAATATCTAATCCCCCACGTATGATGGCAGTTAGCACAGGCCCAGGCCTTGGTTATATTGCCTGCAGGTCCCTGGCAGGTCTCTGGAATTGCTCCTTGTCTAGCCCCTCTTCAGTTCCCTCTGCAAGAAGGGCTCAGAGCCTGACTACCAAGAAACCCTCCATCAGCTCAGGCTGTGGTTTGTGACCAGTGTGACTCACGTGTGTCTCTCTCCCTCTGCTGCTGTCACCTCTGCTCCCAGTTCTGGCTGCCAGACACGTTCGGATACTCAGCCCAGCTGCCCCAGCTGATGCGTGGCTGCGGGATCAGGCGGTTCCTCACGCAGAAGCTCAGCTGGAACCTGGTGAACACCTTCCCGGTGAGCTGTGCTTCCCTTCCTCCCAGGGGATGGACTTGCGGTTGCTGGAGTCTGTCTGCGGGGCTGGACCTGTTGGTTCCACAGGTCGAGCCAGTCCTTCAGCTCAGCTGACACAGGCTTTTCTTCCAGAAGCCACCAGTTCATGGTGATAGTAATGTCCTGTCAGGCTTTAGGGGAGAGGAAGGACATGGTTGGAGATCCCAGCTAGGCCCCTGGCTTACAAATTCCTTCTGCTTCCAGATGGGAAGCTGTGACTTGTGTGCAGGTCTAACGGACAGCAAACCCAGCCACTCCTCTGCTGTCCCCTGCCCTTGTGGCATTCCCCATCCTGATGCAACTGTGTCCTTGCACTGATCTGTCAGGGCATCCTGCAAGCCCATGGAGAGAAAGTGAAGGCGCAGTTTGAATCCTCAAGGAGCTCTGAAGTGCCTGTCCCCTGTGCAGTTCCCTGGTGACAAAGGTGCTGGGCTTTGTGTGTTTGACAGGGCTTGCGAGGAAGCTTAGGCTTGTAGTGCACAAGTTCTGCGCTGGTGTGGTTAAGGTGTGCCCTCCACGCACACATTTGTGTGGGAGATGGGTTTGGGAGCCTTGAAACACTGAGCTAAGGGTGAATTTATCTCTTTCTGGTACCAGCATGGCCAGAGATTTCTTTTTGGGAACTCCTGGGAACAACAGGGCTCTGCTTTAGCGTTTTGGCACTGTGTGGTACAGGGGGACTGTACGAGACACCACGCTTTCCTTTGGCTCCCCTCCAGCATCACACCTTTTTCTGGGAAGGCATTGATGGTTCCCGAGTCCTGACCCATTTCCCACCCGGTGACTCCTATGGGATGCACGGGCGAGTGGAGGAGGTGAGTGAGGTTGCCAGACCTGCATGTCAAGTGCTGTGCCAGCCCCTTGGGGCCAGACCTGAGGCTCCTAGGAGAGGGCCCTGCCTGGGAAGGGAGCAGGATAGCTGGCAGCATTGCTGGAGAAAGGCTGTTTGGGTGCCTGGCAATCAATTGCCTGCCTCTGAGATGTGTCTGTGCCTGATTTTGGCAGTTTGGGCTGGGGAAGAGCAGCAGGACTGGACTTTACACCCCAAAAGCTGACCTGGCTTTCATGTGTGGAGCTGTGGGAGCTGGGGCTGGGCACCAGGGGATTGCAGCTGTCCAAAATTCCCTTTAGATGCTGAAAACAGTGAAGGACAACAAGGACAAAGGACGTGTGAACCACAGCGCTCTCCTCTTCGGCTTTGGAGACGGAGGAGGGGGTCCCACGCAGAAGATGCTGGACAGGATGAAGAGAATGAGTGACACAGACGGGCTGCCAAGGTGAGAGGAGAGCTCCCTTCCTCTCTCCTTGTGGGAGCACTTGTTTTGAGCCGGGCCTGGCCTTCAGCAGTGCCAAAGGAAAGGGTGTGGGGCGGAGGGCAGGGAGCAAGCGGGGCGAGCAGAGGGCTAGGAAGGATTGTCAGGGAGACAGAGTCTCTCCATCGTCAAGGGCTGTAAGAACAGGTACACAGGGTGGCCTCAGACTGCTCATGAGCCCTCAGCTGAGCTGTGGGGCAAATGGCCAGCACAGCAGTGGTGCCTGGCAGTCTGTCCCTGCCTGGGGAAAGTCCCTGTCCACACGGCAGGCAGCAAGAGCAGCATGGAGTGGGAGAGGAGTAGGAGGAGATTGAGGAGAACACACTGCCTGTGGTTGTGTTGGGGTTTCTGAGGCCTCGGTTCCGGGGCTGTCACCTTTCTGGTCAGGATTCATCGATAGCCATGTCATGGGCTTCTCCTCTGGCTCATCGCTGTTTGTGCATCTCTCCTGCAGGGTTCAGATCTCCACTCCCGACCGACTCTTTTCTGTCTTGGAGAAGGAGTCGTCACAGCTGTGCACCTGGGTGGGAGAGCTCTTCCTCGAGCTGCACAACGGCACGTACACCACCCAGGCCCAGGTGACTGTGCGCACGGGACGGGGGCAGCGGTCTCCCTCCCCACCAGGGAAGGTCACCATTCTCAGTTCTCTTCACTACTGCTCGGGCAGCTCCAGGATTTGGGTAGTGCCCTTTAGATCTCAACAATGGGAGCCACCTTGTAGCCAGGACTCCAAAAGGCAGACCTATTGTCAGCCTTTCTTTGAGGGGTGAGAAGGAAGCCTGGACACAGCAGGGCCCCCTTGGGCAATAGCTGCCACATCCTTCGCTTTAGCAGATAGTTGCAGAGCTTGGGTGAAGAGTCAGAAGGAGGGGAGGAAGGTGGGAACAGAGACAGGTGAAGCTATGTCCTGTGCTGGGAGCTTCAGCTTGATCTGTGGCAAAATATAACTGACTGGTAGTGGCAAATTCATGACACCTACAAATAACCAATCTTCCTGCACTGGAGCTGAGCTTTTGCTGCTGGTGTGAGAGACCTGCTCCTAGCTACCAATTTCCTAAGCATCTTTCTTCTCTCTTTGCTTTGACACCAGATAAAGAAGGGGAATCGGGAGTGTGAGCGAATACTCCACGACGTCGAAGTACTCAGCACCTTGGCTCTGGCACAGAGCAGCACATTCCAGTATCCTGCCAGCCAGCTGCAGCGGCTCTGGAGGTGAGGGCATACGGGAGCACTGGCGGCACCAGGGGAGGATATGGTGAGGGCTGGGGACTTCAACGTGAGAGCTGGCTGCTCTTGGGGTACCACCCCCCCATCCCTGACAGCTCCTTGTCCCTGCCTGCGCCTGGGTAGAAATCCTTCTTATCAGTGCACTAAAATTAGCCTGGAGCAGTCAGACCGAGCTGGTGTGGGCAGTTATTGGGCAGCTCAGTGGGCTGATAGTGGGAGATGGTCACTTATCTCCCAGCCCCATTGAGCTGGAGCCAGAAGGGTGACTGAGCACAGCCTGTCTTCATTTGAACTGTCTGTTGAGTGAGCGGGAGAGTGGTACATAGTTAGGGTGTAGAGACCTTTGCAGATTCAGTATTGCAGCGCTGTGCGTAGACTACCCATTCCATAAGCTGAAGAAGCATTTCAGTGCTTCGTTTGATTGTCCCATTGGAAGATAGCTCCAAAGCCTCACTGCTTTGCTGGCTGGAAGCTTCATTTCCAACCTAAGCTTATTCCTCGCCAGTTTTGTCTTGTCTGAACTTGTGCAACAATATATATCTGGTAGCCCCAAGGGATAAAAAAATGAGCTCTTACTCCCCATGGTTGTGGTTTACTAAGATGACAGTTGACAAGTCCTAACATAAAGGGATTTAAAGGGTGCTACGGAAAAAATCCTTTTCTCTCAAGTGTTTGGTAACGGGGGGGATAAGGAACAGTTATTAATTTTGTCCATCTTGCAAACAGGGCTTAGTAAGCCAGAACAAATCCGGTGCTCTCCCCTGCTTCCTCACCTAGTTTCTGTTCTCTTTTTTAGATTATTGCTGCTCAACCAGTTCCATGACGTTTTGCCAGGCAGCTGTATCCAACTGGTGGTTGAGGATGCCCTGCAGTACTACACGGGTGAGCGGGGAGTTCGGTTAGGACGGCCCTTATCTGTTGGAGCACACTGGATCCTGCCTGGTGGGGCTGCAGAGGTTTCAATCCTGGACTGCCGGGCGCTATGGGTTGAACCTGTGCAGTGGTCTGTAATAGTGTTAACTCAACAGGGAATTAGCAGGGGAACCAAAGGATTAAAAAACAACCCGAGTTAACGACTTCTCTGCTTGTTGCTGGCATGCCAGGATAGACCCTGGCAAGGTGGGAGCTGAAGTTTGCTCCTGCCTGCCCGCAGGCGCTTGCATGCAGTAGCTTTACTTTATTATAGCTCCACAGTTTTCCAGTTGAGTGTAGTCTTGTAATAATGAAGTTAAGAATAAACTTTACTTACTTATTAATAGATAATAGTAATTAATACTAACGATAATTAGTAATCGTAGCTTGGAGGTAGCTTAGTACTAAGGTGTGCGTACATTGCACAGGAGTGCCAGTAACTCTCAGATGCGAGAAATGGCCCGGCTGGGTCCAGCTTGGGCCTTTTATTTGCTCAGAGATCCGCAGGGCTGGCGCCCAGCTGCAGGAGGAAGCTGTGCAGTGCTTATGTGGGGACCTGCTGCAGCCCAAGGCAGGGAGCACTGAGAGCACCCTCGTGTTGAACACTTTGCCCTGGGAACGGACCGAGGTGATCTCCAGGACTAGGTCAGATGGAACAGAGGCTTTAGGTATGTCTAATGCGGGGGTAACTCATGTATCAGAATTTCTTACGGGGCAGAGACAGCTAGCAAAGAAATATTCTGCCTCTCCCTGCCCTGGGGAGGGTTTACTGACTTGTCGAATCCCTCCCTGGGACTTGATATCACTTCAAATTGTCCCTGAACTATGAAGGAAGAAGAGGAGGGTATGAAATGAGGTGGTAGGTCTGACGTGAGAGCAGCAGGGCAGCACAGTGAGACTTAGGGTTAGGTCTGGGGCAGATGTTGGAACACAACCTCTTTGCTTTCCAGCTCTGGTGACAGTCCCCAGCATGGGCTATGCTATAGTGAGGGAGCCGTTGCTGCCCCCTCAGCCTGTGGCTGTGAGGAAACAGGTAAGCACGACAGCAGTCATCCTCAGATCGGTGTACCCTGCATCAAAGGTCAATCGGGGAGAAATCTAGGGAATCCAGCACGCAGCAAGTCCGCACGCTAGATTTGCAATTGGGGCACTCAGCTCCCGCAGGTGTGGGTCTGTGAAATCTGTTTCTGTCCTTTCCCCCAAGGAGGATGGCTCCATTGCCATGGAGAACGGGGTGATTGCAGTCTGCCTGGACATGATGGGGCGCCTGACCTCGCTTCGGCTGGTGAGCTCCGAGAGGTACGTCTATCACCCAGTTACTGGAACCGGGGTCCTTAAACCTCTCTCAGGTCGTCTTCTTACTGTACGCCCTTCTCCACTGCCAGTTCTTCTTAAGCTGCTGTTTCTCTGTTCCGCTTTGTTCCAGAGAGTCAGTCCCAGATGGCTGCCGTGCCAACCAGTTTGCACTCTTTGATGATGTCCCCCTGTACTGGGATGCCTGGGACGTGATGGATTATCACTTGGAAACCAGGTAGAGGAGCAGTGCATTTTGCTCTGAGGTTCTTGCCTCCCCATCAGTCCTAGCTGTAACAGAGCATTCACTCCCAAGAGAAGGGAGTGCCTACTGAGTGGGAGGCTGGACTGGGATTTGGGAACCTGGATCTACCAGGCTGAGACCAGCTCTGCCTTTATCGCTTTCTCTAGGAAGCCAGTGACAACGCTGCTGAAGCCTCTGGAAATCACCTTGGCTGGGGGTCTCCGGGGAAGCGCAAGCTTCTCTTTGCAGATCGGGAAAAGCAGCACCTTAACCCAGGAGATCATCCTGGATGCCACATGCCCGTACCTCCGCTTCCTGACCCAGGTCTGGCCAGCGGCTGCTGTGCGATACGGACATCTGTGCTGCGCAGGCAGGGCCCTGGGGAGCTGAACCTCACGTCTGAATTACGTTCCCTGTCCCGTTTCCTTCCCTGGAGCCCCCCAGTGCCTGTCCTGCTCTGCCTTAGGGGGTAGGGGTCCTGAGGGACAAGGCTGGAAGAGAGACCCACCAGTTCATCTGTGTTCAGACTCTAGTGCTGCTGTCTTGTACCTGGTCTGGCCTGGGTCTGAGCTGGCTGCTGCACATCAGAGAAGGATGAGGGCAGTCTCTCCCTGTCAGCCTCCCATGATAATGCCCTTTTTTTACCACATTTAGGTTGAGTGGAAGGAGGCTCATAAGTTCCTGAAGGTGGAGTTCCCTGTGCAGGTCCGGAGCACAAACGCCACCTACGAGATCCAGTTTGGGCACCTGCAGCGGCCAACGCACTGGAACACGTCGTGGGACTGGGCTCGATTCGAGGTGAGAGGAAAGGTGGTCTGGTCCTCCCGTGGTGGGGCTGCGTTTTCTCCCAGGCAGCAGCTCTGTGCGATGAATGTGTCCCTTGGTACCTCCTGCAGGTGTGGGCTCACAAGTGGCTGGATCTCTCCGAGCACGGCTTCGGGGTGGCACTGCTGAACGACTGCAAATACGGGGCCTCAGCCCATGGGAACGTCCTCAGCCTCTCGCTGTGAGTAGAGTTGGTGTGAGGGTGGAGCTGCAGCAGTTGCTTTGCCTTCTGAGGTGTCTCGTGGAAGTCAAGGCAACGCCTGGTCCTAAATGATCATAGTTAATAAGGAAATAGTCTGGTATTAGTCTAAGGGGTTGGCGGTCGTCTGAGAACTTTCGGCTGACTTAATTACAGTTGAGTAACGTAATGTAATTCCTATGAGTTATGCTGACAGATAATTCAGGAGAGATCAGAGCCACATTTGCACCAAGTAATTTTTCTGTTGCTGGCCAAAACGCATTGCAGGAGGGGAGGCTTAATGAGAGGGAAGGAACAGCAATGTTACAGATGCATATAAAGCTAAGAGAAATTCTGCGTATTTCAGTTTGATTCCATCAGCCACAAGTTTCACAGGAAAACACTCTTCAAAGGTCGATTTTAGCTTCTGGGACTGTCCAGGGTCTGTTTGCTGTTGCCAGAAACCAGCAGCATGTTGGCTTCCAGCCTCGAGGTCGCAGGGGGAGGCAGTTGTCCTGTCACAGTGCTCCTCTTGCTCTGGACTGTGTGGCAGAGGGGCAATGTCAGGCGTGGGCTGACAGAGGGTGCTGCCGAGACGCCAGTCTCACCTACCTCTTCTTGCCTTAGGCTGCGAGCACCCAAGTCCCCCGATGCCACAGCAGACATCACACACCACCAGTTCACCTACGCTGTGATGCCTCACCGGGGTGAGTGATTGGGATTTGGGAATCCCAATCCCGGACAGAGCTGGGTCCTGTGGGGACACACAGGTCGGAGGATGCTCCGGGGAGCCTCGGGATGAGCACATCTGGCTGTGCCTGCGTAGAGGCTGGCTAGAGATTCTTGTGTTGCAGGTTCCTTCCAGGACGCCGGTGTGATCCAGCGTGCCTACAACTTGAATTTCCCTCTCCACGCAGTCCCGGCCGGCTCTGCCCAGTGCCTAGCCTGGAGCGCCTTTTCTGTCAGCTCACCTGCGATCGTGCTGGAGACTGTCAAGCAGGCAAGTCCCTGGGGTGGAAGCGGGGAGGGCAGACAGGTTAAGCTGCTGTTGTTAAGCATGGTTCGCTCTTTCCCCTGCAGCTGGGTGGCGGGCAGGCTCAGCTGAGCGGAACCAGCGATCCCTCTGGCTTGCATGTCCTGCTAGGTGAGGGCAAGGGGGGTTAGCACCCCTCTCTGCCAGCCTGGGCCCGCACTCGCACCAGGGATCGCAGTAGTATCCGCATCTGTATGTGGGTACTGCGGCCTCAGTCATCAGCGCTGCACCGCAGCGGGTCAGGAATGCACGTGCGTGCAAGGCAGAGCCATTTCGCCATGATCGCTTGGGTCGGGCTGTACCCTGAGGTGTAGGATAGGATGCGCCTGTCTCATTTCTCTGAACTCCTGCACTGTCACCTGAAGGCTGAGGACAGACCTGAAGCCGTGGTAGTTCGGCTGTACGAGGCACACGGCAGCACGGTTGTCACCTGGCTCCAGACCTCCCTCCCCGTTAAGGAGGCGATGCTGTAAGTCCGTGCTGGAGGGCTGGGCACGTGCGGGGATGGAAATCAGTGGCTTCAGGCTCACCCACTGCTTTCTTCCCCAGCTGCGACCTCCTGGAGCGGCCGGCTGCGCAGGGCCGCCTGCCGCTGGAGCAGCGGGGCATGAGGCTTTCCTTCACACCCTTCCGCGTGCTCTCCGTCCTCTTGGTCTTGAGGTGGTGACACTGCCCCTCGCCCTTGCCGATGCCGTGGCAACCTGGACCAACACCGTGAGCTCAAATCACAGCCTGAGGCTGCCCCGATTCCAAGAGCTGTGCAAGGAGGCCGTGGTTCCAGGGAAGGACAGTCTCCCCCTCGCCCCCCTAACCAGCCATCGGAGAGCAGCGCTCGAGAACAACCCTGTTCTTCAGGAGAGGTGGACAGTTGCCCCCTGCCTAAGCAGGGAAGGAGGGCCTGAGTGAGGTCCTAGCTAGCTGAAGCGTGGGTCAGATGTGGGACAGGCTGGCTGGCCCCACACGGGCTCTGCTCCAACCCCACGGGATTTGGGGAGCAGCAGCTTTCCACAGTGGCTCCTGGTCTGGACCTTCGTCTCGTCCAGACCCTAGCAGCGAGTGTAAAGACACTACAGCCATTCCCCTCTCCCTTCGCCTGCCTCCTGCACTGCCCTTGCAGAAGGGGAACACAAGTAAATAGAATTACATGAAAACAAGTTCCAGCCTGTTTTCTTAACTTATTTCTAGATAACTGCACTGATGTACCTCCTCCCAGGGGCTCTCCTGTAGCTGCTGCTCTCTTAGTGTCCTCCTCAGCAGGATCTCCCTCCTGGCACTGGGGAGGCAAAGCTTACCTTTTATTTTTGGGGAGGCGAGGTGGAGGGGAAGCCTGCTTCAGCCCATCTGGGGAAGAGGCTGGGCCCAGAGGGGTTATCCTTAGCACAAAAAGGCGTGCAGGGTGATTTCTACACAAAATACTTTATTAGCTAAAAACAGCGATCCAGGCAGCAGCCAGAAAGGGAGGAGGGGAAGGGAGAGGCAATCCACTTTCAGGCAGAGGGAAGGGGTCAGAGTCCACCACAACGTGTGGTCCATGGCCCTTATCCCCCTCAAATGCCTAGGGACAGCAGGAGGACGCTGGATAAATCAGCCCCATCACCAAGCCCAGCTTCTCCTTCCCGCACTGGCAGGGTGCAGCGCTAGCAAGCGGGTGTGAGCACAGGTAGAGAGCTCACGTTTCTCCCCAGTGCTAAATGGAGCTGTTAAAACGCCCCTTGGGAGGAGGGCAGCTTGCGGCACTCACACAGCAGGGGCTGCGCCTGGAAGATGGAGAGGGGAACAAGGCAGCAGAGGGTGAGGGGGTGCCTGGTTCTGCCCCTGGTTCTGCCCTTTGGCACCCCCTCAGTCCCCCTGATAGGAGGGAGCACTCCCACAGCCCCTGTGCCTTTGAAAGCCGCAGCGCCTGCCAGCCTCACCTCTGCCCCTGCGCGCAGTCATCCGGCGGCTTCTTTTAGCTTTGACCGGCGGCTCGGGCAAGGCCGGAGCAGCAGTCGCTTTCTTCCTCCGGTGAGGACGTCCCTTCCTCGGCCCATCACCCGCCGCCTCCTCCTCCTCTTTGGCCAGCTTCGGGGGTTTCGCTGCAGCCCTGGGGCGCCGTTTCGAGGCACGCGTGGTGACCTGGGTGGACATCAGAGCTACAGCTTAGCAGCAGAAGTGTGCTTGGACCGCCAGCTGATGAGAAACTCTAGGTGGAAGCCCCACTGTGAATTTGGGAGCAGCCTGAGCGGGGCACAGGGAACAGGCTGGCCTCTAGACCCAGCAGGAGCCATGTCAAACACAAAGCTTACCTTGGGGGTCAGAGCCTCAGGATCTGCCTTTGGCTGAGCACGCTTCTTGCGGGACGGCTGCCCTGCGTGAGAAGACGTGTCCAGGTCAGGCAGGGGAAGGAGGAGATGGGGCAGAGGGGGGGCCTCAGGGGACAGTGACCTTCCAGGGATGCTGTCCCCAGGTGATGCGTGAGCAGAGCTGAGCCGGCTGAGGTGGGGAATTGGCAGGAAGGGCTGGAAGGGCTCCTCTCCCCTCCCGCCAGATTCCCTCCCCTGCCAAAACATCGCTCAGTTCAGGTTCCCAGCCTGGCAGGCGAGGAAGGGGGTGTAGGTGCAGGCCCAGAAAAGCACCCTGCGGGCGCAAAGGCTGTGACCAGGCAGGCAGGTGTGCTGGTAGGAAGCCTTGGGCACAGCAGCCTCTGTCCCCTGATGCCACCAGCCATCACATGCCCGTAGGTGCCCCAGGGAGAGGGGCTTTGCTCCTGCCTTTCGGGGCTTCCCAGTCTCCAGCCCTCCCGGAGCAAGAGCGGATCCCGCGGGGAGAGGAGCGGACACTCACCTTTGGGAGCCATGGGGCCAGGCTCTCCCTGCAAGGAAGGCAACAGAGCGTTGACTGGGGTGCAGTCATTCTGCAGGTAGCGGCAGAAGAATCCGTACCCCTTCTCCACCCCGCAGCCAAGACAGTGATAGGGAAACAGCCACGTTTCCCCCAGAAGCCAGGGAGTCGGCCGCCTGCAAGGCCCCACCACGGCGCCTCACCCAGACACGGGGCACAGGAGGGAGGAACAGGGCTGCCAGACCACCCAAACTCCCCATTCCCACGATCGGCCCCTCTGCTCCAGGCTGCACGGAGGGTCCTTGTCACCTCCACGTCCAGTGGTCACAGCAGCCTGTCGGAGAGGGAGACCCCCAGAGACACAGTGTAATGTTGGGGGGTCTCAAGAAGCAGAAAATGGGCTGGTGTCCCCTTGGAGGAGTGGTCGGGGGGGCACCCAGCCCCAGGCAGTGACCCCAGACTCCTACCTGGAACCATATGGTCCTGCCGTTGCGGTCGCGCAGGGAGCTCATGCCAGGCACCAAGTAACACCGCAGCCAGTTCTTGAACGCGGCGTAGTTATCCGAGTGATCTGGGTCAAAGAGGTTTTTCTCTGGGAAGGGAGAGAGGCAAAGGAGAGAAGTAGAGAGCAAGCAGTGACCCTGGTGTTGGGGTGCCCCCCCAAGCCTCCTGCTGCTGGGAACGCAAAGCCCAGGCCTCCCTGCCACCCCCAGCTGTCCCTGTTCCCCGGCTCTGTCCTGTCACCTCACCTGCTGCGATGACCTCCATGGGCACGGTGTGGCACAGCTCCAGGAGATCTGGGTTCTCCTGCATCAGCTTCAGCTTCTTGCTCAGCGTCAGGGAAGGATTCTGCAGGGGTGGAGAAGGGGAGGAAAGTCACCTGCCAGTCACCCCAGCCTCGTCGGGCCCTCTCCTCCCCAATAGCAGCCAGATGCCCCATCTCCTCTTGCCCTCCACACTCCCCACCACGTGCCAGCCCTGAGCTCACCTCATTGTAGGCTTCAAACTGCATGTTGGCACATTCCCCACAGCTCATGAAAGAGGGCTAGCACATAGGAACACCAGCAGTTTGTAAAAACAGCCCTCAAGTCACACGTTTTGTTTTCAGCCTCCTTTAAAATAGCCACCTCCTCTCCCCCGAGGCCGTGAGATTGGCCGTGGGCTCTACTGCAGCCTTCCCCAGAGATTTTAAGCTTGCAAGGTGTTTGTTTCCCTCGCCCCTTCCTCTTCACCCACCCCAAATATACTCAGAGGCTTCCTGACATCAGAAGCCGGGTGCTGCCGGGCACCAGCGCAGCACACAGGCATGTGCCGGGGGAGCCGTCACAGCTCGTCAGCCCGGCCACGTGTGAACAAACGCCGCACACGTGAGGTTACAGAACTGCTGCGCCCCATTTGCCGCTCCGTTGGAGGGGCAGACGTGCTCAGACACGGGTGTTGATGGCCAAGGACAGTAACACGCTTGAGGAGAAAGATCCCGTGCGGCAAGCGTTATAGTTAAGGGAAAATGCCTGCTGTCGGGTTGGGAAAGACACGGAGCAGCAAATACCTCCCGACATTGGCGTAGGCAGAGGCTGTGTGAGCTCTGAGAGGGACTCATGATGATGTTCTGCCCCATCAGAGCGAGGAACCAAACATGAACTGAAACTGGCCCCGAACCCTGGGCTGGAACAAGCCCGAAACAGCAGACCTGAACCAGAGCTTCGTGCCCAGCTAAGCCCAAAGCAGAGCCAGAGCAGGGCAGCCAGCTGAGCCCAGACTGGCGGCTGGAAGAAAACTGAACCACCTCCACCACTGCCGAGCCCAAACCCAAATCAGGAACGCTTCTCAGCTCAGTCCGGCTCCCTGCATGGCAGGCAAAAAGCTCCCGGGACCCAGGGAGCTGCCGAGCTGTCCCGCAGGCAAACAAATCACTGCTATGGCGTCTGTCTGGAAACGTGCCCCTTTCTAAGCCTGCGAAAGCACCAGCTATTCCCCACCTTCTTCCTCCTCGCCTGCTCCTGATCCTTCAGGGCCTCCAGCACGGTCCGAGCCTTTTCAAAGGGAGGGATCTTCAACCTGAGAGAGTCCATCTGTTACTCACGAGCCTGGACTCTCAGTTCTGGCGCTTGCCCGTGTCTACCAGGCGAGGAGACCCAGTCGGTTTAGCTGAGGAGCCCTCAAGCTCTGGCAAACTCTTGGAGACCAAACCTCCATGGCAGGTCAGTGAGTGCTCAACCCACCTTACCTGTACAGGATCTCAGCACGGAGGTAATTCCCAATTCCATTAAAAAACTTCTGGTTTAAGAGGGCCTCGCAGATGGGCTTGTCGAAAGCCTTGTCATCCAGGTTCTTCAGCACGTTCTCCCTGCAACAGAGCACGGGGCATCAGGCAGGTTCACCTGGGCATAGCCGTTTTACTGCCGTGCAGTAAAAGCAGCCAAAACAAAGCCGGGGGGGGCCTTGCCTCGGGCCGGGCGGTGGCTGGCAGGGTGGTGGGACACTCACCTGAAGGCCTGGTACTCGGAGAGGACGCAGGGCCCGCGGCCCAGCTGCCAGGCGTCACCCAGCCGCCATGAGCCGAAGCGACGGGCGTCGACGAAGCAGAGGGCGCGCGGGGGGCTCTCGCCGGTGAGGAAGCGGAGGTGGGCATGGCGGGGGAGCTGGGCGGCGGGGCACAGCCGGAACGACCCCGACATGCCGAAGCGGAAGACGAGGTCCTGGGGCGCGCCGGGGCCCAGCGGGGCCAGCGTCAGCCGCAGCTCCTTGCCCCGGGAGGCGGCCGAGATGCGGTAGGCCTCACTGGAGAAGGGCACCTCCGGGCCCCTGCCCACCGCCGAGCGCTCCACACCGCCCGAGAACACCACCCCGCCGCACGTCTCGTTGATGTAGCGTCCGGCCAAGTGCAGCTCCGGGCACTCGGGCATCGCCGCGGGACCGGACAGCCCGACCCGGCCCGGCCCGGCCCTGCCCGCCGCCACACTGCCGGCCGCCCGCCCCGTTGCCAGGCGACACGCCCAGGCCCCGCCCCGCCCGCCTCCCATTGGCTGCGCGGCGGGCAGAGCACGCTGGGAGTTGTAGTCCCGCCGCGTCGCCAAGGCGACGGGCCCGCCCGGCCTTCAAGGCCTGCGGAGGCCTCCGCCGCCCCGGCAGGAAACAGGCGGGACACGGCTCGGCTCTGCCACCGTTACCTTTATTGGAGCTCCCCCCGGGGGACAGCCTCACCACCGGCGGCCCCGCGGGCCCCCAGCAGCCTCAGCAGGAGGGCAGGGAAAGCTGCCCCCGGCTTCCCGCTCCCCAGCCGGGCAGCGCCGGGGCCTGGTCGGGCCCAGCGGGTCCTCGGCGCCTCCCGCCATCGCCCCCTCTCCCAGCTCCTCAGAGAAGGGTGTTCATCAGGGCCTGGGCCTGCTTCAGCTCTGAAGGCAGAGGGAGGAGGCGCTGGGGGAGCCAGCGCCGCAGCATCCCCTCCCCGATGCTGCTGGCAGGAGGAGCCCCGGCCCCCCCCCGGGGCCAGCGGTTCCCACTGCCCCCCCGCTCCGGCCTCACCTGCCAGCAGCACCCGGAACTTGTCGGCCGAGAGGGCCATGGGGACGGCCGCCATCCTCCCGCGCTCCCCGTCCCGCAGGTTGAAGGTCAGGTGCACGAGGGGCTCGTTGACCTCCCGCAGCTCGCTGGAGCTGAGGGTGTAATCCACCCGCCAGCGCACCGAGCCCAGCTGGCTCACTAGGGCGGGCGGGCAGCGTCAGCACCCCGGCATGCTCGGGCGGGGTGACCGACCCCGACCCCCAAACCTCCCGACGCCGCACTCACGTCTCAGGCTGCAGGCCCTCAGGCTGTCCTGGAGGGAGCTCTGCTTCTCCTCGTAGGACCGGCACAACCCGCCGGCGTGCTCTGCCGGAGCGGGGAGAGACAAGAGGAGAAAACCACCCGCTCGCGCCAGCTCTGCTGCAGCCAAACCCTGGGAACGCACCGGGACAAGCCGCCGGGGATGCACCGGGACGAGCCCCCGGGGACGGATGGCGCAGAGAGGAGGTGATGGGGGATGACACGGCTGCCATCCTGCACCGGATCTGGGCGTGAAGGCGGCAGCGCCGGGGCCTCCAGCTCAGCCCTGGCACATCCCAAGAGGTCCATCCCGTTGGGATGGGTCCCCCCTACCTTTGGGCAGCCCCAGCTGCTGCAGCTCACTCGACAGGGACTCGCTGTCCACGTTGTGCTTGGCGGCGCTGGAGAGGATGAAGCCGAGGACTGCGATGGTTGCCTTCACATCCCCCGACTCTGCGGGCGGGATGGAGGGTTAGCTCCGCCACCTCGGGAAGCTGTCCCCTGCCCGTCCCCGGAGCGCGGCTCCCCAGGGGGACCCCGCTCGGGGCCAGGGTGGCAGCTCTCACCCAACTTGGCGTCCGAGGTCAGCTTCAGGATCTTCTCATACTGCGGGAGAGCAGAGCGCGGGGCCGTCAGGGTACACACCAGGTACCGTACAGCCGCCGAACGCGTTGGCTGCCGGCATTACCGCTAATAATTCTCACCTCAGCGTTAATACTAGTAATACTTAACAGCGTATTATTACTGCTAGTACCGGCCGGTGGCATTCTTAATCCGGCGGCTTGCGTTGAGAATACGAAAGCCAGTAATATTGCTGTAATATGACAGTGTTACACCACCCGCCTCCGCGCCGGTAACCCCGCGGGGGGGTCCCGCTCACCTCCATGGCCTCCCCCAGCAGGTCCCGCAGCACCTGGGCGCAGATCAGCTTCAGCTTCACCGAGGACTACGGGGGGGGGAGAAGGAGGGTGACCACCGTGCCCGGGGCGGGCAGGGGGCCGGGAGGGGGCGGCGGGGGGGGGGGGCGCGGGCACTTAACGATTTTGGCCAGGGTGCTGATCTCGGCCAGGACCCAGTCGGGGCAGTCCAGGTCCCCGCAGAAGCGGAACCGCTGCGGGGGGGGGGAAAGCGCGGTCAGAGCCCGCCGCGGCCCCTCCGCGCCCCAGCCCGCCGCCCCGCCGCCGTCCCCCGCCCCACCATGTCGCCGCCGGTCCCCGCTGCCGCCCCAGACGCCGCCCCCGCGACCCGGAACCGCTCCCGGGCGGGCGGGAGGCTCCGCGGCCGCTCCGCCCGTCCCCGCCCCCGCGGCGGGGCCCTGCCCCGGGGTGGTGCTGGGCTCCCCCAGGGGCTCCGCGGCGGGGCAGGGCCTTGGGGCCGGGACGGCGAGACCCCGGCCCCAGCGGCCCCGGGAGCGCTGCCCGGCGGGGGGTCAGGGGGGTCCCCGGGGCCGCCGCCCGGTGGGAGGGGCCCTTCGCCCCGCCCCTCGTTATGCCCCGCCCCCCTAAGCCCCGCCCGCCGCCTGCCCGCCGTGCGCTGGTTCCCGGCGTGGCCCCGCCCCGCGTCGCCCCGCCCCTTCCCCTGGCCGCGCCCGGCCCGTCCGCCCCCCCGGGGCGGGGGAACCGCCGTACCCCCGCTCCCCTCGGGGCCACCGGCCCCGGTCCTGGGGCGGGGGGTCCCGGGGAGCTGCGGGGCCGGGCAGGGGCAAGGGGCGGCGGAGAGGCCGGGGGCGACCGCGCCGCGGCCCGGCCTGGAGGACCTCGGCGGCGACGGTGCGTGGGGCCGCCCCGGCCCCGCGGGCCCCCGAGCCCCGGCCCGAGCCGGCCCCGCCCGGGAGCGGGGCACAAGCGGCGGCCGGGCCAGGGCCGGGGCCGCGGCCGCTCGGCGGGGCTCCGGGAACAGCTCCGGGCGAGCGGCGCCGCCGGGTCCCGAGGCTGCCCCTGCCTCCCTCCCGGGCACGGAGCCGGGGCCCGGAGGGGCGGCGAGGAGCCAGAGCGGCCGCCCCGAGACCTGGTGAGGGGCGCGGGCGGAGCGGGGCTGGGGAGCCCGAGGGGGCTGCGGGGGGTCCCGGGCCGAGCGGGGCTGGGCGGGCCGGAGGCCGCGGGGGGCCGGCTGCGGGCTCCGCGGGGCTCCCCGGGCCGAGGGCTGCGGGGAACCGCGCCCCGGGACGGGCCCCCCCTTCCTGGGGCGGCTGCTGGGCGCGGGCCGGGCCCTACCCGGGACTCCGGGGCCGGGGTCCTCCCCGGGGCCGGCCCCGCCTGCTCCTGCCCGGCCCCGGGCCCGAGGACACCTCGTTACAGCTCCGGCTCACACACACTTCATCGCAGCTCCCGGCTGTCCCAGCTCCGCTGATGGACGCTCCAGCTCGGCATCAGCTCTGGCTCCAGCCCCGCGGCACCAGCTCCAGCCCCAGGCTCTTTTTTTTCAGGCCAGACCCAGGGTTTTTATTCCAGCCCTGCATCGTTTCAGCCCCTGCCCCATGATCTTTATTTCAGCCCCAGCGTCAGCTCTCACCCTACAGTCTCTTATTTCAGCCTCAGCACCGCGGTTGGTATTTCAGCTCCAGCTCTGCATCATGTCAGCTCCAGCCCTACAACATTTATTTCAGCTTTAGTCCTGGGGTCTTTATTTCAGCCCCACATTCATTATTTTGGCACCAGCTCTGTAATGTTTCAGCTCCATCCCCTTCCCCACAGTATTTATTTCAGCTCCAGCCCCACGGCTTTTATTTCAACTCCAGTCCCATATATTTTAATTCAGCTCCAGCTCTGCATCATTTCCCCTCCAGCCCCACGGTCGATATTTCAGCTCCAGCTCTGCATCCTTTCAGCTCCAGCCCTGCGGTCAGTATTTCTCCCCCAGCCCCTGCCCAGGGTCTCTATTTCAGCCCCAGCCCCACGGTTTTTATTTCAGCTCCAGGTCCATATCATTCCAGCTGCAGCTCTGCATCACGTCAGCTCCGGCCTTACGGTCAGTAAGCCCTGCTGTGTTCATTTCATCTCTAGCCCTACAATCTCTATTTCAGCTCCAGCATCATTGTTTCAGCCCCAGCTCCACCCTTACAGATTTTATTTCAGCCCCAGCCCTACAGACTTCATTATGGCTCCAAGCTCTGCGTCATTTCAGCTCCAGCCCTGCAGTGTTTATCTCGGCTCCAGCTCTGCGATGTCTCAGCTCCAGCCTCTGCCCTAGAATCTTTAGCTCAGCTTCAGCTCTACTGTTTGAGCTCTAGCTCTGCATCTTCCCCCTGCCTCCCAGTGAAAGCTGCTCCTGGTTCTCATGGCAGCGCTGGGACTGTTGGCAAGGTCATCAATCAAATATCAATATGAGCATCATAACTGTCCCAATATTGCTTTGGTCAGTGTGTCCAAGCACCAAATAAAGCACTGGTCTCCCCCAGCCTCATTTTGCCCATCTCACGCATTGAATTGGGCATGGTACATGCCAGCATCCTGCGCTTCAGGGGCAAATGCAACCAGACACACAGCACTTGACCCCTTTCCCAAGCTCTAAAAATACAGCACTTAATCTGAACTCTGGGTTTTGCACCCCCAAACCAGCCCCTGGGCTTGCGCTCTGACACACAGCACTTAGTCCCCACTTGGGGGGCTGGAAACCCCCCCCCAGGGCTGCTGCAGCCCCCAGCCCCAGTGTGATGGGGAATAGGAAGAGCACCCACCTGCAGCCCCGGGCAGGGGGTGCTTGGGAACCAGGGGGCCCCTCCTGCAGGGAAGACCTGGTCCCAGGGTGCTGAGGGTAGCACCCACCCCCGGAAAGCTTTTGTGCACTTGTGAGAACTAGGAGCAGCTTTCACCCAGCACCCAAGGGAAGACGCAGAGCTAGAGCTCAAACAGTAGAGCTGAAATAAAGATTCTAGGGCAGAGGCTGGAGCTGAGACATCACAGAGCTGGAGTTGAGATAAACACTGAAGGGCTGGAGCGGAAATATCAACTGTCCCATTGGAGCTGGAGTAAAGATTGTAGAGCTGGAGCTGAAGTAAAGACCCTGGGGCTGGGAATGAAATACAGACTGTAGCGGTAGATCTGGCACTGAAATACAGGATGGGGCTGGAGCCAAAGTAGAGATTGTGGGGCTGGAGGGGAAAATAAAGACCCTGGGGCTGAAAGAAAAACCCTAGAGCTGGGGCTGAAATAAATAGTCATAGAATCATTTAGGCTGGAAAAGACCTTTAAGGTCATTAAGTTCAACTATAAACTGAACTCTGTCATGTCCCACTAAACCATGTCCTCAAGCACCACATCTACACCTCTTAAATATCTCCAGGGATGGTGACTCAGCCACCTCCCTGGGCAGCCTGTTCCAGTGCTTGACAACCCTTTTGGTGAAGAAATATTTCCTAATATCCAATCTAAACCTCCCCTGGCACAACCTGAGGCTGTTTTCTCTTATCCTATCGCTTGTTAATAACTGCAGGGCTGGAGCTGAAATAAAGACCTGGGGACCAGAGGGGAAATAAAAGCTCTAGGGCTGGAGCTGAAATACCAACAGTGGGGCTGGAATAAGTAGTGTAAGGCTGGAGCTGAAACACAGGATGGGGCAGGAGCTGAAATGATGCAGAGCTGGAGCTGAAATAAAAACCCTGGGGCTGGGCTGAAATAAAGACTGTAGGGTTGGGGCTGAACTAAATAGTTTAGGGCTGAAGCTGAAACAAAGACCACAGGGCTAGGGCTGAAATCAAGACTGTGGTGCTGGAGCTGGAATAAAGACTGTAGGGCTGGGGCGGGAATACCAACAGTGGGGCTGGGGAATGAATTTACAGAGCTGGAGCCAAAATGAAAACCCTGGGGCTGGGGTTGAAATAAGTATTGTAAGGGCTGGAGGGGAAATAGAGACCCTGGGGCTGAAATACTGACCTGGCTGGAGCTGGAAATAAATACAGACTGCATGGCTGGGGCTGAAATGACACAGAACTGGAACCAAAACATCACAGAGCTGGAGCTGAAATATAGCCTGTGGGGCAGGGGCTGGAGCCAAAATAAACAACATAGGGCTGAAACACCAACTGTAGGGCTGGAATAAAGACTGGCAGGGCTGCCCTCCTGGGCAGGAGGGCTCACCACCACCCAGAGAGCGAAAGCAGAGACCTTTCACAGCTGGGTTTGACATTCTAGAAACAGTTTAATAAAGTTCAACATACAAAGTCAGTCCTTCATCCATCTGAGCCCACATCCTTCTCAAGGAGCATTTGGCAGCTGCAGTCTGATGAGCAGGGATAGCTTCTCAGCATCTCTCTCCACACCAGCTGCATCATCTCTCATCAGGCAGAGTCATTTTCCCAGTGCACATGAGCATCCTCAGTGCCCTGCAAGTGAGAGGGGAGAAGTCACTGTGCCCACCTCCAGCAAGGGCAGGGGGTGAGGTCTCTGTGTCCCCCCCCCCCCCCCCCCCCAAGGGGTTTCTCCAACTCCTGGCGTTGCCCAGGACTGTCACCAGGTACAACAGGGACCTGTGACCTGCCAAAACACCAGCTGTGCTTCAAGGCTCCAGCTCCCAGGCACAGAAACTAATTCCAGGGACTTTAAAGGCCACTTGCCTGTTCAGAAGATGCCCAGAACCCTTGGTTATCCATTTCCAGGGTCTGGGTCCCCACTTCAGGGTCTCTTCTGTCCCAGAGGACTGCCACGTCCCGCCAGCCAAGCCTCTTGCTCCTCAGACACTAGGGAGGAGAGCATGGAAGCTGCAGCCATGCCTGGCTCCATGCCAGTCCCTCTGCTCTGTGTCCCCCTCACACAGGGACTGGGGACACTTCACCCCAGCTCATTTCTGTCTGCCCCAGCAGACAGATATCGCCCTTACCACCAGCAAAACGATGGGAGCAGTGATGATGCAGAGACCACACACAACCATGATGGCCACGCTGTACTCCGGAAAGCTTGGTTCGGGTGGGGGGGGCTCCAGGGTGTCCTCTGGAGCGGAGCACAGCAGTTAGCATGACCTGCAGGACACAGGGACTCTACCCCACAAGGTGGCAGCCACCCACTCTCCTTTGGGACACAGCAGGCAATATATAGAATACAAATAACACCCTCCATGCCCTTTCCAGAGAACCCTTCCCTCCCATCCTACACAAGCCTGCAGCAGATGGGTCTTCTCCAGCTTCGATCCCCCCAGGCTGTGCAGAGGGACAGGGCATGGTTGTTACTGGAATTGCACTTTCAGATCAACCATTGCAAGCTGGTCACCTCACCAACCAAGACATCTCACCCTCCTTTTGCATAAGGGATCTGGATCTAGTTGGTTGCAGAGGTACTCTGCTCACACTGCAGACGTGGAGCCACACACTGGTGAAGCTCATGTTCCCACACCCCAAAGGGAAGCTTACCTCCCACAGCAAGAGAGTATGGGTCCACCTGGAAGTCCGAATCAGCCAAAGCCCTGTTTGGCCCAACTGAGAGCACAAGTGCCTCCAAAACCTCCAGGCTGGTTGGAGCAGGGTGCTGGAAGACCACGTCCCCATGGCAGATCAAAGAGCCAGGCCTGTAGATAGGGTCGGGAAGATCTCCAGCAGCTGCCAGTCCCACCGTGACCCCACAGCCACATGCCCAGAGGATGTCTCCACACTCGGGGAGGCATTGGTTTTGCATCTGCTCTTTAGGATGGAAAGGACATCCCTGGGGGTCCAGCAAGGCACTCCTGAGACAGTGGGTAAATGCCTGACCTCAGCTGCCTGCTGCAAACCCTTCTGTGGCTGAGATTATACACCTGACAGCCATGACCTGTTGGGTTGATGTCTGTAGGGAAACCTCCCTGGATCCATACACCCCTGTTCCACCCTCCTGCCCAGGCAGACCCTCTGCTCCCACTCACAGGAATCCTCTTATCACTGCTTGCAGGAAGCTCCTGTGGTCCCTCAGGGCTCTCGCCACCTGGAAGAGAGGTTTTGCTCAGCTCCCCATCAGCCTTTGGGGTGTTTCACCCAGTCAGACCACCGCTTCCACAGCCATGATGGAGCTGGGACAGCCACTACAGCAGGGAGAGAGGGCAGCTGCAGCATCCCCAGGTCCCTGGATGCATTGTGGTGGCCTGGACCACTGAACCGCCGTCAGAGAGAACACATCCTGCCACTAAAGCCTCAGTGCCTGCCTTCAGCAGGTTTCAGCCACGGCACTGGAGTTGAGGGTCTGGTTTGGACAACTCCAAAGCAGTCCCCCTCTTCCACCAGCGGTCCTCAGCCTCCTTTTCTCAGCACCCTGGGATGACCCCGGCCCCCTCCCACCAGCCATGCCTACCACATCACCAAGGTCTCTGGTGAGCTCCTGGTGCTCTATAGCAAGTGGATCCAGAAGGTCCTCGCTGAAGCGTCTGTTGGTGATGAGGAAGGAGACCGGGTAAACCTGCAGGTGAAGCCTGGCTCCTGAAGAGGCAAGACACAAGCACGAGTGAGCAGAGCTGGCAGCGAGCCCTACCACACACAGGGACTGTCCTTACCCTCCACTGAGAGGGAGGTCAGATCCACAGAGCAGGTCGCGAGAGCTGTCAGGGCTTGCAGAACCTCTGCAACATCAGCGTGGACAATCGTGTCGAGATAGATGTCTCCAGTGATGTCCAGGTCTCCGCTGATGTTTCTAAGAGGAGAAAAAGGCTCTAAGCAAGGCAGGAGAGCTGGGACCAAGCTCACCAAGCACACCCTTGGTCTTTTTTCAGCAGCCCACGACTACTCAGCCCAGGGAAGGTGCTCAGTCACAGTATTTGCCCCCAGCTGCCCGTCACACTCCCCAGTTTCCTAGTGCAGCACAATCCATCCTCCCCATCTTCACAGCATTGCTAGTTAGCTGCAGAGCTCACAAGAGGTAGCAAAGGTAATTTAATGAAGAGTTTTGGAGAGGAGCTGTTGTGTCCCATACCTGAGCTGGGCGATAGTGAAGTTCCTCACGTCGTAGAGGGGACTGAGAGACTGAACCACCTAGAGGAAGATGAGACAAGGGCTTACACCTTGCCTCTGCTTTAGCACATGTTATCCCACCATGCAGGTGGTGCGGCAGCCAGCCCTTGCCCGTTTTCCTGATGGGCCAAGTTCCCAGCATCATCCTTTGGAAGAGCCACCAAGGCTTGCCATACCTCACTGATCACCCTCTGCAGGGCATCTGTCCTGCTCCTCCCAAGCTGGAAGACAGCAAGAGAGATGGACAGCTTCTCCGGGTCGAGGTTCTCCAGGCTGAAACCTAAGAGAGTTCAGAAGACAGTTATGCCCATACCTGTTCCTCCACCTTCCTTGGGAGATATCAGTCAGCCTTGAGCTCATCCTCTGCCACATGCTGGAAACAAGCCAAGCAGAGCAGCTGAGGAAGATGAAATACCTTTTGTGGTGGGAAGGGCTTGGTATGTACCACTTCCCAGGACAGGAGAAGCAGGTCGAGGGGAAGCCAGAGAGTTTAGCAGAAGCACTGGACCACACAGGTCTGACTGCTGCAGATGTGGTCTCCACCATCCTCAGCACTAAAGGGCTTTACATGGGTCAGGAGAGGGGAGGTTAAGTGAAGGTGGAGCCTGAAGCCCAAACTGGGCAGGTTTTGGCTTTGATAGATGTATAGGGAGGACACTGACAGCAGCAGCTCTGCTGTGGGAAGATCTCCACAGCTTACCGCCAGACTGGACAGATTGTGGCTCCAGTTGCCAGCTGAAGGTGCTCCTTCCCCTGCTTGCCTCCGTGATGACCGTCCGGATGAGGTGGGAGTTGGTGGGAGCAGGAGCATCCCCCCGGAACAGAGCCTCCCCTCGCACGACCACAGAGCCGTTCCTGGGAGGGAGACGAAATGATGGGCAGCCCACCTCCCCTTTGGGAGCCGCTTTAGAGCCCCATCATCCTCACGTTAACACCCCACCCAAACAGAGGGGTCTCAGGTGGCTTTATGTGAAGCTCCAGACACTTTCAACCAGGCATCCCTTGGGACAATGACCCTGGGGAGGGAGGATAGCCCCTTGCAAGACTCATCTGGAGCATTTTGCTGGGCAAACCCTTCCCTCCAAGCTAAACCCACCCTTCTCCATCTGTTTCCCCAGGGCAGATCTACATACTCACATAAACTCGAGGACATTTGCCTGCAGGAAGGTCTCGTAGGTGGACAGCATTTGGTTCAGCTGGAAGAAAGAAGCACCCATTAATTGAGAAGCTTTTACAAGCTCCTCTGTGTGGAGGGGGCACATACCAGGAGGTGTACAATAAACACAGAGGGAAGTCAGCTCAATCCACCCAGGGTAGGGCATGCCGGTACCCCAAGGGTTTGCCAGGCCTCCGGGGATGGTCATGGCTGAGCTGGCATACCCAGGGCTCCCATCAGCCTCGAAACAGCACCCAGGAGGGAATACCCCAGCACCAACATGGTCTGCAATGGCCCTGAGAGCTGCCAGAGGCAAGGGGAGTCCAGTCCCACCTCAAACCAAGTGTCCCAGTCCAGTTCCAGTGGAGCTGTGCCAGGGATTTTCTTGTCTCCACCATGCCTAGGTGGGTGAGCCAGAGCAGATGCAGCTTGCAGGCTCCTCACCCCAGCAGGGCTTGCTGTGATTGCTGCAGTAGCTTCTCAGCTGCACCCAGAAGTGCCAATATCTCCCCCCAACCAGCTCCTGCACTCACCATCAGCCTCACTTCTTCCTCCAGCTCCCTGTAGCTCCCTGAAGCCCTGCTGCTCAGATCCTCAGCATAAGTGATGCCCGACAGCCGGAACTGCAAGGGCAGCACATGCACGGGCAGAGGCTGTGCAGGAGAGGGGAGCCCAGTGGGGCGGGATGCGGGGGGCTTCACCCCTGGGGAACCAGCTTTGCCCATCGTCATCAGCTCAGCTGGGGTGAAGGCCTCTCCCGCAGCTTCAGGGAGATGCTCTCCGGCTATGGAGGGGTGCTGGGAGGTGACAGAGTGACTGGACATAGACTGAGCATCAAGGGTCACTTCCGCTGGTGCAGCCAGGGTCTGAGAGCTGAGCAGGGAGCTGGCTTCACGCACAGCTCCAGCAGAAGTCAGCAGGTAGGACGGAGACGGCAAGCTTGTGGTGCCGGTGTGGTGCACAGCCTCAGAGCAATGCTCCGGAGCAGGGTTCTCGGAGCTGGGAGGAGGCACGGAGCCTGGGCTGGTATGGGTGAACCCTGGAGGTCCTGCTGGAGCCGCGGTGGGTCCTACCAATGCTGTCCTGGGCTCGCTGTGCCCAGCTTCTCCTGCCACAGCCACCCACCCAGGCAGCACGCTCATCTCTGCCGCCTTCCCAGCCTGGCGTTGCCCTGCCGTGGGCCCATCCTCAGATGCTGTTGTGAGGAAGGGATCCTGATGCAGAGATGGCCTCTGAGTAGGTGACCCCAGGGGGGAGCCATGTGTCACACCTGCAGCTCTTGGAGAGGGGGAAGCCACCATAGCAGCTCCATCCTTGCAGGGGGCTTTGGTCGCTCCAGGCTCTGGGATGGCATCAGGGGCTGCCAAGCTCACTCCAGTCACAGTGGGACCCGCAGCACTGGGGGCACTGGTCCAAGCAGGGGAAGGATGGGCTTCAGTGGATGTTGGCAGAGTCTGCTGTGCAGAGGGGGAAGACGGATCACTTGGCTTCCCCGAGGTGAGAGCAGGTCCCCCAGACTCTGCTGTAGGAAGGAAGGGAGCCAGTGCTTGTGGATGGTTGACATCATGAGCCAGTACAGCACTGGGAAGTGACACCAAGACGGCGGCCAGGAGTCCCGACCCATTTCCTGGGACCTCAGCCAAGACAGTGTCCACCAGCAGATTGGCTTCGCCATGCAGGAAGGTGCCAGCAGGCCGTGTGTCCCAGAGGATCGCGGGTGTCACAGCAGAGGGTACCCACGCAGTGCCAGGATGCATTTCGGTTGAGCTGGACATCCTTTCTGTTGGCAGAGCTGGAAGGGGCACCAGGTATGGAGCAGCTGTGTGGTCCTCGCCTATACCAAGGTCAGGCAGGCCAGGGCTTGCTCTCACCTCTTCCTTCTGCCCATCGCAGCTCCTGGTCGTGTTTCCGACAGCTGAAGCTCCATGCTGGACATCAGAGAAGCCACTGGCTGTAGACTGCTCAGATGCAGGCACACTGTTGGGAACCTGCGCTGCTGTCAGGGCTCTGGCCCAAGAAGGCAAACGGCTGGCTGGGACCACAGAGCTCGCAGCCGGGCTGAGATCTGCCCTGTGGGGCATGGTCCGATGGTCAGGGGATGCCCCATGGATGACCAGTGTCTGGTCACCTCCGGGCTGGTCTGCTGTGCTGTGGCTCTGGGAGGGAGTATCTGTCAGTGTCCATGCTGACCCTGCACACGCTGGGGCGTTAGGTGGGACGTGAGCCCCCCGAGAAGCCCCTTCAGGTGAGACCAGCCGGGTGGGCACCACCTCCAGCAAGGCAGCCCCTGCGGAGGGGCTGGAGGCAGCCGTGGGCAGGGAGGGAGGCTGCAGCCATGCCAGGGAGGCAGCAGGGACCCAGGCGGTCAGCTCACCCTGAGCACCGGGGGTGCCCTCGGACCTCCCCCCGGGGCTCTGGGGCTCTGCCGTGCCCACCGGCTGCCCAGGGCCATGGGCTGAGGTCACCGCAGGCACCTGCGTTGCATCACGCGAGCCTGGTCCTGTGCCATGGAGGCTTCCCAGAGCAAGGTGATGCCAGGAGCCAGGACTGGGGTCACCCACGGTCTGGAGGAGCTGAGCCGAGGCAGCGGGCACCCCCACGCCAAGCTGCTGTGCCGAGGAGAGTGTCACAGCCACTGCTGTGCCCAACCTGAGCCCTTCCCTGTGTCCAGATGCAGGCTGCCACCGTGGTGAGGTCTGAGCTGTCGAGGGAGAGGCAGTGGCCATGGTCAGTGTCCCCAAGCTCCATCCCTCAGCATCTGTACCATGGGACACATCTCCTTTCACCTCTGGGAAGCAGTCCGGGGTGCCCGCAGAGCCCATCGGCACCATCCCACTATGCTGCATCGCTGGTTCATTGCACGGGTCCCCATGTATTGCCACCAGGTCGTCACCTGTCCCTTGCTGGGAGGCCGGTGAGCCCGGCCGAGTATGGGAAGGAGGCAGGGAGCCCGGGGGGGCCCGGGGTGGAGCAGCCAGAGAGCCCAGGCTGTAGGGGAGAGCGGTAGCAGACAGGCAGATGGCCAGCACCAGGAAGGCTTTGCACCGCAGCCCGCTGACAGCGGCGGCCGCACCGGCCGCAGGACCCAAGGCCGTGGCCATGACCCCTTCCCTCTCACCACAGAGCATCATTTTCGGCTGCAGGGCAGTGACATCCGCAGGGTCTGGTGGTCCTACCCCTCGGCTCCGCTTGGGAGAGGCCATGGGGAGAGCCCAGCTGTGGGGAGGTAGAGCAGGAGCTTTAGGCTGGGTCCCTCCAAGCTCCCCCCCACCCCAGTCCACATTGGTGGCTGGCCCATCCCCACAGCATCCCACACACCAGAGCCAGGACACCCCTTGTCAAAACATCTCCCTGGTCTCCAGCAGCACCGAGCAGCTTCTCCAGCCCAGCAACACTCATGCCAAGCCCCAGCATCTCCCAGGAGGCTCCCGGTGCAGAGCAGGGCTGCAGCCAGCCTTGGGCTCAGGCATTACCACATCCCCAGCCCAAAGCACCCACCCCGGCTCAGGTAACCTCACCAGGGACAGCAAGACTCCTCAACCAACCAACCCAGCACCCCTTACCTGGCAGCACCCAAGGAGAAGAGAGCACCAAGCCCCCACCCCAGCCCTGCGCTTTTATCTCATTTCCCAGGGCGGGTGGCTCCATTCCAGCTGCTCCCAATTAACACGCGCCCTAATTTGCCCTCCCCCGGGTGAAGCTGTCTCCCTGCTGGGGGGGTCCCAGCTTCCCTCTGCTCCTCATTAAGCCCTTGGCATAGTGCCGGTTTCTCCAGGCAGGTTGTTCCCCAAGCACCAGCCCCAAACGCCGTGGATGCTCCTCAAAATGCCCTATTTGCAGGGAGCGGGTCACGGCAGTGCTGCTCCCCTGCCAGGCTTGAGTAATTTGGGCTGAAAACCCCAAATTTGGGGTGTTTGGGTCTCGGGACCAGGCAGATTTCGTGCTTCTGATGGGGGCTTACAAGGGGTAAGGTGTCTTGGGGGTCCCTGCTGAATCAGCCTGGGGTGCATCACCCCAGCAGCAAAGAGCACCGGGGACCGGTGTCAGCCCTGCTGCACCCCACGGCTCTCCTGCCCCGCTTCTGATGCACAGACACCTCCACCAGCACCCTCCTCCCGGGCTGTCACCCAAGGGGCTCAGGACATACCCCTCACAGGCGCTGGGATGTTCTCCCTTACCCACGGGTGACCCACGGGGCTCCCTGCACCCCCGAGCACCCGCGGCGGGTCGGACGCTGGCTCCAGCCCCTCCGATGAGGGTCCGCCCGGCCGGCTGAGAGATGCTGGGTGCCGATTTGGGACAGCAGAGACCAAAGCACGGCGTGTTTGAAAACGAGCCAAAGCCTTTAATCAGGCGAGGCACCTCTTAAAATTCATATTCTTACAAAATATTAAATAAAGTGAAGGAACTTTCTTCCCTGGAACCTTATATATATATATAAAAAAATTACAATATTATTAACAAACACTGCTTTCTGAATCACTTTGTAACGCTACGCACAGACCCGGTGTGGCAAGGGAGAGTGAGGAGAACAGCAGTCCCCCCTTCCCCATCCCCCGCGCAGCCAGTACATCCCAGTGGAAAACCAGAAAGGCACCAGCAGGAAACACGGCAGCGGCAGCCGCTGCCTCCCCAGTCGGCAAACACACCTTTCGGCTAAAAAAGGTTGGGTGGGTTTTTTTTTTTCCTTTTTTTCCCTCCATTTTCTTAGTTTAAAATAAATATTTCCTGTAGTGAAATAAAAAATTATAGTAATCCTCATTTTGTTCCTCCACGCCCTGCATCAGCTGGAAAACACCTGAGTGTTGAGTTTGTAAGGCCTCTGCTGTGAACTGCCACCGTGGACTGGGCGAGGGCAAGTCCGTTTGTCGTTGGCTATCGGGATTCCTCCCGGGATGCCCATCAACCTTTCAGTGCCTGCGGGATGGAGACGCTCTCTCCTTCCGAGGTCTCGCTCGCAGTATCGCTCGCCTCTCCGGTCACGCTGGGGATCACCACGTCTCCATCAAGGTCGTCCCGAAATGTCCGTCTCCCCTGTTCCCCTTTGGGACAGCCGGGATCTGTGTTGTAAAGTGGTTTGCTTTTCTTTTAACAGTCTTTAAATCTTTCTCGTGGCCTTTTTCAGCTACGTCAGGACTGAAACTCTCAGCCCGAACAGCATCGCTCCCACCACCTTGGTCCAGCACAGTAAACAGGAGAAGCCATGAGTTTAAATAAAAAAAACAAGTATAAATTACTATATTTATTTAAAAAAAACCCAACAGATAACCTGAAGGCAGCAGCTCCTTATAAAGGTAAATCCGTAACATTTTTAAAATGTCTTCATTTAAAACAACAACAACAACAAAATCAGTCCTGTAACTACAGAAGTTGCGATTCCCTTGACCCTTAATGTTGTGTTAAGTCTCTGTATAAAGATTAAAAACCAGGAGGACGGTAGCTTTATTGGGAACGACGTGTATAAAGCCGGAGAGGCGAGTTCGAGGAGAGAGGAGGGGACGTGGTAAGTCATCCCTGCAGTAGCCAGCCTTCCTGCAAGGCTGGGGACGGTGGCGTGGCCGTGTCCACCCTCCTTCTCTTGTGGGTACAAACGCTGCTCCAGCCCTCCAGCTCCGCTGGGACTCCAGCCGCTCCCTCCCGGTTCACCGGCGGCAGCCCGGCCGGTCATGGGTGGAGGTGGGAACGGGGCACCCGGAGCCAGGGGACCACGTTGGCCGTCTCTGCTCATGGCCCTGGAGCATCTCCGGGCTGTGCGTCCCTGCTGCTGCTCTCCACCCCGAGCAGCGTCCTCGGAGGGTCCCTGCGGTGGCGGTGGCCTCCGGGAAGCAGCATCCCGGGAGGATCTGTCCCCATCCTCGGGTGCAGCCGCCCCGCCGGTGGGAGCCCAGCACCTCCCCGCAGGTCTGCTGGTGATCGCCTGCTTCGTCTCGGCATCCCCGTCGCTGCCGGGAGGGGACCCCGCTCTGGGGACGAGGGGGACCTTCCCTCGCCCGTCCTCGCGGGCGGGCGGCTCGGCTATTGCCCTTGACACATTCCTTAGTGCCTCCTTTTTCCTCGTGCTCTCCGCGGCTGTCGATATGCCGTCAGCTTTCAGCGCCTCCACGCCAGGGCTACCTGGGAGAGGAAAGAGTAGTTAGGGATGGCAGGGTCTTCACCTCCCCATCCCGAATAATTTATGGCTGGGGGGAGCCCAGCTATAAATCCCCCCTCCAGCCCAGCCCAGGCAGTGGGGCTACCCGTGTCCTCCTCCCCAGCCAGCCCAAGCTCCCCCTCATCACGGCAAATACACGTAAATACACACACCCCTTCACAAAAAGACGTATAAATCCTATAAAGACATTTAAACACGCACACAAGAGGAGTTACCTACTTGGAGGGATGCTGGCCAGCCTGCGAGCTTGAACCTGTAAGAAATAAAGTTGTCAGCAATGGCCACGAGCAGCAGTGAAAGGGCATTCGGACAGGGAGGGGCGGTGGGACTGTCACCCGTGGGATGGGACAGCCGTGGGTGGCAGGTCTGGCACGCGGCACGCACGCTGCCCTGCTCCCAGCGTGCTCCTGCCCTCGGAGGGGGAGAGGTGGCCTGGAGGTGACCGACACCTCCTCGATATCCCCGGGATGCCTGTCCCCAGGCAGGCAGGGACACCCCCCTGGCTCCACCAACCCCCCAACTCAAGCCTTCTCCCTCCGCAACCCACGGAGAAAAGCTAAATATTTTGCTCCGCAGAGCGCTGGGTAGGAGAAGGATGCTGAGGGACCACGCAAGCGATGGATGCTCCCACCAAACAGCAGCGTCCGGGAGGCAGATGCGGTTGGAGCTTCCCTGGAAGAGTCCTGGGGACCCACTGGTGTCACCAACCCTCCGCGGGAGATGCCGGGCTACCTACCGAGCTGCTGCCTGATGGAGTCGTGCCAGTGGAGGTTCAGCAGGTCCGGGTAGATGTCGGGGAGCTGCTTGAGCGCCAGGAGCTTCAGCATGCGTGACGTGCAGCTCTTCAGCTCCAGGTCCCTCAGGTGCCTCTCCTCGGAGAGGGTGGTGGGGCGCAGCTCCACCTTGTGCTCCTGCAGCACTTGGTCAACGGAAGCCCCCGGGAGCTTGGGGAAGAGCTTCTCCTTCACCACGTGGATGGGGATGAAGACGGCCCCTGCCCGGACTACGTGGGGGAAAGGACACTTGCGAGCGAACATGAAGGTCTCCAGCTGAGAGAGCAGGTTGGTGAGGAGAGCGGCCACGTCCTGGAAAGCCAGCCAGATCTCCTTGCCTTTGGTGGGCTTCGGAGGTTCGGGGATCCTGGAGCCGTTCTTGGGTTTGGGGGGGGATTTGGGCATCTCTCCGAGCTCCTCCGCCGGCTCTGCCTTCTTCAACCACTCCCGCAGGAGCTCCGGGGAGGACCTGGCCACCGCGCACGAAATAACGTCGCAGAGCGAGGTGTGCAGGGTCGCGAAATACTGGCCGGCGGAGGTCTGCGGGGCAGGGGCCTCGCACTGCCCGGGCAGCGAGACGCTCTCCTCTCCCGGCACGCGGGGGGCTTCGGGCAGCGGGGGCTGCTGCGGCTCCGAGTGAGCCCCCCGCAGAGCCGGGGTGCTGGGCTGGGGGCCGGGCTGCGGGGCCGGGGGGCTGCTGGCTGGCGGGGAGGCGGAGGGGGTCCGCGGAGGCGGTGTGGGGATGCTGCCAGAGGGGGCCGGCGGCGGCGGGCTGGGCTGCGGGGTGCGGGGGCTGCCGGCTTGCCGGGGGGGCACGGTGCTGGGCGGGAGGGAGCGGGGGATCTTGTATTTTTTGAACATGAAGGTGGCCGAGCTCTGGAAGTTGCTCTTGTCCCCAGAGCCCACCTCGAGCAGCAAGGGCAGCGCCCGGGGCTTGGCCCCCTCTCCCACCCCCACCCTCCCCCCTGGACCCTCGTTCTCCTCCTCCGCATCCTCCCCGTCCGGCGTCCCCTCCCTGCGTCCCGCAGGTCCCTGGGTCTCCCCGGCTTTCCCCAGTCTCTTCTTCAAGCTGAGGTCCAGCACAACATCCTCAGGGGCCGGCTCCCCGCTCCCCGCCCCGCCGGGGCTGCCCCCCTGAGACCTCGAGTCTTGGGGCACAGGCTTTGGCTTTTCGGGGACCCTTCCGTAACAGCTTTCCCCTTGGCTCTGGCCCGCGCTGTTGCCCGTCTTCAGCGCCTGGCCGGCCACCGTCCCCGCGGGCAACAGGCTGGACATCACCGAGACCTCTCTGAGGGCAGCGGGCTCACAGCTGCTCCCCACGATTCGGGGTGGGGTGTCCCCCCGCAGATGCTCCTTGGAGAAGGGGACCTGGGCTGGGCCCTCGGTCCCCTCCAGGTAGTCTCGGTAAGGTGCCAGGCTGAAGACGTTGTTGATCACCGGCATGGGTGGGGAGGAAGGAGAAACCTCGCCGTCCTTCGGGTCTTTCAGCCCCTCCGCGGGGGAGGCGGACGGAGAAGGGGGGATGAGCTCCTTGGCTGCATCCTTGACCTTGCAGGTGACGCCGATGGGAGCCGGGGGTCCCCCGCGGAGGGTCTCCTGGGGGGCCGGGCTGGCCCTCCTCCTCCCTGGGTAAGGAGGCTCCTGCTCCCCCTGGCTGGGTTTCACCCAGCCCCCTTCTCCTTTGGGAAAGGTCTCTGCGAGCCCACCGGAGCCGCCGGGCACCTTCTCTGGGGCGCAGACGGGTTGGAAAGCGCTGTTGTGCCTCGCTGCCGCTTGCCGCCGGGGACTTTCCGCCTGCTGCCGCTCACAGCCCGGCTCCGTGCCGGCAAAGGAGGTGCCGAATACGGTCGCATCGCCGGGACCGAAGGCAAACCCGGGGCTCGGCAAGTAACCGGCTCGCCGCGGCAGCTCGGCATCCCTCGGCAGCGCCGCTGACTTGGCAGGCGGTGATGCCACCACGCCAGCTGCCCTGGGCACGTAGGCATCCAAGGGGCTGGGAAAGTAGCTCCTTGGGGTTTGGGGCTTAAGGTAAGAGCCGGGATAGGGCTCCCCGCTTCCCGCAAAGCCGAAGCCTTTGTAGGCGCCGGGCAGGGCGCTGGGCTGTGCCTCCATGGTGGGAGCCGGGGGGTGGTAGAGGAGGGCAGCTTTATGGAGGGGCAGCGGGTAGTGGGCGTGCGGGTAGCACGCCGGCGGTCTCTCCCGGTACGCCGGGCTGGCAGCGGGCGGCTGGAGCTTGGGCCAGGGGTCCGGGCTGAGGCTGGGGACCTCAGGTACCTTCCTCTGGCTGTGGGCAGTGGGGCAGCCAGCTTCCAGAAAGGGGGTGCCGGGGGGGGCCCTGTATTTCTCAAAGGCGGTGTAGTAGGGGGAGAAGGCGACGGGGGAGCCCACCTTCTCCTTGGCGGGCAGCGCCAGGCTGGGGTGCAGCGGCGGGAGGCTGGGGTCGGAGTGGGGACCCCTCTTGTGCAGCCCGGTGCTGCCGCGGGGCTCGCCGGGGTGGAGAGGGTGGCTGGCAGGGGTGTCGGCGGGCAGAGCCCAGTCTGCGTCCGCCGCTCTCTGCTGCAGGCTCTCCGGCCGGGGTCCCAGCGGCAGAGCCATCCTGGGGTCCACGAAGCACGCGGGCGCTCCGTACACCGGCTTGGGGACAGCCAGGGGGGCCGCCTTGTTCACCGCCACCGGCTTCTTCACCGGGAAGGGGTGTCCCGGAGCCAGCGGCGGGCTGGTCCACTTCTCCCTCGCCATCAGCAGCTCCCGCATCAGGCTGTCCTTGCCTTTTTCGGCGCCCGGGGGCTGCAGCCCGGTCCCCAGGCTCTCAGGTCGGTACAGCAGGCAACTCACCAGCGGCCCCTCCGCCGGCACGGGCTGGCTGCCGGCACCGGTGCCATAGCGCAGGTAGGCAGTCGCCGGGGTCCAGCGTGCCAGAGCCTGCTCGGGGCCATCGGGGCTCTGCAGCGGGCAGGCGAAGTAGGAGCCCTTGTAGTTGAAATGGTTTTCGGAGCCGGGGTTGGGCACAGAGCTGGATTTGCAGAGGCCGGCGGGGAAGCCGGCGGCGGGCTCCGTCTCCAGCCGAGGTAGCTTGTTGAAAATCACGGGGTCCAGAGACTCCAAGTGCCGTTTCGAGGCCATTTGTATGTTGCTGCTGGTGTCCTGACCGGGGTGCACGATGGGAGAGATGAGCTTGCCTTCCTGAATGGGAGAGAGGGAGAAAATAAATCACGAGCAAAGTCCCCATGGCAAGCGTTCAGCCCGCGGTGGAATGGCACGGGGCGACAGGGTCTGCCGAGAGCTCCCCAAAAGTCAGTTCACCCCCACGTTGGCCGGAGAAAGCATGTTGGTTTTCAGGTGCAGCTTTTTTTTATTCATTTGTGATGCTCAACGTCGCACTGGAAGGCTAAAGGAGAGGAGGGGACACCTGGCAAGCCCTGCTCGCCTCGCCATCAGCCTCTGCCAAAGGCAACGGGGACTCGCTTCCCTTCTCCCATCCTCCCGGCGCCTGGCAGAGATCCTAAAAAAAAAAAAACCACCACCCCAATTGAGAAGCAGCGTTTGATCCTTGGCGTGGAAGCTAAGGATCCGGTCAGGCGCTCCCCTCCCTCGGTGCTGGCTGGGGCAGCCCTGCACGAGCCAGGGTGGGAGCCCGGAGCCGGTGCGGTGGGAATCCTGGCAGGCTGGCCGAGCGTTTCTCCATCCGCCTCCTTGGAAAAGCCCTGAGAAGCTCTCACTGCTTTGGTTTCAAAGCCTCAATGAGCGGCTGTTGCAGGCAGCGGGGAGCAAAGCCGGGTCAGCTCAGGTGATGAGCCAGCAGACTGCGGCGCGGCACAAACACCCACTGCCCAAAACTCCCCACCAGTTACACCCTCCAAGCTAATTTGAGGCTTTTCACCCAACGCAGCCGCCTGAGGCTCACTGGGACCCTCTCCCTTATGGTCTCTTCTGATTTCGGGCCGCCGCTGCGGTGGGGCCGGGGTGCTGGCCCACATCTCAGGCGGTGCATGCCAGCAGGTGGAGCTGGCAGACCGTCCCAGCATCGCCCCGCATCCCCTGAGCATCTCAGCTAGCCCCCCAGTATCTCCTGGCATCACCCAGCACCCCCCCGGTACTGCCCAGCACCTCCTGAGCATCCCACTGAGACACCTGAGCATTGCTCGAGCCCCAAGAGCATCACTGGAGCATCCCGTATCCCTCCAGCATCACCTGGCATCACCTAAGCACTGTGTACATCACCCAAGCAAGCCCCCCGACCCACCTGAGCATCACTGGACCATGGCTCAGCATCCTCCCAGCATGGCCAAACATCACCCAGCATCCTCCCAGCATGGCCAAATATCACCCAGCATCCTCCCAGCATGACCAAATGTCACCCAGCATCCTCCCAGCATGGCCAAACGTCACCCAGCATCCTCCCACCATGGCCAAATATCACCCAGCATCCTCCCAGCATGGACAAACGTCACCCAGCATCTCCCAGCATGGTCAAACATCACCCAGCATCCTCCCAGCATGGCCAAACGTCACCCAGCATCTCCCAGCATGGTCAAACATCACCCAGCATCCTCCCAGCATGGCCAAACGTCACCCAGCATCTCCCAAGCATGGCCAAACGTCACCCAGCATCCTCCCAGCATGGCCAAACGTCACCCAGCATCTCCCAGCATGGTCAAACATCACCCAGCATCCTCCCAGCATGGCCAAACATCACCCAGCATCTCCCAGCATGGTCAAACATCACCCAGCATCCTCCCAGCATGGCCAAACGTCACCCAGCATCTCCCAAGCATGGCCAAACGTCACCCAGCATCCTCCCAGCATGGCCAAACGTCACCCAGCATCCTCCCAGCATGGCCAAACGTCACCCAGCATCTCCCAGCATGGTCAAACATCACCCAGCATCCTCCCAGCATGGCCAAACGTCACCCAGCATCTCCCAAGCATGGCCAAACGTCACCCAGCATCCTCCCAGCATGGCCAAACGTCACCCAGCATCTCCCAGCATGGTCAAACATCACCCAGCATCCTCCCAGCATGGCCAAACATCACCCAGCATCTCCCAGCATGGTCAAACATCACCCAGCATCCTCCCAGCATGGCCAAACGTCACCCAGCATCTCCCAAGCATGGCCAAACGTCACCCAGCATCCTCCCAGCATGGCCAAACGTCACCCAGCATCTCCCAGCATGGTCAAACATCACCCAGCATCTCCCAGCATGGCCCGGCATCTCCCAAGCCCATGGAAGGACTTACTGCAGTAGAAGCTCGTGTCTGCTCTTCGCCCCCCCACTTGGATTTTTTCTTTTTGTGGCAAGAGTTAGCAGAGAAGCAAAAAGGAAACGGAGGAAGAGAGCGCGGAGATAAGAAAAACCCCGTGTCCACAGAAGGGGAAACGGAGCAGATAACTGGGGAGACTTGCGAGGGGGAGATAAGGGACGCGAGCGCGGTGGCTCGGTTCTGCACCCTGCCAGCCCTCCCTGCGGCGCGGGCACAGCCCTGCCAGCCCCCTTACGGGCAGAAACGGGGGTCACCCCGCCGCCAGCGCGGGGGTCCCTGCCCAGCCGCGGGTCTGCCGCCCGCAGACCTGCCTCTCGCCAGCCCCAGCTCAAACCCCGCGCTCTTCCCCGAAACAGCAGCTCCGGCACCCCTCCGCCCTCCCTTCGGGGTGGGTTTCCAAACTTCCGCACTTCCTCGCTTTCCGGGGAGGTTGCTGCTTTCCTGAGCTCCTCTAAAAACCTCTTTGGAGGGTCGATGCGGTGGAGAAGGAAGCACATCTCCCCGCTTGCACCCTCTGGAGCAGCACCCCAAAGAGAGGGGCTGTGGGGGGACCGCATCATTTCCACCACTTTTATCCTCAGGGGCCTCGGGGTAATTTCCAAGACGCCCGGCACCAATTACATGTGCCATCACTTAGATCCAGGGAAAATGCTCCCCTCAAATTGAAAAAGATGGGAGAAAACCCCCCAAAACCCCCAAACCCTGCTTTCCGCAGGAGACCCCGACCCGAGGTGACCCGCAGCGGTCCCCCCCTCGCCCGGCTCCTCGTCACCGCAGCTGGCCGAGATATTTCGGGGGCCCATCGCCAGGCGGAGAAATGGGCTGCACGGTACCACGTCCCCCCCCAAGAACGAGCTTTCCTCACACCCCGACCGGGAGGACGTGAAGCGGGACGGGCTCGGCCGGGCGGGCGGGGGGGTCCCAATTGGTTTATTTTCCTTTGCGCCCGACCGCTCTCCGCACCCACCAGCGCCCAAACGGGGTCTCTCGGGAGGATGGCGTGGGAGGGAGATGCAGGGGTGGGATCCCTTCCGCACAGCGAGGATGCTGGGGGTGGACAAGCTGGGACAGAAACCCGGGATCTTGTGACTTCCGACATTTCCTCGCGGCTTTTTTCCCTTTTCCCTGAAACGCATCGATCTACCGAACCCCGCGGCGTCGGGGACGTTGTGCAACCGGGCCCTGCCGTCACCGCCGGACCGCGTTACGCCGCCGGGCACGTGGGCAGCGCCGATGCAATCGCCCCGTTTCCAAATCGGCCGCAACCGCAGCAGCGGAGACCCCTCTTGAGGGGGGGAAGGAAGGAAAAGGCCTCATAACCCCCTTAGAAGGAGATCTTTCCCCTCGGGAACACCCCAACCCCTTCCCACCGATTCAGTGGGAAAGGGGCTGCCAGCTCCGGCTTCCAGCCTGCTGGAGGGATGCAGAATGGAGCAAGTCATCCCACAGCGGCGGCCAGAGCCAGCCGGGTGGATTCTCTGATGTCTGATAGGGGTTGAGCTCATTAACCTCATTAGGGTGAGGGCACTAATGGGCTCCCTCTCTCCACGAAACACCCCGGGGGTTTGCCCCGGCTGGTGCCATCCCTACACCTGCGCCATTTGAGACCCAAGAAAACAGCTCTACATTTGCTGTTGCCATCAGCCCTTTCCCTCCGGGACTATCCCCTTGCAGACAGCACGACGATGCCCTCCTTCTTTCCCCCCCGCTGGGGCCGGGGTCCGTGGGGAGGAAAGGGGCACCCGGGAATCGGGGCCGGGGGGACGCCTGGGTGAACGCTAACATGTGCGGCCAGCGCTTGCGATGCTGAAACTCCGCGGCTGGGGAAAGCAGTGGGCGGATTAAACACAACCGATTTATTCCTCTTTTTTAAGTTTTTTCAAGATTTTTTTTTTTTCCCCTCCCTCTTCTTCGCAGGGGTTTTTCCCAGAAGGGGCTGTTTGGCCGGGAGGGAGAGAAGTAAAACCAAATGAAAAGCAGCACGTGCCGCCCCGCTGCGTGCAGGCGAAACCTCCCCGATAAGCGCTCGCGGGCCGCAGCCAGCTTTATCTGCCGCGTTTAGGATGTCGAAAGAGCGCGGGTGGGATCCCGTGCCCCCTCGGCCGGGGCTCCTTGGCATGCTGAGGCTGCCGGGGATGGCTCAGACGTCTCTTTTTGCTCCGACAGCTCCGAACAAGCGCGGCCGGGTCTGTTACGGCCGGGACAGTCAGGCGCAGCACAGGGCTCCCCGGCATTTCCTCCCCAGGACGCGATGCCCCAACGCGGCAGCAATAAGCGGGAGCCTCTCATCGCAGCCTCCCGCCTCCTCCATCGCCACGTGATGCGAAGAAACAGCCGCCAACTCCCAACCGGCCCGCAGGAAGCGGCTATCAAGAAATAAAACCCCCAAATCTCCTAAGCCCGTCGGCATCGGGCATCCCCAGCCATCCCGCAGCCCCCCCCCGCCCCGGACACCCCCCCGGGGTCCGATGGCGGAGCGCCAGGGATGGAGGGGGCTTTTCCCGTGTCACCCCGAAGCGAGCGGACTTCTCCCCCGGTAAGAAGGAGGTTTCCCGTCCGGCTGCAATACCGGTTTTACAATCGCGGGGACCTTGGGTCCCCGCCGAGGAGGTCACCTTTCCCATCTCTCCGATGGGTTTGGATGCGACCGCCGGCAAGGCTCCCCCCCCCACTGAGGTCATTTGTGGGAGCAAACAAGACGCCTCAGCGGTCCCAGCTCCCTCATTTCCTACCTAAACCCTCTTCAAAAAAGTTTGCAGCTCCCGAGCTTTTCCCAGGTAGGCAAAAGCCCAGCCGGAGCGTTCACTCGGATCAAGCCAGCCGCTTGTTAAGACATTATCGTCACGGAACACAGGCAGCAAGCCATTGCTTGTATTGCAAATTAGGTTGTTATTCCTGAAAAAGCCCCAGCAATATTCACTTTTATAAAAAAAACTTAATTAAGCTTGTAGCAGCCACCAGAAGGGCAGAGCGACCACCTCCAGAACGAGATCTGAATATTTGGGGGGTTAAACCCCCTCCTATACACGGGTACAAAAAGCATCAACCCAGCTCAACACATCGACCCAACTCCAACGCATCAACCCATCTCCAACACATCAGCCCAACTCCAACACATCAACCCAACTCCAACGCGTCAACCCAACTCCAACGCGTCAACCCAACTCCAACACGTCAACCCAACTCCATCCCCTCAGAGTCACGTCCCAGGTTGGCCAGGGTCAGGCAGGGACCCCCCCCGGTGCTCGCGGAGCCCGGGCATCGCAGCGTCGCCCATTCCTGCCAGGCCACGAGGCACGGACCCAGGGAGGGCTGGACAGCCGCCGTCCGTCTTTCTGTCCCTTCCGCACATCTACGGCATTTGTGTAGGCAATGTTATAGCGGCCACCGACGCAACGACACCGCCAACACGGCGGCTTTACGCTCTCGCAGGGGAGCTGAACGCGCGTTCGGCCCCGCGTACGCGCCGTGTGTCGGGCGCGTGAGCTAAAGTGTCCATAAATGGGTAAAAACGCTGGAACTGGAGCCTGAAGCCCGTTTTTCCCTTCGTCGCCCAACGGGAAACGGATGATCCGGAGGAAGGCGGTGATAGAGGGTCCAGGGAAGTGGGGGGGAACCCTCCTGCGGTGTCTACCCCCGACCGGGAGCTTCACCCTCCGAGGGGAGCCCACAGGCAAGTGGGGTATGGGGTGAAGCAGCGGGCCAGGGGTCCCCGGGCCCCCCCCGCCACCCACCCGGCTCGGCGGGGGACGGAGCCCCGGTGCCGCCCCGCATCCCTCCGGCTCCGGAGCCGCTGTCCTCCCGCAAAGCCCCACCGCGCAGCGGGGGCAGGATCGGGCCCCCGCACTCACCGGCGGCGGCGGCGGCGCGGTGCCTCCCCCGGAGCATCTCTACGGGGCCGGGCGGGGGGCTCGGCGGCGGCGGGGGGGGCCCTGCTGCCGCTGCCCCGCTCGGCCGGCAGCCTGCATTGTGCGGAGGAAGTGGGAGGAGGAGGAGGAGGAGGAGGAGGAGGAGGAGGAGGAGGAGGGCTGGGTATGCGTGTGGGCCGGCCGGAGGAGGGGACGGGCCGGGACGGGATGGGACAGCCCAGCCCAACCCGCCACATGTGCGCTGAGCTGGTCGGGGCTCTGCCCCGCTCTGCCCGGCGCGTTCGGAACGGGGGACTCTCGGCTCCCCCCCTGTTACGGGGAGCCCCGCAGCGGGGAGCCCCTGTTGTGGGAGGGTGCCCGTTGCAGCAAACCCCCCGTTATGGAGGAGTTGCCGTATGGGGAGCCTACGCTGGGGGGAAGCCCCATTAAGGGAAGCCTTCTTTGTACGGACCCCCCATTAGAGAGGACCCCCCATTAAGGGGAGCCCCCATTGCAGGCAGTCCCCATTAGGGAGAACCCCCCCATTATGGGGAGCCCCCATTGCAGACAGTCCCCATTAGGAATGACCCCCATTAAGGGGAGCCCCCATTGCAGACAGTCCCCATTAGGGAGGACCCCCCCATAAGGGGACCCCCCCCATTGCAGACAGTCCCCATTAGGGATGACCCCCCCATTATGGGGAGCCCCCATTGCAGACAGTCCCCATTAGGGAGGACCCCCCCCATTATGGGGAGCCCCCATTGCAGACAGTCCCCATTAGGGAGAACCCCCCCATTATGGGGAGTCCCCATTGCAGACAGTCCCCATTAGGGAGGACCCCCCCATTATGGGGAGCCCCCATTGCAGACAGTCCCCATTAGGGAGAACCCCCATTAAGGGGACCCCCCATTGCAGACAGTCCCCATTAGGGATGACCCCCATTATGGGGAGCCCCCATTGCAGGCAGTCCCCATTAGGGAGGACCCCCCCCCATTATGGGGAGCCCCCATTGCAGACAGTCCCCATTAGGGATGACCCCCCCATTATGGGGAGCCCCCATTGCAGACAGTCCCCATTAGGGACGACCCCCATTAAGGGGAGCCCCCATTGCAGACAGTCCCCATTAGGGAGGACCCCCATTATGGGGAGCCCCCATTGCAGACAGTCCCCATTAGGGATGACCCCCCCATAAGGGGACCCCCCATTGCAGACAGTCCCCATTAGGGATGACCCCCCCATTATGGGGACCCCCCATTGCAGACAGTCCCCATTAGGGAGGACCCCCCCCATTATGGGAGCCCCCATTGCAGACAGTCCCCATTAAGGGGAGCCCCCACTGCAGGCAGTCCCTGCATTGTGGGGAGCCCCTCTTAAAGAGTAGCCCCCATTACAGGGAGACCCCCCCCTTGCAGAGGAACCCCGGCACAGGGATGCCCCCCCAGCCTGAGCCCGGATCGGGGGGGCCGCAGAGTCCGGGTCTGGCCGGACACGAGTCTGTCCATCCGCAGGCAAGCGCTTTCCCACCTCGTGTGCAGGGAGGGTGGGAAACTGAGGGATCCGCTGACGGTCTGGGATGGGCTGGGGATGGTTTCCTACCCCCCCCCCCCAATCACCCCCCCCCCCAAAGACAACACTCCCCTCCTGGATTTAACCCCCCCGCACAGCACAAAGGCTCGAGCCCCAAGTCTCTTTACCGGCGTTACCACCGAGTGCTTCGCCAAGGAGTCGCCTCCGAAAAGTTCCGCCCGAACGTTCCCCAACTAATAATTAACCCTCGGAAAAGGCCCGTAAATACAATTAACCCAGTGACACAGATGCTGCCAGACGAAGCGAGTCGCCCAAGGAGCGAAGCGGAGTCGGGAGCGGGGAAATAAAGATTTCTAAGTGAGAAACGCAGATTTCTACTTTTCCAATAGCCTTTTCTCCCGATATAGCCCAAGCGGCCCCTTGCTCAGCATGGAGGTGCCTCAAAACGCCGTCATCTGAGCACGGTTTTATCGGAAACCAAAACCTCCGGGCGTCTTCGGATGGCGGGTGGCAGGAGAAAGGGGGGGCAAATGGTTCCCTGGGAGGTTTCCCAAGAGAAGGAGCGTTACATTTACTAAATGCGAAGGCGATGCGAGGGTTATTGACAGGGAACGGGCTTCGTGGATTATTTCAGGAAGGGATCTACCCCGGCCCCAGCTCGCCGAGGTGTACGGAGCCGCTCACCCTCTTCTTGGCCCCAGTTCAGCGCAGGGCTTAGGAATGTGCCTAATTATTAATACAGGTGATTAAGGACCTTACTGAACAAAGACCGAGACGCCGGTGTTTGAATTCTCCTCTCCTTGGCCTCGCAACCACTATTTTTTCTCTTACGGCTTTCTGTAATTTATAGCAGGTTTGTGGCAACAGCAGTTGATTCCCGCAAAGAAAATAAGTCCCTGGGAGGAGCCGGCTCTGGATTTCCAGTCCCTTAGCTCTGCTGTTTGCACACGATTGCTTCGTCTGGAGTTCGTCGATCACGTGCTGCCGTAGTATTTTCTTTGGTCGAATTGTAATGCAATTATATAATAATTATATATATATTAGATATTACGTATTAGTATGGACTATGTAATAGTCATCATATATTAAAACGAGCAAGCAGGAGGGTAGTAAAGCTTCTTATTTGGAGTTATGGTCCTAAAAAAAGTATCGGCGTTAATTTTTACCTCGCCGGAGAGAATTGCACTTCACTCGACGTGGCAGATAATCCCTTTAAGCTTGAGCTGGTTAAGCCATTTGCTTAACTTTATGCCAGAACACCCCTCCTCAGCCGTATTGGGACACATCTCTGCCTCCAGTCATTCAGCTGAACTCTTAAAACTGAATCTCACCGAAATCATCTCCCCGCTTTTCGGTCTGATGGGGCTTTTTTTTTTTTTAATCTGTAATTTCCGCCATATCCTTTTCCTCCTAAAAAGACTTTTTAAACGCTGGGACCCGTGGCAAGAGGTTTTCACGCTGGCCTCCTCTGATTTCTAGAGGGTGTTTTGGTTTTATGATGACTTTTTCTAAAACACACGTTATTTCCCATATAATCTCCCTCTTGAAATAACTCAGGGTCTTCCGTTGCCCTAGAGCAGAGAAGGGGGTTTCTACCTGTCCTCTAAGCAACCACCTGCTCCGTTTCCTTCTTTTTGCCGCGGATTTCCTTCTCTCCCGACTTCCTGCGTGATTCATCTCTTCGTCAGCAACCGAAATCGCCCGAGCGGTGACGAACCCGCTCCTTGCTGAGGCATCAGACCTGCCAGCGCCACGAGCACAGCAGCCACCAACCTCAAAAGAAACCGCTAATTTTTAAAATTTTTTATTTTTATTTTTATTTTTAAATTTTTTTAATTTTTTTCCCCGATTTTTTAAGACATAAGCACTTGGGAAAATGGCCTTTGGGGAAAGGTGATGCTCTGATGCACCCAGCGCATGGCTGAAACTCTTTGCCCCTCCACGGTGGGCGAGCACCCGGAGCGGGGGGCTCGGGGACCCGCCTGATGGGGAGCAGCCCAAGCAGCCCTTGCGGGGTCGATGTGAGCCCGGGGAGGCGAGGGTTTGTCTGAATCAGGCAAATTTTAGCCCTGTGGTTTCCCATTTTTCTTTTTGAGGCTTCTCAGCCTCGGCAGCGATGGCGCCTATCTTCGGGTTCATCGCTTGGGCGATTCGATCTGCGGTTTGCCGGGCTCGGGCTCCCTCCCAGCGCTCAGGAAACCTGCTGCCTTCAGATTGCCGCTGCCTCCAGCCCGCCGGCTCCCGGCACGGCTCCCCAAATGCCGTGCCCGAGTTGGGGCACCCGCTCCTGGGGTTCAGCCCTGGCGGGCGCGGGGATGGAGGGGCTCAAGGGTGGGAAATAGGGCATCAGGTTCCCTCCTCCGGGCAGCGTTTTGAGTTCGGGTCGTCGCTGCTCCCCAGTCGCTTCTCGTCCCAGCTTGTGCTCCCCGATTTCTCCCGGTGCTAATTAAGCCCTTCTGGGGGGGGTTAACCCCCTTTAGGAGGGCGGTACCCCAAAGTGACGCAGGCCAGGGGTCCAAGTGATGGGGAAGGGGGGGTGAGCGGTGGCTCTGGGGTACCTGGCTCCCGGACACGGCAAAGACGTGGCCAGGGGACAGATCCCCGCCCGTCTCATCTTCTTATGGCAGACGGGTCCAGGAGCATCTCGCTTTTATTCCTTTTCCCCCTTCTCTTCGATCCGCTTCCCCGTAAAGCTGTGCTCTAACTTCTGGAGAGCTGGTAGGCTTTAGCTGAGCTCTTGGCGACAAGAAGAGGTGAGATTTAAAGGTCGTCCGCCGCCCACGAACACCGCAACTACCAAGTTTTTAAACACAGCATCCTTCCGAAAAGTCTTCGGGTTTGCTCCCGGTACCCGGCCAGCCTTTGGAACGGGACCGGCCGCTTAGGCGGTGAGGAGAAAATCCCCCTCGCCTCCTCAAATCGTCTAGCGACCCCCAAACTATCCGAACGAAGCCCTAAGAGGATAACGAGAGATGCCCACCGGGTTGGTGTCCCCACGGATCCTTTCACGGGGGACGCCGGGAAGCGGCCGTTGGGTCTCCAGAGGAGTTCGCCACCGTTTTAGGGTCTCAGCAGCAGTTGTCCCCCGTCTCCTCGAGAGCCCGAGGAGGTTTCCTGGAAACTTCTTTGACTTCTACTCGGCGTCAAGCGAAGCCAGAGTGGGAAGGCGGCGCGCGGCCGGGAGCGGGGCTGCAGCGGCATGGGAGGCTGCGGGGTGACGTTTGGGTTTGGGCACCTGCAGGACCTCCCCCCCGCCGCGGGATGCAATGGCTTTTTTGGCTCCGGAGCCGTTTCGGAGGGGAGAGGTTGACAGGGTCCTCTTCTGCATCCGGACCGCGTCCCGTAGGGGATCAAGGCCAGTCCCCTGGGTGCCGTGGGGAATTTGGGACACCGGCACCCACCGCTTTGTCCAAGTAGACAAGAGGTGGCTTTAACCCTGTCCCACCGCACCCAGGGCTCCCGCCGGGGACTTCCCAGCCTCGTTAGCAGCTCTCGCCTCGGAAACATCCTTGGAGGCAGCAACGTCCTTGATGAGGCTCTAATTATTGAGCTAATTGGAGTAAGAGAGCTGTACAGACGGTCTTAATTTACACTTCACCTGTTCCCCACGCTCAGCCCGGCCGGAGCGAGGGGCTGGGTCTCGCATCACGCTGGCGAGCGGCGGAAAACAGGGATGAAGGGACGGAGCGGTGGCCGGGGGAGCCGGAGGGAGGAGGATGGAGGGTTATGAGCGAGGGCTCCCAACAGCTTCCAGGGCGTTGGAGTTTAAAATAGGCTTACGGAGAAGAGAGGAAGGTCAGGGTTTCTTCCTCCTCCACATTTCTTTCGGTGCCACGATGGGGCTGGAGGCTTTGAGAGCTGCCGGCTCTCCCCAAGCCCCCAGTGAGCGCTGGCTGTGCGGGGAGGAGACCCGAGCATCCTCTGAGGCGCCCGCTCCTGCATCTCTCCCAGATTCTGGAAGTCAGACCCCATGCTCTGAGGGCTGGGACTTTTTGGAAATGCCCCAGGAGGGGGTTGTTTGGTGACAGGGGACAGTTTTACAGCCTCTCCCACCCCTCCTTGTTCTGGAGCTCCTTCCACCCAGGGTGAGATGATTTTTTCGGAGGATTTAAGGAGAAACGAAGGCACAGGCAGGTCCGGTTGCTCACCCAGCATCGTGTCAGCTTCGTCTCCTTCGAAACTCGGATTTACATCACATCAGGGCCTCCAGTTATTTGTAAATAAAATAAAACAACCTGCACAACTCACTGCCCCAGGAAAGCAATGAAGACGAGACCCAGTAAACCATAGATGTAGGTATCTCATTATCTCTAGATAATTATCCGTAGATAATGAGATATCCAAACCCCAGCAACAGCGGAGTGGGTATAAATTCCCAAGGGACATAAAGCATCACCTTCCCACCCAGAAGACGAGTAACACCGAGGTGATGGCAGTGGAATTGCCCTTGCTTCCCTGCCCCAGACAGGGTGGGAGCAAACGCAGCCGGCCGAGAGGTTTTTCCTCTGCTAAACCATACCCTCAGCAAGCCGCTCTCAAAGGGACTCTGAAAACAAAACGAATCCTGTTCTCCCAGGGGGAGGAAAACAAAAATAACCCCGCGGATGAATGAGCAGCACAAAGCAAACTGCTGAGGCTCGGGTACAGTTTGGGAGCTGAAAGCTCTCCAGCTCCGTGTCCCTGGTTGAATTATTGCTTCTGCATTCACACGCCGTTCCTCCACTAAAAAAAAAAACACACACAAACCAAACCCTGGTGTTTCTTTCTGCTTCTGTTTCCCAGCGTGGGAGGTTTCGCCCGGCGCAACCCCCGGGGGGGCACAGGGAGGGAGAAGCCGAGCGGCCCCCGGGGCACCCGCTCCGGCCGCTGCCACCTTTCCCGGGGTGACGGAGCTTGCGGTGGGATTCGTTTATAGTCCTGCAAAATGCAGCCTCTCCCCTGCTTTATTCTTTTCTTTCTCGAGTGCAAAAACAAAGCCACCATTTGGCGGTTGGGGAGGCCATGAATTAGGGCTCTTGACAGCTCCCCGCACCCTCGGCGGAGGGAAGGTTTCCTGGAGCGGGACTGGCAGGAGCCCGGCTGCATCCGTGATGGGGTGAGGCTGCCAAGAGGTTTGCTTCGAGGCCGTGCCCAAAATCCTCCTGCTGGGATCTTCCCAGGCAAGTCCTGGGAGGCAGCCGGAGCAGCCGAGCCACCGGCTCGCCCCTCGGAGTGGCTCACGGGCTCATGAAACCCATCCAAAGCCTCGGCAGGAGCCGAGGAAAATCGCTCTAGCATGATGCCGTGGGCTTGAAAGCCCGTGGCTCCGGCGCTGAAGCCCGGCGGCCGGTCTGGCTTGGCCTCGGCATATTTGGATGCTCCAACCACGGGAAGTCCTGGGGCTGGGGCAGCCTCGGGGACGCTCCAGACACACTCACTGCTCTTTCGGAGGGTGCTGGGGTGGCTCACCCACTCCCTGCCTGCGGGAAGGAGACAACCCCAAACCCAGCGACCCACTGCGTATCCAAGGCAGCCCCCACGGCACGGCTTCTCCCGAGCACCAGGGCACGCGTGGAAGCGGAGGAGCTTCCCGGACCATGAGAAAAGGGCTTTCGCAGGAATCCCACACCCAGGAGCAGAGATCCCTGGGTCGGGGTTCCTCTGTGAGCTTCCCCTTCTTCGCCACCTCCTCATCCTGCCCTTCCAGCCCGGAGGCTCAGCCCCCTGCCCCGGGTTTGTTCCCTGGGCACCCAGCTCCCATCACCTCCGGGGACACCCCCAGCATTCCCCAAAGGCTGTTTTGGAGGAAGAAGAGGGGAGCAGGCAGGGCAGGGAAACTACCTTGCTCAGTGCTCCGTGGTGAGGAATAGATCTGTGGTCTTGAAAAAGGCTTGGATGTGGCAACAAGCAAGCCCAGGGAAGCTGGCAAGTTGCCCTCTGCTCCGGCTAGCAGCGGCCGTGCAGCTCCCGGACGCGGGAGCACCGGGATGAGCACCCACATGTAGAAGCCAGGCCCATGCCCCAGCACCCCACACCTGCCTGGGCTCCAAAATCAAGCCAGGTCCCTCTGCGGGACCGGGTCCCACCGCTCTCCCACGCACCAGCACGGCGTTCCTCTGGGGATGGCACCAGAGCTTGGCTCCCAAAGCCCCCCGGAGAGCAGGAGACCGCCCTCCTCCTCCCGTAGCAGGGAGCAGCCTGCTCCCAAAGCCCCGAGCCCCCAGCCAAGGGGGATGAGCCCCCAGCCATGGGGCAAGAGCCACCGCAGAGCTCAGTCCGTCACCCTGCCCCTCCTGGGCAGGGACAAGGGGTTGCAGACTTACAAGGGGTTGCAGACTTACAAGGGGTTGCAGGTTTTCCAGCTTTTTGGGATGCTGGCCTCCCTGGCATGGCTGTGATGGCTGTTGGCTTGGAGAAGCCTGCTGAGATTGGGGTGCCATCTCTTGCTGGCCAGGGGGTCCCCACGTCCCCGGGGACGGTGCCAGGGGAGCCGACAGCGAGCTAAGAAACTGCATCCTTTGAAGGTGCAGACCTTCGAAAGTGCTTCCAGCCGCCGTCCCTGACCCCACAGCACTCTCCATGTCGGCAGTTTGGGGTGACGGCGATGCTCGGGAGCTGCCCCGTGCCAGGCTCTGCACCAGAGAGAGCGGTGCGGGGGTCTGCCGCATCCCCCCGCAGCAACACCCATCCCCAGGGACCCACTTTGCCTCCCTGGGGCAACGGAGCTGGGGGAAGGGGGTGTCTCTCCATGGGATACCCAAGGGATGGGGTGAGGACTGGGACCTATGGGATCCCCTGCGCAAGTCGGCTGCGGCTGCGGCCCCCCGGGCGGGGGCAGCAGGAGAGGCAGCCGGGGAAGCACCCCAGGAGGCTGGAGGGGTCCCGGGAGGGCAATGCCGGAGCCGGGTGCCGGCTGGGCTGGGGCTGTGGGCTCCCACTGCCGGCGCCTAATGAGCACCATGATGTAACCTTGGGTAAGCCTTGCAAGAGATCAGCCTGAGGAAGTTGCAGTTTCTTTGTCGGATATGTTTACCTCTTTTTTTTTTTTTTTTTTCTTTCTTCTTTTTTTTTTCCCGCTCTGGCTGAGGTCACCCGGTTTGAACCTCAGTAACACGTGGACCTTCCTCCCCTTCTCCTCCCACCCCTGGCCACAGCATGCCCGCCCGGCTCGCTCCCAAAGAGAAACCCTCAACCTCTCTGACACTTTCCGCACTCTCAAGAGCAAACGGGGGTTGCATTTCTCGCTAAACTTGTGGTTTGGTTGCCTCAGAAATGCCACCTATAGCCACAAACGTACTTGATGCGATGACTAAGGATGCAGCTCTGGCTTGCACGGCCCCTGAGCGTTTTTTCCCATCGAAGTTGCTGGGAGAGGACGTGAGCACGGAGAAGGTGGGAGCACCTCTGGCACTTCCCAACCAGCAGCAGGATCACGGGTGCCTCCTGCGCCCCAGCAGCCCGGCTCAGGCGGCCGGGCCAAACAGGGGACGGCACCTCACGCGGAGCCACCGGACGGGAATCAGGGGAGACGGGGACGGAGGCAGAAGTCGATCAGGCAGAATACAGCCCCTGGGGCTGACCAACAGCCTGGGTGTTACGCTCCCCAGCCCAGGAGCTGCTCCCCAGTAGCTCCAGACCATCCCAGTCCCATCTGACCCGTTCCCACCTCCAACCTGCCCTTGCCCAGGCTGCTCCTGCCCTTTCCCTTCCACCGGCAGTAATGGGTGGGATGAGGGGGTGAAGACGCCCAGGAACGGATCCGGCTGAAAGATCAGCGGGCAAGAGGGGGAAAAAAAGGGGCTGATTTCCAATCCTGCACAGTTTCCAACTCCGGTGCAGTCCACAGCTGGCGCAGAGACCCACAAGGTGGGACTTGTTCGCTGGGTTGGCTTTGGTTTGGAAGCGGTTTCCAGCAGTGAATGCCGAGGATGCTGAGTTGTGTCTGTGCCGGGGGGGTGGCACATGTGCTGCTGCGTATACCTAAAGCCCAGGAGTGGTTTATTGATTTATTTCTATGTGGTTCCCAGTGTGGGAATGCCTAGGAGACCCTGTAACCCCTGGACTCTGTTCTCCGCCAGTTATCTCCGATATCTGTGTGCTTGGGTGCTCACTGGGGCCGGCCCACAGCTATCAACCCATGAGCTGCCTTCCACCAGCCCGCACAGGCCTCCCATGGACACACCGAGATGCTCCCAAAGTCTTTAAACCATTTTTTGTCCCCCCCTGACCGGGGTCAGAGGGGGGTTCACCTCTCCAGGGTGTTCGCATGGCATTGCTGCGGTGTCTCTGACCCTCCTTTACCCGGTGTGGGAGGACGGGCGGCCGCGCGGCTTCGTGGTGAGTTCGGTCATTCTCCCTTTCTGCCTGCAGAAACCGCTGTCTCAGGAGAGCTGGAAACCCTCCAAAGTCTTCTGCAAGTCTTCCCAGCTCTGGGCTGGCTTCGGTCCCGCTCTGGAGGTTGCTCTCTTTCCTATAGGAAGGTCCAGGGTGGTTTCTCCTCTTCCACTGGGAATCCTCAGCACATGGCACTGATGGGGAGGAGGACACCAAGAGGGATGAAGGTTTTCTAGAGAAGGGCCAAGCTTGGCTACTGCCAGCAACACTGAGCCACAGACCTGAAGGCCTCCCGAGAGCTCCTGTGGGAACCCCAAGGACAGGGGTGGAAGGTGTCAGGGTGCAGCCTCCCACAGGACTCACGGCTGCGGTGGTGGCCACCAAGTCCCCGGAGCTCAGAGGCTTTTGCTGTGCTTGCAGACAGGTCCCTCTCTTGCAAAGATCATCTCTTCTTCTTCCTCCCGGCTGGTGCTGGGTCTCTCGGCCGGCGTCTTACCAGTTTGCTCCGCTCCCCGCCGCCACGGAGCAAGTTGTGAGCATCGCTGGTCCTGAGCAACCCAAACTGTGTGTGGTACAGGTGATAAAAACATCAGAGCTCGTGGGGGAGGGCTGCCTTCCTCCCGGTGGGACGTCTTCAAGGAGCTCCACGCAGGAGGGGATGTCACGGGAGACTAACTGGAGCTACACGTTTTTCCTCTCCTGGGTGGTTTGGCTTGAGGTCTCACCAGAGGAGAGAGCAGGACCATCCCCTTTATCTGCCGGGGTGGATTAGGGCTCGTCTCCTCCAGCCTGCAGAAACGCGGCTTAATTGCCGAGGTGGGACCAGGAAGAGGAGACTTCTCTGTTTACTCACATAGTTTTAGCGTGAATAACACACACGTAGCCTGGCTCCAGCTTGACTTCGGTGGGGCTGTCAGAGAGCGAGCCCTTCCCCTCCCGGCTCACCCAGCCCTTGGGTTATCAGGATGGGCAGGAGAAGCTCTGAAGTGGAAGGACGTGGGGATTTCAAACCCCTCCTGCACCGTCCCAGCTGGGGGCTGGTGGCCACAAAACCCTTCTTGCCCGGCACAGCAGCTCTCTCTTCTCTTTTCCCCTCCCTCCCCCTTCGTTTTGGCATACAAGGAGCTGCTTTGATGCCCTCACGAGACAGATTTTCCGCCGATAACCCATCCTTGTGGTTGCTCCTGTGACTAGCTCCTACTGAGTCATTCCTCCTGCCGGGCCAAAATCCCGGCGGCTCCAGCTCCCTCCGGCCACCTTGGGAATGGGGAGAGCCTCTTGCCCTCATCCCCACCAGCAGCAAATAACCCACCCCTGCTCCCCACCCCTCTCAGGGCAGCGGACGGAGCCGGCGATGCTCGTTGTGTCCTGGGCGGCTTTCTTTTCCAGGAATTGCTTTTGGAAGCCCTCCTCAGCCTTCTGCATCACGCTGCCCTCCGGCAAAGGGCTTTGCAGCTTAATTGTACGGAGAAGCATCTCCTTTGGGCTGCTTTGAACCCGCCGGCTGCTGGATGCGTTTGATGGCTCTGGTTTTTACACAACAAGAGGCAGTGAGTAATCACCCCCTCATTTATCTTCTCTGGACTCGTTGTGATATTACAGACCTCGGTCACGTCTTTCCCAGCCTGTTTCACCACCCATCGCACAGGAGCCCGAGTTTTCACGGAGGCGGGCAGGGGGCTGTGGCTCTCCGAGGGCGTTTGCCCTGGGGAGCTACCGGGGGAAGGACGTTCGTGGGATTTGGGAAGGCTCCCGTTCGCTGGGGCCATGCAGGGTGCGGGGAGGCTTGTCTGGGAACATCTCGTGCTCTCCAGCTGCTGGCAACGGGAGGTGGGGATGGCTCCCGAAGGTTATTGCCGTACGGGTGAGGTAAGCTGGATTAGCGCAGGGAGGTTGGGAAAGGGTCCGGACCCTCTTGCCCGGACTGGGGCCGTATTGCAGCAGGAGCACGAGCAGCTTCTCGCAGCACCCTGGGGCCACAGGCAGGCAATTACCGCCCTGGTGCGCCGGAACGCCTTATTGCCCTCGTAAAAACCTCGTTTCACTCATCGGGCTAATGCGGTTTTTTAGCCAGGGCAATTACAGTCTCATAAAGGGACCGCTCGCCACCTCCCTCCCACCGCCACATCCCTGCTGCCCCTAAGCCTTCTGCATGCTCTGCCCTCACCGCGGCCTTTGGTGGGGCTTGGCTGCAAAAAGAGCCAGGTTTTTTCCTTCTCCTTCCCAAGGCGGCCTCCGAGCCCATTTGCTCTGCAGTGAGAAGGAAGAAAAAAACCCGAAAACCCCACAAAAAGGCCATTTATTTTTCCCCCTTTTTGTTTTGCACCGAACCCACGGGCACAGGGAGCTGCCGGAGCAGGAGCGCTCGGGGTTTTGGCACGGCGGCCGCCCGGCAAAATGCAGTTGGCCCGTCCCATATATAGCGCCGGGGGTGCCGCAGGATCCGGCCCCGGGGAGCCCGCAGCCCACGCGGAGCCGAGGCAGCCGAGTCTGCCAAGCTGCCGGCGAGCTGGAGATGAACCTGAAGCCATTCCTTGACTTGGGAGCCGGCCAAGTTGTGTTGGCCAAGTGTCTTCTTTATTCCCTTCCAGGCTTTTTCCGTGCCTGGGTGTATTTCCACAGTGCAGAGTTGGGTGGAAAATTACCGGCGATGCTCCGGTGCCAGGTCCCTGCCCCGGCAGAGGTGAGCTAAGGCTGCGCGTTCAGCTGGGGAACTCCTTGCCACGGGATGCTGCTGGGGCTGAAATGCCTTGAAGAAGCAGCTAGATCATTTAGGAAAAGAAACAGAAGGCTATTAAAACCAAATATATGTATTTTTGATTAGAAACGCTTCTCTGGAGAGATCCATATGTCGCAGCCCACGGGAGAGGGGTTTGTGCAGCCTGGGGCTTGCTCCTCCGAGATAGCACAAGAAACCACAAATATATCCCAAATGGCACAAAGCAACAGATGAACCAAGACAAATCGAGATAAACGATGCGCATCAACGCCAAAAGCCCGAAAACCCAACCAAGGGCCTTGCAAATAGCAACGGTGAAGAAACGCTTCGACGCCGAGGAGCAAACAAGCCGTCAAGTTTCAACCTGCGATCTCAGGTTTTGCAAGAGGCTTTCCGAGCGAGCGCAGGGCTGGTGTTGCTATAGGGAAGGGGGAATATGTGCTGGGAAATAAAAGCAAATACCCCGTTCAGAGGGAGGACGGCAGCATCGGCAGAGAGCTCGGGGTGACAGGGGCTGCCCGGGTTTGGTCCAACGACCCGGGGATGGATGGATGGGTGGATGGATGGATGGGTGGACGGATGGATGGGTGGACGGATGGATGGGTTGCTCCAGGAGCAGGGAGCAAGCCCTGAAGATCTCCTTTCTGCTAACCAGGGTGTGATTCATGGACAGCAAGGCCGGCCAGCCGAGACGCTGCTCCTCTAAGGACGCAGAGGGGAACGTCACAATCCTCTTGTTACGGGAAACCCCTGATTTCAACATGCAAACCGAGGAGTCGAGACCTGGGCGCTGCTCTCAGCTCAGCTGCAGCCTCCCCGTGACCCAGGAGCATCCATCCCAGTGTGGTTGCCCGCGGGACTTGCACCCATGTCATGCCTCCCAATGCCTCTCCTCATTAGAAGGTGCAGCAGGGAAGGTGTGGGACCCCCTTGGGCTCTTTACAAGGGCTGAGTGGATGCCTCTGGGCTCAGGGATGCTCGCCTGACCTGGTTCCCATGCCGCAGGGCTCCGGGGCGGCTGAGCCAGGACCAGCGAGAGGGATGGAGCATGCCCCGCTTACATCCAGGTCACTGGAAAATCCCCTTGGCTGGGACAGAAGCGGCATGTGGACACCGCATACCTCGGAGGGCCGAGCTCAGCCTCTCCCCTCCGCTCCCCTGGCTCTGCACCTCCAGCCTTCCCAGTTTTCGTCTGAAACGACCGATTTTTGCTGGTATTTGTGAACAGTTTTTGCTCTTCCAGCCAGGAAGGGCAAACCCAGGTGTTGGGTGCCCATAAAAAGAAAACATCTGTTTGGCAAACACGGCAAAGCCATTCGTCACCTCCAAATCCCCTTCTTCCCACGCAGCAATTTTCAGTGCCTGGAAAGGAAAAAAGATAGTAATAAATGAGTGAAGTTCTTGGCTGTACCTGCATTTTTGGATGCAGGCTCAAAGCTTGGGCTGCGGAGCCTTCTCCAGGCTGGTATGGGAGAGGAGGTCCCACCAGCCAACTGCTTTGAAGTTCAAGCTCTTCTTCTCCATCCCTCTGTTACTGGGATGGGGACTTTAGGGCTCCCCTCCTGGTCCCCAGGTTCCCTCAGCAGAGCTTTTCTTGTGAAAACCCTCAGGGAAGGTGGATAGAAAGGAGGTGGTGGTGGGGTAAGCCATGCTCCCAGTGCCAGGATGCTTTTTTCCACCCCAGGTAGTGGAGACAGACGGCTGGTCAGGGCTTAGGGCTGAAATGACCCTCTGCCCTGCATCTCCCCCTCCCGGTACCCACGTCCTCATCACCTTACAGGTCATGGAAACCGGTTACAAGGAGGCTTACCCCCGGCTGATCCCTCTCTCGGGGATACCTGCTGCCGTCTGATTTCCAGCGTCTGGATTAGCCCTTCCCACCCGATGCCTTCAGGGAACCACAGCTTGGCCTGGGCTCAGCATCTCCCCCCAGGCTGGGGGACTCCCCGGCCCCAGCTGGCAGCCGGCCTCGATGCCACCAAAGTTCCCGGGGACTTCCCAGGGCTGGTCCGGCTGCTCCCAGCCCTGCCGGCATCGGGGCCGAGTGAGAGCAGCCAGCTGGGGCTGGGCAGCCTTCGAAAGGGCTCACGCTGCACCGGCCAGGCTTGGAGAAGCTGCCCCGATGGGATCTCCTCCTCCTTCTCTTGCTTCCTTATGAGCTTTTTCTGCTTCGCCTGGTCTCCTTTAGCCCCGTTCAGCACCCCAGAAATGTGGGGACCATCCCAAATCCGTGTTCTCCAAGCTGCAGCTAAGCCAGCCCTGCAGCAGGGCAAGCGGCGTGATTGCACCTGTAAAATCTGGAGCCTGCCTGTGGTGTTCCCCCCACCAAGGTGAGATTCACGTGGTAAAAGCGCTCAAGAGCCCCAATCTCTAATCACCTCCTCTATTTATTTGTTCTCCTTCTTTGCCATCACCAATCACACGCAGTTACACATTTCCTTTGATTTTTGCTGCAATACAAACTCACTTACCAGCTATTTTCTTGGTCAAGTACTTCGGTTGCACCATCCCAGTGATTATTGGTATTGAGAAGCTGCTGGAGAGATGTAACCACTCCTGGAGAGGGCAAGTTTTGGCCAGCCCTTGCTTCGCTCTTCATTTCTGCCATTATATTCCTGACACGCTGATGGCGTGCTCCGTGTCCCCGTGCACGCCCGGTGGTCATCCCCACGTCCCCGTCACACCGGGCGGGCAGGAGGTGGGTGCTCCGGAATTAACTGCAGCCTTGGTAAGGAGCTGCGTGCAGGTCCTGGCGAGATGTCACCTAGGACCAAAGAACGTGGGACCACGGCTGGCTGGAAGGGCTGCTGCTTTGATGCCCCACAAGGGTGTCGGGGCACGTCGCGGGCACCCCAGCGAGCACCCAGGCAAAGCCATGGGAGATGCACCAAGCTCCGGCAGTGGAGGAGCAGCCGCCTCTGCTCTCACCCACGGTTGACCGACAGCAGCCATCAACACCAGGACCTTCATCCCCAAGTCCCTGGGGGCTTGGTCAGCCTGGCTGGTGGTTTGAAAGCTGCTGGGGGACGTTGATAATACGGCTACGGAAGTGCCTTTGAGTTAAGAAATGGGGTCAGAAGCCATGCAGAGGTGGTGTACACCCAGCCCCTGGTCTCTGGCTGCTAAAACATAAAGCAGAACCCCTCTCTGCCACCCGAAGGCCACCAGGTCTCCCCGGGGCACTCTTGGGTACCATGATGCCACCTGGGATGGGGACCTTCACGGCCCGCATGCTAACAAAACCCAAACGCACAAGCTTTGTCCTCAGGCAGGCAATTAGTGTGCTGGGCTTTGCTAATGCTGCTTGGAGAAGCTCTGCCAGGCAGGGCAGGTCCTGGGTTTTCCAGACCTTTCATCAGTTGGCCGGTGGCGTATGTAAATCCCAGCTCAGGGAAATCCTGGTTGAGCTCTCCCTGTTGTCCACAGTCACAAAACCCGGCACTTTCCCATCAAAGCCCAGTGCCAGTAGAAGAGCTATGCTCAGTGCGTGGTCCCATCTGTCCTCCAGAAGGTAATTCCCATCTCAGGAGCCCACCTTGGCCTCTACAGGACATTTTAGCCCCAATGGGACCTTTCATCCCTGAGCAATGATGATTTTTTTTGGAGAAAGCTCCATTACCCAGCCGTGCCCTGCTGGCTTTGCCCCCGAGGGATTGGGGACGGGCTGGGGAGGCAGCACAGGATGCCCCATAGCCAACTCCATGGCCGTACGGACCAAAGCTTGGAGACACCATCATGGCCTCCACGCTAAGCATGGGATGGTCATAAGATGGTGCCATCCCCAATATCTCCATCATCTTCCTCCTCCCCACAAAATTGTGGGCAGCGCCCGGGGAGCTCCTCCTCCAAGGCACCTGGAAACGCATCTTGGTACCACCTGGGAGAAGCAGTTCGGAAGTCCAGGAGAAAAAAAGAAATCCCAGAGGATAAATCGATAAACCGCTGCCGAACACAGTTTTAATTATCATGATTAATGCAGACTTTGGTGGGAGGAAGGAGAGAAGAAGAGCTGGCCACGTGCGGCTGGCGAGGCTGGGGGAGCAGAGGTAGCTCTGATTTACCCGGTTAAGCAACGCGGATTCGTCTCCAGTTGTTTGCAGAGAGCAAAGATTGAGAAACAGATTGATTGCGCAAAACAGACGTTAACACATTTGTAACCCAAAAAACATGAAAAAAACCCCCAAACCCCACATTCCTGCAGTGACACCCATCAGCTCCTCCCAAATACACGTGGCCGCTGTTGACATGGGTTCAGTGAGCACGGGCAGGAGCTGGCAGAGGAGCGGGCAAGCCGCCCCGCCGGGAAGATGGCCATCAGCCGCAGAAGCTGGGAGGTTTTTTGGAGCCAACCTGCCCGCCTTGGAAACACCCGCCTTTGCCTTCCTCATTTCAGGGGGCTCTTGCCAACGCCAGCTCATCTTGGGCATAATCCCCCCCCTTTATCTGCGGCTTCCCCATCAGCCCCGAGGCTGCTCCTTCCAAGCTCACCCCACTGATCCGGCTGGGTGGCTGCTCCTTATCGGCACGGGCCGGGGAGCATCGCTTCCCTTCTCCCCTCCGGGGAGGCATGCCGGGTGAGATAAGGATCCACCGGCTCCAGCGCTGGGGCAGGGAGGGGAAGAGGCCCCCCCCCAAAGCATGGGAGTGACCCCCAAGGATGAGTTGGAGGAGACCATCTGCCATCAGACACCCGCTCTGCCAGAGAGCCCGAGGGCACCTCGTGCCGCAGCCATCGCCTACGTGGCTGTCGGGCGCCCATCGCCCGGGCATGCCTGCGAAGGCAGTCCCACGGCTCATGGAGAGGCGAAAAATTAACATAAAATGAGATAAAACCAAAGGAGGAGGTGCGGGAGGAGCGTTGCACCTCACCAGTCCTTCCCAAAGCCCTTTTTTCTAGAGCTGCAGCGGAAGAAAAGGGATTTTTCTCCAAAGCTTTGCGCAGATTGAGACCAGTGGAGAACCGAGACCTTACCACATGCTTGGGAAAACCCAAACGCATAACCACGGTGTTTTGCATCTCTTCCTCTGCTGGGCCTGGCGGGATGCCGGGGAGAGGGGGAACCCCAAAACCCAGTGAGGGGGGATCCACCTCTACCACCTCCCTGGCCAGGAGGGACCCTGCTCCTCTTCTCCATCAGCCTGCCCATCAGGGGAGGGAAGGGGAGATGTTGGGGTGGTGGACCCTCACCTGGACCATCCCACCCACACACCCGCGAGCGTGTGATGGGAGGGATGCCGGCTCTGGGGGGGGATTTGGTGATGCCTGCAGAGCGGGGCTGGGAAGGGCTCACAGGGAAGCATCGGGACTCAGCGGGCGAAGCCGAGGAGCCGGAGCCGAAAGGCAGCTTCCCTCGGCACGCCGGCCGAAGGCTGGGACGCGGCCGGCCGGGATTTTCAGCGGCTGAGTGAGCCGGCAAAGCAAACATTAGCAAAGAGCTCCCGAGTCATGTAAACAAACAACCAATTAAAAGATGAAATAAATCTCCCAGGTACATAACCTTTCTATTTAAACACCGGCCAGGCCTGGAAGAGCTCCAGAGCATCTGACCCAGCGACGCCTGTGATCTATGTGCCGAGCTCCCGCGGGATGAAAGCGGTTGAGTTTCAGGGAGTGGCTTTAACTTTCCCCCCCCTAATTATATTATTCTTTCTTTCTCGCGTTGGTTTAATTCGGAGGGAAAGCCCCCAGCCCCTTTCCTTCTGCATCCCCTTCCCCATGCGGGGCAGGACCCGGCAAGTCGCTGCCTCCCTCCCCGGCTCGGTTCCTTTGTCTATGGAATAGGATTGACTGCGTTGACTTGTTAATTATGGAATTTAAGGCTAGTATATAGGAAACACAGGGGCCAAATTAACCCAGCGGCCTTAATGGAGGAGTGAGAAGAGAAAAGCAAGGCTTTAAATGGAGGGCAGACATCCCTGGGGAGAGCGCAGCACGAGGTTTTGCAGGGATGAGGATGCTCCTTCAACAGCAGGTCAGGCCCTGGGCGTTTTAAAGTCAAAAATCCTGAAGCAGGCAAAAAATGATGGGTGTCTATGGGAGAGATGTTGGGGTTTTTTTCCCCCCAAGCCCTGCGTTTGGGGAATACTTATTTTAGCCTTAAAGATCCGGGGTGGTATGGCCTTCACGCCTTACGCTACCGGGACAGAGCGAGCAAGGAGCCATTGTCTAAAACAGGAGCCAGGAAAAACACCAAGGGAAAACAGTGCATTTTGTAAAACTCACCTTTAGGCAGAGCAAGCTGGGAGCACAGCTTCACGGCTGTGCCGTCCTGGAGCACCTCACCAGAGCGGCTCACCCCTCACCGCGTCCCCATCTATAACGACGGGGTCGGTGCGAGCAGCCGGCAAACAGTTCCCATCGCAGCCGGACCGGATAAGCATCGTTCACTTAGTTGGTAGCGAAGGGTGATGCTTGGTAGCCACGTGCTAGGGAGGTGAGGGTTAGAATCCAGGCTTGGGGCTTCTGACCCCCTCCAAGGTGCTTGTGCTGATGCTTGCAGGGGTATTTAATAATAAATACTTAATAATAACCCAGCACCCAGGAGAGAAAACAAACCTGACCGTCCGGAGGGCTGCATCCTCCATCACCACGGACTCAGTCCAGCCCCCTGGGAACGGTGACACCACCCTAAAGATTTACCCTAAAGATTTTACCGTGCTTTCTGTCCCCTACAACTCAGCTGACGGATGCGGGGGACCAGCTCACGGCTGGTCATTGAGCCCCGCGGCCGGCTCCCTCCTTTCAGCACCCAACACCATGCTCCCCCCGAGCTGCCAGACCCCCTCATCCGCTCTCGATCTTCCCCGTGCAGCCGCTCTGCTGATTCAGGATAGCGGGGGAACTCGCCCCGGCCAGCTTCAGCACAGCCTCTCATCCCAGGCTTAACTTTAAGCCCAGGCTGGGGTCCCGCAGAGGACAGCAGGCTTCACCCTGGGCAGAAAGCAGTCGAACGCCCCAGCCGAGGTCACGGCCAAGTTACGCTGACCCTTTCCAGAGTGGGGGGAATGCACTGTTTTAATTAGGGTTGCTAATTGAGCTTAAATCCACGCACCTGCAGGCTTTCATTGCCCAAAACTAAGTGAGGAGGCTGTGGCGTTAAGGATGGCTAAGGGGGAGCTGGGGAGCATCGCTGCTTTTCTGGCTGAATGCTTCTTTTCCACGTCAGCCCGATGCCAGCGCCTCTCCACGCCGCCAGCCCATCGGGTCTCGGCCGTCCCTCACCTCTTTTTAGTTTTGGAGAAAGAAAACACTTGCTCGACACCAGGCTGGAAACTCTTTCAACCCTTAGTGACAGCATTTCGTCTTGAATAAAAACGGCTTTGTTTGAGGTGCAGGGTGTAAACCGCGGCAGGTACCAAAGCATCCCGCTCTGCCCCACTACCAGGCCCCCCTGCTCCTGCACGAAATATTTGGGGGCAGGGACCAATGGGAGATGCTGTCTGCTTAAAAGATTAAAAATATCTCCTGATTTAGAGGCCAAACACACAGACCCAGCCCGTGCACCAGGGACCGGCAGCTGTCGCCCTCCAGAGAAGGGATGGAGGGGGGTGATGCAGCTTGGACATGTCCGCATCTCCAGCAGGGAGCAGGTACCCCCCAAATCCCACTGCAGCAGGGATAATCAGTGGTACCCCCCAAACCCCACCGCAGCAGGGATGATCGGCGGTCCCCCCCAAATCCCACCATGGCAGGGATGATCAGCGGTCCCCCCCATACCCCATCATGGCAGGGATGATCGGCGGTCCCCCCCAAACCCCATTGTGGCAGGGATGATCGGTGGTCCCCCCCAAACCCCATCGTGGCAGGGATGATTGGCGGTCCCCCCCAAACCCCATCGTGGCAGGGATGATCGGCGGTACCCCCCAAATCCCACCATGGCAGGGATGCTCGGCGGTACCCCCCAAACCCCGCTGCAGCAGGGATGATCAGCGGTACCCCCAAACCCCACCACGGCAGGGATGCTCAGCGGTACCCCCAAACCCCACTGCAGCAGGGATGCTCAGCGGTACCCCCCAAACCCCGCTGCAGCAGGGATGCTTGGCGGTACCCCCCAAATCCCACCGTGACAGGGATGCTCAGTGGTACACCCAAACCCCACCGCAGCAGGGATGATCAGCGGTACCCCCAAACCCCACCATGGCAGGGGTGCTCGGCGGTACCCCCAAACCCCACCGCAGCAGGGATGCTCGGCGGTACCCCCAAACCCCACCGCAGCAGGGATGCTCGGTGGTACCCCCCAAACCCCACTGCAGCAGGGGTGCTCGGCGGTACCCCCAAACCCCACCGCAGCAGGGATGCTCGGCGGTACCCCCCAAACCCCGCTGCAGCAGGGATGCTCGGCGGTACCCCCCAAATCCCACCGTGACAGGGATGCTCAGCGGTACCCCCAAACCCCACCATGGCAGGGATGCTCGGCGGCCCCCAGCTTCAGTCCTCTCCGAGCCCCCGCGACGGATGGGGCACCCACCTCCGGCGGCACCAACCCCACCCGCCCCGGAGAGGAATTTATGAGCAGAGAGCAGGGTAGGGGGAAAAATAGACTGAAGCCAAGAAAACTTGCCCAGACAGGGAAGTGAAAGCCCCAAAGATAGCGCTCCCACTCTTTCACATCGGGGTTTTCAGTAATCACAGCTGCTTTCACTTCTCCTTCGCCCCTCCGCCTGTTCCTCCACCGGTGGGTTTTGGTTCCTCTCCGCTCCCCCGCCACCTTCCCCCTTTTGAGGCTGAACCTTCAAACCGCTTCAGCTTTATTTCCAGTTTCTAAACCGCAGGGGTGCCGCCGGTTCCCATGTCCCGCGCCGGCCTCTGAGCCTGCGGTCCCCTCTGAGGAGCTGCGGCCACGGCGGGGATGGGGGACGATGCTGCGGCCGTGCCGGGATCGCTCCCGCTGCGGAGGGCTGGCTCGGGTGGATGCTCGGGGTGGGGAGGACGGGTGCTGGGTAAGGGGAGGAGGAGAGGGGTGAGAAATAAGCAGAGCAGAAAGTGGAACTCTGCTTCTCCATGGCTTTTCCCACATCTTCCACTTCCAATAAAGCCCCAATAAATACAACTATTATTATTATTATTATTATTATTATTATTATTATTATTATTATTATTATTATTATTTTAAAGAATCAGCGAACAAAGCCGGCGCTGGAGGGAAACATGGGGCTTTGTTCTGCTTTCGGTAATTTTAGTGCCAACGCATGCAAACGCGGGCGAAGGGTCAATATTGACTTTCCGCTGAAGCAACCGGCAGGGTTCATTGACTGGAGGAGTACGGGCGCTCCAGCTGCGCCAACCTCGCTGCGGGCCGCACCCTGCCCGCACCCTGCCCGCACCCTGCCCGCACGGCAGGAGCTTTTGCCTTTGCTGTGAAAACCTTTCTACGTAAAAGCGATTTCGTATCGATGCAAAAATGCTGCCATAAATAACGAGTCGTCCCGCCGCCGCAGGGCATCTGGGAGCCAAACCTGCCCCGGGGATGCGGAGGATGCGGGGGCCAAGAGGTTATCCCCGAGCGGAGCGTGGGCAGAGGTCTGCCGGCGCCTCGGCACCTCTATCCCGGAGCGGAAGGTCTCTCCTCCACACAAACCCACTCCGCAAGCCCAGGGCTTTATCAGCCGCCATCTCCCTTGGCAGCGGTGAGCAGCCAAATTTTGCTGCCTTTATAAAGGGGCCGCGTTTGCCGGGTCGAGACGCGGTTGCACCGGGGTCAACGTTCCCGAGGGCAGCGGGAACCTGCCTGCAGGCAGCCGCCGGGTCAGGGCTTTCCCCGCCGCCCCCCCCGCCACCGTCGAAGGAAGCCTCGGCACAGCGGCGGCTTCTCCATCCACGCGTCCGGCAGGCACATGGCACCGCCCGGCAGGGCGAGGGGACGAAGGGACGATGCTTCTCTCGCTTGCCACTCATGCAAGATTGCTCCCAGACCCCACGCTGGCTCCTTATCCTCAGGGAAGCGGTGCGGTGGTCTGGAGGGCGGCTGCAGCCCCGGGGAGGGATTCTGCGGAGCACAGTCGGCACCGTGCAAACACAACGGCAGCTCGGGTCATAAATTATTTCCAGTTAGGAAGCATCCCCCCGCTCGGCTGACCCATGGAGTTTGCCTGGAGCTGTCCCATGGCCTCAGAACTGCAGCAGATTTGGGGGACGGGAGCCCAGGCGAAGCGAGCTGTGCTTTCCTGCAGCAGGGACGGGCGGTTTCCAGCTATTTTTTTGGGCACATTACCATTTTGCCCCATTTTTAACCTGATCCCCCCTCCTGCGGCTTCTGCCAGCCGTGGGCTGGGCTCTCTACCAGTCACATTCCTTAGGGCTGACGTGGCTTTTCTTTCTTCCCCCATCCTTATCACGCTCGAGTTCGTGAATCATATTTCTCCAAAGTTATAAACCACCCAAGCAACCGGTGTAAATCAAGCGAGACAGAAAGCAGAGCCAGGCACAGGGGTTTGGGCCGCTCCGGGGGCACGGCTCTCCCGGGGAAAGGCTCTTCCAGCTGTGCAAGGAGCCCTGCAAAAAGAAATCCCTTTTATAAAGCTTTTCTTGCTGCACTTGGTCCCCCCAGGGCCACAAATTCTGCCTTCCCTTGTTTCGGCGGTGGGAAGACGGGGCGGCACGCTGCCTGCCCTGGCACGCTCGCCCGCCGTGTCGGCGGGAGGGAGGATGTGGGGGGATTTTCTGGCTACCTCTGCCAACTGCCGGGCTGGTGCCAGTGGGGCTGATGCTCAACCCTCCGCAGCCCCGTGCGGGCAGCCTGGAGGTGGCACCGGCCGTCGGTGACTTGCCGGAGGCTGCCTGCCATCGGACCGGGGGCTAGAAGCACGCCAGGCTCTCCCGGCGTTCAGACCGGGGTGTCTTTGCAATCGCCCTTGACGGAGCCTGATTTTCTGAGTCTCCACAGCAGAGCCCATCTCTCTGTGCTGCCTCCAGGAGCCTGCGGCCAGGAGCAGACTGATCTTCAGAGAATCACAGAATGATCACCTTAACTGCCATGACTACATGCCTAAAAGGCACCTTTATCCTTCCTCTTCCCCGCCGGCATGAAGGCTTGCTGGTGGGTCTGCCCCCTTTATCCCCTCTTTTCTCCCCAGAGAGTCGGAAAAGTACAACGCCAAAGCCAGGATTCCCAGAGAAACAAATCCCAGTCTCCACCTGAAGGACAACATGACATCCCACGAACAAAAAGCCAAATAGGGTGAGACCTAGCAGGGAACAACTGCCCCGATCGGATTATTTCTCTCCCCCTCTCCATGCATCTTCGAGCATCTTCAGCCCCTGCACGACTCCTGAGAAGTACAGAAACCCTGACCAGCAGAGCCCTAAGGAATTCAAGCTTCTAATTAAGCTCAATTACTCCTGGAAACAATTTTTAAACTATCCACCGAGGCTGCTGGCCAGGGCAAGAACACTGCACCTGCAAGTTTTAATTGCAAAGTTGTCACCGCCAAAGCCAAGCTATCGGTGTGGTTGGTGCCAAGGAGTCTGTGCCGAGTAGTGCCGCGTCCTTCGGCACCATTCTTATCGAAGGCTGGGGCGGCTCGGCTGCTTTCTAACGTCTCCCAACTCGGGAGGGCTGGAGAGGCAAAAAAACAGATGGAAAGCAAAACCATGAGGGCTGAGGCTGGGACCCCCGCAATCCCTTCGGATCCCTTCCTCTGGCTCTGCTTGCAGCAGAAACACCCGACACCCAAGAGGAAGCGGAGCAGGAGCCTCGATGAGCCAGCAAAAAGGAGACTGAATCTGAAAAACCTCAAACCATCTCCCCAGCAGAGATACAGCACTGAACCTTCGGAGAGCCCAGGAGATCCTCGGGGCTGCCGACGGCACCCGCCGGGCTACAGGACCTGCTGAATGTGACCAGAGGCTCGCAGGGAGCAGGACCTGCAGCTACCCTGGGTTTAGTCTAGGAAGAGATGTTGGGGAGGTGGAGGCATCATCCCCCTGTTCGATGCAAGCAGTTGTCCATGCGATACCCTCCTGTCGGGGTGAGACAGCGCTGCCGTACGCCTGAATCAAGGGATCGTTAACGGGGAAGTAAGACGGTGGCCGTGAAAGGCTCTGTAAAGGCCCCGACTCACCGATGGGCAGGTTAAAATCAAGTATATATGATTTTATAATGACCTCTCTCCCACGCCTGGTGCTCACCCTGCATCTTTCTCAGCCCCCCGGCTCTGCCACAGGGTGGCTTTAAACGGGACACGCTACGAGCTCGGGGTGGACAGGATAAACCCCCAAACCAGCTTTCTCTAACGTAACAGGTTACAAATTGGTGGATCCTTTGCTAACAGCAATGGTTTGGAGCCTGAGACCTAGGAACCACCTCCCTTTTCCGCTAAAAAAGTACTTGCCCATCACTCAAAGAGAGGTTGCAAGTCGCTGGGCTGAGGACGGGGATCGAGGCAGGGCTGGGGGCTGCAGCTCGCCAAGCTCACCGGGGTCCAGCTTTGCAAGAGTGTACCAGTAATCCCCCCACTGCCATAGCCTCGTAATCTCTACATAATCAATAACTAGCCTTGCAATCACCATGCAAACCTTTCAGAAGGAAAAGTCGCTTCTCAGGGCTTTATTTGGGTATTTTTAATTCTGCCAGAGCAGGGAAAGCCCACCTGTATGAGCACCCCCACATTCTCACTTGCCACCACCAATTCATCACCCTCCGGCAGCCGCCGCCCTCTCCCAGCACCCGGCCCCGCTGCGGTCGGGGAAGAAAAAATGCTTCCTGCCGCCCCGTGCTTTCGAAGATACGAAGCAGGCAGCGTCCCCGCTCACCGGGCGGGCATGGTGGCCGGCAGCGCAGCAGAGGTGCGAACCCCGCCGCCCGGCTCGCTGCAGGCAGGTGTCAAATCCGGAGCCCCGGGGTGTGAAGCTGCTGCACGCCAGCTCTCGCCAGCGTCGCAGAGACGTGACTGCTTAAAGTCTAAAAGCGGGGAGGTTTTAGCACTTGATTTCTTTTTAAACTTGAGGTTTCCTGCAATCTGTTCAGGTGCCTTTACTCCTGCTGCAGGCTCCCAGGACAAAGGCGTGGGATGGGACAGGCACGCGGGATGATGCACTTCCCATCCCAAGTGACAGCGGAGGGACTTGACGTCTGGGGAGCCAACTCCTGACCAAAACACCACACTCGGAGTCAGACCATCTGGACGCAAAGCGGCACCGCGGCATCTCCCTCCTCCTCCAGGACCCCACGAAGCCAAGTAGCAAAGGAATCGCATCAAGTTGGGGATGGGGGGAAGCAGCCGGAGAAATGGACGCTCAGTCACGTCCGAGCCCAGGCGAAGCTGGGTCTAAGCGCAATAAAGGAGGAGGGCTGCTGCCTTAGCCGAGCTTTTGTCCCAGCTTTTTATCACTCCCAAGCCAGTGCTGAGAGAAACAGTTTTAAACAGCATGAATGAAATTGCAACGCAGCAGGTTTCATGGGGATGCTGCCTTGGTCATCAGAGATTTTCACGGGAAAGGGAAACAAAAAATCAGTGTATGGCTTAAAAAGAAATGCTGAAGGAAAAGAAAAAGCACGCAGGCAGCATCTCGGGCCTCCTCTGCGAACCTGAAACACACACAAAACTGCAAGGGATAGAGATGTCAGTCTGTCTGCCTTGAGGAAGTCATCACTCAACACCTCTTTTGACCCCGGTGGCTAGCCAGAGCCCGGCCGCCCCGCTTGGGCGGCGGCGAGGCTGGCAGCGCCTATTTACCGAGCCTGCACAAAGGCCTGGTTTTGAACACGACAGGAATCGGGTCCTTCACTCGTCGCCCCAAGCCTTGTCCTAGAAAGGCATTGTCCCAAAGTCCCCTCTAAAGCCGAACGACTCGTGTGACGGCGGACAGGGCTTCCCCCGGCTTCTCTGTCTGCCGCTTTTCCACAGCAAGCAGCCAGCGAAGCGTTCCTGCCCGCAGGCTGCCTGCACCTACCTCACCATGGGTGGGGACGCGTGCCTGCACTCAGCGTGGAAGCTGCTCTTGCTTCAGCCCTCTGCCTCCGAAAAGGAACTTCACTGTTTCTTCTATTTGCCCCGAAGGAAAGGTGGTTTGGGCACGGGTTTATCCCGACCCGTAACACTATCACGACCTGTCTCCAATTAGAAATCACAGCAATTACGCAGAGGATCATTTGGCGGCACAATTAGTATCTGTTTCTGCAGCAGAGATGAGACAGGCCGGGAACGGTGTCCTCTACAGAGGAGGAGTTTTCTTTGTGGGTTTTTCGGCCGCTCTGAAGTGCTCTCCTCATTCCCTCAGGCTCTGCTCAGCTACACATTTCTATTGCTGCCCTATATATTTGCAGGACAAAGCATTAGCTCCTTTTATTCAGGGATCTGTAAGTTCTTTGCAAACCTTAATTTAAGCCTCTCAACAAGCCTGAGAGGCAACCCTGTAGTCTTAGCAGTTTCTTTCTGCCTTGCAGATCAGCCCACTAAGACTGGTGTCGGCTCCGTGTGCTATCAGGCGACCCGGCGTAAGTTCTGGATCTAAAAATGCCACGTTACCCCCTTTCTGCTGAATGACCAGAGCTTGCGCTCTGCAGCATGTGCTGTACACCTTCTTGCCCACTCTCCGGTGCCAGGAGAAGCTAGATGATACCTGTCAACATTTCTGGAGCAGCTTAAGCCAGCAAACCAGAGTTGTACCAGATGAACACTCTTATCAAGGGCACGGTGTTTTGACCTGGTATGAGGAACCTTACTGTCGGATTTTCTGCATTGCCAAGTCATGGACGAGGAGGAAAGATAAGCAACTCCAACCACACAAGATATCCACGGCAGAGCCAGAGCAGAGCCCCAAGGTCGAGTTACGGTTGCAACTGCCAGAACACGTATTTCTCTGTAAGTAGGAGAAACAATGTTCACTACAAAACTCATGGAAACCAAGAAGCACCTCTTCCACTGCCTTCAACAAGCCTAAAGTGAGATCCTCTGACAGGTGGAGAGCTTTCACCGTGCTACGAACGTGAGCAAACGATGCAGGTCACACCACAAAGACTTCACTGGCAAAATGCAAAGTTCATGACCACGGTACCACTATGGCCTTCGCGTGAGCCACAAGCTCTGCTCACACGAGGATCCTTCTGACTTGATCCCCAGAAGCTCTGAATCCCCACACCTCTGTCAGTGGAAGAGGCAAAAATGGGAAAGTTCAGGGGTTTTTATTTGTGTGGAATAGATAAGGAACGCAAACATACCCTGATAACCCCTTCCCTCGTGCACAGAAGTCTGAAGGTTGCCCCCATAGGCAGGATGCACATTCTGTACCAAAGGCCTTAAATTTGACTGGGTCTAGTTAAAAATAAACTCTCTGGGTCAGCAGTGCTCTGCTACAGCAACGTGTTCGACAGCCCCACTTTGCTCCCATTCCCCTCAGGAGCAGGATCACGTTTCCAATGAAAGGCTGGACTGGAGGAGCCCTGGCTGGTCTGGCCCACGGGGTCACAGGATTTCCCAATTTTTTCATGCCACTCAGTTAATTTTCAAGCCGAAAAGGATTGTCACAGGCAAAGTTTGCCTTCACTCCCTTGGGAAACACCCACCCTGGCTTTCCACAAGGGCCCAGCCTGTTCATTTCCTGACTCGAGCACCTAGATGGGCAGGTGTCATTTTGGTTCACAGCTGACGTCTGCATCCCTATCCAGTCAACAGATACAAAAGGGCAAAGGCTCATTCGGGAGCTAGACAGCTTCTTTCAGTCAATTTTTTCCCCCATCTCCGATAAAAACCACACGCAAACGCAACTATTTAGCAATGATGTTAGGTGCAAACACCCCCCAGACCAGCTACAAGAGCCAATTCTTCAGGGCCAGAATTAAAAGCGCTCTTTTATTAAGTTCCCGGAGGAGAAATGGTTTTTGGACAGTGACTCCTGCTGGAAAGGTGACGCCAGCACAGCCACGGACCAGACTGGAGAGCAGGGACATCCCCACACCGACATGCTGGAAGGGGCTGGCATTATCCCCATCACCAGGACTTGCCCAGCACTTTCCTCTCCAGCAGCTCTCAGGGCAACCACCGGACCTGAAATACATTGGCAATTCCTTCTGCAGCCTCCTCAGAAAGGAGCGCGTGTGAAATACTGGGGGCCAACTGGCCTAGCGGAACGTTACTCCCTCTCTGCCACATACCACAGAGTTTTCCCACACTAAAGAAGCACGTTCTTGGCTTTGGTTTCTGAAAGTCCGCAGTGATGTACCACATTTCAGTTTGGCACCAGCTGGAAGACAACCGTTTCACTCCTTCGGTTGAAGAGCACGCTATAGGTATGCACGCCATCTCGACTCAGCTTCCTGTTGGTTTTATCTTCAAATCATCAGGGAGGCACACAAATACAATTTACGCGCCAAACCATCAGCTCTGCGTTGGCAAGTCCCGTTCTTCAAGGATCCTTTTCACGCTCTCCACAATGGTCCACACTTCTGCCATGGCACCTCGACCTGCAGGGTAAGAGCAAAACCACACGGTGAAATCCAGGTCCCACAGAGACAGCACAAGGCACGTCCTTCCCCCATCCCACCACCTCTCTTCTCCACACGCCGCACTGCCGCGCAAAATCAGATGCGCAATGGTGACACGGCACAGCAAAACTCATCAAGCATCCCCACGCGTTTCCTCACGACTCGCCCGACAGAAAGCAACTGTGGAGACCAGAGGGTCTGCTCGGTCCACCTGGTTCTGCAGGGCTTTTGTGGTACGGTTGAATGCCATCAGGGGAGGAGAGCGAGAAGAGCATTCGTGCTTAGTTTGGCTCGTAACTCAGAAGTCTAAGCAGGAGCATAAGCTCCTCAGACAGTCAATGGAGAGAGGCAGGAAACCTCAAAAGGCAGCTCATATGACCTTAATAAGTACCTCATGTTCTGAATCATCTCCAGAAGTGTCTGCATCTAACCCCTGACCACACAGGGAGTTACTATCTTAGCTCACACTGCCCTGGGGGCAAGTGTGCAAAAGTGCCCCAAAAAAGCGCGTGGGCAGCAAAATACCCTGTTTCACCTCCTTTCTCCAGTGTAAACATTGTGTACGTTCGGTATCTTTTTGAAATGCCCTTTGCCTATAAAAAAGACGTGCTGAATTCATACCATTCCCATGACTCTGCAGTTAGACCCACATTAGAGAAAGCTGTCCTGGATTCGCACCAGCCTGAATCTTGGGAGTAATTCTTGGAGAAGACTGAGTGCTGGACAGAACAAAATGTAAAAGCTTTTCCTTTTGGACTGGTTAGTTGCCAGATGAACATCTGATCTACACTGTGCTGTTGCTTCCCTCTGAAATGCTTTTTAAAATTAGGCTCAGAATTTTAAGATCATTAAATCATCTTGTCCAACCTCGTGTACTGAACTCAGCGCTTGTAACTCAGTCCATTCACTCCTGTAATTTGCTGGGGACTGAGGAAAGATACTTCTCCCACCAGCATTTGTCTCCATTGGAAGATAGAAAAGACGGAGTCTCTATTGATCTTTTGTCCTGCTGGCTAATTGCTGTAATAATTTAAAATACTTGCTTTATTGGTCATCAGAAATGAGTTCTGCGAGGTTTTGTTTTCCTCTTTTTTTCTGGTCTGCTTCCACAGCTGGGTTAGCGGGCACACAAATGAACAGCTAAACCAGCAGCCTCCAAAGAACAGTAACAACCTGAGGGCAGGCAAGAGGTGGAGGGGAAGGGGAAAGGCTGTCCTGACCGGCAGGGAGAGGTGCTCTCCTGCGGGCAGATCACAGCCCTGAACCTGCCCGGACCCTCAGTCTTCCAGGACAGATGAGCCACCCGAGCCTTGTCTGGGACAGAAGGTGTAATTGGATATAACTGAGGATTTGCGATGAAGAATGCTGCTTTTGGAAGGTCAAGAAAATTGGGTTTCCCTGCAAAGACAGACTCATTCTCCACTACGCCTTTTTCAGACCTGTAAATCCCAGGAGGTCTGAAGCATCCTGTGGACAAGCTGCAGGCAGATCTGGGCTCTTCTGATCTCCTAACCTCGAGGAGAGGAGCTGCAGCTGACAGGTCCTGCTAAACAAGAGAAATTCCCTGACTGCCTCTGCACGGTTTGGCAGAGCTACACCCTTCGAGAACATTTCCAAGGCCTGCCTTTGTCCTCCACCACCCACTTCCTCAACATCTTTGGCAATTCATAGCTGGATTTTTAGGTTTAGCAGAGCAAAATCTTGCCAAGCAGCCTGTCTTACAGGACAGCTCATGCCTACAGGTAGAAGTCTTCCAGTGTGCCAGGCTCTAGAAATCCAGCCAAGGATGATGATGAAGATACTAGCAGTTCGGAAACATTTTTGCAAAGCCAAATTGCTGCAGGGCCATTTGTGGTACAGCACCTCTCAAAGCTCTCTTTATATCGTGGCACATGGATATCATCAAGGCCAACAGCTGATAGCTTACATTTAACTATCCAATCAAGGAAACATTTTAATTGTCAATTCTATTTAATTTGTTTTTTTAACTCTCTTTTAGCTGGACTCTATGGCTAAAACCACCCATTTACTAAGGAAGAAAAATTAGTCAGGTAAAGCTTGCAATGCAGAAACTCGGTGGCAGTCAGGATCTGGCCCATTTCAGGTGAGACCAGCCACATGAGTTGAGGAAGACAAACCTCTTTTACAGCAAGACAAACCACAATATCAACAGACAAAAGTGGGGCAAACTGAATCTCTTTTCTACTGCACCAGATGTGTGAGCGTTGCTACCTGCTGCTTGGGTGGAAGCTGGGCAAACCCCTTTGTGGATGAAACCCACAAAACCGAAATTAGTGTGGAAGAAGAGGCCTTGGGGTGAAAGGCCTGAAATAAAAGAGGGGAAGAGAGGAAAAAGTTAGTGGTGGAGACTGTCTTGGGTCTTCAGAGACCTGGAATCCAATACTGCTGTGCTGGTTTTGGCTGGGGTAGAGTTAATTTTCTTCACAGTAGCTGGTACGGGGCTGCGTTTGGGATTTGTGCTGGAAACCGTTGATAACACAGGGATGTTTTAGTTACTACTGAGCAGGGCTTACACGGAGTCAAGGCCTTCTCTGCTTCTCACCCCACCCCACCAGAGAGTAGGCTGAGGGTGCACAAGAAGTTGGGAGGGGACGCAGCTGGGACAGCTGACCCCAACTGACCAAAGGGACATTCCATACCATACGATGTCATGTTCAGCAATAAAACTAGGGGCGAGGTTGGCGGGGGGACCGCTGCTCGGGGACTGGCTGGGCATCAGTTGGTTGGTGGTGAGCAGTTGTTTTCATTTGCATCACTTGTCTTTCTTGGGGTTTATTTCTCTCTCTTTGTTATTTTCCTTTTCCTTACAATTTATTATTTTTATTTTATTTCAACTATTAAACTGTCTTTATCTCAACTCACAGGTTTTCTCACTTCCACCCTTCCAATTCTCTCCCCCATCTGGCTGAGGGGGAGTGAGCAAGAGGCTGTGAAGTGCTTAGATGCTGGCTGGGGTTAAACCACGACAACTGCTTTGCCATAATTTCCCTACATACTGCCAGGAAAACCCTGGCGTTTGCCAACAGGAAAATCTTGTTGTGAATTGACTCACAAACACAAGCGGAGTCGAGTCAGATGTGGCTACTACTGCCCCAGCTGACCGTACCATCCCTCTCCTACAAGCTCCTTCAGGAGTTTGTTCTCACAATAGAGACAGCTGAACTGAATATGAAGCAGCTCCCAAATGACTGTTGGTGTAATGAGGTAACTCCTGATCAACGCTGGTTTACTTTGCCATTCTGAGCTACAAACCACAGCAATTCACATGCTGCTTCTCATGTGGCTCACGCATCCCCGTCGCAAGGGTGGCAACCCCCAGGAAAGGGGCAGGGCAGAGCGGCAGAAGGTAGAAATCACGTTCACCATCCAACTCTAATCCATTTGTGCTGGTGAGTCAACTCACGTGGCCCTTTTGCATCTCAGATCCCCATCTGTGAAACAGGGATGACAACAACACAGCTCTACCTCAGGTGCAGGAACCTGCAAGAATAAGCACATTACCCATTAGGAGGCACTCAGCTGCTTACTACGGAAATAGAGGTCCTACATATGTATTGCAAAAGATGAAGGGAAAAAGTAAAGGACAAAGAAGCTATGCCAGATAGTCTTTCCACTTCTGCCAAAATGTCTGCGCAGAACGACCTCTTTTGGGCGTTTTCCCTTAACGTTATTAAAAGTACGTAAGAAATTTGATGTAATCAGGTCTAAAATCCCAGCGGAAGCATAACTGTCCAGGATATTTCAACTGATGCCTGAGTTACTTGACTACACTTACCTAACTGTAAATATTTCTTAGTCTTCAGCTCCAAAAAAACATTCTCTAGAAGCACTGCATCTACCTAAGAATTCAGAAACTAAGCTAGCCCTAGAATTTAACCATGAAGAACATTTTAACATCCTGTCTTCGCTACAGACTGTTGATTGAACTATCTGACAGAGCAGTTAAAATCCTGTTAGAATTGAGGTTGTTAAACAAAAGTATGAGTACACGACTGTGCAAGTAATAGCACATTTGCTATTATGGCTAGAACTGGGTGACATTTTACAGACCATTTGTCCAAGAAAATTTTGATTTAAAGCAAATCCATTCATCCAAATTGCTTGTATAAAAACCCTTCTCAAAACCTCCCACAAGTCAAAATACCTCCATTTAAAGCAGCTCCTAAAATACAAATGAGACCATTTTAGTAGCAGTTCTTAGCACTGCAAGTTAAGTCTTTTGAAACTGAGCGTGACAACTGTCCCTACCCCCCTCTTCACTTCACAGATAAGTCTGATGTCAAAACCCCAAATCAAAACTCGATTGGGAAGCTGAAAAGTAACCCAGGCAACAAACAACAACAAATGTTAAATGCACATCCAGCTACACCCTCGGCCACGTCTGCAAAGTGCTTATTCTCACCGTCTGCTCTCAGGGATAAGATACTATCCCTGTGTTAGAGATGAGGAACTGAGGCATGATGAAAACAGCCCACAGTCACAGTAGAGGGCAAGGTCAGGACACCCAAATCCCAGGCTGATAGCGCTCACCGCAAAGCCTTCCTTCTCTTTGATCTACTCTCTTCTTGAATGACTATTTCTTTTAAATATCAGGCCTATCTAACGGCTCATTTAAAGCCTGGCTTGGATGGTCCATAAGACTACTTAAAAATTAATGAACAAGAATAACAGATATCAGCTAGCACAGGGCAAAGCTTCAGTTCGTTTGTATGAACCCTGGCAGTGAGCACCTGCTCCCCGCAGTCCCAACATCTTGAAGGCCACACGGCAGAAGAATGCACATCCCTTCAGGATCAGAGCAGCACTCGTGCAGGAAACCAATCAGAAGACATGCAAAAGGACTGACCTTCATCTCCACACACTAGTTTCTTCACCACACAGGGGACCTCTGTGTAGCCAAAGCCTTTCAGCTGCTCCACTTGCTGAGCTGTGATGGGATGTTCCCACATGGCCGTGTTCATAGCTGGGCAGAAGAGCAGAGGTTTGCTCAGATCCCAAGCCCGGATGACACAAGTCTGCAACAGAAGCCAAGAGGTTCAGCTCTGAGATGGGTTGTCTTTCCTCATTCCTTCTCATCACTTTGCTGCACAGAAGCGCTTTCCCAGCCTCAGGTGTCATTAGAGGGCCAAAAGCCTCAATCTGTCAGCGCAGCTCGACTAACCCACAGGCAGATCCACAGGACTGCTACTGATTCGCATTACATTCCAGCAAAGCTCATCTCTGACAGGCAAGAAAGATGAGGGAGGCTACAAAGAGGATAGATCCCATCCTACTCCGGCTCAGGGCCAAGCAAGCAGCCCGATTGCTGGAGCAAACCAAGCTGGAACAGGATGCATGCAGACTGCCAGCCCATGTGGGAGACTGAGAGAAGCTGAGGGGTGGCCACAGATCATATCAGCTACAGAGAAATCCCCAGGCAACACTTCAGATAAGCCAGCTGTAGAGCTAAACACAAAAAGTTGGCAAGTGAGTCTTTTTTAAATGATATGCCAACTGGATCCATAACTCCTCACAAGGGAAGCACTACTGCTTCCAGGATATAAACAGAGGATAACACGAACACATCTGGGCTGTTGCAGAAGATGCTGGCAGATTACAAACCATCTAGCAGCTCCTGCGTGCTACAGGGAATCGTATCTGACTCCTCAGTAATACAGATCTTCCAGATAACTCAGTATCACCTCATCTCCTTAAAAAGATAAATGCTGGTTACTCTTAATACAACATCCACCAGTTTCCCTAGGCCTAGCAGCATTTAAATCACGCAAAGGAGCTTCCCAGGTAGCAAAAGTCCCTGGTGCAGGGTTTCTGCTCAGATCATAGAGTACTTATGAGAACCCTGCCCATCCTTTTTTATGCCCTGTGATTTGAACCCTTCCCAGCACAGGGAAGTCTACGAGAATCTGTTTTAACTTGCCAGCCAGTACCTCCAGCACTTGCTTCCCTTTGCTGGAGCTACCTCTTACCTCCACAAGGCTCTCCGAAAAGACTGGCAGGAGTTTGTGAAGCCATGCGTTTGTGAAGCCATCCTTTATCCTTCCTGAGCTCTTCCCTCTGCTACTGCCATCACATCTGTAGTACCAAGGGGACCCAGAAGGACAAGACACTGCTTGTTGCTCCCACAGCTCTTTCTGGCTTCTCTAAGATCTCCAGTGACCTGCTCACACAAATGAGGGCTGCTGCTCTGGGTGTACTTTGTTCATTTATATGCACTCCCTCTTGCCTGAACGACTACACTGGTCGTGCAAGGCTCCCCGGCCAGGGCTGAGGCGCTGCCCTCCATTCCTAGTTCTAGCCTCCTTGCATTACTGAAGGGTGATGCACCACAGCAACGTTTGCAGATCTGCAGCTTCCTGGCAGATCTTTTGGGTGGTTAATGCTTCTGACATCTCCTAATAAAGACCTACTGCCTGGACACAGACCACTCAGCCCTGCTGAAGGTCCTCATCACCCAATGGAGAAGCACACTCTCTTTTAATACACTTTTCTGATCAGCCAGAGCACTTTTAATAGCAGAAAAACAAGCCTGAACAAGCAAAATCCCCTGTAGCTGAAACTGGAAGGTAAGTAAGTGTGAGCATGTTTGAATTTCTGTGCTATGCAGTTAGGTGAGGGAGGAGGTGAGGTAGCAGGAAGTAAACAATTTTATCTGATCTCACAGGTGTCTTTCCAGATTGCATCTAAAAAATGCAGAGAGGAACTCAAAAGTGAGTACAAGTGTGTATGAGCACACGTGTGTGTGTGTGTACATGCATGACAGAGAGAGGGTGGAGCTAGGAAGAGAGAAATACCATCCATCAGAAAAAGCAGGAAAGGCACAAAGCAGGGACTGGGAAATAACGGGAGAGACTGACAGAGCCGAGGAGTGGAAAGGGATGTAGGTCAGGGAAGGAAAGAACAACTGTTTGAGAAGCAATAGGGGAACCATGCTGGAGGAAGAGAGAGACAAGCGTACGAAGTGGGAGCAGAACATGCAAATCTCACTGTTCTCGATGCTGTAGAAGCACAAGGGTTTCCATGAAAGAAAGGTCAGACAGTCTAATGCTGAGAGGTGAGAGACACTCAGGCAGAGCTCCAGTTACTCACCAGCAGGTTGTCACAGATGCCGTTCGCGAGCTTTGCCAGCGTGTTTGCATCAAGAGGTGCCACCAACATGAGGTCAGCCCACCGTCTGAGCTCGATGTGCAGGACTGGGTCTGAACGGCCTTTCCACAGCTGTGGATGACACAAGATGCAGCTTACCGAACCCTCACAACGAACGCTGTGAACAACAGGCGCTTTATCAATCCCACATTAGTAACCACCATGTAAACTTAAGGGGAAAGAATTACTCTCACATCAAGCAAGATCTGACAGCGTGGGGAATCAGGGACTGCAGCCACAACGCTCACGCTTCTGACTTCCCTCCTCCTGCAGCTACGTTTAGGAAGCACATTTAACAGATGGCACGTATCTGCTTGGTGCTCTACAAATGGGTATCCTTTCCCCACAAAGACAACAATTCACACATCCAACAACCACAGATTTCAACTCACAGAAAAGAGCTTTCCCCATCCACATCATCCCTCAGCTTCAGAAATGTTCCTAAGAGCTCCCTCAATATGTAGCATATCTGAGCGGGGAAAAGAGCTCCATGCTATCAGCCCACCAAAGCCAGAGAGGACCAAACCCGGGGTTACATGTCCTGAGGAACCCATGCGATTTAGAAGCCTCACATTTCTTCAAAGTGAAGCTGTCCACTGGCTTTTAATGAGGTATAGATCCCTAACTGCACAAGTCACTCTTCAGTCAGGATGCATACCCCTACATGTACTCACAGCAGCAAAGTAAACCCTCGTAACTACGGTGAGGAACAGTCCTGTTGGTTTTCTCTAGGATGGATGAGGTTTAGCCATCTGGGTACTTCCTTCCTCTCTTGGCTCTTAAGTGAATATTTCTATTTTCACTAAAGCTCTGAGCTGCTCAAGAGAGTCCTGGTCTTTTCTTAAGAGCTCAGTTAACTGGGAAAGTGTCAAGAGAAGCAGCAAACAGCATCAGGTGCTTAATCCCCAGAGGACACACACAACCACAGGCCAGCAAGAGGCGCATGAGGGCCACAAACTGTTCCTTCTCTGAGTCACTGGAAACCACAACAAAAAGACAGCGTCCGGAAAGCTGGTGCTTCCTGACACATTTCCCAGCTCCTCCACTCACTTCTATTTTTTTCTAGAAGCACTGAAAACTGTAGTTTTATTTTCAGAATAAAATCTCTCACAAACAGATGTTGAGCAGACTTACTTCCCACCCTTCGGTCAGAACGGCATGTTATACAGGCTCCATGCCTGCCTTCCAGTGTGCCAGCAGACCTCAAAGCCTGACCCGTTTCTCTTCTATCACCCCACCGAGGGTTCCTCAGAAATAACTTTGCCTGGAGCTGTAGCACCCTGGGACGCAGCAGATCTCCACCAATCTCCTAGACCAGCCCGAAAGCTTCCTGGCCATTGCCATTAGCATGCCTCTCTCCATACAAAAGCGATGCTCGCGTGTGACTCCATTGGCAAGAGTACTGGTAAAGAGTAGATCACCCTGTACTCAGATCAGTACGGCAAAGTAGAGATAAAATGTATAGAAGAACAGATGTTGATGTTTATACAATGAACATCTTCATACTCAGGGACTCTCAAAGCACGTCAACAAAACTGTAGTCAAGAGAAGCAGCCATTTTACAGGGTCTAGAGATGTTCACAGCCCTGACAACTGAGCTATCCCTTACTGGAATGGTTCTTCAATGTATGTGCACGAGCACAGATGCAGACACCTCTGAGATAAACACCACTTCCGCCAGGAGAACCTCTCTAACTTCCAGCCGCCAGTCACACTGGTGCATGACACGTCCAGGCACCGGCATTCCTCTGCAGCGCTACATCAGGGTGGCCCTACCAGCACAAAGCTCTCCAAAGAGACCCAATCCTGCAGCCAGATCAGAAATATCACACATCAGCTTTGTTTTTCTCTCGAGGTACAGGCAGACTCCGAAAACGCAGATCAAGAAGCCGTAATACGCACCAGGCGGTGGCCAAGGTTACCCAGTCAGACACCAGGCTGAGTTTTAAAGCAGTGTGGGTAGTTTTGTAAACGTCAGCGATGCCTGTACATTCAGAATACGTAGCGTTAAGGAGAATTAAGCTGTTGCCTTTGTGACAAGTATGACTCATGACAAGCACCAAACACCCTCACCGCGACTCTGCAGTGGCTTTCTTGACATTTCCTGATACTCCTCTGAGAGCTGCGGATAGCGGCTCAGCCCAGGGTGGGGAGAGACCACTTTTACCCTCATTGCCTGCTGCAAGTCTGCTAGGGAGGTACAAAATCGTCTGGCCCAGTCAGGGCAGCCTTTCTTTTCATCCTCATTTACAGCACAGTTGGAACCACATTCTTTGAAAGCCATATTCCAAAGCATACATTACTAGAACAAAGAAGTGAATAAATAAATGTGGTCTCTTGCAAAGAAACTTAGAGGAACACTTCTGTTGGCTGTTCAGCACTTGAACAACTAAGTGAATCTCCCAGGGAGCCTGCTTTTTTTCTGAAGCATGACCCATTAGCCTTCTGGAAGTAAAAGGCACGAGAGCATGACAGAACTGCTTGAATTACAAAACATGTGGCTAGTAGGGACAGGAGGGAAGCCCTTGCAGTCTCCAAAGGAAGAACAACTCACCTGCCATTCATCTTCATCACTGTAGAGGGTGACAGGAATCTCCTGGGCATTGTAGAAATGCTTTGCTCTCTCAGTAGTGACCACCTTCACTTCGAGCTAATCAGAAAAGAAAGAGAAAGACAGACCAATCGTTAGACTTGAGGACAATACTGTAGAGCTGGGTAGAGGAGGAGGGCTGGAGCGACTAAGATTTTGAAAGCTGTGTGGATTCTCAGAGGACTTTTCCCCACTGCGCACATGTGCATAACTGCACCTATTCACAGCTGAAAGGCCAGGCTGCTGCAGGTGTTCACGGGAGCCAAAGACTCGTTTCACTGCCACCCTAAAAGGGGCAGGTGATTAGTCATCGCCTGCCAAACGTGTTCACATGGCCAGTTCACAGCGGGGACAGCAGTGAGGACACAGCAGGTCAGAATGAGATGCAGTTCTGTGCAGAACTTCAAAGAGACAGTAAGAAGTAGCAAACCAAAGCTCTGGGAAAGATGCCCTTTAATCTCAAAAGACGCCTGCCAAAGGGAGTAGGAACGCATCTTGCTTCAGTGGATTCCCTTAATCACAGCACAGAGGAGTGACGAGGAGTGGCATGCCTACACGGCACTTGCAGGATCACCCTTCCCACACTCAGAGCCAAGAGGAAGCTCTCTGCCAAGAGAAAGCACAGTGCTGAGTGATCGAAAGTCCTGCTGAAGGACAAGCTGGCTAGCTGGGGCTCAGCACCACCAGTGCAAAGCAAGCCCACCTCTGCTGCCCAAGGCTTCACGAGAAAGATTGGCTTTAGAAGACAGAGTACGATTTCTTAGTTGAATGGACCATGTTGTGCGCATCTCTCTGTCTCTTTCTGCCCCTGCCTCTCTCTCTCAATGATCTCCTGGTGACAAAGATAGGGAGGTAGCTACAGACTACTGGATACTACTTTTTACAACCGTGTTTATCAGACTTGCTCCAGCCAGCGGTAAAAATACCAGAAGCAAGTTGGGTTTGTGTCTTCCAGCTATACTTCCTATCAAGGTAAGACATTGGAAAGAGGAAAACCTCTGTGTAGGTATGCTCATAGCACAGGGTTTCTGTGCAGCCAAAACAGTAAACCAGTGGCTACCACAAAGGAGAGAGAGACTGGGTGAAAGTATACGAAGGTTCTCTCTGAAATCTTAGATAAACCTGCCTGCCTTGTTGAAACCCAGCAGAACTTTCAGGTATATGGTATATACTGGGGAAATGCTATCATGTCCCTTGGACGTTTATTTGACATGCATGCTAATGAGGTGCTAAGATGCCCTAAGACATGAGACGCTTTCATTTCCTCCTGCAGAAATCTTAACAAGTGGAAAAAGGGGGGTTTCCCTGGTTTCTACACGTCTCATGACCTGCTCAAAGCTGTAGCTCTGACAAATGGGACAAAGAGCTGCTTGCCATGTGCAGTGAACCAGAGGTGCTCTGCACACACCGGGATCAGCGGCAAAGCAGAGCCGGCGTCGGATCAGCTCTGCAAGCACTGATCACCCGTGCAGCACATGCAACCATATTTCCATCTGCAATTCCTCCCAAGGACATACCTTAAAAATGGCCAATAGACGGGCCAACACACGGAGGGAGTGCTCCAAAAAGACTGGTATTGTGGACCTCAGACCACCGATAATAATAATAACCCCTTTCCTTGTTATAGGCCGCTTCTGACCACAGTCTGCTCCTTCAAGCAGTTCACAGTGCAACCCACTGCGTGGTTCTATTAGCCCAACAGAGAGATGGGGAAACCCAGCCTCACCAACAACTCCTTCCTGCTAGAAAACCATGGCCTGAGGTACAAAACTGATGAAGCAGTCGGTCTGCGCACTCTTGCTAAGACAGACTGCCAAACACCTCCAACCTCCAAGAAGCTATCTTCAACAGCAGCGGTTGAAGTGACAAAACGTGTTAACCTATCTCCGCAACACTATCTATTCGACTGGGAATAGTGCAGTGACAGTTATCTGCACCCTACATGACTAGAATAACAGTTCGGAGCAGTGGAAAATCCCAGTATGTCATTGTCTTTGGTAACTTTTCCCATTTCCTGAAGAAAAAGTAATGGAAAATATAGCTGCACATAACACCAGTATTTGGTACTGTATGTCTGGTTCTTTGCCTCTTCTAAATGTCTGCTCTGTTTCAAGCGACCCTACCTTGGAATCACAGCTGCATTTCTGGTGCTTTCAAGTGCGAAGGTCATATTCACGGCAATCAACCGTATTGTTTCCATATTACCCTCACCTCACAGGAAGCTGTTTGGAGCCAAGCAGCGACACCCACAAAGGTGCTAACACTGCTCTCTGCTACGCCAGGGGCTTCAGTGAGGTGTTAACCCCGCAGTCTGCATGATACTATTTATCTGGTGATTTTAAAGAGCAACGTGCAGTCTAAAGGGGCATGGCTGCTCCCTGAAATGGTACCAGTAGGCCAGGTCTGCACTAAAAGTTTTCAGCAGTAATGTTTGTTAGTGGTATTCTCATTTTACAGTTAGCCATAACGGTGTAAGGATTTTTAGGTGATACAACTCTACCTACCTCATGACATATTTTGTCACTTGCTACTTCAATTGTGTCATTATTCAAAATTTTCTAATCTAGACAAGAAATACAAGGCTAGATGATACACAAAAATCCCCAAAAGACACTCTGGGGTTTGGGATTTTTTTTTTAAGATAGTTTCAAAACCATCTCCGGTCTTAAAAAAATACTTAGTTCTTCAAAGCATAAGCCCAGGAACAGGGAATAGCTGGCTATCGAGTACTGCATCCAACCCACTACAAGCTAGAGCATACCAGAGGATGTGTTCAAGGACTCCAAGTGGTGGTGACTCCACCACTCCCCCAGGAAACTCTGTTAGTTAGAACTCTATTAGTTAAATATTCTCCCTAATTAAGGCTTTCTGCTGGGGTGGGCTCCTGGATCCCTTGTTCTGAGCAAGTCCTTCAAGTCCCTCCAGCTATGTTGGAAAGAGATCAGTGTTCTCAAGATCACTTTAGCCTACATAGTTTTTTCTCTGTATTTACCTGGCACACCCTCTGTTTGCCTGCGGTTATATCTCTGCTTAAACAGTAAAGTCAGTCTAGCCACACTCAAAGTCCTTTACTGGAGACAGTTTAGACTAGTTAGAGTTCTTTCACTTGGACCATTTCAGTCAATTCTCCAGAATAAACTTTACTGCAAAACTGCTCTCCTGCATTCACGCAATATTGTTGGTCTCTGTTAGAGGATTCTGCTGTCACAGCTGCTTCTGTTTGGGGTAAGGGCGTGTGTATGGGCGTTTTTTTCATACTTTCCCGGTTTTGACAGCAAAATCTTTACACGCAGACCGAGTTTCGGTAACAACTGCTGCAGAAGAGAATGAGTAGCTCCTCTGTTAAATGGCACCTACAAGCTGACACAGGGGCTACCTGGCAGGAGCACAATGAAATGACACGACAATGTGATTTAAACCTTGAAGTCCAGATGACATCCTGTAGCTTCAAGAGCAATACGTTTCAGCCACAGAGAAGTTTGTCGTTTCCTTTCTTTATGGCTACCCAGTACCCTGCCAATATGATTTTTGTCATTGTATTCCTGCCAGGCCATTCAAAAATCCTAGGAATCAGTCTGAGGCAACGTGTGTGAGTCTAGCACAACCACGAGAGTTACCCACAGTGTCCTGACGAGACACTATGTGCTGTCTCCCCACAATGCCAGGTGTGAGGGTAATAACCTGAAAGGCCGTATAAATTTCCTAGCTCTTCAAAGAGGTTAAACAAAAGGCAGTAAGATGTAGTCACATCCATTACCACCCTCAAGGAGATCTTAAAGTGTAATGAGTGCAAAATCACACTGCCAAATTCTTCACCGAGGATCATTTTAGCCAAAACGTCAATTTAAACTAACCAGCCTGGTTTCAAGGCTCTGACCACATCTCGTTTGGTATCAAAGCCTTCCTCTGCTCCTGCCCCGCTTCCACTGATGGCTTTTTAAAGTTCCGTTCCATCAGTAAAGAAATTGATGCAACAGGCTTGCGCAGGACTTAAACTCAATGGAAAAGTTACACTGACTCAGCAGGCTTTAGATCAGGCCTTGAAATCACATCAGAAATGAGTAAATAAATAATTTTAACTAACAAATTAAGTACCAGAAGCCCCTGGACTGGATACTTCACTTTCACTTCTTATGCAACAAAAGCCTAAAGCAACAGATGTCACAGAACCTATGGGCCTTCCCAGAGAATCCAGGTCCAGCCGTCTGCAGTTTTTAATTACGAATCAAACGCTCAGAGAGAAGGAACGCGTTTGACCTAGATTCCTACAGGGGATCGCTTGCATTCTTCCTGTCACCTGCAGAGAAGGATGTTCCAAGCACCAAGAGCGAAGGAAAAGAGACAACAGCGAAGTCTCTCCGAGAGACGGAGGATTAGAAGACGCGTATCCTGCATCCCTCACTAACAAGAACACAACTGCTGGAGCTGGCCCTGGTCTGGTCACCCCCCTTCCTTGGCATCATTCGTCTCTGGCCTTCTTAATCCAGGCTAGGACCTTTGGCCTCACTAATCGTTTCAGGTCAAGTAATAAATTAACTGAGGCCCCTCTTTGCAAGCCACAATGCCAGCCCAACAGGCAGAACAGGTGCCCCACAGCTCGCCGCATCTTCGGTACCCTTTCCAGCTTGGATATCAACATCTTCTGTGATTCTGTGATCCACCAAATACTTCAGAGTTACTTGAGGACTGCACCTCTTCTGACTCCGTGTTGATGCATCTACAGGTAAAGCCTCCTAAATCATCCAAAAGGTTATTCGTTAAGCAATCTAACAAATATATCTGAATATGTAAATGCACACTCTTGCTCCTGCCACTCTCTTATTTCACTGCTCCAAAACGTTTGCTTCATTTCTTAAAAGCTAAAGGTTTTCTACGTTTTCCTCTAACTTTATTCTACAGCGAAAGTTAGCACATTTCCCTCTCTGATTCTAGTCACTAGTGGCCTCTGCCGGGCACCTCTGTTACTCCAGACAATAAAAGCTAGTAAAAAAAACCCCAAAATGCAAAGACACATATAGCGGCTTGTATTTTCTATTTCTGTTTTTACATGATCTGTTCCCCTTTGTTGCTCAGAGAGCCGTGTCCATCTTTACAAACTCCACACCTCACCTACGGAAAACTGCGAGGTCCTAATTAGAGATTTCAAGTTCCAGAAAGCATCCACCTGTGTCTGTAGCCTGATCTGATAATTTGACTGACAAGGATGTGTTCCAGAAAAAAAACCCAAAACAAAGACCTCTTCAATCATTTTTGAGAGACTGAAGCAAGCTGAACTGAACAATGCTACTTTCATATTCCAGAATCTAAATGTCTGTCTATGGAAATATTCAGGAACAGTTACTGCCCTTAAAACCTGATTTAAAGCTAACTCTTGAGTATGAAGAAGTATGAAATGATAGGAAAAAGTATTAATCGATTTTAAAAAACAGGAGGATCCCTCCTCCAACAAATTTTCAAACTAAAGGGCTCAAAGCCAGAAGGAACTTTTCATTTCAACAGAAGCCATGTAATCTCTTCTCGGAATGAGAAACAGGATAACACCAACTTTACGAGACTTCTACCAATAGATTTACTCACCCCAGGGATTTTCAGCAATTCAGCAATGAGAAGAGGCAGCTTCAGCGCAGCCACGCTTCCAGTCACACCCACCAGGAGACGGGATATTTTCTGCGGCACAGATGAGCTCTTTTCTGCAGAAAACCCTGGTTCTGGTGGTGAGGAGGGCTCCATGCTCTGAGCAAAGTCTACAAGCACAGAAAAACAAAGCCACTAACGGTGCTGCCGACCCAGGCCAGCACAGCAGGGCTCCAACGCCAAAGTATTCCCGAGGGCACGGATTTAAGCCTGGACTATGCAGGACCCAGAGTAATTCAGTCCGAGGATGAACCCTCAGACTCTGATCCGCAACGCTTTCAAGCATCAGCAGACCTTTAAGCTTAGCAGTAGCCTACTCGTCCCGTTTAATTACAATTTTCTCTCGGATCCTGGTAAACAGAAGGCTAAGACCTGCCCAGGGAGGCCACAAAAGTGTTCTGGTAAAGCCCACAGCCCCCAAAACAAAGATACGCTCTCATGCGCTGAACACAGTGCAGAATTTACAATAAATGTACCTTTCACACTGACTGCTGGGAAGACACGCAACCCCCAGCTGAGCCGGTCTCCCTTTGCGCTCTCTGGTGAGTAATAAATGCAGGGAAACATTTTAACAATTAAAAATTTGGGGGGTCTGACAAGCATTATTGTCATACTTCCTATTGTATCGCTACGCATTTCCAGCAGATCACACTTGCACCGCAGTTAGGTGGAAGCCTGACCTCCGCACCCAGCCACCGAGACGCCAAAAAACACCCTTTCCAACCTCCTCGTGCCCATCAGCTGCGACACAGCGGCAGTAACAGGTTCTTTTTCCACGCTCTGCTTGGAATGAATACGTTTAACTCGGCCCGTGAGGTTTCTCAAGTGTGTTTTTAACAAATTGCTAGGATAGGAGCATGTTATCAGCTTGAGCTTCTATGTGCTGATTAGCGAGAGTAATTAGAGGCAAGGAAATCCAGCACGCATATTGGCTGGGTGATTTCAACGCTACTGCAATGTTTTACATGTTTATCTGCATCTAATTAAAATTAAGTTAACGCCATCACAGCAAGGAAAACACCCACTTCCCTTGTGATTACTAAATGACAATTAATTCACCGGGAACATCCACATCTTGAAGCCGGGGGAATAAGACATAATTTTTTAATAGGCAGCTTTCAAAAAGGGCTATTAGTGATAAAACAAAAGCGCAATGTTCTGGGCCACGCTTTCCTCTTACCCAAACGCAGCTCTGGGGAATCAGCTAAAGAAGCCATTAGAAAGCAAGCAGTTTATAGGCCTACTTAGTTATTTTATTAGCTTTTTAACTCCGCAGTTACGCTGAAAGCAGCTTCAAAAGGCCGCTGAGGCAGAGAGCAGAACCGACAAACCCCGGGGATTTCCAAAACGTAAACAAGCAATGTTTATATACCGGTAGAGGCACAACGGAGCCCGGTCGGCAGAGCGATCACCCCCTGAGCTTAAGCTTCGGCGACGGCAGAGGCCGGGCAGCGGCCTGCTCCCGCGGAGTCCTCACCACCCGCCGTCGCCCAGCAACGGAGGCGCGACCCCTCCGCGTCCCGGAAGGCGAAGGGCACTCTGGGAAGTGCCGCCGCCAGCGCTGATTGGTGCTGGTTGCGCATGCGCGCCGCGGCGGGCGGCAAAGGCGGCGGCCCTGAGGCGGTGGGGTGGTATGGCGGCGGCGGCGGCCCTCTGTGCCCTCCTCCCGGCCCGGCCACCCCCTCCCCGTCCCGGGGCCCTTCTCGCTACCTCGCCCTGCCCCTCAGGCACCGCCAGCCCCCGGAGCGCTGCGTTTGGCCGGCTCCGGCTTCGCTGCCGGCGCCTGAAGCCCTCCCAGGCAGCCCAAGAGGGACTTGCAGGCCTTGCACCGTGGGTGCGTGCTCCCCTTGGCACCCCCGTAAGAGCCGCTCCACAGCGGCGGGGAGAAAAAGCACATGCAAGGGAGCCCTGCAAGGGCAGGCAGGCGGTTTCAAGCTCCTCAGAAAGCTGTTTCAGGGAGGATCCTAGCGCATAGCACGGTTTTAGGTATTTCAGAGGGCAACAGAAAACTCACTGCTAGGAAAAAAAGTGCGTGTGGGGAACAGCGTAGAGAAGAGGAGGGTGTCCAACGGGCGCAGGGCCATCCGCTACTCCTGGGTCCCCACAAGAGGCAGGGGGGTTGCCCCTGCTGGCAGATGAGCCCGGGGAGGCCTTACAGACCAGGAGTGAAACCTTTCCTACAGGGTCAGGGCAGCCGCGGAGAGCTGGCAGGGGGAAACGGGGGTTAAAGGACTGCTTGTTTATTGTCTGAAGCAGGATCACGACAGATCCAGGGCAGCAGCGCGTGGCAGGTGGTCCCCAACCCTTCCCAGGACGCTCTCCAGGCATCCCCCAAATGTTGGCAGCTACAAATAAGCCGCAAGAAAGGCAAGAGGCAGAGGGCTCTGCCTGGCCGACTCTGGGACACAAACAGCCACAGCAGGACCTCACTAAAGCAGCAGAGGCCATCGGTAAAACATCAAGCATGCTCTAGCTGGGAGCCGCCTCCTCACCCAGCTGTGGAAACACCCAGCATCAGCTCTCCCACCCTGCGGGTCTCACAGCCAAGGCGGTCGGTCCCCACCTAAAGCGGTCGCAGATTAAAAATAACTACGGTGTGAGCAGGGGTACGGTGTCCTGCCTGGCTTCCGCTGGCAGGGCAGGAAGGCTGGAGTCATAGCATCACGTTTCAGTGGTCAGCACTCACACACACATGTTTAGGAGACACGCCGGAGAGGAGGGTTAGATGCTGAAGCAATGTCTGTTAGCTATAGCTTGTTACAGTTATTATTTATGCATCTTACTGTAAATGCAAAAGGTGAAGTCACTTAATTCATCATTTCTCAGACACGGATGACAGAGCACGTGATTTGGCATAGTAAGTATTAGGCTAGCTAAAAATGAATTGCACAATATTTAAACCTGATTAAGTACATAATAGGCTCAGCAAAGGATTACTTTTCTCCTTACATTTTATACATATATATATATACACACACATACACACAGAGACAGGCATTTTATCATTAGCTGCATTTTAGTCTTGTCAAGAGGCGACTGCCTACTGCAGAGTGACTGAAGTGCTACCCTTAAAAAGGAAACTATTCTTGGTGTGCTTTGCTGGAAAAGAGAAGGTTCTCTTTGGGGTGATTCTCGTGGGTAAGAGTCAGAGACGAGCATCACCGGACAGCCAGAGGGGTCGGGGGGCGAGGGGTCAGGGACTCGCACAGCTCTGGCGAGCTGTGGGCATGAGCGGTGGCACGCTGAGCTCGCTGCCTGCAGCGCTAGCGGCTGCCTGCTGCAGGCAGGAGATATTTGAGCCAAGGGGCCAGATCGGATTCTGTTTGGGCTGCTTTTCTAGGACTTGGAGAAAAATTTGGCGTATTTAAAGTGCATTTAGAGTCTGAAAAGCATCTCTGAGAAGGAGCTTTCCCTGCTCCTACCCTGCAGCATCTATCAGCTCCCGTTTACGAACTGATCTTTTCAAGGGTCTGCCAGTCACCTTCCCCAGCTGCTGCAGCCCAAGAGGTGTTAGACTGAGCTCAGCTGCCTCCCGCTAAGGTGCAAGATAATTAAAGCCCGACCTCCCCCAACTGGGCAGGGATTCAGGGCTGACGGGAGCAGGGATTTCTGCACCAGGAAAATAGATGGCCACGTTTCACTGCGCTTTTTAGAAGCGCAAGTGAGCAGGAATCCTTCTTGCCAGCCTGGAGGTTTCCTAAAGAGCCTTAAATTAGTGCGCGCCTCTAAAGCCATCAGGACAAATCTTGGCCTCGCTATTTACATTGTCAGTGAGACTGGTCGTACGTGCTTGCATACGGGGTGGCAAGATTTGACCCGGAGCCTTACCCAAGAATAGATCCTCTGAGAAACACTCTGCCAATTTTATAACCGCTTTTCAAAACAGAAGCCTTTACAAAACAGACTCAGGATGCAGAATCTGGAACGGGATGGGAAAACCTGTCCTCGCTCCACAACATACGCACACGCACGCACGCACACAGTGCACCAGGGCTCCTGCCCGTGGTCACGCACGAAATTCTGGTCTGCCACATCAAAATGTGAACTACTCATTTACAACACCACACACTGAGAGAAGTTGTAGATCCTGAGCCAGGGTGTAGATTAGGAATCTCTTGGCTTCCAGCATATCAACAGCAGGATTTAGGTGGTTTTGTGGGTTTTCTTTATATGCTAACTCAGCCAGCCACCTGCTAGTTAAAAAGCAAAAGAAAAGGAGAATTCCCAGGATTGCTTGCCCTTGCTGAGACAGTGGCAAGTGGCTGGACACTACCAAGTGAAAGAGAAAACTCACACACGTTGGAAACCTGTGGGGTTCAGGGCTTATTCCAAGAGGGGAGATGGGTGCTGGTTGCTATTTTTATCTTTCCCTTTTGGGGTGGGGGGGCGGGCTTTTGGCTGATGTAGTTCTAACATACACCTATCACCACAGTAATTAAAAAACCACCACCACACATTATTTCACAGGGAAAAAGAAGACATGTGAACGTACACTTACTACCACGCACAACAACAGCCCTGCAGGTCAACTCATGGCCTCTTCAAAACGAAAAATAATAGAGAAAAGAAGAGCTCAAGACAGTAATGGAAGAAAAAAAAAATCCCAAACGCTCTTGTTAGAAAGAACAGGAAAAGAAGAACTTATGGTACACTCTGACTTTCTGAAATAGCTGCAGAAACTCGGCTCAGCCATCCTCCTCCTCCCTTCCCCCCCAGATCTTTCGCCCGAGGACAAGGTCCTGCTGCTCACATCTCGTTGGAGTAGGTGTAGTTCGGGGTGGCCGAGTACTGCGTCTCGTGCTGCGTCATGGCCCCCTGCGCTGCCCCCATCGCCGCGCTCTGTGCTGCCTGCTGGACGTGGGGGTTCTTCCACGCCCCGGTGGTCCACTCCTCCTGGGCTTTGCTGAAGCTCCCCCCGCTCCCCCGGTAAAACTTATGCACCTGTAGCAGGTTGGAAAGAGAAGATCCAGAGGCGCTGAGCGACTGCAGCTCACACTGATCTCCAGGGTAGCGGCAAGGGCTCCCTGAAGCAACACGGCACCTAAAAACATGGCACCCCCCCTCTCCTCCCATACCATGGTGAGAGCGATGAAAGAGAAGACTGCCATCCCCGTGAACAGGACAGTGGGGATCAGCATCACCACAGCCGACCCCACGTTGGTCCCGAAGAAGGAAATCGCTGCAATCCAGCCACTGCAAGGAGACGAAAACAACCGGTCCATTCAGCAGCCTGGGGCTTTCCCGGCTGGCTCTGCACACCCCAGCCTGCCAACACCCCCCCCCCGCCAACCCTCCCAGCTCCTCAAACCATCTTCCCCAAGGAGAGAAGCTACTGAAGCACCAAGGATGTTAAAACACTGAGAGGACGCAGCACCAGCTCAACAATGACCATCCTTGCACCCAACACAAGAGCAGCATCTTCCTTACCAGACGCCCCAGCCAGGGATTCCCACTGCCTGGATAATGCTGATCACCAGCTGGGCCATGAAGGTGAAGAAGAAGGCCATGAAGCTGAAAGAACTGTCTGTCCTGCAAGAGAAGGCTCAGTCACTCCCTACACCTCCATCCCTGCTGCATTGCAAGGGAAGGGAGACGCTCCCACATCTCAGACCCTTTCGGGGCAGAAGCAGCTGTGGTTTAGCAAGAGGGTGGTGAGAAGCGGAGCTGCCTGCAGAGAGCAGGCACCGGAGGAAAACTATAGGCAAGGGAGAAACTGTGAGAGGCTGAAGGTGGTGAAGAGGCACCTGGGAAAGCCATGGGGCATCAGACCCTCCCCACGGCTCGGCCAGCTCTGCGCATCAGGCAAGGGGGCATCCGTGTTCAGACACGGCTCTCGGCTCGCACAGCCCTGCCATTGGACTCAACCTTCCCGCATGGGGAAGAAATACACCCCCAGTTTTCTAGATGTGGGGATAGTGCACTGGGGATTGACCTCAGCAGCACGGATAATCAATATAAGCACCTCGAGGACTTGTGTCAAAAATATAAAAGAAGCCTCAAGGATGGGCAGGAGGGGAGAGAAAGTTGGCACCTCAACTGCACCCTCATCACTCCCTCTGACGCTGCGCAGAGGCACACGTAGGGTGTCTTTATATCGCACAGTTGGGGTTTTGGCCCTCGGGAAATCCCAAACACCCTTGCTTTGAAGGTTAGAAAGTAAAGGTAAAGGGCTGGACAGAAAGAACAGGAATTCCCCCAAATATTCAGGCAATGCCCCAAGCTAAGCATTGACCATTTAGGAAGGAAAACAAAAAAAAAGGACCATGAGAAGCCGGGCTCAGGTGTGACCACTTACTTGAAAGCTTTGTAAATAGGTCTAAACCAGCAGACATAGGAGCAGGGCGTAAAGAGAATGAGCCAGAGAATTGCCAGTCCAAAATTAACAGCTCCACCGCCTCCAATCAGCCATGCGAGGCAGCCAACGAGATTCACCGCCAAGGTGATGCTGTTCACTGCAAACACACACACACACACACACAGAGGGAGCACAGTAGCGCGTACGCAAGGACGTCAGTGCGATACGAGAGACCCCGATCCCACGGATGCCCATGCGGGGCTGACCTCCAGCGTGTTTGGACAGCGATGTGTTACTCTAGCCGGATTTCCCTCAAATTAAATTAAGCTGGCTGAGGCCAGGGAGCATCCCAAGGCCAAAGGGGGTCTAACCTCAGCTGAGGAACAGGAGGAAAAAAAAAAATTATCACTTGGAGTTGCAATGTCTTAAGCAGGTCCAGGGCTCATGGGGCTCCAGAGGACAGGGAGGGGCTGTATGCCCCTGCTGCCAGTGAGCCAGGGCACGTTTCCACCAACAGAAGGAAACCAGAGGAATCAAAGCAAAGCCTCCAGCTACAGTTTCACTGAAGGAGCTTGTGCAAGAGTTCCCTGAGCTAACACCCCCCAAGCATTGCTGACAGCTGAAGTCCTGAACTCCCAGCCCCCGCCTCGCCAGTTCAGGGGGTTGGCACGTTTGCTTCTCCCACCCCTGCTCGGAATTAAGCGATACAAGGGCCATTACTATGAAGCCCAGCTTAGCAGACACAGGACAAAGCAGAGAAGGCTCATCTGCATTCTGACGCCTCCGATTTTTGAGAATGATTCATTATTTCGACGAGAATTAAAACCCTCCCACCGCCTCCTGCAAGAGAGCTACAGCTGGCAAGAAAGGGAGCTCAGTTGGCCGGACTGACCGGGCGCTCGCTGCTCCCTAAAGCCCCCCAAGGACACCGCGGGGATCCTTCAGCCTCTCTGCGCTTGCGTCTGGCTGGGTGTTTGCGGGGGAGTTGGGGAGAAAACGATCCAGAGAGGAGCTCCGGAGACAGAAACCAAGAGACAGGCGACTGGCTCAGAGAGCTGGTGCTTGTGCTGTGGGAGAGGCTGGAGCAAGAACCGAGCTCTATTAAATTAAGCAGAGGAAGAAGAGCCAGATTGAGACGGGGAGGGGGTTTATCACCCCCAAGGCAGCTTCTCCAGGGAAAGACAACTTTTTTTTCCTCCCCCGTGATAGAAAAGCTGCACTAACCCTCCTGACATGATGGGGGAAGTTACCCGAGGGTCACATTCCCAATGGGACGCGGTCCCCGAAAGCCGAAGCGAGACACTGCCCTGGGGGTGCCAGCCTGGCGCCGTGCTGAAAGCAGAAACGCCCGACCTCTCCGGTGCCAGCTCAGCTCCTCATAACCTGCCTCCACAGCACAGGGCACTCCCTGGGCACTGGTACGCTTCCAAAGTTCAGGGAAAACACCTGATTAAGTTCTTCTAAAAACAAATAAAACGATGGTGCCAGCTCCCCCTGAGCTGCACGCATACGTTTCCACATACGTGAGGGTGCGATCTGTCCCTCCAGCTCTTCTCCCTGCCTGGGGTCGCTAAGGAAGAGAGATCTGGGCTAGTTTTAAGAGTTAGAAGGCGGTGACAGCTCTGTTAGCACAGCACGGCACACAGAGGCATGCAAGAGGAACAGGCAAGACCCGGCTTTGGGGGAAGCCCTGGGCTCCCCTGTTTTGGGGAGCAGGCACCCTGGCCCTCCAGTGCAAGCGGCATCTCAGCCTCGGGCCGCTGCCAAAGGGCTCACGAGGAGCTCGGGGTGGCAGAGAAAGCCCTTCCCCAGCTCGGCTGCCAAAGAAAGCCAGCAGAAGCTTGGCAGCTCTCCTGGGGGGCAAGGCCGGCAGCCAAGCGAGACGGAGAGGGGAGTAAATACTTGTGCAGGAGGATGCACGGGTGCTGAGCCGTCTCCTCCTCACAGCGGGCTCCAGCGGGACGTCAAGGTCACCGATGGCCCTCGGACGCTGAGCCAGCGCCACACCTCCATCCTGGAGGCTGGAAGGGCCGAAGCCCATGGGATGCTGCAGTCCCCGTCCCATCCCCAAGGGGTTTTAACAGGAGACACCAAGGCCTGGAGGGGCAGAAGGACTTCCCCTGATCTTGCTCTGCTCTTTCAACCGGTGCCTTCCAGAGGCGCAGCCTTCCGAGAGGCAAACGCAAACCCGCCGGAGCCCTTCCCTGCCCAGCGACTCACGCATCCAGAGGTAGTAAAGCCGCTTGGCCATGGTACGGTGCTGCGGCGGGATCTCCGCATCGAAGTCCTGGTAGAAACATGGCTTCAAGGGGATGAACCTCGGCAGGGGAGGGAAGTTGTTCACTTTTTCTGCAATAAAAAGTTTTGTGAGCATTGGGCACTGCACAGAGCTGAATGTAAATCAAGAGGCTTCCTAATTAGCCTCATTCAGGCCTAAGAATTGATGGAGGAATTAAGGATTTCCCTTCACAGCCACCAACAGCCCACAAATGGATCCTGTGAGCGTGGACACCTGGACCCCCACCAGGACCTAACGAGGTGACATCCCAGCCCCAGGCCCTTTCGGAGGCAAGGGGCAGTCCCGCCAGAGACACCCCCCCATACCTGCCATGCTGGCACACGCTCAGCCTCTCCGTTCCAGAAGAATAATAGGGGAAAAACCTGGGAGCTTTATCAAAGCTGGAGGAAAACAAGAGAAAAAAAGTGATGTGAAGTGGTCAGGTACCTCCCTGAAGAGCCTTCGCCTTCCCACTGCTCCAAAATAGCTCAAGGACAGCACTGTAACAGGGCGGTTTGCTTTATTTACACAGACACTCTACAGTATTCACATGTCCAGGCTTACCGCCGGCACCTGGCTGGCAGCAGAATAAATCCCAGCTCCTACGGCCCGAAGCTTACGCACCGGTTACGGCGGAAGATTAAGAGAAGATCCAGCAATGTGGGGCAGGGCGCAGGCTTAACCTCCCACTCCTGACTGACCTATATCCAGCCCCGAGAGATGGGCCAGCCTGGATGGGAGGGATGCAGACCCACCAGAGGCAGCTGTGGGCAGTTTGAAATCCTCAAGTTCATCACCTGGCCCAAAACCATTATTTATTTTCTTTAATTTTTCTTTTTGCAAAGAGTTCCAGCACAGGGAACTACCTGGCTGCCTGCTGATGGCATCACAGCTCCCATCTCTGCAAGCCCAAGCCAGAAACCAGGCCGAAAGGGAACAGGGAAATCAGCTTTAAATATCAGCTGGAAAAAAAAAAAAATCAGTGGTGATTGTCACTAATGAGTCACTTGAGTGCTGGCTTAATGATTACTCATGTTGTTTGGCACCTTGTGTGGTATCTTGCAGGTGGGAGAGGTGGGAGCTCAGTATGCCAGGACAGTCCCAGACCATGCCATGCTCAGACCTGTCCCAGCAACGAAAATTAAGTACAATTAAAGCAAAAATTAAGAGCTGAGGTTTTAAATATGAGCATGAAGACGGCCACTCTGCGGATCCCCACCTGCCTGCACGGCTCTGCCGGGTGCTGCCTGCAGGTTTTGCCCTTTCCCAGGCTGTCTCGGGTGGCGGTGAACCCCTTCCTCGTGACACGGGGTCCCGGCATTCGGTGCTTCTGGCTCTACGGGCGATTTGGGGGTCTCCGCCAGGGCAGCCCCCCCTCTACAACCATCACCCAGCACCAAAGACGCCAGCCAGGCAAAGCAAACCCCCACGGCTCGCCGACGTCCGACTCCATCCCTCTGGCGCTATAAATACGAGCTGCCAGCGCGGCTGACGTCTCCCCAGCAGCGGCTCGGCGACGCAGCCCCCACGCACATGTGCCGTGAGCGGGAACACGCGGCCGGGCGTGCCCCCCGACCCGACGCCCACCCTGGTGCTGCAAGAGCTTTACAAAAACCAGGGACTTGTGCAAAATTGGGGAAGGGGGGTTGCAAATTGAGGGGGAGCTTTGCAAATTGGGGGGGAGCTTTTGCAAATTGGCAGGGGGGGGCTTGCAAAATTGGTGGTGGTGGGGGGGAGCTTTTGCAATGCCACCCACGGGTGATAACACTAAGGAGAAACCGCACCATCCCCAACGGGTGCCTGGGGTGCCAGCCCCGCGGTGCGATGCTCGGGGAGGGCAAGCAGGGCTCGGCCCCGGCGTGGATTGCTGCCCGTGGGTTTCCACGGGTGAAGGACCGCGTGCCCCCCCGCACCCCCCCCCCCCCCCCCCCGGGCCTCCCAGCAGCGGCCTGGCGAAGGGAGAACGGCGGCTTAGCCTCACGCTCGGTCCCCGGCGGCAGCGAACGGCACCCACGCGGGTGCGGGCGGCTCCGTGGGCGCCTCCACGCCGCGCACCACCCCGCAGTGGGGTGCAGCCAGGGGGTGGGGTGCAGAGGCCGGTCGCCCCCCCCGCCCTCCCCTCGGGGGGAGCACCCGTCCGCTCCCCCCCCCGAGGCAGCCCCCCCCCCTCCCGTCCCCACGGCCCTGGGACTCACCCGCGTGGCGTGGCGTGACCCGACCCGTCCCGCGGCGGGTGGCGGCGGCCGCCCGCCCGCCTGGCGCTGCTCCTGCCGCAGCGGCCGCGTTCTCGCGAGACTACGGCGCCGCCGCCGGCCTGGCTATGGGCAGCCCCGAGATCTCGCGAGAGCGGTCGCTGCCGCTGTCCAGGGTCCTGCTGCCGCCAGCGGGGAGGGGCGGGGCCGCCGAAACGGGGCGGGGCCCCTATAGGGTTGGAGAGGGCTCTATAGGGTTGGAGAGGGCTCTATAGGGTTGGAGAGGGCTCTATAGGGTTGGAGAGGGCTCTATAGGGTTGGAGAGGGCTCTATAGGGTGGTGGGGTCTTTACAGGGCAGGGCAGACCCTCCACAGGGCATTGGTATGGTAAGCTCCACGTGGATAGGAAGAGACTCTCTATGGGGCAGGGACGACCCTCTGTGGGGCAGGGGTTCTGCGGGGGACAGACCCTGGCAGGGCAGGGTCTTTTTTCAAGAGCAGGAAGTTTCCCCACTGTCCCAGGCAGGTCTGAAGTCACCGTCCCCATCACCCTGCCTAGGTTCCCATGGTGGCCTGCCTCACACCCAGTGCTGCTCCATGCAGTAATTAATTAATGGCTTGCACAAAGGGCAGAGGATAAGCTGATTGCTTTTGCCAGCGACGTTGAGGTTGGGAGGCAAAGGGCAGAGGAAGAGAGACTCACAGGTGGGCTAGGACGGGGACAAAAAGCTCCTAAAGGGGACATAAATCCCAAATCAGCCCGAGGACTCCAAGCAACATGAGGACTCTGTAGGCAGTGTCCCTTGTCCTCAGCATCATCGCAAAGAGCCCTGTGCAGACCACCTGGACCTCCTGCCTCGGTGCTTGCAAGCATGTCGGTGCAGCATCATGAAACCGGCTTTATTTGACAACTAAGTCGTCCTCCCTTCCTGGTGTCCAACCTCGAGCGTCAGCACACTAGCTTGCTTTATGGGGCACGGGGGTCAGCAAGGACAACGTCCCACCATGGGAAGACGTGAAGAGCAGGGCAGGGACACAACTAAATCTCTTTAAACCAGCGAGCCCTGGCCACCAAACACCCTCAGCAGATGAACAGCATCGCTCTGTGGGGATACTAGGAAGGAAACCTGGCAGAAATGGGGAAGACACCTATTTCACAGATGGTAAAATAGAGGGAAGCAGGAAAATAAGCGTGCCACAGAAGACCCCATATCTGAGGACCCAGCTGTCCACTCTAAGCACCTTCTGGGCCTTGGACCCTGAGCTGCTGTTCCCTGCAGAGAGCAGGAGCGCCGTGCAACCAGCTCCATCCCCTGCACGGCAGCAGGAGAGGAACACGAACAGCAAGGGGAGAAGGGGACGTGGTTGTGGATCCCCACTCTTGCCAAGCGCCGCTGCTCACCCACGTGTGAGACCTCACGGTGGTGCTCTGAGACTTGGAGTGCTGCGCTGGCTCTGCCTGCACCGCCCTGCACGCAGGCACTGAGCACCCCGGGGATTTGGGGCTGGCCACAAACCTCACCCTGCTCCCTGGGGAGGATTTCCTGGCAGACCCAGCTCAGTCTGAATTTCACCACAGATCAGCTTTGAGATCCCACCCTTGGGCCCAGGACCATGGGAACTGCTTTGTGTCCTGTATTTCTTGTCTCTTGAGCTTTCTCTCATCTAGATTTGCTCCCTACCTGCTTCTTTGTCTGCCTTGGGTCCCGCAGCACCTTCCCATCTCATTGAGACTTTGGTGATGGCCAACTGCAGAGCCGTTCCTTGCCCTTGGCACCACCACGTTTCCATCTGCCTGCAGGCTTTACAACAAGAGATATTCGGAAATCAAATGGATGCGTGCTCCCCTTGCTCACGGGGGATGCCTGAGGAGCCAAGGGGATAACACAGGGGCAGGGTAAGAGCCTCACTGCCCAGTGCCCATCCCACACTACCTGAGCAGGGCAGGCTGGTCAGGTTCAACTGAGGGTCTAGAAGAACCAGCAAGGTCACAGCAAGCAGGCAGGTTCAAAGCCAAGCCATGAAGTCAATCCACAGGTCAGAGTCCAGACTAGCAGAGACCAGGAATAAGGGTGGCTACAGCTGACCTAGAGACCAGCCATAACACAAATCAGATTAGGACTAAGACCCCTGGGCTGAGCTTAAATAGAGTTCCTGGGCCATGGGCAGGATGTGGGTGGGGGTCCCAGGTGGGGCTGGTCAGGACCATTAGGGTTTTTTAATGCCCTCAGGGCCCTTACAATGTCTCCCTGCTTATTGTGCTGGAGCTTTGCAAGGGTGCTTGTCCTGTAAAAGGTTTTTTCCCCCCTTTCTTTTACTGCCTGCCCCCTCAAGATGAGGATTATTTTTGAGCTCTGCTGTTTTCTGCTTATGGAAGGGCAGGAGGCTTCTATTGCTAGCTCAGTTAGTGGGGAGCTGGTGCCACCCCAGGATGCTCCTAGGGTTCCTCTGGCATCTTGAGACAGCCCCTGCACCCTGGGGAGCCTGGGGTCGCATCCTCTGGGGGCTGCTCCTGGGAAGCAGCAGCTCCCAGACCCTGGTTAGGATTGGGGCAGGGGGTCCCTGCAGCTGTGGCACCCCGGGGGTCTGTCTGTGTCCCCCTCCCCGGGGCTGCAATCAACCCAGGCATCGCCCTGCTGCAGAGTGCAACGTGATGAGCACCTGAGACCTGAGCTGGGCTGATGTGACGCAGAGATGGACGGTGGCGCCGAGACTTTCCTTGTATCGGGTGCTTCGACTTTCCGACCTGCTCCCATGCAGGGTCACCTCGGATGAAAGAAAATATAGAGAGGGCAGGCAGAGGACAGGGGCTTGGGTTACTGCTCCTCTCCAGCTGCCCTGCTCTCTATTAGGAATGTGTTTCTGGGTTTTTTTTCCCCCTTTTCCCAGGCTTGGCCGGGTCCACTGTCAGCTCTAGCTGTCCCCTGCAGCCCTCTCCATCCCTGCCACTGCCAGCCCTCCCCTCTCGGCTCCTCTGCCAAATGGCCCTTCCAAGCTCACACTTCCTGTGGGGTTGGAGCCAGGCAAGAGGGTCCTGCAGGGATGGGGACCCCCCCCTGGGATGGGACCCCCAGCTCTGGAGGGTCCTGGCAGCCCGTGACGCTGGGATGTGGAAAGTGCAATGGGGAAAGGGAGGAAGGAACCAGTCCCTGGGTCCCAGTGTGACAAGAGGGGATGTTCAGGGAGGAGAGACAGATGATACGCAGGGTGTAATTGCTTTATCTGTATTTTTTTCTCCATTGCTGCCTTTACCATCTGCCTCTTCTCCATTTTAAATGACTCCCCATCCTCTCTCCCAGTGGTTTTCTGCTGATCCTCCCACGGCTGGGGCTGTCTGTGCCTTTGTGTCCCCCCCCAACCCTGCTCCCCTCCCTCTCCTACCCCACTGTTGGCTGCGGCTGAGCTCATTTCAGCTATTCCTTCGCTTGGAATAACCGATCCACTCTGTTGTCCTCTAACAAATAAGCTGACAGGCTAATGAATGGCTTCAGATGGTAATTAGCAATGGAGTTGCTAATAATGAATTTCATTTACATTTTAAGCACTGGGGAGGGGGGAAGCAAGACCCTGTCATTAATGCCCCCCCACTGCAGCCTTTGCCTTGGGGGGAGCACATCCTCCGCAGCCCTTTGAGGGATGCGGAAAGGCTTGGCTATGATTGCACCTCGTCTGCCTCCATTTCGGGGGCTGCAATAAGCAGAGTTTGTTAAGCAGCAATTAGAGGTGGCGGCGGGGGATGGAGAAGGAGAAACTGCTGCTGCTTCCATCATCCGATGGGTGGGGAAGGCGCCCCGACGCCACGAAAAATGGGCCACGGGAGGCAGAAGCTGGTCCTGGGTCAGGAAAGAAGGGTTGGATGGTTCACCCAGCGCCAGGGATTCATCCGGCTGTGGGCTCGGCACCGAGCAGCCCTGGCTCGCCTGGAGCCCCGGTGCTGCTGGCCCTTGGTGGCTACATAACCCTCCCGTGCTGCCGACGGCTGTTTCCACACCTGAATAACGACTCAGAGGGATTTCTCAGCTCCCTTGACCACACACGCTCTGCGAATGGTTGCTAAAATCCCTCCCGATTATTTTCCTAGGGTTTTAGCATCTTTTGAAGGCAGCAGTTTCCCTGAGAGACTTAATCCATCCCTGCCCGCCCAAGGAAGGAGCCAAGCGCTTTCTGCAAGGATGCCACAAAGCATCATCAAGTGGAAAGGTGGAAAAATTATGTTGTTTTGTCTCATACGAGTGAGGGATTCATGGTGGAAGCGTAGCGACTAGGCATGCTCGCTAGCGCAGAGCGCCGGGCAGGACTTGGGGGATGCTCAAAGCCTGAATCTGCCGCCGGGTGCTGGGGGTGAGCCTGGGAGCATTGTGTGCCCTGCCTCAGTTTCCCCCTCTGTGCCAAAGGGGCCTCATGGGGTGTTAGCTGGATCAGGAAAGGATGGTCTCCATCCCCTTGGGTTTTCCAGCACAGCGGGACACCGCTCTTAGATGGAGCATCCCATCCCACATGGGGCTGTCCTCCCTTGGCACCCGCAGACCCACCCTGGACCCCAGTCTGGGGGTCAGATCAGGGGGTGTCCCATACCCACCCCCCATTTAGGGCAGCGGTACCCACAGAAAGCTGCTTTGGGGACCACAGGGAGGCAGGGCTTTGCCCTGGCTGGGAGGGGATGGCCGCATCCTGCCTTGCCACAGCCTTCACCTCCGCGGGCATCGGATCGATTGATTTATTTATGTATTTTTTCAAGCCCTGCTCGGAGTGAAAACAATCCAGGGGCCTCCAGAGGCCGATAAGATTTGACTGCAAGTCAATACTCGGCATGTCTTTCCACTGTGCAACGATCCCCCAGCCTGCGGGGCGGGAGGCTGGGGGTGCTGGGGACAGGCAGGGGACAGGCAGGTGACAGGGGCAGGCAGAGGGCCAGCCTGGGGCAGGGACATCACTTCTGCCTGGGGAAGGGATTGGGAGCAGAACGGGGAGATCCTCTGGCCTGCGATAGGTATCTCGTGGGATGTATTGCCAGGGGCTCCGGCAGTAAATACGATGGTGACCCTACGGTGGGCAGCTCCATGTTGGGGACATGGAGATGAGCAAGGGACAGGGTCTGGGAGAGCAGCGGGGAGAGGGAGAGAGGGGGAAGGAGGAGGAGGGAGAGAAATCACCCGTGAAAACTGGCTCTGCCGTGACATCTGCTCCTCGGGGCTTTTGGGACGGAGAGGTTTTCCTGCAGGGAGAGCCAGGGCTGAGGCTGCAGGGTCTCGGGGACAGCAGAGCCCCGGCACGCTCAGTGCATGCCCCAGCCCCACAGCCAGTCGACAGGCGGCCGGGCACGGCCGTAATGCCATCTGCCAGGATTTCTCCTGCCTGCGTCTCCCAGGGCTGAAGTAGCTTCTCTGATGGCTATTAAGGATTGAGCTCAGGCTGCCAGCTTTCCCAAAGTACCTCCCGCATCTCTGCGCCATCCCTGGGCGCTGCGTGGCTGGGACTCCTCATCCCTCTGGGAATGGTGCAGGACAGGCAGGCAGGCCGGCTGCCCGCACTCTGCCGACATTCGCAGTTAGCACTTAGCGTCCTTGAGCAGAGCAAGAGCTGAGAGAAGGGACCAGGTTCTCTTTAAGGGGGCAGGACTCTGGGAACATCATGAAGGCAAGAGTGAGCTTCTCCCTCTGCCTTCCACCTTCCCCTCTTCCCCTTCCCTTCCCTGCCTGCTGCTTCCCTGCCTGCATGCTCCCAGACAGGGACCTGGGCTCCCTGCCCTCCCCTTCGCCTTTCCCGGCTCTCGGTGCTGGGCAGGAGCTGGGTGCTGGGATGGGAGGCTGAGCCAGGGGAGGAGGAGAAGGAGGGGAGGAAGGGGAGGGAGAGGGGGAGGATCTGCTAATTACACAGAACAGCTCTGGGGGCTGCTGAAGTCCAGAATGAAGCAAAGAGCAGCAGAAGCAAGTGCTGCAGTGGGAGCGGAGGAGCCCAAGCATCACCGAGAGCCAGAGCCGGTTGTTGTCCCCACAGGGAGCAACCGGGGGCACCTAGGGGATCCTGCAGCCCGGGCCCCCCCGGGGGACAGCCTCTGGCACTGCTGCCAAGCCCGCTGCCAGCTCCTCCGCAGCCAGCCCGAAGCGAGGAGAGGGGAAGGGGCTGGTGGTCCTGGGGACACAGGGTTAAACTCAGCCCTCCTGCGGGCTGGGCTGGAGGGCAGCGGAGCCAGCCTTGCTATGGTCCCGGGGGGCTAGGAGCCCAAGCGGATCCGTCGGGAAGAGGCGAAGGATGGCTGCTGAAGGAGGGGGAGCCAAGCCCGTCACCCAGTCCAGGATGGAGAACTTCCGAAAGGTGAGGACCTCAGAGGAGGAGAGCCCCTTGCCCTTCCCTGACCTGCCCCCAGACGTGGTGGAGATGAAGGTGAAGGAGGGCAGCAAGATCAGGAACCTGATGAACTTCGCCATGGCCCAGATGGAGCTGAAGGGCAGCCGGCAGATTGTCTTCAGCGGTTGCGGCAGGGCGGTCACCAAGACCATCACCTGCGTGGAGATCATGAAGCGGAAGCTGGGAGGTCTTCACCAGGTCACCAAGGTGCGCTACAAAACCTTGCTGGAGGTCTGGGAGAACCAGGAGCCGCTGCCTGACGGCCCGGCACAGAACCTGACCGTCCACAAAAACGTCCCCTCCATCTGCATCCTCCTCTCCCGAGACCCCCTGGATCCCAACCAGACAGGCTACCAGCCCCCGGAGCCCCAGCACGGGCTGGGGACGCAGCTTGGCGAAGCAGGAGAAGACACGTCCAGCTCCTCCGCCAAGGGGCTGAAGCGGCCCCTGCCACCTCCCCGCGAGGAGCTGCTGACCAAGAAGCTGCAGGTACAGGTACCCGACAGCCCAAGGGGCTCGGGGACCACGGACCGCCAGCCGGACCACCACCACTGACCCCACCACCTCCTGCCCCGATCAGCCGTATGGTGGGTCTATAGGCAGGAATATGCCCTCTATATAGGCAGGAGATTGTACGCTGGAGAAACTCCGGGGTTTTTAGCTGCTTTGTTGTGGATAGAGGCAATGCCGTGCTTGCTCTGGGGTCACCGGTGTGCTGCAGGCTCCCCCTGACATGCTGCCGACTGCTCCAGGTGACCCCTGTGCATGGGGGATTGCTGCTGGGGGGGTACCCATGTCCCCAGATTTGGGGTGAGGATTAAAGGGTTAAACCTGCCAGCCCTTGGTTATGGCCTGAAGCGTGGGGGGACTGTTGGGGGGAGCTTCTGACCCTGCATTTGGCCACCCAGAGGCAATGCCACCACCAGCCACATTTCTGCAGACTCCCACGGAGCCAGAGCACCCATTGCCTTTCACTGAGGGGTGCCCGGACCGGGGAAAGGCGGCTGCACGTCATCGCTCCCCATTGCGATTGTCTCAGTCATCGGGAGAGATGGTTTTGTCCCAAGACCTTTGGAATAATACCTTATCAAACCCACCACAATTACGCCCGGCGAGGAGCTGTCAGGTTTATTAATGCCAGGCTCAGCGCCCCGCGGCGCTGTGATTCATCCCAAATAAAATACACAAACAAGCAGACGGGTCGCTCCTTCCCCGTGCCCACAGAGCCGAGCGCTGCGCTGCCTGCCCGCCCGCGGGACAGCAGAAGAAAATAAAACAGCCCTTCTTCTTCCCGCATCAAATATTCAGGTCTTTGCTCTCCCGGAGGTGTTTGTAGGGTCTGGAGCCAGGGTGAAGCCCTGACGTCGGGATCTGGGGGCAGTGGGAGCGTTAGGTGGGTTGTCGTCGTGGCTGGATGTGGTGCCCGGCACAGGATGGGGAGGTTTTGGGGTTGCGGGCTTGGCTGCAGAGCCCTCACCACAGGCTGGCTCCCCGGGAAAGCCCTTCAGAGTGAAATCGCCGCTTCTTCCAGAGGTAAAATTAAATGAATGGATAATAAAAGCTCTTTAGAAATAGTTGAAGTATGTCTATGGGAAAATGGGGGGATCATCTTGGCTACGGACCATGGCACAGCGAGGGTGGGACTGTCACTGCCGCCAAGCCAAGCCAAGGGGATCCTGGCCAACCCCTGTCCCAAGCCGGGGACGGGATCGGGGCCAGTTTCTCCTACGTGCTCTGGCAGCAGCCTGGTCCCCGCCGGCACGGCAGAGCCTGGCAAAGCCCCCGTGCCAGCCCCCCTGGCAGGCACAGCGGGGACCGGGGTGATGTGGCGAGGGCAGGGGACAGGTTATAGGAGGCCAAGCAAGCCCCAATCCACCCGGTTCCCCTCCACCCAGCCCAGGCACCCCCGGGGGCACTGCAGGATGAATTCACTCGGTATTAATGAGCGTACCCTTCCCCAAAGCCATCCGGGAGGGATGCTCCGGCTGCAGCCGTGTTATCTCCCCACCTCGCTCCCGCTCTCTGGGGATGGCGAGCATCCCCCTTTTGTCAAGGTCTTGCTTGGCAAGCGCTTTCCTTGGCTGGGAGCGGGAATGAAAGGAGACAAGGGGAGTGAGGAGGAGGAAGAAGCAGGGGGCTGTTTTGTTTGGTGATGACCTTGTTATCTCCCTCAGCAGGCAGCTGCTCCTCCGGGCCGGAGGCTCGTGCTTATCTGCCCTGCCACAGATTGATTCACTTCACTTCTCTGCCACAGTGTAGTTGAATATTAATCTCCAATTGTTATTTTTTTTACGATTATTTCTGCTGGGTTTGGGGCTGGGAAAGCTTTGGGCTCCATCCCACCCAGCCTCCTCTCTCAGGCGCAGCCACGGTGCCGACACCGAACAGGTTCAACCTTCCTCCCCGCATGCGAGGGGAGCACCTGTGTATGGGCTCCTACCCCAAATGTACTACAAATCATGCTAATAAATAAAACCCTCTGTGAACGCTCTGATCGGATCCTGAAGTCTTTCACATCCCCGCAGCTGAAAACTAACAGCCCTTCTCCTCCCCAACTCTGCCCCGCTGCTGCGTCTCGCATTGCTCCTGGCAAGGGGAAAGAAAGGAAAAAAAAAAAATCAGTCATTTCTCCTTATTATTTTGTTAATGTGCAAAATTATTTTTAATTGATTTCATATGCAGGCAATTTCCAATCTTGGAGGCAACAGGAGCCTGGGGATTTTGCACTCCTTGCTTTGTTGGCTGTGGACCAAGGAGTTCCTGCATGAGAAAATGGTTAAAAAAAATGACTGCAACCCAAAACATGAAGCATTTAAAACAGCACGATGACATCTGGCTCCGCAGGGTCCTAAGGGGACACGGCGAGCAAAATTACCACGATAATCTTGTGCACAGCCCCAGGTGCACACTAAGAACAATTTTTGGGGTGACTTTGTGAACCCCACGGAGCCCTGAGAGCTGGTGGCTGGGTCTATGGGGGCTGAGGGCAGCACCCTGCAGCCAGGGGCTGTGAGTTTGGGGACAAGGATGTGACAACGGCTGCCCTGCCAGGGCTGGCACGGGGGCAAAGCCAGAGAAAGCCTTGGAGCTGCGGGATAGCATAGCCAGAGCCAGTTCCCAGTTCCCCCATGCTCACTGAGGAGTTGTCCAACACTCCCTTCCCAGAGTCGGCAGCGCACAGTCGTCAGGGACAGGGCCCCCTCGCTTCGCTGTGGCCCCAGTCCGTGAGGGGACATGCACGGGAGCCCACACTGGGGCCAAGCCACACACGGGCAACAGAACAGCCACCAAACCAACACTAACGCCCACCCAGAGCCGCCGCCACGGCCTTTTATGAAGCGGGAGAGGCCGAGGGCCGGACGCCACCCGCCCCGTCCCCACCACAAAATGGCGGCCGGCACCGCCCCGGAGGCGACGCGCTAAGCCCCGCCCCTTGCGGCCTTCCCGCCGTCACGCGGCGGCGCGGTGTGTCCCTGCGGCGCCGCCGTAGCCGCCACCGGCCTCTCCTCCCCCTCTCCCTCCCCGCCCGCAGCGCGCGCGGTCCGGTGCCAGGAGCGAGCGGCGCGCGCCCCCGCTGCCCGGTGCTGCCTCCCCGCCGCCATGCTGGCCGCTGCCGCCCTCCTCCGCCGCTGCGCCGTCTCCGGCCTCCGCGCCGCCGTCCGCCGGCCCGCCGGCCCCGCAGGTGAGCGGCCGCCCGCGTCCTTTCCCGCCGCCGCCTGCCCCGACCCCACCCCGGTCCGGCTCGGCCCCGAGGGGCCTGGCCCCGGCGGGCGCTCGGCGGCGGGGCCCGGCCGGTGGCGCCGTGTCCTTGTAACGACCCGCCGGCGTCACTCGAGGGCAGGCCGCGCCTGCGGCCTAGTGCGCGCCGCCTCCGCCGGGCCCCGCCGCTGCCCCGCTCCCGGTGACCACCCCCCCCCCCCCCGCTGTTACCGGCCCCGCCGCCTCCTGGGGGGGCGCCGGTCCCCTTCCCGGGGCTGTAGCGGGCGGGGCCGGCGGCGCCCTCCCCGGGCCTCCCGCGAAGGTGACATTGACGGAGGTCGGCGGTGACCTCCGCAGCCGGGCAGCTCAGCCCCGGCCCCGGCGGGCACCGAGCCTCCCCGGGGCGACCGGGGCGGGCCAGCCCTGCTCCCGCTCCTGCTCTCCGCTCTCTTGCTCTGCCTTTTAACACCCCAGTTCATAGGAAAAGGAAGAAAAGCGGCTGCAGAGAGCGCGGCGTGAATGCAGAACCGGAGCAGAAATACCGAGACTACGGAGAAGACGGTGCCGGTGCATCTCAATTAATAGCTGATTAACGGAGAGTGATCGTCTTTAAAAGGCCCCGAGACATGCGCCTGCCTCTCCTGTAGCACATGTGAATTAAACAGTTGCTGTAGGGAGTGGATCGCTGCATTTTTTAAAAATGCAAAGTAATAAGTGGTGGTTCTGTTCCCACGCTGGGATTTCTTGGCTACTTCTTAACAACCCTTTTTTTTCTTTCTTATACCCATTCAAATTCTTTGCTCGCAGTTCCTTTGTACTCCTGCCGAACCCCGGCTGCTCTCGGCCCTCGCTTCTCCACGCCTTTGCTAACAAGCAGCCTCCATGTTCTTCTTTTCCAAGGTCTTGTATTACAAACGCCCCGCTTAACACTTCTGACCCGATTCGCCTTTGCTGGTGGCCTCGGGGGTTTGTGTTTCGGCAAATCTAAGGCCTTGGGTTCGTCCCCCGTCAGCCCGTGGGTTTAGGTTTACAGTATATAAGACTGCAAAATGCTCTGCACGTAAAGCACATGCAACCCTGGGCTTCTCGTTGCCGTTCTGGCCTTTTTTGGTAAATTAATGCTCTTGTTGATGCATGTTTTTCTTTCTGTACTCATTAACAGGGAAATCTGACAAGCTCTGGCATTCGGGAAAGATTTAACACGTATTTGTGTGGTATTAGATGATTTTAGGCTTCTCGGACTTCTTGAAGCTTGTTAAGTTCTCTTGAAAACGTGCTTCTGCAAACATACATGCCCTTTGCCTCTTCCTTGAGTTGGGAATCTCCACGCGGATGCGTTGGTGTGGTGTGACTGTCACACAGGCGGCGTGTGTGTGACGGTGACCTTGATGGACCCCGTGGAAATGCGAGGCACCCGGCTGGCTCCTGCGGCGCTTCTGCTTTGCCAGAGTGGCTCTCGGAGTCTGGTCTCCAATATATAGAGATAAGCCTTAGTTTGGAAAACAAAGGGTGGTAAAGAACCGTAGCAGCGATTGAAAAATGCATCCTGGAAATCCAGAGTTTAAATTCTTGGGGTCTTTTTTATTTTTCTTCAGGATCCTTTTAGTCTAACCTAGTCGTCCCTTTGTTTAAGAATAAAGCTAATGGCTTTGTTGAGCGCTCAGCGGAAAGAGACTTTAGTTTTTCGTCTTAAAGATGGCTTTCGAGAACTTCAATCCAGGCCTTTCTCAAACTGAGATTTGCTGTTCCTCTGTAGGATTTGCTTTGTGTTTAGAAAAAAAAAAAGTATTCTCCCCCAAACAGCCAGCGCCTGAGGGCTTTTCAGCAGCGTCCTCTCACTCCCTGCCTGGGTGCAGGAGCATTTATAGAGGAGTGCTCTTGCCCTGAGCTCAGGTGCACGTGTGATTTGTTGGAGAAAGCAGGGTCAAAGATCTGTTTTGGAGCTGGGGAGAGGGTGGGGAATCTCCCTACAGAACGGCGTTATGATTCTGGCTTGGCCTGTCATTTACTCTTCCCTTACCTAATTATGTAGACAAGGGAAGACATTTTCGTGGTTTGGGAAGCATTGCATGCACCAGAATTGCAGCTGAAATGTTGGACCACGTTAAATTCTGGATTGCATTCCTATCGGGCTGTCATTTAATGAGACTAAAGATATTCCTTGAAATTGTTGTGGTTTGTTCCGTCATATTTTACGTAGAATTAGGGTGCTGCTTTGCAGCATGCTACTCGCTGTGATCGTCAAAGTATATCTGGGAAGGTTGCAAAAATGCGACCCAGTTTGGGGGTTTCTTCTAAATAAAACTTCGTAGTGGGTCGGCGTGCATAGTTCATGCTAGGTTAAGAAAGAAGTGACTAGCTCTATCTGACTTCCTCTGAAGCAGAGCTTCAGACTGCCAAGGTCATATCTGGTGTACGACCTCTCTGCAAATATTAGTGGAGTGAAATTACCAGCGGGGAAAGGGAGCCGTCCCTAGCCAGGCTTGTGCGCTGTGGGTAAGGCAGCTTGCAGAGCGCTCAGACTTTGCAGGGAGGACCCAGCAGAGCTCTGATGCGGGTGGAGCTGGCTGTACCCTAGGTTTTAGATCCTTCTGGAGAACTCTTCCAACCTTTGTGGATTAAAGAAGAGACCAACAACAAAAAGCAATATATCATATCAGCCTTATTTGCCCACTGGAGTACAATCCACTGTCGTGCTTTATTAATTATCAGATATTAATGCAATTACAACCCTGAGATCCAGGAGTTTTATCTTGGATAGATACAGAGACAGCAGTAATTTTGTTTTCTCCTTCAACTCTTCCATAGCCTGTAATAGCTCTTGTCCCTTGTGCTCTTGAGAGCCTTTATAGTTGGGCTCAGGTCATTTTGCACAGATTCCTAAAACCAGTTTAAAACAAGCCTTCATCTGCTCGGAACTCATGGTGGAATCAAAGACCTGCAGCTCGTTGCTATTGAGTCATCCGTCAAAGTCAGTCTGTTGGTTGGGAAATCTGCTTTTCCTGGATTACAAAATCAGTTATGGAGCAATTTCAGGAGTGGGAAGTTACTCCAGAATAAACCAGCGTGTTCATCTTAAGTGGATAATGGTATAACTAATAGGGTATAGGGTTTTATTTCTGGAAGGAATGACACTGAAAAACTGATTTCACATGGCTAAACTCACTGCACGGACAAGTCCTGTGGTTTTGAGAAGGGTCGAATGTGGGGAACAGAACAATTGTGATACTTTGGAGTGCCTGTTGATGAAGTACACGTATGTTATGTTTCTCTGGCTTGCTTGGCTCTGGAAAGAGGGAAGAATTCCTGTTTCTTACAGAAACAGGGATCCCAAAAAACTTGTCTTAAGGACTGGTTATACAGAATTGTTTTTCTCTTGCATTTGCCCCTCTCTTTAAACAATCCTGTTCTGACCAAAGGATCTGGGAACACTTTAGAAGTCTGATGTAGAACAGAAGATACACACTTTGCCACAAAACAACCAACTGGTATCTAATAAGCTATCTTAATCCGGTGCTTATGCAGGCTGACGACTGATACAGACTGACTGTATTGAGTTAAATATATATGTTATGGCTTTTGGTCTCTTCGTCATGACTAAAGTACAGTTATTTTCTGTTTGCTCAAAGTCCCTTCCTTTCTTTTTGCATCCAGCTGTACTGCATGCCCGCTGCTACTCTCATGGCTCACAAGAATCAGATGAAGAATTTGATGCTCGCTGGGTGACGTATTTCAACAAGCCAGATATTGACGCCTGGGAGCTCAGGAAAGGTACGTTGAATGAAGAGGGAAGAGTAACGTGCAGTGAATATAACTGCTTTGTACTAGTTTTGTGACCAGAAATAACAACTGATTTTTACTTTTCCGTTGGACAGCAAAAATAGTTCAATTTATAGAAGTGATACGGGCAAGAACCCACTGTTCTTTCAAACCGTGAAAATTGGGAATTTGATGTAGGAGAGCAATCCTGTAAATAACCAGTCAGGGCAAGGCACTACGCGAGCCTTTCTTTATCTGTTCCGAGTCAGCTGGCTGCTGCGCGTGTGCCTGTGGTTGGTGTGCTGCTGTTTGCTCAGCTCCGAGCCTGTTGCGGGGAGTGACAGCACCTCACCAACCAAATGAGCGGATTGGAAGGAACCGCGGCATGCGGAATGAGAGAGAGTTGGGGATACAAGGCGGTGGGAGTCGAGGCTTTGTAAATTTTAGTGCCCCAGAATATGTATTTTAACACCTGGGAGGGAGGGCGAGAAATGTTTGCTCTGTGGAAAGTGTATTTGAGCTGAACTGTTGCTTAGTGTATAACCACACACATTTTTCTTTGGACTTTGACTTAATGGCTTGGCCATAACTCACTGTAGTCTTTGTCTGGTTGTCTCCTGTTGTTATTTGCTGTGGAGTTGCCAGCTCCTATTAAACTACCCCAATCAGGGCTTAAAAATGTGTTTGCATAAGAGCCAGAGGGATCATTCCAGCATCACCTGGATGACTAGGTGTTGGGCTCTTCCCTTGGAAAGGAAAGCAAGGGAGTAGACAGCAGCTCGAATTCTAGTTTCATTACACTTGTAGGAATGAAGTAATTTGGGTTTCTTGATGATTCCATAACTGATGTGCCATGGTACAGGCAGTGATTCCTTTTGAGAGCATGGATGAAACTAGCCCACTGGGATGTCATGAAATCCACTTAAAATCTTAAAATCTACAGTAGTGAGCAACAGTGAGAGGGAGGAGAGCAAAAGAAAACGGTTGGCTGTGTGCGTGTGTCCCCAAAGTAGCAGTGAAAACTGTAATCATCTTCTAACGGCGACTGGTGGAATGGTAATACTTAATTCTTTCATGAGGTGGAGCAAAGTAATGCTCGGCAGGTTCCTTTTGGTAGCGTGATGAGCTGATGCCAAGTTCCTCTTGGTGTTTCCTTATATTCACAGGCATAAACACGCTTGTGGGTTATGACCTGGTTCCGGAACCAAAAATCATCGATGCAGCTCTGAGGGCATGCAGACGGTTAAATGACTTTGCCAGTGCTGTCCGCATCTTGGAAGTTGTAAAGGTGAGTGGGATGGCAGCCTAGGGTGTAACTGCTGTGTTTGCGTTGCTGAGAGCCCAGCGGCAGAAGGGTTTTTTCTTGGCTTACTGTTAATGGTGCAAAGGGAAACCGCTATGTCCTGCTGCCTTAAATTTTCTCCCAGGTCTGCCCAAAAGCTGATTTTTTATTTTTCCTGGTTTACTGACTGGATATTATTTTCATTCATACCTGGCTGGTGTATGGTGGACCTTGCCAACAGCTTGCTGTTGAAATAACGCCATTCCTTTTTCCTTAGGACAAGGCAGGACCTCACAAGGAAATCTATCCTTACGTTATCCAGGAACTTAGACCAACTTTGAGTGAACTGGGAATCTCCACTCCAGAGGAACTGGGCCTGGACAAAGCATAAATCTTATCGGTAAGGGATGCGGTCACTGCTGAGACTCTTGGCATGGGACTCCTGTACCCTAAAACTCTCCTGGCAAAGACGGAGTCCTCTTCCCTGCCTTCGTGGGTCTGTGAAAGGCTGTCAAGTTCAGGCTTGTAACATGATTCTCTGTAACAATATCTGTGTAACTACAGGTCTCCTAGAAAAGGTAGTAACCCTTTTCAAAGAAGGCTGAAAAAAAGAACAGTGCAGTTGCTTGAGAAGGGATAGGGTGGTTGGCAACCATACCCAACCTCTCAGAAATTCCAAGATAGCAGTTGCCAGGACGACGAGTATTGCAGCGTTTTGTTGGCGGCATGTCGACCTTTGCTCCTCCAGCTTTTCCCCCAGAAGCATTTTTAGCAAATAGCTGCATCATTTCCTCTGGAAATGCACGAACTTCCATTTTATTGTCGCAGTGTAGCCAATTTAGAAAACTGGGAGACACTAGTTACTCGCTTACGTTAGAAAATGGACCCCATTGACGGTAGTCACCCAACAACACGGAAGTTTCTTCACATTACACTTAAAATAGCATCTTTTTTTCTGGAATTAAATGCTAATTTGTAGGGCCCTTGCTCACAGACTAAACAATCAGCTGTAGCATAGCCAGGGCTTAACGGCTCTGTGCGCAGAACACTCGTGAGCCCCAGTAGATAACTCCAGGAGCAATGCGTGTACTGTTTTGTCCTGACTGCAGTGGCCTCAGGTCTCAGAAAGCCGCTTGTTTTACTGTCTTCTTTGAGCTGAACTTCTGAGTACTTTCTAAACTTGAAAACAGCTATAACGAAGATGTTTAGATCTACATCACAAATACCGAGCTCTTGCATGAACTGCGGTGTGTGAAGGCGTTGTTATTAAGCAGCAGCTTCTCTAGTTAATGAGGATCTGTCATTAAGTATAGGCAAGACCTAACGTGCTATAATCCCAGCCTAAAATGAAACCCTAAATAAAAATCCTTGTGGAAGTGAAGTTAGGTAAAGGCAATCTCTTAACTCGGTTCCTTCAGGAGATGGCCAGTGCCATATTCCAGCCTTTTTCTTTTTTTAATACCATGCTTAGGCTGGAGCTATCGGGTGTCAGGCTGCAAATAGTACTTAATTCTGGATCTTGAATTCCCTGCCCGGGGATATGAAGTTGGGAATGCGGTAATTGCATTTGGAAGCTGCGCGTGGTTAAATTGGGCTTTGAGTGTAAAAGCAAGCAATGAAAATAACACATTTGAGACCCCGTGGAAACTTTGTGGAGATACTGGGCTGCTCTTTTAATGGCTTTTCTGGTCTTTTCTGTTCCAGGTGCATTACTCGAGCGTTTTACTGATGCTACCTGATTGTACGCAGTCGCCTGGAGACAGAAATGTTAAAATATTACCTTATTTGAAATAACTTCTTCCTTTATTGAGTCACACAATGTATGTGATGTGAAGTTGGACCTAATAAAGGAAAAACTGGTTTGACTGATAGGGTAGCGGTGGCCTGTGTGATTTCTTTTTGCTTTTATGGGGAAAAGGAAGAAACAAACTGTAAATGTGCTCTTCCAAGAGAGTTTATAAGAGCTTATAGTGTGCTTGGCCAAGCACCTAGCTCCACCTTTGGGGAGGGAAATTAAGGACCTGTCTGGAGGCCATGGGACCTTCTTTTACGCACAGCTTTGGGGAGGAGGAGAGCGAGGACGTGCAAAACTCTCCCTGCCCTCGGAGGAGTAATTTCCCTCTGATGAGGCCGGGGCCTAACGAAGCCTCTGAGGGGGGTGGGAGGCTCCTGTTTGCCTTGGGGCTGGGAATCTCTTCTGGGACTTCTGGAGCCGGTTTTACACCTCGGCTCCAGCGTGGGCAGGGGTTTCAGCAAAAAAAAAAAGGGGGGGAAGCAAAACTCCTGTATTTTAGTAGGTTTTTTCCCTCAGAAAATTGGAATTTTTCAGGAAAAACCATGAATTCGGCCAGGGAAGATGTCCCGCTGTCCCGCTGTCCCGCTGTCCCGCTGTCCCGCTGTCCCGCTGTCCCGCTGTCCCGCTGTCCCGCTGTCCCGCTGTCCCGCTGTCCCGCTGTCCCGCTGTCCCGCTGTCCCGCTGTCCCGCTGTCCCGCTGTCCCGCTGTCCCGCTCCGCATGCGCGGCGGAGGGGCGCGCCACCTCCCCGCCTCCCATTGGCTGGGCGCCCCCGCCGCGCGCTGCCATTGGCGGGCGGCGCGGAAGGGGGGCGGAGCGGCGGGAGGCCATGGCGACGGGCGGCGGCGGAGCCGGGGCTGGGCCCGGGCCCGGGCCCCTTCCCGCTGCCAGCGGACCCGGCGGGCGGCGGGGACCGGGGGTACGTGAGGGGCTGGGGGGAGCGCGTGGGGGGTGTAGGGCTGGGGTATGGGCACGGGGGGCAGTATGGGGTAGATGCATGGGGCGGTAGAGGGTATGTGCCTGAGGGGCGGTGTAGGGTTGGGGTATGTGTATGGGGCAGTGTAGGGTATACGCACGGGGGGTGGTATGGGGCAGTATGGGGTATGTGCACGGGGGTGGTATAGGGCTGGGGTACATGCATAGGGGGTATAGGGCTGGGGTATGTGCACAGGGGCAGTATGGGGCACGTGCATCATGGGTATAGGGCTGGGGTACGTGCATAGGGGCAGTATGGGGTATGTGCATCATGGGTATAGGGCTGGGGTACATGCATAGGGCTGGGGTACATGCACAGGGGCAGTATGGGGCACGTGCATCATGGGTATAGGGCTGGGGTACATGCACAGGGGCAGTATGGGGCATGTGCATCATGGGTATAGGGCTGGGGTACGTGCATAGGGGCAGTATGGGGTATGTGCATCATGGGTATAGGGCTGGGGTACGTGCATAGGGGCAGTATGGGGTATGTGCGTCATGGGTATAGGGCTGGGGTACATGCATAGGGGGTATAGGGCTGGGGTACATGCATGGGGCAGTATGGGGTATGTGTGTGGGGGTGGTATAGGGCTGGGGTACGTGCATAGGGGCAGTATGGGGTATGTGCATCATGGGTATAGGGCTGGGGTACATGCACAGGGGCAGTATGGGGTATGTGCATCATGGGTATAGGGCTGGGGTACATGCATAGGGGGTGTAGGGCTGGGGTACATGCACAGGGGCAGTATGGGGCATGTGCGTCATGGGTATAGGGCTGGGGTATGTGTGTGGGGGTGGTATAGGGCTGGGGTACGTGCATAGGGGCAGTATGGGGTATGTGCATCATGGGTATAGGGCTGGGGTACATGCATAGGGGCAGTATGGGGCATGAGCATCATGGGTATAGGGCTGGGGTACATGCATAGGGGGTATAGGGCTGGGGTACATGCATAGGGGCAGTATGGGGTATGTGCATCATGGGTATAGGGCTGGGGTACATGCATAGGGGCAGTATGGGGTATGTGCATCATGGGTATAGGGCTGGGGTACATGCATAGGGGGTATAGGGCTGGGGTACATGCATAGGGGCAGTATGGGGTATGTGCATCATGGGTATAGGGCTGGGGTACATGCATAGGGGCAGTATGGGGTATGTGCATCATGGGTATAGGGCTGGGGTACGTGCATAGGGGCAGTATGGGGTATGTGCATCATGGGTATAGGGCTGGGGTATGTGCATGGGGCAGCATATGGCTGGGGCATATGCACAGAGGAGCAATATAAGGGTAGCACGTGTGCATTTGGCTGGGGGGGGTATATGTTTGGAGGCACAGTGTAGGGTAGAGGCAGCGTAGAAGCCAAGCATGTGCCGGGGGGCTGTATAGGGAGGGGTATAGCACATACAGAGGGATACGGGGGCGCGGGCAGAAGTTTGCCGCCTGCCCGGTTAATCCCGCGGGCTCGGGAGGCCCCAGCTCCCTGCGCGGGGAGTTATTCCCGCGGGGAAGGCTCTGCCCTGCTAATATCGGCTTGAGACACTGAGGCTAATCCTGGCTGTGCTGCTCCATCACCACCTCGGGTCGTCTGCTTCGTTTCGTCGTTAACCGATTCCTCTAATTCCCCATCCCTCCTGCACCGACTCTCGGCTCATTTTTTGACCGTTCCTCTATTTTATTAGTTATTATATTTGTAGAACTTTTTTTCTGCCTGTTGTCATTTAGCAGTGCCGCTCTCCTTGACGATAAATACCTTACGGACGGGGGAGGCTTCTCCTTAAAGCCCTGACTCTCAGATGTGATTATATGACACTGCTTTCATTTTAATGATGTGGTTTTATTATTGCACGGGGAGAAGCTTGAAAGGCTCAAAACCTGCAGAGAAATCAAAATAAAGTATCCTTATATTTTATTTGATGAACCTGCTAGTTAAATCTCCTCCATCACGTCATCTCCCGAGTATTATTGGAGTTAGGCTCGTAAAGAAACTCCCGGTCACCACGTGCGCTTTTAATTTAGCATCACCATTCCCAAATAATCCCTTCGTCTGCGAATAGATCTGCTTATTCCTTTTCCTCTCCCTCCTCCAGCCGCAGCACAGGGCTGGGGAGGAGGAGCTGTTCCCTCCCAGCTCGCCCCAGCCGACGTGGTGGCAGATTTCCCCGCTGACCTTGAGTTCCCAAGAATGACCAGATGCTCTCTGAGATGACTCCGGTTTACTTCATCCCCATAGACAGGTGCTACTAAATTTGCTTCTTTTCTTTCAGCTGATTCGGGCCGAAAGCAAGAGGCTGACCAAGCCAACGGATGCGGTGGAGAAAAGGGGACCATACATCATGAGCAAGCCTCCCTCCATTCACACCAAGCTCCGTAAGTGATGCTCGGTGTTGTCCCAGGGACTTTGCCGGGATTCGGGGAGACATCTGCGCCTCTCGCCGAGGGCAGGAGTGTCCAAAAGCCTTTTTATTCTTTGGTGGGATAAAACCATTAAAAAACCCCCATAAAACCCCATAGGTGCTGCCTATGGAAAGCACTGCAATGCCCCCCGTGCTCTCCCTAGGACCCACCTGCAATGACCCCCCAAAAATAAATGACCCTTGGGGAGCGCTTGGCTATTTTTAGCTCTGCCCCTGTGCTTGGCTTTCAGAGAGGCAGCGCGAGCTGGCGAAGGCAGCACTGCGAAGGCAGGGGCTGCTGGGGGGACCCGCGCCGCTCCAGCCGAAGCCGGCGGCTAAAAGGTTTGATCCCGTTTTTCTTTTCCCCTGCTGTATTTGTCACATTCCTTGGGGAGACTGGGAAAACTCGGAGGATTTAAAAAATGAGTTTGGGACTTTAGTCTGCTGGCTCTTTTGTGGCCAGCAAGCATCCGATAGAATAAAAGATAGCACTTTTCCTGTAAAGTTAGGAGTTGCTCTAGCAGGGGCCACGCTCCTTCTTCTCTTTGTTTTGGGGATGGTTTGGTGTTAAGGATTTAATCGGGTAGCCTAGAGCTTAGGTGGAGTTTATTCTTAGCTGGTGGTGGCCCTGGACAATACCTGGGTGGGAAGGGACATTCAGGACCGGGATTCCTGCCATGGCTCCTCGGTCCGTCAGCTCTGTGGCTGCCATTTCCACACCAAAATGTCTTATGGGCTCGTTCCTCTGCTTTCCGGCAGGTCGGTGAAGTTTAACAAGGGCTACATGGCGCTCAGCCAGACGGCAGATGAAAACCTGGTCTCCCTCGATTCGGACAGGTGGGGACTGGGTGAATATCCCAGGATTTTGGAGGGGGGGGGGGTGTTGCAGGCTCAGAGCTGGCTTTTTTTTGGGATTGATTTTCCTTGTCACTTGTAGAGCATCCCCAATTGCACTGGACACTTCTCAGCAGCAAAACATTCCCGTTGTCCCAAATTTAACAAATCCCTTGCTGTTACGCTGCCGGCTCCCTCTTTCCCCCCACCCAGATTCTCTTGTCTGTATCCCAAGCAAAGACGCTGCTTCCCAGCTGGCTCTGACTGTTTCCTTCTTCCCTTAGTGACGGGGAGCTGGGATCCAGATGTTCCTCGGGCTACTCCTCTGCCGAGGCAAGTCCAGGGGTTTGACCCTGACGGCGCGGTCCCTGCGGGTTCCCTTGTCCCCATTACACCTCGGGGTCTGTATAGGGGCTGAAATGAAGCATCACCCTATGGGTTGTGTACGTGTGTGTCCATCCCGCAGAGCTCTGCTTTGCAAACCGCTGCCTCTGCTGCCCGATGCGTTTAAGCCATGCATAAATCTCCCTTTTGCAAGCCCCAGCTGGCTGTCACTGCTTCACCCTTTGCACCTAAAGCATCGTCTACCCCCAGACCCTGCAGCGGGGCAGCTGAAGAGCTCCATCATACAAGGGTGTCGCAGCCTGTGGGGTGTTTTGGGGTGCACAGGGTGTGTGTCGGGGTGCTGTAGCCCAGGAAAAGCTCTTTGGTCTGTTGCTTTCATCTTCTCCGCTCTGGTTGTGCTGCTTCTCCCCAGGCAAAGGCACTGGAGGAAGGACGCGATGCCCTTCTTGCTCGCAGCCCTACCCTTCGCAAGCCCTGGGACCTAATTTTTAACTAAACTGGGATTAATTTTAACCAGCTCTGCCTCCTTCGTTCTTCCCCCAGCAGGTGAACCAGGACCTGAGCCGGCAGCTGCTGCAGGACGGGTACCACCTCGACGAGGTCCCCGATGATGAAGATCTGGATCTCATACCCCCGAAACCCGTTGCCTCCTCTTCTTGCCCCTGTTGTTTCGGAGAAAATCTCTCCTGCGTGATCCAGTAGACGCCGCTCGGCCAGGGCTGTGCAAGAACAGGTCAAAAGCCAGCACTTTCTTTGTCCTGCGGGGATGGCTGTTGGTGGCCGTGTCCCGCGCTGGGACGGTGACACAAGGTCTGAACGACACTGCGATGCTGCTCGTGGTGAGCAGCAGCAGCCAACTGACCCCAAAGGACTTTTCCTTACACTCAGCAATATCAGGGAGAGGTGGCACGGTGATGTTTAGGTGGCCTGGATGGGACCTGTCGCCTGGCTGGGGTGGGGAGGGCGGAGAGGCAGAGCCCGGGCACCTCCATGGGGGTATAAACGGAAGGAATTGGGAGGTGCAGCAGCACATGCTCTTCGGTTTGTCTGACCTCCTCTTTTCCTCCTTTAATTGGCCACGTCGAGGATTGGGGCCTGGCCCCAGCCCTCCCTAATGAAGAGGTGGGGTCGAACTGCTGGGGTGTGGGACCTGGCTGGGAAGCCCTGAGACCCCTTTTCTATTTATTTTCGCTTTAGTCACCCCTCTGCCCTGACAGGCTGAGGCCAAGCCAGCAAGGTTTGGGGTCGGCTGGCAGAGAGCTGCTTCGTTTACCTATCTCGTGCTGCTTGCAATTAATTGCTGCTGGGTTTCTTCCTCCCAAAGCCTGGGCTGGCCTGAACCAAAGATTGCTGCTCCAGCGGAGAAGATAAGACGGGGAGAAACCCACCGGAGCGGATTTGGGCAGGCTGCTGAGCTTTAAGCATCTGCATTTGTTATATCCACCAGCAGCTACCGCTCGGGCTGGGACCTCCCCGCTTTCCGCCTCTCGAGGGACCTGTTAAGCTCTGGGTTAGGAGCTAACGGCTTGTTCCCGTTCTCCCCAAAGCTGCTTTGATGCAGGCGAGGGGCAGCGCAGACCCCCCGTGCCGGCTCTGCACAGGTCCCTCTGGGTGTGGATTTGGGGTGGCTGGGGAGTCTACCTGCTGTGAACCTTAAAAGCTGCCTTAAATCATGGTCCTGCTCTACTACATAGAAGACAATCGGCTTCTTATAGAGTAACCTCATTTAAATATTTCATGTCTAGAGAACTCAACTGGGTTTTTTTTTTTGTATTTTCCTTGTTGAAGGGAGCTCTCAATAAACTGGATCTCATTACTCGGAGCGTATATTGGTGCTGGGGGGGGCCTGAGCCCCAATCCCCCCAGCAGCCCCGCTTGGGAGGGCTCCTTCCCTGACCCTGGCGCATTTTCGGAGCGATCCTGTTTCCCTTGTCACATTTTACCCCAGTGTCCTGTTTCCCTGTGGAGCTGCCGTGTCGGCCGGGCTGATGCTGCCGCAGGGCGATGCGGGGAAGGTCGCAGCCGGCGCTGGGGGAATGCCGGAGCTGCCGCCAGCCTCCTTGTCCGGTCCCCGAGCCCTGCAAACACCACGGCTTCTCCCCGTCCTCCTCCTGCTCCCTACATCACGCTGGCCTGCACCAAGGACAAAGTCACCACTTTATTCACAGCACCGGAGGCTCTCCAGCTCCATCACCCTGCCAAGCAGCCCCCTTTTACAGCCGGGGAAGGGGTGACATGGCTCAGAGGACTGCCTGCCATCGGCCGGGCTCGGGAAGAGCCCACCCGGCACCCAGGAGCAGCAGAAAGCCTCAGCATCACATTCGCAGGAGGGAGCAGCAGCTCCTAGAAGCCGGGCAGAGATGCTCGAGACCCAGGGTGCAGACCTCGGGCCTCCCTGCTGCTTCTCAATGAGAAGGAAGGGGGAAAAAAAAAATAATAAAAGGAGTCACCGTATGGCACTGGCAGCACCCAGAGGGGATGATGCTACGGGGACGTGGCTCGTGAGCTGCGAGGGGAGATGCTCTTCCTCTGCCCGCGCCACGTCCAAGGAGTCGATTCGTGGAATTGCTCTCTACACATTGGGTGCGGGCTGTTTTGGGGCTTTAATAGATGGAGGGGAAACTTCCAAGCCAGATGACTTTGCCCAGGCCAGTTTCTATCTACTCAAATGTGGAGTGATGGGGGGGGAAGCATCTCGGGTCACACTCAGAGGAGGCAGCAGGCTCGGAAGAGCAGCATCCCATCCGGCGAGGAGAGGTGGAGGGAGATGCTCTCGTTGGCGGAGATGAAGAGCACGGAGCCGCGACGCAGAGTCATTTCGGAGGCTGCGGCTGTGGAGGTGCCCACGGCCGTCCCTTGGATCACCAGCAAGATGCTGGCAGAGTCCACGGCGGAGACGAGGTACAGCTTGATGGAGGGGGGGATCTGCAATGGAAGGGGTCACCGCGGCTCAGCTTTTCTTCTCTTCGGGGAGCTGGAAGGGGGTCATCCCCGTTCCCAGCCTGCAGCCACCTTTGCTGTACCCAGGCCACCCTGCGCCAAGGGACCTTGGCTTAGCTGGGGACACCTGAGCTGTACCCCTGAGACCTCCTCCTGGTCCTCCCTCTGCCCAGAGCTGCTGGAGAAGGTGAGCGAGCTCTAGGCAGGGGGAACAGGGGAGGAAGAGGAGCCTGCAGTGCTGCCGGGGGGTGACACCAGCATCCCCAAACATCCCTCCATCCTCCCTGGGGCAGTAGCCACAAGGGCGAGCAAACCCATGCTGAGAAAAACCCAGCCAACAAGTAGATGTCCTACCAAGAGCACAGCCAAGACGGGGGAAAGCTGGTGTGTATCCCCCGCGTGCCCAAAGCGGAGCCGTCACCGCTCACCTCTATCCTCATGATGGCAAAGTCTGGCACAGGCGGGTCGTAGAGGTAGACGCTGGGGTCGAGCTGGCTCTGCGCGGCCGGGAAGATCTTGGAGCTGCTGGGCGCCGGCGTGTAGTTCAGCATCTCGCACAAGGTGAGGACGTCGATGAATTTGGGGGTGAGCCCAGCACGCACCGTGTTATCCGAGCACGCCATGCACTCCACGCAGTCTGCGGGGACGAGGCGGCGCTGTCAGCCCACCCCAGCCCTCCAACGCGTCCCGGGTGGGGGTCCGACCTTGTGCAGGAGACTGTGGCCACCCTGGGGGACAGTCCCTGCGGGGTCCTGGGTTAGGAAAGCCCACCGCGATGCTCACCTCCATGCAGGTAGGCGTGGGGTTCGTTGGCTCCCAGGAACATGGCCTCCCCCGGCTCCAGCCTCACCAGGTTGAGGAAATAAATGGTGAAGCAGCCGATGTCACCCGGGTACTGGGAGTGCAGCTGCAGCAGCAGGTCCCCATTGCTCCCCGACGTGTCCTTCCCTTCCGCCGCTGCGGGGGAAGAGACCAGGCACAACGCTGAGGAGGGAGCTGGGGGGGTGCCCCGTCCCCTCCTCTAAACACAGTCCCCCCAAAACCGTTCCGGGGGGCCGTGGCAGGCAGAGAGGACCCACCTTCCTGGGAGATCCTCTTCACCAGCATGTTCAGCTGGTCGACGAAGAACTTCTTCTCGCTCTTCATCAGGCGGGTGAAGCAGACGCGGAGGGCGGCCGAGACGCCGCGGGGGTCGTCGCTCCCGCTGCGCTCCAGCTGCTCCGCCGCCACCTCCCCGATCAGCGCCCGCAGCTCGGGGACGGCTGCCAGGGTGGTCAACCCAAGTCATCCCCGGTGGCTGCCACCATGGGGGAGCCCAGCACCCCCATCCCAAGGCATCGCAGCCACCGTCCCCACCCCGAACCCACCACAGGGAGGGAAGGTGGCACGGGGTCCGACCTCGCGACCACCCTCCCTCGCCTTCCTTACTCTGGAGGAAGGAGACGATCTCCTCCACCGGCCGAAAGCCGCACAAGCCCTCGAACGGGGTGAGAGCGATGGCCATTTCGGGCTTGTGGTTGTCGTCAGGGTAGTGCTCAGGGAACTGAGCGTGCAGCTTCGCCGCCAGCTCCTGGAGAGGGGGGCAGAGGAGCTGGGTGAGCTCCCCGGGGCCGCGGGGTCCGGCCGGGGCTGCCCCCCCGGGGCTCTCCCTACCTTGTTGGGGTGCGCCTGGATGGAGAGGGCGGTGTTGACCGACAGCACTTTGAAGAGGAAGGGCAGGCGACCCTGGAAGGCGTCCTTCACCTTTGCCCCCAGGCAGGCAGGGTTGTCGGCGATCCACTGGCCCAGGGTTTTTTGGGGGATGCGGTTATCCCGGATGACAGCATCGCCCCGGGGGTGCGCACCCATCCAGAGCTGCGGGAGACAGACAGACAGACAGACGGACCCCTGAGCTGAGCAGCCAAGGGGATGACTTGGGCTTTTCTCGAGGCTGTTTGGCCCCGGAGGCGATCGATGCGGCCAAGGCAGCTCCCTCGGGGGCTGAGTCACGCCGGGCTTCTCCTCTCCTCCCCGGGGCAGCCCCGCAGGGCTATAGGTGACCGGGGACGGGCACGGGAGCCGCAGCCCTCCCAGAGCCAACCGGATGGCAAAAGCCGGGGCTGGTTGGGATGGACGCATGGTTGGGATGGACACACGGCCAGGCTGGATAGACGGACGGACACTCACCTCTGCGTAGGGCTGGTCGGGCTGGATCTGGACCAGGGGGTCGCTGCTGGCCAACAGCTTGGCCACCTCGCTCTCCAGCCCCACCTTACCCCAGGAGTAGCTCTGCACGGCGCAGGAGAGGGGGAACACTGTGGGAGAGAAGCCGGACATTATGGGGGGGGCAAAAAGAACCCTCTGCCCCCCCAAACCCTCCCAGGCACCCCACTGGTGGGGCCGTGAGCTGGGCAGCCCCAAGCCCTGCGGTGTGGGGCGAGAGGGGCCCAGGGCAGGGACCGAGGGCTTTGGGAGGGAGGGTGCATTTTGGGGGGAGAGGCAATTTTAAGCCATCACAGAGGGGGCTCGGGGGTCCCTGTCCCCGGGGCTGCGGGCAGCGGTCCCGGTGCCTCCGCCCCACCGCCCTGGGGGTCCCCGGGGGGGGGGGGTCTCCACCCCCGGGGGGGGTGACCTGCCCACCCAAGGGTCCCTATCCCCACGGGGGTGCCCGCCGCGCTGGGGACAGCCTGCGGGCCCCGGGGTCCCACATCCCCCGGGGGTGCCCCCCGCCCCGGGGGGCTCCCGCCCCCCGCCGCCCTCCGGGCCGCGCTCACCGCGGATCTCCGCCATGGCTCGGCCGGCACGGCGGGGCAGGGCAGGGCAGGGCAGGCCGGGAGCCGTAGTCCCGCGGCGGCGGCTCCGGCGGCGGCACCGCCTCCCCGGGCCGGGCTGGGCGGGGCAGGGCCCTACGCGCACCCTATAGCGGCCATAGGGGAGCGCGGTATGGGGCTGCGCGGCCGGCGGCGCCCGGCCCCCGCACCGGCACTGCCCGCCCGCACGAGCCTCTGCGAGGTCTAGGGGCCGCTATAGGGGATCCGCTATAGGGGATCCGCTATAGGGGATCCGCTATAGGGGATCCGCTATAGGGGCTGCTATAGGGGCCGCTATAGGGGATGTGCTATAGGGGACGCGCTATAGGGGACAGGCTACGGGCCCTATAGGAACACCCCCTGCAGGGCCTGCCCCCCCCCGCCCCATAGGTCCCTCTATAGGCGCCGCCCCGCCTATAGGGTTAACACCCCCCCCCCCCCCCGCGCTATAGGCGGTGGCCGCCGTTGTGACGTCACGCGTCCCCGCCCCGCGGGAGCCGCCCGTCCTGGCGGGGCCATAGCGCCTGCGCGTTGGACGGGTCAGGTCACGTGGCTGGCGGCGCAGGCGCCCCGGCTGCCCCGGAAGTGCCTGGCGCGGCGGCGGCGGCGGCGGCGGCGGGAGCACGGAGCGGAGCAGCGGGGACCGCGCCCATGTCGGGCTTCGACACCAACCCGTTCGCCGACCCGGTGGACATCAACCCCTTCCAGGTGAGCACCGGGCCCGGGTGGCCCCTTCCTCCCCCTGCCCGTCCCTCCCCTGCCCGCCGCCGGGACGTGGCACTGACTGAAGCGTCGCTGGCCAATGGCGGCGCCGCTTCTCCCCGCCGCGGCCAATCAGGGCCCGGGGGCGGGAGCAGGGGGGGCGTGCTGGGCGCGGGGCCGGGACCCCCCGCCGGGCCGTGCTGCGGGGCCGGGACCCCCGGGACCCCCCGGGGCCGTTCTGCCCCCCGCCTCCTTATCCCCCTGCGGCTCCTCCTCTGTCCGTGGCTGGGGGGCCCCGCCAGCCCCGGAGGTCCCCGTTCCCCCTCCCCAGCCCCCCGGGGGTGACGGTGCGGCCCAGGCCGGGTCCGCCCCGGCTCTGCCCGCTGGCGCTGGGAGCCCGTCCCGCCGTCGCTTGCTCGAAACCCACGTTCCTCCCTTCCTCCTTTCGAGGAGGGGTCTCGCCTCGTCCTGTGCTTCCAGCCCCAGTCGCCCCCCACCCCTGCGGGCTTTGGGGAGGGGGTTCAGCGCCAGCGGCCCGCCCCTGCCTCGGAGGGTGCTGAGACAGTCGCGGATGCCTAAATTGTAGAGGCTCTAGAAATAATCCAGCGTAAGACCTCTCTTGGCTGCGCGACACAGCTGCCTAACCGACTGCCGAGTCTCTTTGGGGTCTGTTTTTAATGTGCTGTGGCGTCAGCTCTTAAAACTGAGCCTAAAAGGCCGAACGCAGCCTTTGGCTGTGGTTTTCAAGGGCCAAAGCCTTTGAGGTTCTTCGAGACTTGGTCTGCTTTCACTGGGTTTCTCCTCTACGGGATTAACCTACGTGCTCTGAAACGTGGGGTTATTCACGCAGGGAAGTGGCCAGGAGCGGCCTCTCGGACCTGTCTCATGTGGCGGCGGTGTGAAAACGAGCGTCTGGGCTTTGACTTTCATCAGCGAGCGGCTGCGGATGCTGCCTTACCTTTGCTGTTCGGCTGGGATGTAATCTGCAGGAAGGGGTGATTTCCTGACCTCCGGTTTCATGGCCAAGGCAAAACGAAACTGTTTGTTGATGGATCTGAGTGTTTTGAGGAACCAAAGTGAAATCGGAAGGGAAAAAATCCTTTCTCTTTCTCACCTTCATTTTTAACGTGGTCCTGTGTGTCTCAGGAAGGGGTTGGATGACTGTGTTCCTGTAATATTCCTTCAGGCAGTGAATATAGGGTGGCTTACACATACAGTCACTGTTCTTGTAGGGATTTATTGCTTTGGCACCGAGGAAGTAAATATTCTGTTGCTTTACGCACGTTATAGCTGTCCCGGTATCTGACTGAACAGGGCTGTGCTCGCACTTTACTCACTGTTTAAACAAAAAAGATTGGATGGAATTTACAACAGGTAGCTCTGATGTCAGGCTCATTTTTTAATGAGGACAAACGTTCATCGCACCGTGGATGCTTCTACTGTTGTTTGACAGCTCTTTGCAGCTACAGCTGGTCTTTGTGGCAGGTTTTATATCCTCCTTTCGGGAGCGTGAGGTTTTGTGTTCACCTTTGTCCCTTTTTTTTAAAGAAAAATTTCCCCAGTCATCAGCAGCTGGACGCGAGGAATCTCCGACTGCTGCTGCCCGGAGCCTCGAAGTCCTGTCTCTCCGATTTGAAAATGGCATCTCACGACATAGGACAGTGCTGCCCCTGTCTAGTAAATCTGATGAAATGAGCCCATTCCCTGCCGGGGTTTGGATCCACGTGCTGGCTCGGTGCTGTGCAGGGCTGGGGGGGCGGTTTGCCTGCTCGGCAGGCGCTGACATCCCCTTCCACACGCTCCGGAGATCTTGCTGAAAGACTAGAAGCGTCTTCACCCTCCCAGCCTTGTCGTGCTGCTGAGTATCTCTTGGGCAGAGCACAAGGGTTGTCTTTCCTCGTTGCGGGTCCCAGTACAGCGCTTCGTACTCTGCGAATCCTGACGTAACTGGGGATCTTTGCCTTTTAAGGAGACTTTGTTCACAATGTTCAATAAGCTTAGTATAAAATAAGCTGGTTTGGTGCCATTAAACATATCTCTGGCTTGTCTTTCTGTGACTTATTCTAACTGGTTAACAAGAGATGATTAACTGCCTTTGTTTACTCAGTAACCTGCTATAAGTGGCAGCTACCTCCAAAACTTTGATGCAAGCTTCAGACAGGGCTGGAAACTTCCATCCTCTTTAGAGATATCGATAATAAAATCCACTGAGAGAAATCTCAATGCATCTCCCAGGCAGTGGCCGTGCTCTGAGGCCCCACGCTGGTGGCTGACTCTAGAACTGGTGATGTTTGGGGCAGTTACTGTGATGTTTAGACAACCATGTTAAGTTCCAGGCGAATCTCATCCGAGTTCTCTTGCCTTGATCTCATCTAGAGAGGTATCGCGTTTTGTTTTGTTTCTCTAACCTGTGGGAACAGAAAGAAATGGAAGAATATAACTTCTTGCACAAACCTGCTGTATCAAAATCTTCTGGCAGCTGGCACAGTGCGACAGCAACTTCATATTTGCATTAAACGTTGCGTTTGAAAACAGTTTTAATCTTCATGTCAGTGCAGTTTGGTCCAAACACGAAATTATCCCGCACTGGGAAATTTGAAGTCGTGAAAAATGACATCGTGTCTCCCTACCGCTTGAGGAATCGATGGTAGGAAGGGCAACAAAAGGGGATCTGCTCGCTGGCATTTTGCAGATCGATCTAATAATTGACTTGCGAGCACAAAGTTTGTGGCTGGACGTACTTATTAAATGAAACGGAATAGCTGGAGAAGTAAGAGAGCTTTCAGGTGCTCAGGTTCTTCCTTAGCTCTGAAGCAGGAAATAAGTTGAGAAGAATTGTTAGAGTTTAACTGGGGATCCTAACAACTAAACCCTCCGAAAGGAAAGGCACGTGGGGCCTTTGGAGCAGAGAGGAAGGTGCCGTTATTTCCTCGGAGGAGGGACAGCCGGGTGACATGGCTTCAAGCAGTTCAGTGGCTGAATTAAGTCCCTGTTTCACGGCGTAAGGAGTCAGGCTTGTGCTTGTTTCAAGAGGGTCAACTGTCTTTTAGCCTGTAGCTTGCAGAAAATAACTGTAAAGTGTGAAGTTTGTGGGCAGCTTCTCATTCACCTCCTCTGCGTTTCTTGTGCGTACTCACCCTTCGCGCTGTGTAGTCCAGGCTTGCGGAAGCTGGTGCCTTTATATCACCCTCTGTTTCACAGCTGCTGTTTTCCTTCCTGCCCTACCCAGGGCACAGAGACGCATGTCCAAACGCACTTCAGCTTTGCTGCAAATTCCCTGCTCTTTCTGTATCTATTTTAGACAACGCTTGCACAATAGCAAGCAAGTTAAGCTGAGCTGCCTTGCCTTGGTCATACTGCCTAATTAAGTAATTTTTTTTTTTTTAAGCTACGCAATAAGATGAGAGGTCGTCTCCCTTTGAAATCAAACTGTTCTGCAGCTGGAAGCAGGGAAACAGTGGTGCAGCTCTCCGTGCCCTGCTCAGGCCGTTGGCAGCCTGCCCTTTCGATAGCAGCGCTGCACTGCTGAGCCTCCACTTAATTCAGGGGCTTTCTTTTTGAATGGAAGTGAGCGACGGGAAGAAAGAAATGTGTGTTTCACTGCAGTATTCTAGTGTTTCTCCTTATTTCAGAGTGCTTTCCTCCCAGCCTGACCATTCAAGCCCTTGAAGTTGTTATGCAGCCTTTGCTTTCCTCTTCCTTTAAGGGAGTTTCTCTTCCTTGTGCAGTCGTCTTCTGCTGGACTTTAGTCAGGCTGGGACCTCGCCTGGTCTGGATTAAAGGGTATCGTGCCAGCACGCAGTAGCTATTGTGCATTAAGTGACTTGTAAACTTGCGTTGACGGCCCATGTGTCCGCAAAACTGGTTAAGCTAAAGCCTCCAGAGGAGTAAGTAGTGAAATAAAACCTGTGCCTTGAGTCTTTGCAGCCCTTATTTCCAGCACGGCGGTTCTGCTGGTGCTCCCCATTTTTTACAGTCCTGCCTGGTCGGGGAGTTGTACGTCATCAAGCAGCATCTGAAACCTCCTTGTCTGAGATCCCTCAGCCTGAGGTGATTCATAAACTAGAGCAACCTGTTGCGTAGGGAGTGCCTGCTATCGAGGAGATGTGTGAAGTTACTCATTAACTGTTCTGTACGCATCTTGCTCGGCAGAAGGCTGCGCTAAAACCCCGGGGAATGGCTCCAGTGCGTTGCAGACAAGCCAAATGACTTTTCTGCAGCACACGGACTTGGTCAGCCTCTGCACGCCTCGATTGCTCACTCTTACCTTGTTGCAGCCTCAATTGCTTCTCATCCCATTAACCACAAAATTAAAATGACTGTTCTTGAGACATGTGTTGCTGGGGGAGGGAGAGAGGAATAAAAAGCCACTTTTAAATTATTTTTACCCACGCCCAGCTATCAGGTTGCCAGGCTGTTCTCGCAGCAGGATTTCTGAGTTCAAAAAGCACCTTGTTTCTCCAATAACTGGGGAGAGAAACACTCCAGAGATCCAAGTCTGGCTATTAAAGAGGGATCTTTTATGGAAAGAGGTGTGTATAAAAGAAGAAATAAAAATAGCTAAGTGTGTTGCAGGTGAGGGAGGAAAGGCGTTTTTGGCAGAGGTGCCGAGAGCCTTTTTTTAAACAGTCAGACTGTTTGATGGAGAGAAGTACGAGATGCCGTGAATACGAGTGAATGCAGCTGTTATGCCGGCAGAATTAAAACCTCCAAAAGTAATCGCTGTCACACCTCCAGCTCCACTTCCCTGAGTGTTTTGCCTTTTCAGGGCAATCGTTGGCATTTTAGCTTGCTGGTCCAAATGGGCCCGGGTGGCAGCTGACACCCATCAGCCAGGACCAGTTGTACCTGGAAACTCATTTTGTGAGGCTCTGCTGTGCTTTGTGGAGCTTCGCTCACTTTGTGGTGCGGGTGAGGTTTGGGAGGTGGTCCTAGGTGTCCAGCAACTCTGACCGTGGGTGAATGAACGTGTGTCCCGCTTCAGGTCTCTGGAAATAAGGAATAACTCGCTGTAGGTAAGCGGTAGTAATCTGCACAAAGCGCTCCTGTGCCAAAAGCTTGTTGTAGTTCTTCAAGTACACCTCTTGGCTGAACAGGAGATTACTTCTGCCCGCAAATCTTGCCTTGCTGATAGTCATCTCCTTGGTTATTTAAATCCATGGCCAGCCGTGGCCATCTGCCTGTGGTGGGGATGCGTTTCACCCCATCCTGTTCGCAGTTAACAAGTGGATGGATCGCAGGCAGCGTGGATAACGTATAAGCTAATGATGACCTGTGTCCAATGCTGATTTGTCTTTGCTTTCTCTCTCCTTTCAGGATCCCTCGGTGACACAGCTCACAAATGCTAGCCAAAGTGGCTTGGATGAATTCAACCCCTTTTCTGAGAGCTCCCAGCTGGTACGTGCCGTGTGTCTTTGCGCTAGGTATCTTGGTGGTGGTTTTAGCAGTGTAGAAGGTCCCTTGGTAGGTGCAGTTTAAAAGAAAGAGAGTGAGGCATTCGCAGCCGATTTCCCCATGGACAGTAGTTCATTGCGTGCGTGGCAAGCTGCGAGCAACTGCTCCTGCGCTGGAGCACTAATAAACTCCCAGCTGGAGCTCTCCATTCGCATGGAACAGCTTCTCTCAAACTCGCTGCTGGCTCACAGTAAAGCTATATGAAGTGTGAAGGGGAAGATGTTTTGTGGCAGGACGCATCAATGTTTATTTGGTCTCTGGGTTGAGAGCTGCGCTGCTGTGGCGATATCATTGATGGGTTGCTGCAAGAGCTTCCTTCTTATTTCCTGGCTGCTGTCATGTGTGAGATGGGAAAAGGAGAACAGGAAAGCAGGGTAAAGCAATGTTTGCAGTTCAAACAACTGATCAAAATCCCTTTTTGTTTCTCCTTTGCCTAATACCTGTAATCCTCAGGTGCCGCCCTCCCAGTGCAGTAAGGAGCTAACGAACTTTTGAAAATGCAGAATTGTTTCCTGCTAGCGCTTTCTGGTTTGGTAGTGCTAAAACATGAGCTATCCTTTGCTAAAAGAAGCCATATGTAATGTTTTTGCCTTGTTGCTTGTGATTTTATCTGCAGACGAATGCAGCACGGACGACACCAGCCACACAGCCCTCTGGCCACTCGCAGCCTGCTGTTCTGCAGACATCTGTGGAGCCCACTCCCCAGGTATGGCAACCCCTCGCTGCCGCCTACCCAAGAGCTGGGCTGGAGAGTGTGAAGGAGCTCCCGTGGGCCTCTGGAGGCACGTGGGTACAGGAGGGGAAGGGGATTCCCTGGGGTTTGGTGCAGGAAGCTGCAGATGATCTTTTAAACTTGGATTTGTACCTGCCTTGTGAAGCAGATCTCTGTAGGGAATACATACACGCAATTCTTTTTATGCCTTTTCCGTGTCCTTCTGGTGGCAGAGCTCACTTTGCCTTGTATCCTGTTTGCTCTGGCTTCCCTCTGCAAACACTGAAATGTATCCTGCTAATGCTTTTAGCTTAGTTCTGGTGACTGGTCAGACACGCTCGGTTCCAGGGGTGTAAATGCAGTCTAGCTGTACGCTGCAGACGCTGCTTAGACCGGCTAGCAAGTACCTGACTGCCAGGACCACCAAAGAGCAGAGAAGCCGAGGCTGCTAGGAGAAGGGATCAGTTCTCAGAACAGCAAACAGGTAGAAGAGATGCTTAAGAGGTGTGGTAGACAGCTGTCTTGCCTTTCCTTTGAACCTCCTCTCCTAGCTGGGAAGGGAATTGTCCTGGGAAACTCGGGACTCCTGCTTGCTGCTCTGTTGCAAGGCACTTGGAGCAATGAGGCAAACTGGGAGGTAGAACAAGCTGCAAGAAAAGCATAGCTTTGCTGAAAGGGAAGGGCATAGAGGATGGGCAACAGTCTGGAGAGCCTTTTGAGGGCTCTTCCAGCCCCATCTTCCCATGGGATAAGAGAGGGAACATCTGGGTGGAGTTCTGCGTTGATCTTGATTTTAGTCCTCCAGCAGGTAAGGCAGAAAGCCTCAAGATGTTTCAGATCAGCCACGGGTATTCAGCTTTCAAACGGTCCTCAACCTTTGCTATTGAACTGCCTTTGCTTCCGTTCCAGTTTGGCATCTGGTGTGTTTGGTGGTGGTATTGCCGCTGCCTCGGTTAGGGAAGGGCTTACCTTTTTCTCCCCCTTCTTTAGGCTGTGGCTGCGGCAGCACAGGCTGGGCTGCTTCAGCAGCAGGCAGAATTAGAGAGGAAGGCAGCTGAGTTGGAGAAGAAGGAAAGGGAATTGCAGAGTAACGCAGCCAGCATTAATCGTGAGTAGTGCTTTCTGCCCTGCTCGCCATGAGCGTGATGCCCAGGGAAGCCTGGGTTGCTTGGTTTGTCAGGATTTGATGAAGGCCCAGCCTGTCTGAGTGTACGAACTTTTTCACAAGCCACATGTCTTTCCTCTAGTCCTTCACAGCTGTGGCGCAACCCTCTTGGAACTGTAGCTGTCATCCCGTAACTTACAAGGTGGGAAACGAGCTCAGAGATGAGATGCTGGAGACCAGCTCTGGTGGGTCTCTGCCCTCGAGCGTGCTCTCAGCATCTGCAGTTGACCACCTTAAGTCCTTCAAACGCCAGTTTCATATCTGTGTCTGAGCTGTTGTGTGATGCTTCCACGTTAAGGCTTTTCACCAAGAGCAATAAAGCTTTTTTTTTCCCAGTCTCGAGGCTCTCTTCACCACAGCAAACCAATATTTTCCTCTAATCTTAGTTTTAAATGGCTGAATCTGGACTTGTAGTGCTGAGAGGCAATGGTTGTGATGGCCCTTTGGCCGTTGCAGAGGAATTCCGCCTCCCACGGGGGAAAGCCCTTCAAACTGAGCTGGTTTGCCTCTCTGCCGCCAGCAGAGTTCATGCATCCCTGCTGTGCTGTCCGCTCTAACCTACCAAGATCTGGCCTCTTCCAAGTTCTTAATGTCAACGTGAATGAATGGCTACTTGCACATTACGGTGCGCGAATGAATCTTTCAACGAGAAAAAAGCAAGTGAAGAACTGCTCCTTTCTCCTTTCCACAGCGAGGCAAAACAACTGGCCACCCCTTCCCAAGAAGTGTCCGATCAAGCCGTGTTTTTATCAGGATTTTTCTGCAGACATCCCAGCTGACTACCAGCGGATATGCAAGATGCTGTATTACTTGTGGATGTGTAAGTAATAGCTTGAACCGCAATAAAAAAATCTTTCTAAGAAAATTCTATATCAAATGCTGAGCTTTGACCTGCAGTAAATTCTGTGAGTGGTGTCTGCAAAGGTAAAATAATGTCTCCTTTCCTTTTTTATGAAGGCAAAAGTAAAGTACTCCAAGTTTATGCTTTGGGAATAGCTCATTTGTGACAGTATTTTGATTGTTGTTTAATGGAGACTTTAACAACTCTCCTGAGGCTCTGTAAGGCAGTGGATAGCGCGCTCAGAGATCAAGTGCAAAACAGTCTCGACCGTATTTGTCAAGTTTGGTTCTCTGAAAAGATTTAAGCTTTGGTTGTAAGCAGCAGGATCAGATGAAGTTCTTAAGTTAAGCTCTGTTTTCCTTTCAAGGGAGGGAAGGCAATTAGATGGCCCAAAGGCTCCTTAATTTCTGCAGAGCTCCATGTGTTCGGCGAGAGATTAGGGATGCTTGGAGAGACTCCTGAGTTTTCCAAGAACCTACTGATGTTTTTTCTCTCTCTCCCATCCCAAACAGTGCATTCGATTACCCTGCTCCTAAACCTGCTTGCTTGCCTGGCATGGTTCACAGTCCAGACGGACAGAGGAGTAGACTTTGGTCTCTCGATCCTGTGGTTTATTTTATTCACCCCTTGTGCCTTTCTCTGTTGGTACCGACCAATTTACAAGGCTTTCAGGCAAGTGCTGTTTTCTTCTGTGATGGGCATGTATCTTTTAGTGGGAGGAGCTTTGGTTTTATCTGTTCCGATTGTATATTGCCCGCAGGATTTTTCCAGCTCTTGGCATCGTTAAATAGATCAAACCCACTTGTCCCTAAACACATTAGAAGTATCTAATAGAATTTGATTACCGTGGTCTTTTTTTGTCTTGAAATCCAAGCCTAGCCAATCATAGGGTCCTACCTTTTATTAATTTCTGAGAAACTATTCGGTGCGTTAATGTGTTGAGCTCACTGCGCACGTTAAGGAAGCTGCCTTCACCCCATCTTGCACTGGGCAGAGCGGTGGTTTTGCGCTACTCAGTGGACATATTGCTGCATAGGTTCCTCCTGAAATCACCTCCCCTTAGCAGCTTTCCCCTGGAGAAAGGAGTTCACTGAAATTGTTTCCCTCCCCTTAGTGGAGGGAGTCTGTGCAGGGCTCACGTCCCTGGGTTTCACTCCTGCTGCCATCTCTCCTGCAGGTCTGACAGCTCCTTCAGCTTCTTCATCTTCTTTTTCGTCTTCTTCTGCCAAATAGCAATCTACATCATCCAGGCTGTCGGCATTCCTGGCTGGGGAGACAGGTAAGCTTGGCTTCACGGGCTGCCGTGTCGCAGCCCTGCATGGATGCTTTTTCTCACCAGGGCTGTGACTGTCAGATGCTTTGGGGTCTGTTTCTGACAGCTGTCTGTTCTTTCTCCCGTGGTTTTCATCTCCCACCCGATACACAGCTTGGGCAGGTCCCAGCTGGGCTGCCTCTCTCCTCCGCTCTTCCCGTCCTAGTCCCGGCAAAGGCACGTACTTTTTCTGCTTCTGCTGCAGGCCAGCGCTGAAAGGAGTACGTGAAGTCTTCCACGCCTCCTCTGCTGCCTTCCCCCTCGCTTATTTTATATATACTACTTATTCCTTCTTGATGCTGAGCCTCTAGTGTTGACTGCATCTACTTTGTGTTAAAATGGAGCCTTCCCTGATAGAGGCTGTAGCGTGGGGGTGAGGGATCTCTGAACCCGGAGTCTGGGTACGGCTCAACTTGATACTGCTGCTAGCAGCCTGATTCTGCCCCCAAACTCCTTCTTGAATTTCTCTCGAGTGTGTTGTCGGTGGGCTGTGCTTCAAAAAATAAGCAGAGAGGGTTTTACCCTCACCCTTTCTTGGTGGCATTGTACAGAAGGGTAAGTTGGGGCTTCTGGAGTGGGTCCAGCAGGATCAGCAGTTGTCCCCTGCAGTGAAAGCACTGGCTTTCTTTCCTCCTTGCTGCGCTGGCCGCAGATCAGATTCCCGAGTTGCTGTGAATAGTGAAAAGGTTAACAGCTAGTGGTTTTCTCCTGAGAGGGAGCCTTCAGGTGATGAGTGCAGTGAAACTGCTGTCTATTTTTGCCCGCTGCCTGCGGAACGGCTCATGGGCAAAGCCGTCCTCGTGCTCTCTCCCCTGCTAGCTGGTGCTGCCTTAGTCACAGGGAGGGGGCAGTCTGTTTTTAGTCTGACTTTGGAGAGCGTGCGTTGAGCTTTCTGCTATGTTTCCTCAAGCTAGACAGTGCGTTTATTTTTGGCTGTAGTGCATGGTGTGCCTTTCTGCTTCCTTGTAACGAGCAAGAAGTTGTGCAGCACGTCAAATGGGACGGTTTGGCTCACTTGATTCCCTCTCTCCTGGTGGCACGTGGCTTGCTTGGTTTAGCAGTTGGAACGATTCCTTTCTCCAGCACCCAGGAGGGTGTTTTGAGTGAGGCATCTTGGTGTTTTTGCCCACAGCCAAGCACCGGTAACTCCCAGCATCCTTCCTGCCCCTTCCCTTCAACAACTGCCAGTTTCCTTCTTTCTGTAGCTCTTTACTTCATCCTTTCCTTCCTTTCCCTCCCCCTCCCAACACTCTCATCCCTGGCCCCTCAGAGCTGTCACGGTGGCATGTAGGTCTAGGCTCCAGATCTGCCAGCTGATCTCTTCCAATTTAGATGTACCAACCTATCTTTATGCTACTTGGCTGAATTTTGAGAAGGTGCTCGTGGAAGTGGCTCGATCTATGACGGCGCCGAGGGTATTGATTGCTGCTTAAGGGGGGTGGTCCAGGGGCCAGGGCTGTAACGCGGGTGGGGTGAGCACAATTCTCTTGTGTAGAGGTGGACTGCTTTTAAAAATTATAATGGACATTCTGGCCCCCAAACGAGTGTCTGGATGAGCTCTGGGTCCCTATCTCCACAGCTGTTACATTTGGGTTTGCTCTTCCCTGTGACCTTCCACCAAAGGCTCTTGTGCAAGTGTCAATGCCTCTCCTCCCTCTGCTACATCTCATCCTGTGACTCGAATGCTCGCTGAGCTCACCCCGCTCTCCTCTGTCTTGCAGCGGATGGATTGCAGCGCTGTCTGAGCTGCACGGAAACCTGGCCGTGGCTGTTATCATGATGGTGGTGGCAGGATTCTTCACACTCTGCGCAGTTCTCTCGCTCTTCCTCTTGAAGCAGGTGAGTGGCTCGGAGGCAAGGCAAGGTCTCGGCTGAATCGCAGATCCACAGGTCAGGCTGCTCCCAGGGTATCCCGGGGTTGCCACCTCCTCTCATCTGTCTGGGGATTAGCTTGCTTTTGAAGATGTAATCGAGGCAGTGTCAGGTCAAGAGCTTTAAATGAACGTATTCTTGCTTGTGCTTTCTGCATCGATGCCAAATTGCTTGAACGCTAAGGGGACTTGCAGGTGGGAAAGTAGCCTTTGGGGAGGGAACAAGAGGCACAGATGCTTCAGTAAGGCGTGCCGTTAACCATGCACCTTAGAATAAAGGAGGGTGTAGCAGGGCTTCCTGCGCTGGCTGATGTCCAGAGGAGGTGGCCAGCGAGGTCCCAAATGTCACCCTCATCAAGCAGAGACATCCAATTTCTTGCACCTCCCTTTAGCTTGAGTCTGTGCAGAGTTGGCTGAGCAGAGAAGGCTGTTGCTTTGTTCGGATATCTGGGGCTTTACAATCACTGCTACCACAGCGTTGTGGGACTTTTCAAAGCCTGGTGGGATCCAAACGAGTGCCTTCCCACTGGCTCCCAAATTCAAGCCCCCCCTTCCTCCTTCTGATTGACCACACGAGGGTTGCATTTCTGCAATTAACAGCAGAAATGTAGCTTTGGGGAAGGCAAGGACAGGCTGACTGTCCTGTTTCTATAGCTTCCTCCTCCCTTTCTCCTAAATTGTATCTTGAAGGAAATACCTGATGCTTGTAGTTGCAGGCACCTTCAGGTCCTGCCCTGCAAGTGTCTGTAAACGCAAGGGTTAAGTGTCCGTACCATCACGGTGCGGGGAGAGGAGTTTTTGGTCTGATACCCACCACGTTGCTGAGAGTACTGCATTTTACAGCAAATGAGGGTCTCCTGAAATCTGCAGCATCACGTCCTGGCTGAAATGGAGCCAATGTCTGCGGCACATCCTCTTTAGCTGCCAAGAGAGCGAGTTCGTGATGGGGCAGAGGAAAGGCCAGCCAGCAGGCAAGGTGTGTGCGGCCAGCCCACAACCGTGTGCTAATTCTTTTTCCTCTCCTCCTGTTTCCCAGGTGCATTCCCTGTATCGGCGCACGGGAGCCAGTTTCCAAAGGGCCCAGGAGGAGTTTTCCCAAGGCATCCTCACCAACAGGAGCTTCCAGAACGCAGCCGCTGGGGCGGCCTCCTCAGCTGCACAGAGTGCTTTCCGGGGAAACTAGCCCTTCCCGCGGCTGCCTCCCCCTCGCTTCCTCTGCCATCGTCACCCCAACCTCTTTTTTTTTTTTTTTTTTTTTGTTCTAAAGATGCACTTTTCGGGGTACCATGTTAGCTCTGTGATGCCGACTCCAGATGAGAAGAGGTCTGGGGTTTTTTTTTTTAGCTTCAGCTGGCCTACGTTTATGACGATTAGTTTTCCCTGTCTTGTTTTAGGGTGCGGGGAGATAGGGGAGACATTCTCTGAAGCAAATATATTTCTCTATCCAGGACATACTGAGTGTTTGTCTCGCTTCCTCCCCTCGCCCTGTTCATAGAGGGAAGGTGAGGGGAAGCAAGTTTTTGATTTTACTCTTTCTCTTCTATTGGCCTTTGCTATGAAGAATTTGGTTATCTGCTGTTTGGGGGAGTTTTGTAACTTGCATGTAGTTCATGTCGTTAATTTTAAGAGCAGAAACTGTACTTTTGGTTCATTACACTTACACGATGCTGCATTTCGACCCCTTAACTGCCTGGCTCCCTAAGAGTCGGGGTAACGTGGCACGAAGGAAAACCTGGGAGCAGGGGGCGGTTAGAGAGGAGGGGAAACGTCTTTCTCCTTTTCCCCCCGTGGCAGATCCCCCCTCCGCGAGGATCCTGCAGACAACAGCCCTGGGGGCTCCTGTGCCCTTTTGCCAGCACCCACGGCCCTCGACGGAGAAGGGGTCAGCAGCGGCTGTGTCTTTGCTGTGGCCTTAAACCAGGGGAGGGAGGGGAAAAGGGGTTTTTGTTTGACTCGCCAGCTCCGGTGTTCGGGAGCAGCCAGCTGGAACGCCACGCGGTGCCTGCGATGCCCTTCTCCAGCTCACCTCGAGAGCCTGCCAGCCGAGAGCATGAATGAATTTTTCTCCGGGGACAACTCCTCCCTGCCTTCATCTTCCCACGTATTAATTTTTTCAGCTGGGAAAGAACTGGTTTGATGTGTGTTTAGCTTCGAAAGCCGTGTCCTGAGGTGGGACACCCCTTTGGAGGTGGATGAGGTGCCGGCGTTGACGTGCGGGTTGTGGCAAGGTGCCATGGGGGGGCTGTTTGCTCCCCCCGCCCCGCCCTCCAGCCCTGTGTGGGTATCGATGCTGGAGTGGGGGGGTTACTTGGTGACTTCTGTGCTGTCCCTTGCTGTGTCCCCCCTGCCCAGGAGTGGGGCTGCATTTTGTGCCCCTATTTTGCTGGCAGAGCCTGTGCTGGGGGCTGGGGGGGTTGTGCCTGGTGCCCTCCCACCCTCCTCATCCACAAATCGGCGTTTTTACACCCCCTTCTTCCTGTATTATTTTTTTTTTCCCCGTCTGATCTTTTAATGTAAAAAAAAAAATTAAAAAATTAATAATAAAACGTGTATGTGCTCAAAACACCACCACCCCCCCGCCTGCGGGGGGCGTGGCCAAGGCCCGGCTGGGGGGCGTGGTCGGGGGCGTGGTCAGGGCCGGCTTGGGGGCGTGGCCGGAGGCGTGGCCAGGGCCGGGGGGTGCCGGGAAGGCGGAAGTGGGGCCGGGGCCGGGGCCGGGTCGGGCATGGCCGGGACCGGCTGGGCCCCGCCGCGCCTGGACGAGTTCATCCTCACCGAGCGGCTCGGCGCCGGCACCTACGCCACCGTCTACAAGGCCTACAGGAAGGTAGGGCCGGGGACGCCCTTTAACACCCCCCCAAATCCGGCCCCCTCCTCCCGTGGGCCCTCCATTGTCACAGCCCTCCATATGGGCCACCATCCCTATAGCCCCTATATGGGACCTGCTGCCCCCGGCCTGTCCCCTGGTACCCCATTGCCGGGGGCTCCTTCCCCCCCCGGGACCCCTCTGGTAGGCTGGGGAGGGACCCCCGGGGTGGCTCTTTGGGCGGGGGGGGCTCCCCGGTTGTGTCCCCTTGGCAGAGGGACACGCGCGAGGTGGTGGCCGTCAAGTGCGTGAACAAGAGGAGCCTCAACCGGGCGTCGGTGGAGAACCTGCTGACGGAGATCCAGATCCTGAAGACCATCCGCCATCCGCACATCGTGGAGCTCAAGGACTTCCAGGTGGGGCTGGGGGCTTCCCGGGGCGGGGGGACACGCTGAGCCAGCATCCCTCCAGCTCAGGTCCTGGGGTCCATCCTGGCTCCCCAAGGGCGTATCCGTGGGGCTCGGTGCCAGCGACCGGGCAAACCGGTCCAGGCGGACCCTGCGTGGGTGGGACGTGCGGCGGGACCGGCCGGGGCGGCGTGACGGGGGTCCGCTTTGCCTCGCAGTGGGACAGCGACCACATCTACCTGATCATGGAGTTCTGCGCCGGGGGGGATCTCTCTCGCTTCATCCGGATGCGCAGGATCCTCCCGGAGAAGGTGGCCCGCATCTTCCTGCAGCAGCTCGGTAAGGGCACCTAGCGCCTGTGTCAGCTCCGTCGGGCACCATCCCTGGGGATTTTGGGGTGGTGGGACTACAGCGGCATCCCGCCTGCCACGTGCCCATCTGTCCGCCCAGCCTGCGCCCTGAAGTTCCTCCACGACCGCAACATCTCCCACCTGGACCTCAAGCCGCAGAACATCCTCCTGAGCGCCCCGCAGAACCCCCAGCTGAAGCTGGCAGGTCAGGGCAGGTCCCCAGGGAGGGGCCGGGGGTTGGCAATTCCTTCTCCCCCTCTCCCACGAGCTCTCCTCGCCCCTTCTCCTGCAGACTTCGGATTTGCGCAGCACATGTCGCCGTGGGACGAGAAGCACGTTCTGCGGGGCTCCCCGCTCTACATGGCCCCCGAGATGGTGTGCCGCCAGCAGTACGACGCCCGGGTGGACCTGTGGTCAGTGGGCGTCATCCTTTACGGTGGGCTTTTGCTTTTATCCCCCCGCTCGGGGCTGGTTTCCCCCTCTCCGTCTCACCCCCCCGCTCCCTTTCTCCCCCCCGCAGAAGCGCTTTTTGGGAGGCCACCCTTCGCCTCCCGCTCCTTCGCCGAGCTGGAGGAGAAGATCCGCAGCGACCGGGCTGTCGAGGTAACACGGGATGGGACGGAGCTGGGTGGGATCTCGCAGCCCATCCCCGTGCCAGGGCTGCGGTGGGGCCGGTGGCCTCAGCTCCCCTCCCTCCCCAGCTGCCCAGCCGGCCCCTGCTCTCCCCGGAGTGCCGGGATCTCTTAGGACAGCTCTTGGAGAGGGACCCTTTGAAACGCATCTCCTTCGAGCGCTTCTTCGCCCACCCTTTCGTGGATATGGAGCACGTCCCTGGGCCCGAGAGCCTCTGCAAGGCGGTGAGTGGGGTGCTGGGGTGCTGGTCCCCGGGGACGTGGTGGGGCCAAGCCCTGAGCCCCCCCTCGTCTCCCCCAGACCGACCTGGTGGTGGAGGCGGTGAAGAAGGATCAGGAGGGGGACGCCTCCGCCGCCCTCTCCCTTTACTGCAAAGCCCTGGAGTATTTTGTGCCAGCTCTGCACTGTGAGTCCACCCTGGGGGGCTGCGTGGGTCCCGGGTTGTGCTGGGTGCCTTTGGGGGGGGGCAGCACCCCGGGGGAGGCCACTTTGCAACCCACACACCCCAGTATTCGATCGCTTCCCCCCCCCTCCCGCAGATGAAAGCGATGCTCGCCGGAAAGAAGCCATCCGGGCCAAGGTGAGCTAAAAATCTCTTGGGGAGGTGAAGGACAGCATCCCCCCCGGCTTAGCTCGGCACGATGCCCCCCCATCCTCTGTCCCCCGTGGCAGGGGTCCCCTCACCCCCCCACCCCGCTGTGGGCAGGTGGGGCAGTACATCTCCCGAGCGGAGGAGCTGAAGGCGTTGGTCACCTCCAGCAGCAAGAGCCTCCTGCAGCAAGGGAACCCGGCCAGAGAGATCCTTAAAGGTAGCGGGTTTTGGGGACCCCCTCCGGTGTGAGCGGGGTGGAAAGGGGGGACCCAGCGGGGTTTTGGGCTGAAGGATGCCTCCCCAGGGTGCTCCCCCATTTTGCTGTCCCCTTGCAGAGATGGCCAAGGACAAGCCTCAGCTCTGCGCTGCGCTGGAAATGGCTTCTGCCGCCATCGCTAAGGTGAGCCGTGGATTTGGGGGTCCCCTCTCCCCTCGAGTGGAAGGGGAAAGAGCAAACCCGGCTGGGGAGGGAGCCGGCAGATCCCCACCCCGGCTGCAGCCCGGCCCCCGGCGTCTTTTTCAGGAGGAAGAAGGCAAAGATGACGGTGACACCCTGGAGCTCTACCAGCAGAGCCTGGGGGAACTGCTGCTGCTCCTGGCCGGTGAGTTGTGGCTCCGGCGGGTGCTGCGGGGCAGGGGACGGATCCTGCACTCGCAGCTGATGGGCGCATCCCTCTTCCCTCCACAGCGGAGCCTGCGGGGAGGCGACGGGAGCTCCTCCATGAGGAGGTGAGTGCCAGCCGTGGGACAGCGGCGTGTCCCCGTTGGCATGGCTTTGAAGGGACTTTCCTCTCTGCCAGATCCAGACCCTGATGGCCCGAGCTGAGTACCTGAAAGATCAGATGAAGGTACAGCTGCTTGGGGGGGCTCCGGAGCGTGCTTGGGGGGGCTCCAGAGCATGCCTGGGGGGCATTTACAGGCTGGAGAACACTCCTCTCCCCTGGCAGATGCGAGAGGCACAGTCCATGGGCAAGGAGGCGCTGGCAGAGCCCGTCCGGAGCGGTGAGTCCCCATCTCCGTCCCCTCTCATCCCTCCGGAGGGGACTTGGTGAAAGGGGCCTGGGGAAGCGTACCCCCTCGTGGCTGCGGTCCTGCAGCGGGGAATATCCCTACGGCTGCTGCAGCCATGGGGATATTCCTGCCCGTGGGCAATCCCGACCCCGCACCCCCTCCTCTCCCCCCAGCACGGGGTCATCTGTGCCCGGGAGCCCATCCGGGCTGGGTGACAATATGTGCAGCCGAGTGACAGCCCTCTGTCCCCCCCGGCACAGCCTGTACCTTGCAGTGATGCCCAGGAGCCAGCCGGTGTGATGCTGCTCACCGCCCCGGCACTGCCCTGCAAAGAGATGCCGTTGGCGGGGTGGAGGAAAGACAAAGCTTTCGTCCCGACCGCATCGCGGTGACCACCTTGGGGGCTCACCCTTGGGCTTCCACCCCCGGAGGGTCCCACGGGTGGGTCCACAGGGCCATCTGCCCCTCTCCCCGGGCGCCGGCGTCAGCTCATTTCCCGGCAGGCGGAGTCCCCTCCCAGCCCTGCCTCGACCGTCTGCTGCCGCAGCCTCCCCTGGCCACGGCGGGCGGGTTATTCCACTCTAATTCCCTCCGCTGCCTGCGACGGGTTGGGTATTTTTATCCTGGCACCGGCCTCTGGCGGAATATCCCCCCTGCCAGTCGCGTACGTCTCTTGCCTTTTCGGCTGGATGTTTCTTCCACCTCCCGAATTCTTTTGGGGGAGCCCCGAGCGTCTGCGCAGCCCGGACCCACAAAACCCCGCCGGTAGCTGCAGGCTGTTGGTGACGGCAGCAGGCAGGGGGTCGGGAACGCCGCCTGCGCCTGCCCTCCGCTGTGCCTTTCTCACCCAGCAACTACCTCTCTGCGCCCACCGCCGCTCGCCCAGCCGCAAGCACCCGGTTGCACTGTCCCAGCCCAGCCGTACCTCCCTCTCGCTGCTGGAGCATCGGGGTCGAGGCTTTTGCTTCCTAAACCTGCCTGCACTGGAGTCTGGCGGGTACTGACTGCGTTCGTCATTTGTGTCATGAGGTGTTACCGGTGCTCAGCAGGGACTAATTGATGGCACGTGCTCCTCCGCGGGTATAGTCGTCGAATAAAACAGATGAGCAGAAATCAATCACCTTCAGGGAGAGAGTCGCGCGGCTGCAAACAGCGATACCTCCCCGAAGGCAGAGCCTGGGCCTCCTGCCTGCTCTGCTCCTCAGGGCTCTGACAACCCAAACATCCAAATTCTATTCCCAGCCCCGCAGAAGTCACTCACCGGGGTGGTGACGTCCGCCTGTCCTGCAAAGCGAGGGACTTTTCTCAAAATCTACTGTATTTCAAGGGAATGTAATTTATTGTCTTTAATAAACACTTATTTTGTGTTCTCCCATGAGTAACCCGGTCTGGGGTTTAAGACCCAAAAGAGGGGTCTCCAGCCAAGCCCAGGACCCAGAGGGAGCCGGCGGGAAGGGCTGGGGACCCCTCGTCTCTGTCCCCCTGCCCAGAACCGGAGCCGGGGTGGGGGTCCCCTCCTCTCCTCCAGCCAGCGCTGGCTGGGACTGCCCTACCTCCCCCTCCTCCCTGGGGCCACCGGGCAGCCAAAGCAAGGTTTGACCTTGTTTTCGCTTCAGTTATTTTCTTCTTGGTGTTTTTTTTTTTTTTTTTTTTGCAGTGCGCGTGTAAAACATCCAGCGGAACAGCATGAAAGATTACGTAAAATCACGTTTGCTCCGACAGATTTCTACGGCGGGTGAGAAACCGCTGGGCTGAGCAGGGAGGGGTGCAGGCAAGGCGGAGAGGCTGCAGCAAATGATGGGGTGATTTTTGGGGGGGACCCTGGGGCTGGGCTGAGTTGTGACCCCCCCCTCCAGCATAGCTCCTCCTGAGACTGCCCTATAACGTGGTTTCTTTAGTCCTTTGCCGGCTGCTCCGAGCCGCTGCTGGAGAGCTTCCCGGGCAGATGCGGCAAGGCATTTTTATGTCTTTTTTTATTATTATTATTATTCTGAGCAGCGATTATATCCCGAGGCTTTAAAGAGCTTTCAAACCCCCCATCCTCCCCCAGCCCGTGGCTAGCGCGGAGCCGCCGGGGATGGCTGAACCGGCTGGCTGCGGCAGCCGGTGCGGATAATCGCATCTGCCTTCACGCTCTGCCGAAGCCGCGGCCGAATTCCGGAGCCTTTTTCGAAGCGGGGAGAAGCTCCAGCCGCTTCCCCGGGGGGTGATGGAGCTCGGGGTGCCCCGGTTTTGGTGTCGGGGTGGATACGAGTCTTTTCTGCGTCGGGGCTCGCGAGGGGCTGCCCAAATGTCGCCGAAGGGAAGGAGGCACGAAGCGAGCAGTCCCCAGCGTGGGGCCGGCTCCGGCGGTGGCCTTTGTCACTCGGCGTGGCTTCAGCATCGCGGCAAAGCCTGTGACACCCTCCTTGCGCCGTCCAGCCCTTGCAAATGGCTTTTCCCACCCGGAGCCTCCCGCAGGGCGGCTCTTGGTTCCCAATTGTCACCTGGAGAGGGACACAGGGGTGGCAGGTGGGTTTATCGCCCTCCTGGTACCAGCCGGTGGGTTAGCGGGTGATGTGGGTTCAAACCCTTTTAAAGGAAAGAGAGGGTTGGGGGGAGCTGGGTCAGTGGGGGGAGCTGATCCCGCGCTCTCCTCCGTGCTCTTTAATCCGGATGAATCCCACTATCTGGCCCAGCAGCGTGGCGATGCCGCCGTGGGACGGATGGGGCCGTCCCTTCCCGCTCGCAGGGAGATTTAATTGCCTGCGAAAAGAAAAACGAAGCGTTCAGCGGGGATCCCCCGGCCCTCGACGGCGGTTCATTTGTTTCGGCGCTGTAACGATTGTTCATTTCATGCTTGGGCCGTTGGGGAAACCGCTCGCATCTTCCCGCGCTCACCAGCAGAAAGGAGGCCTGATCCTGCGGCCGGATGATGAGGATGATGAGGATGATGATGCACCATGTCTGGTGCGGGAGGGTAGGAGCTCTGCCCACCCGTGGGGCGTCTATTTATAAGCTCCGCCACTGGCGGAGATCCTCCAGCACCCGGTAAGGGCTCGCTCGGACAAATCCACCCCAAACCTGGCCCCATAGGTTAGGGAATTGCGTAGGGTTTTATAGTATAGAAGGGAAAAAATAGATTTGCTGCTTGAAGCCGCACTAATTCTTTAAGTTTTTTATTAGCCCGCGTGCGTCGATGCCCAGAGCGGTCGTACGGCAAGAGCGCGGGGGCTGGCGAGGGCGTGCAGGCAGCCGGAGCGCCCGGCTGCGGGGATGCTCGGCGAGCCAGCGGCGGGGAACGCTGGCAAACGGGATGCGCCTCGCGATGGGCAGGGGACAGGCAGGAGGAGGGCTGCTCCCCCCATCCCAAACTCTCCTCCCCGGTACGGGTACCGGGCCAGCGATGGGAGCAGGGCTGCGGGCTCGGAGCATCCTCGGAGCTCACGACGCTTTGCCGGGAACGTTTCGCTGAGGCTTAACACGTTGCGGAGCCAAGCGGGAGAGCGCGTGCTGCTTGCTTTTCACATGCCTGGGGGTCATGGTGCCTCCTAAAATAAACCCGCGGAGCTTCACGCGGCCTTTGCGTGGTGGCACGTGGGCTGGGAGCGAGCGTGGAGCCGAGCCGAAGGTCGGCGGCTGCGGGAGCGGGGAAGGGGGGAAAAATAAAAGCCGGGGGGGAGCGGGTCCAGGCTGTGTCCTGGTGGGGTTACAGCGGGTACGGGTGGGGATGAACCACAGGGCTGCATCCCCCAGCCCCGTCTCCCTCCCTCTGCTCCGGTGGGGAGCCCGCTCACCGGCGGGATGTTTCAGTGATCAAGCCTTGCCGTCAGCCGAGGATTCCAAAGCCGAGGCAGGCTGGAGGGCTCGGCTTGCTCAGCGCCTGCTCCCTGCTATCCCTTTCCTGGTGGGGGATTAGAGGAGCTTGGGCTGAGCCTCGTCAGGTACGATCGCCTTTCAGAGCTAAAGCTGCTCTGCCAATCTTCCCTCTCCTTTCTCACCGTGCCGGGCTGGGTTCGGGCTTTGCCGGAGGCAGACGTCCCCGGAGCTGCTGGTGGGTCCCTGGGGAGCAGCCTGGTCCCTGGGGCTGCTTGCTGCAATAATAATAATGATGATACTACTACTAATGATGATGATAATAGTAATAGCAGGTTCCCAGTATACTCCCCCTGCGTTTTCCTGGATGACTCAACCCCCCTGCAAAAGCAAATCGCAGTTAATCCGCTCCCTTGGGATTTGGAGCAGTAAATTCCCAGCCTGTGCCAAGTTTTTCCAGGAAGCCTCGTTGCAGGAGCACACCACCCGCCGGGATGCCGGCAGGCCGGAGCTGCTCCGGCTTGAGGTCACACCTGCACGTAGGACGGTCTTGTCCCCGCAGAGAAGCGTCCTTGCTGGGAGCAGCGCCACGGCCGTCCCGCAGCGCCCACGAGACTCTGGCAGGGAGCTGGTGTGAGTGATTGGAAGGCTTTGTACTAAAATAGCCAAAAATCTCCGAAATCGGGGTGGTTGGTTTGCTTTTAAACCCGCTGCTGACAGAGAGCCGCTCGTCCCATCCCTTCGGGGTGAAATATGGCAAACCACCCGACCGCAACCAGGCGTGAGGCTTTCTTCTGGACGACGCTGCAAGAGATTTCTCCCTCGCATTCCCATCCCCTGCCCCGTAAAGGGGATGCGCTTGGGCTCTCTACACCCCTCGTACTTTGGGGCACCCCAACACTTTTATCAGGAAAGCACCGCTCGAGGAGAGAAAGAAATGTATAGACATCTCCTGGTATTTATTCCACCGGTTATAAGAGTACCATGGCACGGGGACAGCATAGGAGGTGGAGAGACACTCAACCGAGCACAGCGCACAACTACAGCACGACAGAGGAGGAGGAGATTTTCCCTTATCTCTGTGTTCTTCTCCTGGAAGAAACAAGGACACGAGCGGATCCCGCCCTGGGAGAGGGAGGGTGTGCCGCCACCGCTCCGGGGAAGGGACGGTGTGGGTTCAGATGAGCACCGGGGAGGGATTTTATTCCTCTCTGGCATTAATTCAGGCTTCAGCCCTCTGGTCCTCAATATCCCCCTTCCCGCTGGGCTAAATGGGATCGTGTAGCAGGTCCTTCCCGGCTGGCTCCTTTGAGAGGGGCCCTCAAGGGCAAAGTGGTTGGTATTTCTTGCTCGGACGGGATGTTATTTCCCGTGCGATGGGTATGGGATGCGGGGAAGGGGTGTGGGAGGGGGACACGTTTCACATTGTGCCTCGTCCTTGCAAAACAAATTGGAGCCTCCCCGTCATTTCTAGGAGGCTCGGTGGAAATGTGCAGGCAGAGACGCGGCGGATGACCACCGCTTTGCTGGAAAACCTTTGCCTTCCCGTGCTGACGGGGTTCAATAACACTCCAAGGTCACTCGGGGCTTTGCTTCCCTGCAACCCCCCGGCTCTCGCTAAAGACACCCACTGCCACGGGCACAGGAGGAGGCGTTGGGGTACGGCGGGGGGACATGCTGGCTCTTCGCTCTAACCTCAGACCGGAGAACGAAACAAAAACCACACATCAGGGACATCTGGGTCAGGGACTCGAGGCGTCACACGGCTCGGAAGGAGGACCCGGCTCACACAAGGCAGGGGTGACAATATCGGGGGGGGTCCCCGCTGCAGGCAACCGCCACCGCCAGACCCTTCGCTGCGTCCCCTCCCTTCTCCCCCACCGTCACGTTGACGGGGAGGGGGGGGCTCGGCCGGGTCACATCACGGCGCACTTCTCAGCCGATTGCTTCAGGTCCTCTAGCGTGGCCGAAGCTTTGTCTTTCAAGGAATCAAGGTCCAGGTTCTGGATGTTGCTGAGCTGGCCGATAACCGAATTCTTCTCTTCCTCCTCCTCGTTGTCCTGCTCGATCATCTTGGCCAGCTCTTTGGGCAGCTCCACGTCACCTCCCACCAGTTGGATCTGGTTGTCATCCGTTTCGTTCTGAAACCGGCCGGGAGAAAGTCAGGCGTGGGATGCTGCAGGTGGGAAGGGGGGGGGCACACACGGGACGATTCTGGAGGCATTAAAGGCACGTGCGAGGTTCGCAGCGGCGTCTGCACGGCCTTTGGGCTGTCTTCCCACGTTAAGGTCGGTGGGGGTCCCTGGGGCTCCCAGCCACCCTCATGCTGTGGGTCGGACGCGGCCCCAGCGGGGACACGGCCGAGCAGAGTCCCGGCACGCACCCACGGCCACAACAGGGAGCTGAGACGATAACCCGAGCGTGCCAGCATCCGTCTAAACGGGCTTTCAACTGGCGTTGGAGTGGCTGGGGAGGTTTAGGCGCCCAATTAAGCTACGCGTATGCTTAACGACTGAGCCCACCGGCGACGGGGGTCAGCTCTGCGCCGGAGAGCCGCAGGGAGACTTTGCAAGAGGCAGCCCGGCTGCCAAGCGGGATCAGTAATGAGCAGAAGAAACTTGTTGGAAGATTAGAAGGGACGTCTCCAGCAGGAGAAAACAGCAAAAGGATCGGGGCGGGGGGGGCCGGATCCGAACAAATCCCCGTCTCCCCTGGAGAAAAAAAAAAAAGGCTCCAGCTCTCCTTTCGCTGCTTTTTCTCGCTTTCGGCAGGGGGAAAATAAATTCTCCAGCTGTTTATTTCCTGGCAATAAAAGGGGTGTGAGAAGCAGCGGGGTGTGCGTCCAGGTTGGCTGAACAACATCAAACGATCTGAACAATATCGCTTGGCTTTAGCTGACCTTTCTCAACTAAAATTAGCCGGGCTCCAATTTAGAGTATTCACCGCTGAGAGACTCTCGCTGAATAAAGGGTGGGTTTGGGGGGAGAAGAGCTTGTGGCAATTCCAAGAATGGCTGAATTATCCCTTGATTAAATTGTTTCTAGTGAATCATTCATCGGGCAGAAATTCCAAAATAGGAGTTTAGCTAGGAAATCTTTGCCAAATTCAATCCGGGGAGAGGAGCTGGCTAATCCAGCCGGGAAGGTGTAACTCCAGCTCTGCTCCCAGCCACGGGGCCGGGAGTCCGGGGTGAAGGCGGCTTTCCCTTGTCCAGCTGGATTTAGGGGGCAAAAGAGAGGAAGGGGGGGGATCAAACAAGGCAGAGGGTGCGTGTCGGGGGTCCCACTGTTTGTGGCTGCTGGCTTGCGGTGCTCGGGGCCGGCGGGAAGGGGCCAGGATTTGGGTGGAAGGATGGTTTTTAGGGGAACTGGTTTGTCCTGTGGGCTTTGTAACTTAAAACCCCCAGCCAGCCCAGGGGTCCCGCTGCCCCTTCCCCTCCCTGCGGAGCCGGGGTGCTGTCTGTCCCCCCGTGGCCCCATCCGCCGAGTCGCCCATGAGGGCTGCGACGGGGCTCGGCTCCCTGCGTGCCCCCGCCACCGCCGTACCTTGGGGAGCCTGTACTTGTCTCGGAAGTGGGACCTGAACGTGGCCCTCTCCGCCTTGCGCTGGGCAAACTGGGCATCTCTCTCCATCCTGCGAAGCACACGGGGCAGTTACCGGCAGCTGGTGCCCCCAGCCCCTGGGGTTGAGCGGCCCTATCCCGCCCCCCAACCCGGCTACCCCCCATCTCCTCTTCAAAGTCCCCATTCCCCACAATTTCCTCCCCCCCCAGCACAGCCTGAAAGGAGAAAACAATCCCATCTCCCGGGCGAGGAAGCGGATTAAAGGATTAGGGGGGGTTCATTAAACTCCCTCATGGCCGTGCCGCCCCCAGCGCTGTCTCCCCCCAGCCCTCCCGTGCACGGGACGGGGGGCTGCGGAGGGAGCGCCCCGTCCCCCGCCGGGACCCCGGGGGTCCAACCCGCCCCGGTACCCGGTGCCGATCGCACTCACTTTTCCTCCACCAGCTGCCGTTGATATTCCTCGTACTCCTCACGGGTCATGCCCTGCGCCTCGGCCGGAGACTTCTCGCCCTCGCTCTTCTCCTCGCCGCCCAGGCCGCCCGTCAGGTTCTTCAGCTGCCCCCCCACCATGCTCTTCACCATGAACGCCATGGTGGCGGTCCCAGGGGGATGGGGAGCTGGGGTGCTGGGGAGCCTGGGTGCCGGGGAGCTGGGGTGCTGGGGAGCTGGGGAGCCTGGGTGCCAGGGAGCCTGGGTGCCGGGGAGCTGGGGTGCTGGGGAGCTGGGGAGCTTGGGTGCTGGGGAGATGGGGTGTTGGGGAGCCGGGGAGCCTGGGTGCTGGGGAGCTTGGGTGCTGGGGAGCTGGGGAGCCTGGGTGTGGGGGAGCCTGGGTGCTGGGGAGATGGGGTGCTGGGGAGCTGGGGTGCTGGGGAGCTGGGGAGCCTGGGTGCTGGGGAGATGGGGTGCTGGGGAGCTGGGTCGCTGGGGAGCCGGGGAGCCTGGGTGCTGGGGAGCTGGGGTGCTGGGGAGCTGGGGAGCCTGGGTGCGGGGGAGCCTGGGTGCTGGGGAGATGGGGTGCTGGGGAGCCGGGGAGCCTGGGTGCTGGGGAGCCTGGGTGCCTGGGAGCTGGGGTGCCGGGGAGCCGGGGAGCTGGGGTGCGGAGTTACCACAGAGCCGGGGTGCTGGGAGAACTGGGATTAATGGGGAGACGGGGTTCTGGGGTGCTGGGCGGTGGGGAAGATGGGGATGCTGAGTTACGGGGGAGCCCGGGGAGCCGAGGTACAGTCGGTGCTGGGGTGCCGGGAGTAGGGAGTTACCGGGCAGCTGGGGTGCTGCAGGTACGAGTTCCCGGAGCAGCGGGTTATGGAGGAGCTGGGATCAGCGGAGCCGAGTTCCCGGGATGCCGGAGTACCGAGTTCCCGAGGAGCCGGGATGCTGCGGAGCTTGAGTTCCCGGGGCGCCGGAGTACCGAGTTCCCGGGATGCCGGAGCACCGAGTTCCCGGGATGCCGGAGCACCGAGTTCCCGGGATACCGGAGCACCGAGTTCCCGGGATGCCGGGGTGGAGCCGAGCCGCCTTCCCGGGATACCGGCGCAGCGGGGATGCTGTGCGGCCGAGCTCCCGGGGACCCGGGGATCAACGGGGCCGCGCCGCCGCGCCGCCCATGGCGGGGCCGGAGAGCGGAGCCGGAGCGGCGCGGAGCGACCGGTGCTGCAGCACCGGGGCACGGACAGCTCCGGTGTGCGCGCGGCGGGCGGCAGCAACGCCTCCCCCCCCCCCGCCCCGCCCGGTCCCCGCCCGGTCCCCGCCGCCCCCCGGCGGAGAGGCGGAGCCACCGCCTCCCCCCCCCGCTCCGGGGGCACGGAGGCTCCCACCGCCCCCCCCCCCCCCCCAGCCCCGGGGGGAGACCTCCCCGGGGAAGGAGCCCCCGGACCCCCCAGCCCCGCACTACCGGCCCCGGGGCAGCGGGGATGGGGGGGTGCCGTGAGCCCTGCCTGGCCCCCCCCTCCCCTCCGCCTCTTCGGGGACAGCGAGCGCTGGGGCCCGGCTGGTTTGTCCCCCCCGAGGGGCTGCGGTGGAGCAAATCCCCAGAAAAGTCCTTTTTCCCCCCTTTTTTTCCCCCATCCTTTGGGTCTGGCTGGCGGAAAAACCGGGGTTCAGCCCTCCGTAAGAGCCCCGCGTACCCCACAGGACTTGCAACTGTTGTTTGCTGGGAGATCTAAGGGCTGGCGTGCCCAAAATCTTCTTCTTCTCCTTCCTAGTGCTATTAACGATATTAATTAATACCAACGCTGCCATCAGTCCCCACCAGCATCGCCTCGCTGATGTACCGGAGCCAGCCCAGGGACCCCCGCGTTCATCGGTCGCCTAAACCGGGAGGCCGAGGCCAAGAGCAGGCATTGATTTCGTTGTGTCATTCCCTCGGCCCCTCCGGCTCTCTCATCCTACTTTCGCTCCCACTCCTGCTATTTCCCTCGACTGCAGCCGCCTCGCGGGCCTCGGGGAGCGAGCGCTTAACGGCATCAGCCACGCACCTCCCTTCCAGATGGCCAGCCCGGCTTTAACCTACGTTTCTCCCTTTTTTCTTCCCCGCTCGTGAAAAACGAGCGCGGCTCCGAACCCCAATCCCGGCTTGCGGGAAATGATTTCATTTCCGAAATTTAAAGACAATCTCCGCAGATTAAAATGATGGAACAGCTGCGAAGCGATAAAGGGAAAGAGGGAGGGGGGGATTGGCCCCGTCTCCTCCCTTCCCCCCTTGCCCAAGGTAGCACCAGGCAAAAAGTTGTCTTAAAAGGAAAATTTAAAAAAAAAAGATCGTGTGTTTTGCTTGGATAATAATCCGGGTGGCAGTTGGGCGCTGTCAGCTGCTGCTACAGAGCTTTTGGAAGTGACAAAGGGGATTTGCCCCGGTGAAGGCTCTGCGGGGCTACGGTTAAATCCCGCCGGAGCGGAGCCCCCCGAATGATGCCGACGCTTTCCCCTGCCTTCGCCTGAGCGTGCAAATTCCCTTTCCGCACAGCCACGAGGCTGAGGGAGGCCCATCCGAGGCACCCTTCGGCACAACCCCAGCGTCACCCGCAGCACCTCCCCTCCGCCCGGCTGCCCCTGCGGCAGCGTGAGCTGACTGCTCCTGGCTCCTACGGGCTCTTTGAAGCGATGACTTCCCTTTTCGCTGGGATCCGCAGCCCCTCTAAGCGTTTTCCCATGGACAGCCCACGGAGAATGAATTTTAACCCAGAGCGAGCTTTCACAGCCTGCTCAGAAATAGGCTGAGCGCCCCGGGCACTCCGCAGACCTCCCGTCGCCAACCGTGTGTTCAAGTTTGGGCTGTCAGTCGGAGAAGGAGCGGATGAAAAGAGGAGCAGAGAAGGAGGGAAAGCATCCCTGCTTGTGTCCCAGAGCCACTTTGCCCTTGGATGCCAGGGAGGTTTGAGCCTTGGGTGGCTTCAGAGCAGACTTCTGCTGCGGCTGGTCCTAGGAGCTTTGCTCAGTCCGGATTTCTATCTAAGCATCCACTAACAGTAAGAGACTTGAAGTCAGGACCGATTTTTTCCAGCTGGCTTAGATGGGTCAGCTACCACGTAGCCTCCCTGTCTGAGAAACGGAGAGAAAACAGCCTCTTGACGAGCAGAACCGCTCAGCCAAAGCGGCTCGGTGAAAATCGGCAGGCGATTACCGGCAGCGGCTGGGACTCAGTCGCTCGCGGCAGGGATGCCGCCTCACCAGGAGATGGATGTGCCCCATGGAGGGTGACCATGAGGTTGACATTTGCAGCCCAGGGGTGGTCGGGGAACTGGTTTTATAGGGCTGGAGCAAAAGGCAAGGTCTTGTGGCTGCCGGCAGCTCTCCCGTCCCTTCGGGTCTTTGGCCCCCGCTCTTTCCGGAGAGGCCAGCCCGGAGGCGGAAGGGAGAGGGCAATCAGAGGGTGCGGCGGGCTGGTGATGGGGCCCGCGGCGATGCTTCGAGGTGGTTGTTTTCCCATTTGCTTTGCTTTGGGCAGCTGAACTGTTCCTTAGCCCTGAAATATATTCAAGTAAGAATGACTCATCCTTCCTCCCAGGACTCTAACCTGCAGTAATGAGATGTAAATCCTTGCATGACCTATTATATTAGCTTATGCTATATCACACATCTCCGTGGATTAGACGGGAGGGAGATGAAACGTCCCCCGGTAGCAGCCAGCCTCAGACAAGCCGGTGGAAGTTAAGCGGATCCTCTCTCAGCATCGACACCTTGATTTGAATAGGACGCAAAGCGTTCCCTTCCCTTTGCCGTGGCGGGAGGGATCGTTTCAGCTTTTCTTTCCAGGTAACGGGAGAACGGGCTCCAAAGCCACACCTGGAAGCTCTCCCCTGCACCAGGGTTTCATAGGATGCTCCAGAGATCCCTGAAGGGGACCAGGAACGGCCGTGGTTTCCTGGAGCAGTTGGTTCTTGGAGTTATCCCGTAGATTGAGCAGGGGCGGGGAAGGGGCTGTGCCCTTGAGTGGCGATGCAAGAGCGATGAGGCTGTCAGAGGGCAGCGAGCCGCTCCTCGTCAGTCTGAAATCCGGGGGGACACGGAGGTTTCAACCTTTGAAGCCCCCGTGTAGGTGAGTTAATCCTGGAAAGACGCGCGTGTGCGTGTGCGCGCGCCGGAGACGCGACGGGAGGAAACGAGAAGGCGTTTCTAAATGAAGCAGGCAGCCTCTCTGCGGGGAGAAGTCACGCTTCCACCCGGCGGGTGATTGTCACTTCTTGTGCTGGGGACAGGCACTGCCAACACAGGGACCTCCGCGCTCAGCCCTGACCCCGGGGCTGCGCAGCAGCAGACATCACCTTTGCTCTTCCCACTTGTGGACGGGGATGCTCCAACGGGATGAGGACAGGGATACCCGGCTGTGCCCAGGGCAGCCGCCTGCTCTGGGCACGGGGATGAGGCACGGTGACTTTCGTCACAGAATCATTAAGGTTGGAAAAGACCTGTAAGGTCATCACGTCCAACCTTGTCCCTGCGCTCTTGAGCAAAACAGCGCTTCCAAGGGCAGCGAGTTCTCTGCTGCCCAGCGCTCGCCGGGGTAAAAGCGCCACCGTGACATTAACACAGGGACTGAAGGACGTTTATGGTACCGGCGTTGTAAATTATCAGATAAAATGACTTCCTTTCACATTACTTGAATGTCGTTAAATAAAGCTAAAAGCCTCTGGAGTTCGTCTTGGCCGAGGAAGACGAAACGCGAGGCGGCAGCCAGCTTGGTGCGGGAATGAAATCAAAGCTGCCTTTTCGTGACCTAGGAGGGCCATGTCAACGTAAAGCCTTCCTACTCCTGTAGAACCCAGCCTTTAACTTCCAAAAACCTGTCGGCATCGCCTAAGGAGGGAGAAATCCCACGGGGGGGAGTTATTACTGTTCTCATTTGATATTAAGCCTTAATTAGACTCCGAGAGAGCTATACATCACGTAGGCTGTATGTCACATGTCGCGTCACGTAATGAATTTTTATTTGTTTTAAAACCTTGTCTTTAATTGCATCCCGAGCTCTCGCGCCTTCGCGTGCCCGCAGAGCATCCCTCAGCGGGGACCTCGCCGCCTCCGCTCGTGGCTGTGCCGTCCATCTCCCTCCAACCTCTGTTACGGGTATGCACACGCGTATATACACGCACACGTATGTGCGCTCCAAATTATTCTGTTCAGATCCCGACAAGCTGAAGATTATCGGAGCCCTCGCTGCCTGGGGAGGTTTAATGCCAGCCCATGGGAAGGATCGGGCTCTCCCCGTCTGTTTCCCTTCCTTGCCCCGGCGGAGCATCCCCTGGGAAACCCCGAGGGGTATCTGGGAAGGGAAACCGGGAGCGGGGATGCTGCTGAGCTGTCCCCCCACTTTCCTCGGAACCTGCCTCATCTCATCACGGTGTCTGACTGAGCGCGGGGCTGCCCAGACTCAGAATTCCCGAGCGGATGATTTTGGGGCGGTTTGGGATGGGTGGGATGGGAATGGTCCTGCCGGAGCTGGGGATGGGTGGGGGACATAGACCCCCTGCACCGAGGGATGGAGGGGTTTGGGGACGCCGTGGGTGCGTTCTCAGAAGAGGAGGGTAAGCAGGCAGGGGAGCGGGTGGCACAGAGCGGGGTGGTTGTAACCCCTGCCAGCACCGGGGCTGGGAGGAGAGATGCTGCTGGGGGAGCGAGGAAGAAGAGGGAGGTGGTTGGGTGGGTGGGGGAGATCTCCCATGGCAGAGTCTGCACCCGAGCGGTGACACAAATAGACACGGACAGACACACAGAGCATGTAAACAGGCACATGGGGAGACCATGTGCTGCTTCGCTGCCGGCGGTGGAGAGCAAGCCCGGAGCAAAAAGGCGCACGCCAGCCGAAAACACACACACGGCCACACACACGCACAGTTTTCCCACGGGGGATCTTGCCAGCTTTGCCTTCGTTTCCTGGAGTGCTCGGAAGGAAAAGGCAGAGAAGCGGAGCTGGAGAGGTGAACGACACCAACCGGTGACGGGAATGGTTCTGCACATCACGCTAAAAATAGTCCCCGGGACAAAAGTCGATGGCGGAGGGGGAGGAGGAGGAGGCAGCGCACAGATGCCGGCGAGGTCTGCCAGGGGTTCGGAAACCCGCACGTCGAGGAGGGAGCAGAAGGAGCCTCGTCGGGCCGTAATTAGAGCTGGTAATTTGCTCCAAGCAGCAATGAGGGAACCAAGCGACGGGCAGATTGGGAGGGAGCCTGCCCGGGCACATTACTCCCCTTCCTCTTGGGATGGATGCTCTGGGACATGGGAAGCAGCATGGAATTGGGCTGGGAACAGCTGGGCACTCTGCTTTCCCTTGAGGCGAGGCTTGGTTTTGATTTGGTTGGAAGAGGAAGGCTCCCCGCATCTCTGGGGCGCGGGGGGTAAGGGGGAGAAGGCAGGCAGGGGCTGGGATATGGGGAAGGCGCTCGGAAAGAGGCAAAGCCGAGGGAAAGAACCCCGATGGAGAAGGGAGAGGACATTTGCAGGGAGCAGAGGGCAGCAGGGGAGGGACAGGCAGCACGGAGAGGGAGCCAGAGCCAGCGCTGGAAGAGATGCTCCGGCCGGGGTGAGCTCCGTGAGTCCGTTCCATGGGTGGAGGAGCCGGCAAGGCGACGGCTAGGGAAGGAAAAGCATGCTGATGGGTTCGCAGCTGATGGAAATGGCCCCCCAAATCCCTGGGGAGACATCACCTAGTGGGATACAGGCTGTTTGTGGCCGTGTACCTCCGGGCAGCGGCCCGGGACCCAGAGGCAGGAGGCAGGAGCAAACAGCTCTGTATGGGGGAAACTGAGGCACGGACAGTGGCGGCAGGAGGGGTTTGGCAGGGTTAAGTTCACCTCTTCGCAGTGAGGAATGGGTAGGGACCTTGCGTGGGGCGCAGGGAGCCGTTCCCCATGGGATTTCTTATGCCCATCCTCTCTCGGCATCCTTCAAACACATCCCGGAGGATGCTGAGGATGTCGGTACGGCACCAAACACCCCCAACGCATCCCCCCACCCATGGGACCGGGCACAGTCCCGGAGATGGGCAGCGTGGTGCCATTTCGAGGGAAACCAAAGGTCTGAATGAGTTTTGGATTAGGTTTTCCCCCCTTTTTTTGCACGCTGGCGGGGGTCCATCGGCCAGCGGTAACCCAGGGCGAGGGCACCAGAGGGGATGCGATGGGGGACCGGACCAAACCTCCTCCCCGCTCGCCGACATCTGCCGTCGCACGAAGAAGGTGCCGGGAATTTCTCGCCATTTCAAAAGCCACGTTACTTGCAGGCTTTGCCTGTAAATGACTTTAATCTTCATAAGCCCCAAAAAGTAAAGCTGCTTATACGGCTGGAGCCTGGCGGAGTACTAGGAGGAATGGGGGGGGCAGATGCGGACAAGAGGAGGGGGGGGTTAGTCCAGCAGAAACGAAACCCTACACTGCATCAAGCCCCATCACATCCCCAAGGTCCAGGGATCAGCCCCAAAATGCATCCCCAGATCTTCCCCAGCCTGGCCCAAGCAGCTCCAAGGGTGGAAGATAAAGCCTGGCTTAAAGGAGAGTGTTGCCGCTATTTGGCAGCTTCATCGCTGTCACAACCTCGCCAGTTCTCATGGGGAGGGGATGGAGCCAAGCGACGCCCAGGCTGCTCATCCCAACTATGTGGGGACCCTGGGCAGAGACGGGGGGACTGTCCCCACTTTGTACCCTGCCAGGGGATCCCAGGACCCCCAGGGCGCTGCGTCCCCCCCCCAGGGCTGCATCCCACGGGAGCAGAGCCGGAGACAGAGGGGAGTTGAGGCGCGATGTGCCGCGTCCGTATGGAATGGTTTTTTTTTTATTACAGTTTTAATCTCACAGTCGGTAGCATTACATGAGAATAAAGCACTGGACAGGACTGGAAAAAAAGGCCTCTGGAGACAGCATGCAAACATTGCAACGAGTTTAAAGCAAAACAACCCAAAAAAAAGCGTCTCGCGGGGACGCGGCCGCGCTCTCCCGACCGGGCGGCGAGTCCAGCGTCTCCCCTTTAACCATCACTTCTGTCGTTGGGGTTTCCTTTTCGTGTGTCCGTTTCATTGGCTTATTTATTTTATTATTATTCTTCTTTTATTAACCTTCTTCTCTTTCTTTTTTTTTCTTTTTTTTGTTTTTTTTTTTCTTCTTTTAATTACATTAAAAAATAAGATTCGTACTTTAGTAAAACGCCCAGCGCTCAGCTGGGTCCTGCTTGAAATAATAAAAAACAACCAAAAAAAAAAACCAACCAACAAAAAACCCCCCCAAAACTGAGAAAACAAAAAACCCCCACCCCAAAATCCACCCCACCCCCCCAAAAAAAAAAGCCTGGGAGACCCAAAAAAAACCCAAAACCTGACCAAAAAAAAAAAACAAACCAAAACTGATTTGGAAGTTTGGAAGCGACCGGGAGAACTGGGGGGTGTGTGGGGAGCACCCCCGGGGCTCCCTTCCAGCCGCTCCGGGTGCCGGGGCCGGACAGGGGGGGGCTGCCCACACCCCGGTGTCCCCCGTCCCGGTGTGGGTCCCCCCTCCGGTTACCGGGGTGGGTGAGCCCCCCACCCTCACAGGTAGAGCTCCTTCTCTTTGATATGCACTAGCTGTTCGCGGAGCTGGTGGAAGGACGGCCGGTGGCTGGGGTCCAGGGTCCAGCACTTCTTCATCACCTCGTAGACGACGGCGGGGCAACCGTCCGGAGCATCCATCTTATAGCCCTTCTCCACGCGGGGTACCACGTCCTTCAGGGGCTGCGGGTAGAGGGGATGGGTTTCAGGACGTGGGGGTGTGGGTTCCCCCCTCGAACGGGGGTTCAGCCCCACCCCCCCCCCCAAAAAAAAACCAGCCCTGAAGCAAAAGGTGGTCCTCACTTACGATTCTCGGGTAAGGCACTCGCCCGAAGGAGTAGATTTCCCAGAGGAGGATCCCGAAGCTCCACACGTCTGACTTGGTGGAGAATTTCTGGAAGGGGGGAGAGAGGCTCCGTGAGTGGATCAGGCAGGGATGGGGGGCAGCAGATCATCCCCACCCTCAGGGCAGCTGGTTCTTGGGGGTCAGACAGCAGGAACTGGGGCTCCATCTCCACGTAGGCAGCCCGGGATGTGCCCAAACCTGGGCTGTGTCCCCTTCCCCACAGCACGGAGAACCCCCCCTGCTCCCTGTCCGCTCCCCCACCTTTTCTCTAAGTGCTTCTGGCGCTGTCCACTTCACCGGCAGCTTCCCCGTGTCCTGCGTGGAGGAGGCTTCCTTGGTCAGCCCGAAATCGCTGACCTTGGCGATGTTGTCCTCCGAGACCAGGACGTTCCTCGCCGCCAGGTCCCGGTGGACAAAGTTGTTGGCTTCCAGGTACTCCATGGCTTCACAGACGTCTCTGGTTGGGGCGGGAGGAGAAGAGGGTTAGCGAGGTGGCCCCAAAAGGCCGGTGGGTGCAGGTCAGGGCGGTGGGCAAGGCCAACCCGTGGTGTCTTGCTGCCGTACTTACAAGGAGAACTTCAGCAGGCAGTCCGCACCGAGGACCGACCGCCCGCGCGACCGCAGGTAGTCTACTAGGCTGCCCTGGAGGGATGGAGAGGGACGGTGCCATCAGGCTCAGCATCCCACCCACTGTCCCCTCCCACGGGGGGGCAGGACCCGGGGGGTCCCTCGGAGCCAGCGATGTCACCCCCAAACACCGCGGTGGCCCCAGGGAGACGTCACCCAAGCTGAGATGACCCAGCTGGGGCTGCCGGGGTGAAGCCCCGGGACCCTGGGGGAATGCTGGGGTGGGGGCAAAGGGGACAGGGCGGGAGGGCAGGTGCCCAGGGTGGGAGTCTCACCTTGGCCATGTACTCGGTGACGATGTAAAGGCCGCTCTTCTCCTCCACGATCACCCCCAGGAGCTGCACCAGGTTGCTGTGTCGGAGCTGCCTGCGCGGCGCGGGAGGGCTCAGGGCAGGGTTTTGGGGAGAAGGGGTGCTCCCACGGTCCCCGCAGGGCACTGGGGACCACCCGCATCCACTCGTACGGAGGGAGGTGCCCCCTCCCTCGCGTTGCCCCCCACTCCGGTAACACTCACGTCATCACAGACGCCTCCGCCAGAAAGGCTTGCGCTGTGGCATCGTTTTTAATGCACTTCACGGCGACTTTGTTCCCCCGGTAATCCCCCAGCATCACGTCTGCGGGCCAGGAGAGACAGGCACGGGAGGAGCTGGGAAGCATCCCAGCCTCCCGGAGGCCCCCCCACCACCCCGGGGGGGCTGCAGAGGAGCCCCCCCTGCCCTTAGGGCCACTGCGGCGCTGGAGACACGGGGCTCACCTCCGAATTCCCCTTTGCCAATGATCTGTAGCAACTTGAGGTCCTTCATGTTGAGGGCCCAGCCGCCTGCGGGGAGGTAAAGGAAGAGTGAGGGGAGGTCTGGGGGGGGGGTCTCCAGGAGCCAGGGAAGGGCCACGGCCACTCACTGCGGGAGAACTCGTCCTGCGCTGCCACCGTCCCCTCCATCACCTTCGGTTTGATGAGGCGGGTGCAGAGCCCGTCCGCGTCCGTGGTGTAATGCTGGTGGTGGTGGTGGGAGACGCGGGTGAGCGGCAGACCCGCCGCGGGCGTGTGACGGGGTGGTGGTGTGGGTGACACCCTGGGGTGGGGGGGTCCCCGCCAAGGCGATGCCGGGCTCTGGGATCCCACCAGGTGGCAGCACGAGGCTGCAGATGGGACCGGTGGGGGCTTGGGGGGGGGGGTGGGTGTCCCTGTCCCTCCCCCTGGTCCCTCTGTCCCCTGCGCATCCTGCCTTGCCCATCCAGCCACCCCCTCCAGCCTGCCCCCGTCCCCCCACTTGCCCCAGGGGTCTGTCCCCAGCAGCCCCAACCCATGGGGTCGGCAGAGAAGGTCCCACCACCTCCCGGGCTCCAGACCTGCAGCCCTACAAGCTCTGACCCATACGTGTCTCCTCCCTCCCAACCTCAAACCTATGGTCCCCAGGCTGGCCGAGGGGGACAGGAGCGGTGGCAGCTCCCTTCGGCAGGTGAGACCTCACCTCCACCAGCTGCATGAGGTTTTCAAAGTAGACCTCCTCGTCGATGCTCAGCTTGCTGGAGGAGTAAATGATGCGGTAGTGCTCCACCTTCCCCTCGCAGCTGACGCACAAGGTGTAGTCCCCGGGGTAGTTGGTGCTTTCCCGCACCAAGAAAAGCCCCGTCTCGGGTGGGTACAGCAGCCGCTCCGCCTGCTCCCGCGTGATCTTCCCGTGAAACCACCTGTGACGGGGCACGTAGGGCAGGTCAAGGACCGGGGACACGCTGGCCGGACCCCTGTGGGGCTGGGTTTGGGGGTAACGGGGACGTGGAGCGGCCTTCATCCCCGCCTGCACGGGGCCAGCTTGCCCGTGCTCCTCCTTGCCGCCCCCATCCACCCCATGACACAGCTCCTTCCACGGCATCCTGCTCCCCTCCTCCTGGTCCCCAACCCGGGACTCAGCCCATCCGCACACCCTTGGGGGCTTCCTCCCCACGGCAGCCCCAGCTCCTCCAGACCGGGGGACACCGGTGGCTCTGGGATGCAGCAGGGACATCAAAACCATCCATCCATCCGCCTGCCTATCTCCTATCGCCCCCGTACAGACACCGTTGCAATCCCCCTTCTTTCTCCCAGCGACCTTTTTAACCACAACTTTGGGTAAAAGACCCATTTTGAGGCGCAATCCAACCGTCCATCATCTTCCTGGCTCTGCAGGCAGCTCCAAAGGTGCTCCGAGCTTTTCCCAGCAGCAGTGAGCGGGTCCCAGATCAACGCTGCCGGGAAAGCCCAAGCCCCTGCCCCTTCTGCCTTTCAACCTTGCTACGCCCTCCGAGGGATGGGACACGGGGTCAACCGGGTCTTTGGCCTGACACGGTGGGGATGCTCCAGACCAAGCCAGCTCCCCCCAAAATTCATCTCGGGAGAGTCCCCGGCGGATACTCACGGCATGAGGCTGAGCTTGATCCCAGCTTTTACTCCTTCCCGCTTCTGCACGTAGTTAGCGGGGATGATGCCCTCCCGGCCCACCTTGTTCTTCGCCTTGTACCAGTTGGGATCCTATGGGGACAGCAGAGACGTCACCACGAGCCTGAGGCCCCCGGAGATGGCAGCAGCCCACCAAAGGAGCCCACGGGGGTGTCAGCGCTGTCCCTCCGTTCCCAGGCTGCGTGTCCCCAAGCACCCCGGCACGCCCCGCGTGGCTGCGGGCAGGGTGGGGTGCGCAGGGGACAGTCACAAAGGTCGGGGTCGGTGCTGGGGCCAGCAAACCCCGATGCTGGTGGCCCTGCCGGGCTCACTGCCATCCACCTCCCGGGCCGCTGGGCATCCCGGAGCCCCTCTCTTTGTCTCCCCCGACGCCGAGCGCAGCATCGCTCCCCGATTGTGAGCCTCTCCCCTCCCTCCTCCACCTCCCGGGAGGCACTCGAGACACTTACATTTTGGAGAAATCTTAACTAACGAGGCCGTGAATTAATTAACCGAACGCGCGGCCCGATTCCTGCCCTGCTGCCTCTGCGGGACTTCCAGCGGGACAAGGGGATCCCACCGGCACGGCAAACGCCGTGTTGCAGGATACAGGGATGCTCCAGGCATCCTGTGGAAATCCCGGGATGGGGGGGCGGCAGCAGCAGCTGGGGGGGGGACCAGGGGGCGGCGATGGCCTTACCTTGGTGACAGCGACAATGGTAAGGACGTCTCCTTTGCTGAAGGGCAGGTCCTGCTCAGCGGTACCGTGGAAGTTGTACTTGGCGATACATTCCGTACCGGATGGCCAAACGGCCTGACCGGGGAGAGGGGGACAGCGTCAGAGCCCGCCTGAGCACGTCTCCCACCCCCGGCCCCCCCGACCCATGGGGACTCCCCCCGCCACGGGCACGCGGGGCTCCCGTTCCTCTGATGCAAACCCAAACGGGATCCACTTAAACCAGAAGCAGCTTTGGGCAGCCCTGGGAGCTCAGGGAAAGTTTTTCAGCTGGGATGATGATGGGGAAGGGGGGGGACACACCAAACTGCCGGTCCCCGGGGTGCTGGCTGTCTGCAGGGGCACGGGGACAAGTGTCCCCATGTCCCTCCTCAGCCCTGGGGCCACCTCCGAAGCAGATGGAGAGGCTGGAGAGCCCGCTCCATCCCGGCCTCTCCTCTCCGCCCGGCACTTACCTGCATCCCTGACATCTTCTCAGGAGGTTGCGGGGCGTGAATCTCACAGCGGGGACACGTCACTTGGTACCATGAGACCCTGCAGGGAGAAAGGACGACTGAGGACCAGGCACGGCGCGGAGGGCTCTATAAGGACGGCGCACAGGGAGCAGCCTCCCAGCAAAGGATGCTCCCAGGGCCATGCAAGCATCTCTTCTACCACCAAGAAGGGAACAGGTCCTGTCCGAGGCGCTGCTTCCAAAATGTCCCCAAACTGATGTAAAAGTGGGAGCTCTGGGTCTGCTCAGCCCCTCCCGCAGCCGGGGACCGGACCGGCGCGGAGCTGCTCACCCGGATTATAAGGTATTCGCGTGGACACAGCTTCTTAAGAGAGGAGGTTTTACGTGCTGCGTGGTCACCACAGCGTCTGCATCAACGATCCAAGGGAAAAAGTACGGCACAGAGGGAGGGAGATGCTCGGGAATGGGAAGGGAGCAGAGACGAACTCCAGGAGCGGCTGGAGCCCGTTCCCCAGCCCGGGATGGTTACTGCACGGCGGCGGCTGGCTGGGAACCAGCAGCGAGAAGCTTGAAACCCTCTGCCCGGCACGCGTACGACTGCCTCTGCCTTGCAAAATCCCCCCAGCCTCATCCTGCGAAGCCTCCGCTGCCCATCTCCAGGGGCTGCCAGCAAGGCGGTTCACCATCCCTGCAGCACCAAGGGGGAAACTGAGGCACGGGGCGGCGAGGGGATCCAGCCAGCGCGGAGCAGCTCCCCCGAGCCCCGTGCTCACGCCTTGGTGAGCGTCCCGGTCCCCTCCCTGGCAGCGCCGGCAGCCACTCAGTTGGAGCCCCACTCTCCCACGATGCCTGGTGACCCACAGATGGAAACATCCAGCCCTGGGAGCTTCCCAGGCCCGGGATCCAAAAGAAATAAAAGAAATCTACTCCCTGCAGGATAAAACCCATCGGCACTCCGGGACATGGGAGCTCCTGCCGGTTCCTAAATCCCAGGGAGATGCACGGAGCAGGGCTGCCGTGCTCCCCACCGGCAGTGCCCCGAGGCCCCAGGCTGGGTCGCATCCTGCCCCGGCGCGTGGGAGGGGAACAAACCCGGCTTTATTCTCCCCGCTTCGACCCCCGGGAAGAGATGAAGTCACCGGCCCCGGCATCAAACCCGGCTTTCTTGGGCTGGGGCACCGGGGTCGCGCCGGGCTGGGGGCACGGAGCGGGATGTGCGGGATGCAGGCAGGGCATCCCTGCCCGCGCGCCCCAAAATCACCCGGGGAATTATTAACTCATTGCGTTGATTCGGGGCCACCAGCGGCCACCACTCCCAAGCCTGCTGTCAGCAACTGTCAGCAGCTCAAAATATTTTGGGAAGGAGGAACTGAAACGAGGGGCAAGGCCGGCAGAGATAGGAGGAGGAAGAAGATAAGGGGCAGAACCGTGGGGAAGAAGAGAGCGGGTGCGAACGCTGCTCCATTTCCACGGCAGCCGTGCCCTGACCCCTGCGGAAAAGGCGTCACGCTGCCACCACCTCCCTCACCTTTCCCCCGAGCGGGGACACGCCACAAGTCGCTTTATTTTTGGCATCAGAGAGGAGAAATCGAGGCTCAGACACTCCCCCTAAGGACAGAGTTTGGGGACCCGAAGCTGAGCGCTGGGGTTTCCAGTGAAGCCCATCACCGCAGCGTCTGGGCCCCGTGCGTCGGGTCAGTTTTCTTCCCAGCCGTTCCTGGGGCTGTTGGTGAAGAAAAGCCCCTCGAGACGGCACCCAAACCCAACTCGATGGCATCCATGAGCCTGGGGATGCTGCCACGGAGGTGGCCGGGACCCAAGGGTGAGCAGCGCTGGGTGATACCGGACCCGGAGAGCACCAGCCAGGAAGGCAGCCCCCCAAAACGGCCCCGGCTCGAACTCTCTTCGTTTTCAAGCTGATTTTCGGTTACATCCTGAATTTACACCCAGTGCGGAGCAAAAATTTCAGCGCAGGGTCCGGATACCGCCAGTCCGAAACGCAGCCCAGGAAAAATAGGGAATAAACTACACATCAGTCCGTAGCGGGGTTCGGCTAAAGCCTGGAAGGAGCTGGTTTAAGAAGAGGTGCTCCTGCGGAATTTTCCATCGCCGGGGGTTTCGGCTCTGTTCTCCATCCGGCACCCCGTGGGGATGCTGAGCAGGAGCCGGCCCCGGGTGTTGCTCAAGGAGCCGCTCGTCTCCAAAACGCTGAGTCAGCGTTTCCCACTGGGCCAGGCACTCCAACGCCGCTATTTTAAAATAACCCAAGGAGAAAAAGCAGCAGGATGGAGGTTTCATCCGAGATGTGACTCCAGCCGGAAAATCCTGGCTGAGCTTTGCCCACCGGAGCCAGGTCGGGATGCTGGGAGGCATCACCTGGAAGGGATGCCCAAGGGTCCATCCCCAGAGCGCAGCCCTTCCGGAGGCTGGAAAAGCCATTTTCCACCCCACATGAGAGCCGGATCTTTCCAGTCCCGAAGGCCGGTTGTTTGGGCTTTCAGCTCACGAATGTCACCAGCATTTATGTTTTATAAATGCAGAGAGGATACAAAATTTATAGCCTGCCTTTGGGCTTTCGAGCCTTTATAAGGAGTATTTTTTTTTCTCTTTTAACGAGGAAACTGTCCCAGCAAACCCCACCAAGCGGAGCACGCTCCAGCCGGTCCCAGCATTTTTACCTTCCCGGACCACGGACATTCGTGGCATCAGACGGTGACATTGTTATAAATATAGCACAAGAAATTTGCTTATCAGTTTTACGGGGGAAGGCGGTTAACGGCACCGGGAACTGCCCTTCGCAGAGCCCCTGACGCCCCCTTCTATATTTCGGTGCAGACCTCCTTCCTCCCGAGGGTGACTTTTAAGCAGCAGCCTGATTATTTTGTTTTTTTTTTTTTCTTTAATCGTTACCTAATTTCTGCCTCAAAGCTGAGGCTTTCCACAGCGGAGGAAACCACACGCCCCCGAGAGCACCGAGCTCCGGGGCCGCTGCCAACCGGCCCCCCGAAGGCACCGCTGCCTGCGGTGGCCTCATGTGACAGCCGGCGGTTCCTGCCGAGCGCGTCACTCGCCGTCACCCAGGCTGGCCCCAACCTCGTGCCCGCGTTCGCTTCCGCCGTCCGGGCTCATCCCTGTGGGATGCCGGGTTGGGAAAAGGATGCGGCGATGCCGGCACGGATCCAGAGCCTACAGGCGGCATCCCCTGCCTTCCCCGCCGGAGAGCTCCGGGAAAACACCGGCATCGCCCCGTCTCTCCTAAAGCAGAGGTGCTTCCCCAAGGATGATGCGTAGCAGCAGAAGTCAGCTTGAAAAAAATAAATAATAATTAAAAAAAGTAGGCAGGGAGCAGCCCAACCAACTCGGTGGAGCCGAGCGCCGGGTTCGGCTCTTTCCAGCCCTGCCAGGCGAGGGTTTCGCTCCCTGTGGATACTCCCCATCCCCAAAGAGGGGCTCCAGAAAGCAGCCGGGCCGCACGGAGGAACCCACCAGCCTTTTCTCCGCCGAAAACCACCTCCGTTTCTTCCCCACCCTCCGCCTGTGCATCCTTCGAGCCGCTCCGCTCCGGCACCCCGGTGAGGAACCTCAGCCCCACGCTGCACCCCGAGAAGGGCCGGGGTATGTGCTGGTCCCCCACCAGCCCCACTCCTGGACTCCCCTCCGGGAAGGCCGGCTCGGCGGCCAAGAGCCGGGGAAGGCGGGCAGGGCTGGTACGGCAGGTACCTTTGCCGCCCTGATATTCCAAAGGGCAGCGGGGAAACGAGCCGAGGGAAACCTTTCCTCTCGTTAATCACCAGCATTTCCTCCTCCTGCCAAAATCGTGCTGTGCCAAACCCGCAGGCAGGCTGGGACCGGTGCCCGGCGGGGGAGAATTTGGGACCCCCGGACCGAAGAGCATCGCCACCGTGGGATGGGTTGGGGGAAAGATGCCGCGTTTGCATTTCAAATCCAATTAACCGGAGGGCAACGGGGAGCCGACCCTGCCCAGCGCCAGCTAAGGACGATTCTATTTTAAAGAAGAGTTTAGTCGTAGATGGTAGGAAAGCGTCATTCCCGTTGGAAATAGGTGTGTGGGTGCCATCCGCATCCAGCCCGCTCCGCTCATCCATCTCACCCTCACCGAAACATCTCCCAAGGCTCACCAACCCGACCTTCTTCCAACTTCAAACAAAAACAAAACCAACACACAACCCAAAAAACAGACAACATCCTCACTCTCTCCAAAAGATCTTATCGCCTGTTATTACAAGTAACACCTACGATTACTATAATCGAAAGAAAAACGTTCCTCCTTTATCTCATCAGCGAGCCGGCTGCGCTCGCAGGGAGGGTTTCGCTGCTGCTCCCCCGACCCAGCCTCGACTGGGTGCCCCGCCGGAGGAAAGCGGGGCGGGGGTGTCTTCCTTTTTCTCTTTTTTTTTTTCTTCTTTTCAAAAGAAAAAGAGAAGATGTTGCCGTTCAGACCGCAGAAGGTGCCTGGGGGATAGTCGGAGGCACGGGGAGGCCTGGAGAGATGCTCCCGGCCTCCCCATCGCGAGGGGCTTTTCCTGGTCCTCCTCTTTCCTACAAAAAACCTCATCAGGGTGATTTTTTTTTTCCCCGCCTCGTTACCCCACAAATGGCCCCAGCATCCCCTTCCTGGGTCTCGGAGGGTGTCGGGGCGTCCCCAGGGACGGGCACGTGGTGCGGAGAGGAGCGGCTGCCGGTGAAGCCGCCCCGGCGCGGGCTTGGGGCACGCCGGGATGCGGTTGAAAGGGTTTTTTGCAAACACCCAAACCCAAAAAGACGGGGTGGGGAGGGGGGGAGGCAGCGGTCGCAGGGCGAAGCGCACCCCAAAGTCTCCGGGTTCATGGGGATGGCACCCTGGGGGGGCTGATCCCGGTGCTGCTCCCCACCACGAGGCTTTGCTTCATCACCACCATCCCGCCGACGCCCAGCGAGGGCTGGGAGGACGTGGACCTCCCGGGGATGCTCCGGAAACCTCCTGCATCCCTCTGCCGCGCTTCCACGGATCTCTCCGGCCGCTCGCCGCCTTGCCAGGATCCGGTGGGAACAAACGCCATGGGAGCGTGGGGGGTGAGATCCCCTCTGTCCCGGGAGGAAGGCAGCCATCCTCCTCCTCCTCCCGCTCCCCGGTCCTCGCACCTTTGATTTTAATTTTAATTTTGTTTTTTTTTTTAGGGTTTTTTGTTGTTTTTTTTTCCGTGCGATGGCACAGCCCCTTTCGCTCTCGATAAACCTCCGAGCAACAGTCGCGGCTATAAATAACCCGTCACCGCCTTATTGACCGAAAAAATGAAATAAAGAAAAGAACGAACTAAAAAGCGCTACCAGCCCCTTTTGACGCCCGCACCCACCTCCCTCCTTCCGCCCCGACTGCTCCCAAAAACCCCACCGGCACTTCGGGGCTCGGCCTCACCGTACCCCGACGGCCCCGGGGCCTTTGTATGGGCCGGAGCGGGGGGAAGCGGTGGCAGCCCCGTTACCGGGTAGCGGGTTTGGGGGTGAGGCCACAGCCCCCCCCCCCCCGCCCTGCCCCAGGGGATGCTGCTGGGGTCCCTCTCCCCACCCGGCGGGAAGGATGCGGCCCCCCCCGGGTTGGGGCGGCGATGGGCTCCCCGGGGCGGCCCTCGACGGGGTCACCCCCCCCGCTCAGGCGGCACAGAGGCGGCCGTGTGTGTGTCCCCCCCCCCGCAGCCCCGGCCCGCCCCGCAGGCCCCATTGTCTGGGCTCCGCCGCCGCGCTGCCCGCCCCGCTCCCCCCGAACACCGGGGGGGATACCGGGGGGGGGGGGGGTGGGTGGGCGAGCACCCCCGCCATGTCCCCGTGTCCCCTCCCCGGGCAGCGCGGGGCGGGGGGGGGTCTCGGGCGCGGCGCGGGGCCGGGGAGCGGTACTCACCTCCCTCCGGGCAGGGGGCTCAGCCCGCCGCCGGCTGCTCCATGCGGCGCTGCCGGGGGCCTCCGGGCTCGGCTGGGCCGGCGGGGGGGCGCGGGGGGGGGGCGGAAGGGGCGGAGGAAGCCCGAGCCGCCGGAGCAGCCGCCGCCGCCGCCCGGCGGGGCCCGAGCCCCGGTGCGGCGGGAGAGGCGGCGCGGCGGGGTGCGGGGAGGGGGGGGGGGGGTGTGTAAGGGGGGGGGAGCGGCGCGTCCGCCGCCCACCTCGGGCCGGGCGAGGGGCGCGGGGTGCGCCCGGGGCGGCGGGGCCTGCTGGGAGGAAGCGGCGCCCGGAATCGGAGCGCCCCCAGCAGCGCGCCTGCGCCGGCTCGGCTCGGCTCGGCTCGGCTCGGCTCGGCTCGGCGGGGCACGGCGCGGCGCGGGGCCGCCACCTGCCGGGGGCCGCCGCGCCGCCACCCGCCCCGCGACCCGCGCCGGGACCCGCCCCGAGCCGTGCTGCCGGCCCGCAGCCCCCGGCCCGCGCTGTCCCCCGGGCCCCTGCGTGCGCCGGGGGTGGCTGCTCGGTGGGTGCTCGCCTGGGTGCCGAGCAGTACTCAAATAATGCTAAAACAATGCTAAAATGGTAAAAAAAACCCCAAACCCTTGCGAAATGATAGTAATCAACCGATAACAAAATGCGAAAATGGCAAAATTAGAATAGAATAGATGACGTAACAGAATGCAACAGAATGCAACATCATATCATACCATATCATAACATATCAACTCATAATACAATATATCATAATATAGCATATATCATGTCATAGATCGTATCATAATATAATATGATATATCATACCATAATATGTCAACTCATAATACAATATATCATAATATGTAATATAATATAATATAACATAATATAACATAATATAACATAACATAACATAATATAATATAATATAATATAATATAATATAATATAATATAATATAATATAATATATCATGTCATATATCGCATAATATAATAACATATCATAATATACCATAATATAATATATCAACTCATAATATAATATAATATAATATAATATAATATAATATAATATAATATATCATGTTATATATCGTATAATATCATATCATAATATAGTCTATCATACCATAATATAAAAACTCATAATACAATATATCATAATATATAATATAATATAATAAATATAATATCTCATAATACAATATATCATAATATATATCATATCATAATATAATATGTCATATATCATACCGTACCATACCGTACCATACTGTATCGTATCATATCATATCATATCATATCATATCATATCATATCATATCATGTCATATCATATCATATCATATCATATCTAGATGATCTTTAAGGTCCCTTCTAACCTGAACCGTTCTATGATTCTATGATTCTATAATATCAACAATAATGATGATGATGATGATGATGATGATGATGATGACGGTGATGACGGTGATGGGGGTGAGGGTGGGGGGGTCTGGCTGCAGCGAGGCAGGCGGAGAGCAGGGCTAGCCCCGGGCGGGACACCTCCCGGCCGTCTCCCACCCCGGCTGGCCGCAGCACCTCAGCATCTTCGGGGTGCGGGAGGGACAGCAGCACCCCGCCGCAGGCAGCTGCCCGGGCCCTGGGCTCTGCTGCCTGCCTGCAAACGCGGTTTTGGTGTCCGGCTCTGTTCCGGCAACTGAACAGGGTGGAAAGATGGATGGGAAAGAGGAAACGGCGTTTGGGCGCCCTGCCACGTTTCCCTATCTCCCGCCACGCTGGTCCCTATCTCCCGCCACGCTGGTCCCTTGGGATGGTTGGGTATCATCGGCTCAACCCCCAGCGCACCCGTACCCCGGGGAAGGGCTCAGGCTCATGGGTGCTGGGGCAGGGCAGCGCTGGCCCAGCAGCGGGGCCGGCGGGGACCGCAGGACCCCCCTGCTTTCCGCCCAGAGGCCTCGCTCGCCGTGGGCCGCCGGAACGCCGAAGCGCGATGGTGCCTCGCCGACACCGAGGTGGTTGTCACTTCCTGCCCGCGCGCTGCCGCGGCCATGTACGGCAAAGCAGGAAGCCCAGGCACTGGTCTCCCTCCGCTTTTTGGCTACCCCCTGGCTTCTCCCCATCCTTCGGCATCCCCCAGCCGAGGCACGGGTGACCAAAAACCAGCCGGGAGCGGGGACGCCGCCAGCAGCTCCGCTGGCCCCGGGAGGCTCTGAAGAACATCATTGCGTGGGAAGAGATTGGGGGCGACTTCCCTGCATTGAGCGCGATCCCCCCAAGGATGTTGGGGAGAGGGGGGGGCAGGAACCCTTCCCGCCCGCCTCCGCCCCGCTCCTGCTAGATAAGGGACTTCGAGGGCTCCGAAAACAAGCCTGAGCCCTGCATGGCTGCGAGGGGAGGATGCTCTCCCTGGGATGAGGGGACCAGGAAGACGGAGACGTCCGTGAAGGGGGCGAGGGGACCGCCGGGGGACAGGGAAGGATGCGATCCCAGTGGCCGAGGGAGCGGGTTGAAAAGCCCGGCTCGTTTTTAGGGAGCACATCCTTGCCCCTACAACAACGCGGGAAAGAGCCTGGGACCCACTGCTGGAGTCGGGCACCCCGGGGGTCTTCGCAGCCCCGAGCTTCCCCCGGGGCCTGGCGGGTTCGTTCAGCATCGGGGAGGTGGGGAACGGGCTCGTCCTCGCACGGCCCCCGAGCAGAGCGGTCCTGGGAGGAAACGAAACCGGCTGATGCTTCTGTTTGCACCAGAAACGCACCCGTAGGTGCAAGCCCAAACCCACCCATGCACGCATCAATGCACCCACCCGGGCTCGCACCCGTGCCAATGCACCCGCCTGCGCTCTCAAGCACAGGCGGGCGTGCAAGCGGGCGCAGCACCCAGTTGCATGCCCAGTGCGCCCAAACCCAGCATCGCTATCCTGGTCTCGGGGTCAAGACGTGGCCCACCAAGCTGCCTGCAGCTCAGGGTCAGGGTGCTGCCTGCTCCTGCCTGCCCTCTCCCTGCCAGATCTCAACCACCGGGACCGTGACACAGCCCCGCTGGCTATCCCCCCCACCCACGGCAGTGCAGACCCCCACCCGGGTGGGCTGCACCCAGGGGTGACACAGCCGCGGGGACCAGAGACTGAGGAGAAGGGGGGTGAGAGTCGGGTTTTTCCTTCTGGGTGTTCCCATCAGCGGGTGGGAATTGTGAGCGGGTTTTTTGTGTGACAGTAAATGGAAATCCAGGAAGACCCTTCCTCGAACCGCCGGATCCGGGAATCCCCCTTCCCCGGGGCCGGGGAGCCGCACGGGGCTGGTGGGTCTCAGCTCATGGATGAAAAGACCAGGCGTGAACCCGACCTGGTGAGGAATCGTGCCTGGTTCCAGGTTTTCCCAATCCATCAGACCTAGGGAGAGGGGAATACCCCAATGACTGCACGGCCACGAATGCTCAGAGCTGCCGTCGGGGTTTTTTTCTCCCCTCTGAAGGTCCACCCCTGAAAGCCCCGAGACCACCAGCATCCCCAGGGACGGCTGGACGGGTGACGCGGGTGATGGTGGCCGAGGGTGGGCCATGCAGGAGACCGGGAGGAGATTCCTCCTGGTGCAGCTCACTGCAATGTCCCGGCTGGGATTTTTTCCCAGGAAGGGTCTCGGCTTGTGGGTGAGCGATGCCCTGGCTGGAGGGCTGGGAAAGACGGATTTGGCCGGCTGGGATGAGACGTGGGCAGCCACCTCCTTGCCTTGCACAGGGAGAGGGGGCCCTTCAGCTGGTGGGAATCAGCAGGAAAAAGGAAAAGAAAAGGAACAAAAATTGCGACAGAGGAGGAGCTGAGAATAAAATCGCGACCGGACGATATTCCTTTGCCCGAGGGCGCAAAGCATGGGCGATCGCCCGCCCCCCGTCCACCTCCCTCTTCTCTGCATCCCTTGGGCTGGTTTAGTCCCTGTGGGGCAGCGGGTTTGGTGCCTCCGAGGGATTCAGGCAGCACAGGCTGGATGAGAAGTGGTGGGCAAGGGAAGGGGAGGGTTGCTGCCTTGGATGTAGTAGACAGCGGAGAATCCGCAGGCAGTGGCTGGGGACATCAGAAAGCTGGCGTGGGAGCTCCCAGCTCCTTCAACCCTGGAGAATTCACCTTCCAGCTGAAAAAAAACCCAAAGGGGACCAGGTTTGGCTGGTCCTGTGGCTCCCAGAGCTACGGGGCGTGATGATGGGGGATGTGGGATGCTCTGCAGGGGGGTCGGTACCCTATAGGTCCCTATAGGTCCCTATAGGTCCCCCTCCCCAAAGATGCCTCCCCCCAAAAACCCTGAGCAGGGGTAAAACCTCTCGCTCCTCTGTGCTCAACAGCGAAAGGCACTGGTGGAGCTGATGTGACAGATGCCACGGGAGGGCGTTCATGTCCCAAAGCCCAGCCAGAGGGGACAAAAATACTTCGGTGATTTAGGATCCTGTCCCCCCACCCCAGTGCTGGCAGTTGGCCCTGGCTCTCGGGGGGCTTCTCCCCCCCCGTGCCGGCCCCGAAAACCCTCTGTGGTGCGGAGGGCAGCCTCATTTCAAAGGCTCTCCTGGGGAGCCCTCGTTTCCAGGCTGGTTTTAATTAAAGCAGAAGGGGAGCTGGTTGGGGACGCTGGTTCGCAGCGGGTGGCTTTTCACCTCCAGCCTGGGATCAGGCTGGACCCCCCCTCTCTGCCCGTGTGCCCCCCGCCAGCGCCGGGGGGGTCAGCAGCAGCCCTGCTTTACCTACCCTGATGGGGTTCAGGGAGCTGATTTTTAGGGGTACGAGACCAGAGCGGTCAGCTGGGACCCCTTATTACTGGGTCAGTTTGGGGGGGGTATATGGGGGGAGATGAGAGCCCGTCCCCCTGTGTGACCCCCCCAGATCTACCCTTGCTCTGCGGCAGCCGGTGCTACCCTGCCACCCGCAGACCCAGCGCCAGCTTTGGGGACGTACAGGTGACTGCCAGCCCTGGATGCATCCCAACGGTCCGTCCCGCATCCTGCTGCTGAGGCTGGGTTGGGGGAGCACCCAAAATCCCACCCAAAATCGCCAGTCCTTGCGGGACCTGGCGGCCCCTGGCTCTGCAGGGACGTGTCTCCGGGGCTGCTCCCCATCACAAGCCCTGGAGTCCCCTGTCCCCCTCTTTTTCTTCCCCTCATGGAAAACTGTGCCCATGCCCGTGGCGGGTTTGAGCCGTTCCCTGGAGCCTGGAGCTTTTCTCCAGCAGCCCTTTGCGTGCAGGGAGCGGTTATCTCTGCGTCTCCGTTGTCCCCTTCTTAACCCGGGGACAAACTCCATCCTTACCCGCTTTCATGTTCTCTGATTAACAGGTACCTTGTACCTCTCATGACAATGGGCAATCGATCAGCCCAAACACCGTCTCCTTTCCAGAGGGAAGAGGGTGATGAAGGGTGAGATGGGGAGGAAGGGTTCATACTGATTTGGGAGCCCTCACAAAATAGGGGCAGAGCCACTTACCGGGTTTAACGTGTCCAGCCCCGTCGTCTCGAGCTCTCCTCCATCCACAGGTCCAGCCTGGGTCGAGCAGAGGACCCGCATCTTCTCCAACCCACCACAGAAGGAAACTTCACCAGAGGAAGCTCCCACCAGCTCCAGCACCCCAGAAGCTGCTCAGTGTTGGAGGCTGAGCAGAGATTTTCTCCCCCAAAAGGCAGAAACCAGCCGTTATCCCCCCTGCGAAGTGGCTGCTTCTGGGGTTCAAGGCATGGGAGAGCCCGGCTTTGTCCCGGGAGTGAAGCTGCCAGGAGAAAGATGGTGTTTGGGGGTTTCCTCCTCCATGGGAAGGAGCTCCCAAGGCCTGATGGTGCAGCGAGGCAAGCGGGTCGCTGGGGCAAAGCCCACCACGCTCAGAGGATCAGCTGCCGCCAGCACAGAAGGAGGTGTTCCCAAAACCACTGGCAGAAAGAGAGCACCCGTGGCTCAGAAATAGGGTTTACGGAGCGATTCAGAGCTTTATTTTAAGCTCTAGGGCATCAAGAGATGATATTTTTGATGTCAAGGAACTGTCACCGGTGTTGGGGACAAGCAGCAAAAGGAAGACACCCAAGAGTTAATCCCCGTGGGGAGATGATTCCTGATAACAGATCTCACGGGGAGAATAAACAAACAGCCAAAGGAAAGAAGTTAGAAATACAGGATGCGCTTTCAACAAGGAGGGTCATTAAGTGTTGGAGCAACTCCCCTCTTCCTTCCATCCGGGAGGAAGAGCCACAAGTAGTTCCTTTCGGGGCTGGGTACAGGCTTTTCCTGGCGAGGAGATGCCACCACCCTGAATGCCGGCACCAGGCAGGTGCCTCGGCTCGAGGGAGAAGGTGTGTGGCTGCCTGGACCTTTCCCTGCGGGAATGAGGGAGCGGGAAGCATCCCCTCCTTTGGAAGCTGCCGTGGTTGGTCTGCTGACTCATTTTAAAACCGACAATAAAAGCAGTCGGCCGTGGGGTGATAAAAGCTCCCCTGGCTTATCACCGCCCCGGTTCCAGTAACGAAATCATGGCACTTGCAAGCTGCCTGGGGAGTAATTGGAGGGCTTAATTGAGGAAGATCGTTAGGGGAAAGAGAAAGATAGGGGAGCTGGAGTCCCTTACCTACTGTGAGCAATTGGGGCTTGCATGAGAAGGATCGATGGATTTGTCTATCAGGAGGCAATGGGGAAGAGGAGGAGGTGGAGAGCTGAGATCCTGCACCCCCGAAGGGAGCAGGGTGCCCCCGTCCCTTCCTCGCAGGGGGTCCCTGGGTGGGGGGATTTGGGGGTGCAGCTCCAGGGCAAAGAGCAGTGCAGAACTGGGGTACCTTGTTTGGTGCTCGGGCCGCGCTCGCTGCTCTCCTCCCTGCGTGCTGGGGGCTGCCAAGACACCCGGCAGAGAAAACATCTGGTGAAGGAGCCCGCTCAGCTTTGGTGTTCCGACCGTATTGTCCAGGAGCAGGCAGGATGCCTGAGTTTGGGATCCGAGTGGCTGGGATTGACGGGCCAGTTTGGCTGCAGCATCCCCAGCAAGAAAAGTGGGACCTCACCTGGGGTCACCAGGCTGTTGAACGGGGCAGGATGTCCAAGGGGATGTGTGGGGCAGGGACATCACACCGAGGTCTCAGGGGGTCCTCCTGCCTCTGCAAGCTGCCCGGAAAGGTCTCTGCAGCTGCATGGGATGTCTCCTTGGGCATCAAAGGGAGGGAGAGATGGCAGATGAAGATGGGGCTTTATAAAGTGGGGCGTTTTGCCTCGGACACCGTGAAGAGAAGGGCTGCGTGGGGAAAGATACCTGGCCTGCCCATTTCTCTCCCCTCAAGCTTTTTCTCGCCCCCATCTCTATTGTGAACCTGGGGTGACTTTTTCTCCCAGACCTTTGGTCTCCAGGCTGTACCCGATGCAGACTGGCAGCAGCGTCCCCAGGAGAGGCAACCAGCCCTTGATAAATGCATCTCGAGGAGACCTTCCACCACCAAGGGGATGTTTCACCTCAGTAATGTTAATATTAATCTACTTATCTGCCCCGGGGCTATAAACCAGTCATCTCCAAAGGGAAAAAAAAAAAATTCCCACTGTTCTTTCTTTATATCTGCACTTGCTTATTGCGGGCCTTATCAGCAGACACAGACGGCCTTCGGGGCAGGAGAGTCACGCAATGGCTCCAGCAAACGGGGCCTCTGGTCCTACACCAGCATTGGCATGGCCTGTTCCCACTGCAGCTGGAGTCACCGGGCCAAGTCCATGAGAGCTTCTACACCCCACGGGGATGGCGTGACACGTTGCTGCCGAGCCCCTGGCTCTCCCGGTGCTCTTCTGAATCCCCGGCTTAGGTGCTGAGACACCCAGACCCACGTGCAGGATGATTCCACCTTCCCTGTGCAGTGGATTAATGCCGGCTTTGGGATGTCCCTTGTGGAAAGGTGGTTCATGACTCTACTGCCTTGACCTATGGCCCTTTTCGTAGGTAGCGGAGATGGTATTCGGCTGACGGACCTCACGGGTTGTCCTAAACCATCCTTCCACTTTTCCTCCAAGGCCTCTGACAGCCTGCAGCTCAAACCATCGTTTGGACCTCCCGGTCCTCACCCTTGCTTTTCCTGCAATGTTGGGATGATGACATTAAGCGGTGAAGGCAAAGCTGGTGTGAGACGGAGTGAAGCTGCTCGGGCTGGTTCGATGAATTCAGGTGGGTCTGAGGCTGTATCGTCTCAGTGTTTCATCACAAGTTGGTGACCAGGCAGGACCTGGACATCATACAGAGACAGAGTTACTCCTTTTCATTCAGGCTTGTTTAGCGGGTCTGAACACCTCCCTGCTCTATCTGGAATCTCCCTGAAGTCTTGGGCAATCGACTTCCCCATTTTCTTCCCCAACATGCTCTTTCGTTTCTGCCTCTTCTTGGAAGTTTTTGTGCAACGCGTGATGAGTGATTGGTATTCGGACCTGAAAGGAGCTCTCATTGGTCAGAGTCTGGGGCTATGGCTGAGCAGATGCCACCCTTGGGAACAGATTCAAGAGCAGTGCGTGTTGCACCGGATGGTTATACTTGTTCCTGTATCGTTGCTTGCCAGGTACTAGGTTGGCTAAGATGGCTTTGCGTGCAAGTTGAAGGAAAGGAGACATCTGGCTCTACAGGCGTGGGTTGACTGGCAGCCAACGTAAACTCTTGGGTTTGAGTTGGAGAAAGTCCTGTTCTCCTCCTCTGCCCCGTTGTGAAAACACCCTTGCTCCAGTCCAGAATACCAGCAGCTTGACTTTCTCAATATGGTGAATCTTTACGCTACAGTGAATGAGGCTTAAGTTGGCTGAAGTCCTCCAACACGCTGGTTCCTCCAGAGGGGCTTTGCTCCAGCCCAGTTCATTTGAAGGATCCCTCTCATTTTCCTGAAGAAAGTCATCTGAGCAGCAGGAGAACCCCTGGTGCAAGGTTGTCTGATAGATGCTCAAAGAGGCACTACAGTGCTTTGAGGTCCTCTATGAACAAAGATAAACCTCTCCTGAATGGGATCTTAGAGTGACATGACAAGTCAGCTAGGCAATTAAAAACACCGTGTAGAAACAAGGGACCAGGCTGTCCTTAGAGGACTTGGAGAAATATTAGCGTTTTTCCAAGATTTCCAAGGTTTTTCCCCTGCAGACACCTCTACAGTGAAGGTAAATTTCAACCAGTGAAAATTGGTCCCAATTAGGCCAGAAATAATGGTACTGGCTGGACCTCAATAAGATCATCATCCTCCTCTCCACCCAAGCTTTGGGCACCAGTTCAGCCAAGATCTTAGTCATCGATGGAGGCCGTGGGATTATGGCATGGGTTGGCTGTCCTTCAGCTATCAAAGAGCGATTCTGAAAGAATACGGCCCAATGGTATTCAGACGGTCTGGTTTTGGGTACATTCCCTTTCCCTCTAGCAAAAGACAGTTCACACACCCCATAAATGTGCTTTGTGGTACTAAGTAAGACTAGATGTGATGGAATAGCCAACATTTGATGGAATATCCAACCCTTGATGGAATATCCAACGCTAGAAATGCAGGAAAATGAAAAAGGTGAGAAATGCTACAAAGTGAACAAGATAAGACAGGAGTTTCAGTGGCTTCAGTTTATTATGTCATCCCCTAAAGTGGTACCAGACCCACCTTTGCCACAAGGACACCCAGGTCTTTGCCCCACCGGCGATGTCTGGGCAATGGATAAGCCCACTGCTCAGTTCATGCTCCTCATGGGGAAGCGCCGCTTGACCTGGAAGTGCTCGCATCTTTTGTGCTTCAGGGCCAGTCCATAGAGCGGCGTCATGTCCACCTTCTTGCCATCGCAGACGCTGAATTCCAGCTGCTGGAGCAAGGTGGACAGGAAGAGGAAGACCTGCCACCTGGCAATGGGTTCCCCAATGCACTTCCTTTTCCCCAGGCCGAAAAGCAGCACCTTCTCCCCCTCCGCTTTGTTCACTTCGGTCCCTTCAGCACTGAGGAAACGCTCCGGCTTGAAGGTCAGTGGATCCTTCCAAAGTTTCCTGGAAGGGAAAACATCAGATGCTGAGACGGTGTTTCCTGGCCATGGGTGTAGGGGGGACAATGGAAGGTGGGAGCTGTCGGTAAGAATATCCCTGAATTTAGTAGATACCTCACCTGCTCCCTTTTCTCTTAAAGCAGGTTGACCCCACTTCTGCCCAGGGAGATAACTGTGCAGGAGGGTCCTGTACGTCACTGCAGGAGGCCTTCTGCCTCAAAAGGTACTTACTCGTCATGATTCACTTGCCACTGATTGACAAACACGCAGCGGTCCTTTGGGATGTAGTAGCCATTCAGCACCGTGTCCCTGGTCGTGCTGGAGAGAGAAAAGCCTCTGAGAGCTGGGGAAGCAAAAAGGTTCTTCTGCATCCTCAGGGGGCTATTAGTTTGCTCCTGATGCTGCTGAAGTAAGGATGCAGCCCAAAGAGGTGGCTTTATGAGGGGCAGTTGCATTGTCCGTGAGCTGGATTAGGCAACCCCTACCCGAGCTGGGTGGAGTATCTTCAGTGAAGTCAGCAGAAGGCAAGAATTGCTCTGGGAGCTCCTACATTGCCCTGCGCAAGAGCTGTGAGCTCCCCGTGCCCATGATGAAGCCATCATTCTACAAGTCGATAATAATCTCCCTGCCTCTCACCACACCGCCGTCGATGCGGCTGTAACAAGATGCCTCAAGTCCACCTTATCCCTCCACCTCCTTTGCAACCTCAGCACTTGCCTGTGCGGGATGGTGAAGGGCAGGAAGGAGGAGTGCCTGAACGTCTCTAGGATAAAGGCTTCTGTGTAGGGCAGCGTGCCTCGGTCCGACAGCCTCGGTCTCCTCTCCCGGCCGATGGTCTGGTCTGCGGGAGGTCAAGAAGAGGGAGCAGGTTGGGGTCAGCCCTCGCCAGAGAGGTTTTGGCCCCAGAGGAAGCAGGTTCATGGACTCACCTAGTTCTTCCTGGATCCTCTTCTGGATGTCGGGGTACGTCACGAGATACATGAGGCTCCAGGACAGGCCAGTGGTCACGGTGTCAAAGCCTGGTCAAAGAGGAAGGCATGTAGATGAGGTCTGTCCAACACGCAGAGCACTGCCTTGGCTTGCTGCCTAACCGTCGCATGGAGCGGTCTTGGATGGCTAAGAAGGCAGAGGACATCCTGGGCACACAGTAAGACTTGTGTTTCTATCCTCTTGGAGAAAACTTTGCTAAAATATTCTGCTCTCATTCATCCTGATTCACCCTTGGGTTATGTCAGGTTTGTATAACTTATCCGGAATTGAGGGAGTTTCCACAGAGTAACTCAAAGATGAATCAGTCACTAGACATCTCCCTCAACCAGGAAAAGCCACCCTGGCTTGTGAAGCTTGACTGAGCTATAAGCCGTGCCCTTCGCTTTTCCCTGAAGCCTCTTTCCAGAGCTAATGTCCCGTGCTGGTCTCTAGGGGTGTCCCTGGAAGGTCCAGCAAGACCAGTGAGCAGGAGAACGAGTGCTTAGACCCAAACTGGCTGCCTGGTGTTGGACAAAGATGGGTCAGACAGAGCTATAACACGAGGAGCCTGAGACAACCTGCAGTAGCTGAGGGATCGGTGGGAAGAGATACCTGCTCCAAAGAGGTCATTCACAAGGTTGACGATCTTCTCCTTAGGGATCTGCGTGGCAGTATTTGCTTCCGCTTTTTTCTCCAGGCACTGCTCAATGAGGGAGTCAGTGATGTCTCGGATGTTGTTCTGAGAGGAAGAGAAGACAAGTCACGGCAGGAGAACCAGCAGAGGAATGGGTGTTACTGAGCAACAACCTGACGCTGGGGGAGCCCAGGGTCATACGAGCTCTGGAGAACTTCATCTTTTAGCCCCCATGGTCCCTACTGCTTTTGCAACCCACAAAAACAAGGAGATGGTTCTCCAGGGAACCTCTGGCACAGAGGAGATGTTTAGCCATCAAACTGGCCCTGTGACACAGGGCCATGGAGGAGAAGGAGGAGTGCAGGACTGGATTGCACATGGACACACTACAGGTTAGCGAGGCTACAGCTGGACTTGCTAAATGCAGCAATACCTGCAAGAACGTAGATGTCCATTGATGCTTGGCTGCAAGAAGAAAAACAACTCGCTAACAGGGAGGGGCAGGGAGCAGGGACGCATCTCTGGTGCAGGTGAGGGTCCTGCAAGCTCTTACCTTGTCATAGGTCTTGTAGTGCTCTTTGACAATCTTCTGCAGGAAATGGACGAATCGCTTGTTGAAATCTTTAAATAAACTCATGGTGCGGCTGGGAAGATACTGGAGCACGGGGATGAAGTCAGCGGGGTTGCCAGCAGCAGCCACCTCGCCAAATTCGTTGCTGAGGTTCATCAAGCTGAGCAGCTCTTGGTCGTTGTGGTCATAGCGCTTGCCAAAGCACATGGCACAGATGACGTTGGCCACGGAGACCACCAGGTACCGGGTCAGGTCAAAGCTCTTCTCCTCCTCCATCAGCTGCAGGAACTTGGTGACCAGGTAGTCGGCCTCCCTGGAGACGTGCTCCTCCAGGAGGCAGGTGGAAGAGGAGGTGGGGCTGGGGGCGACGGAGAAGGTCTTCAAGGCGTTCTGGGCCAGCTTTCTGCGGGCTTTCCACACCTCCCCTGCGTCGGGGCTGAAGGCCAGGCTCTGGCCATCCGCAACGTGGCGGAAGCTGTAGAGGTCAGGGCGCCCCATGAAGTCTTCTCCTTGCTTCACCAGGGCTTGCTTGATGGTGTCCAGCCCGCTCAGCACCAGGACGGGCCGCGTGCCGATCCTCACCTCCATCACGTCCCCGTACGTCTGACTCAGCCTGGTCAGGACCAGGTGCGGGTCCTTCCTCAGCTCCAGCGCGTTGCCGAGGATGGGGAAGCCTCTGGGTCCTGGGGGGCTCTTCAGCCCCGTGGGCACGTGCTGCCGGAGGGACTGGATGAGCAGGAAGACCAGGCAGAAGGTGGCAGCCGCGAGGAAGACCTCGGTGGCCGAGACAACGCCTTGGCTTCCCACCAGCCACATCGCAGCCTCCATCGCTGCCGGCATGTAGGAACCCTAAAGGAGTTAACCAGAAGTGTGGCGAAGAGCCAGGGTTAGCGAGAGGTTGAGTCCTGCAGATGCTCCTGACGCTGAGAAAGGGCACCAAACAGTTCAGGGTGGTGGAGCTGCCCCTGCAGCACTTTGGGGTTTTCAAGGGGCAATAGCTGGAGACCTATAGAGACTCCAAAAACACCCATCACTTAAGGGGGACCTCAGCCCCCCCGAGCCTGTAATGGCACACAGAAGACCCCAGCACCCACTGGTACAGCCATGGCTCCTGCCCAGGGGAGACGGTCTGTTTGCAACAAGGCACAGAAAACTGCAGCTCAAAAAAGCGCAGGGAGGCAGGGGGAGAGGAACAGCAACTCCTCAATGGAGCCAGCCCCATGTCCACCAAATCAGCGAGGATTTATAGCCAGGAGGCTGGATCTGCTGGGTGGCCGTGGGGGCACGGGGAGTGGGGATACCACGGGGCTGCCCTGCAGGAACACACGGCTCGTTGGGTGGGCAGGGGATGGAGGGGAGAGCCTGGTGCATGAATTTCTCCTTCAGACCCAAATATCACCTTCCCGGTCCTATACTCATGTTCAAAACCACACACACACACGCGTTGTCTCCTACCTGCAGGTCCTTGCGATAAAGAGGGCTGGTTTTACTGCTCGTGGCTCCCAGCGAAGATAGGCAGTGTCTGGCAGCTGCCTGCCCTGGGGAGCAGAAGGGATCCTCTCCTGCCGCCTGGACCTTCTTCTCCTGCCGCCTGGAAGGCCACGGCTTTATATGCGCTCGCCTCGTCGCACAGCCGGGTGCTTATCTCTGGGGGGTCACGGCACGAAAGCCCTGGGGAGTAGCTACCCATTAACAAACGGGGCAGAGCCTGGCTGGAGCCAACCCAAGAAGCCAGGGAAGGTATTTTCTCAGCTCCAACAAGTTCTGGGGGATGAATGGTGACTTCTTTACCTGCCCAGGGCACACGTCTGCCCTAGAGCCCAGGATGGGGATGCAGAAGGGGGTCCCTAGGACAGGGAGGCAGATGGGGGTCCCTAAGCCCTGGGGAGGATGGAGGACACGCTTTGGCACCGCTGCCCCGTGGGATGTGGGTGCCAGCATTTCCCCCAAAGACCTTTCCTGGGCTCGCACCAGACTGGTCCCAGCACACAGAGAGGACTGTCACCTCCATGGCCACTCTGGAGGTGCTGGGAGCTGCAGGCTCCGGCTGCTTTCATCAGCGAGGGGCTCTGTTTGCAGCAAGGCATCCGCGGCCACAGCCCTCTCCATCCCCGGGGAATCATCCGGCAGGTCCCCGTGGCCCGGGACTGGTGGTGGCAGGACCTTCTGGCCCAGCGACAGAGCTGGGCTCAGGTTAACGATTGCCCAGGTTCGCGTGAGAAGGCGGCTGGCTCGCTTCCCCCGGCTCCTCCGCGGCAAACAGGGAGTGAGGGAGAGGAGTGGCGGGGCAGAGGGGAGGAGGTGAGCCGGAGAGATAGGAGAGGTGAAAGGGGCAGCGCAGGGCAAGGCTGGGGCAGTTCATCCCTCCGAAAAAACAGCTTGCCACCCGGCAGGAGATGCGGGAGCGAGTGGGGCTGCTGCTCGAGCTGGGGCAAAATTCAGGGCTCTGGGAAGTGCAGCCGGGATGAGCTGGGAACTTTAATTAGCCGTAAGGAATGAGCCAGAGCTTTGGGGTTCGGCCCTGAGTTTCATTCAATCTTTGAAAACTACAGTGGGAATTTGGCCCAGGTAAAAGCTGAGCTAATATTTAATAAAGGCTTTCAACATCTGGTCTAATCAGGCTTATTAAGAGCAATGATGCCGTTCATTAACGCTTGGCAAGAGCAGTTACAAAACCCCGGCTGCTAATATTCATTCTGATAATTGCCAGGCACCTCACAGTCCTACCAGCCCCGGCTTCGCCAGGCGATGCCTCCCAGCGAGGAAGACGCTTGGGAACGCTTTTGGGGAGGCAGGCTGGGGTTGCACGGGAGCAGGGCAATGCGGGGCTTGCCTCGCAGGCTGGATCCGGCCATCGTCTCCCATCCCTGTGGATCCACCAGGCTCCACTGCATGGGGGTGGGCAGATTGACACCCCCCCCAGGCAGTATTTCGCACCTTGGTGCCCTGGCGCTGATGGAGAGCCCGCACCAGCCTCTCCTGATCCATCGTATCCCAAAGTGCTGGAGAAGCTGGGGAGGCTCCTGGGGCCACATCAGGAACCCCAGAGGGGTTCCCCAGGAGCCACCTGCCCCTCTTCCACCCCCCATCACCTTCCCTGTCCCCCCCCTCCAGCCTCTTCCGTGCTCGCTGCCAAGCCCTGCGAGGGCTGGGTGCCTCCTGATGAGAACAGCGTTAAGAGCTGCTGCCTTGCGTGCCAGGCAGCCTCACACCCCAAACACATCCTCACCCAGCACCCGGCTCCCACCCCGGCCACCACCCCTCGCTGAGCCCTCCGGCTCCCAGGATCTGGCCCGGGGAAGCGGGGGGACAGCCGGAGGGGCTGCTGCTGGTCCCCATCCCTTGGCAGGGCTCGCACACGCCCGCAAACACACACGGATGCACATCGCTTCCCTCCGTGGGTCACCGCGCCGGGGAGAATCCCGGCTGCGTGCCTGTGGGTTTGTTAGCGTACGGGGTCGTGCCGGCGCGCGTGTGCAAGGATGTAGGTGAGCAAGAGGACGACGGTGCCTGCAGGCGTGTGCACAGGTGGCAGAGCACACGTGTACGTGAACACATGCAAATCCATCCATGCAAGAGAATAAACGTGCTGTGCATTTGTAGGCGAGTGAGCTATTGATGCGTATATAAGAAAATACAGCGTGCTTGTGCGCGTTGGACCAGGCGCGCGGATCGGTGCGTGTGTACGTCGCGGGAGACTGGAGATGCGCGTCAGCTCTGCATGTGCAACGTGTACGTGTAGCCTGTATGTGCAGCAACACGCCTATATAGGTGCACATATGGATGGGGTGAACGCACGCACGCCAGCCTCACGCGCGACAGGAGGGACGCGGGTTCGCCGGGAGCTGCGGGCGTGGGTGCCTGCGCGTGTTTTACGAGGTGCCGCGGTGCGTGCGAGCGTGCGTGGAGACATCTCCGCCTGGGGTTTATGGACACGTCGACGTGTCCCGCGTGGTCCGTGTGTCCCGAGCAGACCCCTCCCGAGCCGTGGGGAAAGGCAGTGTGTGTGGGGGGCATTTGCACGGCGTGTCCCCTGGGGACGGACAGCCCTACCTGGGACAGTTGGAGCAACCGGGGCCACCGTTCAGTGTCCCCTGGACCCCAAAGGGGACATTCGCGGTGGCATGACTGAGACCCCCCCTTTGCACCGTGGGAAACCACCCTCTTCCCCCTTCCCAGTGGTGGGAGAGGGCTGGATACTGCCAAGGGGGACACGCATGGCGGGGGGGGGCTGCTGTCCCCTTGCAGGTGATGGCAGCATCCCGTAGCAGAGGGGACCAAGCCGATGGTGTACCCGGTGCTGGGGACCCCCCCGCACCCAGCCAGCCGGGGGGGGGTCTAATCCTGAGCTGCTCCGGCACCGCCTTGACCCTGGGCCAAGCTCCTGGACGTGGGGCCACCGCCCTGGTCCTTTAAAAGGCATTTCCCCCCCCACCCACCCATAGCGTGACTGCGAGTGACCGGGGCGGCCCTCCCGGGTCTGGCCGGAGCCCCTTCGCACGCGATGTCCCCAAGGCCACCTCTGGGACCCCCACCGACGGGGCGGGACCCCCCCCGGCCCCTCTCCCATCCCGCTGGGGACTGGCTGGGGACAGGGGTGCGGGTGGAGAGGGGGAGAACTGGGGTGCGGGCTGGTCCCCCTTGTCCTCCCTGAAGGACAGGTCCTGGCGTGTCACCCCACGGGGACAGAGGATGGGGGGGCTGGAGCTGCAAACTCTGCCTGAGACCCCCCCTTGGTCCGCTGGGCATCCCCCCCGACGTGCCCCCCATCTCCGGCTGCACCCCCTGCCCCATCCCCACGCCACCTCGCCCCCCCCGGGCCGCTCTGTCCCCGGGGGACGGGAGGTGACAGAGGGCACTGTCGCTTCTCACGCGAACCTGGACAATCTTTAACCGGGAGCGGGGCACCGAGGGCCGTGACCCCCGGGGCTGCTCTGCCGCCCCCTCCCTGTCGGGGACCCGACCCGAGGTGTGGGCCAGCAGAGCGGCCCCGCAGCGTGGGGGGGACACACACACGGACCCGGTGAACACCCCCCCCCCCCCCCCGCGGCTCTCCTCCCTCTGCTTTACCGGGGAGCACCGGCGGCGGGACGGGCAAACCCCCCCCGACGGCCGGCGGGACGCGGAGGGGGCAATCGCGGTGGGGAGGGGGAGGGTGGTCCACGCTCCTCCCTGCGTGTTCGCGGAGCCCCGTGGGGGGGTGAATCCCCCCTCCTGCCCGGCACCGCGCGCACCGGGGCTCTTTTCCCACGCTGCCGCTCGCCCCGCGGCACCGGGGACATCCCGGGGCTGCGGGCACCGGCGGGCGGGGGGCTGCGTGGGGCCGGGTGCCCGCAGCGAGGGCTGCGGGGGGTGTGTGTGTGTGTGTGTGTGGAGCAGCGGAGCCGGGGCGCTGCCTGGGGGGGCCCGGGGGGGAACGGGGGCTCGGGACCGGCGCCTTTAAGATCCTGCCGGTAGCGTGACTGGAGTGACCGGGGCGGCGCGGGTTGCCCAAACATCCCGCCCGCTTCGCACGCGATGCCCCCCCCCCCCCCCCCCCCCCACGGTCTGGAACCCACGAGCGGCACCGGCACCCCCCGACCGACCCGTCGGGACCCCCCCGCCCCTCTTCACCCGCCGCTTTGCAGCCTCCCCACGGGGGACACTCGGGGCTCCCACACCCCACGCGTGGGGGGGGGGGGTTCGCGGTCCCTCTCCTGTCACCGCGGGGAGGAGGGTGTGGGGGGGTCCGGGTGAGTTATTTAGGAGTTTGGACGCACGTCAGCTTTGATTAGGCTTCGGTCACGCGACGGGAGATTGCCGGGCCAATCAGAGCGAGCGGCGATGCATATAAAGCAGGAGCGAAGGGCGAGCGGGGTACCTGCCGGGAGGATCGGGCCCCCAGGCGCACCGCTCCGGAGGTGAGTACCCTCGGGGCTGCCCTCCTCCTGATGGAGAGGTGTGGGGGGACCCCCGAGGGATGGAAAGCCGGGGGGTGCCCTGCTGCAGGGTGTCCCCCCTCTCTGGCTCCCCAAATCTCCCGTAGCATCCTTCCCGGAGCTGTCGGAAGGGGGTCCTGGGGGAGCCGGGGGTGCTGGGGGTAATCCTTGCCCCACGGCCCCTCTCGCCCTGGGGTGGCCACAATCCACAGCTGTGGGCTGGGAGGGGGGTCCCAGCCAGGCTGCACCCACTGGGGTGTAGGTGTCCCAGCAGCCCCCCCAGACTCTTCACCCCATGGGACCTGGGTGTCCCATGGAGGGGCGCAGCACCTTGCCAAACCTGAGAGGAGGTGAGATTTCACACCCAGCCTCTTCCTACCGCTGGCTCGGGGTTTTCTGAGGGATTTCTGATGGAGCTGGGAGCCGGGTGCCCACAGCCTGCCAGCCCCACGCTACAGCCACGGCGAGCTTCCGTGGCCGTTGATCTTCAGGAGGGTTCGTGGCAATGCTGCATGCAGTCTGCTGGCGAGCAGTGGCCCAGCGCGAGCCACCAGATGACTCAAATGGGGCGGATTCAGCTCTCCTATAGTCAGGCACTCTGGAAAAGACTTTGCAGTATGAAAGAGAGGTCCAGTAGTTGAGAGAGCACGTTTCCTACCCTGGCATACAGTGAAAAAGCCATGGGAACTGTTCCTTTCACTCCTGCCTAGCAAAAAGAAACTGCTTTTTCTTAAAAGCAATTTCTCAAAGCGCAGAAAACCAATGCAGCTCTGGATCAGAAGTTAAGCCCAGCTTTCCTGCCTGCAGTCCGGTGTGGTTGCTACTAAAAGCATCTCAAACTACAGGTGCTGCAAGGACCTTCCCTCCTTCATAAAGTCTCTTTGGTTTATTACTAAGGTTTCCGCATGCCGGCAGCGATGGAGGCTGCGATGTGGCTGGTGGGAAGCCAAGGCGTTGTCTCGGCCACCGGGGTCTTCCTCGCGGCTGCCACCTTCTGCCTGGTCTTCCTGCTCATCCAGTCCCTCCGGCAGCACGTGCCCACGGGGCTGAAGAGCCCCCCAGGACCCAGAGGCTTCCCCATCCTCGGCAACGCGCTGGAGCTGAGGAAGGACCCGCACCTGGTCCTGACCAGGCTGAGTCAGACGTACGGGGACGTGATGGAGGTGAGGATCGGCACGCGGCCCGTCCTGGTGCTGAGCGGGCTGGACACCATCAAGCAAGCCCTGGTGAAGCAAGGAGAAGACTTCATGGGGCGCCCTGACCTCTACAGCTTCCGCCACGTTGCAGATGGCCAGAGCCTGGCCTTCAGCCCCGACGCAGGGGAGGTGTGGAAAGCCCGCAGAAAGCTGGCCCAGAACGCCCTGAAGACCTTCTCCGTCGCCCCCAGCCCCACCTCCTCTTCCACCTGCCTCCTGGAGGAGCACGTCTCCAGGGAGGCTGACTACCTGGTCACCAAGTTCCTGCAGCTGATGGAGGAGGAGAAGAGCTTTGACCTGACCCGGTACCTGGTGGTCTCCGTGGCCAACGTCATCTGTGCCATGTGCTTTGGCAAGCGCTATGACCACAACGACCAAGAGCTGCTCAGCTTGATGAACCTCAGCAACGAATTTGGCGAGGTGGCTGCTGCTGGCAACCCCGCTGACTTCATCCCCGTGCTCCAGTATCTTCCCAGCCGCACCATGCATCTCTTTAAGGACATCAACAGACGTTTCAACTTCTTCGTGAAAAAAATTGTCCAGGAGCATTACACCAGCTTTGATAAGGTAAGAGCTTGGATGCTCTTGGATGTGGGTGGGGATGCCTACAACTGGCTGCCTGCCTGGCAATGGGGGGTAGAGGACACTCCTTTGTCACCCCACCTCTGCCCAGGAAAGCTCCTTGGAGCTTTCAAACCTGCAGTTAATCCCCTCAGGAGGATTAATGGCTGGGGAAGGAGGTGTTTGCCCAGCCCTGGGTGTCCATGATGTCCCTGACCCACCGGCTCTTCCCCAGGAGCACATCCGGGACATCACAGACTCGCTGATCGAGCATTGCCAGGAGAAGAGCGTAGGGGAAGATGCCCACATGCCGCTCTCCAATGAGAAGATCATCAGCATCGTCAACGACCTCTTTGGGGCAGGTCAGAACACTTCTGAGGGTAAAGCCTGTCTGCTGGGAGGCTGGGTGGGGGAAGCGGGGCTGTTGGGGTGAGACCTTGGCCATGCTTGGGTGTTCGGAGCTGCTGCTGGGCTCATGGGTGCCCTTCTGAGTGGTGAGCAGAGCAGATGGCTCTTCAGTGACAGCTGATGGGGAACTGCTCCATGGCAAACGTCTGGAGCAACAGGGTCTGTAAATACCTGGTCGCCTGTCTTTTGGTAACTGAATGCCTTTTTCATGTTCATCCAGGCTTTGACACTGTGACAACTGCCTTATCCTGGAGCCTCATGTACGTCGCCTTGTACCCCGATATCCAGAAGAAGATCCAGGAAGAACTAGGTGAGTCCATGAACCTGCTTCCTCTGGGACCAAAACCTCTCTGGCGAAGGCTGACCCCAACCTACTCCCTCCTCTCGACCTCCCCCAGACCAGACCATCGGCCGGGAGAGGAGACCGAGGCTGTCGGACCAAGGCACGCTGCCCTACACAGAAGCCTTTATCCTGGAGACGTTCAGGCACTCCTCCTTCCTGCCCTTCACCATCCCGCACAGGTATGGGCTGGAGCAGCTAACACGTTATTTGGGGTGGTTTTTTGGAGTCGTTTTCTGGGAGGTGCCTTTTAGGCAGATAATTGCCTGGGAATTGATCCCTGCTATGGGGAAATATTCCGGTGCACAGCCTGAATTACTCATGTTAAAGCTCCCCAGTTTGCAGCCCTCCTGGGGTTGAATCCTTCACTCTGAGGGCGGTTTCACCCCAGACTCTTCGGTAGTGGAGGGATGGTGGGTCATGGCTAACACCCCTGGGTTTATATTTCCCCTTGCCTTGGGAGAAACCATATCACAACTCATCCAGCTTCCTGAAACTGGAATCTTTCCGCTTGAGGAAAAGCATTAACCAAGACTATTTAGTCTCCCAAATACAAATTGGGGTATTTCCTAGCCAGTCCTAAGATAGGGCATTGAAAATGAAACACCTCTAGGACACGAAGCTGCGGGTCTCCTCTTAACTTCTCCCCTCCACCCATATTTCTTTCAGTACGACAAAAGCGACGGTGTTGAACGGCTATTACATCCCCAAGGATACCTGCGTGTTTATCAACCAGTGGCAAGTGAATCACGATGAGTGAGTATACCAAATCCCCGTGCTTATCCAGGCTGCCATGGCTTTGCTTGGCATTAAGATCCTTTAGAGCAACGTCCCAAAAGCCGAATGGGTCGTGAGGGCAGGAAAAGACAGATTGGACCAAAAATTGTGTGGGTTTGACGCTGAGCCCGGTCTTGACTCTCCTGGGCGTGGAGCTGCTCTGGGTTGACTTGGTCACCGCTTCAGCAACTCCCCAACACCAGAGCTTACCCAATTTATGCGCAGTAGTGTGGCGATGTCCTCAACACCCCGCACTTGCCATGTACGTGCGAGGGTTGGCAGCTCGGGCTGCTGAATAATCAGGAATCGGTAGATCCTCCTGCCAAGCAGCCCTTGTGATCCGGGTTGATGGCTCTGGATGTGCTCGACAGGAACCGCCTGATTCCCTCTTTCAGGGAGAAAAATGTCCTGACGTGACTCTCATTAAATTCAATAGTCTCGTGTCGTTATTGCTGATCATCAGCTTTGGTGAATGAAAGGGGATCTGGAAACCAAAGCCCCATCTTACCCCTCCACTGCTCTCCAGCAGAGATCCTCCTGCGGGGAGTCAGTCGGCTAAGGTTGACACAGAAAGTGGTTCCCAGATCAGGTATTTTGGATCAGAAGCTCAAGACCTTTGTATCCAAATAGCCCAGCAGTGCAGAAATATTGCAATATTCCTTCTGCTACTGCGTATGCTGGTGAGCGTTGCAATGGGAACACTGTCGTTAGGGCCGGAGAGGATTCCCTATATCCAAGGAGAAATTCTCAGCTAAGGCACTGGAAAATCCCATGTGGCACCTCCCAGCAGCCAGGCTGGGAAGTTTTTCTGGGAGGATTCAAGGTGGGAAAACCCTCAGGTCTCCATTCTTCCTTCTTAAGAGGTGCTGACTGATTTCTCTGCACTGATTTTTTTTTATTTATTTCTTTTTCTCCTTTTGGCTGAAACTGCAGGACTTCTTCTAGCTATTGCATGCTGAATTAAAACCCATCCCCGGTATCTGCACAGCCAAACACAATCTGAGTTTGAAATAGAGATTTCAATAGACTGAACTGATGGGGTCTGACACGCAGTTGGCATTTTAGATCAGGGATAGAGGTTGCCGAAGTTTTGGGGCGGTGAAATGAGAAAGCATTGCGATGCTTCTCTCTGCGAGGAGGTTTTTTGACCCCATCGCAATGGGTGAAAACAGTTTCCTCAGTTGTGTCTCCTTTCTGCTCCAGGAAGCTTTGGAAGGACCCCTCAACCTTCAACCCCGAGCGGTTCCTCAATGCTGCGAGGACCAAAATAAGCAGGATGGAGAGCAACAAAGTGATGACTTTTGGTTTGGGGAAGAGGCGATGCATCGGGGAGTCCATCGGCCGGTGGGAGGTCTTCCTCTTCTTGGCCACCATGCTGCAGCAGCTGGAGTTCAGCCTCCATCCCGGGGAGGAGGTGGACATCACTCCTCAGTACGGATTGACAATGAAATACAAGAAATGCGAGCGCTTCCAGATTAAGAAGCGTTTCCCCACGAAGAGCTCTCCGTAAGCTGCGGGAGAAAGCATCGCTTTGCAGAAGAAAGCCAACCCTTGGAGTGGGACACTCAGCCTGCTTTTGCTAATGCTCTCTAGAAGCCGATACGGCCCCTCGCTGTGTTGCTTCACTGGAGGCTTGTTCATCTCTGGTGTGAACGGGAGCGGGGAGGGATAAAGCCGGCTTTGTCGGGCTCCTCGCAGCTCCCCTAGCCAGCTCCATCGCTCTTGCCTGCAGAAAAGCTCACCAGAGGTCCAGCCCGCTCATCCCTCTTGGGGAGGTCCACGGGGACCGGTGGGGAGGAGGGTGCTTTGGGCCGGGAGAAGCCGTGTGGGATGTCGGTAGGGGTGTTCTTGCCCTGCCTGATGCCGCAGGCGGAGCCGGAGCCGCCACGGGCAACTCCCTTCATCCACCAAATGGGAATAAACCTGCAGGTTCCTCCCCGAGAAACCCGGCCAGCCTTTTCCCACGGGGTGAGAGTCTTTCAAGCTGGTTTGGCAGAGCCGTTCGCAAAGCCTTCGGCTCCTCGTGCCGACGGGAACGGGCTCTCCCCGCTGCTCCAGCCGCCTGCTGAAGGGCTCTCGAGGCCAGACCTATTCTTGCCCGTTCTGGGCGCGCACTTGCACAGCTAAATTCCCTGACTATAAACTGATGAAACGAATCCTGAGCGTTTCTACCAATCCTTAGTGACAGCCTGCTAGAGAAAAATGTATATATATTGCCATAAGCAGTGCCGTTCACAAATTGAGATATTATTAGCTAACCTCCTAAGAAGCCTCCTGGAAAATATCAAAGGACTGAGGATAAGGGACAAGAAGCCGTAAGAGGCACAGCGGAACACTTCTGGCTTTCAGACTACGTGTTTGTTGCTTTTTGTAACTACTATTTTTTAACAAGCGATAGATTTTTACGTTCAGACTAGTAAAAGGAGCAAGGGTTTGAGAACTGCAGGAGATGCACTGCCTTATGTTGCAGTCGGCTTTAGCCAGCGCGAAGGTGAGTTCTCATGGCAAAGGGAGCAGCGATTCCTGCTTGTTCGTCTCCGTATGGAATGCATCCATACACCGGGATATAAACTGCACGGTATTTCTAACCCAATAAATACTTATATGGAAGTTTCTTAAGTTTCTTGCTGGTTTTATTCCACTGGGAAAATATTTTTTGGGGGAAAAAACCTACCCCACACCTGTTTTTCATCCTTAAGGATGTTGGGATCTGGATTTTTCCTATGGGGAGATGAGCTGGGTGTTCCTTTACTGTTGGGGCTGTGATACCAGTGGCATTCGAGGGAGGTTTTAGTCTTCACGGGTGCCGGCTCTGGTCCTCTCCCTGTGTATATAGAGAAGCTAAAGCCTCAGCTGAGATTTGTGGAGAGGTGACGCCAAGCTCTGGCTCAGTTCAGGATTTCACTAAAAATCAGGACTAGCCCTTCTGTCCCTGGAAAAAAAAAAAAAAGGATCAAAAGCTTGAAAACAGCCTTTCGCATCCCGCAGGGAGACGGTCCACGGAGGGATGCTTTGGGCCATCGCCTGCTCCCCATCTCAGGGCACGATTATTTCCCAGGCTTTGCATAACTTCCCTTAAAAAAGGCAATAAACATGGCATAGCCATGCAAATAATAAAGGACTTTGTGGAAAAGGGGGGTCTGTGCACACCTGAAGTGGCATCCCAGCAGGGACCAGCCCTCCGGGGTTTCCAGCTCGGCGGGGTAGGAAACCGTTCTTGCCCCACAGGCACATTTTCATGGGGCACAAATATTTCGCCAAGCCCTGAAATGGGGGTGTAACGTCAGGAATCTTGGCAAAATTCGGTCTTCTGCTGAAAAGTGTGCTCCTCCCCAAATCCCTGCCCCGGGATGCTCTGTGGCGTGAGCGACTCTGGCCCCACAGAGGGATAAAATCAAAATAAGTGCAGGCAGGTTAATATTTCACTCCATCCGTCACTGGGACATAAAGGACAGCTGAATAATTCAGTGGCTTTTTTAATGGTGCCACCAGTTGTGCCATGGAGTTATTTTTAATTTTTTCTTCCCCCCGCCACGACCTCGCTCACCTTCGCGTTATTGTCGCCGGCCGCTATCGTAATGGTTTTGTTTTTAATTAGCGTCCCCCGCACAGCCGTTTAGCTCGGGAAGGTCAGCGGGCGCACGGATCCAGCACCCACCCGCTCCTTCCTCCAAGTAAGGAGGAAAACAGCCGCCGGCTTCAGGGGGGAAAAAGCTGATTTTAATGGAGCCAAGGAGAAAGCAGGAGATGAGAGATGAATGTGTCCGTGCCTCTGCCGGTGAGTTGGAGGGAGGTGATGGAGGGGTGATGGAGGTGATGGAGGGGTAATGGAGGTGTGATGGAGGTGATGGAGGTGTGATGGAGGTGATGGAGTATGATGGAGGTGATGGAGGTGTGATGGAGGTCTGATGGAGGTTGATGGAGGTGATGGAGGCGACAGAGGTGAGATGACGGTGACAGAGGTGTGACAGAGGTGATGGAGGTGAGATGAAGGTGATGGAGCTGTGCTGGAGGCGAGATGGAGGTGATGGAGTGTGATGGAGGTGATGGAGGTGAGATGCAGGTGATGGAGGTGAGATGGAGGCGACAGAGGTGAGATGAAGGTGATGGAGGTGTGATGGAGGTGTGAGGAAGGTGATGGAGGTGTGACAGAGGTGATGGAGGTGTGATGGAGGTGATGGAGGTGAGATGAAGGTGATGGAGGTGTGATGGGGGTGATAGAGGTGTGGCGGAGGTGAGATGAAGGTGATGGAGATGTGATGGAGGTGATGAAGGTGTGAGGAAGGTGATGGAGGTGATAGAGGTGTGATGGAGGGGATGGAGGTGTGACAGAGGTGATGGAGGTATGATGGAGGGGTGATGGAGGTGTGATGGAGGTGATGGAGGTGAGATGGAGGTGAGATGAAGGTCATGGAGATGTGACGGAGGTGATGAAGGTGTGAGGAAGGTGATGGAGGTGTGATGGAGGTGTGACAGAGGTGATGGAGGTGATGGAGGTGTGATGGAGGTGATAGAGGTGTGACAGAGATGAGATGAAGGTGATGGAGATGTGACGGAAGTGATGAAGGTGTGAGGAAGGCGATGGTGGTGTGATGGAGGTGATGGTGGTGTGACAGAGGTGATGGAGGGGTGATGGAGGTGTGACGGAGGTGATGGAGGGGTGATGGCGGGGTGATGGAGGTGTGACGGAGGTGATGGAGGGGTGATGGAGGGGTGATGGAGGGGTGATGGAGGTGATGGAGGGGTGATGGAGGTGTGACGGAGGTGATGGAGGGGTGATGGAGGGGTGATGGAGGTGTGACGGAGGTGATGGAGGGGTGATGGAGGGGTGATGGAGGTGTGACGGAGGTGATGGAGGGGTGATGGAGGGGTGATGGAGGTGTGATGGAGGTGATGGAGGGGTGATAGAAGGGTGACAGAGGTGATGGAGGGGTGATGGAGGTGTGATGGAGGTGCTGGAGGTGAGACGAAGGTGATGGAGAGGTGATGGAGAGGTGACGGAGGTGATGGTGTGACAGATGTGATGGAGGTGTGACAGATGTGATGGAGGTGTGACAGAGGTGATGGAGGTGAGATGAAGGTGATGGAGATGTGACGGAGGTGATGAAGGTGTGAGGAAGGTGATGGAGGGGCGATGGAGGTCACAGAGGGGGTGCAGGTGTGACAGAGGTGATGGAGGGGTGATGGAGGTGATGGAGGTGGAGGCGATGAGGGTGGGATGGAGGTGACGGCTTCGTGATGGCGGACGCGTGACAGCGGCGACGGAGGGGTGGCAGGGGTCACAGAGGCGATGGCGGTGTGCTGGCGGCCATGGAGGTGAGGGAGGATGTGTGGCAGCGGTGACGGGAGTCGGAGGCGATGGCATTGCGGCGGACATGTAACAGCGGTCGTGCAAGTGATGGAGGAGGGACGGAGGGGACGGGTGTGCGATGGCGGAGGTGTGACAGAGGCCACAGAGGTGATGGAGGGGCACTGCGGTGGCATCACGGCAGGCCCGTACCGCGCATGCGCGCGGCGGTGCTCGGCGCTGCACATGGGGGGGGGGGTGAGCCGGGTTTCCCCCGCGCATGCGTAGAGCGCCGCCGGCATCGCCCGCCGCTCCGGAGCGCTGCGTTAGTGCGCATGCGCCAATCGTCAACTCCTCCGCGCCTCTCTATGGTCGCCCGCCGGTGGCTTGAGCGCCGCTGCCGGGCGGGGCAGGAAGTGACGGAAGCGCCGAGCGTCGCCGAGGCGGAGGGGCCGCGGGTGAGGCGGGGAGCGAGCGGCGGGTGCAGGTGAGGCGGGGCACCCCCCCCCCGTCCCCGTCCCCTTGCCCCGGGGGGCCGCGGGAGCGGGCCGGGGCCTCACCTGGCCCTCCTGTGAGGCGCGGCCGTGGCGCCAGGCCCTGCCCGGGGCCGTGGTGGGGAGGCCGGGGCCGGGGGAGCGGCTGGGGGGGGGGAAGGCCTGGGCTCCAGGCCTCAGCAGGCCGCTTCTTCCTGGGGTCCTCGCAGAGGCGGGCTGTGGGGGCCCTGTGTTTACCCGTGGGGGGCCTAGGTTATCCTGTGGGGATCGGGTTGGAGGCGGCCCACCCTGAGCCAGCTCGGGGAGACGAGCTCTGCTGGGAGCGTATATCCCATGCCAGCTTGTCTCTCAGGTACAGAGCGGGTAGGCTCGGTGGCTGCTTTCCTCGTAGATGAGTGAAACCACCACCGTGCTAACTCATCTTTCAGGTAGGGAGAACATGCATAGTGGCATCTTTCTTCTGAAGCAGCAGTGCCTGGCGTGCAAAGCTATGAGCTCATCACATGCTAAGTTGTCGCTTACAAGCTCTGTTTAATAAGTCCTGCATGCATGTTTGAGTAAGCTGGGTGACTTTTAAAGCTTGCAGGAATGTCAGGGATATTACTAATATACACTTGAAATAAGAGATGTGGGGGAATATAAGATATCTGCGAGTTGTATGACAAAAACCCGGAATCTAAGAATATTAGGCAGGAGGTTTGACTTTCCAGGTGTATGTAAACAAACGAGTGTGCTCATGTTTCTCACATGTGATGAAGTAAATCATTCACCACATGTGTAGTTCATTCCTCCTTCTAAATGATTTGCACACAAAGTAGTAGAATGAGATCCTTTGAGATGAGGAGTTTCCCTCGCTTTGGTTTGTGTTTGCACGCAAACGTAGATTTTTATGGGGTTTTTTCTTGGTTAAAGGAGGCTCTTATTTTTGAAAAGGATCCTTGTAAGATGCTGATCTGTGCTGAACTCTCTTCCTTGTTTTCAAAAAGAGATACAAAAAGCAGGAAAGGGAATGAAATTTTAGTTTTACTGCAAATACTCAGGGATGTGTTATCGGTGTTTTGAAAGTGCTTTTTATCAGCTGTCATCTTGGAATCCAGACATTGTTACCATGGGTTAATATAAATACACAGAAAGAGGAAAGAGAGGAGGCTGTTCCTGACAAATTTATGGCTTAGTGACCAAATTCAGCATTTGCTTCCCTTTGAAGCATCCCCGGTTTTCAGTTCCTTGAAAGTTGGGGGAAGCGACTTAGTTCTGGTAGCATGCATGCAGCCTAGTTATTTCCAGGCTTTTTTTCCTTGCATCTTTTTCCGAGAAGCTCAGGACAGGAAGGGCTTGACGAGAATTAAAATGACTCTCACAGAAATGTGGTTTATATAGCGACGTTAATCTTCCTGGGTTATCTCCTGTGCTTTCTGCCTTCTCCCTCTTACTGTTGATTACAGCGTGAAAGGCAAATACATACGGTAGTCATTTTCATTTGTGAGCTTGTCAGCTCTTTTGCGCTACCGTGATGCTAGTGAGCCTGTCATCTTCCTGTGTTCTTTGTCTGGAGGAAGAAATCTCAGATCAAAAGATGTGCTTAGCCGCTTCAAAGTGTGTTGATACAAGTTCAGTCAAGCATCAAAACTGAGGGAATTACGTGGGACTGAACATCGAACTGAACAAAGTGCAATTTTCCCCCTGTATTCTGGTAGAACTCGGTGCTGGAAAGGAGTGCAACATTCTTTTTTCATTTATCTAATTGTGGCAGTAATAATACTCCTGGCTCTGGAGAGCACAAAGACTTTTGTCCTGGACTCCAGTGTTGTTTCCCACCCCACTGTACCCGTATGTGTTTGTTCCCTTAAAGTTGTTGGTTTTAATTTGTATGTGCAGAGATCAATCTTCAAACCACTGGGGATTCACAAAAGCTGTTCTGCCCCACTGTTCATATGCCATAATTTTGAAAAGGGAAGTAAAGATAAATTCGCTGTTTGAAATTACAGGGAGAACGTCTGCAAACAGAACTAATTCCTAAATATTGCTGTTGGAAGCTGTTAGTCTTGAATTCAGTTAGAAAATTATTTGCTTGATGATGCCAACAGTGGTCTGCGTTACAAACAATCGTATAGGCAAAGCCATGTCCCGGGATTTATACGCTCGCTGTCTGTATGGATGTTATTTCCACCCCACAAAGAGAGAAGCTGACAAAGCCGGAGCCAGGGTTCCGGGCCGGGGGACGCTGTTGATGCTGATTCAGGTTGTCAGTTTCTGCATCTTGTTACAGCCAGGCCTGTGTGTCTTTACAGCAATTGTGTGCTGGAAATATGGCTACGGACTGGCTTGGGAGCATCGTGTCAATCAATTGTGGAGAGAGCTTGGGAGTCTACCAAGGACGAGTGTCTGCTGTGGATCAGGTCAGCCAGACCATTTCCCTGACGCGGCCCTTCCATAATGGGGTCAAGTGCCTCGTGCCAGAAGTCACCTTCAGGTTAGTGCCTGTCTGTTTTCCTCCTGCTTTTTACCAGGCCAGGTCTGTGGTGGTTCGGATGTTTGTTTCGTTTTTCCCCAGAAATGGGTTCTTTGCCTTAAATCTCCCTACTGCTACTGAGCATCTTTGAATGAGAAGTGCCTCTCATGTTTCTGTTAGTTTGTGTGCCGGAGGTTATTTTTTGGCTCTGCAATCCTAGTATTAGAAGTGGTGTAGCTCACACTTGGAGGTTATTTGTGGGTAAGGCTCTGTGTATGTGTGTGTATATATATATATATATTTATTGTCTGTATACATTCTGTTGTTCAGTTTTCAGGTAGTTGAGGGGGCTGACGTACTCTCTTAAAGCTTGGCCCTCAGCATGTGTACTATACATCATTAAAGTGTGACAGAAGAGAAAGCAGAGTGGTAGATCAATTAAAATTATTGCCCCAAAACAATTAAATGAAGTGCAGTTATTGAATCCAACTCCATCTCTCCCCTGTTTCTTGGCACGTCCTTTCCTCTGTGCAGACAGGAGAGAGTTTTGAACCAAAAAGCTGAATCGATGCAGCAGTACTGTAGCCCTCAGGAGTTCTTTGCCACCAGCTCCTGGTAACACTGTGCTTAAAAATAATGAGAGTCACTCGTCACTGGACACTTTCCTGTTACCTGGCATATTACAATAGTTAAGACTCTGAGTCACTGGTTTTTAAATAAGTCTCTGAAGTCAATACTCTTAATTTATTTTTGTTCTTGGATTTTGAAGAGAGGGAGTGGGGAAAGATGATGACCATGTTCTTCCAAGAGATGTGTGGAAGTCTATAGCAAGCTCTTGCTACTTCTGTATTTCAGTTGGACTAATACTTATTAAGCTTAAAATAGAAGACCCTAACTTCTGATTTATTTCTTGCAATCAGTGCAAATGGAGGTCTTTGTAACCACTTCTTTGTTTCGTTTTGGCTCATGCCCAGTGCTGTATTAGTTTTCTTTATCCTTTTGCTGAGGAAACAGGAAGCGCCATCCTTGTCTGAGCGTAATTGCACTAGTCTAAGGATAGCTTTCTGTAGAAGTGGATTAAAAATAATAGTAGCCTCAAGGCTGAGATTAGTTATGTTATCTATAAACTGTTAAATTAATGCAGGTTTCTGCAAAGGTCTGTGCCAGTTGCTTCCATTTTCTGCTTGGCTGATTCCTGTTTCAGCTGGGAACAGAACCTTTCAAACACAGTCCAGGTGCAGTATAGAAATACTCGAGTAGTTACTTTGAAGATCCATGCGTTTCAGTTTAATATTTTGAAGTCTGTGGAAATATTCTCTGTGTTTGTCTATTAAAATAATTTTTTTTTCTTGTCTCTATTAATAATGGCATGAGAAATAAACCACTGTACAAACACCCACTGCATGTTTTTCTTTAGGGGTTGTTTTTTGTAAAGGTACCTCGGATGCTAAATTCCTCAATATCTGGTTTTCTTTTCCTGTTTTTAGGGCAGGTGACATTACCGAGCTGAAAATTCTGGAGATCCCAGGGCCAGGGGACAGCAGGCAATGTGGAGACCTGCAGCAGACAGAAATGGGCATCCCTGGTGTTGGATGCCAAGTGGGTCCCAGTCAGAATGGCACTGGGAAAGTGTTAAAGAAACCCATCTCCAGCAGTGCCCCACAGAATATCCCAAGGAGAACAGACATGAAGAATCAGGATATTATCATCTCTCCACAGCAGCAGTGCTCCAAGAGCTACATGGATCGACATGTGGAAACGTTGACTCAGTCCAAAGGCTTCCGTCGTAGGCACAATTCCTGTGAGTATGTGTGTTATCCTGCAACTTTCCTTTTGCCTGCCTGAGTTACCGCTGCAGCATCTTCCCGTCTTCAGCAAGAACATTTCAAACTGTGCTGGAAACTTTTGTTTGTTTGCTTTTATACTTGTATTGCCACCTGAAGGTCTGGAGAAGAGGAAGATAAATGGTGAGGAGAAAAACTTTGCAAACTGTGCCTCAAAGTATTATAAGTATAGATCTTCCAAATGTCTGGCACTTATCTTTAAATCTTTCATGATTAGATGATGATGCAATCTCATCCATAATTTGGTATGTATGTTTAATCAGTTTCATTAAATCTTGCAGGACTGGGCTTATAAAGATGTATGTGTCCACTTCCATAAAATGCCCTTATACAGAGATAGAAAATGGTTTTATTGGGTAAGAATACTCAGGTGAAGCGGGTTGTTTGACATGGTCTGCCACTTCTGTATTGGTTTTTTGTTTGTTTTGGGTTTGGGGGTTTTGGGTTTGTTGTTTTCTTGTTTTTTAAGAAGACTACATTCTGTTTCTCTAGGCTTCTGGCCACCTCACAGAAATGTGTTCGGGGTATATTAGATGCAGGGTTGCTTCTCTGATGTCTTTGTTGCCATCATGCTGATGCAGACCGTGAATTCTAGCTCCTTTTCATCTGTGAGGAGCCTTTAAAACTATCACTAGAGTTCTTTGGAGGCAAATTTCGCTCTACTTTTCATTCCTTTTGGTTCCCAACGAAATACCTTCCCTTCCTAGACACAGACTGGAAAAGTTAATGCAGAGAAGTTAGTGCTGTTCAGCTGAATAACTGGAGAGTAGATTACGATGAGAACCTTAACTTCTGTGTGCGCTTTGTGCTTGCTGCTGAACACATGCGGAGGAACAGCAGAAGGAGCTGGTTCTAGCGGAGGCCAGATCCCTGTTTATCACAGCAGTTTATCAGCTGAAAATCAAGTAGGCGATTGTTACCCTGGCTTCTGCAGGGCTTTCCACGTGGGGGCCCAAGGCAGTGCTTGAGCACCTTGTTTGCGCAGCGCAGTCCTGTAGCCAACCTAGTTAACAGGTTGGGAAAGTTGTAGCAGAATTTATGATGTCGTTATTTGCCCATAAAGGTTGGTGTTACTTAGGTGCCTCGCAGCCGCGTGCTCACTGTTTCAGAAGTCAGCCTGTCCAGAGTAACATTCAGAATCCTGTGCGTAAGAAGGGGCTGTGTGGATGGTTTTATTTCTTAGGTTCAGGACCATTTTTGATGGGATGTTAGTTGTGTTGTGGGAATTCGGCAAGCTTCCCATGCCAAACCTGATTTGAAGTATTTTTTTTTTTCCCTCTTGAAGCCCATTAAAGGAAATAGGTCTTTCTGAACTTTAAAATGCTGCAGACTGTTCTATGAACATGGTAGCATAAAGAGGTATGATCACAAAAGCTCTTCTATTGCTTGTTCAGGACAGAAGCAGGGTGTTGTTACGTACTTCCAAAATGGATTGGCATGTAAGCTGCAAATTCACGTTCCTGTTGCTGAGAAATACCAACCTTTATTTTCAGGGTGTGTTACTTCATTTAGTTTTAGGACACGTAAGACAACATTTAAGAAGAAAAACACTCTCCATGCTCTGCCCCCGACCCAACATCCTGATACCATCTCTTACCCCTTTCTTCTGTCACTGCTGGTGTGAGCTTAGAGGTTGGGTTGAGAATAGTAGAGGTGGACACTACAGGAATTTGGGATATAACTGGGAAAAGATGTGTATGAACAGAGGGTGGAGAGGAGCAGCAAAGGCGCAGAAGGAAGCAGCTGCCTCTCCTTGCAGCCTCCAGCTACGTGGGCTGGCGTTTGGGAGAGGCACAGGAGATATTTGGGAGCTCTTAGGAAGATGCTGTGTTGCGCTGGCTGTGGTGGAACTGGAGGGACTGGGGCTGTAGGTGGCTGCAGAGACAAATGATGTGGTGGGCCAGGAGCTAGTGTATGAATAGAAAGAGAGTATTTTATCAGTTGCACCGCAATTGTGCCATACTTTTCTGTCGTATACATCTTCTTACCCACCCCTGTTTCAGTCTCCCAAAGAACAGCCCTGTTTGAGTATGCGTAGAGCAACATACTGGTGTTTTCTTCGCTGCAGCATTTCTGAGAGAAGTGTGGTTGACGCCTGTTTATGTAAAAAGCAAATAGTTCCTTAACAATTTCTTTGTTAAAGTGAATATTCAAATTTAATTAGGGAAGTGGAGATCTTCCCTGTCCCACCCTGTGTATTATTCTGCTTCACCAGCATCAAATGTTAGAAAATGCAGAGCTGAGTAACGCCAGTTACAGTGATTTCCTCATTCCTGCTAGCTTTCCTGTTTGAGAATTGCCCAATTGCCAGCCTCCATTTTTCCTCTAAAAGGAACTGGAAACAAATTGCAATATTATAAAGCTTTTCTAGTTAAAGCCTGTATAACCATAACCTGTTACGACATCACCCTACAAGTAATTACAAATGTTACTTGCTGTGTTGTTGAAAATACAAATTAACGGGCTCTAATGAGAATGATGTAAAGATACAATCGGTGCATCTCAAAGTCAAGCATCCGTTATTTTTATTTCTGTTCATAAAATCTTCAGCCAGCTCTCACGCTGTGCCAGAATTGGGTAAGTTCTTTTTTTTTCCCAAAGCCCCCTGGGCTATACTCCTTTCCAGATCTTCATCATGCAATTATTGAAACGTCAGTATATATCCAGCATATTTCCATGACTCTATTATTGAAGAATCAGTATCTCTCCAGCGTATTTCCATGACTTCATTTTTTCCCTTGCTTTTGTGTTTAGAAAAGAAACAAAACCAAGGGGGGCAAGGCCAGTTAAACAGGCAGATCAGAGACTGTATTTATGTGGAGAAGTTCCTGAACCTCTGGAAGTCTTCCTCCCCCACCAACAGCTGTGTTATTTTCTGGAAGGGTTGTAACTCTTTTCATATTCACTTCTTTATTTAAATGATTGCCAAACAGGCTTGATGGGAGGAGGAAGGACAGAGCGATGCGGAGGGAGAGGCGCACACTCCTCGGTGACCTAACCATCTTCAAGCCTCTCTGGTTTTGAGCGTTTTACTTCTACCCAGGCACAAACACTGCGTAGTGCTTGCTGTAGGAAGACAGCTGTGGTTCTTTTAAGGTTAACTTTTTTTTTAATTCCTTAACTCTTCCTAAATTCCAGTTAGTTGTTTGAGTATGTTACTTTGGTTGGTTTTAGGAAAACTTTCGAACTTCAATGTCAACTACCTAAATGTCTAAAGTAACTCCTGCTTTGCTTTATTCTGGCTGGCTGGAGCGTGTTGGAGGATTACCTCACGTAACGCTGTTTTGCCGGCATCTGGTAGGTCTGGGGTGAGCAGTCAGAGCTTCAAACCACTTCAGCCCACAAATAGCTTGCGTCAGTTTTGCAGAAGCACAACAGCAGGTCAGATTTTCTTTTACAGACTTCGTTTGAAACAAGTTGAGCAAGGTGCTAGAGGTAGATTATTGTTAGCTTGGATTCATTTTAGGATAAATGAGGTAGAAAAGTGAACTCTTAACCTCTAAAAGGTGCGTGTTTGGAGAGTAGGGCAAATGATGCATGACTCTCGGGAGGGGGACCGAAGAGGTCCTGGCTCTATGGAGACGGTGGGTAGAGGCGTCCAGAGAAGAATGGGCCAAGATGTCATCTGGAACTGAAGTCATATAAGGTTTAGTACAGCTGGAAGTTGACCTTTTGATGCCCTTTAGCGTGCTAAGTCAGGGACAAAGTTTCCCCTTCGGAGTACTTGTGTGACAGGAATCAATAAACAACAAATATCAGTGCAGGTTTCCCAACAATGGCTTCTGTGCCGTGCTGGCACCAGGCTCGTTCATGCCAGGGCTGGCGGCAAAATCTCCCGCAGGGATCTTGCAGGAAGGCGGCCAGCTCGCTAGAGATTTTATGTTTGCTTGTGTGCGATACATGGAAGGGTTTTTTTTCCCCAAGAAACAAAAAAAGCCTGGGAAGTATTGTTTATATTCTGAGGGAGGTGCTTTTCTGTGCGGCGTCAAGCTGCCAACTTGACTTGGAGCCATGTGCTGTTCTCCTTAATAAGCTTCACACATACGCACATGGGGCAGAGGCACTGGAAGTTGCGCTCTGAAGGGAGCTGGCCTAGAAGGTCTGGATTTCTGTAGCTGCTTGGCAGAGGGCTGGATCAGGCTGTGGAAGCAAGTGCAGCTGTGACTAGTGGCTTTCAGGCAATGGCTTGGTCTGATGTGTCACACTAGCGCCCTGGAAGGCAGTAGACACTTCTCCTGTTAACCTTATCTCAGATTCTTCTGCCTGAGCTTTCCCTTCCCTCCCCCTGCCCTCTTTCTAGGTGTTTCTCCTCTTTTCCCTGAACAGCGTCAGCTGCCGCCTTCTCGCCTGTCTAGATGGCGATGCTTGAAGAGGAACACCACCCAACTTCGCTCGGAGTTCATAGGAGGCCTCTGCCATGTTCTGCGCAACTTGTGTTGCAGGGTTGTAATGCAGTCTGTGAAAAGACAGCCCGTTGTGTGGGTCAGCGGTATTTCAGAGTTGGCATCCATCGGTATGGATTAGAGAGCTGCCCACCACAATGCCGGCACGTCTCATTTTGATGAGGTACGGTCTTGGCTCCCATTCACTGTGTCTGCAGGGGAGCCTGGGGAGCTTTCCAGCCATTGTTCTCGCAGCTTTTCTAGTGCAGCTTTTTATTCCGTCGGCATTCACACACTGCTCACATCAGCTGCTTCTGTCCCCTGGATCCGTTGCACAGCGGTGCATCTAGCCTGACATTTTGCTTTTCAAGTCAGCTGAGGGTAGCGCGGAGTTGTTTGCAGAAGAATCTGACTCCGAGTGTAAAAACTCTTGTTGGGTAACTGGAGCGAACCCAGTTGCTGTAACACTTGACATTGACATAAGAAGCAGGCTTGTTTTGCCGTTGTGTTCATTGTAGGCTCCAGCGTTTTCATCTGAACTCTCGGAGTCCCTTGACTATTGCTTGCACCTGGAGTTTGTGAACGTTTGGAGAGCTCAGCCTGTTGCGTTGGTCTGGGTTTTCATTTCTTGTGCGGCTGATAGCAGCAGCGCTGGGTGCGATTCTCTCGTCGGTAGTGGCAGTTGCCAGCTCCATACCAAGTTGTGTACAACTTTGGAGTGGTTTATATGTCAAATTTGGAAGTCATGTGTTAGTAAAAAGCTTTCTTCCTGTCAAAACTATGCATGTAAATGACTGGTCACAGCTTGTATACTGGAATTCTTGCCACAAAGCCTTGCCCTGTCTCTCTCCTAAATAATGTTTTGTCACCAGCAATTCTTGAGTTCTGCTATCTGTCCTTCAGTGGCTTCTTGTCAAAAGGTGTATGACAGTAGTCTATTCTCACCCAGTTGTTTATAAAAACTCCTTAATGTCTCTGGCAGCTTGAAAATCACTGTGTCTGAAAATGAACTACCTGCTGTAGTTCGTAGTAATTTCAGATTGTTATAAACAGAGACTTTATAAATAGAGTGTTGTCAAAGTGTGGTGACGCTGACCGCACAACTCTGTATGGCTAGTTTCAGTTGCACCAGTACCTGCGGAATTAATATTTCATGCTGGCTGTTGTACTGATACTGCTGTTTTGAAGAGGTAAGTGGCTTTGGGCTGCGGTCAGTGGATTTTCATGATGCAGTGAGGTTACAGTAAATCCAGTACGCAGTGTAGCCCTGTTGCTGCGAGAGACTTACGCTATTGGATGTCTAACGTTGTAGATACCCTCTCAGATATTTTAACATAGCAGTGCTGTAGGTATAATGATATAATGGTGTTGGAAAAGAAAGGGAAAAGCCAATATCTTTCATTACGCCAGGTGAGAAAGGTGGGGAAAGTTGATTCTTTCAGTCCCTTCGGTGCTTGCTAGGGATGCTTGGGCAAAACTTTTTAAACTGGTGTTAACTAGAGCACTCAAGCTCAGGTTTAAAGTTAAAAAAAAAAAAAAACCCAGAACAACAAATCACTCACGTTAGGAAAATGATCATTGTGGGGGGTTTTGATTTGATGAGTCCCCAAAGCCTTGAAATTCTGGGGTCTTATCTGCTGCTTTTCAAGGTGGGAAATACTGGGCTCTGACTTCTTGTGCGCTTTTTTGCTGTTGCTGGACTGGTGAATTATGGCGTAATGGGAGGCTGGAGCTGCAGCAGCTTTGAGAGGGAGTGCTTTAGGGTGTTCTGGTCTGTTTTGTTTAGTTCAAGTAGCAGAGAAGGTGCTGCTGAGCATTTCAAAGAGCTTCCTTGCTGTGGGGGCTGGGAAAGCTTTCAGATTAGTCACTTAAACAGTTCTCTAGAAAAAAGATAGTGACATGCTGTCTAAAATATGGGGAAAAATAAACCGGGGGGAAATCCTTGCTGAGACAATGCATTCCCAATTGAGAGTAAAACCAAGTGCATATCCTTAGCAAGTCATCTTTCAGCATGGCATGTTAGACGTGGTGTTAGATGAGTACTGCGTCCAGCTCTGGGCCCCCAACATAAGAAGGACATGGCCCTGTTGGAGCGAGTCCAGAGGAGGGCCATGACGATGATCAGGGGGCTGGAGCACCTCTCCTATGAGGACAGGATGAGAGAGTTGGGGTTGTTCAGCCTGGAGAAGAGAAGGTTCTGGGGAGACCTTACAGCAGCCTTCCAGTACCGGAAGGGGGGCTACAAGAAAGCTGGAGAGGGACTTTTTACAAGGGCATGTAAGGATATAGGACAATGGGTAATGGCTTTAAACTGAAAGAGGGTAGATTTAGATGAGATATAAGGAAGAAATTCTTCACCACGAGGGTGGTGAGGCACTGGAACAGGTTTCCCAGAGAAGCTGTGGATGCCCCATCCATAGAAGTGTTCAAGACCAGGTTGGACGGGGCTTTGAGCAACCTGGTCTAGCGGAAGGTGTCCCTGCCCATGGCAGGGGGGTTGGAACCAGATGATTTTTAAGGTCCCTTCCAACCTAAACCATTCTATGATTCTGTGAACTCACTATCACGATGTAAAACAAATTTGCCAGAGCTTACAAAGTCCTTGATAAGCTCTGAGAACTCCAGGCAAGCCTGCCTGTATCTTCCAGGAAAGCAGGCTTTGCTCTGGTCTGTTCTTACAGTGTTTTCTATAAAGGCTTCAGGTAATCATAAGGGTGTTCTGGAGTTAAAGGCTGCAATTTAAGTTGCGTGATTGAGCTACTGAATAACTTTGCTGTAGAGATGGGTTCTGTTTGTTAACTAGGCTGAAATCTACACATCGGTCTTGCAATGAATGAACGCTCCTGCAGAAACAGCTGACAGGAGGAGGGTCCTTCGCTTTCCAGGAGAAGTGCCGTTCCCGTCAACGGAGTGGAGGATTTCATGCTTTGGAAATGTGGGAAATTAGAGCTCAGATTTGTTAGGCAGCTTGCGGCTGCTCCACCAGTCTGACCCGAGGTTACGAATAAGCCTTTCCGGGCAGGGAGGAGGAGGGATTTGCCAAGACCAAGTGTCTGCACTTCTGAAGGTGACAAGTAACTTTACGGGAGGCTGTGGAGGTTATGCCTATTGCAAATCTTTTTGGGATGTTTTCTGAGTATCCTTAGATGACCTGAAATTCTTCCTGTCTTCTCTTGCCGATTGGCAATAATGTGTAAAGACAAAAAAAATGTTGCTTTTTCATTTATGGAGGAGATATATAAAAAGCACGCATCATCATGGTAATTTGGTGGTAATTTGTCTCTGTATTATCAAATGGATCCTGTCAATAAACTAATTTGTATCAATTACTCACAAAGCTGATTATCATAAACTATGAGAAATATTTTAGTAGAGCAAGCAGTTTTGGTGTGATAACTCTTACTCCATCTGTTGGACACTGTAGGCGATACCTGTCATTGCTGGAATTGGCCTGCAATATTTTCTAGCAATTGCAAATTGAACAATGGGTATAACAAACAGATTGATGTTGCCTGGACCTGAGTTTGTATGGGTGAGCTGAATAACAATGTAAGAAATAAGCAAGTAGAGGGCTGTGTTGACCACATGGTTTTGTATCAGTCCTTGATCTCCAGCCCTAAGTTGGGAATGAGGAGGCTATCATCGCTCTCACTCCAGAGAAATCAGGCTTTCACAATTACTTGTGGTTGGAAAGAAGTGTATTTAAACATGCAAGACGATGGATGAATAAGTAGAATAATGCAACAAAATAATGCAATAAGGAATAGGGAAAAGGACTTCATGTTGGTACAGAAATGTGTACTTATTGATAGCAAGTGCGAGGAAGAAGAAATGCTTTATATTCAGAGTTTCAAGTTCTCCCGTAAAGATCATTAGTAGGTGGCCAGCCTGTTATGGAAGAAAACACCTACATTAGTCTCTGAAATTTAGGGAAATTCCAGAGAAGGTCTTGGGCCACATGCCTGTGTGAACATGAGCTCAGTATAGGAGGAAAACTGTCCTACAGCACGGCTAGCTTATTATCTTATCACGAATGTGACACTATCTTGAATTAAATAAAATGTGGAGAAACACTTACTTTGCTACTGTGGTCAAGCTTGTTTATCTAACCTTGCCAGTGGAAAGTCCCTGAAAGTCTCTCTCCTGATGCTCTTGTTCTATTTTCTGTTAGCTTATCTTCGCATGAGTAATGCCAAAGTTAAGGCTTACAGCTTCTTTGGGAAGTGAGTATCCCTTGAGTCAGTGGACTGCAAGCATAAGCTCTCCTCTCACAAAATTTGCTGAGAAAGCGTATGAGCAAACGTGGCTTTTTCCATTTATGACACACTTTCAACTTGCTTTTATTTTTGTTTAGGGTCATCCAGTAGCCGTCATCCGAACCAAGTGACTCCAAAGAAGAGTGGATTGAAAAACGGGCAAATGAAGAGCAAAGACGATGAGTGCTTTGGGGATGACATTGACGAAATCCCAGACACGGATTTTGATTTTGAAGGGAACCTGGCCCTTTTTGACAAGGCAGCCGTATTTGAAGAGATTGAAACTTATGAGAGGAGGAGTGGCACTCGTTCCCGGGGCACCCCTAATGAGAAACCAGCTCGCTATCGGCACGACGAGAACATCTTGGAATCGGAGCCCATAGTCTACAGAAGGATTGTCGTACCCCAGAACGCTAACAAAGAATTCTGCACGGGTATGCCGCATCCCTTACTGATAAGGGTGCAAACTCTGCCGCTTTTCTGGGGCACGTGTGGTGGATTGTTTTCCCCAAGGGGTGTCTGTCAGCTTAGTGTGGTACAACCAAGGGCATTCTTTTACGTAAGATTGGATCTGTGCCTTGTATCTACATACCACCTTTATTTGCAATATTTTGAAGGTAAAAAGATACTCAGATAGGGCAACAAGGTAAGTGTTTTTCCAGTAGGGAACAAAACTGATGGTTGGATAGCGAGAATGGAAGCTGAATAGGAGCCATTTGAATCCTTGCTTTGATTTCAGTAGCGTGATGAATCTGCGTGGACTTGATTGCTGGCCCTTGAGAAGGAGCAGTGGTCTCAGGATTCCGGTACATGGTAGCGTGTCGTAATTTGTGCTTTCTTGGTAAAAGGCAGGAGGTTTCATGTGTTTCTGATGCTCCTTAGGTGGTAGTTATATATTTCTGCATGGTTTTGCAGAACTTTAAATGTCATTGATGTAAAAAGAAGCAGTTCTGGCTCTTCCCATCCGTAATTCCAAACGTTCATCGTCCAAAAGGCTTTTTACGTGAGGTCCCCCCTCCCACTTACTTACTGTCCGCTGCTGCTGTGTGAAAGATCGAGCCCCAGAAAGCTGGACAAACATATTCAGTGTGTGTAAAAAATGTCTCTCTCCTTTGCTTTACCTTAGTCTTAATTATAAAAGGAAAGAAAAACTTTTAGGCGGATGGTTGAGTTGAAGTATTTGTCGAGTGTATCATGAGAGGAAGCTAGCTCAGCGTGCTGGTGCCAGCTGCTGTGCAGATGTTCTCCCGCCGGTCTGATTTCTGGTCCTCGCTGCCGCTAAGTAGGCTCTTGGATGGAGGTGAAGGTAGCGGGGTGGATCAGCGAGCTGCCTGGCTGCAGGGAGGCAGCGCTCCTAAAATCAAAATGCAGAGGATGATTATTCAGCTCCTAATCCGTGGCTCTGGGGAATGGTAGAATTGGTTTCATTTCATGTTCAGCAGTATTTTTTTTTGTTGTTTTTTTGGCCGAGCACCAGGTAATGGTGTTTTCACCAGGAGCCGCTTATGTATGCGAATGGATTTTACTGTAAGGAATCTTTTTACTTCTATACGTACACATGCTATGAAGTTTAGCATACGTACTTTATGCTACAGTTAGGTGCAAATTCTCTGTAACTTTAGTCTAGTTGTGGTGGCCTGCCTTTGGTTTGCATGCTTGGTACCACTTGCAAAATGTAGGAGTGAAGGAACTTCGGCATTCCAGGAATGTTTCTTTTCCACATCAGAATAAAATCAAACTTCAGATCTTTTTGTAGAGCGAGACACTAAATAGCTAATATCCTGGTGGTCTGGCCACTGAGCAGAAGTGTGGTCGGGTCCTTGATCTGTCATTCTTCCTCTGCTCAGAAACTCCATCTGGGGTGTGAAACACTTCACAGAAGGAAGCTGTTTCGTTTGCAATGATTTGCTGCTTTTCCATTTAAAAAAAAGTCAATTTTTTAATGGTTCTGCTATGTGTCATCCATCTTCCTATTGATCTGCTCTGCTCTTAATGAGATCAAAACGTACTGGGTCGTATCAGAACTTGCCCAGCTCGGTATTGTGTTTCCAAGGATACTTAAGGAAAAGTGAAAGAACAGAGTAAACATGCAGTGAGGCTTTCCGCTGAGTGCTTTGTCTTTCACAATTTTAAGACTTCCTGAAGCAGAAGTGATAGTTCAGTATTAATAGCTTTTGATGAGGTTTTTTTCTTCTGCTTAATTTAACCTATTGCTTTTTAAATCCATGCAAGCTTTCAATATCTTTACAGCGAGAAGCTCCACCAATTGCCTGTGTGCTGTGTGAATAAGCACTCCTTCCTTTTTATGTGTGTGATTTACTATTTTTTTTTTTTAAATTTGCTACTTGTCAATTCATCTTCTAGCTGCCTTGTTTGAGAGGAGACAGAGCCTCTATGTGTGTCTAGTCTGAAACAAAAGCTAACCTACTGTTAGCTGCCAATTTGAGAAGTATGGCTAATATGGCATTCTAGCAGTACAGTTCCCGGGAGGAAAACTCTCACATGCAATAAGCAGCAAGCATCAGTAAGTAAATTCAGGGGATGAAAATGAAATGATGTTTTGCTAACCTCCGTCATCCTTTTCTATGGAAACTCTTGGCTCCCCGTTTGCAGCGTGCTGAAGGGAGCAGCCCGGTGAAAGGACTGCTGTTTTCTTGTTTTGTTCTTGGCAAGCCTGCACAGGGAGGGTGGCAAACGACTCCCCTCTGTAGTTGCAGGGTCTCGCTAGCCTCATTAGCTACCGTTGGGTGATTAGTCCCCCGTACGGAAGTCTGGATTTGTTTGGAAGAAAAGCTGTCGTGTCACACAACAGGCAGGGTATTGACAGCTACAGTTCCCTGTCGCCTGTGCTGAGCAGGGCACATTCACAGGCCTGTGAATGATAATAGTGTCCCAGTGCTGCCTCTCTCTAGATGTTTTTCCCACAGAGAGTGACTTCCTTTGTGTCCACTGAGGAAGTTTATTTTTGCTTAGGAAACGCTAATGGCTATCTAGCAAAAGCTCTTGTAAACAGCTGTAACTTGCCTACTGTATCTGGCATTCAGTCTAGCGCTTTTTGTAGCGAGTCAGCCCTCCGAGGGACAGAAAGATAGTCAGTGTGCTTGGAGTAATGACGGACTGTCACTTGAAAAAAAAATCCTGATTTCTTTTGTTTAGCAACTGGAGGGAGGATGTTAAGCTGTAGGCAGCCTGCCTCTCTCAGTGGCTCAAAGAGCAGCAGCTGCTGAAATTAAATGAGAGTGCCAATAGCCCCGAGAGCCATGATTTTGGATATATTTGTGGCAGGAATTCTCTTTCTGCTTCTGAATTCTCCCTACAGAGTTGTCCCTGGACTCCTAAGGGATGCCGTACTTGCAAAAAGCACTTCCTAGTTATAGGAGAAGTAAGTACTTCATAATATTTTTCCCTAGGCCAGTCTTGAAGATGATTGTCTTAAAAGAGCTCTGGCTGATAGAATGAGATTATTTTATCTGCTATAATAGCACAAACAAAGTGATGCTGGTGATTGACAGTGAGCTAATGTCCAGCTGTGGGAGAGGAAGAAGTCTGTGAATCCTTGCATGCTCTTTTATGCCGTGTTTACACGGAGCTAGGAAATAACCAGGATTGCGCAGCAGTAAAATCAGCAAACTGATGCCAGTTCTCGAAAAGACTAATGTGCAGCGCTTCCAGTCTGTGGTTTTTATTACTGACTGAAGTAAGTCGATCTGCGTAGGATGTAAGCGAGGCTTGATAAACACCTCAGTCCACCAGGATGCTTTTCTGAGAGCCAATTTTATGGAACCAGGCCGTCATGTAGGTATACTAGCGTGTGTTTTAGAAGTAAGCAGGGAATGAAGGTGAGGATCTGTTCCGAACAAAAATAAAAGCCTGAAGCCAATACAACTTACCAGGTCTTTGGTCATGACTGAGCTGAGTCCATCTCAGGGGTTCCACTTAAGAATCTCTCCCAAGTATGTAATTAGTCTTTACTCTTTTGGGCTGGCTGCTATTGATCTGTCTGTTTACCGTTACATGACCCTTGAAAGGGGAAGTACAACTATTTAACAGAAATCTGCCTCCCCGGAAAGGCTGATAAGGTGTGAGCTGTCGTCTTCTACTTCCAGAGCTGGCCAGCTAGAGAACTGAAATGTGTGTTGGCCTAGCTCGGTCTCTGTTCCTTCTGTTGGTATTGGCACTGAAACGATCTGTGTTTGAACAGCACGGTGTTTTGGGATCAGGTCTTTTAGCAGTAACTGCAAAGTCAACGTTCTGCAGATATGTTGGAACTCAGAGGAGTTTGCAGTAGGATTGGGTATCTTGGTTCATCATCACTGACTCTATATAAGGTCATCTCAAGCATACCAGGCTCTCCAAATCGTTCGTTTTTTGCAGTTCATCTCTCCTTTCCTCTTAACTTTTGTTTCTGCCAAGAAAGTATCTTTATGAGCACACTGAGGTGAGTAAAGAGGAGAGCTGTATGCCACGTAGGTAAGATATGTATTTCTTTCCCTGATGTACTAGTAAGGCTTTGTCCAAAGTAGGCTCTCTTCTCTTTAATGCTGTTAGTGTAGAAAATAGGCTGTTTCCATCCCAGTGTCTCTCCTGGAAAATAAGTGGGCTTTTTCAAACTCAGCTGCTACAGAAATGTGAGACAGCCGCTTGTCAAGTGACAGCAGGACTGTGCTCAAAAAATCGGTCTATTTACTTCTCTGTGCTTCCCCTGACCAGGCTTCAAACCTGTCCTTCAAAAAACTTTTCTTTCCCCACAGTAAGGAGATAGTGAAAGAAAATGCGTGCTTAGGAGCAAAGCAATGCAGCAGGCAGAGCTTTTGTGCCAGAGTCAGACTACAAAACTAAGGCTGAGTCTGTTGTGTGAGGATGATGCAGGCAGTATGGCTTTTTTTTTGTGTGCCATGTCCTTGACTGACTTTTCTACTCTCTAGCTTTTAGCTCTTCAGTCTATGAATGACTGCCTTACAGCGATTGTGTATATTGAATGTGTGAAGTGTTTCTGGGATCTTTGAGTTGAGTGCAAATTAAGTTCACTTTATCCAACTGCGGGAGAAAACAAAGTGGTCATGGGGCAAAGTCTTTTTGTCTCTCCGACAGTTTTTTGCTCAGCCAGAGTGGATTGTTAGCTAATGCTGGGAGAGGCTGACATTGGAACTTCAGCCAGAACTCCCGCAGAATTTGTCTTAATTAAAAATAATGATGATTTAAAAAAAAAAAAATCTAGCCCTTAAGGTTGTGGAGAAAATAATTCATGTTTGTGGGGCAAGTAACTGTGTTTTGCTGAGTCTGCAGGCAGGTGGCTCCAGCTTTACTACCAGCAAAAGACAGCAAGTAACGTCCCATCTGCCTAAACTGGACAAGAGTTACACCCACGTCACGTAACTGCATCTTAGACCATGAGCTGTGGGGCTCTGGAACCTGGGGTTATTTATTGCTAAAGAAAGAGTTAATGGCGTTACGTACAGCTTTCAGGAGATCCTAAGTCTAGTTCCATCTCATCCATTCCTGCAGCTTGTCTGTATTTATTTTGGCAGTTAGAGAGCTGCTGAAATAGTCAAGAAAAAAGATGGGGCTCACACAGGGAGCTGCTCTAGCAGCACCCCTCTCTTTTTTTCCTGCAAGCATGGGAGGCGTTTGGACTTCTGACAGCAGCATTGTTCTGGGATTGTTTGAAGAAAAAACTTGTATTTTGTTAACTTCTGGAGAGTTACCTCAGTCCTTCTGCTGGCATAGGGTTTTTTAATCCAACCAGTGTGCATGTAACATCGCATAGTGAAGCTCGACGAGATAACTTGTTCAAAGTCGTAGTGCCCAGCACAGAGTGTGTCTCGTAAACGGAGAATACGTGTTTAATCAGGCTTCGGCAATACTCTGCGTGTCACAGAACTGTTAAGTCTATATCTGCCTTTTTTTTTCCAGGCAGCTGTAAAATACATTTATTTAATACTAAAAGGCCTGAGCTAATTTATTTTATTACCTTCATTACCAAACAATAAAGATGCGCTGTCCAACCCAAACATAATTAAAGTTGGCAGGACTTCAGTTTTGTTGCAGCAGTGTTATTGTTTGTGGGTTTACACGTCGCCTCCTTGATTGCTTTCTGCCAGAGTTTATTTAACTCCCTTGGCCTGGTTTTGATAAGCCAGTCTGACTGGTTGGACCTTGCGTGAGTGCGAAGAAGGGAAGTTCTCTTGGCTTTTAAGCCTGCTTCTGAGAGGGAGCAATTAGGACAAAGCGTAGCACTGGCTTGCTAAATGCAAGTTCATCTTGTGCCTCTGCTGCTGCCCGGTCACCCCGTTGGCATTAACCCACTGGGCACTGAGTTGCATCTAGCTGATGGTAAATGCACATTTACTAAAGCTCGTGGTTTGGGGAAAGATGTAAATGGTTACAGAGAAGACGTCAGCAACAGTCATACTAATTTGGGTAGTTACAGAGTATAGATTGGCTGTTTCACCCTTCTAGTTTGGGGAGTTTGTGCAAAATTGAAGCAGAGAGTTTGCGGCCCCACAGTTCAGAAGGAGCAAAACTCCAGTTTGGCAGCCCGCTGTTTCAGGTTAGCAGAGGATGCGTCCCATCAAACTGTTTGGAGAGATTCTGACCTCGGGTCACTCATTCCAAGTCCTCCCTCAAGCTTGAAAAACAAGACCTGATGAAGTAGCAAAAATATGAATGGCAAAGCGGCAGAGCCGAGCCTTGCGTGACTCTGGAGGCTGAGAGGGTGTGTGAACACAGGGCAGGTGCGTGACTAGTGTGACGGGTTTAGGATTATTAGTGGCTCATGACTCCAAACGTTCAGCGGCTGCTATCAGGAGTCTGAAATGACTTTGATAATGTGCACGCTTGCATGTGTGCTGCATGTAATGAAAGACTATTAGCGGAGGGAGCTTAATTGGCGGTTAGCATGCAAGGTCAAGTGTTTGAACACGTTTGGGCCCTCTGTATCTGCAAAGCGCTAGCCGGTGAGTTCAGAAATGAAGGCTAGAAGGATTCAGCAGGATCTACTCCACACTGTTTTACTGTTACCTTGCAGGAATACCTCCGATTTGACTCTGAAAACCTCAAGATGTACAAAACCTGCCATTTCCTTCATAGCTTGACTTAGTGGTTTGTGACTGGGGCACCCTGAGGAAATACGGCAGTACAAATAATTCCTTGCAATTAAAATACATGCTGCTTTTCGCATTTGAATGTAGCACTTGCTTGTTGCAACTGGTTCTTGTTATGCTGTTTTCTCTGCAAAAGAACCCGAGCCCGCGAGTAACTGTTAGATTTCCTCTGCGAGCGGATGTGTACGTTGTGGCTGTTCCCCTTTGAGCTCGTATCGCTGCAGAGCATTTTCACTGAGCCATGTCATGTTCCCACGACTCTTTTCCATTAGCGCAGGCGGTCCGAGCCCTGCCGTGCTGCTCGGCGCTGGGCTGCGGCGAGCACCCAGGTGGCTGCCGTCACCCCGAGTTGAGCGGCTGATGGGAGTGCGAGGGGGAGTCGGGGCTGCTGACCGTTGAACACCGCAGAAGCAAAGTGTGCTGATGGAAGGACCGAGCTCACGCTTTGGCCTGACATTTGGCATCGTGCCTGAGCCGTAGCAGGAGCTGGTCTGAGTCCTGGACCTTTTTTGACCCATTGTGCCTGACTCCCATGCACCTCACCTGCCTGTCACGCAGAGTAGGAACTAACAGTGTATTTCCCAGTAAATTCACGGAGCCCTTGCTCAGCCGGACTCTGCTGGGGTTGCTTGTTTAGCTGGGAGCAGTGCTTATGAATGATGTGAACAAAAGGAGCTGAGAGCTGCTCTTGCTGGCAGCTGTGCTCCAGCTATGTGGCCGTTCCATGTAGGGGGGAATTAATCTGTGCTGTATCTTAGCTGGGAGACAGTTAAGGATATCCATGCCTTGCAGGAGGATGTTTCAAGGGAAGACTACCACGTGTTTCTGATTATGCATAGGTGCGAATCCTCAAACACCGGGCGAAGGGGCTTGGACATGAGAATTATTTTGGAGAAAAGTTAGAATAAAGAGGCAGATTTCTGTGGCTGAAGATATTCAGGGATATCTTGCTGGCTGCTGCAGCAGTTTTCTCACCTGTCGCTGATGTTTTTCACTTCTTTCTCCATACACCATGAGTAATTATTTTCAGTTTCCTTGTCCTCCACAATTTAACACCCTGTCAAAAAATTGCTGTGGCTCCCCTCAGAGCAAGCTGCCCTTTGGTGGCAAGGAATCCTCGGTATTTATTTTCAGGAGAGTTTACAGGTGTTACTGCAGGCTTTATTTCTGTGAAATCATTGCCTGCTTGGAGAAGGAAAGGATAAAGAGTCAGCCAGAACAGTTATTCAGGTTTGTGTTTCTCTTACCTGCAGATTGCAGGCAAGCTTGCTGTAGAAGAGAGTGGGGAGGATTGTATTGATGCCTACTGCAGGCGCTGTTCTCAGCGCTTAACAAAACCTCTCTTGTTTGTTTTCCCTTGATCCACATGCTGGAGCATTTCCTGGCTCGCAGACCAAGCTGTCAAAAACGTCTGAGAAGTATTTTTCTACAGACTTTATTCTTTCAGCCTCATCATACCCCTGCTGCCTCAGCGTGGCGTGATTCAGCTTTTGTGTCTGAAGCCAGCCCTTCTGGCACGCCACAGCTCAGGTGGTGGGACGTCTTGTTTTGCTGCGATATGTGGGTTAGGGGCTGGAAGTTTGGGGCTGGTCACTACCGATGTCAGGAAGCGTAACGCATCCAGGCTTTTTTGGTGGGGAATATCTGGTTCACAGCTTCTCTTCTGACTTTCACAGTGATTAGGAACGCTTACATGTGTTTGGGCATGGGTGTGGGTTAAAGCACTGGTGGCCTGGAGACCATTAAGAAAGAACTTAATATTCAATCTGTAAGCCAAAAAGGCCTTCTCAGTCCACGTGTAGCTAAAATTGCCAGCTGCCTGCTGAATTTTTTGTGGCAAAGCGTATTATTTCAAACCCAGCGGTTGTGTTTTAGCTGTCACTGCTTCACTCGAACAGAGTAATCTGACTCTGATGCACTAGTTTGGATTCATTTGACGGTCTCGGAAGGAACCTGGGTTACTGAGTTGAGCAGACCCTTGGTAACAGCTAATAAGCCTTTTCACTGTCATCATTTCTAAGTGCTGTCATATAAAACCTTACCGGTCTGCAGCATTCTGAAAAAAAATCTCTGATGATAACCGTTTCTATCTTCCTCCCTCCCCTCTCTTTGAACCCTAGACTCCGGGCTGGTCGTTCCAAGCGTGTCTTACGAGCTTCACAAAAAGCTGCTCTCGGTTGCTGAGAAGCACGGGCTGACTCTGGAGCGCAGGCTGGAGATGACAGGAGTGTGTGCGAGTCAGATGGCCCTGAGCCTCCTTGGGGGACCCAACAGGTAAAGCTGTTCCCTTTTGCTCCGCTGTGGGTTTTCCCCCCCCTCTAAGCAGAGCTCAGCTTATCTTGTTCTGCTAAGTGGGGTTGAGGTAAAAGAGGTGGAGAGGTTACCTTTGAGGTCAATGTAATGTGGATGCCTGCTGCCGCTTGCATTAGTCCCTGGGTGCTCCTGCAGCTGGAGGCAGCTGTTGCCTCTCTGCCTTCCTTGCTTCTAAAAGAAAAAACTCATCCTGATGCCATGCAGACCTGTGTGGTTGCTCATGCATCAGCCTGTTTCTAAATAATCACGAAAACAAGGATGAGGCTCAGGCTCTTGAAGTGGGAGGAAGCCTTACAGTAGGTTTCCATGCTCACACTGCTTTTTTCCTCTCTCGGCTCTCTAGGAAAGCGCTGGCTGAACATACCATCTTGGATGAATGACTTACTAAGGGCTGCTTTTTGGCTCCCGTGTCCCAAAAGCAGAAGTGTCTCTTGAGTCAAAGACAAAACAGACAAAGCTGAGATTTTTCTCTCCACTTACTGAGAATTTTGTCAGGGAATTCAGCTTTGCACAAGTGTAGCCCAAGGCAGATTAAACCACTGCAGAATTTCTGGCACGTTACTCCTTTTTGCAAATAAGTAAACCTTTCCTTTGTTGTTTTTACGTATTACAGTTTAATGGCATTAATAAAAGCAAAAGTCAACTCATGAAAGCAAAGTGCTGCTTAGCTTTTCACAATGCTAAATTAGCTTTCAGGCATCTACACCTAAACAGAGAACATCCTGCTCTTTTGGAGGGCCCACGTTGCTAGCAGGTTTGGAGTGCGCTTACTGCTCTTCCCATGAATATATGTGCTGACTCTTGAAGAGGTCTGCTCTGTGCCTGCACTTGCCGTAGTTGTGGATGTGGGCAGACAATTGCACGTGTATTTTTATGTTGTTGATAGATGCTCCAAATTATTTGCTCTTGAAATGGAAGGCAAGCCCTAACAGCCTCCACCTGTTCATGCAGTAGTACTTACCTGCAGCCCAGGACCTGATCATTTGGTTGAAAGCAGTAAGTGATGACATACCAGCCAGCACTGACCCTATCAGCTGAAAATCCTACTCTAAGCCACCCTTGATGGCTTGCAGACCGTTTAAATAAATCAGCTTTATTTTGCAGTTGACGAGGCTTAGGGAGTAGAAATTAGTTTTTCTTCTTTTTTTTTTTTAACTGTGGCTCTGCTGCTGGACTAAATCACCCCATATTTTTAAGATTGTATAGTTAGCATTCCTCTAAAATCAGAGGGACAGAGAGGAAGAGGCTCCTAAAAGTGAAAATGCACTGGATTCAGGTTTGCTACGTGAGCAGTGAACATACCCCCTCCTTTGAAAGTACGGGTTGGCTTCGTGACGAGCCAGGATAGACTGGGACCTTGCGCTCTCTGCTGCGGCTGCGAGGAAGTCTTGAAGGGAACCTGCAAGCAGAGCAGCTCTCTAGTGTCAGCGCTACAAAAGGATGTGGGTTCCTTCTCGGAGGCAACGGAAGATTTGCAAAACACCTGTAAATTTGCCTTTTACGGATTTTTTTTCTTTCTCTTACAGGAAGAAGGTAAGGGATTCTTGAGTTTATTAAGTCCCCTTTTGTCTGCGTTTTAGGCTGAACCCGAAGAACGTGCATCAGCGGCCCACGGTAGCCCTGCTGTGCGGCCCCCACGTGAAGGGGGCCCAGGGGATCAGCTGTGGACGGCACCTCTCCAACCATGACGTCCACGTCATCCTTTTCCTACCCAACTTTGTCAAGATGCTGGAATCCATCACCAACGAGCTGAACCTTTTCAGCAAGACGCAAGGCCAGCAAGTCTCCAGCGTCAAAGGTGAGTGAGTGAGGAGCCAGTCTTTTCTCCGCCATCCTCGCGCCTCGCAGAGACCTGTGCTGCTCAGCTCCCCAGTGCCTGCCCGGTCTGGTGGCACCATCTAGTGGCACTGTCACCGGTCGGAGGCTGGCGGGACAGCAAAGACTCGAGAGGCTCAACAGCGGAGCAGTTGTGCTGGTACAGATGTTTCCTGTATGAACAAATACGGAAGAGCTGCTGTATGGATCTGAGTCAGACCAGCCGCGCTCTGAGGATAAGGGCCTGCCTTGTTCAGCGGATCGAAACTGCAAGTAAACGAGCACCCAACTGCTGCTTCAAACCAGACAGCTTTGCTGAACTAGTCCCAGCGGCTGTCAAAATTCAGATCTCTTAGCGTGCCCTAGAATAAACCGATGCTCCATCTTCTGTGAGAGAGCTGGCTTCTGTTTGTTATTTCACCAGCGGTATTTTCAAACTTGTTTCATTTAAACTTACCGGGAGAAACGAACCCGGGAATTAGGGCACTGTGCAATGTTTTGTGTTGTGCCAGAGAGCACAGAGCTGAGCTACTTGCCTGTTACAAAAGATTATAAAAGATTTTGCACTGAGGGCTTTGTGGTCCGTCAGGTAAGGGGAATGCAGCAGGTGTGGTACGGAGCAGGTGAGTGCAGTGAGACCCAAGCACACAAGCTGCCTTGCCATAGCAGAGGTAGTCAGCGTGTTTCAGAAAAATAGACCTTTTTATCGAATTGCAGAATGTAAAATGATCCTTTTATAATGGAGAGAGAGCACCACTGCTTCCCTGGGCTGCCTGGACTGGTGAGCCAGCTCAGCGGCGGCATCTGGGGCTGCTCAAGTGCTGACCGCTTGATGAGATTTTGTACCTGGGAGTCTGTGAACGTTCTCCACAGTGCTAAAGAGCTTTTAAATTATCAGTGTTGGTGTCTTTTGCAGAAGGACAGCAATAACAACAGGTAAGGCCAGACTGTCTGCTGTGAAACTGTGGGTGCTGGAGGGGAAAAAAATGAAATGTCTGCTGGCAGTGCAGGGCGGGACGGCACTGAGCCTCAGTTCGTGGTTTCAGGCTGGACCTCAGCACTAAGCGGTGTTTGTGTTTCTTTCAGATCTCCCGGATACCCCTGTTGACCTAGTGATCAACTGCCTGGATTGTCATGAAAATGCCTTTTTGAGAGATCAGCCTTGGTACAAAGCGGTTGTGGACTGGGCCAACCAGAACCGGGCACCCGTCCTCAGCATAGACCCTCCAATAAACGAAATGGAACAGGGCATCGACGCCAAGTGGTCGCTGGCCTTGGGCCTGCCCCTGCCCCTGGGCGAGAGGGCAGGGCGCGTGTACCTCTGTGACATTGGCATTCCCCAGAAGGTCTTTCAAGAAGTGGGAATAAACTACCACTCGCCCTTTGGCTGCAAATTCGTCATCCCCCTGCACTCCACTTAGAGCCCATCTGGCTGCACGGCTCTGAAGGGAGAGAAGAGAGAAGGAGGAGATCTGTCAAATAAGCTATCCAGTGGATCCTGACTAGTAAACTCGTGACGCCTTAAGGATGTGAAGTTCTGGAGAGTTTTCCTTCCAGAAAAAACATTGTGTATTTAAAAAAAAAAAAAAGAATAATCGTAAAATGAAACAAAAAAAGAGGGAAGCGAATGTTCCTGCAAAGCTATTTTCATTCTCTTGTGCCATTGTGTGAAGGAACACGCAGGAAGATGGTGTCTGTCCCCGGCGAAGGCGGCGGCTGCTGCTGCCCAGGCCCGGCCGGGGGGCTGTTTAACGAGGGGGTGTACGTGGAGGTGGTACAAGTTGACGGGTGGTTTGGAGATTTGAGATGTGTTTCTGTCCTTCTGGGTGGATGGACCCAGCAAGGGTGCCCCGGTAGGAACAGCACCCCTTGATTGTGTAGAAATACCTTCTGTTGCAGTCGTACCGGGAGGGAGGATTTGGTTTCGTTCCGTTGTTCTTTTTGATTTCCCCCTTCCCTGTTTTATGTTCCTGAAGGCAGTTATAGCTCGCTCTCCCTCCTGGACCCTCCAGCCCCTTGAGGAGAGCGTTCCCTCTTCGGAAAGTTTGTGTCAAGAGCCAGAAGCTCTCAGGTTGCCCACGCTGCGGGAAGACCGATGTCCTCAGCTAGGCCTTACTTGCTTATATACTTGGCTTTTTGTTTGTTTGCTTAGTGGGCGAAGCCCAGGTTTATGGGACCGAGGTGTGTTTTGGAAAAAAAACTTTTCCAGGATATTTGTTTGGGGTTTTTTTTGTCTTGTCTTCTTTCTGGCACAGTGAGTGGCTGAATCAGGGAAAGGCTAGCGAAGCAGGGCAGCATCACTCCAAGTTTGTTGCCTGGTGTATGGTGCGGGTGATGTTTGGGTGAGTTCCCCCGGTGCTTCCAAGTATCCCTCCTACTCTCAATGTGGTTTGGGAAGTAGGTCACGGATCCGTTCCTTCCCTTTGGGCTGGAAGCCTGCGTATGGGGTGGGCCTGTGCGCTGGGAGCCAGCTTGAGGAAGGGCTTAGGTCCTCAGCTCACGCGGTTCTGTTTGCCTGCAGGAGACGGCATGGTGAGAGCTGCTGCCCCCCTGGGGGGGTACGGCAGGAGGTTCTTGTCTGAATTACCGTAGGGGATCTGCCCCCGGTTGCTCTAACTGCTCTTGTGCTGCCAGGAAGCGTCGGCTTATCTTTTCCTGCGTTCATTTTGTTGGGCCAGCGGAGCCTTTGGTGCAGTGCCTAGAGCAGGGACAAGCTGAGAATCCATCACGCTGGCTCTGCCGGCGCTCTCTGAAGGCTTTGCACCCGGTAGCTGACCCAGGGAAGGGCTGAGCCTGGAGTGAGGCAGAAGGCACTGTCAGGGCGAGCTCTTCCTTCGGAGGAACCGGGCAGGGGCCCTGTTCTGGCAGAGAGGTGCTCGGCTCCCTGCTTGCCCACGATGCCGTGAGCGTGGGCAGTGCTTGAAGCTCTGCCGCTCTTCTGGTACCTTACCCGTCCCCAGAGCTCCTGCAGGTGCCTAAACCTTGCACAGGCCCTGTTCTGGCAGCTGGGAGAGCTTCAGAGCTTCCAACGGAGCCTTTTCTCCAGGGGAGCGGGATCCCTTCTGAGGCTGAAGCACGGGGACCTGTGGAAATGGTCACCTGCTGCGGTAGCTGCTCTGTCACTGTGCTCTGCTGAGCAGGTAGAGCCCCACTCAGAGCACCAGTGGGTCAATAGGTTTGCTGAGTGGTGAGGATTTACGGAGCAGGCACTTAGCTTTCATCTGCTTAGAACAACGGCCAAGTGTATCAAAGGAAGAGGGAAGAGACTTCCCTGGTTGAAAAGAAGCAATTGAGTAATTAATATTGCCTGGAATATTGCCTGGAAGTATGGAGGGACAGGGCAAGACCCAGCCCCTAAGGACAGGAGGCTGGCGAGCGCTGGGCTCACCCCTGCAGCTGCCTGAGGTCTCTTCCCCTGCCAAACCGCCTGCACCTCGCCGGATCTACTTCAGCAGGACGAGGGGCTCTGCCCCTCGCGGTGTCTGGACCCCTGGTTCCCCTGAGCTTCTTTCCCCGCTGAGGGCTGGACGACTGAACCCCGTCCGCCGGCTTATGCCGAGTGGCCCTTAGCGCTCGATGACTTGTCAGTGCTGCGACGGGGTGTAGCTCTGCCCTCGAGCGGTTCCTTTCCCGGAGAAAGGGCAGAGCCAAAGCACCTACTCCTCAGGTGAGCCATGTTTCAGCTAGAACTGCAGTGGCATTTAACAAGCTGCGGTTCTGACTCGGCTGCGCTGGGAAGGGATAGCAATGCGATTGGTTGTTTAAAATACAAATGCGAGGCTTCCTTCCGCCTTTCTTGTTTCTTTGGCTGTTTCAGCTTCATCTTAATCTTTAGCCAGGCAGAGGGGCAGCGGCTGCGTTGAAAAGGTGGACGACCGTCCCTTGGCTGTTGCTGTAGTACAGTGTTAGCTTTAGTCCCCTTATTTTCACTTCCCTTGCTCGAGACACTCGCTGAGAGAACTTGCTGTTTCAATTTCTGCTTTCCTTGAACCAGGCCGTGGGCTCTTCTTGCCCTTTCTGGGTTTGGCTATTAAACTGTAGATTGTACGCACTGAGCAGTTAACAGTGTAAAAATATTCAAGAGATATTCATCACAGGGTCCTTTTCTGCCTCTACGCTGCTGTGCCACTGGCTGAAGTTGGGTCAGGAACCAGGTCAGGATGTTTTGGCAGAGACGGCAGCTGGGATCAGGCCCGTAGAGCTCCAGGAAGCACCAAGGCCCTGTGCAGCAATAGGGTTCCCCAGGTTTAAGCAAAAAAAAAAAAAAAAAATAGTAATAATAATAAAGCGAGCAGCGTTGCACAACAGGAGGGTACAAACCCTCGCATAAGGAAAGGGCAGAGCGTTCGGGGCACAGCAGGCAGCTTGGGGCTGTGTTTAGCACAGTTAAACTTCAGGGTGTGCTCACTTTCTGGAGAGGAGAGTAGATTGGGGTATTTGGCTCTACTTTCCCTCAGATACAAAGGCTTACTTGAGGTACCGGCCTCACCCACATGAAAAGCATCTTCTGTGCAGGTGTGAGCTCTTCTGGAGCACTCAGGTGACCCAGAAAGGGCTCTGGGTCCCTTCTTCTCCCCCTTCCCCTGCGTTGCCAGAGTTAATTCAAAGAACGGAACACTTTTTTTTTTTTTTAATCTGTGTTTGAGAGGGTTTTTACCCCCAACCTTAACCACCATCATAGGAACTGCCCGCGAGTGTTGCTCTGGTCACTAACATGTGAAGATCAGTGCACTATGTTGCTGCTTGATTATTCCATTTGTGACCTAATGTTTGTAACAACTAATTCCTGCCGCTACTGGGGGATGGCCTGAAATAAAGTGCAACTATTCACGTGTGCTATTCGTGTGCAGCTATTTATTTGTCCGCTGTCATTCTAGAGCCTGACTGCGCAGCCGGAACAAGCCTTCCTGCTGCTCGGTGCTGTTCAGAGGGTCAAGGGCAGAGACGAGGGAGAGCTCAGTCCGCTCTCCCTCACTTTTTTGCCCTCCAGTGAAGCACAGATTCCTGCTGCTTGGTTTCCAGTTAATTTTTTCGACACCTCCATCTTCCTTTGCAGAAAAGGCAAAGCTGGGAGCAAGAGAACCCTACACCTGCCTACAAGGGAAGTATCAAACAATAAGAAACACTTTATTTTAACTTTACAACATATAAATAGACAAATCTGTGCTTTCCAATGTAGCTTTTCTTCCCCTCCCCTCACCAGGGTCCTTATCGCAGTGCCCCAGCCCCTCCGAACTTGGAGAGAAGAGAGCAAGCGGGGCCGAACTGCAGAGGCTAGACCGATCCCGTATGTACAGATCTAGCTGTCATCTGCTCAGGTCCCGGCTGGCGCCTCGGCCGCACAACATCCTTTCCTCTGCGGAGAGGCCAGCAAAGAAGGGATGCAGGAGGGCTTCCGAGAACGTGATCCGCCGGGAAGGGTCGAATTCTAACATCCTCCTCATCAAGTCAAAGAGCTGCGCGTGCTCCAGCGAGTCGTGCAGCATGTATGTCTGAAAGAGAAGGGCGGGGGGGACAGAGAGAAGGGTGTAGCACGCTGGAAGGGCAGGGACTGGGCCCTAGGCCCTAGTTTTGGGATATTCAGCGAGGTAACGGCCGCCTCCGATCCTGCAGTACAGCGTCCCTCCACATCCCTGGTACCTGGCCTGCTTCAGCCAGTCCAATAAACTTCTCTTACTGGCTTTTTACCAGTAAAGCCAGTCATGAAGGGAAACTCCCATCCCTAAGCCTCGCACTGCTGCTCCGGGGAAGGGAACCGTACAGCGATTCGGCCTCGCAACGCCACCAGTCCTCTACCAGCTGCAAAGCAGCACCTACCCGCAGGGGCTTGCAGTTCTCTTGGACGTATCTCCCATCGGACGTGTTCTCATCCCATACCAGGTTCCCGTTGTGGAAGTATTTTTGCTTCCTGCAAAGGAAAGGTGGTGTTCAGTAAGAGACCAGGTGTGAGGACAGAGAATGGGTATCCCGAGTTTGGGAAGAGGTTCTTACCGAGTTTTGTGGATCATGTGAGATGGAATTGGCCCGAGGATTTTTTCCATCATGACAAGATGCTCACGATTCTCATGGGTCTGCAAAGGAAAAGAGCAATGGTGGGTTACTCGGAGATCTGACAACAAAAGGGTTGTCCCCCATACAAGTACAGGGGGAGAAGAGACCAGCCTCTGTCAGGAATGACACAGCTCCTGTCCATCTCCGCTTCCTCTCCCGATTTTTCTATTCTACACAGGCACAGTGAAGAAACCAAAAGCGAGCCAAACCTTGTCCTTCTAGCAAGACACGAGTCCTCAAACTGTGAGTTTTCCTGGGCTTATTTTCAAACTTCTGATTTTAGTGCCTGATCCGCGTTCCCCTTCCCTTCACATTAAAGATTCTTAGGGTACAACGCCTCTTGCAAGAATCATACCTGGAAGAGCGTGAAGCCGCGGTAATACTCAAACAGAATGCAGCCGGTACTCCAGACATCGCATGGCTGTGCCCAGCCCAGCTCTGCAAAGAAACTCAAGTCAACTTCACGCTCCCAACAAGTCCCACCAGATTCCTATTAGTTCCTTGTTGAAACTGCAGGGATTGCACGAAGACAGACCCAGTAGTTATCTGTGCGCTTTCTGGTGCTGCATGCTGGCAAGCGGACTGTCAAGCCCCCCCTAAATGCTTCTGTTCCAGCTTACGCTGACTCCATGTTCCCCTGGAGCCAATTTGAGGACCTCCCGAGTCTCACAGGCACTCCATGTCAAGGGCCTGCACTGTCCATGAATACCTTCCATACAATCTTGGAACCTTGGGACCACTGAGGTGGTGTTGCAGCAACGCATGGAACAGGTTGTCCCCAAGAACCGGACTGCTCTCAAGCTGGTTTTCATCATCCTACAGTATCCCTGGGCCAACTGTTCTCCTCCGCCTATCTGGGACTCCCAAAACCCCAGCAGTACTCACCCAGAATCACTTCTGGTGGACGGTAGTGCCGGGTAGCCACGATAGTGGTGTGGTGCTCGTGATCAAAGGTGGCGCTTCCAAAGTCTGCCACACGGATGCTGGTGTTCCGAATGGATTTCTCCTCGCAGCTCTGCAAGCAAACAAGAAGTCCTCAGTGCTTCCAACAGCCGGTTCGGGATTAAGCTAGGCGGTGAGAGGAGCCCTCTGACCCTGGAACCGCCACGTCTGCGCTACTGATCAGAAGGATTGTAACTATGAAGCTCTTGAGCTCTTTACATCTCAGATCAGTGTTAGGGAAAGCTCCACTTCAGGGACTGGAGCCACTGAAGCAGTCTTGAGGCTTTTAGAAGACACAGGAGAAAGAAGAGGCCCGACTTCCAGTTTGTTCCTGCTAAACAGACTTTTAAGGCATGTACGGAACAGGGAAGATCCAACTTCTGCAGGGAGGGAAAGGCAGGCTGTTCCTGGTCTATTCACTTCTCTTTTGGACATAACCCACCTTTTTCTCGTTGTACAGAGTGTCAAAATCTGAGTTGACAAACAAGATGTTTTCTGGCTTCAGGTCAGTGTGAGTCAGCTGGTTGTCGTGTAAAACTGCACAGGTGGAGAAGAGGAGAGAGAAAAAATACACATCTAAGAACCACACGCTGAAGCAGCTGTACAACTCTGCCCAGCCAAGCGGCACGTTCAGCCAAGCCAGCTCCTTCCCAACGCGTTCCGGTAAGACATCGTCGCCTAGCGAGGCTGGCCCCGGGTGACTTACTTACATCTCAAGGCATGGCAGAGCTGGTAGGCCATGTGCCGGATCTGAGGGAGAGGGTATGGCTGGAAGTTATTCTCCTTCAGGAACTCGAAAGTGTTCTTGCCCAGAAGCTCAAAGGCAATGCACATGTGACCGTGGAAGTTGAACCAGTCTGACATGAGGACACACAAGCTGTGCAGAGAGAAAGACATGAGGATTACCCATGGTTCAGGGACTCGCCAGAACAGTCATTCTCCCTGTTTCTGGCTACTTCAGAAGCAGCTGGTGAGCAAAAGCTGTGAGCCAGCTGACTCAGAAGCACAGTAATCCCTCTATGAACACCAGAGGGACTCTCCCCCGCCCCACTTTGTTCAACCACCTTTAGATAAGAGATCTCCAATTCAAGTGGGACAAGGCAGCACGTGCTTCTTAGAAAAGCTTTGGTTAATTTTTCCTCACTATGACCTGGCATGTCAGTTGTTAAAGAGTTTTAAGTAACCAAGTGTTCAGCAGAACTAGAGACAGACTCTCTTCTTCCAAAATGCAGAGGACTGAGACAGGGTTTTGCCCGCACAGGAGGCAAGTAGCAGGTATTCCAGTCCTCAGCCCCGTGTTTCTTTGGGTATCGCCCAAGCAGACCGCTTGTCTGTAAGGACATGGTACTGACTACCCTAGAGTCTTGTAAAAACTTACAATTTGTTCTCCTTGTCCTTCTCTTTGATTTTTTTCAGGACATTAATTTCCAGCCTGGCTGCTTCTCGGTACTTTCCAACGTTTTTTATGATTTTCAGTGCCACCTGAGATTTGCCTCTGTAAGGGAAGAGACAAAAGGATGGAGTCAGAGAAAAAGCCTACCTACACACGTCCTCGGTCCACAGAGAGAGGGTACATCCCAGTTACTCCAGTCACGTTTTCATGTGTTAAAAGGCTTAGTCAAAGCTCTCAAGGTCTGCCAAAGATTTATGCTGCTTGACCAGTAGTTAATTTGAAGCGAAAGGCTACTGCTGGGTTAACACTCCAAAGAGAGCTGCAGACAGCTCTGTGAGCGCACCGTTTCCTGACACAGCAGTCCCTAAGGTCACTGCCACTCCAGGAGCCACCTCCCCTCTCCAACCGTGCCAGAGAGATTTCTGAGGAGGCAGGAGCTCCTATACTAAGCTGACCCCACGGCTCGGAGCCAGACAAAAGGTCAGGAAGAGACAGGGGTCAAGTGTAATCACAGGAAAGGTTAAAAAAAAAATAAATAGAGGAAGCACCCCAGCAGATTAAGAGGTCGCTTTCCCCAGCTGCCTGGCCCATCCCTCAGCCAGAGTTCACTGCAGTAGAACAGCCTGTGCCAAAGCCCTCAGCCACTGAACAAACTCCCCTGCTTCCCTTAAGACTCTGCGAAGTCAGGGTGGGGGGCTGAGGTATGAACCCGGCCCCTTTCCACTAGCTGTAAGAAATAACTTCTACTGTAGCGACAAGCGGAAGGTGACAACAGTTTGGTGCAGTGGGGTCCCAGGCAAAACCGGCAGCGTTAATCCTGCCACGCTTAGGAGCATCTGGGCTTGACGCACAAGGGACAGACAAGTTATCTGGAAGGGAAAGATGCTCACCTGGCGTGGTCCACGCACTCCACCACTTTGCCAAAAGTGCCTTCGCCAAGGCTGCCGACAATTTCATCTAGGAGAGAAAACAGGAGTGGATGTGAACTTCCGAGGCTTGGCGAGAGCTGAGGTCCTGCAATTTCACAGCAATAAAATGTCAAAGCAAAAAAACGTCTCTCGCTGCTACACTCTTTAAAACTCAAGTGTCTATTGTCTGCCTCAGGCAATTTACTGCTCAGTCCATTTATAAGCAATAAAACACTAGAGACCCCTCCAGTACAATACGAGAGATCTCGTCTAACACGGGGATAGAAAGTAGAGAGGTAAAGTTTTACGAAAGGTGGCTGTACATCGCTCTTGAAGCCAATCGCCGATCCTGCACACCAGGTGGCCTTCCTTGTCATCTTCCACGCTCCTGCTGCGCTTACTGCTCTGTTGGCTTCTCTGTACGCACCGCCCCCCGAAACGGCATACGACCAAGCGCGCACAGCGGGCAGTTCCGAGTGGCAGGATTGTGTTGTCATTCAAAGGTGGAGATGACGGTGCGGCGGTGGTTGGATTTTCCAGATCCCAGCATTTCATAAGGCACACAGCATATATAACGATAGGGATATTGCAAGGGACACGTCAAGACACAAAACTAACTTCAAAACAGAAAAGTAATCAACAGCTACAGGTATGTAAAGAAAAACTCGCTCATTAGCTACGGCCTCTGGTGCCGCCGCCTCTTAGGCAGGAAAATGCCCCCCTCTTCTCTGAAGGGAAGCAGCAGCTGGGAAGCTCCAGTGTTAAGGTGGCTTGGCTCGGCACCACCGTTCCCCACAGAGGAGCAGCTTCCTCGGCAGCACCCCAGGATGCTGCCAGAGGCACAAGAAGAAGGAGGGCTTTGCCAGAAGAACGTCATTTTCTCCGCTGGCAAACGTGACGAAGGGTATACAGGCTGTCAGTTTGGACAAGCTGTCCAGTAGAAGCCAGAGTAGCAGTTCTCCCTCTGCGCAGCCTGCTCTTTCGTACCTCGGTTAATAGACTGCCAGCTCCCCAGAGCCGCTGCCCTGCCCCGGCTACCAACCAGCCCTTCCCTTCGTGACAGAACCAACTACCACACTGATCCTACATCCATACGCCCATCAGGCTGCAAACAGACCTGGTGTTGCACATCGGCCTTAGGATGCAATTTTAAACCTGGGAGAACTTTAGGAACAGGACAGTTAAATTAATTCCCCAGGGAGCGTTTCACTCCACTTCAGGCATCCGCTAAAGGTAGGAGGTCACCTTCACCCCTGCTACTGCTAGCTTCTACTGGAAAACCAGCCGAACGTTCCTGAACGGACCCAGGGTCCACGAAGCAAGCTGTCCTAATTCCTGATCTTTTGCTATTCAGCCGTAAAAATAGTTACAATCTCTACAGCCAAAGAAATTAATACAAAGCTCTACTTTTCCATGCCCGAGCTTCTGTCAGGCTTCTCTTCTGTGCCCCTCACCCCCCCACCAGCTAGTCCAAAATAACGAGCTACAATCAAACCCCAAAAGGTCAGCTGAAACGGAGGAGAAAGTAGAGAGGACAGTTGAGACAGCTGTGAGACTTCAAAGGATTTCAATCACGCCAGCCCAAACCTGCACACCCTTATCATCGCTCGCACGCACACACGCAAACCGCACTGGAGCGTTTTCATCCTAACCCTGGCTCTTTCTAAAACTAAAATTAAAAAGTCAGCTGGAAAGAATTAAAAGGAGGAAAGCAACAGACCGTCAGAAGTTCCCAGCCGTGCAGATACCCGCTATAACTGCAGGGATCGGGACTCGGTCATTTAGTTGTAGTTACATTTAAAAGCAACAAACTTGTGAAAGGTGGAAACGTTCCTTACGGGAGAGAAGCAGTGAAGCAGAGACATTTGGTCTGATACCTCACACCACTTCCAGGGTATTCCCGGTCCCGGAACCAGCCTCCCCACCCAGCTCCAAATATTCCCCGTTAATCCTTGAAAGGAATACTACGTTTCAGGGTGGAAAACGGGGAAAGTTTTCAAAGAAGCTGAAATCCAAGGACGCTTGTGTGGAAATAGGCAGAGAGGACACATGCATATCCTCAGAAGGTGGAAGCCTTTCTCTAAGTACAGTGGGATGGGGGTTAACAGCCACAGGGCTAACAACTCAGGGAGAACCAGGCTGCTGGATCCCATCTGGTACGGGATCCTGGCACAAAGTCAAACCGAGATGCCTTCACGGGAGCGCTCCATACCGCTGCTGCGTACCAACCCCCCCCCAAGCAGCAGCAGCGTGCAGAAGCGAAGCCCTGGCCACGTATGGACCTGAATAACGACCGATCCCCAGCAGCCAGCCTGGTCTGCGGCCAAGGCTTGTCCTTGTTAGCCTATCATGTGTGTGCCATTTGAAGCCTTCCCCGATCCCCTCCCTGGCTGTAAAGAACACAGCTTAGTTTCCTCATGTATTGAGGCTACAGGGGCTGGACCAGTAAAAACCAATAGCTACAAACGCCTCCCGCTTAACAAGACACAGATTTTGGACTATGCATTCCACGTAATGAAAACAAACACAAAAACGGGGATTAGAGGTACTCACCCAGAGTGTTCAGAGCTGAAAGGAGGTAAGAACAGTTAAAACCCTAAACAATCCTGAACTCATTCTGGATGCTACTCACCGAGGAGGCACTGCTACAAGACCTGGTCCTGCGTTTCCGGCAGTGATGCTGATGCTTCTTCGGACGGTGCTGCTCTCGGCCTCTGGATCGCCGCCAGTTTCGCGAGCGGGTCGAGTAATAGTCCTCTCCAAAAGACGGGCTTCGGTCTTCAAATCTGTAGGCGTCACTGTCCCGTCTGTATCTCCTGTGATAAGGCATCCTGTCATGGCTGTAGCACAAACAAGAACGTGTTTATAAGCCTGGAAAAGCACAAAAGGCGGAGTCCTGCTGAAACTGCGTGCTCTTGCTCCCACTCCCTGGTGGCAGGGAAACAACAGCAAGCTTCCTAGCTTCAAACCACCCCTCCGCTGTGGCTCAAACGCTGACCGCTTCTCAGATAAGGAGAAAGTTTGCATGAGAAAATGCTGTGGCACTCCCACGTTTCAAGGAGCCGGGGGAAAATCACCCACTTTGAGCTCGATCCGAGCCACCTACCTCATCTGAGCCACCTCCGCCACCACACGCAAGTGTTTTTCTAACATCACTTCTCCTCCCCCAGGAAGGACTCTCATTAGTTCTTAAACAAACGAGATCTGAAGGCAGCACTGGTGCCCTAGTCACCACCCCAGCAGGGACTGGAGTCCCCTAAACACCAAGCCTTCAGTGTACACACACACACACACACACACCAGCTCAACGGATCGTTAGCAAGAGCCAGAAGGAAAATTTGGTCTCCGCAGTATAGTCAAGCTCGTGCACCTCTAGCGAAACCGAGGGCTGCAAGTACGTAAGGGAGACTTTCGGCCAAGCTCATCTCTGCCTTGGGAAGGGCCAGAAGACATCAGACAAAGCTCCCCTGTGTAGGCATTTATCAGCTGGAGTTGCACACGCAGTTTTAGGTACCCTGTGTGCCCGTTAACCATGAAAGCGGCCCTCCCTGCCCCACGCTCCATTAGAGAGTACCTGCAAGCTGTGAGTGCCTCAAGCTAGAGCTGCGATTCTGCAGCTCCTGCCTTTTGCTCTGCGGGTCCGTGTGCTTCCCTGGCAGCACTGTTACGGTACCTCTTTTAAACTGGACAACAAAAAGGGTATCACTTAGCAGTGACCTGCTCGTACCCCCAAAAGCACGACTATCTTCTCTGCCTCAGCCGTTACAGTTGGTCTAATAAACCAGCTTCCGCTCCAAGCCTTGCTTCAGACGTCATCGAGTGAGAAGCCACGTTTTAGGTAGAAGATGTTGCAACTCAGAAATAAGAACAGCGTGTTGGTTTTCCAGTGATAAACAGCAGTATTCTAGGCACGCGCCTAGCCAGGCTGACGCTGTCGTACGTACCTAGCTGACAGCAAGGGCAACGGCTTCTCCAACCAAGACCTCGCTGCAGCTGCTTCAGTCCGGAAACAGGAACTTCTCTTGTTTGCGCCTCTCTGCTTTGGCAACAATTAGCTCTCTCGCTGACAGCTTCACAGGATGCACGCATGCCCGTGGTGGTTCATCTCATCTTGGACGAAGACTAAAAGCAGCGGCTCTAGGTCTCATCTTGGATGAAGACTAAAAGCAGCGGCTCTAGATCACCGCTGAACTATCCGAAACACCAAAAAAAACCCCCAACGGCTCCATTCCAACACCAATACTCAACTCCAAACACACCTTTGTGAAACTTCCCTGCGTACTTTTAAGATACAGAGGATTCAGAAATAACCTAAACCACAGGGAACCTGCGAGAGGCTCACAGTCTGAGACTAAAGGGGCAAGAAGGTTTTCACCTAGCAAAAGCCTGTTTTCATCCAAATCTGTCCTACACAACCCATCGGATGGAAGAATGGAAAAGACCGTCATATGCATCAGCTGTATTTCACAATCCGCTCCTTTCAAGTAAACAAAAACCAGGCTCGGAAGAGAAATTAATCTGTAGAACATTTCAGGAATTTAAAGATGAACTCAGCTCCCTTCTGGCTGCACCTGCCCTGTTCAACCAGTGGAACCACACCAGCTCCGGTACCACCGAGCGGCGAGGGCCGCCAGCCTGTTTCGGTCGCGCGCCGTGACGTGCCAGCACACGGCTCCCCATCAAGCGCTCCCGCCTCTCTTCCAGAACCCTCGCCGCAGCTCCCGTTATCAGAGGCCTTATCCACCCCGCTTCCAGTACCTAATTGTCCCTGTGGAAACGCTGAACAAAGAGAGGATCAAAGGTAAAATCCAGAGCCGAAGCAGGAAAGATCAGCTAGCGATGCTCAGATCCTTTCTGACAGCGTAGGTGAGGGAAAAGTATTGTTACTTTAAATCTGATTCGTAATAATTTCAGAAGGAAGCGGGTTGTCGGGGGAGAAAGACTTTAATGCCTCCATGGCATTAGAACTGGGAAACGATTCCAGAGCAGGCTGTTCTCCCTCATTAATATTAAAAGACATCGCTTTGGGAAGAACTTTTGGCTAGACACAGAGGCAGAAACATAGAAGGGAAGGCGCACACAATTAAGCCCTTTACTTTCATCCCTGGGATTTACGGGTTTAAAGCCGATCCGCAGTCAGGAAATGAAAGCTGCCACCACCCAGCGCGAGCTCTGAAACACGATCAGAATCGAGGACGAGCGTCTATTAGATAACTGTCCCCGCTCGCTCCCTGCTGCCAGAGCGGCTGCTGGCAGGCCTGCCTCCCCCTGCCCAAACCTGCTCTTACCTTCTCGATCGCGATCTCCTGGAGAGATCCCTCCGGGGTGGGTATCGCAGCCTCCCCTCGTAGTCTCTGCTACGAGACCTCTTCCTCTTCCACCTGTGACCCAGGTAGCTCTCCTGCTCCGGCGACCGGTATCTCTTACAGTGATGCATCTGAGGAGGAGACCAAAGGTTGGTTTCCCACTCTTAAAACCCTCACCCCTTGGCGCTTCGCCCGCTCCCTGAAGGCGGCCGGGCCCTTCCTACCCCACCCGACCCCCTGAGCCGAAGGGTGCGGGCAGGGAGCACCCCGAAGGGCGCAGGGAAGCGCGGCAACGGCCACGGGGCAAACCGCCGCCGACCGTGAGGACGAGACCTCCGCCGGCCCCAGCAGCGGTGAAGATTTTAAGCGGGAGGCCTCCCCCTGGGAAGCGGTGGCTTTGTAAGAACCTTACCGGTTATTTCCCCGCCGCCCCCTACAACAACCCGGGTACCAACCGGTTCCACCGCGCCGGCCCGCGGAAGCCGTTTGGCAGGGGGTGCCCGGGGCACCGGAACCGGAGAGCTCAGGGCCGAGGCACCGCCGCCCGGAGGCCGCCCGCAGCGGGACCCGATCTCCTCCGGGGACACAAGTACGACACCGGGGCGCTGCGGCTGGGCCTGGGCCCAGGCCCGGCCCCATCCCTCCCCGCCGCCCCGCCCCGTCGGAGGCCCCGTCGGCCGGTCCCCGCCGAGAGCCCCCAGCCCCGCTCCGCTCCCCCGGGCCGGCCCCGCTGGCTCACCGCCCCTCCGCGCCCCTCCGCGCCGCGCTCGGCGGCTGCGGCCCGGCCCGGCCCGGCCCCTCCGGCCCAGCAGCGCCGCCGCTCCCACTTCCGCTTCCGGCGCCACCCGCCCCGCCCCGCGCGGCTGCGCGGCTCCGCCCCGGAAGTGGCGCTTAACCCCTGCCGCGCCGGGCGGGGTCAGCCGTTATGGGCGGGCCTGCACGGGGGGGACGGGGAGCTGGGGCCTGCCTCGGCACGGCCTTCCTCCCCGTGGGCTGCCTCGCCATGGCCTTCCTCCCCGTGGCCATCCTCCCCATGGCCTTCCTCCCCATGGCCTTTGTCTCCGTGGCCATCCTCGCCATGGCCTTCCTCGTCACGGCCTTCCTCGCTGCGGCCATCCTCACCCCCAACATGGTCTTCGTCCCCGTGGTCTGCCTCACCACAGCCTTCTTCACTATGGCCTGCCTCACTGTGGCCATCCTTGCCCTCAACATGGCCTTCATCTCATCGCCGTGGCCATCCTCACCACAGCCTTTGTCGTTGTGGCCTTCCTCATCATGGTCTACCTCACTGCAGCCACCCTCACCATCAACATGGCCTTCCTCCCTGTGGTCTGCCTCGCTGTGGGCTTCCTCACCATGACCTTCCTCATCTCGGCTATCCTTAGCATGACCTTCCTCATCATGGCCATCCTCACCATGACCTTCCTTACCATGACCTTCCTCACCATGACCTTCCTCACCACGGCCATCCTCACCATGACCTTCCTCTCCATTGGGCCTTCCTCACCTCAGCTATCCTCACCATGGCAATCCTCACCCCAACCTTCTTTGCCATGGCCTTCCTCCCCATGATGATCCTTGCCATGGTGACCCTCACCATGGTTTGCATCACCACGACCCGTGCGCCTTCCCTCCCCGTGGACTCCGCAGACGATCTCCTTCCACCAAACAGGGCTGAGAGCCACCGTCGTCCCCACAGGGACCCGTCCCTGGGACTGGAGATGGCTCACGGCCAGGAGGGCGAGGAGCTGGTGGAAGAGGTTCAATGTCCAGTTAATCTGCGTGGAGAGAGGGCCTCAGTCCCGTTTATTTACTAATTAGGACCACACAGGGGTTACGTGAATGGGGCTTTGCTCCCTCCTGCCCCACGAGTAGGTGACCGTCCCCTCCCACCCAGGCTACCGCTCTGGAGGACAGTTCTTGCTCCTAAAGCCAGACCACGGACGCTGATTGTCCGTGGCACAGCCGAGCAAAGAGCGCCGGGATCAGAAAAAGCTTCAATTACTCCGTGCGTGCAGTCACACTCGACCCCTTTATTTATTTATCAACCACTCACTTGGGCCAGCACTTAACTAAAAATGCCGATGAACACCTTTAGCACTGGCGCAGGGAGGGTTGGGGCGATATCGGCGAGTCCTTGAGGTTCTTCTCGCTGAGGAGCAGAGCGGGGTGGGGATGGGGAAGGGTCTGGTGACGGTCTTGGCTGCTGTGGGACTGGGTGGAAAGGGTGGGCTGGTGATGGTGGGGTAGGTACCACCACCGTGGTGGCCACACGGCTGGTCTCTCAGTTGGGTGATCTTCCCACCCATCTCCTACCACGGCCAAGGCTTCAGGCTCGCCCAGGGTGTGGGCACCAAGCGGGCGTCTGGTGGACGTAGCAGAGAAAGGCTCCTCTTCTCCTCTCCCCAAGGCTGAAGCCATCTCAGATGGGCTCGTTCCCCTCCAGAGCCATTCTGAAGGGGGTTGTGCCAACCACCGCCCATCTCCAGACCTGGAGATGGAGCCCAGACTTCTCCCATGACGACGTGTGGGCTGAGACCTCACCTCTCCAAAGCTTGGAGATCCCCCTTTGCTTGCTCCCATGGGTGCCTGAGTCCCGGGCAAGCCCTGCCCATGGGCTGCGGGCAAGATCGGGGTCCAAGAGCGTCGGGCTGGATCTGGTGCCACCGCGCCGACTCCAGCTGGCCCCGGCTGCACATCTCCCTCCAGTGCAGCAACCCGGTCCCGGGGGCACGGGGCCCCACCTGCACGCGGCCCAGTGGGGAGCTGCGGGTGTAGAAGCGAGCCTGTGGCGGGAGAGGGGCAGAAGCAGCGTAGGACGTAGTCGATGGCCTTCAAGCAGAGCTAGAAACACCCGTCGCCCCAAGAAGAGTAATCCCACCCCAGCAACCTCCTGTGGGCAGCAAGAAATGGCTCCTCCGGGCTCACCTGTACCCCTCCTGCAAGTGGGGGCTGAGACCCCCCCGATTTCAGGAGACGCTGCTGAGCACGGGCGATCCAGGCCACCACCTTAGCCGTGGTCACCTCCATCCTGCTCACCTGCATGATGGTGAACTCCAAGGACAGCTCTTGCTGCTGGATGTCCCCAGCGGGGAGGTTGAAGAGGAAGGGTGTATTCCAGATGGGGTTGTAGCCGGTGATGGACTTGGTCTCCTTAGTGTCGATGATGTGGCCGTTGTGGTAAAGGTGGATGATGACGTAGTGGCCTGGAAATGGAGACAGAGCCTTGGTGGCACCAGGGAGGGAGGCTGGAGGTTAGTCAGCCAGGTTCCTGCATGATGTGGACAGGGTTTGTGGCAGCCAAACTGGGGTGCCCGGGGGTCTACAAGACCTCCACGGGGCTCTGCAGAGCTGTGGGGAGAGGATGGAGACGTGCTGTCCATCTTGGCTGCACCTTCCCCTCCCTGCTTGGGAGCAAGGACCTCCAAAGTCCCCGGCTTGCATCCCTGTCCACATCCGAGGCTTTGCATGGGCTGAGGGGGCCAGAGATGACGACATGCTATTTTTTTTTTACCATAAACACAAATATTTTAACCATTTTAGCCATTTTCTGTGCCCACCTAGGCATCTCCTCACCCTCCCGGTCCATGCCCGGTGCCCTACCTGGCGTGCCCGGCATGCGCGAGAGCCGGCCCAGGTGCTCTGCCTTGCGGACCAGCACCTTGATGCGACTGGCCAGAGCTTGGTACTGGAGGAGGAGGAAGAGCTGGCCGAGGGATTTGGGGGCCGAGGAGAGGACGCTGCGGCTCGTGTCAGGGGCCCTGAGGCACTGCAATGAGATGAGAGAGCAGGAGCTTCGGTGAGACTTTCTCCAACCTCATCCAGCCCCTCCAACTCAGGGGTGCTTCTCTCCCACCTATGCGACGGGTGAGACAAGAACGGGCAAAAATGAGTCAAGAAGGTGAAGCTGACGCTTACCATCACCGTAAGGATGGTGCCAGCTCTGCATTTAACCTTTCCACCCCCAGCACCCCCATCTTCAGCGAAGCAGAGATGCTGCCAGCTGCTACGGTTGATGGATTTTAATTGTGGGCAGCTCGTGAACCTGCACCAGAAGGGAGGACGCCGCGGGGACACGGGGCTGCTGCCTCAGCACCTTCAGTCCCTCCCGCTGCCTCCCACTGGGTGATGCTCGGAGGAGGCTCTGGCTCTCACCGTGGAGCTTTAGGGCTCTGAGACCAAGCGGACCTCAGCCAAAACATGAGGATAACCCCTCCCGTTGGAGACCGCTGCCTTCCTGACCTTGGTTTTGGTGCTCGACAGTTCCCAGCTATAGCTAGAAGACGCCCGGGGGTCCCAGGTGGCCTGAGCGCAGGGGAAGAGGACCTCTCCCACGAAGGAGTCCTTGAGGCTGCGAAACCTGGCGTAGACGGCGAAGCGCAGGGTGAAGCTCCTCAGCTCCTCCAGGCTGTACCGGCCAAACCGGCACGGCTCCCGGAGGGCAGGATCGAGGCTGCCGTGCTGCAATGCCACGCGCCGGGACACCGGGAGCTGCGGCAGCAGGTACACCTTGATGTAGGGGCCCCGGCTGCCCTGCAGCCCCTTAGGCAGATGGGAGATGCCGAGGACCGTCACCGTGAGCGTGGCCTCAGCCGGCGAGTAGAACAAGTCGCAGTGGAGCTGGGGAGGCTGCCTGGGGCTGGTGCTGGAGGGCAGCGGGGTGGGGGGTCCCGGGATGGGATGGACTAGCGGGCTCTCCTCGTTGCAGAGGAGTTTGGCTCCGGAGATGGTGCAGCGGCGCTGCCACACTCCCACCGGCTTCGGGAGGAAGGGGAGGCTGGGCAAGGAGGCTCTGCTGTGGAGCAAGCCCCCACGGGATGCCGGCAACGCCGGGGGACCCTCCTCCGCCCGGGCACCCAGCACCTCTCCTGCCACCTCCTCGTAGTGCCGTTGGATGGGCACTGGCACTGTCCCGGCGGGCAGAGTGGGTCCCAGCTCCACCATCGCCTGCTCTCGGCCGAGGCGGGGGCCCGGGCGCCGGCGGTGCCGCCAGCACACGGCGCAGCCCAGGAGGATGCTGAGGCAGAGCAGGGCCAGCCCCACGCCAAGGAAGACCTGCGAATGCACTGGGGAGAGAGACGGGTACCGTTAGCACAGCGGATCTTGCCAGAGCCGCACCGCCGTGGCTCTCCAGGGGTGATGGAGCAATGGAGAAGAACAAGACCTGGGTGCCCACCTCTCCTGCCATGCCTGCGACCCACCCCTCATCTTTGCAAGCTGGGATTGAACTGGAGCATCCCAAAGCCAGAAGGTGGGTGAGGAGCCAGCGGGGCCAGGGCCGTGCTTGTCGTCTGTGGGCACAGGCAGCCTGACATCAGGCCGGCTCTGGCGAGGCTAAAACAAACCCGGCCTCACCCCAGGGACGATAAGGGCTATGGAAAAAGTGGCTTTTATCAGCCCTGCTGCCGGGCTGACGCAGGTTGGGCACGACTGATGATTAGTCGCTTGCTTGGAGGGGGCATGATACACGCAGGGAGGCACCGGCGTCGCTGGAGGGGAGCCGGGGCACCTGCAAGGGGGGAATTTGGGGGTGTCCGAGCTGGATTCAAAGCGGCAGCAGCCCCTGAGGAGTTACAGACCCAGGCCTGGCCCCAAAAGAGGGGGAACCTCCACCCCGAGCCCTGCCCAGGCAGAGGACTGGCATCCTGCGGGTGACGAGCTGGGCTCCATCCCTCCTGGCGGGGATACCTGCCGGGTTTCGGGCTCCCTGGCAGCTGAGTGGGGTGGCACCTCTGCACGTTGGTCATTTAAAGGACCAGGGAACCAAACTCCTGGACATCACTGCTGAAGTTTCTTAGGAAACTTGGCTTTCAGAGGTGGGCAACAAGCGCCGATGCTAATGTCACCGTGTCAGCGCGAAGCCTCCCCGTGCCCGGAGCTGGCTTCACCTCCAGCCCTACAGCGAGGGATTATGGAGAACAGGCTCTGGGCAAAGCTCTGCCGGAGCCGGAGCTGGGTTCGATAAAGGGATCTTAATGTTTGAAAGAGAAAAGCAAGTGGTGTCTCACGCTGTGGGGCTGGGCTTTCCCACCCAGATGCTTTAATCCACGCTGGGCTCTCTTTAGCCCTTTGTTATTTGTTAGGGAAGGATGGGATGAACGGAGAATGGTGGCGTTTAGGGGAGGGATGGAGGGAAGGGGGTTGGGCTGTGAATTTGCCTGGAGGATTATATTCCAGCCCAAACAACGGCTGCCAACGCCCTCGCCCATCCCGGGAAAGCGAGTTGGGAGGGCTGGAGCACAGCCACCCCGGGCGTACAGCCCCACACCAGTCAATAGGGCTGGGGAGGATGTGGGGAAGGCGTATTGGACCCCTTGGGGTGCCTGCTTTTGGGTGCTGGCGCAGCCGGGCTGGAGGTTGGGAGGGCTGCAGGGATGTCCCAGACCTCGGCGGTGTGGTTGGGGTGGCCACCACGGAGCCCCCCCCCCACCTCACCTAAGACCCGGTCTCTGAGCACCCCTGGAGCCGGGGGGAGACCCATCTCTGGGTCTAAACCCCGCAGCAGCGCACACCCATGGGTGTTTGCTCCCCCCCGCCATTGCCAGGACCCACCTTACCTGCTTCGGGCATCTGGCTTTTGAAGCGAGCAGCGAGGGCGAGCGAGTCCTTGAGCCGTCTCAGCTGAGCTCACGTGGGGAAAAAGTTGGAGCTGGCTAAAGCCGAACCCACCGGTGGGCAGGAGGGGAGGAAACGGCGACGGGAAAAGCTCTGCCTTCACCTGCCCGCTGCCCGGATAGGCTGGGAGCTGAGCCCAGCAACCTGGGGACTTGCCTGGCTTGCAAAGAGAGGAGGAAAAAGCAGTTTCTCTGCGTCTCCATTTTCCCGTCAGCTTTGGGACCGCCGTGGGCAGCAGGCAGCTTCTCTGCACCCGTCCAGCAGCAGGATCTGTCCGGGATCATCCAGCTTCTGCAGAGAGGCAGTGGGGATGCTCAAAGCACTCACAACTTGCTCTTTTACAGCCCCGGGTGGATCGGAGCACGGGGAGGCCACGCCAGCGTGTGCTGTGGCCCCGGCACAGCCGTCACCCTCGGTGGGGTGTTTCACAGTCATGCAGGGATCTCCGACGCAGCCAGATGCCGGCGGAGGGGCTGGCAGGCAGCATGGGCAGGGTACAGGCAGGAGGGGAGGTAGTTTCCCACTCCATGGTGTGGGGGTGCCGGGCAAGTTTGGTGGGAGGATGGAGAAGCTCGCAGGCACGTGCCAGGCTCCATCCCGGCACCCGTGGACAGGCCGCCGGCCAAAGCAAAGACAGATGCCAGTGCCTCGGACACGCTGGTAGGAAAACTGCTGGAAACCAGTTTCTCTCCAACTGCCGAACTGGTTCAGTGACTGGAAAACCAAGGTCAGGTGCCGTGCAAATAGCAAAAGCGTTGGGAAGCATGAAATGTCCTTTTTCACGCAGAGGAGGTGGTGACACCGGAGGGATTTGGGAGAGCGGAGCTCAGACTGGGTAAGGGACACGGGGGCAGGTACAGCAGCACCTGGGAAAGGAGATCCAGGTTCTTCCACAGAGGTGTGCCCAGGGGCTTTCCCAACCAGCATCCCACCTGGAAGCCAGAACATTTCACCCCGCAGGCACCCAGCTCATTTTTAGCCAGCACTCCAAAACCACGTCACACCAATCCAGCTTCACAGCCCCATTCTCCCCACAAAGGTACAAGCTGGGAGCACAGAGACCTGCGAGGGCACAGACCTCATCTAGGCTGAGCCAGCCCTTGGGAATAGTTTCCTGGGATGAAGAAAGGGCCCAGAAATCTTTAACTCACACTTTAGGGAAACAGCACGGCCACAAATCAGGCTTGCAGGGTCACCGTGTGAAGAGGTAGAAGTTTATTGGAATATAAACATTCAGATAACGTGTAAGATAGAAAAAACCCAACAACAACATATACAGACACTTGTTGGAAGGAGACGTTGAGGTATTTATCCACCGCCTAGGCTATCACATTTCTTTTTTTTTTTTCTTTATTTTTTTTTTTTTTTTAAATAGGTAAGAAAACTAGTAGCAAGGCTGCTGCAGCTGTTTGGTGAAAACATCTTCTGATCGGAATCCCTTTGGAGCACGCGCACACACACTCAAGCGCAGCGGCCAAAAGGACTTGGTGTGACACGTTCACATTCACTGCGGGAGCCGAGCAGGCGCGCAGCCTCCCCCCCTTCACCTCTTCCCCCTTCCCCAGCTCACAATCTTTGTGCCTTCCCAGCATAAACTGGGATCTGCTGGAAGAGGAGGAGCAGGTTTGGTTTGTTGTTTTTTTCCCCAGCTGGCAAATCTCCCTCTGAAACAGGAGCATCAAGGCTGCACAGAAGCAAGCTGGGGGCTTGGTTGTTTGTTTTTTTATTTTTTTTGGCTGCTCACTGCGAAACCTTCGCTGGTCTGGAGTTGAAAGCGAATTTGCCACACTGCAAAGCGGAGCACTTCACGCGAGGAACAGTCCTACCCGCAGTATCAAAACCCCTGAGTACGATACAATCGAACACGGTCGAGTGAAATGGAGCGGAGCCGGGGAGAGGCGGGGGGGGATCCACCACCCTTCCTCAGCCTTCCCCGGCTCCCGGCTCCTCCGCCCGGTCTCTGCTGCTGGTTTCCATAACCCTGTTCCCGAAGCCCGGCAGCTCAGTAGGAGATCTGGAGCTCAGCGAAACGTGCGTTAAGCCCACCGCCAGTATCAAAGCCAGGCTTAGGGAAAGGGTTACTCTTCACAGTCTGAATTGGCTGGTCCTTGTCAGCGTGTACTGAGAAAGGACCAGTTTATTGTTGCAGCTTATTTTTACTGAGGTATCTGTTACGCATCCCGACTTGATTCTTTCCCTGAATTGGATACAAAACAATCTGTTAGTCCCTGTCTGTTTCCAGTCTAGTTGTGTAAAGCTTATAAACATTAATACTCTAGTAGTGTCAAAGCTGTTTAGCAGTTCAGTGATTCGAGTGCCTTTCTGTGCAAGAAAACACAATGTTAGCATGTGATACATAAGCAAAACCACCCATTACTAACCTCTGCTCCCCAGGACCAGAGAAGAAAGCGTAAGGAAAAGCAAAAAGTCCCCCAGTCCCACTCGTAGGAAACAGCCCCCAAACCCACCCCCAAATAAAAAAACCAACCAACCAACCAAAATGAAACAAAAAAAGGGAACACCCCCCCCCCTCAATCTGAATGAGCCCCAGAGTCTGGAAAATCCTCTCCGAGCCTGCAAGGATGAAATGCCGTGGAGGCCTGCGGCATCCACCAAGCAAACGCCCGGCAGCCAAAGAGCAGCTCGGCTTCCCCGTGCCCGGCGGGTGGCTGTGACTCCGGCTGAGATCAACTGGAGATGGGACATCTCGGAGCAGCAGCTATCTCGGGACATGTGCATTCTCACCCAACTTGCCCTCTTCCTCCTGCCAAGCCCTCACGACGTCAGGTAGCGGGATAACTCAAGCCGTAGTGTATAAACTAACGTACAGAGAGCATAGAGCCTCTTGCAGCTCAGAGGTTTACACAAGCCTTAGCACGAGACCTCGGAGCTCTCGAGGACCGAGCAGCAGCCCAGCCGAGTAGCGCCACGGGATTAAAACGGAGAACCTGACATTTAAGAGTTTAAAGGAAGGGTTATTCATTTCGGTTTTACATACGTTTTTAAGCCCAATCCCCCGGGCTGCTGATGGGGCTCTGCCTGTGGTGGTATCTGGCCCGGTGTTTTTAAAAGCCACGCTCTTTTCAGTAGTATAAAATAAACGGCTTCTGGGAGCAGGACATGCTGGGAGCACAGGGACCGTGCCCCGGCTAACCAGAGGTACTACAGGAGAGCATCCGGAGCTGTAAAGTCTCACGGAGCACTAAGACAGGCTTGAGTTGCTCCCGGTGCATCGCAGCAACGACTGGGCAGGGAAGGGACAGAGACTTCGGGGCCGAGCTCTGGCTCAGCAGTGCAGGCAGACCCAGTCTGTAACGGCACCGGCGCCTCAAGCCTCTCGTCCCGGCACAGAGCTAAATGCTCCCCACAGCTCTGCTCACCGGCTGGAGCAGATAAAAGATGACCTTCTCGTCTCACACTGGTATGACACGTGGCAACTCACCCTCCAGGAAACTGATTTTTACCGGGCTGAACCTCTGGAGTTATAACACAGTTTTCACTTAGATTGTAACATAACATATCTACTAGAACAGCTTCCGATTTTGGCACCTCTCGCAAAGGTTACTCAACACGGCTTAGTCTTGTGGCGTAGACAGAATTAACCGTGTCTGGGATCATGCGAAATCCCAGCGCAGCTGAGGAGGTGGTGGGCTGCAGCACCGCAAGACCAAGCCGTGCTTCCAGGCGCCAGAAACCGCTTTCCTGCGAGAGGTCTGGCCAATCCGTAGCGGCAGCAGCGCTGTCATCTCCCAGCTGTGCTACGCAGCTTTGCTAAAGGCTAAGCACAGATCCTGGAGCTTGGAAAACTAACAGGGACTTTGGAGACACCCTTGTGTCCAACATGAAGGCCAGATCTTTTAAGTCAGCAGTCACTCTTGCCCTCTTTTCCTACCTCTACCTGTCCTCCTGTGTCATGCACATGTCCTGGGACAATGCTGTTCGGCTTGTCTCCTGCTGGCCTAAAGGATGGGGAAGCCACTGCTCAGCCTTTTTGCTTTCTGTCTTTGGTGATACAATTAAAAATAATAAAAAAAAAAACAAACCACAATGTCAGCAAAACCACATATAAAAAACAAGCGATAAGATATGCCAATACTTCCTGAAGAGGTTAAAAAAAAACCAACCCAAAACAAACAAAAAAAACCCCAACAACAAGTACATATCTGAGGTATTTCATCTGCTCAAAAACAACCTGACTCAGGCCTGGAGGATGGGAAGGACGTCACCAGGGCAGGATGGATGGTGCTTGGACCTGATCTCCAGGCTGGGGAAAGCACGTGTGGGAAAGGCAGCAGGAGAGGGGACAGAATGAGGCCACCTGAGCAGGAGCTGAGTTCATGGGAGTCCCCAAGTCAGCTCGGTTGGCTCCAGACAGAGCCACGGCCAGCCTTTGCTTTCAGCCGGAGGTTTGAGGGGAAAGGGCAAGCAAGGGCTTGATTTCCCTTCTCTGCTTCCACCCAGGAGAGCAAAAGGTCTTACTCAACCGAGAGCTGGCTTTCTTTTTGCTCACCCACAATCAGAAGGGGACTGGGCATCTGTAGGCTCATTCAGAGACCAATGAAGATCCATGTCTGTCGTGTTAACCGCAATACCTGCACACCCCCATGGCCCCACCGAATTAGATTTCCAATATCACCTCCTATTTTCTCAGCGCACGGACGCGGAGAGCTTCCAGGGGCTACTGAAAGACACCTTTGGAGAAAAAAGTCGCTCCAGGAAGCCTAGATCAACCTAAACGACAGCCCTTTTGTGGTGAGGGGGCAGAGGATCAAAACACCAAGCCAAAATAAGTCCAGGCTGTCAAGGTAAATGTCAGTGGGATGAGTTCCTCAAGGGGTGAGAGGCAAGGTCGAGGGCATTTAAAACTTGGCTGAAAGCCTGAAGAAGGCAACGTAGGGAAGAGGCCAGCACCAGCCAGGAGGACGAAGCAGCTGATTGCGAGGTTTCTAATGCGTCTCTGGGTCAAATGCAGCGGTGAGAAAGTCCTTCCCCTCTTGCCGAGACCTCGGAGAGGGGGAAGGAGGCTCACAAGCCAAGAGCGCCTGTTCTAGGGGAGGACGTACCAACACCGGACCACGACAGAGCCTGAAGAAGAAAAGCGTGGAAGCTTGCCTGCTCTGCAGCCGCGTGGCCTTCTGCAGCACAAGCCACGGCAGGACAGGGGCAGGGCACCCCGCCGGCTCTTAGGATTGTCAATACATGGAGTTGTTTTGTGGGAAGAGTCCTTGCGGCTACCGGTTCGAGGAGAACCGAGTTTCCCTGCCCCAAACTCCAGCTCTTTCCACCTGCCTTGGTGACGTCTCAGCCATCTCTCAACCCGCAGCTCCTACAGACATCCCTGATTGAAAAACGCCTGGTGTGCCCCCTCCCCGCCCCCTCCATGTCCCACCCCCCAACAGGAACACAGCAAACCCTGGGAGGAGGAGGAAGAAAACAAAAAGCAAAAGGGAGGAAGAAAGGGGAGAACAAAGAAAAAGGCTGGACAAACAGACGATGAAGAACAACTCGCTGGCATGGAAAGGTTTCAGCATCATCATCATCATCTTGCCGTTGGCCAACCACAAAAGCAGGTTCCTTGAGATGAGGTAATCTGTGCGACTCCTTCCCGGCTCGCTCCCTGCTGAGAGCAGAGAGGAAGAGCTGCCGGAGGCCAGTGTGAGAGACAGCAGGCTCGGCCGTCCATCAGAGAGACCAGCTGGTGGAGGGCTCTGCGCTGGGGGTTCCACGGGATGAGGTAGGGCTGGGAGAGCAGTGGGAGCTGCTGCTGCTGCTGCAGGAACTTTGGGTGCTGGAGCCCGCAATGAGATGGACGACTGGCTTCTGGGCAAAGAGCACTCCTGCAAGGCACAGAGAGGTAAAGAGAAGGGTTATGGGACTATGGGGTGGCACGGCTGAGAAGGATACAGAGCAACGGGCAGCCTATCCAACCCCAAAGATCTCATCCCAACAGAAGGAGGCTCAGTGCAAGACAAGCAGGCTCAGAGATGGATCAGAGGGTTAGTGGTGAGCAGGACAGAAGAAGGGATCCCCTGAGACTCGTTCTGGCAGCTTCTGTCACAGAGATGTGCTTTCAGGACACAAAGATCCCAAATGGCTTCAACACCTTTGGAGAGAAGCAACAATTTGTGCTTCCCAGAGATGCGTGAGGAAAAGCCGCATGAAGCCACTCCTCAGCAGGAGAAGAGGGGTAATACTCCTTCCTGCGAACACTTCTATCCGAATCCCTTCCCTTAGATTTTAAAAATACGAACAACCACCACCACCAAAAGGAAAAGGCATTCATCTTGAGTGCCTAGGACAAAAAAAAAAAAAAGAGAACAGAAATCATCTCCTACTGAACTTTCTAAGCCAGACAGGTTGCGTGTGTTGCGCTTTGGCAAAGACCAGCCCCTGGGAGCACGCCACCCTCTCCACGTCCTACTCCGCACCACCACGCATCCCCGGGAGCGGTTCTTTCTCACCAGCATAAATTGTGCCGTTAATCTCCACCGACATGTTAATACTTCCAATGCCGTTAGGTGACAAATTCAGTGCTGCCGCTGCCGCCGAGTCCGGTTTATCTTCTTTCAAGAAAGAAGAGATGCAGAGTTAGAGAGTAACTATCCTGTTTCCCGCACTATCCAGAGATGATCAAAGGTGTACGCAGCCCTCCTTTTGTCTCTTCTTTGGTGATGGAATCCCCACACGACGTCCGCTTCCAGACCTGTTGCAAGATAAGTCTACAAAGGCATTTAAATGCTTTGGTGTGAACTAAGGATAGGCTGGGAGCCCACCGGCATTTGCGAATTTCTCCCCGACTCGCACGCCGGAGGGCCAAATTAACATCCCCTCCAAGGCAAAAGACAGGACCGTATTTAAATCGGCTGGATTGTGGCTGTGTTTGCAGCAGCCGGGGAGCACGTGCACAGTCCTCTCCCCCTTTGCTGAGGGGTGGCAGTTTCTCGGGGAGCTGGTGGGACTCCCCGTGCAGGGCTCAGACTGCCGCAGCTCCAGCGGCCGCTGGAGGCGGGGGGACTACCTGCGGCACCAAGGACTCCAACCCAGGAACACTCTGCTTGGCCGCACCTCTGGCGCCTGTGAAATCTGTTTTTTTTCCTGTGTCCTCAAGCCTGGGGAGTCCTTTCTAAGCTACGAGGGGCAGCTCTGGAAGCACCAATGCAGAGCAGAGGTTTAATTTGCACTGACGTGTAAGGGGAGCTGAAACTCAAACACTCCCGGAGGCTTCTGAACCTCCAACTGAAGCAACCAGTAACTGTGAGTCTGGGTTGCAGGATTGCTCCTCCGCGCTCATGAATGCACGCTTACGGTTTGAACAGCCGTAGCACGGTTACCAGCCCGCCCGATGTCAGTTTGGGGGCGCTGGGCTATTAAAACAGAGAGATATTATGCCGACAGTCTGCTGAGGCTCCGACATTGTATGTAAAATGCATGGGTTTTAGCTCATTTCAAGTCTGCTGGGACAGCAAGTCCACTGTCCCTGCAAAGAATGCTAAGGACGTCGTTAACATTTAACCTAAAAGTTGCTACCAAGCCATGATAAGCTCATGCGGTGCTTTTCAAAAGCGACTCTGAAAAGCACAATATTATTTTTATTTTACAATTGGGAAAATTAGGCGGCGGAAGATGGGACAGACTTGTCCACAGTCACCTAACACAGGCGGGAATAGTCTTGAGTCCTCAGGGCTCAGCCCTCAGCCTCTTTTTGTAGAGACTAAAATCATTCCTAGCACTTTGATTTAGGAAGTTCAGGGTGGAGAGAAAAAACCTAATAAAGTGAGATGAGAGGGAACGAACACGACTTGATAAAATCTGTATTTTACTCACTATTTTTGTTTTTATGTAAATGTGAAATTTAGGTGGATGCATAGCTGTCAGGAACCGTGATGTGAGGTCCCCATCCCGTTTAACTCCGCAGCAAGCTGCCTCCGCTTCAAAGAGGAGCCTGCTTCGACCCTTTGCCATATAGATTTCTGGCAAAGCATCTCAATAAAGCATTTACCAGCATTGCTAGCAAAGGCCTCAAGAACAACTCTTCCCTTTCTTCTAAGCCATGCCAAACTTGCCTGGCCTTGCGCCTACATCCAAATGTACAATTAATAGGGGGTCTGAGACCTTTCATTTTAACGGATCAAAAGGTTTGGAGGAAGCAGCTGTTGGGACTGAAATTTTCAGAGGTTTTGCTGTCCAGTGAAGTGCAGCCCCCAGGACAGGTAAGGGAGCCACGGCACTTAATCAGCTTTTGAAGCCACTATATAACAGTATTGATTCTGACAACGTGACCTTTACAGGGTGACTCCCCTTTTACAAAGCATTTCAGGAGTGCATTTCCCAGGCCATGAATGCTGCTTATATGTGACCTTCTAACCCAGCCTTGCCTGGAGGCTGCGCGTAGGGTTGCAGCAGATGTTGGTAGAAATCACCTGACTTGCTAAAAGCCCTGGGATGCGTAGGCTCCCCTGCAGATACACAGGTCTTTGTGGCCTCCTGGTCCCACCTGACAAAGGATTCCTAAAAGCTGGGCATCTCTCTTGCCTGTCTCCTGCAGTCTGCTACCCATACGGAAAAAGCTGTTATCAGCACGATCTCTTAAAAGGGTTCCTGACGAGGAAAGGACAGAAAATCGTTCCCCGCAGCACAATGCTGGCATGAGGCTCAGATGAGAGCAGGGCATCTGGCACATGATGGGCTTCCCCTCCAAAAGTCATCTTACTGACCGCAGAATCACAGGGCTGCCTTTGGCTGGGCTAAACCATGCTCTCAGGTCTGAAGTATACAGCAGGTATTAAACATGAGAGGGTCAGATACGTGGCCCAAAGCAAATTTGGCCAACCCGTGTGCTTCCCATGAAGGAAGGAGCATACTTAGAGCACGCAACAGAGCACTGCTGCAAGGACAACTGAGCTAGCATCAACTGAAACTGGTAATTCCCCACAGTGCAAGTTCTATGGAGATGCAACAGCCCGAGTCCTGAAGCAATCTCACTGTGATCAACACAGGAGGCCGCAACCTCAGAGTAAGTGTCTTGTCGTATGGGTCAAGTGGGTTTTATCAGCTTAGATGCAGAGCTTCTGAACACAGCCAGGGTGCTTCTGAATCCAGGCTGGATTGAGGTGATGCTGAATTATGCATCAACAAGAATAGAATAAAAACCAGCAGCAGTAAGTAAAACCTACCAAAATATTGCCTCAGTTTAGCTTTGTAGTTACCGTGCTCCATTTTAACAGCTTCTTGACAGTGACCTCTGCCTGGTACCCAGAGAGATAATCAAGCCTGGGTGTAAAGAGGGGTTTGACATCCTAGACTGGGAGCAGTTCCTTGCCTGCTGCAGTCTGCAAAGCCTTTTCGTGTATCTAGAGGTGCTGCTTACCCTTGCCATTGATTTTGATCTTCATGGGGATCTGCCGCGCCATGCTGAACAGGTTGCGTTGAAGAGCCTGCTGGACAAGCCGCTGCTCCTCCTCTGTCATCCGCGAGACCTTCTTCTCCGGAGGCTCTCCCGACTCCAGTCTCTCCCTCAGCTGCTCCAGAGTGGCTGTTCTTGCTGCCACAGTTGCCTGCTGACTAGCCAAGGTCACTGGCACGGCAATACGATTTGGCATAGACACAGTCAAGGGCACACCGTCACCTAGAAAAGGGAAAAGTCACTTAGTCCCTCCCACAGCCCTTCCCTAAAGCGAGCACGCAAAGGTTTAAACCGCAGGCAGAATATTCTGCAAACCCTGAGCCACCAAAGTCCCACCGCTCTCAAGTCCAAAGTAGTCTGGGTGGACAAAATGGACAAGTAACTGTGTTTCAGTGCCCGTGCCTCTTAACCCAGCCACCCTCTTTGCTGCGAGTAAAAAGTAGCTGACCTTTTCTGACAGCTGCTGCTGGAGACACCCGAGGATTGCTGGTCCCACTGCCTGGCGCGACGCCGATGATGGGGAAGCGGATCTTTGGGGGAGACAGGAGGGAAGGAGGCCCCGTGGTGGTGGGCGAGTAGCTGAACAAAGAGGAGCTGTAGCTGGGCCGCCTGCCTTCCCGCCTGTTGCCATCGATTGCAGCCTGAAGCTCAGCAGGGGAACTGAGGGATTTCTTCTCGCATTCGTAGGCATATAGGTACTTCATATACCTGGGAGAGAGGCGAGCACAGGGAAACTCAAGTAGGTTTTTCAAGAGAGAACAGGAAATTATAGGCTACAGCAACAAGCATTGCATTCAGGAAGACTTTCAGACCGAGGTCCTCTGCAGATCTGGAGTCTTTGCATCTCACGACCACTGCTGTGCTTGGTTTGATAAGCGTTGAGCAGTTTGGGTGTGAAGCACAGCTCTCAAAGAAGCTTTGGAGTTTACTCAATGTTTATAGGGAAGCACATAGTTCCATACTAGTACTCCCACAAGGGCAGACAAGAATCATCTGGAATTCCTTTACAAGTGAGATGCCATCTGAAATTGGAAGAATTAACATCTTGGACTATAACACATGCAAGGAAGGAAGATGAAGGCGTTACCTTGTCCAAATCATTTGTATTGGGCAGCACCAAACCTTACTGCTCTTGCTGAATTCTGGGACACGCGTTTGCGGGAGACAGCCTGTTTGTACCAAAGGTTGTGGCAACAGCAAGGAGCTCTCTGGGACTCAGGGGCTCTAATAACTTCCAAGAAAACCAAGTCTGCCTAAGAGCTGGGTGTGGATTCCCAGAGCCCAGCCTTCCATGCTCTAGTCACTAAAGCACAGCTTCGCCCTGTTGCTTAAATTTTACAATAGGTTTACTTTCACCATCCTTTCTCCTCTGCTTATTCTACTTTTTCTTCCCTTTTTTTTTGCTTGCCTAATCAACATGAGGTACGCAGGTCAGAAGAGCAATCCTCACAGTAATCCTCACAGGGGCTAAATGCAAGTTTCCACAACTTAGTAGTGATAACACAGACATTAAACGATCGCATTCACGCTTGATGCCTACAAGTCAGGAGGCCTCCTCCTCCTGTGCCAAGTGCTCTTCAGAGCCAGAGCAAGATTCTCCTTGCCCCGAGGAGTTTAAGCTCTGAAGAGGCAAGAAAGGCACAGGATGGAGGGAAGTGCCGGGCACGGCAAACAAGGCGACGGCATATTAGCGCTGGGATTGCAGGGATGGAAGGGGAATGAGTTCAGGAAGAATCACTGTTAAGAAAAACGGCAGGAGAAGAAATAGAATGGAAAAACTGCAAGCCTTGGGCGAGAGGGATAAATAAAGCAATTTATCAGCTCCTCCCCGGCCACAGAGTAGAATTAGGTCTTTCAATTTTTCCATCCCAGCCCCTGCTTTGCACTCCCCAATCCCCACTCTGTGTTCACACCCGTGCTGTCAGACCTTCCGGACTTACTGGGTTCGAAGCGTGAATGCGGCACTGGTGATGGAGGTGGGCAGATTAAGGCCTTTGGTGATTTCTCGCCAGATCTTCTTGTTGATGATTTCCACCAGCCCTCCTTTCTCAGTCACCAGCTTGTAGAGCATGTAGAGATCCAGGATCTGCTTTGCCATGATGGGGATCCGATTGATGGGAGTTCCTGCAGGGAAACAGCAGGGAAGGAAACGTGGAGTCAGAGAGAAAATGAGGCCAAGAAAACCAGCAGGTTGGGACTATCGATCTTCTTTCTAATAGGAAATTCAGGCAACTCTATTTGTAGCCTGACTTGAGGCCTCTTGATGGGTGAGTAAATGAGCCAGAGAAGTGTAGCTACATGGCACGTCCTTTTCATGAAAAATCCTTTCCTGTAGGCAGAAGCAATTATCAGACAAATAATAACCTGCAGCTAAGAGCAACTTCTAAAATAGAAAGATGGGAAGTAGGGGCTATTCAATCCTAGGGGTGAGGGAGCAGCACAGAGGAATCATTTTTTATGAGCTCCCAGGGCAATCTCAGATAAAAATCTGTATTGCTTGTGCTCAGGAAGGGGCTGAGCAGCCAGGCAACTCGAGCTACTTGTACATTGGGATTCAGCTCCCTCGCTCCCCAGGATTTACTATCCTACGCTGCTTGGGAACAGCGACAGAAAGGGGTACGCGACTCTTGAGAGCATCTCCCTCCCCCACGTACATTTACCTCTGTCCTCCCTCACAAGCACGGGCATAACGTTTTGCTACAGCTTCTGCTCTCGCAAAGCGTTTTCACCCTCCCACTCCTTTACTCTTTTCCCTGAACACGTTCCCAAATGACACACCGATGAGGCCACACGTGTACCTTGGTAGCAACTGCACCCCAGCTGCTGGAGCAGTAACTCGTTGTGAGAAAGCTAGAGAAATCGTGTTGATGGCGGAGGTGAACAAACGAGCACGGTAACGCGGTATCAGCGCGCCTGATTGCAGACGCCGCAAAGCCAGGCATCCTCGCGGCTGCTGTGAGAAGCACCGGGCACCCAAGCACTTTTTGGAGCCCAAAACAGGGTCCTGCTCTATCCTTGCGAGGATAGACAGGGAAACAGCTCTGTCCTTCCTGTTCAGTTTTGTCATCTTGTGGGTTAACAGAGGTAAGAATATCTGATTTTTAACCCGATAGTGCCCTTTTAGCAGCACCTTAAAGTGATAAAGCGTGCAGGGTTTGAAAAGGTCAAACTAATGAGATTTAGGCAAGGAGAGGAAGAGGAGGGGGGGAAAAAATGCTGACGTAGCAAACCTTTTATTTCGCGTAGGAAATACTGTCCCGGATCAAAGAGCCGTCCATCTGAGGTCAGTATCCTGTCTACCACAATGGTCAGCACCAGCCTTTACAGGAAAGCCTGCGAAGCGCTGTAATGGACAATTATGGAATACCCAACCCACAGGGGAGACTTCTGCCACTGCTCATCAGCCAGCCTTTCGGTTAATGCCCCGAAGCAGAGCCGTTTACGGCCCTTATAAATGGGTTTTATTCTGTTTGGTGAAAAGGAGTTCAGCTCAGCTCTGCAGATGTCCTCATTATACATGTAAGGGTAATTTTTTTCCCCTCCCTCTCTTTTCTTTTTGAAGCCTGTTATGCCTCAGCTCTTGGTACCAATTCCCACAGGTTAACGAGATGTTGGACAGAAAAAGTAAACTTTTTCAGCTTTCAATTTCACCAAGTTACTAACTCTTAAACTGTAAGAAAACATAAAGAGCAAGCTGATCAGGCTTGGTCTGCACGCTCCGTCATTTTATATCTATCATATCCTCTTTTCCTTGCCTTGTCTAAACAACCCCTTCCCTGTCCACAACAAAAAAGTCCATGAAGTAATTTCACAAACTGCATCAGATCCTCTTCCTGCATTTCAGAGACGACAGACAGTTCCCTCAGGGAGCAGAGATAGAGACATTTCCAAACCGTTTAAGCACACTGCGGCTCCGGCCACCCCAAGCCAGGAGCTGGGCCCTCCCAAAAGGCCAGCCTGTGTAAACGCAACCCTCGGTTTGCTTCGTTTTTTTTCTCCTCAGCCACCATTTTGTCTCGGTGTGTTACGGCGAAGATGAAGAGCACGCTAACAGCATCATTTCAGACAGAGAGAGGGCTGGGAGTGATCATGTTACCAGCCTTAAGTTATCATTCATCAGCTGAGCCACAGTAACCAGAGTCACACCCAGCACACTCCAAATGAAAAGCAGGGAAATATTTATCTCAGAGGTCCCTAGGAAGAGCCAGGGGTGGTTTTTTCCCACCCCAAAATGCCCTTTCATTAACAGTTCAGCATTTCAGCCCCAGCAGCAAGGAAAGCCGGGGTGTCCTAAGTGGCATTGCGCTGCCAGCAAAGCCCTGGGGCAGGATCAAGACCTTCTCCCCCACTCCTCCAGCAACTCCGCGCCGCCCAAAGCCACCCACTCTTCCCCAATCCAATTTAGGGAATGGCATTAACTTGTCCAGAAGGGACTTTCATCCAGCTCTCCTTGGACAGTGACCAGATGGGGAGTGAAAGGGAAGGGTCATGGGTAAGGCTCCTCAGGCAAACAAGCCGCTAATACAGAAGTATAAGGCAATATCTACTTTTTCATAGACTGCATTTATCCTAAACACGGTTTTACTCTTCTCTAGACTCTCCCATTTCAGCATGTGAAAAAGGACACGAGTGAATTTATCCAAACACTCCTGCAAAAGAGACAAACATTATCTGTATCAGTGGGAAATAAAGGCTTAAATATATTTCCAGAGAGCCTGCTCATAGTTGGAGTAGAAACAGCAATCAGATCTGACCTCCCCACCTCGTGTTACCACCCCTTTGACACCGTCCCTTCCTGAAGTTTGCTTTTAAACAAGACCCACAGACCAAAGTGCCCTGAAATTTAATTAGATGCATTATAAACGAAGCTAGACTATAGCTCCCCCCCCCCCCCCCCCCCCCTAAAATTTCTTTACGCAGGCTGAGAAACTTTACAGCAGGGACAAAACTACTTCCATCCTTCTACCACTGGAGCATGGGGATACAGTCATTTTCCTCCCATGCTTTCTCATAGTACCAACTCCAAGTAATATTCCCCAGAGCTAGCGAAGAGTGATTTGGGTTTTGGACCTGGTAAATTAACTGTACCTTTCAGAGCAAGCCAGGGCTCTGCATGTGTCATAGGCTCTGACTGCAAAAGAGCTGAGAAGCACGGAAAGGCTGCTCTCCCAGCCCTCTCCTCCCCCAGCCACTCTCGGAGGAAAGGCAAGGTGATAAAGTCTTTATTGGAAACCCCCAGCACCCGAACAGGAAAGGCTGAAAAACGAGTATCATGGGACGATTGGATGCTGAAGCCGAGCGGATCCTTTCACAGGCGGCTGCAAGGCTTGTCAGGGGCCATGATGGATTACTGTCATCTGGCAGCATCAGGATTAATGATCCGGAGGTCAGAGGGGAGAATTCCAGAGGGAAAGGTCGGCAGCCGGGGGCACAGCGTAAGACTTGTTGCCTTTTGATGGCAAACTCATTTTACTGTACTTTCAAGCCTCTCTATTCCACCGGCTCTCAGAAATGCTGTACGTACCATGCTTGCAAAGGGCTGGAAGCCTTGCCCAACTCGAGACAAAGGCGAGGAAGACGACTTGCTCCTCTCCTAGTCTGCTCAGTAAATTACTTTTTTTTTTTTCCTTTTAGTATAACCTCAGCTACACAAGCATGGGCCATTCCTGCAAGGAATCAGCCAAAGGTGGGGGGGACAAGGAGTCTGTTTCCACTGGAAAAGGGATGATGCATAGTTGATGAGCATGGGAGACCTCGGGAAGGCAAACTTTAGGGCAGGCAAACTCCTGCTACCGAAGACCCCAAGAGTGGGAGTATAGCCTAAGGGTAAGAGGCTGTGAGACTCCAGACAACCTACCTCCCCCTTTGCTAAGTAGAAGGGCTATGAAGAGGACAAAAAGCCCAAGAATGACACTGGAAAGAGAAGGAGGAATCATCCCATAGCCATGGGCTCCTGGTTTTCTGAAGGGAAAGACAGCTGTAACTACAATTCAGATTTCTGGAATAAAGAGTTTCCCCGCAGGAAGCCTGACTGTAGCTATAAACATCTCTGTCCTTCAAGGGAAATAAGCAGCCCCTTCTGCCAAGCTGTTTCACCCCGTTCAAAAGCCTCTTCTGTTTCAGGCAGACGTAACAGAAGCCTAAAGGGCTTATATGGATAGGCTTGAATGTCCCCTATGTCCCCTACACTGGAGAGAGGCAGAAGGAGCAACTGTTTGATTTTCATTTTTAAGAAGGGACTTTTTTCATATTTAAGAAGGGACTGAGGAAGCTGTAAACCCCAGATAATCTCTGAACGCCTGTTTTTTCATCTATTGGCAATGAACCAGTATCTGGGGAAGGGACATGGGCTGAGCCATCAGCACACGCAGGCTCCGCTCTGACAACAGCCACTCGTTCAGTGCTGGGGCTCAGCCTTTCCATTTCTTGAAAGGGACCTAAGCTTTGGACCAACATCTTCCTCACCATCCGAGCACACTGCCCAAGGTGGTTTTTTTTCCCCCTGTTCTTCATCCTATCTTAGTCAGACTTCAGAGTTAGATCTAATTCTGAAGATGTAGACTGATGAAGGAAAACTGCCCCCAAGACTGTTCTTAATCGAATCATAGAAAATAAGTCTCCTCTCATTCTGCAGGGATTTGCTCGGCTTTGCGAGTCCTCCACGATGGAGATCCCCTGCCAAGAGCCACTCTCTCCCCTCCTCATGCTGAACCATGCCCACTGCAGGGAGTTCCCCACCAGCAAGCAGTCTACGCCATGACTTGTCCTGCACGCAAGAGACAGAGCAGTTAATTATACCCAGCCTGAAGCATTACTTTTTCAATCACCTCCCTTTTTTTTTCCTATCCAATTTACTTTCAGAAGTGTCCATTTTTTAGTAAGGAACAAAGGAAGCGAGAATCCCAAACATTTATTCTGCAGAACAACACTCAAAGTGCAATAAAGCACGCCCTGGAGTGAAAAATGGACATAGAGGGAGTGTTTTTAAGCCACAACCTGTACAGGTAAGGAAAGAGCTGCTCTTCCCAGCTTCCACTCTAAATATGTTCAGAAAAGAAACAATATCAGGCAGCCAAAGGAAGAGGTTTTCCCCAGGAGACTGGAGAAGTCCACAGCAATTTAAACTAATTTTGAACCAAGTCTTGAACAGATCTTCATGTTTCTTTGAAGGGAGACAGAGTAATTACTTGGTATGAATGATCTCTCCACTCTCCCAGGCTAAGCAGAGGTAAAAATCAGTTCAACAGCACATCAGCAGTGTAGGATAGCAGCAAATCAACTTGAACCCTGCACTGCCTCAGTTCCCGGTTTGCTCGAGTTCCTCTTCCAGGACAAACCCTGGCCGGCTTCACACGAAGCTGCCCCAGCTCTTGGCATGAAAGTTGTATTTGGTGATTTGGTTTGAGTTTGTCCCAAGCACTCAATGTTAAAATAAAAAGCAAAGGTATACAGAAGGGAAACCACCTCTCCCCTCTTCCTCCCTGCCCATGCCACGGCTGATCTAATCTCTCCCTGTGCATGGCACTTCCACAGCAGGCATTCTCACCTCCCAACAGGAATGTCACCACCTGATCCCCAAGCCTGCAGACCATTAGACACTCCTATCAAAGCAAGAGCCAGGATAGAGGGTAATTAATCATGCTCTATTTGACAGGAGGCCCACTTCTTATCTGCACCCCTCCAAACGCCATCAGTTTCTGCTTCCCTCCTCAATAAGTGAGGCTGACAGCAGCGCCTTATCAGATTTCGGCTGCTGAACCGGAGGCAGCCTAACTGGCATCCAGTGCCCCGCTTATATTAGCCAAGGCTCCAGCCACATTAACCTTCCTGCCCAGGGTGCTCCTCCATCCCCGAAACACAGATCCCACGGAGATTTGCTCTCTTGTACCCAGCTCAACTAGAATCCAACTCTTCAGCTGCTACTGACACAGCTGGGTCCAATATATTTGCTATTACAAATTTCTTCACCAGATGTTGAACCACCATGCAACTTGGTGGTGGGTTTCCATACATACGACCTTTGAACCGAGTGGACAAACTCTTCTCTAGGCAGAGAGAGGTACAAATAGGGAAGGCAATGCAGAGAAAGGGGGGCAGCTGGGGAAAACATCAAGGTTGGTCAGGCAGGCTGCACAAAGTCAAAAATTGGAGCATCTTCATGCCAAATGCTTCCACCTTCTTCCATCCGCTTGGATATCTACAGGGTCATCTCCTCAGTGTTGAGCCACCTCCTCATTAATCCTTTGAAAACACGCTGTTAAATTTAACAGGGGGGAAGGCTGAGAACACCCAAAGCAAAGAGGAAGTACCAATATAAGAAAGAGCTCGAGAAGAGCAGGATTTGAGACACAAACATCCGGTCTTTGAGATGGTGGAGAAACATGTGACGATTTAACATCTCAGTCTTCAGGAAAAGCGAGGAAAACAACTCCTTTGACTCCATCACTCAAATTCTGTATACCCAGAAAGGAGCACCTGGGATTCAGAGATCCTCAGCTGGCCATCACTGGAGCAGACTGCCATCAGATGAACGAGCTACAGAAAGGTTCATGCAAAGCAACAACAGCCAATCATTTCAAATTAATTTCTTTTGCACCCTGTGTCCAATGCCAACTCAGTTCATAACAAAACATTTCAGCTGCTCAAACGTTCTTCATGCTGGCTAAATGTAAAACAAGTCTCCTGTAAGCCAGAACTAAGTAAACTCCTAATTCTGTTTTCCCATTAATTGCAACCGCAGCTTCCAATATGATTTTTCTTTGGAGCTAAAGCAATATTCATGCTAAACCACCATTTTTCAGCTCCTTAAAACCAAGGGATATTAACTATTTGAACTGTACTGGGTATTTTCCCAGAAAAGATTTTTTTCTTTTTTTAGGTCTTCACAAAGGGAAACTTCCAGGCTTTTTCCAAATCAGAGAAAAAATTCTCACATCTCTATGTCTGCAATGAACGTTTTCATGTATGAAAAACAGAAGGGGGAGAAAGTTTGTTTCTTCTGGGAAGGACCTGCTGATAACTACTTCTAAGTTATTGCAATTTGCAAATTTTGCAGATTGGCCCAGGTAAACTCCCCCAAAATAACAACTTAGGTATCTGGTGGAGACTTTTAGTCACCTGGCACCTAAGGTTGATGAGCACGACGTTCCCTGCAAGAGTTTTCTGGATGCTGCAGAGAACCCTACCTCAGGTACCGGACTACGCATCCCCAGAGGAGCGGGATTCAAGTTGTTGGGAGATCCCAAGCACTTCCCTTTGCACCTGTTTTTATCCTAGCATCACTTCAAAGTGTTTAAGTACATGGAGTAGTGCATTCTCTGTTCCCAAAGGCTCAAATCACTTAAAGAATACAGAAGAATGTAAATCAGAATGCCAGTTCCCCCTCCAACTTCAGGAAAAGTCATTCTTTCTAACAACACAAAAGTAAAAACCTAAAATATTTCATTGATCCCCACTGCTTACCATTTGCACAAGACACTAGGCACCATTTTTCCCGAGTCTAAGTCAAATAGTTGAGCAAAGAGATTCTTTAAAGGAGGTACAGGAGGCAGAGATTTAGCTGTGTACAAATCCAAGGGTCTAACGGGGAAGAGGACTTTGCGTGGCTGATTTGGACCATCCAGAAGGGACTTCTGCAGTGCCTCCAGTGAGAATTTTCCACTGCAGAACATCATCTGCTATTTAGGGAAGCATTTGCTGGGGCTCAGCATTAAGCAGGTAGCATGAGCAAAGGATGCTGAGAATTTATGTCTATTGATGTCTCATTTAGAGAACTACACGGCTTAATTCAGATTCAAAAATATCTCCAGAGAATCAAAAGAAACCTGCAAAATTGAATCAGTAGAAGAACGAAGCGTATTCCCCGGACAAACATTTCATAAACACCGCTTGGTCTATAGATAAACGAATCCATCAGTAAATGGTTTTGTCAATGCCCTGGATTTGTTGTATTTCCACATCTAAAATGTGCAGACAGAGCATACAACAGCAGGAAAACATTAAAACTGCACGGTCAGACTTACAAAGCCCCTTCTATGTATATACACATAAAAACCAGAATGGTCAAGCCATCTGGGAAAACCAAGGTCACGCAGAAACCTTGAACAAAATTAGTAGAGCTGTACAATTGGAGACATTTTATGAGATCTTCACAAAGGCAGTACTTCAAATGAAAACAGCTTCCCTTGAAAGGGAGCCTTTCCTAACACACCATAGCACGCTGTTAGATCTCTTTCCCATCAAACCTTTTCTGAAGAGGAACTGTCTTGCACGAACACTGCTGATCCTTCCAGGGGATGAAACAGTCCCCCTACTCCAACTCTCTCCTGACCAGCACTACTGGAATATAATCAGCTCAATTACTGGTGGCTGCCTCAGTGGCTGTAAGAGTGATGCCACTAACAGCCCTTCGCTATCTGGGGACAAAAAGCAGTCTAGCTGTGCTACCCAGTACATGCTACAGGCTTAACAGCTACATTTTTCAACTACTCATCTTACCTATGCCTTCTACCACACAAAAAGGATGGAGACAAAATTTAGCTTCAGGCTACGTTCACAGGGTGAGAAGGACCTGAAAATAAGCGGAAGACGTCATCATCTCCGAGTGTGATCTGAGTAAATGAACTTGCCCATCTGGCTACATACATTTCTGCAAGAAAATTCCTTTCAGTGATACAGAAGATGGGGAACACAAGATTACTCTGGGTTATTGTAACAGATGCAGCTCTAGCCGGGGCACTGAGCAAACTGCTCCTGCCTGCAGTGCCCTCAGTGGCAGGCAGACCAAATCCAGCCTCCATGCTGCCAACGCAGCCCACACCACAGTGCACTAGCAGAGAAGCCTCAGCCCGTGCCCTTAAAAAAATGCCCTGAACCACGAACCTGCCCATAGAGGGGCTCCTCATGCAGCAGGAGGTTAAAAATACAGCTTTTGAGAAACCAGACCTCAAGACATCAAGGCTCAGCTTGCCACAAGACACCAGATCTGCAACGGAGATGGAGGGAAGCCACTGCTGAAGCTGCTTATCCCTGCTCAGTCTGAGGAAAGACAACCTTTGGTTTGAGACTGCAGAAGAGCGGAGAAAGGGGGAAGGTGGAAGTGGTAATACAGCAAGCTAGCATCATCCCTGCCAAGCTGCATCAGGTCGGTCCTGTTGTAGGCCTGGTTCGCAATTAGTCCTGCATGTTAATTCCTCTCATCGGCTGGTCTCCCCTCCTCTCCCCATCTGCCCCTTCAATCACAGCCATGGTGGGACCCATTCACCTAAACACATACAAGGAATAAAACATCCAACAAAGGAAGAGTTACAGCTTTCCTCTCATCTCCCTCTTCCATCATTATTGCCACTGAAGGGCCATTTTATCACTTGCAGCTGTGGTCATTCAGCGACAACCTGCTGTGCTCAGAGGCAGATGAGACCTGCACATTTGATCTGCATTAAGCCTGTTTCATGGCTTCACATTTCTAGGTACATTCCTAACAGCAGCACCAACAAGCAAACCTTTTCATCCCTCCAACTACTCAGTAGCTCCTGTGAAATCTGTCATTTATCTTTCACATCAGGCTTTTTTTGGTTCAGCATCAGTTCGCAATCTGTGCCCCAAATCCATCAGCCCCAAACAAGGGCCAGCACTTCTCCGGCTCCTCCTGCACAACAGCAAAATCCCTGTCTTTACACCAGCAACGTTTATTAGCAGAGCTGCTTTCCATTCCCTTCAGACACGAGGTGCAAATTAACCAGCTCTTCGCACATACTAGCTAAGAAACACAGCACTTCGCTCTCAGGTGCAATGGGCCCTCGGTTGTATCCATCTTTGGGGGACGCTTTCAGAAGGCGGCTGCTGTTCAGCCTTGTTTGGTTTAGGGTACTCATTTGGCACATAAAGCAAGGAGAGGAGAAATAAAAGCCTGAATGGTATCTTACGATAACTTTGCTGTAGAAGCTCCCAGATTTTTGAAGATCCCGGAATAGGATGCAGAGGGCAAGCCCATCTGCTCACTAGAAAACCAAAGCCCTGCTGTAGATAGCGGTGGGGAGAGCAGACATGGGAAGAGCAGGCAGTACAGCTTCTGAAAAACCATGCCAAGTCAAAAGATTGCCTTTACAGTAAGACACAGCAGCTCGGATTAACGACAGAAGAGAAGCAGCCTCCGTATGCTGTTCAGTTCTCCTATCAACCTGAAGAAACCTAGCTGCCCAGAGTCCTTCTGCCTATTTCTTTTGGGGGTGCCAAAGTATAAAGCAAGCCCACAACTGCCTCGTACCCTGCAACCAAGCCAGTTCCCAGAGCAGGGCCAAACATTTCCAGCCCCTCTGGCAGAGGGCTGGCAGTTGACGGCATCTCTCCCCCATGGGTGCCGGGCTCTTATATTTCATTTTCAGCCTTCTAGCAAGCAAGAAAGCAAGGGAGTCTCCAGAAAACAAATACACTTGAAAACGCTCAGATGATTAAAAGCTAAACTCCTACAGCAACCAGCTGGTGACCAGCTCAGCCCCTGCACCGGGAACATGTCAATTATAAATAATTAAAAGGTAATAGGAAGGAGACACTGAAGTATTAAGCAGATTTCTCTCTAGGTATCTGGAGCTTTCTATTGCTGCCAATCACACCCTTCAGATTATTGTCCTCTCTGTCAGTCATCCCAGCCCTTACATTAACATGTGAGCTCAGGTTAACATTTGCAAGTGAACTAATTAAGCCCGGTTATGCCTCTGCACACAAAAGCCAAAAACATCAGCAAAACTCGGCTCTAATCTTTAACCGACTTGGAAGCATAACCTCAGACTGCTGGAGAGTGAAAATTCACACAGGTCAGCTGTCAGCTCTAGCCATGCCAGGAAAGACAGACACGATGTGAAGAGCAATTGCAATAGCTGCACTTTGGATAGCGTTTCCTCTGCTTGTCGTCTAGTCATCCACAGAGGGGGATGCATCTGAAGATGCAGGGTTCAAAAGAAAACTGGAAATGAAACTCCAGCTCCAACCCAGCAATCAGATAATTTTCAAATAGATGAGACAGAGTTGTTGCTTATTTGTACTTTATTAGACTCTCAGGGCACGGTATTGCTGGCAACACTAAGGCAGTCCCCCTTCCAAATAAGCACAACCTGGCTTGTTTGGTCCAGTATGCTCTCCGAGAGCATTATGCCGAGAGAGAGCAAAGGCTCCTTTTTATGTCTGTTCTTCACACCTACCTTCAGCAGACATTTTGGAAACAACGACAAGCTCTATAGCACAATTTAACACTTGTTGTCAGAAGCATCTTTGTTGGAAGAGTCCGTCTGGCCTGGCATGCTTGGAGGGGTAAAGAGCACCGCAAAGGATTTACCACAAAGGTTCAGAGACCTATGTTTTATACTGTACCACATATATGTACATTTTTATTATGAATAGTTTGCCCTGAGGGAATTGAACTTTGATAACTAGGGGACAGAAAGAGACTTTTGCAACATCCCAGCTGAGCTGCTTCACGCATGCATCACCACTCCTGTAGCAAGGAGAGATGCAAGTTGCTGACACCACAGGGAGGAATGTGAGAAAGCTTCTGAACTTCGCGCTTCTGCCCTCAGTTATACGAAATTACTAAAGGGAAAGCTGACACGTTGTGAATCTACGGGAAAATGTGGCTCGGTGTCTATTTTCCCAGTCCCCAGATTGCGCGCCACTACTCTATGCAGACTGTGAAGGCATTCACACTCAGCTTCCACATGCCACTGAAATCAAACGTGAGAAGACATGTGATCATGCCACCTGAAAGGGAGGCCAAAGAATCCCTAGTGCTACTCAGCCTTGTTTCAAAAATCCATGGGGAACCAGGCTTCTTGGGCTCTTTGGTGCATGGACAACTTGAGTAGTAGGTAGGAGTGAGAGTAGAAAACTAGTGCCTGTGAAATTAAGTTACAGGGCAGAAGATTTCTTTCCTACTGAGCTGCGTATCTCCCAAGGCAAATATCTCAAGTCTTACCGCTGTGCTCTTCCACCTGATCTGCAAGTTCAAGGGCTGGATGTCCTCTGTCAGACTCAGGAGGGAAGAATTCAAACCACAGCAGCACCCTTCTGCCCCGTTTTACCTTATCAAGTTCAAACAAATGCTCACTCACCCCTCTTCTGCATAAAGATGAAGAGGTCATCCAGGAACTCTTTCCGTTCAGGATCACTATCCAGTTCGTAGAGCTGGGGGGGAAAAATAAAAATGAAGGCACAATCCACAATGAGACAGAAAATAAAGTACTAATATTAGCTTCTTCCAGTGGGTGATCTGGTGTTTGTACTGGGGGAATGAAAGACAGCCACAGGCAAAGAGGCGAAACAAGGATGGACTCCTGAGCAACTCAGTGGGCAAGGCTGCAGTGGTAGTCTGAGGACGCTCTTTACAGCTTCTCTTCCTCAGCCCCTCAGTCACTTGTCCAGGCACAGCACAGACTGGCACCCTGAAGGGAACAGGATTCAACTCAGTTAACAGCACTGCTGCAGAGAGAAAGGGGAGAGAAACTATTAAGACAAGCTGGAAAGAAAGAGGAGACAACAAAAAGGCAGGTGACAGCGGTCCAGGGTGGATTAGTGGTCTGTACCTTTGAGGCACCAGGGAGGGGTAAACTTCTCTGCAGCTTCTCCTAGCCTCATGATTCCCTCCTTCAGGGATTGTCACATAAGTGACAAACTCCAAGTCCCTTGAAGGAGGAGATGAAAGGATAGAGCTTTCCTGGAACTACAAATGCCTGGCAGGGAAAGGCTCCTCTAAAATAAGCCAAAAAACCTTGAAAAATAGCAGAAACCAGCCCGGAACCAATTTGCTGCAGAAATCATTTTACCAAAAGGCTTAAAAACCCAAGCATTTAAAAAAAGTTTCATAGGCAGCTTATTCCAAAGGAAAGGCACCGTATGCTAGCATTATCCACTATTTTTCAGAAAGGACAGGCATGAGTGTCATCTTACAACTACCCCTTGAACAGAAAAATCTAATTTTCACCTATCAAGATCCTGTGAGGTCACAAAGCGACAGGCTGAAAGGGCTGAAGTCAATCTCTCACTGAGATACAGGAGAATATAGAACAAGACAGACGACACTGTACATGAAGCAGAATTCAATTCCTTCTTTCCTTTGAATTGAGGAAGACTCCTGCATCACTCCAGGGAATTTTTTGCTGGCTGTAGCTACTCTTGTGGAGCAGCTCAATGGAAAAGCAAAGATTCACTGGGAAATACGTATTCCAGCCTCTCTGTAGATGCTGCTAGCTGCTTGGTATTCATCTAGTCCTAAAGGGCTTTTTGGGTTCATTTCCTGTGAAACTCTGTGCTTTCTCACACGCTGAGCTCTGGGAAGAAAATGCACTGGTGTATTTGCAGAGCAATTAGCTGCACCCTTTCAGAAAGAGCCAGCTTAGTTGAAAATGAATTCCTCTGGCCGATGTGACACACAGCTGCCACATTCAGATCCATGACCACAGTGCTAATCATGTTCAAGAAAGGAAATACTCTTCTCCCAGCTGGAGAAAGTATTGACTAAGATTTTTAAATGTCAAAAGTCTGGTTATGAAGTCTTAGTTCATACTACATTCCAGTGACCAAAGGCACCAAAACAGCCCAGGTTTGGGCTATATGTAAAGAATAAAAATAGCAGGTTTGTAGGCAGAGGGCTACAGGACAGAGCAGTTTTCTTACAAACTCACTACAAACTCCCTACAGAGGAATAACGAGGGCTCCATAGTCACCCTCTGTCACAGATCAGGGAAAGAATTCCCCACAGTCACCCCCTCCCCATTCCCCTAAATCCCTGTGATGAGACCGACCTTGGCAAAGTCTCGTGAAATTTCTCTTCCTCGGCATCCATCACCTTCATCGCTCCAGGTCACGTTGCCGTTCTAGGGAGAGAGAAATGACAAGGGTGAAAGGATCGCCAGGGAAAGGCTTTGCAGACAATTCCAGGAAGCTTGCAAATGTGCGGATTTGGGCACAAACACATGCAAAAGCAGCTGCTGGCTTAGACCAAAAAGACGGGGACGTTTGTGGATTTGTCGCAGAGGACTGCCCTGGCATCTCTGACACTCAGCCCAAAATGGGAAGTGGCATTTCACCTGCCAGGTGACTACTGCAGGTAGGGGAAGTTTTTCAGCGCTAAGATTTTTCTCGCAGAAATGTACCTCAAAAAGAGTCGTCTTGACACCAGAGAAGACCATTCTAGAGGCAAGTCCTCAACACCTTCACCAGCCGCCTTTCTTCATCTGCTAAACAGAAGTACGCTAACCCCCCTGTAGCAGGTGCTTTGCTGTAATGAGGTCCAACACCTACACAGAGAGGTGCTGCTTTTGCTCTCCATGTCCATCATTTTTACCAAGTGCACATCCTAGAGCCCCTGGTGAAAGGTGCGGGTGTTACCCAGCGATCCTTCCTTTCTGTTCGCCGAGTGACATCCAACCGCTCCCCTTCACACTTGGAAATGCCCTTCTGGCCTCCCCTCGCTTGCCTACAAAACCAAAATATGCCAAAGAAAGAGGGAAATAATCCCACTGGAACACTTCTTGCCAACCCAGGACTCACTGGATGTGAATTTTCCCCACAGAAACGGAAAGCTCAGCTTTGCTGGATTAAGGTTCATTCTTCTTAGGCATTAACAGGATTACTCTACTTAGGCCTATTCTACTTGGTAAATCATCATCCCGAAATGATCACCGGGGCTGGAAACCAGCAGAAGCAGCCTCTGACTGTACGGCAGGACCCAGACCAGAAGAATGATCCTGAAATATCTTCAAACATCTTTAAACCATAAACTCCATAAAGCTCCGGTATAGCAAGTGCTCCAGAGCCACTCAAGGAAAGAGAACATCCAAATCCACCCAGCAAGGTAGCTTTGACCATCCTGTCCTGATAAACACACAGCATCCTAACACAGATAGAAAAACACTGAAGACAACAAGAGGTTTCAGCACACACACAAAAAAGCATGTGAATTAGAGAGGTGGTCCAATATCTGAAATCTCGGAGTCATCTGGTTGTGACACATACATTGAATTAGAAAGATGAATAGCTCTTGTCAAGGCCAGGCAAAGCTACATTTCCCCCTTTAAAAAACACCACAGTGAGCTGCCCTAATGCCTGCTGATTTAGTTTGAGCCAGTAATTCCTGCTGGAAAGTCAATTATCCAGTGAGTCCCATCAACTGAAAGATATTTAATGGGGTATTATTGCCACTTCTGTTATGTCAGCTGTTTATTACAGCAGATCAATTCCCAGCCCTCTCTAGGAAGAGATCTCAAGACCGGTTTTGCTCACAGGAGGATTCATCTGGGTGTCTTTTGCTAGCAGAGATTAAAAACACAGTTTTTTTGCTAATTACGGTAACATCCAGCTGCTCCTGAAACCCCACTGATTGTTAACTCAGATCAACAAACCTATGTGAACAGTCAGAGTAAAAGACAGTCTCTTCAGAAGGCAGCGGCTACTTCCCATCCTCAACTTTACATACTCCACGGCAAAATGATTTGTAGAGGGCTGAGCCGCTTTCTTCCTGAGTTTGTACTTGACTATAAATCCAGAGGGCAAAACCGCCCGTGGTGTTAAACTGGGTGCTCCAAGAAGCAAAACACTTGCTTTCATAGGGAACTCCGGTCACGCTGAGAGCTTATTCCACTACATTTGAAGACAGGGACAGGAAAGAGAAGAGTGCTTAAAGGAGAAAACTCGCTACTGCCAGTGGGTTTGAACTTGGTAAAATTTCCAGGAACAAAACTTTCCATGGGATTAAAGACTCTTTAGAAGTTATTTTGCTTGTTCTATTTGCAGAAAAAGGGTACTTAAACAAGAATGACAAGATTAGGGTTTGATACAGAGAATAAGCAGAATATATGCACCCTACTTCCCATACCTACATCCCGAGATGCTCGAGAGCACAGAAGTAATGCTCCCCCCCACCCAGCCAGGGAAAAGGAGCTTAAAGCTAGCTGAAGCCATCAATGTTTTGCCATACGTCCAGAAAACTGGCAGAGCTGGATATCACCTGGCATGACACGGAGTGATCCGAGGTGAGAGACAGCGGACAGTATTAGCATTTCCTCCCGCGATAGCTGGGAAGGTTTAAAGCCAGTTAGCCCTCGCCACATTAAGCTATCAGAAGAGATAAGGAGAGTGCTTCTCATCCACCTCGGTGCAAGAAGCAGCCGCCGCCGCGGTGTAAATCAGCAAGGGTGCACTGAAATGACACATGGGCAGCAGAGACATGAGGACAGAGCACAGGTTTGTTTTGGGTAGCGGAGTTAGCAAAGTCTCAGGCTAGCATGAAATGTCAGCTCAGCAGCTGGGGAATAAAGCCTTATTTATTCAGAGAACAGAGTACAAGCACCGACAGGCACTTTCCCAGGCCTCAGCTTTGATCTTGAGGGACTATTCTGCTCACCAAAACCTTTGGGTCTGTGCCAAGACTACAACCAAAGATACCAAATATTGGCAGCGGTCAGAGCAGCGACCTGAGCACAACTGGAACAGGTAAATCAGTAGAGAGCCCCACAAAGCTACTGAAACAAGAGGTGCTCCATATGTAGAATAAACTACATTTTGCACAGCAAGGGAGCTCAGCAGGAGCTTTGGTATCAAGCTTCCTTTCTATTCCTCCGAGGAAAACAAAGTTACCCTATGCTGAGAAGCCCTCCTCCGTATAAACAGCAGGAACCTGAGAAATCAATATATCCTCACAAGTCATTAAAAGACCTTTGTATAAGTCAGGCAATAGTAGCAGGAAGGAAAAAACACTGTTCAGAGAGGCAGGTCATTCTCTAGGGAGAGTCCTGCCTCTCCCTCCACCCGTTTGTATCAAGGGAATTTGCTGATGTTTGACAAACAGCTCTCGCATTACCACGGGCAAGAATTTATCTGGTTTCTTGCAGAAAAGCAGCACTGCCTGTGCTTTACCTCCTGATGACGAGCATGAGTAGGAAGGCAGAGGCGTTGGAAAGGGCTGGCCACCTTCACGGGCTGCTGGTGGAGCCGGGGAGCCTTCCCCATGCTGCAGACACACCTCGGGGGCCATGAGAGCCCCCCCCGGACCGCCTTCTCCCCGAGAGGCTGTGGGCCTGGCTTCAGAAGCAATTATATCTGGAGCTATTTTAGGATTACTCCCTAACCACCTGGAATATCTTATTAGAGGGAAGCTCAGATGTCCAGAGCAATTTTGGTTTCCAATCCCACATTCAAAAGCCAGAGTTAACCCTGAGCTGCCAAGCAGACAGAAAAGGAGATGACAAACGCTTTCCTGCTTCGTCCAGCCCATTCTTTTGAGGACAAAAACCTTACAAACAAGCAGCTTAAACCCCTCTCTGCAGGACACCTACCTCTCAAATATCACCACCTCACACGTCTGTCCCTCTGAGAGACTAAAGAATCAAAACTCTGTACTCAATAAAAAAAAGGTGAAGTACTAAGGCAAACAGAACAGCAGCTCATCGTCTCCTTCTCCAGTTGTGCCTGCACAAACTGCAGTTAGTGTGCAAACAGGGACACTGATGATAAATTCAAAATGCTCCTTTTCCAGATCATTCCCTTCTCTCCCACCCCAAGTTCATACAGGTGTTGGAGAGAGGCTCAGCTAAAGCCCGACAAGGTTTTACCCGACTACGAAGTTGTGTTCAAACGGTAAACTCTGAACTGGAGAGAACCCACTAAAGCTTTAAGATGTAAAAGAAAAGAGAAAAACTTCTGGCGTGAAACTCAAAATCATTCTGCACCTCCCTACTGCAGACCTGCAGTTTTGACAGAGGTTTTAGGCCAGAAATCTGCTGAAATACCCACTTAGGGACTAGGCTAAATGTTGCAGTGAAAAAGAAAGCCCCTCCCCTACCCCATGGGTTAACTGAAAGCACTGAGTCAATGAAAAGGTACAGGGGCAGCAATTTCAGGATTATCAGAGAATCCACAGAAATTCCTTTTGTGGGTAGAGTTAAGCCTTAGGAAGTGAAACAGATGCTATTATAAAGAAAACTGTTGTACTACAAAACGCTGATAAGATCAGGACTACTGCCCTGAGCTGCAAGTTCTCAAGCATGGAGAACCAAGTTATAATTACTGCGTGCACAAGCTGCCTGGTAAAGCTCTGCTGAAATTGGAATAAACCCTTCCCAGTCTTACTAATAACAGAGCTCAATTCAATATCTACAAGCCTCAAAGACGGGGTTTGAAAACATTTTAGTGATTTCAGGAATGGCAGGGAGGATGGGGAAGGAAAGAAAAAGAATGGACTGAAGTTAACAGATTAATTACTTTTTTTATTAAGTTTCTTTTATGTGCGCCCATGACCTAGTGACTGCAGCACCAACACAATTCTGTGCAAAACAGGAATCTGCCTCCTTGTCCTTAAGGAAAAGTTGGACTCATTGTGAATGACTCCTATTCACAAATACTCAGAGGAATTAACTAAAATGTAAGTGACAAGAAGATTTGTTCAGTGCTATACGGCTGTGGGAAAAGAAATTCTCACTGTTGCATGAGAGAGTCTCAGATTTACCCTGAAGTGAGAAAAACAGAAGTGTAAGAACACAACACATTAGAGCTCTTTCCACCTACCGTTCCCCAGCGTTAGCCAGAATTTCTCTAAATTGGCACCGAAGGAGACAAGCTGCAACTATTCCAAAAGATAAATTTAGTACCCGAACAAATCTTAAAATGAGCCCTATCTTCCCCAGGATATAAATGAGCTCCTCACCCTGCTCCTTTGCTCTGCCTCCAGATATAGCACACTCGCTGCTATATAGCATAACCTTGACGAAACCTACGGAATCACCCCTTGAGATAAAGATCTGGGGAGAATTCTCTGATATATTAATACAAGTTGTTTCTCAGTTCTGTTCTCCCATACATTATTTATCATATCAAACAAAAAGGAGACTTTGTTTCCATGATCCTGCTCTGCTCCAGCGACTGATGCTGCACGTCAAGTTACCTATCAGCGGGAACTCCAAGTTAGGTGCTACAGCAGAAGCAGACTGTCACAGGGATGAAGACTTCATCAAAACAAACCTAAACCATGAATTCAAGAGAAGCAGCAATTGGCAATTTAAGGATTAAAATCTGTTCTTACGGAACACAGCTTTCAGTAGTAAAGAAATCAAATATCTGACATCGGCTATTAATGAAGAATTCTTCTCCCGCTACATCATAAAAATAAAAATACCCAGTGACCCACGCAAGGAATTAAAAACCCAACCCTTGAATTGGGCCCTGGATATCTGAAATAACTAGGAGGGAAAAAATGCACCACGTGAAATGCAACTTTTTTATTCCTGGGACCTTCACCCCCTCTGGATTAATGAGTATCTCCTGAGCAATACCTCAATACGCACAACACTTGAGGCACATACTTAAGGTTATGGAATCTCAGCCACTCATTCCTAGAGCCTAGAGCAAAAGCAAAGTAATTATTTTAAGCTGACTTATCTTAATAAACACCATGACCTTTGTAAAAGTTTAGGTCAGGATTTTCAGGAGCGACTGGTGATTTCTGAGACTCTAACATGAGACATCCCCAAAAACCAGACCACAAACCACTCTCTGAAAGTCAGACAGCTGCTTTATGGAGACTTACCTTGCTGCATTTAAGAAGGCATTAAGTATCAGCTGATGCCTGAAAACCTTGGCTTTATTTTTACATTCCACGAAGGAATGCACGTACTAATGCGTGTGCTGTAGTAACAGCCCGACAAAAATCGCTCATGCTAGTGCTGCACACCAGCCTGGAGCGGAAAAGGAGCAAGCAGCAGCAGCAAGACGGTGGCTGTGGTCCTGCCTTTCCTACACGGCTCTCCCTGGTAACCAGAGACATGGCCAAGCAATGCGAGAACCCACGGGACGAGGACCCACACCCAACCCATCTGCTAAAAGCAACATTTTCACCCGCAGAATTAAAAACTCATTTTTCTTCAAAGACAGGCAGCCCACAACGCCCTTTTTGAGGACAGCTGCGGGAGCCTTTGGCTGTCGGAGCCGTGATGGATTTGCAGGGGATTTGAGCAAGTCCGAGGAGCGAGCGAGCTGAGCACACACCCCCCCGGCTCTTCTTTCGGGACTGCAACTCCCCGACAAGCAACTCCACTCCCTTGTTGTTTTGTGCTGACAGGATTCCCACCGCCCCTGTGTCATAAGCTGAGCCAGCTCTTTTGTCTGCCGGCTTGTTCTACAATTATTTACTTGACTGTCCGGGACCGAACAGAACGGGGCTTCATCTCGCTGATAGTTCCCATCTTTCTGCCATCTTCATGCCACATACCTTCCAGGCAATCTCAGCCTTTTGCTTTCAAGATACATTTTTCTCCAAGGGCGTCACTTTCAGAAGAACAATCCACACTTGAAAGAAGAAATAGAAGTGACTTTTCCCCCCTCTTCCGCAAGCAACAGCCATTATGCATACCACAAATACTCCCAGAGCAGAGCTAGCTGGAAGCAGTGTATACTGACTGGTTATTAGCCTCCATCTCAAGAGAAGCTAAAAAAAGACAAGTTCAGGAATCATTTCGAAACGAACTGGAGAACACAGGCACTTCTGCATTTGATCCTGTTTGGTTTTTTATCCAATTTAGGCAAATACAAAAGAAAAAGCCCAGTATCTACAAAGTATGCATTTGAAATGAAGAAGTTCAAGCCAGGCTTGCGCTAAGGCAGTGTGCTACCATTTAGCATACAGAATTATGCAGACAGTACACAGTTGCACGCATTTTTTCCCCCTTCGCTGTCATGCCAGCTAACAGTTCTTGTCTGCCCCCGCCCCCCGGTTTATTCCTACCTCCACGCAGCCCCTCGCTCACCAGCTCTGAGCTGGTATACCGCAGTTAAATTTTTACTCCCTGGTATGCAGACTCCACTGGTGAACGCAAACAAGTTGATCTGCAATATTTACCCTACTCAAGGTGAATATACTGCACCAGCATTGCTAATATTGGGCACTTCAGCATGGCCTTTTGAGCACACCAGAGCACCTTAATAACATCCTTCACCAGCATGATGACGAATATAAGCCATGCCCCACTGGGGCAGACCATCTAGCCCAGTACTCCCTCTTCAATGACAGTACCAGGAGACAGTATTTTGGGACAACATGAGAACCTGCCCACTTTCTGCCACATTTTCCCACCATCCAGACCTGTTGTAGTGCAGCACCTCCCTGATACTCCTTTATAATCCATTCCTTAACTCGATGTCTGTGAATTTCTCTAATTCCGCTCTTTAGTGATGTACTGTCTGCCTCCCCTGCAGTGAAACAGGTTACTTTAAAACGGCAGCAAGAGGGTTTTTCTTTTAGCTTTCTTTCCTGGTGAAGCTTTGTGCACTTTGGCTTCCAGAATAAGGTGGCCTGAAATCAGACTAAGCTGCAACCTGCTACCAAAATACCTGATTACAGCTGAAATGGGCCAAAGTAACTGGATCAGTATTAGTGCACAGTATGCCAATTGTAAAACAGTATTTTATTTTATTGGCTATTCCATATCAGCTAAGACCAGATCTGGCATGCTTATGCTCATTTGTCTTCCCAGAACAGGGCAAATGACCTAGGAATCAAGCCTATTAATTCAGTAAGATACACAGGACTCTCACAAGATAAGCAAGTATTGGAAAGAAGCACAATGACATACTTGTTAGCACCGGCCGAGCTAGAAATAAAACCAGCCAAAGACTAATGCTAAGTTTGTTGGGTCTTTTTTAGAAAGCGATCCCCCTAACACCAGAGTCCTGCCTACTATTCTCCACCCAGAGACCTGAAAGAGGAAGTTTTGGCCAGTCACTCCAATCCAGTAAATTCTGAAGCAATTTCTCCAGTGACCGTCTCCTGACCGACATACCCACTTCATTTCCCTACAACAGCTTGAGTAACTCTTAGTTTCAACCCAGCCCCTCTCGAGAAGCGAGCGCAGAGAGAACACAGCAGCAACAGGTTGCCTGCTGCATCCCATGCATCAGGACGGCTTCACCAGCACACTTTATAGCAGCAATAGTTACAAACGCCATTCACCTGGCAACTTAGAGGAGTTCCTGCCACATGCCTTGGTGTAGAAACACCAAACTCATACAGATTTGCAGGAGCAGCTGGGTAGGAGCCTGCAGGCCACACTAAATGGAACAGGAGAAGAAATAAAGCCCGCTGAGCTTTAGCAGTTCCTCCTCGACCTGCTGCCCGTGGCAGCATAAAACAAGTCATCTTGTGCATGCCACCAACAGCTAAGGGGAGAGACTGCCCTGAGTGCCCATGGCAAACTTTCCAACGCCTACGGTTCACCAGCCACCATGAAGCAGCTCCAGCCTTTTTACTTCATAGGGTTTGCAGGAGGGAAGGAAAAAACAGCTCTGTTTTTGTCCATACGAGGTTTCCTAGCTCAAAGAATTCTATCTGAAGCAACACTTAGCCTTCTTCACACTAAGGCTAACATCTGTAGAAAAGGACAATGAAGTCCAAACTTTTTTTGCTTTATTTAAACTGTGCAGTCCTTTGGCTCCACTTCAATACACATAAATGCTTTAAATGTCTCTGAAAGTCTGTGCAAGTTAGCTCTGTAACAACCCAGCACCCAAGTGCTACATGAAATGAAATACCCACTTACAACAAAGAAAAGAATTCTTGATCCTCTGGCATTTATCTACAAGGACTAGTAATTCTTCATTTAAACACAGAATTAACCTCCTACCAAAACCAAGCAGTAGCAAGTTAGCTCCTTCCTTCCCACACATGAAATACAAAGTGGCTCTGCTTACTCACAGGATCAGGGGGAGGACACGCACTCTTCCCTCCCTGCCCGCACCACCAACCAGAAATCCAGCCAAATTCGCTGCATCCCAGAGGTCTTAAAGGGGTTATAGACGTCATACGTGAAATAACTTGAGTGAGACATTAGCAGGCAAGCGTCTGCACCAAAAATAAATATAACACCAGCCTGTTCCATTCTGAATGGCACAGCAGCAGTGAGATAGAAGATAAATGAGCCAAAGACCAAACCTCCACCTCTCCACAAACCCCAGTTCTTACAGACTGGGAGTTCTATATCATTAGCTGGCAATCTGTGTCTGTAAAGCAAATCAAGTTCTTGTGAAATCTCTTTCTAAAAGAATAAACCTGGAAGAGTACACCAGGGAAGCATTGCTCTGCGCGTGCCCGGTTCTTGCGCTCTTTCCAAAGCGCTTGCAAACAGCCAGTGCTTGTAACAGGATACTGGGCTGAAGAAATCCTCAGTCTGACTGAATACGATCATTCTTAGTCAGAAGGAAGTAACATTAACACTGACCTGCTTGAGCTGCTCGTCCAACCGCCAGTTCTGGCGTCCAGAGGGGGAACCGGAATACGGTTGCTTAGTAGTGTCTTTACCCTGTTCTTCTTTGCCCTGCTGTCCCCGCTGGTGCCCTGAAGCTGGAAGAGGATTAGAGGTAGAGGCCACTCTTTGGTTGTGATGGGCAACTTTGGGAGCATGAAAATATTTCAGAGCAGAGCAGGTTTCTTTTCCAGTCACATCAGCGCCATCCTCAAGATCTCCACCTTCCAAACCCCCTTCTTCCTCCTCCTCCTCTTCTTCCTCCTCCTCTTCATCCTCCTCTTCCTCTTCTGGCTCCGAATTCATGCTGCTCTGATCAAAAGCCCGTGTAGCTCCGGCTGCAGGTGGGCCTCTGGGACCAACAGTAGAGCCGCCCGAAGCCCGGCCAGATGTGGCTGCTAGGACAGCCTGCTGCACGGCCAGCTGCTGAGTGTAGAGCAGCTGGGCTTCTCTCATCTGCCTCTGCTGTCTCTCCCTGGAATCCATCTGCAGAGGCGTTTGCTGCTTCTGCTGCTGCTTCTGCAGCTGCTCGACCACAGCTTCCAGCTTCATCCCGCAGTTTGCATGGCTGGGAAAAGAGGGGGGCGTTTTTGACTTTATCTGGCAGGGTTCAAGCCCCGACCTTGGGAGATTGGCAGAATCTGAAAGATAGACAAATATTTGTCTGTATGAATATAAAATGCTTTCATCTTTTCCCCAGGAAGAGGATAAATAGAGTGCAAAGCCAATACTCTTTCCTGTGCAGGAGACCGTGAAACAATCAGCTTCATGTTTAACAGCCTCAGGCTCAAACTTGCATTCAATTTTCAGACTGTTTAATTGTATTTTCAAGCTGAACACATTTGCTATAACCTCAGTTTCATATACCCCAAAGACAGCATCTGAAATGCCTTTGTCCACTGTCCCAGCAGTTCATTTTTTTTTTTGTCAGAATCCTTCCACACTTCCTAAATAATTACTTTTGAAAGGTTAGGTTTAACATCTAGGGTTTGGTTCTTCTGAAAACACTACCTTAAAAGGAGATAGCCGGGATGATAAGCTTGACCATATTTCTATTAAAAAATGGGCAGGAATTTATCGCACACCGGTTATCTCTAAATTCTTTAATACTTTCATTACATTACTAAATTCTTTACACGTCATATGTCTTTCTTAAAACATATTTAGCCATTATTTTTCCCCAGGAGTGCGAGACGAGAGTAAAGCAAAGACCACTGTAGCCTGAAGCCGACTGCTGAGCACCGAGCAACTCCTGCCTCTGGTTCCCAGAGTTGCCAGCGCATCTCAAGCCCCAGGCATGGCCTCCCTTCGATTTTCCCAGGCGAAGGACCCGAGAGCTTTCCTAGCTCTCCATTTTGACCTGCAGCAAGCCCACGCTGAGCCAGCACTAGCCTCCTCTTGAGCAAAGACCAACAGAACAGACGGCAGTCAGAAACACAGCTCTGATCTAGAGTAAATCCTAGAAAGACGACTACGCCTTTAATCCCCAACCATTAAAATCAGCACGTGTATTTTGGACTTTGTGTCACAAACTGGACCTGCTGACAAAGACTGCCCGTCTCTTTTTTTATGTAAAAGGATGGTTAAATGGATGCCACTTGCTGCCCTTCAAGGTTCATTGATATCAAAATACAGTCAGCTTGGAGAAACAAAGGAAAGGCCAACTACAAACAAGCTACAGAGTCTCCTGGCCACCTCCCACCACCCTGTTTACAACCAGCACTGTGCTATTCAAGCCACCTACTTGAAAAAAGAGACTATTTTGCTTACACACATTTTCCAAACAGACACGTTTCTGTTCTAAAACAACAAATAACCTACCAGATACCAGTTCTAAAAGTGAAAGACAACTTCCAGCATCCCTAGCGCAACTCCGAGTCTTCCTGTAAGGTGGTCAGACCGCGTCTCTCGTACGAAGTGCCCGCGAGCTACGATGCCCAGCTCATTTTTCCTCTGCAAACTCTTCCCTGTGCTAAATAACAGCCCATGACCAAAATGAATTTGCCTTTGCATGCATTTGCATTTTTATCTAGGAGGCAGCAGCATAGCTTTAGCTTGCAAATGAAACAATATAAAGTGGATTAGTGGTTTGAATGTCAGGAGCAATAACGCATTACCTGGCAGCTGAAAAGAGTCTTAGACTCGTTGGGAAGGCACAATGCACCATCTGGCCTAGCTCCACACACACGCTCCTCCAGTAAAGCCACAATGAACCGGTGTGGGTATTGCAACAGCTACCATAAACCAGGCTAGAGAACCTACAGCCCACACCTTGCCGTATATTGTTGCACCTGAGGCGCGGCGAGGTGTCACCTCTCCTGCCTGGGGGATATTCAGCGAGGCGTGCAGTTAATACACGCCTCGGGTACGTTAACGATAATAAATGACCTGATACTCGGTTAACATGCCGAGCAAACACACCTCAGGTGCAGCAACACCCTGGTATGCGGCACCCGCGCGTATTTCCCGGAGTTCAGGTACAATAGCGTGCGACAGGTTCCGGCAGGATTTACGGGCGGCTGCCGAGGGTTTTCATCAGAGCCCGGCACAAACCTCGCGAGCCTCGAAAGAGAGATGAATTTTGGATACAGCAAACACGCCCTCAGCAAGTATCGATGTTACTGTGGAGAGGCAGCCAACTTTACAGCGAGTTTTAAGTCAAGGAGGAGATGCATTGCTCACAGCAAGTAATTAAGTCACAATATCAGGGCGGAGTTTAAGGTAACAACTGCAACTGGATTAATAACATTAAACCATTCCAGGTTTTCACATCCATTTTACCCCTCAGCACGGATATTCGCTTACTTTTTGTGTCTCTCCCGACCAAGGCAGTGAAAGGATTCAGTTTAACCTTCAGGTCCTCACGCGCCCGCCTTTGTGCGGCTTTTAATCCCTGGGAGAGCGCTTTAATTAAAAAGCCCCTTAATTTGAATTTTTAACCGGCTCTATTTGCAGCCTAATTGGGAAAACTCCTGCCTTCGCCCCAACAGCGCCTGGAAAGAGGTTTTCCAAGTGGAAACCACCTGAAAGAGTTAAAGCGGGAGATGAGCAGCCGAGGCCAGCCTGCCTGCCAGCCCCGAGGAGGGGAGAGGTCTGCCGGGCTGGTAAACAACTCCATCACCGCCCCCTCCGTCCCCACCCGGTTTTACCGGAGACCTCCCATGGCCCATAACCACCACCGAGCCACCGACCCCCTGCCAAAGGGACTTACCCGAGGAAGGGCGGCTGTACCCGGCCCCCAGCCCCGCTCTCCCGGCCTCCAAACCGGCCCCACCCGCCCAAGCAGCCGGTGAGCTCCAGCCCACCCCCTCCCGCTCCGGTACCGGCCGCCGGTGCAGGCCCGGCCCCAGGACCGGTACCCCCTCCCACCCCCATTCCCCCGGGAGCGCCCCCTCCCTTCTCCGTTCCCCCAGTACCACCCCCTCCCCCCTTCACTCACCCCCGTAGCCGCCCCAAACTCCCCGCCCCCCCTCCCCACCGGGGCCGTTACCTCCCGCGGGCCCCGGGAGCGGGTCGCTGCCGGCCCGTGCGCGGCCGCCTGGGCTCCGCCTGCAGCACAACCTCTTTCCTTTCCGCCCCCCCCCTCAGCGCCGCCGCCCCTCCTCAGCCTGGCCGGAAACGGGGCGGCGGAGGCGGTGCCCAGCAACGGAAGCGCCCGCCCTACTTCCGGGTACGGCCCCGGCAACGGAAAGCGAACGCGACCGCCGCACACCCGGAAACAGCTTAGGGGGAAAAGAGGCGGGGCTACGATAGGCCGGGAGCCAATTAAATAGCGAAGCGAGAGGCGGCTTCCGGGTGGGGGGGATAAAAGGGCGCGCGCGGGGCGGAGGCGGGCAGTCGCTGAGGGGGCGCGCGCAGGTGAGGGCTGAGGCGGCGGCGGCTCCCGGTCCCGCTCCGTGGGCCCACAGGGTGGGGTCGGGGCCCCGCTGTCCCTTCGGGCCCCAGGAGGGAAGGGGGGAAAGTGTCTGTGGTCCCTCAGGTCTGTGGCAACGGGGGTCTGTGTCGGGGATCTCTGCTGGTTCCCTCATGTCCGTGGGAAGGGTCTGCGCTTGTCTCCTCAGTGTATATATGTGTATGTGATCCGGAGGAATAAATAGATATTATGCCTCCCTGGTGTTCCCTCTCTCCACTCAGGCCCTGAGGGCTCAGTGGGGCAAACTTTCAAGACTCCTTAGTATCCCCTCTCACTTTAGATCTCTCAGCAGTGCTGTTGGGGCTCCCCAGTGTATTAAATCCTTTCAGGCCCACAGTGCATGGGGCCAAGTGTCAGGGCTCTTTGACAGTCTTGCTCTGCTCCCTCTGAGGAGGGAGTCCGACACCTCCATGTCCCTGCTCACCTTGGGCCTGGTCAGCGTGGCAGATGAGGAGATAACTGCTGTTGCGGTGGGCGATGACTCTGGCACGCGCAAGGCAGGCTTTGCAGGGGATGATGCCCCCTGTGTTGCATTTCCCTTTGTTGTGCGGTGTCCCTGGCATCAGGGTGTTGTGGTGAGTGTGGAGCAGGACTGCTGTGTGTGGGATGAGGCCCAGAGCAAGGGGGGCATCCTCACCCTGAGGTACCCTGCTGAGCATGGCATCGTCACCAACTGGGATGACGCGGAGAAGATCCGGCACCACACCTACAATGAGCTGCACGTTCTCCTAGAGGAGCACTCTGTCCTGCACGCTGAGGTCCCCCTGAATCCCAAGGCCAACCGGGAGAAGATGACCCAGATCACGTTTGAGACCTTCAAGGGCTCAGCTATGCATGTAGCCACCCAGGTTGTGCTGAGCTGCTGGCCGCACTGGCGGCATCGTCAGGGACTCAGGGATGGCGTCACCCACATGTGCTCATCCATGATGGCTACACGCTAGCCTGCGTCTAGAGTTCGCTGGCTGTGACCTGACCGACTACCTCATGAGGATCCTCAGGGAGTGGAGCTCCAGCTTCACCACTGCGGCCAAGAGAGAGCTTGTGTGGGACATGAAGGAGAAGCTCTGCTGTGTTGCTCTGAGCAGGAGGTGGCCACAGCTGCCTGCTCCTCCTCCCTGGAGAAGACCCATAGGACAAGTGATCACCATCGGGAAGGAGCATTTCCAATGCCCTGAGGCCATCTTCCAGCCCTCCTTTCTGGGCATGGAACCCTGCGGCAGCCATGAGACCACTTTTAACTCCAGCGTGAAACTTCTTGGGGTTAAACCTGGAATACGTTCTCTCGCTTTCTGTGGCTGGGCCGTGATGTGCGCTCCTCCCGCCGCGCTCCCGCCTTTAAACCCTCCGCCGGCTGCCTATTGGCTCGCTCCTCTTCGCCGTGGTGCTGCCAGCCAATCGGCGGCTTCCCCACCCCGGAGCCGCCTAGCGTTACGCACCGCCTTCCCCGGCGGACTCAGTTTCCCAGGGTGCACTGCGCGTCCGGGCCGCACTTCCTCTTCCGGTGCGCCCCGGGGATGCGGGTAGAGCGGAGCTGAGGGGCGGCTGGGGGTCTGCGGGAGCCGCGGCGGGAGGGGGGCTGGCACTGCTGGGACCCCTCGCTGAGCGGCTGCGGGCGCCTTGTCCCACTCTGCGCCGGGAAACGGGGGTTTTTCAGGGGCCGGAGAGTGGCCGGGGAGGGTGTGCCTGCCAGGAGAACCGGACCGGGCCTTGCTCTGGCTTCTCTTCTTCCTCGGCTGAGTGGTGAGGCTGGCTGGGTTGTTTCTGCCTTCCCTGTAGCTTCAGGTATGGCTTAAGACTGAGGTAGGAACCTAAAAGCATGTCTGCGTGTTGGTCAGGCCTCCTGTTAGTTTCCTCTGTGCTTCCCAGGAAAGGTTTGCTCCGTGAACTTACAAGGTTTTATGGTCTGGCTGGGGGAGAGTCTCACTATGATTTGTTTTCCTCCCTTTCCAGAGCTTTGTGGGTCTGAAGTTGGCTTGGCTCTGTTCAGTGAGAAGGTTGACATGTCCCTGCCAGAGTGGCACATCGCGGTGAAGCTGGCAGATCAGCCGCTGGCTCCCAAATCCATCTTACATTTGCCAGAGACGGAGCTGGGAGAATGCCCACTTGGTGGGTGCAGCATCTCGTACCTCAAGCAGCTCATCACTGGCAAACTGCAGGAGTCTGTCCCAGACCCTGAGCTCATCGGTAGGTGCCTGCGTGGGTCCTGTCAAAAGTCCTGCCGCTTGGGGCACCCTCTTCCTCTCCTTGCTGCCGCTGGGACACAAACATCCTTCTCTTGGTGGTGTTGGGCTGGTGGAGAGACTTGGCACAACCAGATAGCGTGGTGTAGGGGCTCAAAGCTTGCTCCAGAGACTCTGTTACACTGCGGTGGTCTTAGTACCTTGTGATTTTGATAGTTTGTTCTGCGTTTGCTTGGGATCACGGTGCTCCTGCAGTGTCAGTGCCCTTGCTAAGAAATCTTTTGACTTGCCAACACCAATGTGTCCTTGTGGATCTCTTATGAGAACTGCGGGAGAGGTCGGCCCTTCTAAAGGACGTGGCAAAGTCATGTTCCGTGAATCTCAGCTCCATGATTTCCTCCCTGAATCTCAGTCTGGTGATTTCCCTGCGTGTCCCTGTGCTGTTGACCAGATGAAGCAGCTATACAGGCAGAGCAATAACTCCCTGGCAGTCCTCAGTTCTTCAAGACCCCAGGCCCTTTCTGAGTGTGCTGTAGGTGTTTATCTTCAGCTGCTTCTCTCTCCTAGATCTGATCTACTGTGGCCGTAAACTGAGGGATGACCAGACGCTTGATTTTTATGGCATCCAGTCTGGCTCCACTGTTCATGTCCTGCGCAAGTCCTGGCCCGAGCCTGATCAGAAACCAGGTGAGGAGGAGGCATTGTGGGTTACTGCTTAGATCTCCTCGGGATGTGTTTGCTGTGGGTCTGTTCCAACTGAGGAATGGCTTCTCTTGTGATTTGTCTGGGAGGCTGATGTGGGGTTTGGAGGAGTTGATTGACATGTTTGCGTGAGAACTCTCCACCTCTAATAGCAGCAAATGGGTGTTACATTTTTGTGCTGATGGCAGAGTTAAGGAATGAGCTATGCAATGTGGAGAGTGAATATCCTCTCCTTCATTAACTGTGATCAATTTTAGGGTGTTGCCAGAGAATCAGGAACAAAGGGACTGGTTACTCAGCTTGAGGGATGAGCAAGCTTCTCTGTGTTCCTGGTCTGCCTGACTGTAGAATAAGATGTTACTTAATACAGTTCCTTTTGTATGTGTAGGAGGATATATCTAATACTTTTATATGTCTGGAAGCTGAGAGTGCGGTTACTTGTTACACTGTGGTACTGAGACATTCGCAATCATTAGTCTGTGCCCTTCCTCTCTGGGTCAGTTGAATCCAGGGGAATTAAAGAATTACCACTGCTATTGCAGCATGGAAGACCCAGTGGCATGTAAAATGGCTAGTAAAGCTGACAGAGGGAGAACTGTTTTGTTCTGTTGTTTTTCCTCCCTCAGAGCCTGTGGACAAGGTGGCAGCAGTACGGGAGTTCCGGGTTCTTCACACTGCCCTGCACAGCAGTCCTGCCTACAGAGATGCAGTGAGTGGGGCTTCATACTTTGCCATCTGGGTGTCTTCTGTCTGTCCCCTCTCCGTGAAGAGAGTCCCGGAGTGGAGCCTCATTGTGCAACGCTGCTGATCTGCTCTGATTTCTCTGGCAGGTCTTCAAAATGCTGGGGAACAAGGAGTCGCTGGATCAGATCATTGTAGCTACTCCCGGCCTCAGCAGTGACCCTGTTGCTTTGGGTGAGTCCAGATGTGATCCAGAGGCTCTGAGGAAAGCCAAATAAAGAAAGTCTTTGGTTTAATTCCTGACACGGGGAAGGGAGAGTTCCCCTTCTCTGGAGAAAGTGCCTTTTTGGTCCCTTTGTGGAGCATAAGTCAGGGCCTGCTCAGGTGTCAGAGTTGTGCTCTGTTGGTAATGCTTGGGGATGGATGATGGATGCTTTTTCGCTGCTGCAAAGGGTTACAAAAATGTTCATTAAATCTAGCTTGCTTGTTCTGGCCTGGGATGTTATTAGCCTTTTTGTCACAATGCTTTGAGGCAGGTGGAATATGGGATGCAGTCACAACCTGGCTGGAGTGAGCTGGGTACTAGATTTGATCATGCCCTTAAGGTGGAGCTGTCTGTGCTGGAGCACAGCCCACGGGATCTGCTGGGAAAGCCCCATCCCTTGTTTGTGTGGCTGTGATTGAGTGTCTCTCCAGGAAGACATAAAGGCTTCAGAGAAGAAAATAGAGTATTTATGGTGTCTGCTAGTGACTCAGTTCCTGAAAAAACAATTAATTCTTTTGGTTTTTCCCATGGCTCTTGTTTGACTGGCTCCTGTTTCTTGTATCCTGTCTTTAACTTGTCGTGTTTCCTGGTCCCTCCCAGGAGTCCTACAGGACAAGGATCTCTTTTCAGTGTTTGCAGACCCCAACATGCTGGACACGTAAGTTCAAGCAAGCTGGTGTAGTGACTAAGCAATGCCTTTGTTGCACTGTTGTCTAGACCACTTCTCTCTGGGTGGGAGACAGTTCTGCTCCTGCCTGCCAGTACAAATACCCCAGGCCAGAGATTTGGGATGGACACTTCTTCTTCAGCAGCAGGAAGGAGGGAGCTGATGCTTTGCTACACATCTACCTCCAATGTTGGATTAAACCAAAGAATATTTAGTGGGAGACAGGGCCATCATGGCCTCCAGATCGTGGGTTCAAATCTGGATCTGGTTGCTCACAGCAGAGGGTTGCTCCCATGAGAGCATGTGGGAGATGTGTACCATGGGAGGGTTGACACGGGATCAAGAAAGAGCCCCGGTGTCTTCAGCTGTGTGGAGCAATGTGGGGAGGTGTTTGTGGCTGGACAGCCAAAGGCAGCGGTGTTGGTGCAGCTGGTGGGGATGGCTGTGCTGTAAGTTCTTTGCCAGTATTGAGCTGCTGATTTCTTAGTTTCCCTGTGTACGTGATTCATTTTTCCACTCTTTCTCTCCAGGCTAATCCCAGCTCACCCTGCACTTGTGAACGCCATTGTCCTTGTTCTGCACTCAGTGGCTGGCAGCACCCCCCTCCCCGCCCCAGAGACATCCTCCCGAGGCATGTCCTCTGGCTCCTACCGGGACATGCCAGGTATGTTCAGCCACACACATGAGTGGGGAACCTGCAGAAATGATGTGCTGCAGGATTTGCAGACAAATTTCTGCTGTACTGACATGATCATCCCCAGGCTGGAAGGAAAAGGGGTTTGGATTCCTGAGCTAGAAACATACACTGTGGTTTGATAGATTTTGCACTGTGTGAGACTCACTGGGGCTCTTTGGCCTCTGGGGCCTCTCCCAGCCAAGCGTGTATAATGACTGTTGGTAGCAGAGTGCTGTGGCCTCCGTTTTGTGCAAATGATGGGCCTGACCTGTCTTCCACTGACCTGCTGCATGTGGGCTTGTTGGTGCTGAGGCCTCTGTCCTAACCAGTGCGTTAGCTGGGGCAGAGCCTGGTTGCATGGCCAAGGATTCCACAGGATTCTCATCTGGTGCCTAAATCCTGCCAGCACCCAGTTTTCTGCGTCTGATTCTCCTTTCTGTTGCAGGTGGCTTTCTGTTTGAAGGTCTGTCTGATGACGAAGATGACTTCCACCAGGTAAGCAGCCAGGTTGGGTGGGACAGCTGTTTTGGACTTGCAATATGGGCTTAACTTGTAGCCCTTAGACTCCAAAAGTTTTCTCTCTTCCTGTCTCGTGAACAGCATGAGCTGCTCTGGCTCCTAGGGATGTTGTGGAGACAAACATATTGATTGTGGGGTGTTCGGATGCTGTTCATGTCAGGATTTTCTTGAGTGCTGAGGTAGGGTCACAAGAGAATGCAGAAGAGCGACTCGCAACAGCACTTGTCCTCAGAGTAAACACCTTCATAGTCAAACTGATGCGGAGCCAGAGCTGTGCACAGATGAGCATGGCTGAGAAGCATGGGGGTGTTGGTCCCTGCCCTTCTGTAATGTAGGGAGGTTTTCCTCTCCAAAGGACAAAGTATTGGTAAAGAGAAATTACAAGTTCAGGCAAAAAAGTGCCAGTCAATGCTTAATTGTTTTGTTATTGGCTAATAACACTTTGTTTTTAAGCTGATGGATGATATATTAAAAGGTTTACTGCCAGTTTCCGCAGCTTTGTAAAAGCTGAGTTTGTGGAAAAAAGCACATCTGATCCTGTCATGTTTATTTTTTAAAAGTTGTGCACTCGAGTTTCAAGTATTGTAGGAAGGGGATGCCTGGGGATGAGCACATGAGCCAGATTTTACTGGGACGCAGACACCAACATCAGGTGTTTTTTTCCCCTCCATGCAGAGCACAAGATCTACACCATCCAGCAGCACTTCTGGTTCCCGCCCAGCTTCCCTTGGCTATGCCGGGGCTGCTGGACCCCGTCCGATCACCCAGAGCGAGCTGGCGACCGCGCTGGCCCTGGCGAGCACCCCGGAGAGCAGCTCCCACACGCCCACCCCTGGCACCCAGGTACAAGGGGGCAGCGCAGCAGCTAGGGAGATCCTCCTGGGCCATAAAACCAGCGCTTGACTGAGCGCAAGCCCTGCTCAAATCTGGCAGTCCTTGCTGGTTTATTTTCTTACATCTGGGGTCTCTTCCATATGGGCTCAGGGAGGCATGATAATGGGGGTGCCCTGTGCTGGCTCTGGTTCCTGTGTTAAGTGTTCTCCCGATCCATATACAACTTATTTCCTCCTAGGGTCACTCCTCTGGGACCTCCCCGATGTCATCCAGTGTCCAGTCAGGAACGCCCATCACTAATGACCTCTTCAGCCAGGCCTTACAGCATGCCCTGCAGGCCTCAGGGCAGCCCAGCCTGCAGGTCAGTGTCACAGCCGCTTCCTTCGGGAGCCTGTGAAAGCCCCATATTGCGTTGAGTGTTGCGGGGTGGAGGTGGTTCTTCCAGCTGCCTTCTGTGGCAGGACATGAAGCTGAAAGGGGCATCACTGGAGAAGTGGTGCTTGCAGGAGGCATGGTAGACTGATGCAGAAGTTCTGGGTGGAAGCAGGAGGGGTGGGCTGGTGGATTTGGGGAGTTTGCAGCAAGACTTTGAGCTTTCAAGATCTGTTTGCGCAGTTAGCTTTGTACTTGCGAGCTAGAGAGAGGTGGGAGAATCCAGTGTGGAAGAGGGAGCTGTGGAGAAGACTGTTTTGTTTCTCCTCGGACTCTCGCACCTACCCTTGGCTTCTTTTGTTTCTTGTCTGTAGAGCCAGTGGCAACCACAGCTTCAGCAGCTGCGAGACATGGGCATACATGATGATGAGCTAAGTCTCCGAGCCCTGCAGGCCACTGGAGGGGACATTCAGGCTGCCCTGGAGCTCATCTTTGCTGGTGGGGCTCCCTAGATTTTTGGGCAGGAGAAGCTGGACTGGTGAGTTGCACTGAGGCACCTGTGACATTCCTCGGTCTGGGACTCGGCCCTGAAACTCTTCTCTGCACTGGGGTTCCTCTCTTCAGCATGGAGCAGTTGAGGTGGCTGCTCCTTTTCTTGCAGGTGGGCAGTGTGCTCCTGTTTGAGAGCGCTGACCATGCTGAGGGCAGCTCCTCCAGCTCCAGATGCCCCTCTCCAGCCTCCTTCTGGCCACCAGAGACAAGACCTCAGACCTTTGTCCAGCACGGAGAAAGAGGTGGCTCTGTGTGTCGGAGAGATGTGGCACCTATGGTTCTGCAGTCTTAGATCTGTCAACACGTTCTCCTGCCTGTTGTTTCATTCCTGCCCACCTGACATGCCTCAGTCTAGCTTGTTTTGCTGTTGTGGTCCCTCCTGTGTTTGACTGTATTAAATGGACTGTGTTCACTTGCCTGTTTGGGTTGTGATCTGTCCCGGCTTGTGTTCCAGAACTGCGAGGCAATGTGCTCATTTGCATGAAGGAAACGAGAAAATGCTTTGCCTGTTGTAGGACTGTTATTTCAGCAGAGGGCACTCCTCTTGCAGAGCAAAGCTGTATTGGTTAGAGCAGCATAGCTGACCTGTGTAGCCATCCTGCCCTGAGTTAGGCCAATACGAAAGAACTATTTGTGCTATGGATACTCTCCGAGAAGGTGCTGCAGAGAAGCATGTCTCCTTCTTAGCAGAAACCTATTTGTTCTCAGTTGTGTTGGGTGAGGCTGGTAGAGTCCTGCAAGCTGACAAGAACAAGGGTATAGGTGTAGGAGTTCATGGCCACCACAAGGTGACAGTAAAAAAAATGGCAAGCATAAGGGTTGAGGCAGTTGCCACAGCGTGAGGTGCTGCTAAATGACTTGGGAGAAATGCCTTGTCTCTGACACAGGTTAGTCTGGCTGTAGCCAGTGTTTTCCAAAGTGTCTTCTAGTCCTGGGTGCCACATTGGAGGTGCTGAAGACCTGACCTGCAAAGACAATCAAAGGCGTTTGCCTGTAATTACAGTTAAAGGGAGCTAAGAGAAGCCAGAACCAGAGCTGGGCTTGGCTTTACTCTGACTGTACCATTGAGATTAACGAGGCATGAAGATGGGAGCTGGTTTGCCTGAAATGCCACCATGCGTTAGCAGGGAAGCTAGAAGCAGAAAATGCTTTCCTACCTTCAGGCTGCCTGTGCTCTCCTCTAATTCCTCTCCAAGCACTAGGATGGCTTGCTGATACGATCTCAGCTATCACCCAGCAAATGCTGGATTGTTCTCTCCAGGGCAGCCCTTTGACTGATAGACTTTAATCCTGTCTAGAGGATTAAGTCTCTCAGGAGGGAGGGACTGTTTTTATTTTGCAATATGTAGGAGATAAGATGTGATGGACATAACTGGCTTTCCTGACTTGATACACCCTTCCAGGTTACTGCCCTCATTACTTGCTTTGAAACCCAGTTCAGATGATGACTGTGATTTTTGTGTATGAAAACTGATTAATTTGTTCCCCTCCCTGGTGCCTTCACTCTTTGCTTTGCTCGGGGAGTGGATGGTATATGCACAGCATCCTCCCTCCCTTCCCTACTGCGGAGACAAGCCCTGCTGTCAGCCCTCAATCCTTCCAGGCTAACTGAGGATTAGCTGTATCGCAGATGCTGCTGCCCAAAGCTGGAAAGCATTTGCAGGCTCTCCCAGACCTGCTCAGGGCTAGCAGAACTTGCTTTGGGACCAGGGTGATTAGTTTACTTTGCTGTACCATGTCAATTCTCAGCTTAGGCCAGCTTGGGGCTCTTGGTGTCCCAAAGTGGTATTTCTTTTCTGTCCTGGCCTTGCTTTTATGATTTGTTCACCCATGTTTTGAATTAAGTAGTTTCTTCTGTTATAATTGCTATTTCTGCTTCTCCCTGTGTCCCCAGATAGTTGAGAGTTGCCTGGATGTTTTGTACAGAAAGAACTTTTTTCCAATTTCTTTCACAAATTGTGTTACTTGGCTTGGAGTACTGCATCAGATGCATTCTGTCTGAACTGGCTATAGCAGAGAAGAACTTGGCACTGATGTTGTTCACGACGCGACTGATGCGTGCGCTTCGCTTCCCTCATCTTGCCTGCCTTTGGCTGCCTAGAATAGATGTGCTCAGCAACCAGGCAAATTTAGAGATGCAGGGCTGGGAAGAGGCTCTGCGTGGCGCCTGCAGGCATGGTGATGGAGGAGGAGGAGGAAGGGAAACTTTGATGCAGGAGCTCTTGCAGGAGGGTGGAAGCTCAGAGTTCCTCAGAACTGACTCTGCAGCAGCCAGGTGAGCGCTGCCTTCCTGCCTGCTCTAATGGCCGAGTGCCTCCTGCCTCCCAGCTCTGAGATGAAAGCGATGCTGGCAGCCGCCTCTGTGTGGAGAAAGCTCAGCCAGCACGGCCTCTGCTGAGGGGGAGAAACCAGCCAGGGGGAGGCTCCAGGAGGCACATGTTCTTTTGTGTACCTGGGGTTAGCAGCCTAAATGTGGCTTATGGGGATGTAGCGTGAGGTCTCTTGTCCAAGCCAGTTATCCTGACTTGTACAGTCATTGGAGGAGCCTATATTCCAAGAGAAATATTGAACAAAGTTGGAATAACTCTGGGAGATGCTGGTATCGTTGCTGAGAAAGCAGCTAAGTCCAGGCGCTAACTTGTCAATGTCTGAACACAACCGATTTTGCTCTTTAGGAGCAAATTGTGATGCGCTGTCTCCCACCTACCTGTTCCCTGTGGTCCATCCCCGGTGCCGCTGCCCTGACACCTTCCCCTCCTCCTCGCTACTTCCATGCTTGGGTTAGAGGTGCATCCGTTCTTGTTGGGTCTTGGCTTATCTGTATCCTGCCTACGTGCCCAACCTCCACCACGCTCTGTTCACTAGCCAAGCTTCTGTGGCTTGACCGCCTCACCGGCACTGCTGCAGGAGCAGGCTGGGAGGTGCTTGGCTGACCCTTTGGAAGAGGTGGAGGTCAGACCGCGGTTCCCCAACGTAAGTGCTTTCAGTAGGGACTTTCTGGTTCTGACATCAAAGAGAAATTTTTGGTTCAGTTCCTTCTTTGCCTGGAGTGGAGCTGACAAGGGAAGCAGTAACAGCGGGTGTTTTCAGTAGTAATGGTAGCAGCTGTCTGTACTCCTGTGTTTTCGGTAATCTTGTTATTTGTTCTGGTGCATGACGGTCAATGCTGGTGCGTTGTGGACAGCTGCAGGGGTTGGCAGTTTGGCTGGTATTTGGGCTCTTCGCCATATGCGATCTGCTTTTCTACTTCGGCCATCTTGATGGCTTTTCCACCATTTCCACCTTGTCTCTTTCTGCCTAAGACAGTCCTGAGCTGACTGTCCATGAGGAGCAAAGCAGTGTTGTAGGGGGGCTAATTTTCCAGTGAAAGGATGAAACAGAGATGGAGCAGAATCTCCCAGGCTTCATGTCCCTGATGGCTTTTGCAGTACCTCAAGCCTAGGTGACTGCCCACCTCTGTCTTCTGCTTTCACAATGATGCTGGAGCCTTCCCATGTGTGAAGTGAGTGCAACTGGCAAGATCAATCCCAGGAGCAGATGTTGGTGTTTGAGGTATTAATTGTTGATGCGCAGACACAGTCTCTCTGGTGCTTGGGTGGTTTGTTGGATCAGATTGTAAACTGCCACAGTTTCAAGCCCTTCAGCCTTGATTTCGGACTTCAAATGACTAGTGTTGGAGAGTTTTCCCCTCATCCTCCCATGTCTCCAGTATTTCAGAATAAATGTTTCTTCCTTGCCCCCCCAAGCCAAACAGAGGCTCTGAGTCTCCCTTGCTTGCAGGACCCTGGTGCAGGAACCAATTCCTCATCTGGGCAAGGCAGCCGAGCACTTTAAACCAGCGTTGCTGTTTTGCCCAGCTCCAAACAAATGTGCAGGAGCCAGAGGACTAACTGTTGCTGTGCCCTGGCTCATCATGATGTCCACACTGAGCTGGGGAACATCGTTCTCTTCTCGGCACAGTGTGGGGCTACACACCTTGCCCCCTCAGCAGCTCTCTGGCACCTAATTCAGAAGATTGGAGAAGGTGACTTTCTCCAGTGCTCCAGGATACAGCGGCTCCCTTGGTATTTGCTAGGGTGGGGGTAAGCTTGGACAGCCTGGCAGGATACATTTGTGTTGTGAACAGCAGCAGGGAACTTGTCTGGCAGAGCCCTTGCCCATCAGCTTGCTTTCTTTTCAAAGGACACAGTGGTTTCTTGGCTGCTTTTGGCTTTGTCCTTGTGGGGAATGCCAAAGGATCGGGAAACACATAATCACTTTTAGTTTTTCTTCTTAAGTTAGCTTTGTGCCAGCTCAGTGAGCTGAACTGTCTCACCAAGGGGGACAGGCTAGTGCCAGGGCAATGGGAAGAGGCAGCAGTGGGACCTGGTGGGGTTTCCTTGTGAATAATGAAATCTTGGTCTTACTCTTTCTCAGGCAAACTTTCAAGGGAGGAGGAAAGAATTTTACTGATGCTGGGACAACTGATCAGGAATAAGGTGAGAGCCCAAAGATCAGGGCAGGTGAGAGAGCACAGCTTCCCAGCAGCCTGTGTCCTGTGGGACTCGGTCCCTTTCCTAGCATAAACCAACATTTTTCTTTAGAAGAGGCAAAAGGGGAGCTCTGTGACTTTAGTCATCAAAGCATCCTTTTAAGGAACTGGGCTTTGCACAGCTAAGAGTCCATGTGATGCTAACTGGAGACCACCACAGTAAAACAGTGTGGTTTTAAGGCAACTGACTTTATTTTAACTTGGTGAAAGCAGAAATGTACTGAAAATATCACACCATGAAAATATTTTTATTTCCTAATATTTTCTTTTATATTTATAGTATTCTAATATTTATAAATCAGTGTTTAAGAATAATCCTTTGATTTATAGTAGTGCATGTAGTTCTAGTTCTTCCTTTGCCTAAGCAAAAGGAAAGTTCAGAGGGAAGAAAATAAACATCCCTCCCCTTTGAAGTCAAGACAATGGCTGACCCACTGGCTTTCAACACAAAGCTTCCTGCCTCTAGTGCTCTTGAACTGAGCCTGGAAACTTTAAACAAAACAAAAATCCCAATGCTCAAGGTGAGACCAGGGATTTTGGGGAGCATTTCTGACCACGCAGTCTCTCTAGCTGACTTTTGGGTGTTCCAGGCTGCCAGCAAGCAGAAGGGTTGTTCCAAAAATCACTTCGAGACTTTTTTCCCTACCACTGAAATAAATACCTTGCTGATTTAAAAGCATGGTCCACTTGTTCAGCAGGGTGTATTAGTTTAGGTGTTGAGTTTGAGGGAGAAGCTGGAGAGCTGTGGAGTTCCACTTCAGGGGTGATAAAAGCATCAGATGGGTTATACAAGATCAGAGCCAGAGTCCCCAGTCTTCCTGCATGGCCCAGAACAGATGCTGCAGAAAAACCTTAAGAACAAGAGAAAGATCCACCTCTAATAGATATTTTTTTCCAGCATCCAGTGATTTGAAGCTTAGGGACTTGTAGTGCTAGAAATGGGGTGTTCAAAGTTAACAGCCCCCCGTGGGACCTTTTTCTTTGAACACAGATAAACTCGCAGCCTCTGTGCCATCCCGCAGCAAGGAGTCCTGCAGTTTAGCTACAGGTTCAAAGGCTGTGACCTGCAAGAGTCTTCAGCAGCTGGAAGGAGGAGATGAGGTGCAGCTGTGGGATTGTGGCACAGGTAACTTCTGGGATGTCACACTCTAAAGGGGTGGTGGTGGTCCCAGTACAGCTCTGAAGTTTAATTTTTGGGTGCCTGGGGTTGCGGTGGCCACTGAAGCAGCAACAGGTAACAAGGATAGTGAAGGGAGTCAGGTTGTTAAAGCAGAAAGGGTTGCTAATGACAGCAGAGCTCTAATCCCCCAGCAATGCTCAGTGTGCTGCCCTGACATCCCAAAGAGCAGACTCCAAACTGTTTACCTTTGCGTTAATTGGATTGTTTGTGCACGGCCCCGTTCCAGGGAAGAGAAGGAGAGCTGACCGTTCTGTCTCCGGAGGATTCCTTTGCGAGGTGTAGCTCCCTGGCATTGAATGCTTTGATCCCAAAGGATCCTCAGTTACACACAATTTAACCATCCTGTGGATCCTGCCAGCTGGTGTCTGGTCATGCAAGTTCATGTCCATTTATTCTTCCTCCACCTCATTTTTTCTATTCTTTTCCTCCCCTCCCAAAAGCCTGTGACCTGGTTGCTTATGGCTTCCTGCAATCGCTTTCCCAAAGGAGCCATGTGGGAGCTATCTGTACCCGTAAAAACCAGGAAGCAGGTGACAGGCATGAAGCCTGTACAAGGAAGGGTGGATGAGAGGCAGGAAGAAAGAGGAGCTCTTGCCTGCCCAGGCCTGTGTCCCTTTCAAGAGTTTTGACAGGTCACAGGGAAAAATAAGTCAAACAGGTCCAGCACATGGTGATCCTGAGCTGTTCCCACTCTCCTGCTGGAATAGATGGCGGGCTTCCCATGTCTGATGGAGAGAGAAATCTGTGGTGCCGAGCCTTTGTGTCACCAGGCAGGCTCTGAATTTAGAGCCAAGGACAGTGCTGAACTGCAGATACTTACCTTCTGCGTCATTTGGCCCAGGGTTGGCTGGCAGGGGCCAAAACAGGAAGGAGGAGCAGAAGATAAACCACTTCTTGGATCTCTCTCCCTTCCTGGCGAGACAGATAGCACTGCTGGAAGTACTTGAATGCTACAAGGTCAACTTAATATCTTTACAATAGCTTACTTCCCTAAGCAGTCTCCGCTTAAGATTATGTGCCTGGCCAGCTTTAAGAAATTCTGTTGGCATTTTTCCCAGCAGCATTGTGAAGTGGTTTCTTGGGGACCAGGTGACTTGCTTTGATTCCCCAGAGAAAAATGTGGACTTAAATTACAACCCATATTAATACAGGGGATGGGAGAGTAGATTGTGGTGAGTGAACATCACTTGTGTGTTACCAGGAGGAGTTTATGTTTAATGGAGATGATAAAGGGGGTCTTTAAGCTTGTGTATGGGACAGGGGGTACTGGACCTTTCTTAGGACTGTTCAGAGCAGCTGGCAGATGTGGGAACCGGTGCTGCTGAGGCTTTGCCCACAGCTGAAATATAGCCATTCCTGCAGGAGAATCCAGGCCCTGCCAGGAAGCAGAGGAGCACAGTGGTCAAAAGAAATGCCAAGAGTTTCAGGTAAGCAAAACAGTCTGGCCTGCTGGGCTCTTGTAGGACGACAGAGCTGACATGCTGTGCAGCATTAATATATCAATGTGCAGCTCTCCTGGTGGGAGTGTGGCAGATCAGTCTCAACAAAGCAACTTATTTCTGATCTTTTTTGTTTTAACTTTCTTTTAATTGGGCAGGACTCTGCACTGGGTTTTATTTACTCTACCTAAAGCCTTTGACACCCCTGTCTGAGGGGTGCACATGCTTTTGGCAGTCTGTGTCACAGATGTGCATCTGTTTTACCTCCTTTCCTGCTCTCAGTGAGTTCTCACTGAATCACTATTGACAGTGCTGCTTGTTAATGTGACAAGTATTCAGGTGAAACTCGTTTGCCAACCAAATGGGTGTTTAATGAAAAAGGGTGAGGTGTGGTTAGGGGTCATCCAGGTGAGCTGAGTTTGTGGCTAGTCCTTGGGCAGGACCTCTGCAAGCTACTGGGAGCAGTGAATAGTGTTGTGAAGCTCTGGCCTGGGAGGTCCTGCCGGGGGTGAGCCCCAGGGGTTTCCTCAGAGGCAGAGGGGGAAGCACTGAAGAAGGGGAGTCCCAGATAGGGGTTTTGTGCTGGTCTCCAAGGACCTGAGTGCAAAATGGCTTTGGCACAGTCTTCCTTTGGCAAGTCAAAGGGGTTGATCTACTAGAAAAAGATGTCCTGGGGAACATGGTTCCTTCTCCCCTTCCCTGATTAATTTTTAAAGCCCTGGGAGTGGCATTTAGCACACAGGGGACTTCTGACCCCTTTGACACTTCCTGGGGCAGTAGATTTACTGTGCTGTCCTTCTGCCTCATGGCGGAGCTGAGAGGGGGGAGGTATAACAACTGATCAGCCCCCCCCCCCCCGACTCAGTGCAGCTTAAACAGCTCATGGACATGAGCTTGCATAAAAACAACATGCCTGGAGAGGCTGAAGGGTTGACAGCCATTGCAGGGCTGTGGCTTTAGGAGGGGATAGTTGATGTTGTGGTAGCTGTCTGTGAGGAATGTGAGTTGGGGGGAGGATTTGTGTTGAAAGCAGAATGGAGCAGCTTGCTGATAAATGATCCACTTTGCTTCCTTCCCACCTCACTTTGTCATCTGAGGACTGAGAGACCTGTTGCTCAGTGCCAAAAGAAACAGTGAGTGGAATTTTGCTTTTTCCCTCTTGAAGTCCGTGCCGTAAGTCTGCTTGCTCCCAAAGACAAAATGCAAGGGGTAAGAAATTGAAGCTCTGGTCTTCCAAAGCTCTATAATGGTCGCTTATACTTGCGTCCCAGCCTCGTGGGACATCCTGCAGCAGGGTCCCTGCACAGGCAGGGTTTAACAGAGGATTTCCCATGCTCCATGTCAAAACATGCAGTCTCCTAATCTCATCTTGGGAGGGACTGTGGAAACGTGCACATGTGTGGCGTGATGGACCTGGTAAACATCCTCAGCCCTTTGTGCCATGTTCAAAAAGGTCCCTCTTTGTACTGTTCTGAAGCTGCCATGGCTGATTACAGCCAGAGATCGAGATGCACGTATCAGGTTTCTGGAAGAGATGGCAGAACAGAGAAAAGATCTTGCCTGTTTTTTGCAGGGATAAGAATGTGCTGTTGATATTTTTTTCCATGGAAGACTTGTCTGTGTTCAAACCCGTCATGCCTACTGGCTGTTTCTCAGGGTCACGTTCCTGGCCTGAGGTTAGCAGAAGGTGATTGCTGTGTTCGTGTGAATAATGTTCTAACGTACCTGCTCTTATCTAATGAAAAGATGCCAACTAAAATGGAAGGTTTCATAATAGTTAGACTGCCTGGGCCACAAACACTTAAGCAGTCTGTCTCCTCTGCAGTGATGAATAAAACTGTTCCTCTTAAGGAAAATCTGTGCTTTATTTTTACAAGATACTTGGGGGAAGCTGCCTTCTGATCAATGTTGGAACCGAGTAGCATGATCTGGAAAAAACTGCACATAACTTGCACTGTGGAAATTTTGATACTTGAGTGAAGCAGACAAACTTCTGTAGGAGGGGGCCGAGTGGGGAGTTTGTGCCTGGAATCTGATCTCTTGTGTACGCATTCCTTCTTGGGTAGTAGAGGACGTGGCATGTGGCCTAGCTGGTCCTGAGCAAACACCCTGTCTTGCAGAAGTGCTTTCCTGCTTTGAGATGTGTGTGTACTTAATGCCCAGCGAATTTCTGGCTTTATCCAGGGCACCGTTCTGTGTTCAGCACCCCCTGGAAACTGGGATGGGGTTGGAGCAACCTTGAAATCAGCTTTGTGGTCCTCCAAAGCGTACAAGCTGGGCTGCTGCTTGATCAAACGTGTGCTGCTTTCTGTGTCTCTGGGGGACAGCCCTGCCCATGGGGAACTCATGGTGGGGTTATTTTCCCAATGCATTGCACAGTGTGTCATGCCACTCCCTTGACCGTCCAGATTTTGCCTGTGTGTGGAAGTCACTTTCCCAATGTTGTCCTGTGCAATGATCTGATGTTTCTGCATCTGTGGGAGTCAGGCTCACCCCGGCCCATCAGTCACGCTGCTGCCCTGAAGGAGCTTGTGGGGAGGAAAAAGGACGCTAAGGGGAGCTGTAGCTTCTGGAGGGAGCAAAGGCATTTGGGTGAAAGCTCAGTTTTAATGAAGGCCATTCATTTGAAGAGTTGTAACCAGCTTGCTGGGTGCGATGCTGGTGTATACTTGCCTGTTCCACCACTATCACTTTTCTCCTCTGCTGCAGGCAGCTTTGAGCTGGCATGCAGAGATCTCACACAGCTTTATATCTGATACACACCAAGCTGTCTGCTGAGTCTCTTGCTTAGCAAAAGCAAAACATGCTACAGCATCATTCTGAATCCAGGACCACAATACAGTCATGTTCTTGGGGCGGCTCAGCTCATGGTCTAGGAGACGGAGTGGGTATTGTGTGTTGAAGTACAAAGAGCTGAGACCTGAACACTTCCAAACTCTTGGGGGAGTTTGAAGCTGAATTTTTTACACGGGAGCATTGTTTTTAGCTATAGGTGGAAAAAACCTGAAAGCTAACGATGCAGAGTCCCTGGCTGTGTTAGTTAGGGGTAAGGAAAAGCAAAGGATTTACTGTTCTAATAAGGCAGAAACTCTCCTTGTTCATCTCTGATCAGAACCCTTCTGTATTTCCAGTTGGCAACTTTGTCAAGAGTGGGAGTTGAAAGCCAGTTTCCCAGCCCGCCAGCTGCGTTGTGTCATAAAAGGCAAAGCAGATAACATATGCAACTCTCACAGTGTAGCCCAAATTTGGGGTGGATGCAAAATGCTAAGTCCCCATGTTTATTAAGGAACCAGCATGGGTCATATGGCTTAGGCTGTTGATTTACAAATGACATTTCTTTTTCAGTCCTGACTGTGTGAAAGAGCCTTAACGAATTAGATGTTTTGCAGTGAGCCTTTTCTGCAAGAAAACAAGTGATAATGGGGTTTAGCACCTCTGGGAGCAATGGGGCAGGCAGAGAAATACAGCTGCCTTTGGGCAGGGGGGAATGGGCAATTGTTTCGGGGTGAGCAGCATTGTGAAATGGTTCAAGGCTGGGAATCACCATGTCCAAAAGCAAAAAAACCAGAGATGATCTGTATGTTATCATACTGTAATTACCCAAGCAGATATTTGGTTAAAGAGAAAGATGAAACCCCATGCTCAGAGTTAGTGGGAAATTCCTGTGGGTCCTTAAAATTCACCATTAGCAGGCTCATTAATTTTTTGCTTCCTCCAAAATGCCCCCCTTGCCCTGCCACTGTTCATCTCCTTCAGGAGAAGGAGCAGTCCTGGGTCTAGCTTCAATACCAACTTTAAAGAGCGCAGCTGCGTCTCTCATCCTTGCGAGTTCCCCCTGGGGCTCTCCTATTCTGGTCACGTCCGACCTCGCTTTCCTTGCACGTAATGCCTTGCTCTTCTCATTAACAAACCTCACAGCGCTTCACAAAGACAGTCAGACCTTCCTGGCCTCCCGATGGGGAATTGGGAGGATGGGTAGGTTTGGCAAAGCAAAGTGACTTTCCGAAGGTTTGTGTCACAGCCCTGTGGCAGGCCAGCCCCTCGGCGGGTGTGCTCAGCATCCTGTCCCTGCGGAGAACATTAGCATCACAAAAGTTAGGGCAGGATCTTTGGGAAGGGAGTATTTCTTCACCCCAGCTCCCAGTGGTTTTTCCACGTGCTCTGGAATGTCATTTATTCCCACACTCCTAAGCACCATGATGGGAGTTCGACTGGTCTGGTGAGGGGGTGTGTGACACAGGATAAGGGACACAGCTGAGTTGTCATCATGTCTCTGGTATTTGTCTCGTAGTCTTCCTGACTTGTGATGACAAATTAATTTTTGGGCAGTGTTTTTTTGCTAGGAGTGGCCCTTTGCTATTATTTAATTGTAGTACTAGCAGGAAGAGGGCTGGCACCCAAGATATGCTGCAGCCTTGCTACATCCTCCTGATACAGAGTGGCATCTTCTATTAGCGAGCTGTTCCTGCTGTCACGTTATCTGAGCATGGCTTTCCGCCCTTGACACATCCCTCTATCTAAGCAACTGGGAACGGCACCCTTTGTTATTGGTCTCTTCACCCTTGGTCTGCTCTTGCTGCTTGTGCGTTTTCACACACACATTTTCTTATTTCATTTGTCTCAACCTTAATATTCCTCTTGCCGGTCTCTGTGATAAGTTGAGTACAAGGCTTGGGTCAACTGTAGCTTTTCTCAAGATCCTGAAGGTGAACAAAGCCATCAGACTTCCACCTTCCCCTTACAGAAGGAGGGAGGAAAGAAAAAAAAAAGGACCAAGAACCCCAGCAAAGCCTGTAGGTAGCAACTGAATAGAGTCACTCTGGATTTTTTTTTTTAGGTTTGCTTCCTAGGAAGTTAAATGTAGTCCCGCCCTCTGTTTCAGTCATTGGCTGTGCTGGATGCTGCCCACTCTTTTGTATAAGGCAAGCAATGCAGCTGTCAGCCTCACAAGCTCATGGTCTCTGCTCCCTGAATAAGTAGAAATGGGCAGGAGGTTGCCCGTTGCCCTTTTTGTGGCCCTCTGGGCCAGCCAGCTGGGCGTGTGGGTGGCGGGGCGCTCCAAGGTGAACCCCAGGATCATCACAGCTCCGCAAGGTAAGTCCCGGGCTGCGGTCGGCTGCAACCTTGAGACGCAGCAGCAGCAGTGTCTGCAGCTGACAGCTACTGCCTGCCCCGTGTATTTTCTACCTATGTCTTGTCTTTTGAGAAGAGTTGGTCTCTTTTTATTTCTTGTGTCTCTTTGGGGAGACTTTTGGCTCTCATTAAAATAAGCTGAAACACCTGTGATCTCAGAAAGGGGCTTCTGGCTTCCTTGATTGCTTTTAATTGACTTTTTAGGTCCCTGTTCTTGCCAAGTCCTTTCTTTTATATATTCTAAAAACATTTTCCTACAAGCTGGGTATATTAAAGGCTGTAGAAAAGCCCTGAAACAGGCACAGTAACCATTTCCCCTAACTTGCAGGGAGAAATGAAGTGTATTTGCATAATAGTTAATTTTCTTATTCATCTGATGTACTTACCCTGTTAGCTGCAAATGAGTTCTGTGAGTAAATATTTGCAGAAGATCTCTATTCTCTGGAAAAATACATATTTCTGAAACGGCACGCAAGGACTTACAATCAGATCCGATCTTAGTAGAAGCTGAACAAAGAAATGTTTTCAAGGGGCAAGCTTAGAGCACAGCCCAAGCTTCATGTGTTAAAAAGAGCAGACTAGCGTTTGCTGGTTTTATCATGTGTCTTCCAAGCTTTTTGATTAATACCCTCCAGGGAGGGGTTAACAAAAGACCTCGTCTTGTCCCCGGGGTTCTGGTGTTTGGTTAAGCCAGTGGGTTCAGCTGAGCTGCGGATCTCATGCTGCTCTGCAGTACAACAGCTCCTCTGTGTTTCCTATTCGCCGACAACTTCAGAGGACACGAATTTCCCATGGTTTATTCTGCACCATCTGTTATTCTTCTGCCGTTATTATGTCCTTCAGGCCCATCGCTGCCTGCGGATGAAGGGCCAGGAGCAGAGGGAAGGGTGGTGGGTGCGTGGCTCGGAGGTGGCCTCTGCCTGCCAGGTCTGTCGCACAAAGGGGAGAAACGCTGGCAGGGAGGGCAGTGAAAGGTTGCTCCTAGTCTTGCGTCAATTGTTTTATTCACTGGGAAATGAAGTGGCTCAGAAGAGGGGATGCGAGCAGGGGAGAAGGCATGAAGCCCAAGACTGAACAGAGGATGGGGTCACAGATTTTTCTGTAGATGTTTACCCTGCTTAAGGTGTGTGGGAAGTTGAATACCTGGGGTCTGGTGTGTTTGGAAATGCCTGTCCTGGACTAAAACTGTGTTGTCGGGAGAGAGCGGGCTCGGGCAGTTGATTTTCACCTGTCTCTGTGGGCTGTGCTTGGCATGCACATGCAGTGTGGTCATTTGGCCTTTCCCTGCATCGGTCAGAGGGTGGCTTTCCCAGCATTGAACCCAGCGAGGCTCTGCCGCCAACAAATATCAAAGGCAGTTAATGTAAGGACACTTCCCTGCAAAGGGATCAGCTTGTGCTTATCTGTTTCTCTCTTTTTTTTTTTCCCCCGAGAGCTTAGCTGGGATGCAGGCTGAGAGGGATTGCAGTTAGGGAGTTAGCAGAGGTAGCTGTCTGGCATGCTCATTAAGAGTCAGTCCTGATTGCATTTTCCTTGGTGTAACCTCTACCCTTTAGGAACTGGGTCTGTGGGTGAGGAGGAGGGGGGAGAGGAGGCTCTGGGCGAGGGTGAAGAAACGGGACAGGGGCAAAGGGGATGCGATGGGTGGCAGGGAGCCCTCTTTAACTTCCCCAATGCTCCAGACACAGTGAAAGGCAAGTGCAGCATCTTTATTAAAACCTGCAGGTTTTAATAACAGCCAAAAAACCAGCACTGCTGCTGTTTGCATCCACGCACAGGGGCTTGTCCCTTGCTGTGGGGGTGATGGTGTGGCAGGGCTGGGTTTGTGGCTTGAGCCCTGGTTCCTGGAGGCTGGGAGCTGGGTGGAGAAGAGCAGCAGTCCGGGACATTTGCATGACTGTTTGTGCTGGGGCTGGACCCGGTGTGCTGCCTTTGCTGTGGTGCAGCGCTGGCCTCAGCCTTGCGCTCTGCGGGAGCTGGCAGCTCTTCACGTAATCAAATTTCTTACACGCTACAGCCCATCACGAGCACCAGGTACGGGAGCCTCAGCAAGAACACCTAGAGATGTTACAGCCCTGCGGGTGAAGGGAGAGATTCCTGGTGCTGGCCGGAGCCCAGCTCTCTCCAGGAGGGAAGAGCACGTGCATGGGATCCCTCCCTGGGCTGCGGTGCTGGGGCAGAGGAGGAAATTGGTGCTGGGCAAAGCTGCATCTCTCAGCCTTGCTCCCCTCACCAGCACCCTGCCAGACCCAGGGAGAGAGCCCTGGCCTTGCTGCAGGCAGCCTGAACTACTCTGCTGTTTTGCCCCGTGGTCCCTCGTTGTCTGGTTTCACAGCGAGAAATAGGTGAGGGGACATAGTGAGCTGGGAAAAAAATGTAGCTGGTCTTAGGTGGCGTGATCCCGAGCTGAGATCTGAAGACAAAGAAACCAAGTTAGCCTGTCTTGGTGCTTGGAGCTGCCTGGGTTTAACTAATTTCACAGTCCTGGGGACTTGGACTTGCGGCGGTGGGTGGCTGGAACACCATGCTCTGCAGATCTGCCTTTCTCCACACGCAGTGCGTGTAAAACCAGCCCCGAGGCCTCGGCCACAGATGTTTGTTCTGCCTTTATTCCCTGATGCCGCAGTGCGGGAAGGGGTAAGGAAGGGGCAGGTTTTTCCCCAACATCAGCCCCGTTTCAACATGTGCTTGGGTGTGTTGGCCACCGAAGGCAGGGTGAAAGATCCCTGGAGCCCTCCCAGCAGCCGGCACAGGTGGCTGGCTCTTGGGTCTGGCTGGGTAAGCAGTTATTTGAAAGCATGTCTGACTCTGCAGGATTTCTTCCTCTTAGGGGGAAGACACTTGGAGCGAAGAGCTGAGGTCAGCTCCAGACCACTGGTGATAATTAAAGTGCTTAAGATCCTTTTTACTGTCAAGGACTTTGCCCCCTTCCTCTTTGCAGCTTAGCCAGCACACAGATGGGTCAGGGTCTCTTTTGACTATTGTCCTCCCTGGTGTCCTAATGAAGGAAGATTGTAAATGGCAAGTTCCCTATCTGTTGAGATTTGCAGAGTGGGAGTGAGGTCAGCCTTAGCAGCCTGGGCTGGCGCAGAAGCCTTTCAACCTTGCACACTGTGTTCTTGCTTATCTTCCCTTTTATTTCTATCCTCCCCCTGCTGCCATGTATTTTTCTAACTAAATGCTGACCAGCTGGGCTTTGCCTTGAAAAGTTGCGTTCGCATCCCACACTGAGCTTTTGCTTGTCAGCGCAGATACCGTGTTTACTCTTTTGATCCGTCTGCGGAGACAGAGATTGGTGTGACCTGGGGCTGGGCAGAGCTCTCTGGGTGACAGAGCGGGCAGATACGGCCCCTCCCTGCAGAGCGGGAGGGTGGCATCCCAGGCTGGCTGTCTCATGACCGGAAAGTCACCGAGCATTGGGAGAGCAGAGGAGTGCAGTGAGGACAGCAAGGAGCCTGAGGGCTGGGTCAGGCTCCTATAGCCTGGGCCTTTGGTGCAGCACAAGAATAATTTTTAGCTGCTGCCATGCTTAAGATTGTCTTGTCCCTGTTTACTTGCACGTCTGTAGATCCGAGATAAACTCACAGCCCCTCTCTGGTTGCCTGCTGCATTCACACCTTGGGGTAGGATGGGGTCTGATAGTTTAATTATTCCCTTCTTTCTCATTAACAGATGAGGCTGGAAGCTGGAGGGAACAGTTTCTGAGCTGGTGTGTAGCTCACAGGACAGAAGCACGTCCCACAGGGGAAAAGAAAGATTATACCCTTTACCCTTGGCTGCCTTGACTGGGTAAACTGGCTCTAGCCTGCCCTGAGTCATGACGGGGAGTCAAAATGGCATTCCTAGAAATTGCCTGTGCTGTGTGTAGTAGCTCCTGGGCTTTGCTAAGCTCAGCTGCCTCTCCTTGCCCTGGGAAAACTGTGCTAGCAAACACCTCTGAGTGCTGTAGGAGCTCTTTATGCCCACAGGTGCAACAGTGCTGCATTCAGCTAGCAAAGGAAGAGGAGAGCTGACCAGAGATGAGGCTGAACTCATACTGATGGGGAATGGTGGCAAAATGAGATTGTGGTGCTAGCACCAGCTTTTACTCCTCAGTGACAGTGGCACTGTTTTCTTAGGAGCCACGGTCCCACGGGTGTGAAACATCTTTGTCGGACAGTTTCACATGAAGCTTTAAGAGCATCAACATTTCCAGAAGAAAACTCACTTTCCCAGCAATGCTATTTTCTGCAGGTGGCTCATTTTTCACAGGGTGGGTGATGCTGGTATCATAAAATGTTGGTTGAAAATATTGTTTGCTCTGTACAGATTGAAAAAGAAAAACAAACCAAACAAACCAAGCGAGTGAATCACAACCACCTCCTGTTGCAAGAGCGTGACACAAAAACAACAGCCATGGACGAACTAATAGAAGTTGTGGCTGCTGCACTGAAATGCTTGGGGCTGGGAAAGAGAGCCAGATGCAAATTGCTGACCCGCTGCCCAGCTCTGTGCCAGCCCTCAGGCTGATTCAGGGTCAAAATTGCAGAAAATTGGCCTGGGAAGGTTTTCTGTAGGCTGTCTCGGTGCCTTAAAGCAGGACAAACTAAATCTAAGCCTGAGTACTTGAGTGCAAACTAAATCTAAGTAGTGAGTACAAGATGCTTTTTAAAGAAGCTTGCATCCAGAAAAAGGGCTGGAAGGTGAGTTGGAAGGAGGAAATTGCTTGTTTTGCAGCCGGCGCTCTCCTGTTGAGCTACATCCTATGGTGTGTGGCTATTCCTGGTTGCTCCAAGAATAGGACTCGTTCCTCGTGTTCGGCACTCTTTTCTTTTCAGTCCCAGCTCCGCCCGGTGTAGTAGGCAGTGTCTAACTGTGTCCGGTGTCTGGTATGACAGAGAAATGCTGTAAGAGTGCCTCAGGAGCTGGCTGCGGAATCATCTCCTACAACCTCTACTAATTTCAGAGCAGCTTAAGTCTGGAGCAACAGGCTTCGTGTAATAAACCTAATATTGCCTTTAATGACAGCTCTGGTTCTCTAGTGCTGTAAATATCCCGTCCCCAGTTTGAACCCTGTTGACTGGTGCCAGCGTCCTCCTGCAGCGATGACTCCACATCTAATTACCCACTTGGGTTAAAATATTCTCCTTTATTGGGTGTGCATGGACTGGGAGGGAGAGGGCATAGCAAGTTTAAGGAGCTGTAGAGGTTTTCTTGGGGAATGCACGGACAGTCCTAGCCAGTCACCTGCCCTTGGGCTGCTCACAACAACTGTGGCTGTGGATTTGCTCGTATCTTGGAGAATGCAAGTTTTGGAAAGTCTGATCTGAGCGTCTGGTTTCAAATGACTGACTGTAACGCGGTGGTTTGGCTTTCCAAGTCTGAGTAATGCGGTGTTGCAGCCAAAGATGGACGTGAGAAGAATGGGTATTGTGTGTTCCTGCTGGTGAGGGGTCAAGCAGGCAGAAAGGGGATGCTAGGAAGGTCTGCATGGTCTTCCCTGGCACAAACCCAGAAGGCTGCAGGGCTGAGACCTAGCTGATATTCACTACAGGGATGGGAAGCCTGCAGCAGCAGGTAGGAGGGCTGCAAAGAGCATGACAGGGCCCTTCCCAACCTAGTGAGAAAGTCCCCTTGCTGTATGTGTAATCTCATCTGTTTTCTATAGGGAACTGAAACTTCATCCTCGCTTCGGAGCAGCAGATCTCTCTTCCTGCCTTTAAACCTCTGCAGAGGCTGGAGGCTCCACCGGGGACTGCACAGGTCCCCTTGCCCCATGCCCACCTCCTGGCTGGCCTCCCCTGGGCTGGGAGAAGAGGGCATGTGCCCGAGAAGGGTTTCTCGGCTGCCCTGCTCTAACCAGCAGCGGGGAGGTAGGAGATGGCTGCCAATTAAGCTAAAAGGTAAAGCGGCTGTTTTGCTGGTGGATGTGCATAGAGGTGCTCGGGGCAATTTTTATTCTGGAAGGCTTTTTAAGATAAATCAGGCTCTGGAACTGATCTTCCTAGTGGGAGGGGCAGCAGTGCTCTCCAGACAGCAGCTCTCCTGCTGAAAGCCTCCTTTTGTTGTTCTGCCATTGTTCCTGTGACCGTATAATAAAATACCATAATCACAGGTCAAAGTTCCCCAGCTTCCAGCAGGAACACGGCACAGCTCGGGACTGTCATTATAGAGAACGGCTTTTGGAAAGTAACAAAACCTGGCTCTAAATTTAGCACCCGCAATCCGTAGGGTGCAGCTGGCAGCTCGGCTTCAGGGCTGGTGAGGAAAAATGTACCTGCTAGATGACAAGCTGCACCCGTGAAATCAAAGGCTCTGGACTCATCTTGCAGTGGCACAGGCTTCAGTGCCGCATAATTTTGGCGAGGGTGGGGGGAGCATGCAGGGGAGGCCAGGGGATATTGGTAATGCGTTAGCATGCGTAGAAAACACTGCTATGCCTGTCGTAGAGTCATTTTGTGTTTAAAAAGGAGAAACCCATCTTTCCTGGAGCGTGAAGCACTCTGGTTCGAGCCTTTAGAGGGTAAGCGGAGCCCTGCCTGATGGCAGAGGCTTTGAAGTCAAGGCTTGTTCCTTCCCGGCTGCAGCTTAGGGTTCTCTTTTGTTGCTGACTGAGTGGGTGTTTGGGACCGCTGCTGGCTCTGGCTCCAGCTCAGAGGCCCCTCGCAAAGGGGATATAGGCTGCATAGCTCTCAAAGAGCTTTTGAGCGGGCATGCCCATGCCCAGCAGCTGGGTTACTGAACCGAGAGGTTTTTTTTTTTCTCTCCTCTTCCTGCCCTCGCTCGCCCCTGCACTGAATGCTGCTGCCTGCTGCCAAGACGCTCTAGAGCTTACCAGAAATAGAGTGGAAATCGTTAATGCGCCAGAATATTTGCCTTCTGTAATGAAACTCTAAAAAAGCATATTTGTCTAGTTAGAGTGTACTCTGCAAGCTTGAGCCTTTTTTCTGTGTTGGCGTGGCCCTCCGGGGCATTTGGATTGCACACAGGCTGAGAGCTTTTGTAGGATATATCCCTGATAATGCGGGCTGCGTTGTTTCCTCTGCTCCGGAGCGTTCTGCTATTGATGGCAGGGATCTCTCGAGGGCAGCAGAAAGCAGCCGCACGAGCACCCCGTGATTGCAGGGTCTTCAGAAGCGGTTAGGGAAGAAGCCAAAGAAAAGGCAAGCAGCGTCGTATGATGACAGCCGGGAACGTAGCTTGGCCAAGGGTGGAAAAGTCCCGTTGCGGAGAGGATGTGGATGTTACTGCTATATCTGTGGCCTTGTTCTTTCGTTTGGAGGGGGGCTTAGAGGGAGTCAGAAGCAGTCGGGGAGGGGTGTGAGAAAAGATAGCGTGAGGTTTCTTGGCAGATGATTAAATGCTGCTTGTCTCCAAACTGTCTTGGGGGAGAGACAGAATGAGAAATACCAAACAGATGAAACCTGTCGCTCTGACTTGCTGCAAACTTAATATAACAAAGAGGAGTGAAATGTGTAAGGCAGTCGGGTCTGGGTTTGAGTAACGTGGGCTTCCCAGTTGCATGACTCCCCTCCGTGCTTTCACACCTTCTTCTGGGTTTCCCGCAAGCGCATGGTTCCCTTTGCAAGGCTTCAGGGTTAGATGTCCTCCTGATGCCCTCCAAGCTCCTGTGGGTTGCCTGTGCCGGCCTCGCTGGTTCTCCACACGAAGGACGATGGTCACAAATGGAGAAGGAAAAGCAGAGCAGCACGCAGCCCAAGCCCTCGCTCTCAGCTGTGCTGCTTTCGGGAACCGAACCGCAACGTTTCCCGCAGGATGGAGGGCATGGGGAAAATTGCGGTCAGGGCTTTTACCTGCCCTGGGCTGATGAGAAAGCACTTTGTTTTCCCTGGGAAACCATTTTACTTACTCTGTCCTTTCTGGGCATATGTGTACTCTTGGGATGCATCTGCGGGAGTGTCTGGCTAAAGCAAAGGCAGCTGCTCTGACCTCACAGCGTTGCTGCCCTACCTGACCTGTGCCCTTCCCTGCCGCGGTGGGAGAGGCTGTGTCTGTTAGGAAATACGTAGGAGATGACTGATACCTGCAACAGGGCTTGTTCCATCTGCTTTCCAGACCCTGCCCTTCCCAGAGCTGCTGGTCACAGCCGGTGACTGCTCTTGGATTCTGGCAGTCGGTATTAGGGATGAGTGTACCTGTGTTTCATCAGTGGTTTTCCTGCTTGTGCTGTGTGCTCGGGGCAGGAAGAGGAGAGATTTTTAAGCAGTGTGGCTGCCATGTAATGTTCTCGTGGTGGGCACGGGCGTGAGTTGGGAGTCTCCCCATGGCAGGGAGCTACGTGGCCCCTAGGAGAGCTCCCCTAGGAGCAGGAAACACGTGTGTCTGTGTCCGGTCCCACTTCAGAAAGAGACATTTTTAGCACTCATTCTGGTTGCCTGGTTTCCGCTACTGTTCACCAACGTCTTTTGGTCCGTGGCAGACTAATACTGCAGAGGAGTTTTGGGGGGTCCCTGCAAGCATCCTGAAAAGATGACAGGGAAGAGGGGAGACCAGGAGGGGAAGGCAGGCAGCACAAACCCCTTCTGAGACGTGCCAGCCACCAAGTTAATGGGCACCGGATCATGGCCACGCTCCCAGTTTGCTACCTTGTGCCAAGTTGAATAGGTAGGGGACAGGGAGGGAGTGAAAGGGGGACAAGGATGATATTTGGCCCTGGAGAGCTGTGGAGGGAGCTCTTAGGGGTCCAGGACAGAAATCTGTAGGGATGGGGCTGTATTGGTTCTGCTCTTTTTATTTTGCTTTCTTTGAGAAATGACTGGTGTTGGAGGGTAGGTTGAACTGAAACAGTGCAGGGCTGCCCTGCACACCGAGCGATGTTCCCCAAGGGGTGATCCTTCAGCCTTGTGCCTCTGCTTCCCCAGCGCTGAGAGGAGGTTGTAAGGATCCCGGCTCCCAAGGGTGCAGCTAAATCCCTCAGCAGCGTGCTGGTGGCGTACGCCAGGGAGAGGAGGGAACAGTGGGCCAGGTTTTTTTGTGAGCAATGAGAAGGAAGTGGTTTCCCACGTTGTATCGCCTTGTCGCTCCTTTCTCAGAAATACCCTCCCGCAAAAGCATATCGTTTTCCGCAAAGCGTGTTGGCTGGTGGCGTGTTGGAGACCTTGCAAGTCGCAGCCCTTCAATTACTCCGTAGCAGGTCAGAGCAACCCCCCGCAGAGTGTCCCTCCTGGGTTGTCTCATCTTGAGACAAATTGTTCCTATAAAAAAAAAAACAACCCCAAAACACTGTTTCTGCAGGATCTGCTGTGTCCCAGAAGCCCGTCAGACTGCTCAAGGTGTCCATCCCCTGGGGAGGGAATGGCTGGTGAGCACCTCCCCGGCCCGGCTGTGGTTTCCTTGGGTCACATTGCTCCCTTCGGGCAAAGGCACAGGGGAAGGAAAACCTAGCCGCTCGGTGAGCACAGCAGCTCCCCAGAGGCATACTTCCTCCTTCTAAAATGTCTCAACTTGGGAATTTATAGATAATCTAAAAAAAAAAAACCCAAAATCATGCAGCTTGGCTTCTTGCCGGCATCCATGGAGGAGCTGGGGAGACAGATGGCGTGCAGTTCTTGGGTGGGAGCGGTGTGGTTCAGTCCAGTCCTTCTCCCAGGGATGGAGGGGACCCATAGCCCCATGGGGTGTCTCCATCCCTCTGGGGTGGGTGCTGTGACTTCCCATGCTCCCCTTAGAGGGGACCATCTGCTGGTGGGGCTCCTGGGGCTGGTATCTGGCCAAGCAGGTAGGAAATCCAGGGATTGTCCTCCCGGTCTTGCCTGGGGGAACAGTGAAACTGGAACTGCTCTGCAGAGTGATGTCAGAGCTGGAACCGGGAGTCCTGACCCCAAAGTGGATGACTAAGGCAGGGCAACTGAATCGCATTCCTTGCCCTTAAAGGAAAGCAGTCAATCCGCCGGTGCTGGGCTGCTTGTCATCCATCCTGTGTCTGCTGGGGAAGCAGGGGTGGAAGAGGGATCAATGTCATTGAGTTAGAGACGGCTCTCCTGTTCCCAAAAGCGGGGTGGTGTGCAGGAGCCTGGAGCACACAGTCAGCCCTGACTCACGGCCGGGCCTGCGTTGCTGGGAAAGGAGGGCTCCTGGCACAGGCGTAGGGGATGAGACCTGGGGGAGCTCCCTGCATTGCCGGTCCTTGAGTCAGCATCGGGAAGGCAGCTTTTCTTTCTGCCATCAGAGCTAATCCCAGTCGGACTACAACAGAGACATGCTGTTATCAAGGTCATAATCTGTTCAATTTGTTAAAAAAGGAAGGAAGCAATAAAACCTGGGAAATGAGAAATTGTTTGGAGAAGGAGGGAACCAGGGAAGGATCTGATCAGTGCCGTGATTCAGGCAGGAGCGTGCTCGTTGTCAGACCGACAGGCAGCAGAGCAGGTGGCAGTGTCACCGACATCGTGCCGGGGAGAGTAGGATGCGTGACGGTGATGACTGACAGCGTTACAACGTGTTACAGAGAGAAGAGTTCCCGGGGCTGCCGGGTGGATTGCCTGGGCGTCTGGGAGTGCGGCGGTGGTGAGCTTCGGCGCTGCGCTGGTTTCAGTCCCCTTTTGCTGGGTGGCCCAGCCCTGTGTCCCCGTCGTGCAGCAGCAGCAGGAGAGCTTGGGAGAACATGGGCAGCTTAGCTAAAGGAACTTCCCCCGCTCAGGGCAGCACAAGCCCCGTGGTGTGGAGAGGGTAATACCAGGGAGCAGGTAAACCCCATACCCTGCCTGGTTTCCCCTCTTCGTATTCCAAGGGGGGGGTGTCCCACTTAACAAGGGTTTTATGAGCAGCAAGTAAAGGGTTTGCCTCTTGTATGCATCAGCATGGCTCCCAAGAAGCAGCGGGTTCTTATCTCATCCTCCTTCCCTTTTCATTTTTCCTAAGCTTTATTTCAGTTCCTTATTTTAAAATGCTGGCACCAGGGTGCATTCGAACCATCACCTCCATTTTAGGGAGACGTAGTCCTCCCCCAGCATCAGCAAATCGTAGACCCGCAAAGACTCGCCTACTACCGGGGAGCCATGCAAGCCAGTGACTAAGCTGAGTGTCTTGGATGCCGGAGCCAGCTGCCAGACCGGGGAACGGTTGAGTCAGCCCTCCAGCCGGGATGAGAGCTGGGTTGTTGAGTTTGCCTGCAACGAGGCTGCGTGCCCACGCTGCTTCTCTGGTTGGACATCTGTTCTGGAGGTGGGGGGCACGCTCCCTCTCCCTGCACGATGCTCTGGGGGCCCAACCTTGCTGTGATGCTGGGGAGGGCCAGGCTCTGCCCAGGCTCTTGGTGCCTTTCTGAAGGGGCTCCTGGACCCGAAGGGGGCCAGAGAGCCCTTTGGTGTGTCATTAAAGCTGGATTTGGCCAAGCCGTGTCTAGGGAGGCAGGCCCGTTCCACCCTATCAGATAGGAAGCAGGATTGCTCTGTCTGTTATCTGCATTGCTCGGTGTGTTTAGGATGGGCCTCCCTGCCCTCATCTCATCCAGAGCATGCCCCTCTTCGTTTCCCTCCTCCTCCGTTACCTCACCCCGCAGGCATCCTTCCGAGATGCACCGGGCTCCCTTCTCCCTCATTTAATATTACTCTTCTTCAATCTGGTGTGGTACTCTCCATCTCGCCTGCAAAGCACAAAGCCGCTCTTTCTCCCATTCATTCCTCCGGACCGGGGTTAGCATTTCAATTGACAATTGTGCCATTGATTTTCACGCTGACGGTGGGGTTTGCAGTAAATGCCAGGCAAAGGGACTCGGCGGGGTTAGCGAGGCTCTGGAAATGAGCCCTGTGTCTTCTGAAGCTCCAGACTCGATTTTGGAGGGAGGGTGGTGGCAGGGTCATGCCTTCCCCCTTCCAGGGGTGTGAGCCTTTGTTTGCAGTGTCAGAAGCAGCCTTGGACTTGCTAGGAGAGGCATGTCCCCTTCTTTAGGGGCATAGTGTGGGCCATTAGATGCCCTCTGCCTCGTCATCCTCAGCTCTTGAAGCCATTTATACCCCAGGCTCCTGGTCTGGGGGTGCAGGGCAGCTCTCCCTGGTCCTGCCGGATGAGAAGCAGAGGTGAAGGGGATCAAACAGCTTGCCTAAGCTGAGCTGTTTAAGGCAGAGCAGGGGCTGAAGGCCAGCTTTGCACGTCAGCTGGAGGGCTGATGTGGAGGCAGAGGGACCCCAGCACCCGCTCACGGAAACACCTTTAAAAGGCTCCCTTCCAGATCAAGTTAAATCAGTGCTGGAGCCGCAAACACGCTTCAGGGCCCTGGCTAGCAGAGCTGTTTACTCTCAGCTCAGTGATTCAGTGCAGTCCCTGGGGAGCTGTAGGATAAATAATATGTTGGCGCCAACCAAATTATTGTTTTGGGCTTGTTTGTTTCTGGCTGTTCAGAGAGAAGTGTGTCCTTGCAGGATGGCACAGCTCTCGGAACTGAGCTTAAGAAAGAGACAGTGTTGTGAAAAAAACCTCAAAATGAAACCAAAGTTGATAGGATCATGTGGGGCCGAAGTGTGCAAAAGGGTAAGGTGGGGGAAAGAGGAGTGGGGAATGGCTGTGGGTGTATCTTTTTCTGGATTAGCAGCAAATTTAGGTTTGAAAACAAGAGCAAAGTTTGCTGAAGTCAGGCCAGACCTGCTTGCGGTGTGTTGATGATGAGTTGTGCTGGCAGTGGGAGCTGGATGGGGGAGAAGGGCTTTAGGGGCTCCCGTGCGCGTGGGCTGTTGCCTGCCTGCTCCGCAGGTTGGGCCAAGAGGAGGATTTTGAGGACTGCTGGGAAGGGGGCTGGTGAAAAGGGGATTAGTCCTCTCTTCCCTGGCAAGTATAGGCTGAGTCTGTGGCTGGTGTGGTGCCCGGGCTAGCTGCCTGCTTGTAGGGCCACTAAGGCAAGTGAGTTGCACAGTCACTCTGAAAAGACTCGATGCCGGCTTCTCCAGCAGGCAGAGCACATGCTCAGGGAGGGGACGGGGAGCAGGCAGGGACTGTCGTCCAGCTGGGCTTTCCTGGCCGCGGGGTCCCGACTGCCGAATCCCCTGGCCCCGCTGCCGTGCAGCCCCGTGGCCTCTGTCCCGCGGCGCAGGGGAAGGGCAGCCTGGAGGTGTTGCGTTAGCGAGAAGCTGCGGGCTGGAGGGCGGGGATGGTTTCTGTACCGTGGCATACCTCCACTCTCTCTCTTTGCGGTTGAGGTGCCCTTGCAAAACAGCGGCCCATGGGTCTGGCAGGGGTTCCCATCACAAGGTGGTGGCTGGCAGCAGCCCCCGTTAGCCAAGCCGGTGATGGGAATGCCTTGCTGGCCTGCGGCCCTTTAACCCCGCAGGGATTAGAGACCCCGAGGAGGTGCGACCAGTGTACTGAAGTGGAGAAAAAAAGCCATACATCAAGCAGGCATTCAGTAGCCCTAATGACCTCCAATACATCTCTTTTTACTTTCGGCTCTGCGGAGCCTTGGCGGGACCCCTGTGCAGCGTGCTCCGAGCTGAGGGGGAGCGCTGGGCTGTGCAAAGGTTGTCCTTTGCCTGTCCTGCCAAGTGCCCCTATAAATAGAGAGGGACACGTGCCACTGATTAATTGCCTGTCTGCGCAGGCAGCCAGCTCCAGAGGCAGACACAGCCTTTGTCTGCTGGAAGCAGCAGCACTTGCCAGGAGAGATGCCCTCTCTTCTTTGGAAAAGGGAAAAGAGGGAGAGATGAAAACAGAGTGCCCTGTCATGCTAAGCAGAGGTTGGTCCTGATAGGAGATTCTTTTTCCTCTTGGAGGAGCAATGTCTCATGTTATTGCTGCAAACTACGGTAGAGGACAGGGTAGCCTACGGCAGCGCGTGTGTGCCACGTGCATCGCACCCATGCCCTGGCATGGCTGCTCAAAGCTGCCCAGATGTGGCTGCACCATCCCCGAGGGGATGCAGGACCAGCAGACCCCATCGAGGGACAGCAAAAGCTGCAGGGGAGGAGGCTCACAAGGGCGCTGCAGTGCAGGGCCAGCCTCCCACACCTGAGCTGGCAACGGAGAGGGGAAGGGAGGATGTTTTCAGGAAAGAGGAGCTGGAAAAGCCAGAAGGTGAAAGAGGAAGGAAAGAGCAGAGGACAGGCAGTTCTTTCCTCCCAACTGGGCCTGAAAAGCTTCCTATCTGCAGCAACCGGTTGTGACATGGGTCCTAGGTCTTGCAGCTCACTTCTTGTTCACGTCTGGGGTGTGCAGCCCATGAGTTGCGGCTTTACGTGCACCCTTCCCCTATCACATGTGGGCTCTGGCCTGGAGGCTCCAAACCCTGTCCACCCCTCCTGGCCCTTGGAGGGAGGATGCTGACAGTGCAGCTGGAGGCTGGTGGGGAGAGGTGTGAGGCTGGGCTGTGGCTGGTAGGAGATGATCTACCCTGTGGGCACAGGGAGGTTGACCCCCAGCTGCATGGCAGCACAGCAGCTCCTCTCCCATTTAGCCAGATAAAAAGTCACAGCTCCAGTTAAGCATGTACAAGGTCTCAAAGTGGGGTACAGAAGGCTCTGGGTGTGTCAAATACAACAGGGTGCAGGAGCCAAATCTACAAGGCAGTTGCCTGGAGCATCAGAGGATGGCCAGAGAGGGGAGGGAGCCTTTCATTTCAAAGCTGGGGGCAGGAGACACTCAGCCATGAAAGCAGGTGGGAAGGTAGCACTCACTTGGCTGCCAGTTCTAAGTCACTTTGACCTCCTGCTCTCCTACAAGACCTCCTGCAGCAAAGTTTCCCTTCCTCCTCCTTTCCTCTATCACCAGCCCTGCAGGGGCCAGGCGGGGCCGCTCCATTGTGCAGCTCTCCTGTCCCCTGGGGCCCAGGGGACAATAGCTCAGCTCTGAGCCTGGGAGCTGCCTTTCCCTGCCTGCCTGGCACTGGGTCAGCCATCCCAGAGGGCCCCCAGCCCCGTGTCCTTGTTTTTCTCATCACTCGCACCAAGGACATGGAAAGGGAGTTGATCAGCCTGAGCTGGCTGCTGGTGCTCTCCGCAGTCAGCTGCAGTTCCCCTGACTAGTGTCTCCTCTGTCCTGTTCCTAGGTGCGAAAGAGTATGCATTTCCCAGGAGTGAGAAGTACCCGGTCTTCTATCATAAAGAAAACAGCTCAGCCATCTACATCGGGGGAGAGGGAAAGCTTTATTACTACGACTTTGCTACCTACGAGAACTACACGGTAAGGATGCTCTGCTGACCAGTTTAGCCCCGGAGCCCTATAAGAAAGTGTCCAGCATCCATCTCACAGCCCAAACACTATATACCTCGCTCAGTGTCTTTGCCAGCAGCGAAGTCAGGGCTGGAAGAGTCTGGTCTCTGCCCAGCCTGCCCCATCCATCTGGGAAGCAGCAACGTCAGTATGATGAACGGCTGCAGCAAGGGGGAGTCTCCTACTCTCCTACACTAGCCATGGGTGGGTTCTTCCCAGGCTGTGATCCTCCTGAGGTCTCTGTTGCCCCAGAGGGAGGATTTTTCTGGTGAGGGACCCTTTCTTTAGCATGACAAGGGATACTCAGACTCATGTCACTGGGGAGAAGCTCTGTTCCCACCCCTTTCCATTGTCAGAGCCCAGGCTGCTTTTCCTGAAAAGCAGGAAGTTCTGGGTCAGCTGGACACTGAGTTAATACAGCAGGAACCCCCCCCAGTTGGCTTTCTCATGACCCCTTCTTGTCCTTCTCAAACAAGTTGGTTGTTGAAGTTTGGTTGTTTCTTGCTCCCAGGAACAGTGTGGTTCATATGTCCCAACCCTCGGACACCACCACCCGCTATTGAACACCCATTCCCCACAACGACAGAACCTCTCCCGAAATCCTTTGGAGAGCAGCCAGGGCTGGCTGCCAGTCATGCCTGCTGCTTTGGCCCTGCATCCCTGCTTCTCCCCATCACCTCGAGGGCCTGAGAGATCTAGCCCCAAGGGTGTTCAGATGCTGGGGTGGGGAAAAGGGCTGCGTTGGTGTTTAATGACCTTCTCGCCGACGTGCTTGCTTTGCCTCTTGTGAAGAGAGTGACTAGCATGTAGCGCATGGGGCTGAACCCATGTCAGTTGGCTTTTAGAAGGAAGGAATTAAAGCGTATCTCTTTCTCTTTTATCCTAGGAAGACTTCCCAGTGAAAAATGAAGGGCTGTGCATGATGCCTGGGAGTTCGGTAGGTCCTCTCTGTGGTGGAACAGCATGTGAAACAGCTGGATGGGTGAGGGTTGGAGGACTTGAGTTGAAGGACTGCTGGGGAAGGAACCGTGTGTGCTCCTCATGTGCTTTCTCTGGCTGAAGATCTCCAGCGCTTGTGGAGCAGGAGATCAGATGAGATTATACGAGTTTCCTCCTCTGGTTTTAAGACCCGTGAAAAAGCTAGGAAGCCGTATAGCGGTGAGCTTGGAGCTGTGGGGCTGTGCTCTGCCATTTGCAGCCACTCATGCTCCTCTTCTTTCTCTTGTAGGAGGACAATAAAAATTACCTCACGTTAGTGGAGAAGTATGGAGATGGGATGTTAGTGTGTGGGACCGGCGCCTGCGCTCCCACTTGCTGGAACTTGGTACGCTGTGGCCACCTGTGATGGGACCTTGTTTTGTGCTGTCTCTATCTATAAAATGATGCCCTGATCCCCCCTCCTTCTCAGGGTGCTCTGAAATGCCCAAATGCCAGCTCCCTCGAGGAGTGAGTTTATCATGACAGCATGGGACAGCCCTCATGAGCAGAGGTCCGCACGAGTAGAGGTCTGCACGTGCCACCTCCGTGCTCACTTGTCATAGCCCCCCTCTCCTCGCCTGCCTGTAGCAGGGGCCCATTCAACGATGGGCTGTGTCCTTCCCTCATTCCGGCTGTTCCAGCCAAGGAGAGCTGTTTTCCTTCTGCCCCCGGGGTGGGTGTGAGCACCTGGTTCCCCTGCCTTCCCTGAACTGATCACACTTAGGGGTCATTTTGTGTCCTTATCCAGACGCAGAGAAAGGAGAGCACTTCGTGGGATGGGAGAGGCATTGCTCCTTTCACCCCTGACTCGAATACCCTTGTCGTCGTTGATGGTAAGGCTGATTGCTCACATGTTTTCAGTCGTAGTGCTCTGTAGGAAGGCTGGGCTCTGTCACAAAAACGGGCAGCTTGAGGCTGCTCCAAGGGCTTTGTCCCTCTGCTGTAGTTGGCGATCAGCCTTAGCGCTTCTTGCTTTTGCCTCATCGAAATGCACATCCTTCTAGGACACAGCATGGCACAAAGTTGTTTAGTCCTGTCTGGGCCATGGGGGTTGAGTCTCTGCATGGGAGGGTAGAGTACGATGGAAGCAGCGGGGAAGGAGGGTCCTGCAGTAACTCCACTGCTCTGGACCTGACAGAAGGACAGATGAGGATCTTTCCCAGAGGTAGAGCAAGAATCTGTCCCTGTCATTCTTTAAGGAAAAGGACCGGGGAAGTCCTACCAGGCCTGCTCAGTCCTTGGCAGTGAGGACTGGGTTTCTTCAGCTGTATCCACCACCTCTGTGAGTCCACATCCCCAGAGAGTTCTTGGTTCTTTGTTTTCTTCTCACAAACCCTTCTGCCCCCTCCAGAAACAGCCCACTGCAAATGAGCCTTCCTATCCCACAGGTCATGACATCTACTCCACCATCAAGAAGAGTCAGCAGAACGGCAAGATACCCCGTTTCCGTCGAGTGAGAGGGGGTGGAGAGCTCTACACAAGCGACACAGTGATGCAGAGTAAGTATGGGGGAAATTCTGAAGGCGTGGGACCTACTCCTTTGCCCCACCAGGCAGATAAGTTGGACTCTGTCAGTCCACAGCTGTGGGTCGTAAGTACGCAGCAGAACTTGGAGGGATGCATCCTCTCTACCCAGCTGGGGTGTAGCTCCGGAGCTTCTTGTGTGGGTTCGGTCACCCCTAGAGCTGCGGAGAGGGCTGATCTGGTCCTCATCCGCAATGCCAGTGAGGAGGGACCCAGCGGTTCCCTCCAGCTCTCTTACTGCCAGCTGGGGGAATTTCACCTCTTTGCTTCTGGGACAAAACAACTGACACATGAGTTCCTCTTGCTCAGGGTGAGGAGGTGGGGAAATGGAGAGAAATGGGTGGTGAGTCCCCTGTCAGATGCTGGAAGGAAATATGGTTGTGTAAAGGTGCCCATCAGCTGCCGTCCGGTGGTGGAAACAGGAAGAACAACTTCCACTCTGGGCAGTGACTCTTTCCAAATCCCCAGCCAGGGTGAGACCTTGAGGCAGGAACATGTTGGGATGGGGGATGAGGGGGGGGAGTAGATAGAAAGGACCCTCCTCAATTTCCCTGAGCTTATTACACTGCCTTCCCCAAGCCTTCCTAGTGACACCGGGCAAGGGGAGATTATTGAACCCCTGGCCAAAGAAAAAAATCAAATCAAAATGACACCACGCCAAAACAGAACTTACGCACGCAGGGCAATGGAGGGGGGAAACCCAGGCACCAGCAAACAAAACTGACAGACCCAGAGCCGTGAGGCTGATGCCGGGCTTACGCAGAGCTCCCTGCCATGGGGACGCCAGCTAACGATGCTCAGAGGGAGCCTGCTGCTGCTGGGGATGCCCTTTATGGAAGTGGTGTATTAATAGGAAGAGCATCATTGGGTTTTCCACAGCGAACACAAACAACAGTGCAGCTTGCTGCCACTGAGGGACCCTTCCTTTATGAGAATAGCTCCGCTGCGCAAGAAGGGAGAATGGGTTTCCTTTGCTGCTAAGCAGCTGAGGCTTCACTGGGCTCTGGGGACTTGGCCTTCAGGGGAACGGGTGCGTGGAGTTGGGCAGGAGGGAGAGGAAGGGAAACCCACTGGAAAGGTGGCACATGAAGAGCTGTTGTTAGTGCGATGTGCCGGGTAGGTGTAGAGGATGGGCTCGGACCTGTCCTTTTCCTGGAGCACAGACAGTGTTTGTGTTTCCTCATCTTGTCTGAGGGTGAGTGGTTAGCTGCAGAGCACGCTGGTTTGGTCCCCACTGGTGGCTTTTCCAGATGAAACGTGTGTGTGTGTTCAGGCCAAGGTTTTCTGATGGCTCGCTTCCCTTTTCAGACCCTCAGTTTGTCAAAGCCACCACATTAAGGCATGAAGAGCCTCACCAGGACAAGATTTACTACTTCTTTCGTGAAGACAACCCGGATAAGAGTCCCGAGGCCCCTAGAAACATCTCCCGAGTGGCCCAGCTATGTAAGGTACCATGGGAACTGTGTATGGTGGGGAGGCAGGAGTGTTACAGGGGTGGCAAATGGACATGCCAGCTCACCTGGTGTAATTGGCACGTGATCTGGTCCCTCTGGCTCAGTTCTCTCCTTTGCTACAGAGTTTGTGTGGGATACGGCCATGTCCTTTGGCCTTCCCATCCTCTGGCTCCCATCTTGCCTGTAGGGGAGAGAAAGCCCTATTCTGTCTCGCTGGGATGTTAGAGAGGTACCTGATTGTTGCAGTGACCAGCATCAAATATAATTCTGGAGCATCTCGCAGTTATGCATCTAAGATGCTGGATGGGAGGGACTTTGTGTTCTTCTCTGCCAAACCCTGACTCCCTGCTTTCCCTCTCCCCCAGGAAGATAAAGGGGGAACCAGTTCGCTCTCTGCTTCCAAGTGGACCACCTTCCTGAAGGCCAGCTTGATTTGTGTCGACCCAGTCACCAAGGGCAACTTCAACTGGTTGCAAGATGTCTTCTTTGTCCCTGCGAGTAACTGGCGGCACTCCAAAGTCTACGGGCTCTTCACAAACACCTGGTGAGGGTCTTTGCGAAACGGGGAGGTGTCCTTTTCCATGGGCCACATCGTTTCTTTCAGCCCTTTAGTCTCTCTGGCAGGCACATGGGTGGAAAACAGCCAGAGTGGGCAGGCTCAGTGAAGGTGCGATGCACGCAGCCATGCCCCAGCCATAGGAGTGATGGCCAATGTCTCCCTAACCCTCTCTTTGTCTCGTTGCCTGCAGGGGAAGCTCTGCTGTTTGCGTCTATTCCTTTGGGGACATTGACAACGTGTTTCGGACATCCAAACTCAAAGGCTATAATGGTCCCAACCCAGAGATCAAGCCTGGGCAGGTGAGTGAGTGATAAAAGATGCCCACGTAAAGCAGAGAGGCTTCCCGAGGCCAGGAGAGCTGGTCCCTGTTCTGCCACTGCAGTTGTCAGAGTAGCTGGGGCAGGTGAGGGGATGGTCCTACCACTGAGCAGCCAGGTGAGAGCTGGGACAGCGAGGAAGGTTTTAGGCGCCGTGGGAAGGATCTGAGCTTTGTTGCTGGAAACAAAAGGAGGCTGGATTATAGCCTTCATGGAAAGCAAGGGGAGACGGGCTCTTACGTGCCTCGGCAAACAGGTCTGTGAGCTCTGGTGTGTGAAGCTGGAGGACAATGCCTTGTGTTTGCTAACCCCGCGGATTCCACTGAGCCAACCTGCAGCCCAGCCCTGTGGTTACGGGTGCACCGCTGACCTGGCAGCAAACAGCAGGGTGGGGGGAGGCTCCCCTGAGTCTCTGTGGGGGGTGACAGGGCGTGAGTCTCCTAAACTGCGACTTCTGCAGGGGAGATCGCTGGGGGGGCCTGGCACGAGCACCATGGAGGCAGCCCCAGGGCTTGTGTTTACCCCCAGGGCAGGCTTGTGTGCCGTGCCTGGGCATCCTCCTCTGGGCTGAGGTATCTGCACTGTCCCCTGCCTTGCTCTCCTGCCCTCGAGCCTCATCCTCAGGGTCCTGTCTGACTCTGACAGTGGCTTTTGTCCCCTCTTGCTGCAGTGCGTTTCGTCTGGACAGCACACCCCGAGCGAGACCTTCAAGATAGCTGACAGCCACCCGGAGGTGGAGGACCGAGTGGAGCCCCTCTCCCCCACCAAGAGCCCCTTATTCCACAATAAGCACCGCTACCAGAAGATCGGGGTGCACGAGGTCTCTGCCGGTGATGGACGCCGCTACAACGTGCTTTATCTGGCAACAGGTACTGGGAACCATTCCCTTTGGAGTTCCCTGGAGTTTGCTTTCCCCTCGAGGGCAGGGAACACAAGAGAAGCAGACGAGACCCCCAGTGCAGAGCGAAGCAAGGGGCTGTGTTCCCAGCTTGGCATATGTTTGTCAAGCAGAAAAGAGCTGCCAAGTCCCAGTTCAGCTAACTACATCCAATTTGGCTGCATGGGCAAAAACAGGCTGAAAGTAGAATCCCAGCACGTGGGATTTACCCAGTCGGGCTGCTTCAGTCTGTGGTAGGTCTCAGGCCAAGTGTTTTTAGGGCAAGGGAGGAGTAGCACAGCTCTCCCCAGGTGCAGCTTTACACTGTCAAGCAGAAATCCTTTGCAAAGGGACTCGCTCTGTCATCTCCTGTCGCTGCTTGCTCTAGTGCAGCAGTGCAGACTTCCTGCAAGGCCAGCACCTCTGGCTGGAGACACAGCCAGCTGATCACAGCTGCCAGCGGTCCGGCGGCAGCCGGAGATGCTGCGGAGCTGGGCCAAGGCAATTCAGCTGCAGGTGAACAGGATGGAGAGCAAAAGGTTGGCGAGCTCGGTCAGGCAGCTGCCTGGGTTCCCATGCCGTGCAGCTACTCGCTGCGCAGAAGGCGCAGAGGTCCCTAACCCAGCGCTTCCCTCTCTCGCCTGCCTGCCTCCCCGGGGCTTGCTCCCTACAGCTGTGCTCATCCCTTTTTCTGCACTGTGCTGGGATTTGTTCACTGGCATTTGTGGAGGGACTTTCTGGGGCTTTTGTTTCCTAATCTGTGATTAAAAAAAATGCAGACAGCTCTCAGTAGGTGGCCTGGGTTGGATTAGGGCCCACGCATGCTCAGGTTGTTCTTATCTTGCCGAAAGCCTTAGTTTAAATGCAGCTAACGCCTTGCAGAGTCCTGCCAGGGAGCTTGCCCCAAGATGCAGGGCTTGGCAGGGTGGTGCCCACCCTCGCTGGGGCGGGCGCGGAAGAAAGGGCCAGCACCTGGGGGGTCCTAATCCCTGCCTGACCCAGGGTCACATCTTTCACCTTCCCCTGGTTGGTGGTGGAGAAGGGAGTGACTATTTGGGAAGGGGAAACCATGCAAATACTGAGAGGGTAAACGATGAGGATTCCTGAGCCCTGTTCCCTTGGGATCTGCCTTTCCACCCCTCCACCAAACTGACTCATCTTCTTAAATCACCAGTTTGGAGTTGTCTAACTGGTGAGGGGAGTCAGTTTAATTAGAAAAACAGAAAGGCAAAAAACCCCAAGTTTCAGCCTCAGACGAGCAGTGAGATGCGGCTCACGCAAGAACAGGCCAGCGATCAAAGCAGAGCAGAGCTCGAAAGCGGTTGGTTTTTCTTGCTGAGGCCATTACACTGCAGCTGATCAAAGCAGGCACAGCCAGGTCCCAACGGGTGACGGGAAATGGGTTCCTCTTGGCTGGGAGGATGACAAGGCTCTGCTGTGGGAAATGCTGCTCTCTGGGCCATGATTTCCTAGAAGAGCAAGCAGGCTCCTTCTGAGAAAAGTCCTGTCTTCTCTGGATGGCTGGTTTCAGGAATCCAGTCAAGCCTGGCTCTGTGGAGTGGGTATTGTCTGCCACAGCGAGGGCTGGAGGCAGAGCTGGTTCTCTGCCTGGCTTCCCCACCCCTGCCTGCAGCCCCTCTGCCTTGCCTTTCTTGCTCTCAGCATGCTTCATCAGGGCTCTCCCCTCTTTCTTTCTAGACAAGGGATCCATCCACAAGATCGTAGAACTGCCGGACGGGGTGCAGAACATCATGGAGCTCCAGGTTTTCCCAAAGGAGGACCCGATCCAGTCTATGATCCTGGACCACAAGAGGGTGGGTCTCTGCCTGCTCCGTAGAAAGGAAAACAGTGGGTCGGGCTGTAGCTTTAAAAGCAGGCAGCAGGGGAGGCAAGGACAGATGGTTTAATGACAGCCAGTGGATCTGGAAGTAGCCTCTGGGTGGGTTTGTGGGGGGGTCCCGCAGCTCACTTCGCTAAATCCTAATAGCTGGGCTGATGTTCCCAGTCCTGGGGAACTCTCTGTGTGGTCAGTGGGCAACGGAGCTTTTTGGACATCTCTCCTCTGGAGGCGAGGGAAGAACGAAGCTGTTTGCTCCCTGGGCCAAATCCCAGCACAGCGTTCTCCTCCCCTTGCAGTTCCCCTCTCATTGTCCAGCCTTGCTGGCAGACGAGCTGTCAGGCAGCGCTGGTGCTCCATCCCAGAGGTGACAACGCTGCTGTCACTGATGAAGCAAACTTATTTATGCACAGGGCTGGTGGGGGAAGGATGGCTGCTTCCCCTCCCATGATAGGGACCTACAGCTGCATTGTCTGGAGATTGACCAGCCCCACTGGTGAAATCCACCCCAATGTCACAGTGAAGTTGCAGGAGAAGTGCTAGACACTCGTAAGGTGGCACTGGGAGACAGCGTCGAGATGATCAGCCCCTCTGCTTCCCTCCTGCAGGCGATACTGTACGTCGGCTCAACAAATAAAGTCGTGGAGATACCCATGGACATGTGCAGGCTGTATCGCAACAACTGTGACAGCTGCTTGCTGGCGAGGGACCCGTACTGCGGGTGGTTCAATGGGAGTTGTCAATCAGTTTATCTAAACCGGTACGTGATGCCGACAGGTTGCTGTTTCTCCATCACCTTCAGCTGGTTGCTTTCACATGAGAAATACCCAGACCCTCAGTATTCCCCTTCCTGGCCAGGGCCGCACGTGGTTTTGAGGCCATCTTCCCACCACAGAGAGAGATGAGCCCATCGTGTCCAGGCAGTAACAGCGCAAACGTCTGTGCTGTCCCCAAAACCTGTGCTTCTGCAGGGATCTGTTGCTCCTGCAGCACCCCTGCTCTGGGGAGGGAGAGGTCAAAGGGTTTTGAGCACCCAGCCCCTCTTTTGCCGTTAGAAATGCGCGTAGCTCGGCTGGTTGTGACGCTGTTTAAAGCAGTTGATTGTGGTGACCTGCTGCATCTCATGTTTGTCATCCACCAACCTCCTAAGTGGGGGTGTGGGGTGTGTTTTTTCCCTACCTGGGTAATAGCAGGTGTTTAAACTTTTTTTCCTTACCTGATCCACCACACCTTGTATGGGTGATTCCTTTCTTAGCCCTGAAGCGCTGCTTCCCTGATGTTAGTGCTTTGTTAATGCTTGTTCCCATCTGCTAGGGAGGTACATCAGAACCTGAACCTGGACCCGTGGCAAGGAAAGTGCCAAAAGGGGGATAGTAAGGAAGGTACGTAAAGGTTTTGAGCTGTAGGCTCTTTATCCAGGGGGTGTTTGGGGCTGGGTGACTGATTCTCAGGTCTTTGTACGGGCTGTGCCGGGTGTTGCGACTCATTGCTGGGGAACTGGATATGACCACGCTGAGAGCAAGACACCACGCAAGTCTCAGCTTGGAGTTAATTGCTAGATAATCTATTGAAGGAACGTGTGGACGAGGCATTGTGGGACATGGTTTAATGGGCATGGTGGTGGTTGTTGGTTGATGGTTGGACTTGATGATCTTACAGGTCTTTTCCAACCTTAGTGATTCTGTGATTTCTGAGCTGGGTGAGAGGGTTAAAACTCTGTGTCTGCTGATGTCCAGGGAGAAGAGTCCCATGGACTTCACCAGGCATGGGTCAGGCCCTGCCATTGTTGTTAAATGGCCGTGTAACATGTCCCCATCGACCCAACTGTTCTTCCCTTGAGACTTTTGGGGAATCCGTGGTTCCTGGAGATGCCTGTCTCATCCACCCCCTTCCCAATCTCTTCCAGTAGATGACTATCAGAACATCACAGTCGTCCCTTTCTCCCGCTACTACCTCAACTGTCCCATCGAGTCCCACTATGCCACCTACAACTGGTACCACAACAACAGCCTCATCAAGACCTGCAACACCACCCACCCCCAGCAGGACTGCTTCCACTTCATCCAGAACGTCAGCCACATTCACTACGGCCACTACGTCTGCATCTCGGAGGAGGACGGTTTCAGGCAGGCTCTGGTGAAGGAGCGCTTGGTGAACCAGCTCAGGTTCATGTCCCAGAAGGGCCAGGCCACCATGACGTTTGGCTCTTGGCTGCAGCTGCTCCTGATGGTGGTGTTGGTGGAGCTCTTCCACTGAACGCGACGGGACTGTGTTCCCACCGTCCTGGCTGCTGCCGCTCTTCCTGCACTTGCTGTCCGCTCCTGAGGCGAGATGCCCATTCTCTTAGTCCCTCCTTGGACATTAATCTTTGACTGTCCCAAAAGGGGTCCTGGGCAGCAACACCTCCATCCTTGGCCTCGGCAGAAGAGTCACGGTGAGGAAGATGCGACTGCAGGGCCAGATGGAGCAGGGTTTGGGGACAGGGAGGGAAGGGGTACCCTAACGCGCGGGGGACGTTCACAGTACCCAGCGGCGCGACGGGAGTGGCGTCAGCCTCTCCCCGAGCCCGCGCTGGTGGCTCTGTGCTGGTTATCGTCCTGAGCCTCCCCTGGGTGCGGACGTTCCGGGGACTTCTGCCGACGTGCATGCACTGATCCTCAGCGCACGATGACTCCTCTCTTTGGGACCGTGCATGTGATGAAGAGGAGGAGCCAGCCCTTGGCCTTTCTAACTGGTTGATCTGCGCTTCGCTCCAAGCGGGGACTGATGCCTCCAAGTTTTTAGTGGCTAACGTCTGTTTGGGTTGGCAAAGCAGCTGGAACTCTCCCAGTGTTGCATCTGAGGCCCCTTCTGGTCTGGAGAATGGGGCTCTGGAAGGGTTTTAGGGTTCGGTTTATTGGGGTTTTTTTTTTTTTCTACAGCTGACTTGATGTGGGAGGGAGATCAGGAACTAGTGCTGGAAACCTGCAGGTGAGGGCAGGCACAAAGTTAGCGTTTTGCATGGAATAGCCTCGGAGGATGACTAGATTTGGGGTTTGGGGAAGGACAGACAGAAGGGGACGGGAAGGGGAGGTGGAAGCAGAGCCCAGATCAAACCCGGGAGGCCCTGGGATGAAGTTTCAAACGCACAAAGCCTCTGCAGGCAGTTAAGGGCATTTATCTGTGGGCAGCAGGCAGCCCCTGCTCCCAGCATTTCTCCTCCGGGAGAGGGACCGGGCTTCCTCAGGGAAAGAGGCGGCAGGCTGCCGATCTCAGGGCGATGCCGAGGGGCTCAGGGGGACTGCGGCTGTTCCCCACGGCCCGGAGCAGATCTGCCTCTCTTCCCTCGCAGCGAGGGGACAGGGGAGGACCGGGGTTTGCTTCCCTTGGGCTTTGAAGTCTCGGAGCAAGACTAAACTGTGAAAAATGGGGTGTTCTCCCCATGCCCGTGTGCAAGGGGCGATCCCACGCCTTGTCCAAGCCTTTCCCAGCCCTCTTGACTGCCAAAACGCCCAGCCTCGGGCCATGTAATGGAGGGGGCATCGTATCTCGTGCTTCCAATAACCTGTCGCAGCGGCACAGCTCCTGCTTCGTGCCTTCTCGGAGACACTCAGGAGTGCCCGAGAGGTCTTTTTGGCAAGGGGGAGAGATGCCACGTGCCTCTCGCAACCACAGACTATGGACAACAGGCCAGAGCTTCCTACTGCACTACATTTCCAAGATACCAACCCCCCCCAAATCTAGGATAGAGCTTCTTACATCCCTTCTCAAAGCACTTTAACTTTGTGAACTAACAAAATCCTATTTATTATCAACTGGTGATTACTGTACTTGTTTAATTTTATAATATCCTAGAAAGTGGGTTCAGATTAGAGAAGAGAAAAAAACAAACACCACAACAGCTACCAAAAAAAAAACCTTTCAGAGCTGTGACCAAAGTGAGAATGTGATTGTTGAAATAAAGAATGGAAAAGCCGGTGAGTGCTGCGTTTCTCACCAGGAGCTGAGGGATGCTGCTGCTGCGACGGTGGCTGGGGTCTCCCCTGTCCCTCTTCACCCCATGCCCACGGCGTCCTCCTGCCCTCTTCCATGTCTTACCTGCCTCTCCAGCAGCAGTCCAAGGCCAGGCCTCCGCCTTGTACCCTGGGCTTGCTGCTCCCGCTTCAGGCTGGCGCCGTTGGGAGCGAGAAGCTGAGCAAATTCCCGCTGGAAAAACCCAAGGAGGGGGTGTTAGCAGCACCCCGCTCCTCACCAGCCGCTGCCCGCGGAAAGCGAGGGATATAAATAGCGGCGGTGGGTCCTCGTGGGCGCGGAGCCGTCGCGGCACCTTCTGCCTGCGGCTCTGCCGGGAGTTGCGACAGGCATCGTGATGCTCCCGCTCCTCCTTGGCTTTGACGTCGGGAATGGCTTTTAGGAGCGCACGCGCTGGCTGACAGCCCGTGAAACGGAGCGGTGCTGAACCCGCAGCTCTCTTTTTTTGCTGGTTTGGGGGAAAAATGAGCTGATGGTTGAGAGCCGGTGGGGGGAAAAAGGCTGGGCTTGGGCTGGAGGGAAGCAGGGAACAGGAATTGAAGCTTTTAAAACCGAAAAGCTTCCCCCTCTCTTTCAAACCCTCCGTCAAAGCACCTTGGCACAAAGGCAGAGCTGCTTGCAGACCTGTCGCAGCGCTCAGCCCCCTTTTGCAGGGCTTTCAAAGGGTCGCGGCTTCACCTAAACCCGTGCCCAGCTGCCTTTCTGCGCGCTGTTCTCAGCGCTTGCTGCTGGGTAGGTAGTGGCAGAAAATATTTAGGTGCTTGTGGTTGGGTAGGAGCCCCCCGCGAGCTCCGGCCCCGCTTTGCAGCGCCGCACCCGGGAGCTCCTTTGGAAAGCGTCGGAGGGGATGGGGGGCCAGCCGGGGGCACGGGGACAGCGATGACGGGCGCTTCTGTCCCCTGGGACCTGTGCTAGAGGTCCCGACCCAGGATTTGCAGGAGTTTTTTTGCAGGTTCGTGATCCACAGGGGTGGGTTGGCAGCTGAAAGCGAAAGCCTCCCCTGCCTTATTTCTTATCACAGGGTTTGGCAGAAAACTTCCCGCCGGCGGCGTATGTGCCAGCGGCCTCTTGACGTAAAGAAGGAGAAACGAGCCCGAAAAGCAGGCGGGTTTCAGCAGAGCTAAAAGAAGAAGTGTGATTTCTGGCAGCCCTCCCTCCGCGGTGGGAGGAGGTGGGGAGCTCGCCTAGGACGGGAAGGGAGCGAAACCCGGCACCCAGGCGTCACCGCTCGCGTGCTGCACATGGAGGCTTAGATCTTTGCCTTTCCACCTCTATTGCTGCCGAGCGTTGGATTACCAAAGCTCGAAAACCCATCACTAAAGCCTCGAGCTCCGAAGTGTTTCGCGGTGCCCTGGGGAGAGGCGAGCGGGAGGGCTGAAACCCCCCCGGGAGCAGGTCGGGAGCGATGGGCTGGGGCTGCGCGGGGCGCAGGGCTGCGATAACGCCGTTTCGGCTGCCTGGGCTCCCTTTGCTTGCCCAAGGAGCAGACTGAGAGGACGGGACCGGGACAGCCCCAAGTCCTTGGGTAGCATATAGAGCCCCCGGAGCAGCATCTCTTTCCCCAGCCCAGCCCTTGTCCCTGCTCCCTGGGGACAGCCAGGGCAAAAGACGGAGCTTTGTGCTAAATTTCCTGAGAAAAGCAGCGAGCACCGAATATTTCAGGCTGTGTTTTATTCTAAGCCGCGTTTCCCCTGGCCGCCGCCTGTTTCCTATGAACACAATGAGCCGAAAACCATGGGGCTGCTGAGCAAAGACACGTGCCGAGGTTTATCGCGGGCTGCGGGGGGAAAAGCTTTGTGTGGGGAGAGGAAAGCCGAGAATTCGCCGCCCTCACCCCGACTGCGGCCACATTGTTCGAGCGAGTTATTTTGGGAGCCTTGTGTCGATGGGCGCGGGCACGCACAGGAAGGCCGGGTACTGCGCCGGCGCGGCGGCCTCTCCGGGCTTCCTCCGGCGCAGGCGGAGGGGGCGACGGCCACACACCTGAAACAAAAGCCTTTAGAGCATTTCATATTTTCCCCAGCACTGGTTTTGGGGACTATTTCTGCCTCTGACCTCACCGGCAGCCTTGGAGGCTGCTGTGGGAGGAGGGTTTTGCGGCAGGACAATAGACCCAGGAAATCCTGTATCCGCCCGAATCGGATGCGAGAGCTGGTGAGAAATCCCACGGGAGCTGCCTGCTTGTTCCATGCAAGCACTCAGGGTACGATCCGATCCGAGAGGCTGTCTCCAGCCTTAGCATCCCCCGGGCAGCCTTTCCTGGTGGGATGGGGGTACAGAGCAACCCCAGAAGAAGCCGGCTGGAGCCTGGAATTGGGATGCCCCGACGGCCACCCCCGGTTTCACCAGAGGTGGGATCCCAGGGATGGAGAGGTGCTGCCACACCAGGGCAACATCTTCCATCCTCCCGGTCAACGAGCCTGAGCCCTCTCCAGACATTTTTCTTATCTTGCATCTTATCTTGGGATCTGCCCTTTTCCTGGCGACATCCCAGTGGTGCGCTTGGAGCTGGAGCCGGTGGCACTCCCACCCGCCGTCAGCCCCGGGCCAACTCTCCCATAGGTGTCCTGCCCGTCCTGCCCATCCCGCCTGACCCAGCCGGTGTCACCGTCCACTTCCCTTGGGACAGGCTGGCAAAAGGGAGCCATAAACCGAGCTCACGTGTCTGGATCGGGTGCCCGAAACCGTGCCACCCACCCGTCCCGTTCCCGGCTGCCTTCACCCCTCGCTCCTCTTTGTCCGACCTGTTTTTCCCGTCCCTGATGTGGCAGCCCTGTTTGCAGGGGGTGTTGGCCGCCCTGCAGCTATTATTTCCCCCTTTTCCCCCGAGGATCTTGGGATTTAACCAGCCTCGGGCAGGTGTCTGTCTGTCCACGCGTGGCTCTGGGCTCCTTTTGCCCGTGGTCCATGCTGGAGGACTGGGGATGTGACGTGGGTGATGCTACGCCACCGAGGCGGATCGGGGCCGGCTGTGGCGAGCGATGCGAGTGGGAAATCCAGCCATTTACTAGAAATGAGATGACCCAAGAGATGCTGGAGGAAGTTAAACCTGGGACAAAGCAACGTGCCTTCCTCCCACGTGGCCACGCTCCTCCTCCCCGCAGCTACACACGCAAAAGCTTTTCCCCTCCAGCCATGAATTTCCACCCCGTGATCACCCCGAGGGGTGGTCGCGTCCTTTGGCCGCGTCCCATCAGGGTGAGGTACCCCACCCCAGCTCAATGGAGACCCCGAAAGCCAGGCATCAGCCTGGCAACTTCCCAACAGTCTGGGACCGCACACAATAAATTAGTGAGAGGAGATTCAGTTTAATGGAGCAGGACAATAAAACCAAGCTAGAATTGTCCCTGTGTCAGATTAAAGCTTGTCCTGGCGGGGTCCGTCCTCCCAATGAGATGCTCTGGGTGCCGCCGGCAGCTCCTCGAGCATCGCATGCTCAGCCCCGAGCGCCTCAGGGATGCTGCCCAACACGCGCCGGGTCGTCCCCGTCTCTCCGCTCCGGGAGGGAACCCTCCGGCAAGAACTGCTTAATCATGTCTATGGGCTGTTTGCAGCTGAAAATTTTCTCTTTTTCAACATAATACTATGAAAATGAGTTTTTCCCCTTCCCTTCCAGCCCAAAACTGAATCACAGGGGGTTTCTGGGCAGGAGTTTGACTATTGAAATTTTCCCAACCACCTGCTCGTGGGCAGGAGCTGAAAACTTGCAATGAATGGATTCGCTCATGCGGAGAGCGGGGAAGACCCCGGGATGAAAACACTGCAGAAAAGAGTTTGTTGGAAAATACATGAAAACCACCGTCCTTCCCAAGGGACGAGCGCGATCGGCGGGGAGCCGAGCAGCATCGCTCCGCGTATGGATGTGGGCTGTATTTTTAAGGTAAGAAAGCACTGCAGTCAGCTCCGTGCCCTTTTTCCAGCCACCGATTTCACGCTCTGCTCCGCTCTCCATCCCAGCGATGCGATGCAGTCTCTTTATTCTCACCCCCGCCCAAACTGGATCCGCTTCCAGCATCACCCTGGCTGAAGTCAGCCCCATCCCGGCTGGTTCCCATCGGCTCTGGGGGGTGGCAGAGATGTCTGCAGCGACGCAGAAAGGATGAGCTGCTCCCCCAAAACACCTTCCCTCTGCTAAATCACTGCAGTCTTGGCATTCCCGGCCCCAGGTGCCTGAGGGATACGGTGGAAGACGGGGATTTTCCAGGGAGGTTGGGGTTTCGCTGGGGTTGGGGCAGTGGCGCTGGCTCCGCGGGGTTTTCTGCCGCGGAGGAGAAAGGCGGAGGGTTTCTCAGCAGCCTCTCAAAGGTGTGATTTACCGGGGGGAAGGTGCAAAGGGGACGGGCGGTTAGTCACCCCGCTCGCTCGGGAGGCGATAGACGCCAGGAAAGCCCCGTGGATGGAAAGCGAGAGCGTGACACCCACGGATGTCACCTCACCCCGCCGGAGGGACTCTCCTTGTCCCCAGCGCGGGTGGCACGGGGAGAAGGCCACCGGGGAGGGGAGAGAATCTCTGTTTCGGCTCATCCAGAAATAGTAGGGGATCCACCCGAGTCACACGGGTTTCGTGGGCGAGCTGCTGCCTGCGGAGAGGGGTGAAACGCCTCCTCCCATCCACGTGCCGCCCGCTTCGCTCGTCACGGACGAGGCCGTCAGCGAAAGCGGTCAGAGCCCCGTTCCCCGCTGCGTTTCTGCTGGCTGGGGAAAGAGTGAGGCTGTGGGTTTCTGAGCACCTCCCCGCCGCGTTCCTTGCCCCGCTCCGCCCCGTTTCCATCAGAGACCCCCAACCGCGCGGGTTCTTGCGCCCACCGCAGCAGCCGGCAGTTTCCTCTGCGAGCGGTGTGCTCGGGGGGCTGTTGGGAGGGGGACAAACCCGTCGCGTTTCCTTCGTGCCTCCGGAAAATGTGGAGACCCCCCCGGGGTGGGAGGGAGGAGGGCAGGGCCCCCATGGAGGATGTGCGTGGGACCCCTTGGAGATGTGGGGGACGGGGTGATGGAGCCCATGAGCTGGCTCCCCCCTGCTTTGGGGAGATGGTGGAAAGAGGGGGTGCAGAGGTGACACTGAGTGTGACGGGTGGCTGTCCCCTCTCGGGGCTGGAAGCCGACAGGGCCACCCAGCCCTGCGGGAGGGCAGAGCTCAGCTGCGTGGCCGTCTGTCCCTCCGTGTCCCTTGGGCCCACGCCTGTGTTTTGACGAGCACCGAGGTGGCCAAAGTGCTCCGCACGGACCCCGTTCCCGCGGCCGGAGGGGAGGCAGCAGGTCCCACCCGGTACAGTGACAGTGCAGGGGTGAAGGACAGGGGGGTGGCACTGTGCCACCATGTCCCCGGGGTGTGGGGCTGCTCTGGGGTGCACACCGAGTTGGCGGGGGCTCACCCAGAGTGGGTGTCTTCATGCAGATGGTGACAGCTGGGACAAGCGATGGCTGGCTGGGACAGGAGGGGATGGGAGGGGACAGACCCCCTGCCCTGGGAGGGGACAGGGACTATGGGTCAGGAGGAGACAGAGCCCCTGCCCTGGGAGGGGGACAGACCCCCTGCCCTGGCAGGGGACAGGGACCATAGGGAAGAGGGGACAGACCCTCTGCCCTGGGAGGGGACAGGGACCATAGGGAAGAGGGGACAGACCCTCTGCCCTGGGAGGGGAAAGGGACCATAGGGAAGAGGGGACAGAGCCCTTGCCCTGGGAGGGGACAGGGACTGTAGGGAAGAGGGGACAGAGCCCTGCCCTGGGAGAGGACAGGGACCATAGGGAAGAGGGGACAGACCCTCTGCCCTGGGAGGGGACAGGGACCATAGGGAAGAGGGGACAGACCCTCTGCCCTGGGAGGGGACAGGGACCATAGGGAAGAGGGGACAGACCTTCTGCCCTGGGAGGCGACAGGGACCGTAGGGAAGAGGGGACAGACCTTCTGCCCTGGGAGGGGACAGGGACCATAGGGAAGAGGGGACAGAGCCCTTGCCCTGGGAGGCGACAGGGACCATAGGGAAGAGGGGACAGACCCTCTGCCCTGGGAGGGGACAGGGACCGTAGGGAAGAGGGGACAGACCCCCTGCCCTGGGAGGGGACAGGGACCATAGGGAAGAGGGGACAGACCCTCTGCCCTGGGAGGGGACAGGGACCATAGGGAAGAGGGGACAGACCTTCTGCCCTGGGAGGGGACAGGGACCATAGGGAAGAGGGGACAGACCCTCTTTCCTGGGAGGGGACAGGGACCGTAGGGAAGAGGGGACAGACCCTCTGCCCTGGGAGGCGACAGGGACCGTAGGGAAGAGGGGACAGACCCTCTGCCCTGGGAGGGGACAGGGACCATAGGGAAGAGGGGACAGACCCTCTGCCCTGGGAGGGGACAGGGACCGTAGGGAAGAGGGGACAGACCCCCTGCCCTGGGAGGGGACAGGGACCATAGGGAAGAGGGGACAGACCCTCTGCCCTGGGAGGGGACAGGGACCATAGGGAAGAGGGGACAGAGCCCTTGCCCTGGGAGGCGACAGGGACCATAGGGAAGAGGGGACAGACCTTCTGCCCTGGGAGGGGACAGGGACCGTAGGGAAGAGGGGACAGACCCTCTGCCCTGGGAGGGGACAGGGACCGTAGGGAAGAGGGGACAGACCCTCTGCCCTGGGAGGCGACAGGGACCGTAGGGAAGAGGGGACAGACCCCCTGCCCTGGGAGGGGACAGGGACCATAGGGAAGAGGGGACAGACCCTCTGCCCTGGGAGGGGACAGGGACCATAGGGAAGAGGGGACAGACCTTCTGCCCTGGGAGGGGACAGGGACCATAGGGAAGAGGGGACAGACCCTCTTTCCTGGGAGGGGACAGGGACCGTAGGGAAGAGGGGACAGACCCTCTGCCCTGGGAGGCGACAGGGACCGTAGGGAAGAGGGGACAGACCCTCTGCCCTGGGAGGGGACAGGGACCATAGGGAAGAGGGGACAGACCCTCTGCCCTGGGAGGGGACAGGGACCGTAGGGAAGAGGGGACAGACCCCCTGCCCTGGGAGGGGACAGGGACCATAGGGAAGAGGGGACAGACCCTCTGCCCTGGGAGGGGACAGGGACCATAGGGAAGAGGGGACAGAGCCCTTGCCCTGGGAGGCGACAGGGACCATAGGGAAGAGGGGACAGACCTTCTGCCCTGGGAGGGGACAGGGACCGTAGGGAAGAGGGGACAGACCCTCTGCCCTGGGAGGGGACAGGGACCGTAGGGAAGAGGGGACAGACCCTCTGCCCTGGGAGGCGACAGGGACCGTAGGGAAGAGGGGACAGACCTTCTGCCCTGGGAGGGGACAGGGACCGTAGGGAAGAGGGGACAGACCTTCTGCCCTGGGAGGGGACAGGGACCGTAGGGAAGAGGGGACAGACCCTCTGCCCTGGGAGGGGACAGGGACCGTAGGGAAGAGGGGACAGACCCTCTGCCCTGGGAGGCGACAGGGACCGTAGGGAAGAGGGGACAGACCTTCTGCCCTGGGAGGGGACAGGGACCGTAGGGAAGAGGGGACAGACCTTCTGCCCTGGGAGGGGACAGGGGCTATGGGTCAGGAGGGGACAGACCCTCTGCCCTGGGAGGGGACAGTGACCGCAGGGAAGAGGGGACCGCCCCGGCGGGGGGGTCCTGCCGGTGCTGTCCCCGGCGGCAGCAGACGGGCCCCGCGCGCCCCCCGGTGCCCACCGCCGTTCTCGCAGCCGCCGCGCAGCCCGACTCGGTACCCTCGGCCTGACCCCCCCCCGCCTCCTTCCTCCTCCCAGTTCCCGGGGACAATGCAAACCCAAGAGAGGCTTAAAACCAGGATTAGCCCAGCAGAGCCCTCCAGAGCTCCTCCCCCAGGTCCCCCCCGCGTCCCCCCACGGAAAGTCCAGGGACCCCCAGGGACATGCCCGGAATCCCCCCCCCCCCCCCTTCCAGGACCACCCCAGAGACCCCAGGGACACCCCAGAGACCCCAGGGCCACCCCAGAGATCCTCAAGGCCAACCCCAGGGCCACCCCAAAGGGATGCTCCAGAAAGTCCTAGGGACCCCCCCAGTGACCCCCCCCTCCCCATTAACTCTCCCACACCCCCTCGATAACTGGTCACGAGTGGGTGTTACTGGGCCTGGGGACGAGGGAGGGTGTCTGCCACCACACTCGGGGGTGGGTGCCTTTGTCCCCAGCCCCGTGGAGGACATGACACCCCAAAAAGCCTCTCTCCCCTGGCGGGGGGGGGGGGGTTGGGGTTCCTGCGGTAGATGACAGCGATGCTCTGGGGCAGGAGAGCCGGGAAGGGGGGACCTGTGACCCCCAGCACCCTCTGCCCTGGGGAGGGCAGAGGGGAGACACCCCCAGCGATGCCCGGGCAGTCCCCAAGCCTGTCCCCTCCCGCGGTGACCCATCAGGCCTGAGCTTTATTAAGTCTATTTTGTCCCCTAGAACATTTTTATCATTATTTTTTATCATATTTTATCATATTATTTTTTGCAGACAAAACATTTCCCCCCCTCAGCAGCCAGGTTTTCATTTTCGGCGCTTGCAACAGCACCTGCTTTTATCGGGGTGGCACGGGCCACCCGCCAGCGTCACCCCTCGTCACCCCACGCCGCTCAAGATCTGCGCGTCGCCCGGCAAGCCCCGCGACGGCAAGGCTGGGAGGGGACGATGCTCTGCAAACCTTTCCGTTCGCCTGCCCCATGCCCCAATGGCCACCTTCTCGCTGGGGCGAAGCGCCCTGCGCCCCGTCCCTGTCCCCGTCCCTGGGGCGGCCGTGACTCATCGGGAGGCGGGCGAGAGCATCTCGCCTTGAGCGAGGCCGGCCGGTGGGGGATAAGAGCGAGGCCACCCTCGCCTCCCTCTCCCGTCGCCCGCTCCCATGCTCGCCCGGGCTGCGCCCAAGCCAGGCGCCTGGTGGGGATGGTCCCCTGCCCGAGCCGGGGGATGCCGCTGGGCTGGGGGGGCTGTCACCCCCATCCCATCGACTCCTCGACCCTTCAACCAGCTGCCTGGTGACTGGCGAGCCGGCTGGCTCAACCTCTACCGCTTCTGGCAGGAGGGCGGCTTGCACAACGTCCATCACATCATGGCTCGCAAGTTCCAGCAGTTCGGGCCCATTTACAGGTGAGGTACCGGCATCCCATCCCCTGCTCCCCGGCTCCGGCTGCCTTTCCAGTCCGGGCTGCTGCTGCTATTCCCAGCCCTGCTCCGGGTGAGAAGAGGGGGAAATAGGTGGCCGTGCGCCAGCCAGGCTCGATGCCACGGTGAGGGGCGAGAGGGGAGACCCGCTCGTACCTTGTGGGTGTGGGGTGTCGGGAGGAGGGGGCGGTGGGGCTGGAGAGGGGCTCTGCCCCCCCCGCCCCGATCTCCGAAGGTCCAGAGCTGATATCCCCAGGCAGAAGTGGATGGGGATCCAGCACCCCTGCTCTGTGCCTGCCTGAGCCCTGGGGGCCTGATCCTGGTGCTGAGCTGCTGCATCCCGTGGGATGGGACCTGCAGGCAGGATTTTGGCGGGTGCAAGGGGGAGGGTGGTTGATTTGAGGGTGCTGGGGGAAGGTGCTTGATCTGGGGAGATGTGGGGCTGTGGGGGGGGGATGTGGGTGAGGGCCGGGGTGCGGGACTGACCCCCCCTCCGTGCCCTGGCAGGGAGAAGCTGGGTGTCTATGAGACCGTCAACATCATCAGCCCCCGGGATGCCGCCACCCTCTTCCAGGCGGAGGGGACGCTGCCGGAGCGCTTCAGCGTGCCCCCCTGGGTGGCTTACCGCGACTACCGCAGCAAGCCCTACGGCGTGCTCCTCAAGTGAGTCGAGGGGCTGGGGAGGGGGTGTCCCCTAAAAATGGGGCTCCCAGGTCCTGTCGCAATAGCCCCGGCACACGGGGAGGTGGGAAGCTGGAGCACCAGGAGGGTGATGGGGACCTGTGCTTTGGGGGGGGTGGCATCCTCTGGGAGGGTGGATGTGGGGGGGGGACACGCCTCTGATCCCCCCACTTCGGTGTCCCGCAGGACGGGGGAAGCCTGGCGCTCGGACCGCCTGATGCTGAACAAGGAGGTGCTGTCGCCGCAGGTGGTGGAGGGTTTCGTGCCCCTGCTGAGTGAGGTGGGCGAGGACTTCATCCGGCGGGCACGAGCCCAGGTGGGGAAGAGCGGCCGGGAGTGCTGGACGGCCGACTTCACCCACGAGCTCTTCCGCTTCGCCCTGGAGTGTGAGTGTCAGGGGCTGGTCAGCCGACCCCAAACCTGGGCTGAGTCTCCGTGAGACATGTCCCTCCCCAAAACACCCCTTTGCAGGGTGCTTGACATGGGCAACAGGCTGTGTTTCCCGCAGCTCCATCCTCAGAGATGGCAAACGAGCTTCTCCTCCAAAGCTGTAGGGTCTAGAGGGATGTCCTCTCACCGGGCAAGTAGAGAACAACTCAACACTGTTGATAAAACAGTGTTTTACCATCTGCTGGTCATCAGCTGGTAGACAACTCTACCCAACAAGGGAACCCTCTGTGGTGCCGTGATGCTCGGAGCGAGCAGGAGGCCAAGCTGGATCCCCATAGCCATGGAAAGGCTGGATTTGGCCATGGGAGGGTGGAGGAGATGGGGACAGGGTCCCCTAAGGGGTGCTGTGCTTGCAGCCGTGTGCCATGTGCTGTACGGGGAGCGGCTGGGGCTGCTGCAGGACTTCGTGGACCCCGAGGCGCAACGCTTCATCGACGCCGTGACCCTGATGTTCCACACCACCTCGCCCATGCTCTACCTGCCACCCGCCCTCCTCCGCCACCTCAACGCCAAGACGTGGCGGGACCACGTCTGGGCCTGGGATGCCATCTTCACCCAGGGTGAGCGTTCCTCCTGTCCGCACCTCCCTGTGTCGCCCAAGACCCCTTTGAGGACTTGGCTTCATAGCGCAGCCTCATCTCACCAGCGTGGAGACCTTCTCCTGGGTCCGATCACCCAGCACAGGGCCACCAAGGCCAGGAAGGCTTTCCACATTTGGAGCTTGTGGGATGGAGCAATGGGGAACCCAGCCAGGAGCGATGAAGGGCAGATGATGGGCATCACGTTGAGGGCAGCTGCCCTCCCAGAGGGGCTTGCGGGCTCAGAGAGCTTTTGGCACCGGGGACAACCCTCCTGCATGATGTCCCCCCCTGGGGCACCCTCACCCCCCCACCCTCCGTGCCCACCCAGCCTCTGGTTGGTCCCGCAGCAGGGACCGCAGTCCCAAGCTGCTGCAGGGGCGAGTCCCACGGAAAAGCCACTGGCATGGGGAGGCGATGTCCTAAGGTGCCACATCTGGTGCCTTCCTCCTCCACCGTGGCCCTGGGGGAGGAAGGCCACCCCATGTCTCCGCATCTCCTCAGCGGACAAATGCATACAAAACGTTTACCGGGACCTGCGGCTGCAACGGAAGAGCACCAGGGAGTACATGGGCATCCTCTGCAGCCTCATCATGCAGGACAAGCTGCCCTTGGATGACATCAAGGCCAGCGTCACCGAGATGATGGCGGGTGGCGTGGACACGGTGAGGAGCGGGTGGGGTTGTTGGGCAGGGAGAAGGTCCTGGTGGGTGTTGAGCCTTGCTCCCCTGCCCCGCTCCAGACCTCCATGACGCTGCAGTGGGCCATGTTCGAGCTGGCACGGTCCCCGGGGGTCCAGGAGCAGCTACGGGCCGAGGTCCTGGCCGCCAAGCGAGAGGCAGCGGGGGACAGGGTGAAGATGCTGAAAACCATCCGGTTGCTCAAAGCTGCCATCAAGGAGACGCTCAGGTGAGGAGGAGCCCCCGCCGAAAAACACCCCCCAGCCCCTTCCCTCCCCAAATCGCTGGTGCTGCTGGGGTGTCGCGCATCGAGGCGGGACCTGGGCGGGCCAGGCTGTCCCTGAAATCAGGTGTGTGGGACCTGTCCCCCCCAGGCTGCACCCTGTGGCGGTGACCCTGCAGAGGTACACCACGCAAGAGGTGATCCTCCAGGACTACCGCATCCCCCCCAAGGTGAGCACAGCCACCGGGTCCCTCCTCACCCCCACCCGCTTCACACGGGGCTCTGGGTGGAGGCAGAACCCGGAGACGGGTGGGTGACATGGGGGAGCAGCCGTGGGGCTCATCCGGGGCTGGATCCCAGCCGTGCACCCCCTTCCTGCACCCTGAGCACCGGCGAAGCCCCACGGGGAGCCCAGACCCATGGGGCTGATCCTTCCCCGCAGACGCTGGTGCAGGTGGGTCTCTACGCCATGGGGCGGGATGCGGAGGTCTTCCCCAAGCCGGAGCAGTTCAGCCCCCAGCGCTGGCTGGCAGCCGGCCCCAAGCACTTCAAGGGGCTGAGTTTCGGTTTCGGACCCCGCCAGTGCCTGGGGCGCCGGATCGCCGAGCTGGAGATGCAGCTCTTCCTCATGCACGTGAGCATCCCGCTGCTGGGGACACCGGGGACTTGGTGCTGGAAGGGACCGGGGAGGTGGCACGCGGGTGTCGGTACCTCCGGCATTTCCCACCCGTTCTTTTCTCCTCCATCCCAGATCCTGGAGAACTTCAAGATCGAAACCATGAGAGCGGTGGAAGTGGGGACCAAGTTCGATCTCATCCTGATCCCGGACAAACCCATCTACCTGACCTTACGGCCGCTTGAGTCCCGAGCGTGAGGAGCTCGATCCTGGGGTGACACCCAGCCGGTCCCAGTTTGGGGGACAACCCCAAAAGCCCGGCAGGCGCTTTCGGCTCCTTACAGCCAGATTCCGGCCCCGGGGTCTGTCATTTGGGGGACGCCTGGGACGCTTTCATGGCCACAGCCTTGCCTTGGCGCATCCCTGCCTTCGCTCCAGCCCGCTCAAGGCTGCGCTTACGCCACGGGGGAGATAAACCGGAGCAACCCCGGCCCCGCTGCCGCCCCTGTAACCCCCACGGGAGCGTGGGGTGGGTGGGTGCTCCCGCACCCCTCCGGCTGCTCGGGGGATCCCCAGGGGCCACGCTGGGGACCGTGGCCACGCTCCCCCAACACCGTCTAACGTTTTGCTTCGCCTTGAATTTGCTTTGTAATTTCATCACGCAAAAAAAAAAGCACCAGCTCCTTTCGCCAGCGTTAGGTCGCTCCGTCTCTCTCTCTCTCCAGGCTAGGGCAGGGGGGCCAGGGTCTGGGGTCTTCTCAGGGGGGCCGTGGGGGTCGCAGATGGGTTCTGGTGGGAAATGGGAAAAGGTCTCGGGGAGCTGTAAATCCATTCCCCCTCCCAGCTCCCCTGGGGGGCATCGGTTGTGGCTGCGATAAGGGGGTCTGGGGTTGTTGGGGGGGGTTTCTCCTGGGATGCTGGGGGGGGTCCTGCAACCCTAGGGACCACCCTCCCACCTTGCTCAGGGACCTGCAGGGAAACTGAGGCAAATCCCCCCCTGAAGTGGGGGTGGACATGGAGACCCCCCCCACTATCACCCCACTCCAGCTGCCTGGGTGCAGAGGGGCAGCTCTGACCCCCCCGTCCTTCCCCCTGGCAGCAAACCCCGGTTGCCAGCACCCATGTGGGGTGGCCCTGGTGTCCCCCCCAACCCCGGGTGCTCACCGAGGCGGGGGCATGGGGGAAGCCGTGCTCCCGCTCCAGCAGACGAGTGCCGAGCTCCTGCTTCTCCCGTCCCCACCTCCTCGCCGCCTCCTCCAGCTGGGACAGACCCAAAGCAGGCTGGCTCTCTCCAAGTTGTGGGGGCCAGAGGTGCCCCCCCCCACCCCAAGCCATCAAGTGGGGTGCGGGAGGGCGATGCCCACCTGCCTCTCCAGCACCCGCCCGCGGGCTTGGGCTTCCTCCAGCCTGGCCAGCAGAGTCAGCTTCTCCGTGCCCCCAAAAACACCCTGCGGGCCACGAGATGAGCAGGAGCGGGGAAAGGCAATGCCAGATTACCCCGCTTCCCGTCCCCGCTCATGGGGGGTGGCTATCGTCCCACCGCGCGAGATGCCACCTGGGTGGTGCCCCCAGCGTGCCTCGGTCACCTTCCCCGGTGTTGCTTTCTGGGGGTGGCACGGCTCTGCCCCCCATCCCAGCCCTGTGCCCCCCTCCCCAGTCTCACCGGCAAGGCTGGGGGCCGCGGGGCGATGGGGGGCGAGGGGTGGGGGGGTCTCGCCAGCTCCTCCCGCAGCCTGTGGTTCTCGGCCAGCAGTGCGGCGTACGCCTCCCCGGAGAGGGCTTCGCCTGTGGGATGGGATGGGGGGGCCACGGGGATGTGTCCTCCATGCTCCCCCCGTGGAGAGATGGGTGCTAGGAGCAAGCCCTCGCCTCCCCCACGCCCAGGGACGGGTGCTGGAGGGCTCAGGACCAACTCTGATGCCCCACCGCAGACCATCCCACGGTGCAAACCATCAGAAGGAGATGGCCACCAGTGGAGCTTGGCAGCTATATATGGGTGCCCCCCCCAGGGTCCCCGTCCCCACTTGCACCCACCCGCTGGCTTCTCAGCGCTCCTGCCCACCCCGGCGAGCTTCTTCTGCAGCATCCGCTCCATCGCCTCGATCACCTGCGGGAGAGCAGAGCTGTCCCCACGTCACCAGCTCAGTGATGACCATCACATCTCCCCAGCCACTGTGGTCCTGGCACTGGGTAGCACTCATGGATGGGTGGAACAGGCCACAGGGTCCCGTCTTCTCCAAAGAGCCTCGTGCCCCCCAACCTGCCCTTCTCACCCCAACCTTGTGCCCCCCAACTCACCTTCTCCTGTTGCCGCACCGTCTCCTCCAAGCCCTTTGTCTTGGCCACCTTCTCCTGGCACCTCCTCAGCGTGGTTTGTTGCTGCTGGTGGGCTTGCTGGAGCAACACCAGGTCCTTCTCCCGATCGTTTTTCTGGTGGGAAGGAAGGGAAAAAACCCCCAGGGACCTCCGCGCTGAGCCTCAAGCCTTGGGGCATCGCTTGTAGGGCTGGGAGAGCCTCATGGTGGGGGTCCTGGGGTTCTCAGGTGCTTGCTTGGCAACAGGGGTGTCGGGATGTTCTCCCTGCTGCCCCCCTGCTTCTCCACTCCCACCCCATCCCTCGGGCAGCCCCTGCCCACTCCTGCCGGTGTCCGTACCCGGATCAGCTCATTCTGCAGCCGTTGGACACGGTCCTTCAGCCTCTTCATCTCCGCCGTGCGGGCCACCAGCTTGCGCTTCAGGGTGGCTGCAACAGCCCGTGCCACATCCTCATCACCCAGCCGGGGGGTGGCGCGGTCCCCTCCGCTGCGCCAGGGAGAGGAGGGGTCCCCCAGTTTCCACCTCCCCCTTCCCCATCACGCACTGAGCCTGTCCAGCAGCTCCTCCCGGGTCATGACATCCAGGTCCGTGTCGGCGAGCAGAGCATGGCCCAGCTCCTCCTGCGAGGCCAGGCTGCGACGCAGGTGCCCGTTCTCCACCTCTAGGCTGGTGACGTGCTGGCGCAGGGACAGGAGGTCCCCAGCCATCCGCTTCAGTGCCAGGCGGTAGCTGCTCACCTCCTGCCAGCCCAGAGCAGAGCTGCTGGCACCCCGCTGCCAGCCAGGGCTTTCCCCGGCACCAAGAGCTCAGCTGAGGGTATTTGTCTTGAGGGTCAGACCCATCATGGAGGAGCTAAGAAACATCCAGTTTTTCCCCTCCTCTTGCAACCATGCATCCTTCTCCTCCCCATCCGTCCATGCAGCCATGTAGCCATCCTTATCTTCTCCATCCATCCATCCATCCACCCATCTTTCTCTTCTCCATCCATCCTTCTCCAACCACGCATCCTTCTCTAGCCATCCATCCTTCTATTCTCCATCCATCCATCCATCCATCCATCCATCCTTCTCTTCTCCATCCATCCTTCTCCAACCACGCATCCTTCTCTAGCCATCCATCCTTCTATTCTCCATCCATCCATCCATCCATCCATCCTTCTCTTCTCCATCCATCCTTCTCCAACCACGCATCCTTCTCTAGCCATCCATCCTTCTATTCTCCATCCATCCATCCATCCATCCATCCTTCTCTTCTCCATCCATCCTTCTCCAACCACGCATCCTTCTCTAGCCATCCATCCTTCTATTCTCCATCCATCCACCCATCCATCCATCCATCCTTCTCTTCTCCATCCATCCTTCTCCAACCACGCATCCTTCTCTAGCCATCCATCCTTCTATTCTCCACCCATCCGTCCTCCTCTCCCGTCCCTCCAAACCTCCTCCTCCCCACCCACCCACCTCTCCCTCCACCCAACAGAACCCCCCCCCATTTCCCCATCTCTTCCTACCACCCCCCTGGGGGAAAAACATCTCTCCCAAGGATGTGGGGCAGAGTAGCGTTGAAGCTGGGGGTCAGCCTCAAGCTTTGAGCCTTACGGGGCTTTGCAGGTCTTTAAAAGAAGGGAGGTGGTGAAGAATAACGCAAGGATGAATGTTTTATACGGAGGAGGGTTTTTTAGTACCCGTGTGGCTGGGGAACGTCTTGCCAGGTGATGTTGGGGGGAAACAATTCCCCAAGGGTTTGCATCTTCTCAGACTGACTCTCCTGAATCCCTCCCTGCCACGCTGGGCTGCGGAGAGGATCCCGGCAGCGGGGACCTTGGCCGGAGGGAGCCGCGTGCTTCCAGCTCCCCTGGCCTCCCGCTCCCAGCCTTGGGGATGGCCTTGGCCAGCGGCCCGTGGGGGGGACTGCGGTGTGGGGAGGGGGTGCAGCAGCATCGCGCAGCCTTGGGGAAGGGGGGAAGGGGGGGGCAGGTGCAGCGAGAGCCTTGGCTCCTTCCCCCCCATCTGCCCGAGAGCTGTTTCATATGGGACTCGGTTCATGCCCAAGATAAAGGCAAGGGCTGCCCCCCCGCCCCAGACCTTCCCTCACCGGCAGCGTAGAGCCGCCAGCAGCCTGGCTTCGGTCCCCACGGGAGCCAGGACCCACCTCGGGGACACTACTGTCCCCTCCGGTGCCCCCACTGCCCCCCGCTCCTCCCGTCTCCCCGGCACTCACCGGCTCCTGGTGGTCCCCGACGATGTCCTGGGACCTGCGGAGCAGGGAGCGGGGGGACACCCTTGGCCAGCTGCTCCCACCGGAGTGAAACACCGGCAAAGCCTTGGCCGGGGAACCCTCCGTAGGAGAGAGGAGCCTGTCTGGGGTGCCGGGGGGGCAAGGCACGTGCTGGTGGGGTGCAGGAAGGGTGGGAGGCTGGAGAGGATGAGGAGGAAGATGGGCAGTGATGGGGCAGGAGGAGAAGCTGCTGGGAAAGACATGGGGAGAACGGAGGGAGGAGGAAACCGCCCCAAGGAGGATGAGAAGAAGGAGCCAAGAGGGGGTTGCAAAACCAGTGGGGCCCCCATACCTCTGCTCCTCTGACAGTGCTCCTGTCCCACACAGGAACGGCTGCTTTCCGGGCAGGATGCTGGCCACGGCGTCAGCCGCCGGGAGGGATGCATCGTCTCGGTGGAGCTGGCAGGAGACATCGGAGTGGAGGATGAGGAACAAGCTGGGGAAAGCCCTCCGAGAGGAGCAGCAAGCTCCATCAGCCCCTTCCCCACAGCTAGGAGCAGCTCTCCCGGCTTTCACCTGGAGCAAAACACCTTTGCCGTCGTTGCTTTGGGACCAGGATCCAGCCCTGCCCCAAAAACCTCTGGCATCTCTGGCTGAGATGCTTCCAGCATCTCCCTTTGGGGCTTGGATGCAATGTGGTGTGGCCACGGGGCTGGAAGACCTTCTCCTGAGGATGGGGACGCTTAGAAACGCCTGGCTTTGGGCATCACCTCATGGCTGGACTGTTGAGCCATGTGCCCTTGGGAGGAAATTTGGCTACCACCGAAAGCAAACCCAGCCGGGTGCTGCCCCTGTAACAGGGACCTCTGGGTCCTCGGCCGCCGTTGGTGACACCAGCAACAGAGTGACGTCCCCGTCCCCACCCACCGCCCCCCGGCACTCACAGTGGAGGAGAAGGGTCTGTAGTACAGCATCACCCCCGCGCCCGGGGTGCCCCGGTCCCCCCGGCACCCCGTTCCCGGCAGCCAGCCCTGCCCGCCGGCGGGTTGCCAGGCTCTGCCTGCCCCAAACAAACTCCCCGCAGCTCGGCCAACATCCCGTCCCCTCGCCGCCACCCCAGCTGCCGGCCGGTGGACTCACGGTGATGCCGGGGGGTTGAAGCATGAGGAAAAGCTGATTTTCCCCGGCCCTTTCTGCTGGCAAAGGGAATTAGCTTGGCACGGTCGTTGCTACAACACAACCCTCCTCTTAGCAACCCCTCCTGCAGCAGCTCAGCACCTAAAATCACCCAGCTGCACCCGGATGGGTGCATTCCAGGCGCAGGCAGGTGCAGGCAGCTGGTTCTGCTGCTCCCCGCATCTCTTCCCCTTGAGCATCCCTCCAACCGTCGCAACTCCCGTTGTTGCCACTCCCAAAGCCGCGGGGGCCAGCGAGCAATTCTCTTGGAGACACCAGCCCCTCGCTGCCCCCAGCCCTCCCTCCCCAGCCCCAGCCCGGATTCGGCCGCCGTTGCCTTATCTCCCGCTCCCAGCAGCGCAGACCCAAGGAGGTGACTCGGTGGCGGCCACCGCCGGGTCCCAGCGGGGCCGGGTGGCTCCGGCGGTGATGGCACCTCATTTCCATGCCTTGGATGAGGGCACGGAAACGCTCTCCCCTCGCAGCATGCTCCTCTGATGTTTCAAACGCTCAATTAACTTCTGAGGACCCACGTCTTGGAGACGCTGGGTGGCATCGGGCTTCAGCTCTGCTTTGGGGTTTGGCCTGATCCCAAGCAGAGAATAACTCGCTGCTCGACCCCTGCTTTCATCCTGAGATTGAATTTATAGTTTTAAGGCGTGGGATACTCTGCTCCAACCGTCCCATCCCCCTTTTGGGATACCCACACCCCTATCCCCGGCTGCGGGGACGACCCGAGAGACCCAAGAAGCTCTTGTGCCTCCCACCCGCTGCGGCATCCCGCATCCCCCTCTCCTTCGACGTGTGTTAAGAAACAAAGGGGCCTGTGTCGGTCGATGGAGCCCCTCCATTCCTCGTCCCACGCCATCAATTTTTCATCAAAGAACCGGTGGGAAGCGCGCAATTATCTGCTCCATCAATAATGCACGGGGCTGCGCTTGCCTTGCCCGGGCCGGGCAGCTGCTTTCCCTGTCTGCGCTGGAAGCTGTTGGCTTGAACCACGGCTTTTCTAGGCTCAGACAGCTTTTAATCCCAACCTAACGCTGCTCAGACACCCACCAGCCCGTATTTCTGCCTGCGCTCCCGCTCCCGGCAGGCAGCATCGCCCCGGCGCTGCCTCTGGGGACGGGGGCAGAGTTAAGGGTATTTGGACACATTTTCCCCCACACCTCCTATCTCAAATCCACCCGGAGATAGCTGCATCTCGCCTTCCCGCAGGGGTCCGGGATGAAAGGCTGGGAATCCATGTCTGAAACGATGGCAGCTTTGAAACTCCTGGCACTCGCTATTTATTTTTTAATTATTTTTTCTTTTTTTTTCCCCATCAATTCCAAGCCTCTGAAGCTTCCCCTGCCTTTGGAGCCTTTCATCCGCCCCGACAAGCCGCCCCCCTCCTTCCCCTATTTGCTTAACCCAAGTTGGGGTTTTTTTTAAATTTATTTACTTAACAAATTGCTACGAGACGCTTTGATGTATCTGATTCACTCGTATCGATTCATCTCCAGACGGGCGAAGGAGCAGCACGGAGCAAAGCGAGGAGGGGGAGCTGGCAATAAACCTCTGCGGGAGGCAGGTGGGGAGCCCACGGGTCCGAAAACGGCCAAAAATAAGGTGTGCCAGAGGATGCTGCAGCCACGTGGCATGGCCTGACCCCGGCCCCGGCCAGGGAGGGGACAGCAATGTTCCCTGGAGAGAGGCTGAGGATGGGCCAACTCGTTTCACTTGTGAGCACGGAAGCATACGAGCCCCTGGCAGTGCACCAGCATCTTCCGCAACACGGTCTCCCTCCAGCCCAACAAATAACGCGTCCCTGGATGAGTATTGAGCCCAATTCCTTAATTGTTAGGAAGATGGGATAAGCTCGGATTTACATATTTGAGGAAAAAAAATTGCTGCAGCAGCTTAGGAAGATCAGAGGGGAAAAAAAAAAATCCCATTTTCCCCTCTTTTCTGTAAAAAAAAGCTCCCGAAACCATCAGGAGATGCTTTGCCCGATGCCCCCATCAACCTTACCCATCCCTTTGGGATGCGGGTAGCGGATGGGGCTGGGGGGGGATGTCCCCGCTGCCCCCAGCCCCTCCCTGGGGACCCACCGCTACCCAAACCCAGCGTCCGGACGCCCTGGGGGGCGGCTCAGTGGGGCAACTGGGTTGTTCGTTTCCCCCCCCCCCTTCCAAAATCCAAGTATTTCCCCAGGGAACCCCAACACCCCCCAGGGATTTGCAGGTCCCCCGGGGGAAATCCGGTGATTTTGAGCCCGGCAGCTCCCCGCACACCTCAGTGGGATGCCCCAGCCGGCGAAAGGCAGCAAATAAGCGGGTTTTTATCTGATTAAACCAAAGCTGAACTCCCTTCCCGCGCATCGGGGCGAGGGGGGGAGCCGTTCCGGGGCGGCGTATATTACCCAAAGCATTACAATTCAATTTAAGAGTTAATTGGATTGCATTGAAAAGCGCTTAATCTGAGCCGAGTTCGATTTAATAGAGACACCACATCTCCCGCTCCCTTCCCAGCCAAGGACGATGATTTTAAGGCGGGTGATTACCATCGCTATCCGGCTACGGGCCCGGCTGCCGGCTGCTGATAATCGTGTCGTACAAGGAAATAAAAGCCTCTGGATTACACCGGGTAACTCGGGGAGGGAAGATGCTCGGTGTAGAGATGACTGCTCCTCGGGCTCCCGCCCGCCCGCCTGCTTCTTCAAGATAAGGCTCAAGAAAGCAGCTGTGCCACCGGCAGAGACTCTGATTCCTCTGCGAGTCGCTGCTGCTTTATTTTCCTCAAAGAAAAAGAAGAAAAAAAAAAAAAGAGAGAGAAAAAAGGCTGCTAGAAGAGGTGGGATGACTTGTGAGAGCAAACTCCGGCTGAGTCAGCTCCTGGCTCCTGAAAAAAAACCCATTTTTCCCCCCATCTGCTTTTGGGAGGGATGGGGACAGCCGGAGTGATGTCCCCAAGCGATGTCCGCGGTGACCAGGGGGAAAGGGAGGAAGGAGAGGTCAGCAGAGCCTCCCAGGATGGGTCTCTCCTCCCGGCGCGGGTCAGAGTATCCCCCAGCGCTGCTGCTCAGCCGGGACCACAAATTGGGGTCAGACCTGAAAAAGCCCACTCCTGAGATCAAAAAATAAGGGAAACGGGTTACGACCATTACCCCGGCTTCCCGCTGGGTATTTGTGGGTCTTTTTTTCCTCCTAGGAAAACATCCTCATCTGTGTTTTAAGATAAACACCTTTCCAGCAGTTGGGGATGTGAAGAAGTGGAGAAATATCACCAAAAAACCCCAATAGCGGCAGGAAGCTCGGCAGCTCCCCGAAAGCCCCCATTTCCAAATCTACCCCCCCCAACCCCTTTTAAAACCTGTGCGTGGGACCCGAGTTAAATACCTTCCCCTAACCCCGCACTTTTTAACCGCCCTCGAAGCCCACTGCGCCAAGAGCACCCAACACCCTGCAGCACCCGCCGGACCGAGCACCCGCCGCACCGAGCACCCACCACCCCGAGCACCCACCACCCCGAGCACCTCGTCTCCGGCCATCGGGCCCCATCCTTCGTTAATTAGCCCCGGGAAAGGCTGAGAAGTCACTAAACGAGAATGGATGAGCCCTTTTGGGCAATGTTAACCGAGGGTTTAGTCGCACCGCTGGGGCTGGGCTGGAGCAGGACACACAACGGCGTGCACATGCCGACGCACAGACCCAAAACACATTAAAAAATGGTATTTTGGAGGCAGTTTTCTCTTTTTCCCCTGATCTGGCTCACTGCTGGGGTCCCCGCTCCGTCCCCCCCAAAAGCCACCCCCGTGGCCACCCAGACCCAAGCAGGAGAAGCACGTGCAAAACCCACGAAGCCCAACCTCTTTCCCACCCCTTCCCAAAGTCTGGATCCCCAAAACCCCTCCTCGTGCAACGTACCTGCGGCACTCAGACCTTTTGCAACCCCCCCGACCCACTCCCGGGCTCCCCCACCCCTCTGCCCTTGGGTCCCTGCCCCTCCAGCACCCACCGCTGCCCTGCGAAAGCCACGTCCCTCTGTCCCCCTCCTTGCCATCCCACCTCGCCCCACCTTGCCCCCCAAAAATCAGCATTTCCAGCCCAGCCGGGCTGGAAGAAGGGACCAGGGATATCGCAGCCGGGTTTGGGGTGGCTGGCAGGCATCTGCCATGCCCTAAATCCCATCAGGGGCCTCTCGCCGCTTTGCGACACGGTCACCCCATCCACGCCCCGGTGTCACATAGGGGGGACACCGGGGGACCCACCCCTCAGCACGGCACCTTCATCGTCAGCGGGGCGAAAAGCTGATGGAATAAAAGGGGAAGGAAAGTGCTGAATCCTTCAGCTCCCTGAGAAGACGGGTGTAAATATCACCTGGGGTCACGTTAGCGGATTTACGGGTCTCTCTTATTAATTGGCTTAATCCTGTGTAACGCAACCGCTGGGGACCCCCACCCTCACCCACCCAGCCCCACGCACCCTGGGCCCGCTGCCTGCGGGTGCTCGGGCACCCATGGGTGTCCAGCTCCCCGGTAAACCCAACCGAGCCTCACCGGGGGGGCCAGGGCACAGCGGAGCACCCCCATTCCCAGCTTGCAACCACTCCTGCTGGCATCCCGGGCTCTCCCAGCCCCGGGAAGAGGAGCAACCACCCCGGGGGGGCTCGGCAGAGGGGGGGGGGGGGCTGACACTAGGTGGGACTGCAGCCTCGCAGCACCGTCAGCCCCGCAGCACCCTGTCCCTTGCAGCACCTTCTCCCCCTGCAGCACCTTCACCCCTTGCAGCACCCTCTCCCCCTGCAGCACTCTCTCCCATTGCATCACCTTCACCCTTTGCAGCACCCTCTCCCTTTGTAGCACCCTTGTCCCTTGCAGCACCTTCACCCCTTGCAGCACTCTCGGTCCCTGCAGCACCCTCTCCCCTGGTAGCACCCTGTCCCTTGCAGCACCTTCACCCTTTGCAGCACCCTCTCCCCTTGCAGCACCCTCTCCCCTTGTAGCACCCTCGGTCCCTTGCAGCACCCTCTCCCCCTGCAGCACCCTCTCCCCTTGTAGCACCCTGTCCTTTGCAGCACCTTCACCCTTTGCAGCATCGTCTCCTCTTGCAGCACCCTCTCCCCCTGCAGCACCCTCTCCCCTTGCAGCACCTTCACCCTTTGCAGCACCCTCTCCCCTTGCAGCACCTTCACCCCCTGCAGCACCTTCACCCTTTGCAGCACCCTCTCCCCTTGTAGCACCCTGTCCCTTGCAGCACCTTCACCCCTTGCAGCATCGTCTCCTCTTGCAGCACCCTCTCCCCCTGCAGCATCCTTTTCCTCTGCAGCACCCTCATCCTTTGCATCCCCCTCTCCCCTCGCAGCACCCTCTCCCCTTGCAGCACCCTCATCCTTTCCATCCCCCTCTCCCTTTGCCAGCGGGTCACCTTTGCAGGCACCAGCCCCGAGGAGCTGCTGGGCTCAGCAGTGCCACACCGTCCTGGGGGTCCGCTCCCGGTCACCGAGGCCGAAGACCCCGCTCAGCGGGTGCGGGAGCCCCCGTCTTCCTCGGAGCTCACCCAGCAGCTGGAAATGGGTGCAGTAAAGGGGCCCCGATGCTGCTAGCAAGCAAGAAATCCTGCCCCCCAACCAACACCGCCTGGTTTACCACCCCACGCCGTGTTTTGGGGGGGGGACAAGCTGCACATCTGGTCTCTCATGGGATGGAGCTGACAGCACCCGTGCAGTGCTGGGAATAAAATGCCAGCAAGGGAAAAATAAAATGATGTTTACTTCTCCCAGCCCCACCAGAGGCCTTTTGGCATGTAAAAGCCCCGGCGTCCCCGGGTGAGGGAAATAGGGGTGATGCGAGTGGGGAAAGAAAGGCTTGAAGAAGAAGCAAATGTTTGAAGAGGTTGGCAAAAACGCCCCCCTAATCGTTAAGTGCCACTTGTAAATTATTCATCGACTGGCAAGAAAGGCGCAAATCTATTCAGCGAGAGGGCAGAAGGGTGGAAAAACACCGTGGGGCTGAGCCCAGCCTAAACCTCAGCCTAAGGTCAGAGAGCTCCGGACCTCGGTGAGCCCAAGGTGGGGTTTAACATCCCAGCACCAAACCTGCCCGGAGGCTTTTCCGCCTCCGCGGGACCAGGGCAGGGATGGCTTATCCCACCTCCAATAATATTCCTCATGGTTTTGTTTTCCTCGCCCCCCCCTTTGCTCTTTAATGAAGGCATTAATGAGCGGATCTGGAGCAGGACCTCGAAAGCCGCAGGGTAGGGATGGGGATCCGGGTTTGATCAGCCGGAGCGGAGTGGGAAGAAGTGACAGGGCTGTGATCAGCCGAGTGCTTCCCTCCCTCCAAACCCCCCCTGAGCCTGCTGCTGGGGCAGGGGGGGGCTGTCATGTCCTGCCTCCCTCCCTCCCGCACGCTCCATTAGTAGGGTGTCAGCCCTGATTCCCGGGGCTGTCAGAAAACGTGTTTTCCAGGGTTTTCCAAGCAAATCCCCCACGTTGCAACGCAAACGGAGTGAAAATAATTTGCGCTTTAGGGGGAAGAAAAAAGCGAAAGAAAGAAAACGGTTGTCAAAGGTTGGCGGGGGGGGGAATAATAATCCTACCAGCAATGCTTTTGAGCATTTTTAGCTCAAAAAAGACAGGGCAGGCTGTGCCCAGGGCTTGCACAAGCCCTTTCTGTCCTCCCCAGCTCCCGCTGTCCCGCTCGGGCTTTAAAATCAGATTGTGGAATCATCCCTGAAACCTCTTCCCGCCCTCCCTCGCCTTATGGATGCAGGGATGCTCTTGCGAGGATACTCGGAGCTGGATTTGAGGCTGCTCGGGGCATCGGCGCAAGCAAACGGCAAAGCCGGGGGTGAAAAGACATCGCACGGATCACGTAGCGATGCCGGGGGCCGGATCCTGTGCAGGTCTGAAGGGTGTTGGGGCTTCTCTGGAGCGCCGGGGTAATTCAGTCCATCAATTTTGGACCTCGCATCCTCCTCGCTTTTAAGCCGTGCTGTGGTACCCGCCTCCGCACGCCCCATTACAGGTTTCTATTAGGCTGGGTGTAAAGCAATAAAGCTCAGTGGATTGGAGGAATTAAAACAGCTGGAGGAAAAAAAAAAAATAGCTTTTCTGTATTTTTATGGGGGGATTTTATTGCTAATTTTCTTCCCGCTTTGCAACCTGAATCGCGGGGAGAGGGATGGGGTCGAGGGTGGGGTTTGGGCAGGCGCCGGTGGGGACAGAGCTGGGTGTTTGGGCAGCGCGAGGCCCCTCCACCTCCTCCCTCCCAGCTATTTAATAAGCAGAATTGAGGTTTAACGACCTGTTATTTTGAAAGCCAGATGGCTGAAAGTACAGGAAGATATTAGGACCGTGAGGGCTGGGTTTGAATTCATCCAAGGGCTCCATTTATCAATACAAAGGGCTGGAGGAGGAGAGCAGCTGCCTTCTTTTTTCTTTCCCCCGGAGCCGAAAGGTATGAGCTGGAGGTGCCTGAGGTCGCCAACATAATGTAACAGCAGAGAATTTCCTACGTGGATTTGGGATGGAGCAATCGGATCAAAGCCAGGCTGCTCCGGCGAGCGCTGCCCCCAGCGAGGTGATGGGATGCTGAGCCCGCTCCACCCCTGTGTCACCCCAAAAGAGCCGGGGACTGGGGATGCAGGGAAAGGCTCCTCCACAGCCACGACACAAGAAATTATTGGTACAACCAGGCTACGGATAAAGCCCACCGCTCCCAGCAATGCGCGCATTGGCAGAGAGATTAAAATTTGGGATTTATGCCGGTTTTTCACCGGGGCGAGGCGGGGTGCAGGCCTTGGCGGCGGCTGGCAGGGCGACGCAGCGGGCAGGGTGTTGGTGTGGCATCACCGGCTGCTCTCATGGGTCCTTACCTGGCAATAAAATGGGCGCACAGGGGCTGCCCGCAGCTCTTCGCCCCTCTCGAGCGTGCCGGTGACGGCGGGATCCAGGCTGGGGAGGGCGTCGCTGCCCGACGGGGTCAGGAATGCTGCCGGTCTCTGGGAAGGGAGAGGCAACGGTCTGTAGGATGGATGGATGCGGTGACAGGGGCAATGAGGGGGCACCCGGATTGAGCTGTCCCCGCTGCATGGCCCCTGTCCCGCCATCCACCTCCCCGATACGCCACCAGGACCGGCGTGATGGGAAAGAGCTGTGGCTCAGCCACGCTCCTCTCATCTTTGCGAGGTGCGAGGGGAGCTTTGGGCAGAGAGGGGTTCCCTGGGGAGCCAGCGCTGGACTGGCAAGGCGAGGAAGAAGAGGAGGAGGAGGAGGTGGCAGTCCTTCGCACTGAAGCTGGTGTTGGTGGAAATAGCAGGTCTGTGCCCAGCTCAGCCCATCTCTCCCCTTCCCCGGGCGGGTGGGAGGTGGGTACCCAGGTCCTGCGGGCGCAAAGAGATGCTAAAAGCCACTCTCCTGCCTGACGTTGCCCCCAGGTTTGGTCCCCGCCGGACAAGGCACTGCCGGCACACCGACAGCCCCCGCCAGATCCCCTGCCAGACGCTGCCGGCAGCCGTAATGTGATTTCCCTGCCCCTCATTTCCCGCGCCTGGCTCTGCGCTCCCCGCTCTCCCCCTGCCAGCCTGGCTTTTATAGACTCCCCTCTAATCCGGTTAGAGGGGGAAGTCGGATCTAATGGAATAAACGATGGAGTCGGCACGCTCCTCGCTGCCGCCTGCCATGGCAAGGTCACGGATGGGGACCCTCGCCCCGTCCTGGCCATCCCAGCTCCCGGTATCGGGGCAGGTTTGGGCGATGGGGACCTGCCTCGTCGCTGGGATCCCTGCGTCGAGGCACGGCACCCCGGCACCCACTTATTTCACCGCCCAAGAGCCGGCGAGCGTGACCCGGCAAATCCCCGGCTCCCCCCCGCCACCTCCCCACCTCGCAGATGCTCTCTTCGCTTCGCCGGCCGAGCAATCAGGCTGGGCGCCATCCCCAAATTGGCTGCCGGCATGGGCAGCGGCGAAATGGCCCTCGGTGAGTATTCCTCCGTGCCCGCGCCCGGCCTCGCTTCATTAGTGCGGCTAACGAGGGCAGCGAGCATCCCCCTTCCCTGCAGCAGGAGGGATGAGGACGTGTGTCCGGAGGCGTCCCCGTGCCCTTCCCCACCGCTGCCTCATTAACACCATCAGCATCATCGTCCCCCGCGCCGCCGCGTTTCACGCCGCCGCCGGCCCCGACCTCAACCGAGCTCCTCCAGCATCAAAGGCGGGGTGAAGATGTCCCCCCGCCCCGCCACTCTCCCCCTCCTCGGGGAACAGCATCATGCAAAATGCAACAGTTTAGGCTCTGCCTGCAATTACCGAGGCCGGCGTACAGCTGCTGCCCGCCGCGCCGGAGCGACGGCCAGCCCGGCCCCGCCACCGTTGCCCACCGGAGAGCTGCTCGCCGGAGCGCACGTGCTCTTAATTCAATTAGCGCTGCCCTGAACGCTCCCCCGGGACCGGCGAGTGAAAACCAACAAATTCTCCTTAACAAAGACATTCCCGGCTTTTTTTTTTGGTTTTTCGCTGGCTCGGCGCTCCCCGGCTAATGATGCTCCCCGGCCAGCAGCGAAGCCGTAAAGCCTCTTGTAATCCGCCATGTGATAAGGGGAATGGGCGATACGCTTGATGGACAGGTGTCAATCAAGAGCTGGCAAGCGGGAGCGCCGCTGCCAGCAGTTTGGCCGCGCCGAAAGCCCTCAGTCAGCTCACCAAGATCCTCGGCAGGGAAAGGCGACGCTGCCCCAAAACAAACCTTTCACCAGCTTCTGCCACCCCTGTAATGGGGTTTGGGGCTAAAAACCCAATTTCCGTGCTCGTGGGGGACAAATCCAGCCAGAAAAGCTGAAATAACGGGATACACATGGTGATTCCCCACTCCCTGCCCAACTATAAACCCATTTTTTTTGCCAGCCCAAAAGGGGTTTGATCGCCGGGCTGGCACGGTGACAATTTACACCCCGGCGCTGTGACAATTTACGCCAGGCGCCGATCTGCTTCTGGTTGTAAATGGCAGCAATTACATAAATTAAGGCTGTTTAAGCAATGATATAGCCAGCCTGTTGATTTTTTTTTTTTTTGCCTTGCCTGGAAAAAAACAGCACTAGCTTTTCCCTTTTTCTTCCAGAGGCTGTCATCACGTGCCGGCGCGTCCCCAGACCCCGTCTCGGGTGACATGACCAAGGGCGCTCAGCAAAGTGGGTGGCAGAGGCCAGGGGCTGTGACCCCAAAGGTCCCAAGCGCCGAGTTAATGCGCTGAGCAAGGCGGGGTCGTGCCAAAACGAAGCGTAAAACAGGGCTGGTTAATAAACAGGGGCGATGAATAAATCCCTTAGGAATAAAGATGCCTCCGGTGTGTATTTTCCAGCCCTGGGATGGGGCTCAGCATCCCCAGGGGAACATGGGGAGCTGCATCCTGCTGACCCTGCATATGGATTTGCCACTGGATGGTGCATGGTCAAACTCATCTTTCCTGGGCGAGACACTAAATTTGGGGTGGAAAAAGAAGAACGAAGGGAAAACAGGAGACCGGCCTTGAGCCACAAGCCAGTACAGAGATGGATGAAGTCGGCTGCAGGTTTTTTCCCCCCCGCAAGAGTTTTTTCAGCCACAGCTGTTAATTTGCTAAAACGCCAGCGTTTTGCTGAAGTCTTTGATTTCTTTGTCTCCCTGAGATGATCAAAGTCTTTTGTTCTCGTTTGGGCTCCGAAGAGAGAGCGTGGGGGGGATGAAGGCAGGAGGGAAACGGGCTGGATGGGGGCAAAGTTGGGGGTCTCGGTGCCTTGACCTGGGGAGGGCGGGGGGGGCTGCAACCCCACGCTGCCCTTTCCCTGGGATAACACGACTCCTGTTTGCTCATCCCTGGTGTCGGGGCTCTTGGCTTTTAATAAAGCAGCTGCTCCAAACCCTTTCCCTGCGGCTATTACAAATGTAGCGGGCTTTTGAGACCCTGCAGAAATACTGGGGGATGACTCCTATTTATGGGGAGCCCCTTATCCCTAGAAAACCCTGGTGCTGAGGATATTTTCCCAGCACGGAGGGTCGATGTGAGCATTCGAAGCCAAGCTCTGGAGCATCCAGACCTCTGGTAGGAGTCAGTGTAATCCCCGCAGAGGCCCCGGAACAGTCGGGATTTACTCCCGGCTCCGAGTGTGCCGGGGAGTACAGATGGCCCAGGGTTTATTTAGCTGCTGTTTGTTATAAAAAGCCCAACCAATCGAGGTTACGCATTTTCAGCTCTCGACATTAAAGTAAAATAAAATAAGAAACGAGACGCGCTCGGTGAGTCTGTTCTCCTTTGCCATCTGCCTGGGGAGAGCTGGGGGGGGAGAGAGCACAGGGCAGGACAGGCAGGGATGTTGGGGCTCCTCACACCCCAAGAACGGGCAGGGATGCTGGGGGTCCTCGCACCCCAGGAATGGGCAGCAATGCTGGGGCTCCTTGCACCCCAAGAACAGGTAGGGATGCTGGGGGTCCTTGCACTCCAGGAACAGGCAGGGATGCTGGGGCTCCTCACACCCCAAGAATGGACAGGAATGCTGGGGCTCCTCGCACCCCAAGAGCAGGCAGGGATGTTGGGGCTCCTCGCACCTCAAGAACAGGCAGGGATCCTGGGGCTCCTTGCACCCCAAGAACAGGCAGGGATGTTGGGGCTCCTCGCACCCCAAGAACAGGCAGGGATGCTGGCACTCCTCGCACCCCAAGAATGGGCAGGGTTGCTGGGGCTCCTCACACCCTGGGGATGCGTAGGGATGCTGGGGCTCCTGGCACCCCAAGAACAGGCAGGGATGCTGGGGGTCCTCACACCCCAGGGACGGGCAGGGATGCTGGGGCTCCTTGCACCCCAAGAACAGGCAGGGATACTGGGGTTCCTCACACCCTGAGGATGGGCAGGAATGCTGGGGCTCCTTGCACCCCAGGGACCGGCAGGAATGCTGGGGCTCCTCGCACCCCAAGAACAGGCAGGGAAGCTGGGACTCCTCGCACCCCAAGAACAACCCTGGTACGGTGGTTGCCCCGACACCTCGCCGGGTCAGAACGGGCCCTGACTCTCTTTCTTGGCCGTTCTTTGGCCACTTCTTGCTGTCTCAAAGCCGAGCTCAGGACTAAACCAGGAGCTGAGGACTTGGAAATTCACCCTTTAAGCCTCTCGTGAAGCCTGGGGCTGCCCGAAGAGGGAGAGGAGAGGCTCTGCCCCGCGCTGCAACAGCATCACCATCTCCCCTGCCTGCAGGGCTGCGGTTTCGGGGTGCTGGGGATCACAACCAGCCGGCTGGGGGGGTCTTCCTTGGAAAATCCCAACCTCCAGGCAAGAAACAAGGGCCTCGGCAAAGCCGGGAGCTGCCGAACCTGCTCTCACCCTGCTCATTGATTTGCCTCGCTCTGGGTGCGTCTGCCGGGGCCGCCGCCGGATGAATTAACCAGATGCGGAGCCCAAGGCGGGCTCCGGCTCTCCTGCTTTTTGTTTCCATTCCCAGCTTTCACATATATTAAGGAAGGCAGGGCTGGAACGGGGAAAGGGAGAGGTTGGGGAAGAGGAGGGAAAAAAAAAATTACAGCTCCCGGATCAAAACAATAATCAGCTAAATGAATTCCGCAGCATTTTCCTGCATGACTGCGAGTGATAATTTAGTGCAGCAGCCAGCTGGAAGCAAAAGGATTAATTCTGCACTTAGTGACACCCATGTGAATAATTCATCACACGCAGACCCCTTTTCGCTGACCCCCCTGGGCAATCACTCCAAAGACCCCCACCAGCCGGCCCCGGCCCGCCGCGGCTCCCCTGGGGATGAGGGGGGGATGCAGTCGCCAGCGCAGCATCCAGACCCATCCCAAAATCACTTTACCGATAGGATTTTTCAGTTTGCAGGTGGGAGCAGAGGCTGGCGGCTGCAGGAATGAGAACGATCGGGCTCCCGGCCGCATCCTAACCTGCCCAAGGGCCGGTCCTGGAGCCAAGGGCAAGCGGGGTTCCCTCCTCCCCGGGAAAAGCAGCCAAATTCCCTCCCTGCTGGCACATCCCTGGGGACCACAAATGCTGAAGGATGAAGACGGCTGGACATTTGTCACCGTGGTTAACCAGCCTGGCCCTTCTCCGCACGGAGACGGTGAACAGCCTCTCCCAAATACCCTGCCTGTGCCCTGCCTGGCCCCCGCCTCCGGCTGGACTTCCCGGGAATACGAACACATGCCAAAAGCCCTGGGAAAGCGATGGATGCGCGAGGGCAAGAACGATGCTGCTTTTCCCAGCTGCTCGGCGGCACGACCCAGAGCCCTGAGACAACAGGCACAAGGGATAAAACCCGGGATCCAGCCTGGCTGATCCCCGCCCAAGAGGTTTGGAGAGGGGGTGGCAGCTCTAAAGAGCCATCTCCTGCCCTGTCCCTGTCCCTGTCCCTGTCCCCATCCCTCCTTGCCTCTGGGTTCGCCATCCCCAGCATCTCACCTCGGATCGAAGGAGCTGCAGGCAGAGCCCCACGGTCGGGATGGCCCCAGACGTGGTTTTGAGGTCCGTGCCCTGGGGAGGCAGAGGAAGGGTCACATCCCGCACTGGCCTCCGGGTTTCTGCCAGGGCTTTGGTGGCTTTGGCATCACCCAGATGCCATCCAGGGACCCAGGGCCGCGATTTGGAGCAGGGAGCCCAACTTCCAGCGGGATGCTGGGGAGATCTGCGCCAGGCTGCCCACCCAGACGCAGAGGTGGGATCTCCATCCCACCATCCCAGCAGCTATAGGTACCATCACCTATAGGTACCATCACCGTGCCACCCTGCCCAGCGTCACCCCGCCAGCCCCCGGCTCACCTGCATGGCGAGGCCATCCACGCGCATCCCGCCGCTCCGTGCCGCCAGCTCCCGGAAAACACGGCTGGTGAGGGGCAGAACCGAGTATCCCACGGGAACGAGGGTGCCTGGAGCATGCCATACTGGGGAAGGGGTGGAGAGCAGCTGGTTGGGGGCACGGCAGCCCAGGACCTGCCCCTGCCCAAACCCGGGGGGCGAGGGAGAGCGTCCTCGGTGGGGTCCCCAGACTCACTGGCTTGGTACGGATAATATTCGATTGCCAGGGCGGTGTCTTCGGAGAAGATGGTGGCCACGTCTCGGCCTTGGAAGAGGAAGGAGGTGTCCCAGGTCGGCTGCTCAGAGGGCCCGGCAGGTCGGGACATCTTAGGAGACAACAGGAAAATTATCCCTCAGATACCTTCTCTTTCTAGAGATAAAAAAGCAGATAGGAGGGAGAGGAGAGGTGGGGATAAAGAAAAGCACAACCTGTGCAGCCACATCCCATCCCTGGTCCAAAAGCAACCCTGAATCCCAGTTGCTTGAACTGGTTTTCACTGGGTCTTGGAGCTTGGCTGCTTCTCTCTGGCTAATCCCTGCCAGCGTCTTCCCCCTTTGCAGAGCCGGAGGGGGCAAACGGCCCATGGAACAACTGCCTCATGCTTAAAAACCCGATGGGAAGAGCTTGGAGGATGAGCTGCGCTGACTCCAAGGGTGAGCCTTTTGATATGTGTCGGGCAACCCGGCGCTCACGCTTGGGGAAGGGTTTCGCGACGATATACGGACCCCGAAAGCCTGCTTGCAGGCTTTCGGGGTCCGTATATCGTCGCGAAACCCTTCCCCAAGCGTGAGGTCGGAGTGACCCGATAGATATCGAACAGCGGCCAACATGTTTATCCCCAGAGCCGTGATCCGTCGTTGGAAATGGCACCAGTCCATCCCCGCCAGCAGCTGCTCCCCTTCGCCTTCGGAGAGCCCTGCCAGCTCTCCAAAGGTCAGCCCTAACACCGGCTGCCCAGCGCCAAGAAATTATTGACAGCGGCTCCTTTTTAATGCTGTTACTCCATCCCCTCGGTCAGCGTCGCCCAGCGGGGACGAGATGCCGATCGGCTTTTCTGCATCAGCACATTTCTGCTTCGTGGGGGAGGCAGGGGAGGAGGAGAAAAGGAGGGGGGGTCCTCCCTTTCCTCACGTTTGGGGATGCTAATGGGCATGACGCACCTCGGAGACCCGCAGCGGTGCATTACCCAGCCCTGGGGGCTGTTAGCAAGGGGAGAGCGGGGCTGGGATGCTTCAGAGCCCGAAAACACCTCCATGATGGGCTGCATCGGGCAGCGCTGTTAGTGCTGGCTCAGCACCGGGCTGGCTCTCTCAGCCAGGAATTTGTCAGGGGCGTCCCAGCATCAGCTGGGATTTTTAGCTGGGATGCAGCTTGCTTTGACTGCAGGGAGCCCAGACTTACTGCCTGGAAGTCCTTAGGGAAAACCCACACGGACTGGGGGAGCTCCCAGCAGCCGGATCCGGCTCAGCACCCTCCAGCTGCTCCCCTCCTTCCCCAGTCTGCATCCCAGCCCGTGGGGCTGTTTCATCAGCCTCAGAAAGCCCAATTTTGGGGGAAAATCTCCTAAAAACCAACCAAACACCACCTCCAGTTACTTTTCCTGGCACCGACCTGTACAAGGCGCTGCGAGATGGTGCCGTTTTAGACTCAGCAGGGAAGGGAAAAGTCAAATGTGGGAGCATATTGTTAATTTGACCCCAATTGTCGGAGGTCCTGAGCCCACATGGCTCCTCTCACCAGGACAGGGATGGGAGCCGACGTTCCTGAATTCCCCCCCCCTTGATTTTGGGGGCGGGGGGGCAGGCAGGAGCGCTGGCCAGAGCGGGACTGTCTCCCACCGGCTGGGCGGGACAGATGGATGCTCTGCGCCGGGGCGTCAGAGCCGATGCACTGATCTGGGCAGACGTCTTGGCACAACAACCGCCTCTGCCCAGAGCCACCTGGAGAAACACAACAAAGGCGATGGGGAGGAGGAGGAGGAAGGAGACGCCTTCCTCCTCCTCGGCTACCCCAGCTCATCTCCCGAAGGCCGGTTCAAAGGCAGCGTCCTTGGCACGAGCAGAGGTAGAGGTGGCCAAGCCCACAGCATCTCTCCTGCCTTCCCAAGGGATGGGGCCATCCCCTGGTCCTCACGGCTGCCTGCCTGGAGGGTGCAGACCCCAGAAGAGAGCGAGACGCTCCGGATAAGTGGGTTAAGCTGGAGGGTCCCCAAGGGAAAGAGCCCCAAAGGAGATTTATCTTAGAGGGGACCAACATCACGAAGGCTTGAGCTTGGTGTCGGGAGGGCGGACACGACTTGGCTTTCTGTAGGAGGCACAGCCCGGTGCCCATCCACCCCACGGGTTTGCCATTGCCACCAGCATGTCCAAACCCACCCCTTTTGGTGAGAAAGGGGCTGTTGGCCCAGCGAGAGCCCCCAAGGAGAGCCCCCAAGGAGAGCCCCCAAGGAGAGCCCCCAAGGAGAGCACCCAACGTTCTTGCAGGCGGCTCTGTGCAGATCTCGGCTAAATCCTGGCCAGGAAGACCAGGTCTCCAGGAGCCCCGGCCAGGCAGGGAAGGGTTAACCACCCGGCAACCCAAAAACCCCCTAAGTAAGAGGGGTGCCCTGCTGAAGGTCAACCTAAGCGCCGTTGTCTGCAGACGCTGATGGGAACCGACAGGCGAGAGGACACGCTGGGCCGGCAGAATTATCGAATCCGATTAGCCTGCCCAGGAGTTCGCTCGGGGAAAGCCATTAACCTCTGGAACCGGACTAGCAACGCTCCCTCCTCCTCCTCCTCCCAAGCCTTCCCCTGATCTTTCTTCCCAGGTGTTAGGAGTTCATCCTCTCCGGGAATGAACTGTGTCCTACAGGTGGGGAAACTGAGGCAGGAGACAGAGGGAAGAGAGCAGATGGGGGTTATGCAGCTCCCCAGGGCACCCTGTCCGTGCATCCCCAGGGAGAGCATCCTTGGCGATGTGCAAAGACAGGCAGAGCCGTGTGGGCGCGGAGAGGAGGAGGAGGAGGAGGAGGAGGCAGCAGCATGCACGCAGGCCAGATGGCCAGGTTTAATCACTCGTCCTCCTGCGTTGGGCTCCCACCGCTCCGTGCTGGCACGGCCGCCTGTGCCAGGGCTGCGGGGCTCAGCTTGGGCTCACCCCGCGCCCGGGTCCCACGAGTTCACAGGGGTTTGTGTGTGTGTTTATCCATATAAATCTGAAGGAAATGGATTTTGACTGCCTTTAGAGGAGAGAAATATCCCTGCTCTGGCTGAGAAACCACAGCCTCAGGGTGCTGCATCCCAGAGCAAAGAGATGGTGTTGGAGGGGGGTGGGAATAATGTGGGGGCAAACGTATGGGGATTTCTTTCCTAACATATCCTCTGGAGCCGGCGTGGGCAGCTTGTACCCCGAACCCCTTGCCATGGTGGGGCTGTGGGTGCCGGTGCCAGGGGGGCCCAAAACGGGTGCAGAGGGTCCCCGGCACTCCCCCCCACCTCTCACCTGCAAAGAGCAACCCATGGAGGCGGAGGTGGGGGGCAATAAAACAACAATTATTGTAATGAATGAAACGCGCTAGCGATTTTTATGATAATTCACCGCCTCGTGGGCGACTTGGCATTTGGCCGGCCTTCTCTAAGTAATATTTTATTTATGGGCTCCCCGAACGTGTTGATACAGGGCGTTTGGCTCCGAGACGATCAAAATTCAACGCACGGGGCGAGGCGGGGAGGGGAAGGATCGAGACGGAGAAACGTGTGCTCCGCCGGCGTTGGGGACCAGCTGGATCCATCTTTTCGGGGCGGCTGGACATCTGCCCTAGCCACGCTTTCGGCTGGCACTTTTCAGGGGTGAAGGGATGGAGCAGCCGTGGTTTTGAGGGGCGGCAGCTTCACGCCGGCTTCTGGCTGGGCAGCCCCATCCCCATCACACCTCCTCCCTGCCCCAGCAGCCCTCCGGTCCCCTGCCTTTCTCTCCCTGCCAATTTTTTGGCAGGGCTCGGGAACAAAAGCAGGGCTCTCCTGCTCGCCGATGATGATGATGCCGTGTGCCGAAAGCATATGTTTCCCTGGCAACAGCTATTTTGAAGATGTGCGTCGCTAGCTCTCCCGGCGGTACTTGAGCCCCGGGGAGGAGAAGGTCTCTGCCTTCGAGAGGTGACACTCGAGGCGGAGGCGTGAGCGGAGCAGGGGGAAAACCGAAGGACAAAGGCACAAACGAGGAGCTGCCTGTGGGTTTCTGCAGGCAGGGCGAGGCGGATGTGGGGACTGTGTCTTTGATGCTCAAAGCATCGCTTTGCTCCTAAAGCTTTTCCCTGCGTGGGGTGCTCAGCTCCCTGGCCGAAGGAGGGATGCTCAGCGGTACCCGAGCGGGATGGATGCTGCCGGAGCCGTTGCATCCCGGCGGATGCGCTCGGTCTCCTACCTGCGGGCAGCCGTGGTTGGCAGCTCGGGCGATGCTGAAGGCTGCTGCCGGAGGGTCTGGGAATGGGACGATGGTGGGGCTGATGCCGGGACAGGAGATGGGATGCTTCTCCATGCGGTGCCTGAGAAGTGATGGAAAGGGGGAGAGTCGGCACATGTGGGAGTCACATCCGCTCCCGGCAAGCCAAGCGCCGTGGGAGGGGGCGATGGCACCAGGGGTGCTCAGGTTGTCCCAAGCCCAGTGCCCCCCACCCGTGTCACCAGCAGCCCCCCGCGGCTGTCACTCACTTGTACTCCTGAACGTTGGTCACAACTCTGACCACGGCGACGAGGGCCCCGGGGGGGGTGGCCAGGGGGGCTGACAGCCCCCGCAGCAGTACCTGGGAGGTGGGGAGCCCATGGTGAGGGTCAGCAAATGGCAAGGGGGGGGGAAACAGCATCAACAGCCGCCGGAGCAGGAGGCAACGTGCAGCAGCACCCTCCCCGAATCGAGACGCTCTGGTCCATCCCGGACCCTCCAAACCCCTCCCTTGCCACCTCCTGTCCCCAGGGCCACCGCTCACCTCCAAGGCCACGTAGCTCAGTCCATCGCAGCGAGGGATGAAGCTCCCTTTGCGGATGACGGTGACGTGCAGGACGGTCCCCGCGGGGTCCCGCGGCCTCGGCTGTTTGCGGAGGAGAGCGAACCGTGGGAGGAGGAAGGGTCAAGGCCGCCAAACACCCATCGCTGACAATAAAGCACCAACTGATAATTAAAGCTCACTGTCCCCCGGAGCCTTCCCGGAACAGATCAATATAATAAATCCTTCTGCATTTAAATATTTAATTGCTCCCAATCTCTGTGCAGGGAAGAGGAAACTCATTTCTGCCAGCCAGAGCATAGGGGAGGTTGATCTGGGGGAAGTATTGAGTGAGTTTGCCAGGTCTCAGCTGTACAGGGAGCTATCAGCCAGGTCCCCGGGACTGTTAACGTGTTGGGATGGAGAAATCCCCACCGAGGGGCTTAGGAAGCGGCTTCTCTCTGGGGCTGGGTACCTGCCTGCAGTAATTCATGCACAGCGGCCCCTGTTTAACGAAGGCTCTGACGTATGGCCTGGCCTCGCATCGCCTTCCCCAGGATGCTGAGGGTGAAAGCGCTTCCCACCTTGCAATCCCATCGCTTTTCCTCCGCGTTTTCCCACCGGAGAGAGATGAAGAAAGCCCGGCACAACACCTGCTTTGTTCCCACCTCGTGGGAAGCTCACAAGCCTCTTTGAGCACCTTCCCCGACTTGCCAAATTTGGTTTTCCCACCGGGATTACGCCGTTACACAAGGCTCCCTTTGCCCACAACCCCCAGCTACGGGGTGAAAATCAAAGTTATAAGCAGGAATAAGCAGCGGGATGGAGGGGCGGGCGCCGTACCTACCAGCACCAGCTTGCAGTGGTGGGGCTGGAAGGGCTGGAGGTGCCGCACCAGCAGCTGGAAGGTCCCCAACGCCTCCTTGGTGGCTTTGTCTGCCACGGTGAGAGTCAGGGCTGGAAGGGAGAGGGTCGGCTGTCAGGATGAGCCGGGCTGGCCGTGGGGTTTGGGGAAGGGGAGAGCAGGCGAAGCGATGGGGGGAGGTTTGGGGGAAGGTCTGGGTGAAGGAGGGATGAAGGCGACGGGGGGTCGATTGATTTTCAGCAGCCCCTTCCCCTCGTGGGTCATGGTGGAGTGGAGAGGGGCAGGATTTAACCCGTCCTGGGTTCATATGCACACACACACACAGGCATCCCAAGGAGCCACCGAGAGCACGTCCCAGGTGTCCCCAAGAAAGCGAAGCCCGTGAGCAACCGGCACCAGTGCAGCTCAGATTCCCATTTAAGAAGCCGGGATTTCCCACTGATCCATCTAATCCGCCTCCCTCTCTCCAGCCCACCCGGCTCAGCTGCCGGGTGCCATCCTGCCCTAAGCCCTCCCGGTCCCGGGGTCAGCCCGCAGCCCATGGGTGGGTTTTGTAGACACTTGCCACCACGGCATCTGCCCTCTCGGGGGTGCCCGGTCCCCATCTGTCCCCCGGCACGGCAGCATCACCCCCACGGGTGCCGGCACCCCCCCAGCTCTTCCCTTAATTTAAAGCAAAGCTGCAATTTAGTTGACAAGCAGGAGCCAGGAGCATTTTATCAAAAAAAAAAGGAGCTGATGGAAGGAAAAACCGCCCTCTCTTTATGCTGCCATCAAGACTTGGGCTTCCCTTCCCCCAGCTTAATGACTGTGCCGAGGCACCCGCCTTAACTCCTGCTTGGCCAACCTGCCAATGCCACAGGTCGTGCATGTCCCCGAAGGGAAGGCGATGGACCAGGCAAGTCCACAGACCACGATTTCCCGAGCTTGTGCTTTTCATCAAGTGCTTGATTTATATGGAGATATTCTTTTTCTCCCGGTCCCTTGTTGAAAGAGCACCAGGGAAAACGTTCCGGGGTCGAGCGAGAGACAAGTGGCTTTTCTGCTAGTCGTCACCGATGATAGATGACGCTTGTCAGCCCCACCGATGGAAACTGTATTTCTGGGCAAGAAAAGGGTGGAAACGGTATTTCTGGGCAAGAAAAGGTGCGAGCTGCACCTTGAAATGACAGCTCTGGTCTGAACATCTGGGGGATGAACAGCTCCGAACATCTGGGGGATGCTGAGAGGCGGACAAGCGGGGCCGGAGGTCCCATCGGGTCTCCCCGCATCTCTCCCGGTACCGCACGGGACAGGTCCAAAGTACATCAAAAGCTCCTCGATTTCACTGAGGTCAGGGCCTAATGGGATTAGGCACGATGTGAAGATTGGCTCCCACAGTTTGCTTTGCAAGGGTCTGATTACAATCAAATCCCGGCCGCTAATGCCGTTGAGTTTTATCACATTTACAGACTTAGCAGCCCTGCTCGGGGAGTAACGGCATCATGACGTGGGTCCAACCGATACAAGGTGTCGGGGTCGGGATGGCGGCGGGGAAAGATTTGGGGTGCTCGCCCCCCAGTGCCGATTCCCGTGGGATGCTTTGGAGGATGCCCGGAGCTCGGCACCGTCTCTTGCCCCATCCTGCAGCACCGTATCTGGGGGTGTGTCCCTCCTGGTCCCACCCTGAAGCCACCACAGCCACGCAGGGCTCAGGGCATGGCTCGTCCCCATCGCGGCCACCCTCTGCCCGGGTGCTGCTTGACATCCTTTGGAGCACGGGCTCCCTAATATCCCAAAATTAACCCTTTGAGGAGATGAGTCCCATGTCCCGGTCCCCAGCATCCCTGTCCCCGTGGTCCTCCCATGCTCTCACCTGCCCAGTCCGCATCTTCAGCATCCATTTCCACCGTCACCTCCTCCTCCCAGGTGGGTGCATGGGTGGGCACCGAGGACGCACGGGTCGCCTCCGACTTCTGCTCATCCCCTCTGCTGGGCTTACTGGGAGGAAAAGGGAGGCAAAACAGGCCGGTTACTGGGTGAGGAAGGGGAATGTGTCCGCAAGGAGCTGAGCCTGGGAGAGGGATGAGCACTGTCCCCACTCGGTGCAGCTAACAGCAGCCAGCCCACCCTCCCACCACGCTCAGCAAAGCTCTGCCCCTGCGCCGGGGGGGGCTGTGCTGGGGGTCCAGGGCCGTTGCCAGATCCTGCCAAGCCCCCAGTAATGGGGTTTGCAGTCCCTTTTATCCGAAAGGCTATTTCAGACCCCGGAGGCTAATTATCCGGCTGTATTGATGAAGGGAGGAGGCTGCTGGGAAAGGAGAGAGAAGATTGAATGTTAACGACCGCCGGCATTAAACTTGGCACATAACGAGGCTGAGCAATAATTACGGCAGCGTTAGCGGCTATGGGCCCCGGCTAATTCTTCATCCGTGCTGGTGCAGGACCATCATGGTCAGAGCTGTTTTGGGGTTCTTGCTCCCACTTTTATCAATTGATCATCAATTACTCACGAGCTTGGCTAATGATAATAATGCCCCCCTCCCATTAGGGGGGCTGGCAGATCTTTTAGGGGGGTCTCTGCTGCCCAGCGAGACACTTGGTGTTATCCTGGGAGTCCCAAGACCGCGGCAGAGTCCCACCGCCTGCTGACGTGGTGACCTCAAGTCCTCTCCAGCCCCGACCGCGGGGTGAAAGGGGACGGTGACGTGGCGTCACGCCAACGTGGCACAGATGCCCCAACCCTGTCAACGGGTTGCTCTGGATATTAAGATGATAAAGTGTCCGGCGCTGGCTCCTCCAGGAAAGCTCTTGCTGGAGCAGAGCCAACACGGCTCTTAGGGAGAGGCTACCAGAGCACAGTGGTGACTGAGAGCGGATGGTGGCACTTTGCCATCCCCCGGGAGCTGGAGACCCCAGCTCTGGGGGAAAGGAGATGATAAAGGTCCTTCCAGCTGTAGGGTGAGCTCCAGGTAGTGGTGGGACCGAGCAGGCTCATCCCAACTGGATGGAAGGATGCTCTATGCTTGCAAGACCGCCAGCCCCTCTCGTTGCTGAAGAGATGGGTCTAACGGCCCCCCAGCCACGCCGCGTCCACGTCCTGTGCTCCTCTCCCGTCTCCCATGTGTCCCCTTCCCCACCAGAGAAGCCCGCCTGCATCCCGCAGGGATGGAGCTGAGCCGGCCAGCTCTGGCAGGTGGGAATTAGCATCGGGCCAGCACCGTTATGGAGGGGCTGGAAAAAAATAGGCTCGCCAGTAATGAGCTCTGTGGGGGATTGCTCCAGCAACGTGCTCGGAGTCCGAATGAAGCCAGACCTGGGCTGGGGGGGTGGGAGGAGGAGGAGGGTGAGAACCGGCTGCTCTGGGCCCCCTTCATTATAGACTTGCCTAAGGAGGAGAGAGCATTCAAAAAGAGCTGTGAAGTGGGGAGGGGGAATGGGAAAACAACCCACAACAGTACAACACATGGGGATGTGCTTCCAAATCAAATGAACAGGCCGAGGGCAATAGGAACGGCGGAGAGCGGAGGTGGTTTGATGTCTCTTCCCCACCCCAGCCAGCTCCAGACCCGCTGGTGGGGCAGGAGATGGGGTCCCCAGCGAGCAGGCGCTGCCTGCCCATGGGATCGCATGCCTTGGGGCAGGACATAGCTGGGACGGACCAAGAGATGCTCCTCTGATGCTCCGTGTCCCTCCCCGCCCGCTCCGGGGCAGGCGCTTGGCTCTGCCGTGCGGGGACGCACCAGCCACCCACCGCTGCGATAAAAGATAAAGATAAAAGATAAAGACGGCCGCCCCCGGGGAGTTATTATACATCAACGTCTCGCTACAGCTCTCGGGGACAGCATCACGCAGCGACCCCGCTGCGTGTGACACCCGGGTGCCCAGCAAAGGGCTTGGCAGGGCTGTGCCCAGCCCTCGTAAATATTTATTTATCCAGTGTTATAAGTTATTATCTCTCCAGGGTGCGTTATTTCTCGGGGCCGACATCCCTGCAGAAGCAAGGCGGTGGTGCAGGCGCGTCGTTCGCGGGGAAGAAAAATCCCGTGCAGCACGGCCATGGTTCGCAGGACCGACATCCAGGGTGTTACTTTATGTGGCGGCTGCAGGATCCGGCCCTGGGGAAGGCAACGCTGCCCCGCACCCTGCAGCCCCACCGTGCTCGGTGCTGAGCTTGGGGGGCTCAGGTGCAGATTGGGTAAATAAATACGGATAAATAAATCACAGAGGTGTGAGAGCAATTTCTGGAAAGATTCAGAATGAGAAAGGAAGAATTCTGATTTCCCCTCTCCTTTGAGAAACCCCATTTTTACATTGCTCCTGACCCTCTAACCCTGGGACGGTCCATCTTCATCCCACCATGACCTAAGCCGGGTGCTGGGGCGAGGAAGGGACCCCCAAAGACGCCGTTTGGTCCCCCATCCCTTTGCTCTGGGGTTATCAGCTGAGCCCCTGGTTTATTTTTGAGCCAAAAGGCTTTTCTTGCAGGAACACCCTAACCCCTTCCCAGGTGGAGCATCCCATCCGCACCACGACCAGGACCGCTGCCTGCGCCGGCAAACCCGCAGGTGGGGAAACATCGGACCCCCCATCCCCCAGGCTGGGAGCAGACAGTGCATTCAGCAGCGACCTTGAGATTCTTCTCTCCACGCTGAAAAGAGGAAAGGAAGAAGCGAGGAGGTACTTTCACTCGCCCGTGGTAGTCAATGGAGAGGAGAAGCCGGCCGGAGCCAGGCGCTTTGTGCCGTTAATTGCGAACACACCTGGCTCCGGCGCGCCAAGGTCATCCCTGCATCGCGCCGGTCCGGGAGCAGTTTATCTGTACGTGCCAGGGAGTGAAAGGAAGATGCAGAGCAAACCCACGGATGCCCCTGAAACCAGGGAGTGGGGATTTGCTCGGGATTCAGAGGATGAGGGGTAGAGCCAAGCTGCTGCCAGGTCCCCGGAGCATCCCCAGAGGACCCCCATCCTCTCCGGGGCAGGGATGAGCCCAAGCCCATCGGGATGCCTGTGCAGGATCTCCGGCTGCTTGAGGTCTTTCAGATTCACTCTACCAAGCTTTTCCCTCTCCGATCCTCTGTACCGAGAGCTGGAAGCGATACAGAAAACTATGGAGCGCTGTGGGATGTCGAGTCCGGGCACGAGCGACTGGGCACAGCCACAAAGGGCTGGTGCGAGTGGTATTGCCCCCCTCCTCCCACCCCACTCCTGATTTTGGGGAGTGATGCTCTGGGTGCCGACAGTTTGAGCTCGGGCTGGTTCTACTAGTGGTACCCAGCCACTTCGGGGGGGATCGGGTGCCACCAGGTCCCCCCCCGGCACATCCACCCACCGCTTCTGCTTCCCGTCCGTAAAAACCCACCTTTTAACTGCAACACGCTACTCTCCTTCAAAAGCAAGTGCCCTGAAAAACAATAACTGATTCCCTTCTGCCTTGGCTCCCTCACTATGGTTACTAAAAGGCCCCTCATGTGTCCTGCATCCCTAATACCACCCTCCCCTCCCCTCCATCACTCCCCCGTTACCATGGCAATGCAGTGATGGAGCGGCACCAGAATGTAAAGAGGAGATGCAACAATCACACGCCACCCTCGTGCTATCATTTAGGATATTGATGTTTAAATCTCCTGGGATTATCTGGGTATAATTGGTTTATGGAAATAGAGACAACTCCTGCGGTGGAGTTACTCAGGCTGTCGGGGCGGAGAGCGGGTCCTTGGCATGGGGGGGGTGGGAAAGAGGGGAAGGGGTGATGGAGGGGCGGCAGCGGGGGCTGCCAGCCCACGTGCCAGCCGGCTCTCACCGCGTTGCAGGGGCCAGCCAGCCCTGGCTGCCGAAAACCCGACGGTGGAGAGCCACATCCCTCCTGCCCGGGACCCTCCGGGCTGTCCGACATGGCTGGCACTGGGCACCGCGGAGAAAAGGCACGCTGCGCCATGCCGACAGACCTTGGGACCCCCTTGGCCACGGAGCTCAGGGATTCTACGTTGGAAAACGCCCAGCAAGCAACAGTTTGCTCTACACGCTTGCAGAGAAGATGTTTCCAGGCTTTCCCAGCCCCAGCTGCGGATTGTGCTCAGCGGACGAGTCCCAGCCCTGCTTCACTGTCCCCTGCCATTGATGCACCCACTTTGGGTACCAGCCTGCCCGGCACTGCCTTGGGGAGATGCCCCGGAGAAACCAAACTCTGCAGCCAGGCGATGCGCAGAAGCCACCGACAGCCGCTTTCTCCCCCCTTTTCCAGGGGGCCAAAGCCTCTCTTCCTCCTGGAAGGGCTCTTTGGGAGCGCAGGCTCACCCCGCAGCAGTGCCGAGCGGAGCAGCCTCCCTCTTAACACAGACCAAAGCATGACCGGCTAATTGAGTCCCCTGGCACATGCATAATGCACGAGGAGCCAAGTTCTCCTTACCCAAGCATCCTGTTTTATTTATTAAAACACTCTTTTATTTATTGTGATATCATCTCCAAACCCAGGTGGCATTGCCCTGTGGATTCTTTGACATCATTTTACACTTTCAATATTAGGAACGCTTTCTTCCTGACGTCCCGGCGAGCCAAAGCGCCTTCCCCCATCTCAGCGAGGAGTCCCGGCTCCTCTCCCCGTGCCGAGCATCCCACGGCGGTGACGCTTGTGCGTGTCACCACTAAAGAGGTTTCCCCCCTCCCTGGGATTTGCAAAGAGTTAATAACAGGGTGACAACTCCTAAACCCTTTCGCTGTGTCCCCACCATCTCCGTTGACCCCTTCGTGGATGCTGGGTACTCACACGACGACGTATGGCCACGGCACCCGGCCATCCCGCGTGGCCGGCAGGTTGCTGGCACTGTGGAGGGTGACGGCAATGGCTTCCTTCCCCATGCGGGCCACATGTCCCCCGCCAGCTGCCGGTGCATACCCGGGCTCCTCCGTCCCGGCGGGGGACTTGGATACCTGCCGGGAGCGAGCGGGAGAGACGTCAAGGTGGAGAGCGGCTGGCTGTTCCTGCAAAGCTGCAGGCACATCCCTGTCACCCAACCTCGTCCCCATGGCCCCAGCTCAATGCTGAAAGCACAGATGGGGGAGATGATGTCCCCAGCACATCCCCAGGACCCACACTTGACCCCACAACCCCTCTTTAATGCTGAAAGCCTGGATGGAGGAGAACAAGCTGGGGAGATGGTGTCCGCAGCACATCTCCGTCGCCCAAGCTGGTCCCCAGGACCTTTGCTCGATGCTGAGAGCCCAGATGAGGGAGAACAAGCTGGGGAGACGGTGTCCCCAGCACACCTCCGTCACCCAAGCCGGTCCCCAAGACCTTTGCTCGAGAGCCCGAATGGGGAGAACAAGCTGGGAAGATGATGTCCCTGGCACATCCCCATCACAGCTGCCTCTTCCCTGTCCCCAGCACCCAGCTGCGGCTCTGCACCACAGATGTCACCACGGCAGGGCTACAACGGGCGCCAGGCTTTCTGGGAGGACACCCAGCAGCATGAGGGCATCCTGCATGGGGTGAAACCAGCCCAGCATCCCCACTCAGCGTGGTCCCATGGGGGCTGGCTACATCATGGTCCAACCGAAGACCCCCAACCAGGTCACCGAAACAGGGATTAACCATTTAAAGCACCTCCATTTCCCCCATGGCCCTCTGACCTGCCAACAACTGCCCCTCCCCAGCCCCTGCCATCCCCCTGCTCCCCCTTCTCGCCAGCCCAGGCATCTCTGTAATTTATAGGGACCCCGCAGCAATTGGGATCTCAGCCCAATCCGGAGGGGGAGGAAAGGGGGCAGCTCCCCCCACCCCAGCTCATTAATTCCCACCAGCTGATGTGATAAGGAGCAGCAGAGCCGCAAGCTGCCGCTCCTCACTCGCGGGGGGACCGTCCCCGCACCCATCACACCCCCTCCAAGTGAGAGACGGCGTCTTCGCCGTGCCACCGTCTTGGGCAGCACGCAGCGTTAATGCATCTATTATTGCGTAGTACTGTGGCTACAAGGGGTTAAAACCCACCCTGAACCGCTTCAGACCCCGAAAAACAAACCCTTCATGCATCTTTCTGACCTCCTGGGGTTGAAGCGAGAGCTTCCAGCCCAGCAACCACCCCGCGGGCTTCTCAAAGCCGCTGCCTGCAAATCCCCTCTGACGCGTGGCTTTGCCTCCAAACTCCGTAATGAGGGGCTGGTTCATCCCAAGCCCTCTCCCTCGGCTCTCCCGAGGCCGCCCGGCTGCAGCGGTGATGGGCTTGGCAGCGGGGAGCTGACCTGCCACCTTGGGGGGTAACAACCCCAAACCTAAGGGTCGTTTGTGGGATGGAAACCTGGCAGCTCTAACCCACCAACTCCCCGGAAAAACATTTAAATCAGCTTTTTCCCTCCCCGCTTATTTTTTTTTTTTTTGCTGTCGGCTCAGAAGCCAGCTGGAGCTTGGGGTTGGGTGCTGGGGACAGGCTGGGCGTCCCTGCCAGCCAGAAAGCATCACCGAAGGAGCAGAAAGACAAAGTGGGGGACGATTCCCTGACCTGCGGAGCGGATGGAGTGGGATGGATCCCAATCCCACCCCGGCTTCAGCTCCCTGGCAGTCATCCCCCTGCCCAGCGACGTTGATGGAGAGGGGTAACGATGGGGTTTCTTGCTCTGATGTGAGATGATACCCATCAAGTCACCCCCCGCCACGGGCACGGGCTTTCCCCGTTAGCAGCCAGAGCTGCTCCGCACCCTGCCCAGCACCCTGCCTCTCCCTGCACCCCCAAAAGCACAGCACGGCAAGCCCTGACGCCTTCCCAAGGCTTTTCCAGACAGGAAGGGATGTGGAAAAGCATAAACGCTATCCTAAAAAACATATATATATATATATATATATCATGATTTTGCCCCATCCCAGCATCAGCAAAGAGGGCAAACTGCGGGATGGAGCTGGGGGAAGGAGGAGGAAAGCACAGACTCGGGTTTAAGACCCCTGGGCTGTATCAACACAAGGGAGGGTGGGGGGCTCCGAAGAGGCGGGGTGCCGGATTTGCCGGCAGGAAGCACGCACGGATGTGCAGGCAGGGATGCTCTCCCCACAGACCCCTCTCCCCTTTCAAGAAAGCATCCGTTCAGGCTCCGGCTCTGGAGTTTTAGTGAGTATTTGTGTTAAAAACCCAATCCAGAGGAATTCCAGCTGGCAGAGCCGGGAAACAACCTTGCTTTGAATTGCACAGACACCTCCGAGCTCGCTGATGGAGCCCTGCTCTGGGGGACCCCAGGACCTAAGCTGTGATGCTGGATGGGTGTCCCACACCACACCCTTATTTACAGCTCCAGATCACTATTTTGGGACATTTTCCTAGGTTTTCCCTATTTTCTTTCACATTCCAGATAACAGAAGCAGGTTTCTTAGCGCACATCTTCATACCCACCACTTATATTTACATCTCCCTAGAAAACCGAGCAGGTTTTACCTCTAGCAACAGTTACGGCACGATAATTAGCGAGGGGTTTTAATAGAAAATTCACGAGCGGTTAAGCTAAGTAAAACTCAGCAGGAGAACAAAACATTTTAAAAATAGCAGGCGTGAACAGTGCCAAGCTTTGCAGACAACCGGTACCCGAAACCTTCAGCAAGGCTGTGATTAACTGCCGAAAAAAAACCCCAGTCACTATTCAAAGCCAGGAGGAAATTCAGTATGTCTTCCAGAAAGGAGGGTGCCTGCGGTTCCAGGTAGAGCCCACGCTTGTTTTTCAGCTCTCTTCCTCAGCGGGAAGCAAAACTTCTCCATCCCTGCCAAGCCAAGAGCTCTCACCCAGGAATTTGCAACCTGTAGCTTGAGGAGAGGGAGAAAAAATAAAGTTCCCACGTCCCCAAGGGTCTCAGCTGGGGACACCATCCGTTTAAAACATTTTGAGGTCCCTTGGAGCATCACCGACTCCTGCAGAGCATCTCGAGCCTCTCACGCGATGCGCTGCCCTGATCCCACGCAGCACCTTAACCCCAAGCCACCCTTAAAGCATCCTTAACGACGGTTATTAATTATTCACACTGCAGTGTTGCGGGGAGGTTGATTAACGGTGCCTGAGCTGCCATCATCGTAATTTGTTTTTCTATCAACTCTTTATCATCTCGAAAGAAACATCGGGGCCCAGGCAGCTCCTCTACAGCAGCGCTCAGCCAAGATTAAATTGCTTCTGGCTGCGGGCTGACAAGACATAAATAGCCTCAAGAGCCCGGCGTTTAGTTCGGGGAGGACAGCCCGGGCTGGGAGCCAGCGGGGACCTCCAGGCATGGCACTGCAGCGGGGCAGGGGCTCCTCCATCCCTGCACGGCCCCTGCCCACGTCTGGGGGCTGGAGCTGCGTTTTTCCCCCTGCAGAAAGTCGGTGTTTGCAGGACGCTCCTTGAATTTTGATTTCTCCCGTGCATTGGACAGCGTAAGACCGGAGGTGAGCGCCTGGGGCTCTACACCTGCAGCGTTCGCCTCCTCAACCCCAAGCGCAGCCCCGTCAGTGCTCCCTGGGACGATGCACCGCTGCTCTGCAGGAGAAGACACCAGCCCCTGCCCTACCGTGGAAGGACTAGGACCCTCCCGGTCCTTCGTAGCGAGCCCCGCAAGCCCCCCAGCCCTGGTGAAAGCCAGGAGCGACGCTGCCACGGGAGCGGGGATCTGCTCCTCTACAGTGGGAGCGTGGATCCGCTCCTCTACGGTGGGAGCATGGATCCGCTCCTCTATGGTGGGAGCGTTCGCAGCCCCGAGCTCCTCCCTGCCCCTGACAATTTATGAGCGGCTGTTGGGAACGTGTCAGCTTTATCCTCCTCCTGAGACTTCATAAAATAATAGTAGGCTCCATGAGCGAAGATGGACTGAGGCTGGTGTGAGTTTTCCTATGTGATGTCTCCCCAGGCTCCTTTCAAGCCTCCTTACAGCAGCTAAACACCGGCAAGCCGTTTCCCCTCCCCTGGCAGCCGAGAGGGTGGGAAATAAAGTGCCACTTGGCTTTAAACAAGCAGCAGGATCAGGCCACAGGTTACACCTCCAGCGCTGTGCTCTGGTGGGTCTGAACACGAGGTAGGGCTGGAGCATGGCCAGGACATCCCGGAGCCAGCCCAGGACATCCCAGAGCCCGGCCAGCCTGAGGATGCTGGGTCCCCAGGTGTCCCTTGGGACACCCTAGCAGATCCAGCCACCTCTCAGGGCTGGACCTCAGGGCTCTGGGATGTAAGAACACACCGAGAGCCCCCCCTCCACCCCGGGACACCGCAGAGCATCTCCCGATAACTGGGGTGAGCATCCAGCTAACGGCCCATCAGCTCCATCACAGCAGCGAGCAGGCACACACCTCCAGGCACAGGGGGATCGAGATGGGGATTTTATACGTCATCAGGCAGCAAAACGGGGTGAAATATCGGCTTAGAGCAAGGACTTGGCGGCTGATGGGAGAGCGGATGCAGCTGCTTCGCCCAGACCAGCCTTCTCCCAACATAGGGCGCAAGGGACAATTTAGCATCCTGAATTCATGGTTTTCCAGGGGTGGGAGATGCATTGCATCCCGGCTGCCCCATGTCCTGCTGTCCCCATGTCCCCAGGCTCCGCCTCGGTCCCCGCAAGCCCAGGGTGTTAGGGTATAGCGTGACATCCCACATCCGCGGGGTTTTGCAACCCCCCTCCAACAAGCATCACGGCTCTTCGTCTGTCCGCCCCACTCTCCAAAGCAACCGGAGCCTCGGCGCTAATCAGATTTGAGGCTGTGAAATCTCATTTGAGGCTCTATTAATGCATAGCTGGCATGACACAGGCCCCGGCCTGTCTCCAACGAGCAAAACAAGGAAAGCAATCTAGCTAGGAAAAAAAAAAACTGCGTCTCCCGGAACAAGCTCGGGGGAGCCGGCCAAAAGCAATTAGAGTTAAAAGGAAGATTAAAACAGTATCAGCGTTCTTCTTCCTCCGACCCCTGCACTGGTGGGCATCCCCAGCCCCGTGGTCCTTCGAGGAGGGATGCAATTGCAGCGGGATGCCGCCCCTTCAAAGCAAAGGGCTTTTGCCCGACGCCACGATCTCCCTGCGTCGGCGGAAGGCAACGCGGGCTCGTCCACGGTTTGCTGACGTGGTGTTATCCTGCTGGATCCAGCCGCGGATGTGTTCTCTCTCTTTGCTCAGATACCTCTGAGGTTTTGCTCCCCGATGCCTCGGGGCTGCTTGGCGTGGGGTGGGAGGCGAACACAGCCCCCTTATAACGACACCTACAATTAACACCTGACGGAGAAGCCCTCACCCTTGGAAAATAACCTCTAGGATGACACCGAGTTGGGTGGGCAAGGAACAGCCCTCAGCCTCCCGGATGAAAGGAGCCGGCGGGCGCATGGTTTCCATTTCTAGGAGCTAGCAAGCGGATCCTCCCCCCTGCAAAGGCTCGAGACTCCGGCAAGCGCAGCTCAAAACACAGCCCTTAAGATAAACAGCCCTACGGTTGGAGAAGTTCAGCTCCACCAACGGCCTGAGCTGGGTTTTCGAAGCAAACCCACTTGTATTACAAGGGGTATTTCCCAACACCTTCACCCAGCAGGTTCGAACCACCCTCCGAGGAAAAAACACCCGAGCGGTTAAAGCCCTTTAGTAGATGCCCGGCGAAACAAAAGCCAGAGGAAGAAAAGCGAGGCAGGAAAGCAAACACTGTTTTATTCATCGTTTCATCCCACCAGCCCCAGCCCTCCCCACCGCTCCAGTAACCCCCATCGCTGCAGGCAGACACCGCTGCTCTGCTCCCATTTCCAACCCGCAGCAGGGATGGGGGGATTTTTTTTTCCTTGGATTCGGGCTGAGCTTGATATATTCTTCTTATTATTATTTTTAAGCAAGTTGTTTCCTCGAGGGGACCCTGCGGGAGCTCATTAGAGATCACAGGGCGGTTTCGGGGTGCCGGGAGGGATGATGCCCTCCCCCATCGGCACACCGACTCCGAGCCGATTTCCCTGGGGAGCCCCGTTGCCGCCGGCCAGGAATCCCTTTGGGCTAAAAATTGCCAAATTCATTTTCCTTCCATTTATGTAAAAAACTCCCAATTCACCTGTCAAATAATTAAATGGGCCGGCAGCCCAGCACCGCCTCGTCTGCTCCATTAGGAGAGTTTTACACTTTCTATATTTATCGGTGGCACCAGCGCAATTTTCTCCCCCCCACCTCTTAAAACAGAGCAATTTTCTCTTTTTAACCCCATTTGCTTTTCTTATCAAGGCAGTTATTTGACACTTAAAGGGACATGATGACTTAAATTGCAGGAATTAGAGCTAGCAGTCGCTCCTCCTGCCTGCGTTTCCTCCATGCATCCAAAGAGTTTGCGCTTTACAGACAAGCAAATGGAGAAGCAGCTTGGAAAAAACCTCTTGAGGATCTGTCTTCTCCATCCGAGAAGATTTGTCACCATTTTAGCTAAGAAAATGTGACTTGCCGCCCTGCACCGGCCCATTTCCACGTCAGATCGCCGCCCAGGCAGGGAGAACGGGACTTTTGGACCAAGCCGCGCATTTTCACACCCCCAAAAAAATCATCTTTCGGTAAATCAGAGCTATGCAAACAGCAGCCCAAGGCCATTTGCCTCAGGTCCCCTTTTGCTCCTGACTCCCTCCGGCATGGCGCGGGGATGATCAAGGGCTGCCGAGAGCCGGGGCGCTGCCGGCGGAAGGCAAAGTCTCCGATGAACCCGTCAAGGCGCGCTCTTCCCTGGGCTGACAGCTTTTCAAAGCCCTACAAATTGCTCGCCGGAGCAGCGTTATTCATCTCGCCCGCATCCCTGGGGCGAGCTCTGCCGGCAAAGTTTGTTTTTTCAGCCACATTGGGCTTTCAGTTGAGTTGAGGCAGCTCCAGCCCCTCACCCTGCCGTCAGGGCGGCAGGCTGGAGAGAAGGGCTGGACCCCCACCGCCCTCCCTGCGACGGCCGCCGTCATCGGGACGAGTGATGGATGAGCCGGCCGGGGGACAGACAGGAGACACACGCCATCCATCAGCCGCTAACAGAGACCTCTGCCCCAACCCTGCCGCTCCGGTGATGGGAAGACAGAAGCTTTTATCCGCCATCATCGCTCAGCGAGACGGGGCACATCATGAGGCCACCTGCAACCCGACCGCAAGCATCCTTGCCCTGCCCCGACCACTGCAGACGGACAGAAATACAACGTCTCAGCCCAAAACTATCCCCCCGCCAGCCCCTCGGCACAGCCAGATGGTCGAGCCAGGCTTGCAAGCGGGTCCGGGTTCAAGTTAAAGCGTTCAGGAGAAGCCAGGGCTGGGCTCTGCTCCCCATCAAATAGCAGCAGAGCTAGCAAGTTAATTCAGTTCACAACCTGCCATCCGCATCTGACCGGCGGGGAAGGGACCCCGAGATACCCCCTGCATGCATTAAGGAAGCCCCAGCCTGAACCACCCCCCCCAAAAAAGGGGCCAAAATTAGTCCAGCTGTGGCTCAGACCCCCCCAGGTCCCTGTGCCTGAAATACACTTGGTGTTCGCGGAGTCACTGCTTTGCTTTCTGTATCCTGCTTAAAAAAAAAAAATAAAGGTGATCTTTATTCCCGGGGAACTTCTTTTGCTTGTCCCGGTGATTTATGTTACGCCAAGTCACTTGGCGCACGCTTTGCTAGGGAAGCTCTTTAGCTCCATGGGGAATCCAAAGGGATAAAGCTCAGCGTAAGTGGAGCCAGGAGGGGGTTTGGTCCCATTTTTTCCAGATCTGTTGAAGCTCCACAAGTCAGAGCTGGCCTCGCACGGTGCGGATGGGGTGTGCTTACCATGGGAAGCACCCGCTGCGTCTCACCCAGCTGCCTGATATCCCTGCGCTCTTGCAGCCTGGTAAACAAGCGAGACCAAGCGGGAACACAAGCTGTGGGCAAACCCATTTGTTTTCCTGCAGAAAGGCTGCGATTCCTTGTACCCCGACAGCAACAGATTGCTGTTTTGGGATGGGCGCCTCGTTGCCAGCTGGTCCAGGGAGACTGGAAACAAACCATCTTCCGTGGGCTTGCAACCAAGTCCAACTGCCAAGGAGATCTCTAAAAGCTGGCTCCTTCCCCTCAACACCGCGTAGACCTGCCGGAAGGGAAAGGGGGATGGTTGCCCAAGGAAGGGACTGACTTCTGCTGCCCTCTGCTCTGCTGCAAAGTCCCCAAGGGTCCCGGTGAGCCCAGTCCCCTCTCCTCCATCCCTCCCCTGAGGGAGAAGGTATCCCTGGGGCTGACGGCTCCAAGGCGTAACCTCAGCCATCCCAGTGACCGAGAGATCATCCGCGGTACATTATCGACCCGCTCGGTGCCGTGCTCAGGTCCTGGGACAATTAGGGAGCCGTCTGGCTCGGCAGCACGCACGAGGCATTTGAAAAGCCAGCCGAGCCTCCCGCTTCGTGCCTAGGAATACGTTATCCGCAGGTTGCGGTGAGATGAGAAAAATCATTATCCCCGTGCCCCGGTGGAGCTCAGCACTCATCCGTCACCCCCCCCACCCCGCAGATGAGATGCTCGCCACGGAGGCAGCGTGGAGGAGCCGGATGCGCCTGCGTGTCTCTGCCATTTGGGAAAGCAAAACAGATAGATGCGATACCCTGGCATCCAGAATTCTCAGGACGCCGGTCCAAGCAGCAGCCCCGCGATGGGACCCCTCACCCCTCTGAAGTTGCCCTCTCTCCATGCCCCAGCATTACCAAGTCCCCAAATTATTGATCACCTGAGTCCTGCCTGAGTTTAGGAGGATATCTAGGCTCTCAAACTTGAGTTTAGGGTTCACCTTCCCCAGGCACCGCGGGATCAGCTTTGCAATGCTCAGGTTTGGACCACCGAGAGCCAAACCAACTCTGGACTGACAAGCAGCTCCCATAGCTTCAGCTTGCTCCGGGCTGCAGCATCCCAGGAGCGCTTTTGGAGATTAAAACTCCCTCCCAGCTCCACCTGGTCCATCCCCCTTCCCCGTAACCCAGCACAGCTCCGACCACCCTCCGACGCGTTTTCCATCACTCCAGCCCTCCCAGGAGGGTGGGGAGCCAACATCCCCCCGCCTCTCAGCTTTTAATTTTTAAATAAAAACCATCCTGGCAAATACTTGCCGGGTGACATCAGCAGCAGGTGATTTATTGCATTCCCTCCGGGGGCCCAGGAGCAAAATTGCATTTGCTAATGCCTCGCCTTACGCCCCTGGCCTGGCTCCGCAGCATCCCGCTCCGCATCCCAGCTGATTGCTATCGATTTCCGCAGCTCGAAAGAGTTTACGTCTAGACATTTGCTGAGCAAACTCAATCAGGCCTCGCTAATAAGCATTTCTGGCCAGTAAATTTTTCGGCTGATTGGGGTGGGGATAGCACATCCTCTTGGAAAAAAAAAAAAAATCAAGAGAGGCCAAGCGCTGCGAAGGGCGAGGAGTTGCTCCAGGGTCCTGAGGGTTTGCAATGCTCAGCATCCTGCCTGCAGCACGAGGAGCAGGCAGCCACCCCGGAGAGGGGCTGAGCAGCTCAGCAGGGCTCGAGCACCCCGTAACTCCCTTGAAATACAGGGATCAAGTGCTCCAGAGCCATCAGCGACACATTTATCCTGTACAAGGGAAAGAGCGGAGGCACGAAGGCATCCCGCAGCAGCAGGTAGCCCCCGTGCAGGGCACACCACAGGGGAGAGGGATGCCAACCCAATTTTTACCCTCCAGCCACACCAATGTAGTCACCAGGACCAAGAAGCACATGTTCAGCATTGAGGACATCCTTGTCACCGCACCCCAGACACAAGCCACCACCTATGGAGTCCCTTGTCACCTCTCCACCACCGAAGTCCTTAGCCGGGGGGGCCAAGTAAGGGCTGCCAGCCTCATCCCTGAGCCAGCAGCGTTTGCCGGTGGCCCAGAGGCTGCAGAAGACCTTGCCATCAAGGCCACCATGGCCAACTCTCCCACCAGCCCAGCTGGAGGACGCGGGGGACTCCCCGGAAGGAGAAGAGAGCCCAGAGGATGCCTGGGGAGGGTTCATGACATCAATCGCATCTCCGCTGCTGTTATCCGGCTTTCTCAAGCAAATGTTTTCACAGGTGTATGAGACACCTCCGCGAGCAGCATAGGCAACGTCTTCATCAACGGACGTGTTATTCTTACAGCGAGATGCAGGAAATGGAGCCCCTGGGGTAAGGGCTGTCTTTTTTTTCCCTTTATTTAGACAGCTTTTAACATAACTAAGGAAAGAGAAATGCAGCCTCGCGGACTGCATTAGCCCTGCCCTATGGTTTCTGCAGTTTTCAGAAGTCTAGATTTGAGCGGCGAGATGAAATATTTAAGACGCGTCAGCCCCAGATGCCTGCTGTCGGCATTTTAAGAGCTTCTAGGTGACACCATCCACTCCCTGGGGACGGCCAGCTTGTAGGGCTGCCTTTTGGTACTAGAAATGCAAAGTTTGATGTCTCATTCCCCCAACTCCATGACCAGGCTGAGAACGCGATGGCCTGGGAGCAGGAGCAGCACTGGTACCCAAGCCGAGCCAGGAATGGGATGGAGGCAGTCATGTCCCCTTGCACCCCTCCGTCTTCTCTCCAGCACGGCAAAGGTCTAACGGGAAGCGACTATGAATAATAGCATTTTGTTATTAATTTAGAATGGTGTCTTCTCCACCGGCTGCACTCACCTGCACCGGCGAGGGGGCCAGATCCGGGCTGCAGCCTGGTGAGGAGAGGTGGAAGCTCCCGCGGCTCAGCGCAGCAGGGGCAGGCACCGAGGAAGAGGAGGAGGAAGAAGGATGCTCATCTGCTGAGTCACCTGGGAGCTCCGGGGAGGAGCTGAGTGCAGGGTCAGCCTGCAGCTTCTGAGGGTAAGAGAAGGGGTTTGAAGACCCAGCTTTGGGCTCCAGCATCTCTTTCCCAGTCCCCCAAGTGTCCCCCATAACATGTCCCCCCGCATCCCAGGGAGGCCCTTCTGCATCCCAGCTCCATCCTCTAACACTTGGGCTCAGGACCTCGGCCTTCAAGGGCAGAATATTGCAAGAAATAATAAAAAAGACCAACTTAAACCAGCCATAACCACCCCAACATCATTTACTTTGGACTTAGACACCCCCCCCCACACACACATCCGTCAGGATTGCTCCTCCACTGCCCCAAGTGCCTTAAAGGAAAAAAAGAAAGGAACAAACCCATTCTGATTTAAAAAATTATCTTATTAATAAATTTTTTAGCAGCCCAACCCTCCCTCCATCCTTTATAGGGAGCACCTGCCCAGCTCCCAGCTGCCTCTCTGATGGGGACTGCCTGCTCCTAGCCCTTAAAAGAGTGAGGTAGAGGAGGGCAGGGTGATGTTGGGGAGCTTCACCCTCCCTGGCATGGGTGCACCAGTGGGAAGGGGATGTGGGTGGCTTAAGCTAGTGGGTGGGAGGTTCTGGTCCTGCTCTGGGTGAGGTGTGGGGCAAGCTGTAGGTCCTGTGCTTGGTAGGGGATGGTTAATGTTGTGTTGGTCTATACTGGGGTGGGCAGAGCCCGGTGAATACCCCATAAAGGGTCTTTTCCTACAGCTCTGAGCATGGTTTGACTGCAGAACTACGGGCTTTGCTTGGGTGGTTGCTGTCTTGCCAAGACCCTGCATCTTGAGCTTGTCCCAGCTTGCTCCTGTCCTGGACAAGGAGGGTCCCTAACTTTGGTGGCAGGTAGGGGACAGGCATGGAGTTTCTGCCTAGTGATGCTGGGGAATGAGGGAGGGGAAACTGAGGCAGGGCTCTCCCTTTTTGCTTGTACTCCAGCTGGTGCCTATGCGGGGCCAGCTAACTACCCTAGGGCCAAATCCTGTCCTAAAGCAGGCTAGTCTGTTCTTGTTTTACTGGAGTATAGGATCTCTGATCTGCAAATCTGGTCTCTCCTACCTTGGGGGAGCGAGCATGGCCCTCGGCAGGCAGCGAGTGGTAAGCAGACTCGGGTGTACGGAGCGAGCAGCTGGGGCCGGGGATGTCCAGGGTTGGGGATGCTGGGGCTGTGCCTGCTGCTTGCTGGTCCTCCTCCTGGGTGCTGGGGGTGAGCGATGGGGGTGAAGCCAGCATGGTGGGTGGCCGGTGCTCATGCAGGGATGTGGTGAAGGCCAACCGGCCACAGTGCATGGCCGGCTGCTCGCTGCCCACCCGCAGCAAAGCCATCACGGCGCTGTAGTGGTACCAGTCCTCGTCCCTCCCAGCAGAGAGCTTCATCCGGGGCTGGTTGGTGCGGGGATAGATGGCGAAGAAGGCTTCGCCCACCTGCCTGCTCATCCTCTCTGCCCTCCCGGGGAAGTGCAGGGCTTCGATGCGGAGCCGCACGTCGTGGTTCTTGTCGTTCTTGCAGAAACCTGCCAGGAGCGGCGGGGGGGGTGAAGCCTTTCTTAGGTGGGCTGGTGGTCCCAGGAGCATCTTCCTGGGCTCATCCATCAGCAGCCCTGGTTAGCTCTGCTCTGTGAACACTAGCAAATGGGTTATCCAGCCTGGATACGGCTAGATCTCGGGTGAGGGTGTTTACGTCATCAGTGGTGTTGGTCCTGCTCTCCAAGCTGGCCCTGCCCCATCCACCCCACTAAGCTTAGACAGCTTTGACTTCAGCTTAGGGTTTTGCTTCAGGGGTGAAGGTGTGAGCATGGTACAGGGGTTTGCAAGCCTGAGATAAGCTGCGCTTGCTGCAGAGCCATGTTCCTGGGTCACCTCCCCTGTCAGCCCATCTCCGTGGCATCCAGCCTCTTACCTCTGGGCAGGGTAAAGGTGAATTTCCTCCTCTGGAAGGAGTAGATCTGGTTGAGGGAGCTCTGCTCGATGGTGTCAGTGGTGCCAGTGCTGCTCTGGATGACCTCCCCGCTGTTAACGCGGAGCTGGACGCCGGCGCTGGAGCCCTGCAGCAGCAGGTTCTCCACGGTGAGCCGCAGGGCGTAGCGGCCCCGCCGGTTAAACTGGGCGCTGAGCACCTCAAACTCAAAATCCAGGGTTTTCTCCTCAGCCTTCAGCCGGGAGTGCTGCAGGGCCGGGGGGATGCGAGGCTCCCCTGCCTTGCCCGCCATGGGGACGAAGATGGGATCTGGAGATGAAGCCTTCTTGATGGCAGGAGCCTTGTGGATCTCTGCCCCGGAGCAAGCTCTCCTGGCAGCCTGGGGCAGGTTTCTGAGCCGAGACAGCTCGGCTGCTGCTCTCCCCTTCTCCTCTCCAGCCAGGAAAGTGCCTGGGGGTGCCCCCGGGGTACCTGTCAGCTTCACAGCTCCCCAGGCAGCTTTCAAAGGTGGTAAAAAAGGAAAAGAAATCCCCCGTCCCTGAAAAGGCATCCGTCAGCGCCGCAGGGAGATGCTGAGAGCTTTCCTGTCCCTGCGCGACGGCGGGGATAGGGGCTTTGAACACCAGTTTGTTTGCTGGGAAACCAGGTAACTAGATGTGAAACGGTGGCTGCCTTCCAGCAAACAGCCCGGGATATCCAGGGAGATGCCGAGCGACACAACGCAGACGCATACGGGGCGTGCTGGGGCGTGTGTGCATCCCTGCGCCGGGGAGCGGATGGCTCCTCCAGCCTTTTGCTTTGGGAGATTCACCACGAAGGGGTCTGCGGGACGGTGCGGAGCCTCCAGGAGATGCTGGTGTTGAGGACGGTGCAAACCACACCAGTTGCTCTCATGTGTTGCTGGGACGATCCTGCACCCGTGGGCTATTTGCCGGATCTGCTGCTGATGGGAGCGGGGCAGCCAAGCCTGCAGCTGCTTTTTGGGTTGTCTCTAAGGCAAGTTTTTAGCTGGATTTGCTTGGGGATGTGGGGTTAGGCAGGGGAGGGGAACAGGCTGAGCCTGGGGAGCGGGGCTTGGCTGTTAGATTGCCTCCTGAAAGGAATAGGAGGCATTCCCCACCTATTCCTAATGCCTGGTAACTTTGCAGGCAAACCCAAGGCAGAAACCGCCCCATGACTTGAAGCGTCTCTACAAAAGAAGTGGTTGAAAGGGCTCTTCATCCGCACCGCTCGGAGATGTTTAGTGCCTGGGGAAGCTTGTCGGGCTTTGGGGATCGAGGGATTGACCCAGAGCTGGGATCTCACTTGCTGCAGCGAGGGCTGGGGATGCCCCGAGAGTCACGACCAGGCTGCGGAAGGGCAACTTGGGCAAGTGGGGTGCCTGCGTGTGGGTCGGAAGCCTTTCGGGAGTGACATCCCGAGTCAAAGCTTGGCTGCGAAGGGGTTTTAGTCCAGGTCTGCTCTCCTCCAGCTCAGTGTTACGTGGGCTGCTCTTTCCCGCACAGGAGCGTGTGTTTCTGGCTGGTGTGACTGGAGCTGAGCTCCATGCCTGCTAAACCTGCTGCTGAGCCAGCTGAGCATCCGGAGGTTAGTCCCACCACAGATATTTTGGGACTGACCTCAAGGGGTTTGGTGGGCCAGGGTGGGCAGGGAGCTGGACCGGCACCATCCGATCCTCGCCAGGAGCTCCCTGTCGTGTCTCATTCCCCCATCCCTGCTGAGAATAGTGCGTTCCCACAGCTTTCGGGATGTTTCCAGTGAAATGTGAGCCAGAGCCGGGCTAGCAGATGGCCCTTCTCTAAGACAGCTCTCCACTCCATATAAAAAAAATCACATTCCAGTCTCTTCACGCTGGTGCAAGCTTGAAACAACAAGGTTATCCAAAGGGGGGGAGCAGGTTGGGGGATAAAACAGTGTCTGAGACCCTGGGGCTTTCTTTTTTCTAGTACGGGAGCAGCTCAGGGATCTGCAAGGCAGCCAGCTAAGACCTGGACCAAAATCCCTGCCACCAAGAATCCCTTTGGAAGGGTGCGTGGGCCATGGATGGACTCACTACAGATAAATCCTGGTGTCTCACAGCTCCTTGCTGCTCCCAGGGAGGCCAATTGTACCTCCTGGTCCTTCCTCAGTTCCTATTTGGGAGAGAAAAATAGAGGTTGGGGTCTTGCCTTGAAGCACTGATCCTGAACACAATCTTGGGTGGTGCATTTAACCTCCTGCCGTGGTGAGGATGCTGCGGAGGTTGGGAGGAAGACAGGAGGGAAATGGGCCACAATTAAGGGGGGCTTTGGGTCCTGAGTTGGGTTTAAAGCAGAAAAGGGTGGTCTGGGTGGTGCTAAGCTTGAGCTGGTGAAATGGAGGTGGTGCGGGGGGGGTCATTCCCCTGCCAGTCAAGCCTGTTGGGAAGAGTGCTAATGCCTCCAGGGTGCTCAGATATGCTGACGGCTGGCTTGCTTCCTTGAGAGGGCTGAGAGCATAAATGCTTTTAATGCTCTTAGAGGGCTTGGTGGTTCTTTCCCCTGATGGCTGGAGACCGCTTGGTGCTCCCAAAGCAGAGATGCGTGTGAATAAGATGGTTTATCCCAGCTGAGAGCCCAGGGATGGCTTGAATTGAGTGCGTGGTGCTGCTCCGAGTTGTTTCACCTACAAAATTGTGGCAATCTACGCTGCTAGTCCCCTATGGAGATGTCACTGTTGTGCTTATCCGTGCAGCTGGGACTTGCCCCTGGCCCTGCCTTGTCCCCCCATGCCATGGTGGGGACACTGTGCCACTGAGCTGGGCTCCGCTTCCCTGCGGCACAGCCGCAGGAGGGCTCGTGGGGATCAAATTGGTGCCTGTGTGAAGGATCCCGCCCTGGTCTTCAGCTCCCAAATGCTTCCGAAAGTTTCTTCTACCTCAATTAAAACCCTGCCAGGCTCTAATGCGGGGAAATGGGAACTATTTCATCCTTAACTAGCCTGCTTAATTTCTTTCCCACCCTTGTGCAAACATATTACAGAGTCACCGCTAATGACAGCATCATCAAAGACTCGTTTTTGCATAATTTAATCTAAGGCACAGTTCATTCATGCGGCGTTTTCCCAGCTGTACCAGAGGTGCACGTGCAGCAGGTCTGGAGGTGCCACCTCCATTGTGTTAATGTGATGCCAAGCACAGCCCAACCTGGGGCTGAGACCCTTCCTTGCTCTCCCCCCCCCTCCAAAAAACCACTAAATACCAGTTTTCACAGCTCTTCTGGGGGTGAGGTTGGTTCCTAGGATGCCGTGAGGTCTATTTATTTTGGCAGCCTGTGGGTTTTGTTCTGTAAAATGAAAGGTGGAGCTCTGCCTGTGTAATAAACTCAGGGTTTTGGGTCTGGAAAGCCTTGTAATAGTGATGAGAGCTGGGTGTTTTGGCCAAAGGTGGGTTCCTGCTGTCCTTAGCTCTGTTCTTCCCTGGAAAAGTCCTTTCCCTTAGGGAAGGCTCCCCATGGGTGCAGTGAGAGGCAGTGATTTGCTCGTGGCTGCTGGGTTGCATCTAAATCTCCTCTCCAGTCTCTTATCTGATGTTACGTGATAAAAGAGGCTCAGAGCATCAATGCACACAAGGAGAGGACACTTCTTCAGGAGTGGAGAAAGGATTTGGGAGAGACATCAGAGCCTGGGTGGCAACTGCATGGCTGAGGCTTGCGGCTGCTTTCCCAACGGGCATTTTTGAGCCAAAAAAAGCTAAACTGCCGAAATACCAACTTTTTGGGGGGCATTAGGGTGCCTTGAGATGTTTTGGTAGCAACAAAGCCCTTCCAGGGCTGGTGTGCATCCATATAATGATCACTTTGCCAAGATCAGATGGACATTGCTGGAATATTTTTGTCTGGAGGGGTGGGGGGGAAACCACCTCTGTGACGCTGAATTTCAGCCCCTTCTCCCTCTGCTAGCCCTGTCCCAGGTCCCTCAGCTTTCCCAGGAAGCACCTTTGAGGTCCAATAACATAATTTCTCATTTAAAAACAATCCCAGGGAAGGGGAAAAAAAACCTATAAAACTTTCAGGTCATTTTGTTCAGCATTGCCACAAGCTTTTGGCTAAAAATTAAGCTAAATCTTCAACCTTGATTAATTTTCCTTTGCTTCACTTGCTGTCACGTGTGGACCGTGTGTGTTTGTCTGGATTATAGTCTTTTTTTTTTTCTTTGTAAGCTGCTGTCTCCTGGACTAAGTGTAGCTGGTGGGGAGGATGTGTTGGCCAAGGAGCGGATGGATAGGGACAGCGTGGCAAAGCTGCTTGTACCCACTGGGACGGTTACTCCCACCCTCACCCCTGGGATAAAGCATCTCCCAATTTGCACCCCAAGATGTTTCGCGTCCCTTTCCCACCTCCTCCAGGCTGTTTCCCGCTGCTGTGGGACGGTCACTCTGCACCCATGGCACTTGCTGTGTGAGCCCTGGGCAGGATCCGGCCATCTCCGAGGGGCTGCGGGGAGGATGCTTTAGTGGTGGTGTCCCCAACCCAGGGACGCGTGTCCCCAAACTTACACCAAATCAAAGCTTTCCTTCTCTCTTCCCACCCCTCCCAAGTTGCACTGGATGGGGGCAAAACCAAATCAATCTGTGAGATTTGGGCAAAGGATGGGGCTCGACTGATTTACACCGGTGAGGAGCTGCCCCTTTGATTTTACCCCAAGAGGAAGCGGAGACGTTTGCATCCCGTGGCGGGGACACAGCAGCATCTCGGTCCCTGGGCTTCCCCCCTAAATCTCATGGAGGGAGCAGCTAAAACCCAGCTGAGCCAGCGCAGAGCCGGGGAAGAAGGGGGCTGGGTCGAGCTGCCTCCTTTCCCGAAAAGCTCTGCCTAATCAAAGGGAGGACGGAGCACGGGGTTGGTTGTTTTTAATTTTCTAAACCCCAGGGTGGCCCCCAGCCAAGGCCTCCTGGCGATGGAGGGGATAAAGTTCCCTGAGCCTCCGCTCGCTCGCCGGTGCTCTGAACTTTGCCTTTAAGCTCGCATGGCTGCATCCGTGCCGGGGTCCCGCCTGCGGATGCTTTAGACCCCGCTTAGCAGGGCCGCGCTTCTCCCGAGACCCCCGTCGAGCCAAACCGCTGGGTGCCTCGCAAGGAGGTGGCTGGTTGGAAGAAGGTAAATTGGATTTTTTTAGGGTTTTTTTTTCGGTCGTCTTACCTCTTTTTGTCGTCACTTCTTGCAAACTTGGCGTCGCGGGGGAAGCCGGGCTTAACGAACCGGCGGGGTTGATTGCTCCGGGTTGTAATTAGGAGCTTCAATCTGCAGCATCTTCGCTTACGGTGGGGTAAATCCCGCTCTGGGGGCGCAGGACCCCCAAAAAATCCAAGCTCTGCCCTCAAGCAGGGATTTTGCCTCCCTCCTGGGAAGCAATCCCTGGGGGGGGAAGGCTTTTCCTGGGAGATGCTCGGTGTCCCCCCCGCCCCAGCATCAGAGGAGCTGAGATTATGGGGTGCTCTGCCCTGAACCCCCCCCAGCACCGCTTTCCCTGCTGATGTATGATTTTGTGGGCAGGTTTTGGTACCATCCTGCAAACTCCTGACTTTTTCCCTTCGCTGGCTTGCGGGGTGAGGGGGGCTTCGTGTGCGGCAGGTGCTGCCTTTGCTTTGAAATGAAGGGCTGGGGGTGGGGTCAGGAGCCTAAAAATAACCTTAAACAGCCTCCTTGGCTTAAATATTTAAGCTGCCTTTGCTTTTAAAATGAGAAAGGGGCTTCTCCTTTGGCTTGCTGATGTGTTTATCATCTCTGCGGTGGATTTATTATCTGCAGGCTCCAGGTTTGCAGAGGAAAGGGGTTGGGAAGAGCTGGGGAGGCTCCCGGGCTCTCCCCAGGGTGGTGGAGGTCGGGGTGCGGGAGGGATTTGGGGGAGAAAGGGGGTCCATTTGGCTGAGAACTGGTCTCACCACGTCTGAGCTGGGAGGAGGGAGGAAAACACTGTCGGAGCGGGATGGCTGGATGGGATGAAAAACTTCCTCTGGACCTTTCCCTGCCCCAGGCAGGGGCTTTCCCCAGGGATGGGAAGAGCCGTGGGCTGGAGTGCAATGAGTTCACCAGCCACCGGGCTTCCTGCATCAGCTCACCAGTGCAATGAGTTTGACGTCCTCAGTCCCCCGGGCTGAGCCTGTCCCGGGGGAAGAGCGGGCAGTGACTTCCCGGAGGTGGTCCGGGGTGTGCGTGGGCTCCTCGGCACTTGTGTTTGGGGAACTTGGGGGCAGCATGAGATCTTCACGCTGGCAAAAGCTCTGCCTTTGCCAGAAAGGTGATCAAAGTCTTCAAAAAGCTCCGGGCGAGGGCTGGCTGGCGCGTCCTTGGTGCTTGGAGGGCTGCGAAGTCCCCACTGTCCCCTCGCCCTTCCCGGCTGAGCAGAAGTGGCAGCAAACCAACCTTTCTCATCTCATTTTGGGGCTGGGACACTGAGTTTGGTGGACTTTGGGGGGGCTGAAATTGGCTGGCTCGGCTTGTGCTGATGTGAGACCGGGCTTTGCCTCACCGAGCGTCGGCTGAAGGCGCTAAATCCCCCTTTGGGAAGGAGCATCTCGTGAGCTGCGTCACCGGCTCCTCTCCTTGACGTCCTCCGAAGCCATCCCCGGGTTACCTGGCTTTGCGGGGACCAGCCCAGCGGCCACCAGCGTGGCAATTGAATTAGAGCATCTCACTTAAACAACTCTTTTGTTTCCCCCCCTCCTCTCCTCCTCGGCCCAAGGGCTCCCTGAGCAATTGTGAAATGAGATCTTTATCATTTTTATTAAAAGCTGTACACAAGGCATCACCATTAGGGTGGATGGGAGGAGGGAAGGGGGGGTAATTCCCTTACGGCTCCCCTCTTCTCTCCCCGCCCCCCCCCAAGTCTAATTCATAGCGGTGGGATGCAAAAGCTCCCCAGAGAGTGATGGATAGTGGGAAATGAAGAATACGAAGGAGCTTTATTGAACCCATCAATCTCGGGCAAGGCTGCTGCGATCAAAGGCCCAGCCTGTTTCGGCAGAGGTTACGCAGAGGAGCAAAGAGATCAGGTTTCGGGGAAATGTGGGGCGCGGAGGGGCTCGGCGAGCTCCTGGCTCGGCCCCAGCCAGAGGAGCCAGCGCCCGTGGAGCAGGGTGGAGAGCGGTGGCCTTGCCCTGGCTGGGGATGCTGATCCTGCTGAGGTTTTGGCATACCTGCCTCTCTTCCTCCGGGACACCGGGATTTGCAGCCTGGGCAGGAATGGGGGGGGGGGGTAAACTCTTCCCCGTGCCTCGGTGAGGCTGAAGACCCTCATCGTGGGCTTCTCCCTGGCCGAGACGCCTGTCCCCGGCGCGGTCTCTCCCCCAGCGCAGCACCAGCCCTGTTGGCCAAGGCAACAAGAGACCCACTGTGGTCCGGGCTTGGGTGTCCCTGTGTCACACTGTCGCTGCCGTGGCTCGCTTGGCGGTGTCCCCAAGATGGGTTGGAGGCCCTGAAGCACCTCCTGATTTCTCCAGACCCTTCATGGATGGTGACCGAGATGTTGCCACTCTGCTTGGTGGACCTCAAGAGGGGACCCTCCCCAGGAGCTGGGACAGCATCCATCTCGTGAAGATGAGCGGGCTGGGCTGGAGGATTTGAAGATCACCTGGTGAGGCAGCGTGGACCCATCTTGGTCCCGTACCCAGCCAGAGACTGGCAGCAAAGCCCTGGGGTCTGGCTGTGTGTGATACTCTGAGCAAGGATGTGCTGGAAGGAGAGCCGACACACCACTCGGGGAGCTTGTCAGCTTGGTCTCGTGATGTCGCTGCCTGGCGTGGATTCAGGCTGTGGCTTGCCCGGCGGGGCTCCCTGACGGCTGCGTGCCGTGCCTCTCATGGAGCCTTTCTCTCCTTTCCTCCCTGCTTTTCTGCGGCCGCCGTGTCCCTGGGCGCCAGAAAATCAGGGCATTGCCGAGGTGGCATCTGCTGGCTCCTTCAGAGGTGGGTCATACGGGGCGATGCTGTCCGGCTGGGCTGGTGGGGAGGCAGGTCTTGCTTTCTGCTGGTTGCCCTTCTCCAAGTGACCCCACGGGGAGGTGAGAGGGGCATGGGCAATGCCTTGGTGGCTTTTGGATGTGGTCCTTCACCTGAACGCTGCTTGGTGGGGGAAATGGCATCCCAAGAGGGATGCTGCCCCATGCCAGGGCTGGCACGGCTTGTTTTACCTGCCCAAATCCTGTCCCCAACTTCCAAAGGCCGGTGCCACCACCCTGCCACCCTTCAGTGACCCCACAGGAGTGGAAAGGGGCTTCCAGACGTGCGTGTGTGCACTGCCATGAACTTTACAGGCTCCTTCTATACCTTTTTACGGAGTGCTACATTCCTGGGAGGTGAGGTCAGAGCCACTTCCCCGGCGCAGGCGAAACCAAGGGATGGCTGGAGAGTCGATGCCTTGAGGCTGGGACGTGCGCTGGGTGGGTCGAGGATGGGCTCTGGGGTCTGTCTGAGTGGGGTGCTCACCTGGGGCTGGTGGGGTCCGTCCTTCCTCTGCTGGAGCCTGCGCTGGGGGGCAGCGGGACGGCGGTGGCACCCTGACCTGGGCCAAATTCTGGGGTGTGGGGGGAACCTGCTTTCTAGCTGAGTTTTGGCCCTCTGGGAAGGGAGGTGAAGGTCCCAGGTCTCATGTCCTGACTTGGAGTCCCTGGAGGGGACCCAAAACCTGGCTGGGGACGCGATATCCAGTGGAGCATCAGGCCGCAGAGCAGCGTGACCGTGGCGGCGAGTGCCGTTTGTCCGTCCAGAGACGGGGCTGCCTGCAGTGCCTCAGCCCTGATTCGGGGAATCTCTTTGAAGCTGGTGTGCTCTATCCATCCTGGTCCCTGGTGAACACCAGCTGTACAAACAGCAGCCCGGAGCAAAGCTGCTGGCTCAGTCATCCGTCTCCTACCCGTCCCCTCGGAGCCACCGAGCTGCCCTGGGGGGGGTTTGGTGACATCCCCAAGCTGTGGCATGAGGTGTCCCCAGGTTCTGGGCTGGTTCCTGGGGTTTGGAGGCTGCACTGAGCATCGCTGCGTGGTGTTTGGGGACGTCTTTGGGTGCTGTCTCTCTGATGGCAATGGTAGATGAGGCACATCACAGCTTGTGCAATGCAGCTCTGGGACAGCAGCGGAGGGCGTGGGGCTGTCTGGGCCAAAGTCATCAAAAAATAGTGGGAAGAAGGAGGAACGAGAGCTTGTTGGGTCTGGCACCGCGACAAATCCTTCTTCCTTTTTATTGCTACAAAGGAAGAGGGGCTGAGGTTTCCTCCCTGGGCTGGGGGAGGCTGGATGCTGTGGGGCAGCTGGTGGCACCGAGGGACGTTGGGGACATGGGTCACGGGCTCCCCAGCCGCGGTCAGATCTCATCCCCGCTTTGCCAGCCCAGCCCGTGCCGCCGAGCCCAAAACTTGACCCTTGCGCCAGTTTTTGAGCCGTTGGCGTAAAAGCTGTTAAACAACCCAAACAAAGGCTCCGAGTCTATCAGCATCCCGCGGCGGGCAGGGAGCGGCCGGGGGACGATTAGGTGTGCCCTGAGCTCTCGGGTTGTGCGGCGGCGGGGGGGTTCGTCCCTTCTCCTTCCCTCCGAGTCCAGATAAAAGCTGGATCCTTGGAGGCACAGCTGGATTTTGAAAGCTCCCAGTCCCCTCCCTGGGCTGCGGGAGTGACCCGAGAAGATAAAGCCTCTTGGCTCAGCGCCTCCATCCCCACATTTCCAAGAGCCCAGGAGGACCCGCCTTGGGAAAACCCGGTTGCTTTCTGCCTCCGGCTGCCTCTCGCCATCTCTTTCCAGCCCACGGTGGGAGGAAGGAGACAGCCATGGCAGCCAACGGCTCCGGTGGGATGCACGATGCTCCGTTGGACAATGGCTTCGCCGGCACCGACGACCTCGTTTCTGACTGGTACATCTACGAAACCGTGGAGCCGGCTGCGCCACAGGATGAGTAAGTGTCCAGCCCTGCTGGCGGGTGCCACATGTCCCCCTGTCCCTGCTGGGGTCACCCTGGGCAGCCGCCAGCCCCCTGTCCGGCTGCTCTATCCCCTTTCCGTAGGGCAACGTCCCCTGAGCAGCAGAGCCAGGATTTATTCCTGGCTGAGCAGGAGGTGATTAAAAAGGCTTGTTTGGGCCTCCTAAAGAAATGAAGCATTTTTAGGGTGCTTCTGGTAAGAGCTGGGGTAAATCCCGCAGCGGTCACCTCTGCTAGCTTAGCCTTCCCCAAAATGCAAAGTCAAATTCATGGTGTTAACTTGCTGCCCTGACCCCTCTGAAGCCCCCAGAGCCTTTGCTGGCCTCGAGAGGACTGCTCCGGCTCCCTGCTTCTGGGTATGAAGACATCCTCACTGCACAGCCTTGCAAATCTGTCCCCTGCCTTCATCCCGCCCCAGGTCTCCGCACGCAGCCATGCGGATTTTGGCTAAGGGGGAAGCAAGTCGGCAGCACGCCCTGATCTACTGGCAAGGTTGGGGTGCTCGACCGGGTCCCTGCACGGCATGGTGACCCTGAACAGGTTTCCTACCCGCAAAATAGGGCTGAGCATCCCTAGGCTTGCAGGGATGTCTGCGTGCTTCGCTCCCCCCTCCAATTAGTGTATCAGTGGGTCTTGTAAATCCTATTCCCTCTCCATCTGTGATGATCCACTCTTTAACTGAGCCTACTCCCAAGAGCACAGTGCTGCGTTTGCCCCGGGGCCGGGACCCCAGGGCCCAACCCCACAGCGAGGACCCAGCGCTTCATGCTCTCCTGGCTGAGTGCCCTTCCCAAGGACATGAGAAGTGCTATAGGGAGGGGAAACTGAGGCACGGAGCAGCAGGGCGATTTATCCGAGGAGTCCCACAAGGCTCGACGCTGGGCATCCCAAGGCCCATCTATCAGCATCTATTGTCCCTCTGTTGACTTAATCCTCTGCGGGTGGGTTTTACGCCACCCAGTTGACTGATACCTAATCCCGAGGGCAAGCAGGAGGAGATCCCAGCCCAAAGGGTTCTTCCTCGTCCTTAATCTTCTGCATTGCAAAACAGCCTTTGAAACCTCCTTGCCCAGCCCCGGTTTCCCCAGGTAAAGCCCCACCTGAATGACCCCCACCTCTGCTAGAAACCTTCGGGGTATTCTCTGGGTGTCCTCCTGCAGCAAGCCATGGTCAGTGAAGGGATGGAGGCAGCATCGGGAGAGGGGTTTGCCCATCTGGCAGCTGGATGCTCTCATTTGAGATGCTGAAGCCCTGGTGATACCAAAAAGGGTAGATGGACATGGATTGTGCTCTCAATCTTGCGGGCAGGCGCCCTGGATTTCCAGAGCCTGGATATTTTTGGACAGCAGGAATTTTCTGGTCTATCCAAGGCCAGCTGTTTGGCAGAGAGGGGAAAAAAAGGCAGAAATCGGAGCTTTGCTAATGGCAGCTGGTCCTATAAAGCCTTTTCTGGCAGGTTGGTGACAGCCTTGGACATATGATGCCCGAGAAATCCTAATTTCACTATCGGATCCTTCCCTGCAGCCTTGCTCATGGGAGCTCTGCAGTTGGTGTCCCATCCCTGCCCACCCCACCGGCGCTGCGGGGTTTGGGAGGGCACGAGGGCTTGTGTGGGTTCCCCCTCTGCTAGTTATGGGGTTCAGGGGGTTCCCCCCCATGAGTTATGGGGCTCAGGGAGTTCAGCTTCCCGGGACAGGGATTCGCTGCCCAGTGTTGGGTGAAGGTGGCTGGGTACGATCGCTCCTGACCTTGGGGAGAGGAGGAGGGCTGCGGCAAAGCAGAGATTAAGGGATGTGATGGAGGCCAGAGAGCGAATAAATAAAGCGAAGCCTGGCACGCCTGCTCGGCCGGCCTTGGCTGGCCGGGGGGATGCAGGTCTGGGACCCCGTCCCGTAGGCACCTACCCCAGGCAGCCGTCACCTCCGCCGTCCCCCCAGCTCTGGGGCTGGTCCCTCTCCCATGGGAAAGGCATCAAACCACCCTACAAGGGGTCTTCAGCCTCCCAGCTGGCATTTAATAAGTGCAGTGCCTTAGGTGACGAGGAGAACTGCTGCTTTGCAGGCTGCAAACCTCAAAAATAGAGCCAAAATGGATACAGGGGTAAAGGGGGGCTTCATCCTTTGTTGCTGATCCCCTGCTCAGCCTCAGCGTCCCTGTATGTGCAGGGAGGTCACCCAGCCCCTGCGGGGATCAGCTCAGGGCCGCTGCCGGGGGTTATCTCTCTCGCTTGATCATAAAGTCATCTCGTGAGGGTGACTTCATCCCTGGTTATTGGCGGTTGTGTAACCCAGCTCTTTGGGGGTTTGCCCCTTCTCAGCATCAGACAGAAATCTCCGCTGCTGCCGTGTCCGTGGGCGTTACTTCAGCATCTTTGCTTTGCCCTTTTGGGACGAAATACAACCACGCGTGATTTCTTTTTTTTTTTTATTCCCCTCTTTCTAGCATGTTTCCCAGCGTAATCCCAGACTGCGAACCCACCATCTCTCCCAGACTGTATCATATCTGCATGGCACCCGTCTCCGTAAGTACCTGCCAAGTCCCACAGGGTGGGTTATCTGTCCCGACGCCGTATTTGCTGTCCCCCGGCTCAGGTCATGCCCATCGACTCCCAGATAGCAGGTCTGGGCTCTTCAGCTTGGGCTGGAGTGAGGTTTGAGCTGGGATGCTCTAACGAGGGACTCGCACATCTCCAGACTTTGTTTCGTGCCTGTAGTCAATGGAAGGCTTTGATTTATTTTTATTTTTTCCCAGCATGGTCCCTCTGAGGCGTTTAGAGCCCGTAACTCATCGGAGCAGGTTGAGAAGTGCCCATCCCTGCTTCGACCATGGCTGGATTTAGGGTGTTGGGTGGAGATGGTGTCTCCGTGGAGGCTCCCATCACATAAGAGCACATCGGAGCCCCGATCCCCCCCCCATGTATTTATTGCTCCCTCCATTGGGTTTCTGGCAGCTGGCCGTGCTCGTGGGCTTGTCCTTGCTGGTGAAACGCAGGCGTCTCCACCGGAGCTGCTGGAATGGTATCCCAGGACTGCTCAGGTACCCTGGCCCTGCACCCCGGTCCCCAGGGTCCCTGGCACCCTGCAGCCAAGCGGGTGGAGGGACGCTGAGGTGTGCAGAGTGGGATAAACCAGCCCTGGGGCAGCGGATGGTGGGGACAGGGTGCCCGTGATCTGTCAGGCTTATCCCTTCCTCGGCTTCCAGCCCGGCCAACTTTCTGGAGGAGGAAGGCAACCAAGGGCTGGTGGCTGCGGTGTTCGGCATCCTGTTCTCCTCCCTGTGCGTGCTGGTCTTGGACAGGGACCCTCTGCCGCTCATCACCCACTCCTCCCAGAGCACCCAGGGTAAGATGAGCACCCTCCCGGCCCGCAGGCACCACACTCCTCCCCACCCAGGTGGCACGCAGCTTTGCATGGCACCCTGAGCGACCTGTTCACCCTGGTCCATACTGAGAGCGCTGCCTTCTCCTGCCTGTTTTGCTCTCCCTCCTCTCTTCCCACCATCCCATCTAGAGTACTGGAAGATCCTGGCTTTGCTCTATTACCCTGCCTTCTACTACCCCCTGATCGCCTGTGCCACCGTCCGGCACAGGGTCAGCTACCTCGTGGGCTGCCTCCTCTCCTGGTGCCACTGCGTGGTCCACATCTGGCAGAAGGTGGATTGTCCCCAGTCGCCGAAGGTACGTGTCCCACTGCCCGGGGAAGGAGCAAGGAGGCTGGTGCAGCCCAGGGTCGGAAGTGGCTTTTTCACCTCCTTGAAGTGACATTAAGGTGTCACCCGCCCAGGACGAGACCCCCAGGCTGGGGTGGTCTCGGGTGTGACAGCTCTGCTTCTCCCCAGATATACAGGTACTACTCCACACTCTCTTACGTCCCCATCATTCTCTGCCTCATGCTCCTAAGCTTTTGGTATCCAGCCCTGCTCATCAGGAGCTTCACCGTGCAGGAGGAGACCTTGGATAAGGAGGTAACGAAGATCCACGGAGTGACTCAGGGGGGTGGTAGCATGGGAGAACCCCTTGATGGACCTGCGTGGTTTTGGGTGCTCTCCTGCCCCGCAACCCATCTCTCTGCCTGGGGGACGGGGAGAACTGGGGTCCTGCCAGTGCACGTGTTCCCCGCTTTGCTCCGGCACCGGGAGCTGCCTCCCCTCCGACGGCACGGGTCGCAGCTCTGTTTATCTCACTGGATTTGGAGAGAGAGTGAAAAAACCATATTTGGAGTAAACTCCTTAGTACAAGAGGCTTAAGGCATCAATGCATCCCATTCAGGTGGGGACTGGGGTCGCCTTGTTTTCCTGGCAGGCTGGATAATCCCCGGCCCTTTGGGGAAAAGCTGAGGCTTTGTTGGGAAGAGAGGAGGAAAAACCTACTTCAAAAAAAAAAAAAAACCAACCCATCAGCTCAAGCGTGGACTGAAGTGACCCCCAGGCGCTTGCCGGGAGCTGGCTGATGGGAATGAGGGTTTTCAGCTGTCCTACCGGTGCGCCTGGTTTTGGGGCTGCTCCGTTGATGGGAACAAGGCAGATTTATTTCCACCTTTGCCGTGCCGGAAGATTTGCTGCCAGCATCGCTCCAACACCTTCGTTATCCAAAGGAGGGCTGGGAGCCCATCGCCCGCATCCCGTACAGAGGGTGCTGCGGGGCATCGTGCTAGAAATGGATGGGTGGCCGGGGGGTAGCAGAGCGAGGAGGTGGCTGCTGGGTGGGGATGCAGATGCTCTGTTGAGACCCTTCCCTGCCCCGAGTGCCTGAGCGTGTCCCCGTGCTCAAATCGGGCAACTCATTGCTGCTTTCCTTAAGGTTACGGGGCGAGGTTATTACAAGAAGTACCTGAAGGCTGTCCTGTCCAAACGCCCTCGGAAGGGGAGGTAAGGACAACACCTTGCCGTAGCTCTGCCTGCAACGGGGGCAGAGAGGGTCCCTGCTTCTGAGGGAGATCCTTTTCACCCTCTGCTTCCTCCTCCAGCTCCGCAAAGATAGAAGAGAGCTTCCTATCAAGGGTCCAGACGTATTTACGCTCCTACATCTACGCTCCCGAGGAAGGTAGGCTGCGGGCAGGCGCGAGCTCTGCTCTTGGCTTGCAGCAGCGGCTCGGCAAACAGGCTGCCTCCCCCTCCCCGGGGAGAGCAAATGCCTTTCTTGGCTCCTTCCCCAAAGCATCTGTGCCGTGGCAGCTGCTGCCCGCCGCACGTGCGACGCCTCGGCTTCGCACAAACTGTTGCGGTTTGGGGTGGGGAGCTGGATGTCCCCCCCCCCATCACGGGGGTATGGGTGGGCTGAGGTTGCAAGGTTCAGGCATGAGTTGTGCTAATATTGCAGCCCGATGCTTGATAAGGCTACAATAAGGCAAGAAAATCTACAATAAGTGGGTAAAATCCTGAACAGCCTGGGAATGGGGAACTAATCCTCGCCCTCTCTGCCCGTGGAAGAAGCAGGGGCTGTCCTGGGAGGTGGCACCCCAAGGGACGCGGCTCCCCACGAAGCAGCATCCGGCCGCTGGCACTGGGTGCTGCGGGCGCACGAGGTTTCACGGGCTTGCAGGGAAAGAGGATCTACAGGGAGGAAGCCCATCCAGCCAAACTACAGAGAAACTGCTCCCAGCTATATCTCCTTGCAGGATTTCCTTGGGGAAATCCCAATTAATATTTGACTGCCCTGTTCTGGTGCTCTCCCCCCGGGTGTTTGCTTTGGCTGCTGGGTTGGGCGGACCTGCAGCCTGCTCCCCCGTGATCCCACATCCCAGCTTCTCTCCGATACACCCCTCCGATTCTCCCTTACAGGTTTCCGGATCCCGCTGAAGCTTGTCCTGTCCATAACCACGGCCGTGATCGCTGTCTATCAGGTGATGCTGATGGTGGAATGCCAAGCAGAGCCCCCTCCCTGCCTTCTTGGCTTTGTCCTCTCGAGGCAGAGGAGCCCAGAGGTCATCGTCACGCCACAATTTTGGCTACGGGGATGGTATTAACATGCCTCGAGGTATTACCATCCCTCAGCTGAGCCGCAGCAACTGGCCATGTGCTTCCAGGGCTCAGCCAGCCTTAAATCTTTAAGCTAAGGCAATGGCTCAGCAATGGGATGCCGTGACCTGGGGCTCACGTGGCACCGCTCCCTCGCAGGTCACCCTGCTGCTCCTGGTAGCCGTCGTCCCCACCATCCAGATCGTGCGGGCGGGGATGACGAAGGATATCGTGGTGTTGTTGGTCCAGTTTGGTTTGGTACCATCGCAGAGCCCGGCCGTTCCGGGTGACATGGAGAAGGAGCTCAACACCGTCAAGCACTACCTGTGGTCCCTGGAAGGTGGGTTCCCAGCCAGGTCCTGCAGCCGTAGGTGATTTTTTTTGGAGGATTGCAGAACTTATCAGAGAGATTTCTAACCCAGAGGATGGTCCAGGAAAGCAGTTGGTGACAGGGCAGCTTCCAGGGGGACTTAAAAACCAGCTGCCGAAGCCGCAGCGGGGAAAGGCGGCTGCGTGAGGCTGGTGCCGTGCCAGGCATCTCCGAGTGGCCGCCGCGTGCCAAGACGGCGAGGCAGGGAGAGCCGGCAGCGCCGCGCTGCAGATGCTGCCCTTCGCCTGCGGGCTTTGATATGTGCTGGAATCGAGCAGATGGCCCCCCGCACCCCAGATAATTGAAAGCCCTGGATGGGGGAGCGCAGGGAAGGCGGGGGTGCCCCCCTCCCTCCGCAGCACTACCTTGGGGTGCCACCAGCCAAGGGGGGCTCTTTTTATGGCTTTTCCAAGCCCCTCTTTGTTTTCCTGACATCTCCATCCCTCCTTCCCCACCTCCTTGCTTTCCCCCCACAGCGTCCCCTTTTCTGAGAGCGTCTTCCTAGGCTCTCTCTGTCTCACTGCCCGCTTATCGCAGCTTGCTCAATGATTTTTCCAGCGCTGGGCTAGCCTAACTGCTTGTATTTCCCCTGGCTGCTTGGCTTTCCCCTTCCCTTTTGCTGGCTCACCAGCTCGTGCCCGCCTGGGAGATGGAGAAGGGTCTCCCTGTATCACAAAGTGGGTGGGGAGGGAAACTGAGGCACGGTGCCCCGCTGCGGGGTAGGTAGATCCATGAAGTCCCATAACTCAGTCCCCCCCCCAACGCTCCTGAGAGACATTTTACGATAAAATCCTCTTGCTGGGACTGACCCTGACCCGGCTGTCTCCCCCTGCTCCTCCGCAGTCTGCTACATCTGCTCGCTGGTGCTCTGCTGCCTGCTGACCTGCGCCATGCTGCTGAGGACGCTGGTGATGCACAGGTACGGGGTGGTACCCGCTCCTCCCGCCTTCACCTTCTCACCCAGCCGGGATGCAGCGGCTCTCTTTCTCTCTCCCTCTCCCCAGGAATAACCTGAAGGCGCTCTACCAAGGGGCTGTGTTGGATGTTTTCTACAAAGCCCATATCCTCCGCCCATCCCGACAAGCCGTCGTCTGCTGGATGAGCTTTGCCAGCTTCCAGACGGCTTTTGCCTGCCTGGGTAATGGGTTTTGGGGCGTGGATGGGTGGTGGACCCCCACCTTGCACAGCCAACCCTGGGTTTAAGCATCTCTTCCCCCTTTCTTGCCCCATTTTGCAAAGGGAGGGCTGCACGGCTTTTGTTCCTCTTTCCCCAAATGCAATCTGCCCTTCTGCGGGAAGGACCATGCTGAACACCAAATGGTAGGGAAGAGAAAAAAGAGGGGGGGGGGAACAACGATGACTTGTTTTGGCTCAAGCCCAAATATTTTGATTTGAGAAGCTGTCGCAGCATCTCGTGCAAAGGACCGTCTGTCTCCTCTGGTCCCGGTCTTCACATCCCGGGTGCTCCTCGCTGCGCATCTTCCCCAGCAGAGCCTGGGTCTCCCTGGCTGGGAGGGCTGGCCGTCCCACGGGTGGACGGAGGATGTCAAAGGGGTTAAAAATCCTCACCCCACCATGGTTTGGAGATATTTTAAGGTGCCTCTGCCCCATGGGAGGTGACTCCGGGCAGCATCTGAGGTGGTGCATGTCCAACACCCAACCATATCAGCACCCTGATGCTGCATGGGAGAGTCAAGCTGCGGGTCCAAGGGGGTGATGGAAGGACAGGGGGTACCACCAGGTCTGTGGATGACCATCCCTCAGGAAAGGGGACCTATTTTGCAGGCAGATTGCAGAGATCAGCGCGGAGGTAGGAGCTGGGGAGCCTCAGTCCTTGCACCCCTTTGCCAGCAAGGAGCAGCTTTCCTTTGGCCACTCAGTGCTCGGTGCATCCCCGGCAGAGCCGGCTGCATCTCGCTGTGCTGCCGTGAATCTACCTCCTGCTTAAAAATCTTGGTTTTCAAGTCATTAAAGCAAAGCAGCGGAGGTGAAGCACAAGCTCAAGCACAAGGAACCACAGCCGCTGCTGATCTCGGTGTGATTTACGATTAGAAATCGGAGCTCAGGCTGATTTTTATGATGAGGCATCATAGTTGCAGCCCCGAGTGATGGCTCTTCTCGGCAGGGATAATGTGGGGAGTGATAAGAAAGGCTGCACTTGTAATTAAATCCCGCGCGGAGCATTGTGTTTGGAGCGGGGGAGGCAGGTAAGGATCTCGCAGGCTTTTTATGGGATTAAAATGAAAGATACACTCAGCAACGAGCACGGGTTTGGGGAATAAGAGCAAGAACAAGAACCGCTTCACCATCCTCCCCCTCCATGGTTTCTCTCCCCATGTCTCCCTCCCAGGTCTCCTCATCCAGCAAGTGATTTTCTTCATCTGCTCGGTGGGGTTTACCTTCCTCTTCGTCATCCCGCTCCAGTCCGGCACCAACACGCACCTCTTCAAGATCATTCAGAACATGTGGTGAGCGCTTGCAGCCCTTGGGGAGGGACGGAAGACCCAAGTGGGTGCCATGGCCATGGTGGGTTTTGGGGTAGTCTGTCAAGGCGAGGTTTTATTTTGGACTCTTTCAACTTTGCTGGAGGTTTCTGCTGCCTGAGATGGTGTCTCATGCTTGGGACCCTTCTGGTGTCCAACCTGCCTCTTCCCTCCCCCCCAGGCCCTTCTGGTTGACCCTGGTTGTTGCTGTCATCGTGCAAAATTTGGCAGCTCGCTACCAATTCCTGGAGCAGCATCCCCTCCGGAAGGAGCTCACCAACAGGTATTGGGGATGTGGGGGGGCCTCTGAGGCAGACCTGTCCCTCCTGAGGTCCAGGACCCTGGGAATGCAGTGGGTGCCCCTAATCACAGAATCACTAAGGTTGCTAAAGACCTGTAAGATCATCAAGTCCAACCATCAACCCAACCCCACCATGCCCATTAAACCATGTCCCACAATGCCACGTCCACATGTTCCTTGAACACCTCCAGTGATGGTGACTCCACCACTTCCCTGGGCAGCTTATTCCAGTGTTTCGCCACTCTCTCAGTAAAGAAATTTTTCCTAATATCCAGCCTGAACCTCCCCTGGCGCAACTTGAGGCCATTTCCTCTTGTCCTGTCGCTGTCCTCTGTGCCGTGAGCTCAAGGGGGAAAGCCTGTGGGTTTGAGGGGTTTAAGTGGCTTCATGCTCCCAGAGAGGTTTCTTTAGATGCTTTAGAGGGTCATGGTCCGTTTACAGCCTTGATTTCAGTGGGGTGAAGCTGGTGAGGTCTATGCCCTGCTCCACCACCCCCATTTGCAAGCCTCGGAGGAAGCCCAGATCCCTCAGGATCGGCTGGACTGGTTCAGGTGCTACCAGTGGATGTGGTCCCTCACTCATGCACGGTGTCACTGCCTAAGCTGTCTCCTTACGCTGAAGACCAGGGTGACAGATGGGTCTAGGTGTCCTGCTCTGTCCAGCCAAGGCACTTCCATCACCTCCACCGCTTGCCCGGCATTGTGGGGAGGCTGCTGTAGGCTCTTCTGGCCTCCACAGGAGCTGGTGTCCTCCATCCCAAACCACCATACTCATGATTTGCCCGGTTTCTAAATCTTCAAGGAGAAATGGAGACCCTATGCGTGCTGGAGACCAAGCTTTGAAGTCCTGATGGGGCACCAGGCTGTCTCCTCTCCAAGAGCCCTGAAGGGTGTTTGCTTCTCTCCATGGGATGGAGACACCTCAAAGAGGGACTGTGTCTGCTGGGGAGGGGGAGAAGGGTGGGAGGCTTATTTTGCCAGGGAAGGGCCGTGCTTCCCGTCCCGTGGTGTTTGTGTTCCTTACTCCTCCTCCACCCACAGGAGAGCTCTCTACATAGTCACCTACCTGCTCTTCCCCATCAACGTCCTGGTGGGTGTCCTGGCCGGCGTGTGGAGGATGGTCATTTCTGGCCTTTATAACGCCGTCCACTTCTGCCAGCTGGACATCAGCCTGCTGAACCGCGGCGTGGAGACCTTCGACCCAGGTAGGACATGGGGGTGGGTGCCTCCATGAGCATGGGGGCCCTTTTCCCACCATCAAGCTCCTGGGGGGGACACAGCTGGGAGCTCCTGCATCACCTGGAGCTGCTGGGACCGAGGGTGGCTTCAGGTCCTCATTATCTGTGTTCTGAAAGGGGCAGGTGGGACAACTGGAGCAAGTGGCTCCTCCCGATGCCCGCTTGGTCCTGCTTTTCCGTCCATCCCCAAGGGTGGGTGATGCCCTTCTGGGCTTCACCAGTGGCCAGACCCCATTCCCACAGGCAGCAGACCCTCATTTCTCCTGTTCTAAAGGCAGCAGGGAGGAGAGCTCAGCCCTTCCTCTGCTTTTCCCGATGGGATTTTGGGAGCGGACCACATCCCCGGGTCTGGAGGCAGAGCTGCTCTGGCAGAGCAGGGATGGAGCCTGGCAAACAACCCTTCCCTTTGCTCCAGGGCAGGAGGGAGGGGGGAACCACGAAGTCTGCTCCCCGCCACGTGTTTACTGTGGGCTGTGTTCCCTCAGGCTACCACACTTACTGCCACTATCTGAAAATTGAGGTCAGCCAGTCCCACCCGGTGATGAAAGCTTTTTGCTTGCTGCTTCTCCAGCCAGCCAGGCCAGAGGAGCCACCGGCGCTCCGGGCCAGCAACGTGGAAGAAGGTGAGACCTTTCCACCACCGACCGGGGGGATGCACGGCTGTGGGGTGGCATCGGGGGCTCCTCTGGGGGTTTGCTGCTCCTCTAGAGATGCTGGTGGTGCCTTGGGGTCAAGGGAGCATTGAGGGTCGTGGTTCTGCTGCTCCCTCCGCTTTTACGCCACTGCCTCCCTTTGGCTTGTGACCATCTCCATCCTGGGAGCTGCCCCCGTCCCTCTGCCCGTGCAAGGGCAGGACAGGGCTCCTCTGTTGTCACCCCAGGGTGTAGATGGCACCTGGGCAGCCCCAGTGAGGGGGAGCTGGGGCTGAGACAGTTCCCCCCTCCCATCTCCTTTCAGGCATCCAGCTGGTGCAGCCCAAGAAGGCGCCGCTGAGAAGAGCCAGGTTCAAGCAGAGCCGAGCCCGGTGGTGGTTGGCCTACACGCTCCTCAACAACCCCTCGCTGACAGCTTGCCGGAAAACCGCCCTCTCCGACCCCACAGCCAACGGCACCCAGCTCAGCTCCCCCAAGCCCTGACCTCCAGAGAAGCCCCCCACCTCTCCGCCTCCCACGCACGTTCCCGTCCCATCCCAGCCCCGTCTCCCGTTGACTCTCCTCCTGCACCAGCAGGAGTTCTGGGCACCTCTTGCCCCTCTCCAGCCTCTGGTCCCTCTCCAGCGGTGATGGGGGCTGGTTTTAAGCTCTAGGTCCATGCTGAAGCACTGCTAAGGTCCAGAGGTAAAGACAAATGGTCACCTCCAAGCCTGACCTGGATGGAGAGGGGTTGGTGAGCCAAGCTAAACCCTTCAGGCATCTCGGAAACATCTTCTTATGAGTCACTCCTGCAATGAGCCCACCAGTTCTCAACAGCTGCCTTTCTGATAAAAGGCAAGCACAAGTGCCCAGCACCAGGGCAGTAAGGAAAGACGGAGAAGCGTTGTGTGTGTGGAGGGATCCTCAACCAGACTGAGCACAAGGAGCTACCCCCATCTCAGCATGGTGTCCCTGTGGAGAAGGTCCCTACTGCCAACCCCATCCCCAGCTTCTGCCTTTCAGGTCTGATCCTGGCTCCCTTCGGGAGCTGTACCTAACCCTGGGACTTTTTTCCCCCCAATTTTGTGAAGGCTAAAATCCCCATCTGCTCCTGCTCTGGGCTGTGAGGTTGCAGAACCATTTGTTTTCTGCTCCCCATAACTCTCATCCCCTCCGGTCCCTCTTGTTGCCACCCCATGTTGTTTAAAGCCAGCGGTTCCCCAGGTCCGGTGACTCCCCCGAGTGAGCTGAGCTTGAATCCGTAGAAAGTGGTTTTATACCTCGCTTGGACACGCCGAGTTGGGGAAGGTTAATAAATCACATACCTCATTCCTATGCTCGGGGCATGCTTGGTCCCTTGGCAGTTCCCAAATAAGCCAGACCTGGCAGGAGGGACACGAGGACTGTCGTAGTCATGTCTCTGGGTGATGGCTGGGACTGACCTTCCTCAGCAGAGGCTTTGTGGTAGATCTGCTTGACCTGGGGAGGATGGGACCCAATCTGTGATCCCCCTCCCCACTTCAGGGACATTTTAACGCAAAGCTGCTCAGTTTGCTTTCCCATCAAAATGTTTGGCCCTTAAACCACAGCTCCCATGAAGGAGGGGAACCGAAACGGGACATTTTGGGGCTAAAGCACCAAAGGTAGGTGTCCAAGGTGTTCCTGGCTCACCTCTTTCCATGACGCATCCCTTGAAAACCCTGCCTTCGGTGGCTGGAAGGATACGCGGCGTCAGCCCCCTGTTGCAGGCAGGGCTCTTGGGACGTTGTACTGGTGGCTCCTTACTCTTCCATCTCAACACCGTCTCAACACCGTCTCAAACTAAAGCCAGGCGCCTTTGAGACTTTGCAGCCCGCCCTGCACGGAGCAGGACTGCTGTGCCATCCCCTCTGCTCGAGGGGGTTTGAGCCCCTCGCCCCAGGGATCTCCCTGGAGGTGAGCAGACCTCCTCTTGGCAGGCTTTCCAGGACCCCATGCCCTTTTGCTGGGGTGCTTGCGGCACCTTTGATGCGGTTTAGGGGCGAGCGAGGTTGAGCCCCGTGCTTTGGGGTTTGCCTGGAGTGTTCTGGCATCTCCCCACAATATTAAAGCTCCCTGAGTGGGAGCCAGCCCCTTCCCAGGAGCCCGACCCGCTCCCTTTCCACCCCAGCAAAGAGCGGGAGGTCCCTGCCTTCGTCTGCTGCCGGCGGGTGCTGCCCCAGCAGCCACCCGCTGCGCTCGGATGCTCAAAACCCTGTCGCATCCGCTGCCCACTGATCAAATACGATTAAACCAGCACCGTTTTAATCGTATTTGATTACTGTCTGGCACATAGTACAATGTCCCCAAACTGGGTGACAGCGGTGGCACCGGAGGGAGAGCTGGGTGGTTTTCTTTTTAAGACAGCAGGAGCCCAAGGTGCAATTCCCGCTGTTTTCCCAGCTCTGGGCTTTGCGTGTGTGGGTTTGCGTGTCTGAGCACAGGAGAGTACGCGGTGCTGGTGGGTGCTGGGTGTCCTGCGCGGATCCAGTGAAGGGATGCCCTAAGGCAAAGGCTGCGCCTTTCCCTTGCAGCCCATCCCAAAGGCATCTCTGGGGCTTTGAAGACAGCCTTGGTAATCCCTGAAATCTTTCGCAGCTCTGGGCTATGGGTGGAGCTGGATTTCGGCATCTGTTTACACAGCCCTGCCCGAGGCTTCCTGGAGATGTTTTGGCTGGGGCCGAGGTGAGAGATGACAGCCCTGGGAGGAAGACAGGAGGTGGCTTCATCGATTTGCTTGTTTTCTTTCCCTTCTTTTGACACAAGAGGGGTGCCCTGGGGCTGAACTGAGCTCCTCTTCCTTCTCACCTCCTCCCTAAACCCCCCCCCCCCCCCCCCCGCACACCCGCAGTCACAGAATCCTGAAGAAGACCTTTAAGATCATCAAGTCCAACCATCAACCCAACACCACCATCAACCAACCTTGAGCTGATGGGGAGGAGGTTCAGGGAGCTGATCTGGCTGAAAACCACCCTTAACAAAAAAAATGCCTATGGGGGGGGGGAGTGGAAATTCAGATCTGGTTCATGCTATGGCTTTGCAAACGTGAGAGACAGAGAAGAGCTGATGGGGGGGTTGCGGCACCCCAGACTTACACCGGCTGGCAGCCGTGGTGGCTCAAGATGGTGACGCCAAGTGCTGTATCACCTCCAGCATCCAACCCAGGAGCCGAGTGGCAGAGTGCCCTGTTTGTTACGAATGGAGAGACCTTTCAGGCACGGCTAAGGGCTGCTGGGAGCCTAAATCTTATTTGTTATCCTCATCCCAGGCTCCAAACCCTGTTCCCAACTGAGGTTGCAGGAATAAGCTCCTGTACCCCTCTATTCCCAGGCAGGCAGGGAGGGGAGGACCCCGGCTGGGATAAAATTGATGATAAAAGTTGTACCCTACGAAATGAAACCAAAACTCTCATTGGGACCGCGATGTTGTTCATCCTTTCTGCTTCTAATGGGAAAAATATGGGCCTGCTTGTTAGCATCAAAGGCCATTCATGCGAGGAGCTGCTGGCTGTTTCTGCCTCGGGATCCCTGCGGAGACCTCGGCGCCGTACCCGGAGGGCGCTGGCATGTGGCAGCTCCTCGGCTGCCCCTTTTCTTACCCTGTGAGCTGGCTGGACACCGGATCGTGGGCCCAAAGAGCTTGCCTGGAGGCCCGAGACTCTGGCCCAGCTGCTTTTCAGTTGGTTTTGGTGTCGCAGCCTTCCCTTGCCTGCTGCAGGCAGCGATGGGGGCATTTTTGGGTACCCTAGAAATACATCCTCCCTCCGGGGTCGTTGCAGGGGGATGCTACAGCACTGCAAGGGCTTTGGGGGAGCTGGGGGGGGGAAAGGGGGTTGGTGATGAGCTGTGGTACCCTAGATGATGGGGGATCTGGGGGTGCACAAGAGGCAGCACGCACCGGCTTGTTTTAAAAAAAAAAGGTATTTATTTATTGCTGTTCATACAGCTTTGGTTATAAGGCGAGGGTGGCTGCAGGGGTCCGTCCAGCTCCCGCAGGTAAGCACTGGCAGAAGGCACGCGAGCCGGACCACCCATGCCTTGAGGTGAGGGAGATGGAGATGCTCAGCCCCCCGCCATGAGACGAGGGGTCCCCCAGCACCCTGGCGCAGCCGGGTATGGTATATATGTCCCGCGTGGGAACGCTAAAGCACTTAAGGAGTGTGTTTATGGCTTATAGGTCAGCTCAGCTTCTCTCTGTTCTCTGTGTTTTCCCAATCTTTCTTCCTCCCATTCCATCATACAGCCCCCGCTTGGTTTCCCATCAGAGAGGAGTGCTGGGAAGTTATTTTGGTCTCTTTGGGCTCAATCCCTCCCCGCCAGGGTCGGAGCCAGAGCAGGGCAGCTTGGTGGGTCCAGCCCAGCCAAGCATTTTGGACCACAAGCTTCAGCGGTGAAAGGGAAGGAGGGGAAAAAAAAAAATCAGCTGCATTACATCTGGGAGAGGTACTGAGGGTGGCAGGGCCTGATCCTGCAACATGCAAGGAGGGTGCAGGCAGCCTGGGTGCTCCCAGCACCCAGCCAGCGGGAGCCCTTTGTGCTCCTGCAGGGTTGAAGCCTGTGGAAAAGCTTCTTCTGCTCCACAAAAATGGCCTGATCCAAGCCCGTGGCCCCTTCCAACGTGTCCTACCGTACTCATCCTGCTTACAAAGCACCACCGTATCTCTGTCCCCCAGAGCCACCTGCCCCGGGACCGTGTGCCCAGGCTATTCCCCTGCTCTCAGACTGGTCCTTCTGCTCCCGGTGCTTCACATGAGGTTGGTGGTAGGAAGGATGCGCCTGGCCAAGGGCCCTGGCGCTCGTCACGGCAGGGATGTCATCTTTGGTGCCGCTGGACCCGTGGGATCCTCTTTGCGAGAGATCCCCTCCCTGGTCACAGCTCGCTGCTGCGGGTGGAAGTGGGCTTATGGTGGTGGGGTCCGGGGATGGGTGATGGTCACCCTGTTGAGGGTGGACTTTAATCCTGCGGCCGCACTTTGGTCTCAGGAGGGAGAGAAGTCAGGAGGCGGCAGATTTGGATGCCTGGAAAGCGGCAGCGCAGTGAGGATCTGCTCTACATCACCCGAGCTTATTTGAAGCTCTCAACTAATGGAGCCCAGCCCTGACCCCCATCTAAGGAGCGGTTGAACTACCAGCCCTGGGCCTGAGTCTCAGCCCCTTTTGACTCCTGACCATCCACAGTTCCCAGAAGCTCAGCAAAGGCATGGCACTACGTGAAGATAAATGCTACAGAAAGAGGGGGAACCCCCAAGGCACCATTTCCTCCTCCCTTTAACGGCAGAGCGCGATGCCCAAAGCCAGCAGGAGGGTCCCCAGATGGACCTGGGCCACCGCTCCTCCAGCCCTGCTCTTTGACTCCCTTGGCATGTGATAAACGATCACCAGCTTTTCTCCGGCACCAGAGGGATCCATTTCGTCCCCCTTGTAGCAGGTCTGACCCCCGAGGTGGCTGGCTTGGGGGTCATCTCGGAGCAGGTCTTCAGCTGGATTCTCCGATCCAGCCAAGGCCACGTTGACTGAGACATCCCGCATGCCCACGTCGTTGACAGCGAGGCAGGTGTAGATGCCTTCATCCTCCTTGCTGAAGTTGGGGATGGCCATGGTGCCGTTCTTGAAGACCAAGAAGCGCTCTTGGCTCTGTTTGACGTTTCCATCCCGCGCCACGTTGGGCCCATTGATCTCGACGCGGCGGCTAGAGGTCTGGATCTTCCACCTGATCTCCGGCGGAGGGCTGCCCGCCACGCTGCAGTGCAGCGTCAGGGTGAGGCCGTCGTACATGACGGTGTTGTCCAGGTTGGAGAGGTAGGTGAGCTGCACGGAGGGGGCAATGCAGTGGTGGTCGGGGATGTCCGTCACCGCCCTGCCCTTCAGCCTGCCGGGAGCCACACACAGGGTAGACCCTCCCTTGGTGATGGAGACAGAGGTGTTCTCAGTCCACTTCTTCAGCCAGAAGACCTTGCAGGAGCAGTTGAAGGGGTTGTTGAAGATCTGCAGCTGGGACAGGGAGGGCAGGTTGTCAAAGGTGCCCTCGGCCAAGGTGGTCAACTCGTTGTCGTTGAGCCAGAGGGAGCGCAGGTCCTTCAAGGAGTGGAAAGCATCCCGGGGCAGCCCGGCCAGGCGGTTGTTGTTCATCTTCAGGATCTGCAGACCGCTGAGGTTACGGAGGTCTCGCCAGGGGAAATCCGCAATCTTGTTGTGGCTCAGGTCCAGGTTCTTCAGGTGCACCAACAAGGCGAAAGCCCCCGGTTCCACCACCCCGATCTGGTTGTAGCCCAACCACAGCGACTGCACTTCGGGCACCTCAGTGAAGGAGCCCTGCCCCAACCAGCTGATCCTGTTGGCCGACAAGGTGAGGATGGTCACGTTGGAGGACAACCCCTCGGGTACCTCCTGCAGATCCTTGTATGCGCACTCGGCCAACAGCCGCCCGTTCTTCTTGGTGGAGCAGGAGCAGGCGCTGGGACAGGCCTGGCAGCATCCCAGGAGCGCAGCCAGCCCCAGGCAGCAGAGCAGGGGCCTCATCCTTCCTCCTGGGAACAGAGATGGGGGGGAATGAGCGGGACGGGTCGAGCCGAGATGGGGATCTGCTTTTTCTTGCCAAGTACTACAAGGGAGCAGCAGAAGAGCAGAGCATCCCTGTGATTATCCCCAGCACTTCAGCTGGAAAAGGCTATTTGAAAGACTCTCTAATCTGAAGACGACATTTCCTTGCCAAGAGCAGAGCCTTTGACTAAGTACGCGAGCAGGGACCTTCCCCCTAAACCCTTTCCTTCCCCTCTAGGAAATGCCTCTTTTTGCTCTTTGATGAAATGCCACCCCCCGGGATGATGTTTCCCCAGGTTTTGGGATGAAAAGTGGGAGCTGGGGGGGGTCAGACTTCATTTCTCCAACCACAGCTCTTTCACAACCAGCCTCGGCCCTTCTTTCCCTAAACCATCAAGCTGTTGGGATTTTCAGCACGCTTTCAGACCTCAAACCAATCCCCCATCTCCACATTTTTCCATGTCATGGAAAAAACCAGCTTCTCAACTGCTTTTTTTCTCAGTAAGAGAGTGTGGGGTCCCTGGTTGCTGGAAGCCTTTAGAGAGAAATATTTCTGAGCTAACTCCTTACTCCCCTTCTTCTTGCCTTGCAAAGGGATGTGCACGCTCGATTCCCGGCGTCTGGAAGCTGTGTCCCACCAGGGAAGAGGTTAACTGCGGCTCTGCGAGGAGCTGGCAGCAAGACCCCTTTGTCTCTGCCGTGTAGGCAAGTTTTGCTGCTCCTTCCAGTCCCCAACCCTGTCATTTAGAGCAGGGGGGGGGAGACATTTTCTTGGCAATGGAGAGGCTGAATAAGCTCTGCACAACAACTGGGGGGGGCGGGACAGAAAGGGTCCTGTCCTGCGGGGATAGCCCACCCCAGGGCTGGGGTTCAAGGGCTGGGGAAGGAGCCCCAAGGGCTCTGGGGGTGATGGAGGGGTGAAACCCAGCCGTGGCGGCGGAGGGGGGGGTACTCCTTGGCTGATGCATTTAAAGCCCCCGGCTGGTGTAATTTTGGGGTGTCACCCCTCTGTCCCAGCCCAACCTTGCAGGGCCGGATCCCCACCCCCCCGAATAAGCCGCGGGGGGAGCAGGGCTGGGGGGGTGCACCCCCAGGGCACCACCGGCGAGGGGTGTCCCCCATGAGCGGGGTGGGGGTCCCGCACCCCTTGAACTCCCCACCCCGGCCCCCTCCCATCCCAATCCCCCCCCGGGGGGCGGCTGTTACCTCTCCCCGCCGCCTCTCTCGCTGCCCCGCGGCCGGGCCGGGCCGAGGCAGCCCCGGGGCCGGGTGAGCAGGGCCGGCACAGCGCATACCAGAGCCGTGAATAACCAGCCCTCCCTCCCTCTCCCCCTCCCTCCCTCCCCGGCCCGGCCAGCCCGCTCCCCCCCCGCCCGCCCCGCGCCGGCCCCGGTGCTCCCCGCCGGTCCCCGCTCCCCTCCTACCCCTTCACCGGCAGCTTCACCGGGGACGGAGCCCGATCGCTTTCTCTCCTCCGGAGGAAGGGGGGGAAAACGGGCCGGTTCCCTCGGCCCTCGTCGGGCTTCTCCTCCCCTCCCCGTCCCCCGGGTCCTTTTTGTTTTCCATGGCACCGACCCACTCCCGCTGTCGGCAAACGGGCTGCGGGGGCCCTTCCTCCGCCTCCCCCCGCAGCCCAGCCGTGCCCGACCCCCCCTCTGCCCCCTAAACCTCTGCCCCCCCCCCCCAAACCTCAGCCCCACATCCCGTCCCAGCCCTTGCAGAGGACATCTGGGGGACAGGGCGGAGGGTGAGTGGCTTCTGGGGGACATGGAGGGGGGGCTGCTGGCTGGGGAGTTGCCTCTGAGAGGGGGGGGGAAAGGCTTTGGGGACTGGGGGGAGGCAGGACACCCCGCTGCAGGGCTGCATGGGGTCGGGGCGGGGGGGGAAGAAGGGTGCCCAGAGGCTGGTGAGGGTCACAGGAGCAAAGAGGACGAGTGGTCATCACCCAGATGTCCTCTGCCCTGCGATAAACCCCTCAGAAAAGCCTTTAAAAGTAGATCGTGGGGGCATTCATCCTGCGGCCATCATCCTCCAGCCCGGCAGGACCAGAGGTGGGCACCCAGGACCAGGGTGCTGAGCGCTCCTTGCTCCCAGCCCACCCATACTCATCCACTGGCCAAACTGGGCCGTCTCTGATAGGGAACCCGCCTGCTGCGGGGCTGGCGTTGGAGCGAGGCGAATCCCCGCAGCGTGGGAGCGCCGAGGCGGCGGAGGTGCAAGGACCCCAAGCAAGGCAGACCCTCTTCAGAAAAGGTCCTGAGTAATGTGAAGGTGGAAGAGGGTGGGGAGCTGGACCCCCCCACCCCAGGAGAGCTTCAACTCCGTGCATCCCGGCTGCAGCTTGCTATCTTCACGCTTGTGCCGACGCCGGCGTTGCTGAGGCCGGGCTGTGAACGGGATCGGGGTTAAAAATAGTGCGGTGCAAGGGAGAAGGGGATTATTTGGAATCTAGAGCAGATCGTCGGGCGGGCTCGCAGCACGGCTGCTGCGGGACGTGCAGGCATGCCGGGTGAGCCGGGGATTTTCTCCGTGGGGGCCAGGATCTGCTTTATAAAGCATTTGAGGGGGCTGTCGCTGCCGCTCTTGGGTGCAATGCTCTCGCCGGCAGGGCCAGCGTGGGGGTCGCTTTCTGAACCCCTCCCATGGGTTGATATCGCTGGTGCCCATCACCTCGGAGCAGGGCAGGCTGGTGTGGGGCTGGAGGCAGATGGTCCAGCAACCCCATCCCCATGCCACGAAGCAGATCTTGAACAGCTTCGGAGCCCGTCTGGGTTCGGGGGGGGCTCTGAACCAGTGGAGGACGCAGAGCAGGGGTGGCTGCAGAGGGACAGGCCTAATTCTGCCCACTCGCACCCACGGAGCAGATGAAAGATGCTGCTCTGACCACTTCTACGGGGACCCCGGACTCCATCCGTGACCCCACCGAGGCACAGCCCCTTCAGCGGGTGGGGGCTGTAGTGCTGCTGGTGACCGTACCACCGCTCTTCTCCCCTCATTTTTTGGGATACGAGATAATTTGGGGATGGGGGGGAGGACGAAAGCTTCTTTATTTTGGGCAAAGGGTGCCAGACGCCTTCTCGCGGTTTAGATGACACCAGAAGCGTGTGACAGCCCGGGCTGCGTGGGTGCCAGTATGTCACCATCACGCGTGGGCACGTCCCACTCAACTCCCCCCCTCCGCTATGGGGTTGGTGATGGGCTCTGCAGAAGGGTTAATGCCTTCCGAGTGGCTGAGGCACCTCACCGGGATTCTTTAACCCTTTCCAGGAGGAACCCTTTCCAAACCACACCCCCCCCAGGCCATGGAGGGGGTGGGAGGACGCAGAGCTCCATCCTTGACCCCTTCTCCTGCCTTTGGGTAGCTGGTGCTAATTAGCGGCCTCCTGAAAAGGAGCAAATCTCCGAATAATCCAGCGTGGGTAGGTAGCTCATCACGACGAGATTCCCTGTAGATATGTTAGGCAGGGAAATCTATTACTCTCTAATTAAATGGAGGCAGAAATGATTGTTCTTTTTCTATTCTTTCTACGTTTCTAAGCGTGAAACTCAATTAGAAGTGTAGCCGCAGAAGGGGATTTGTCTACAAGAGGGAGTCTCTGCTTGGCACGGGGTTTTAAAAGCTGGAGCAAACACCTGGGCTCCTGCGGCAGAGCCTCAAATTCCCAGGATTTGGGGGATTTGGGGCGGGCAACCCCCTGCCCACCACCTCTTTGCTTGCCGACATGCTTTGTCTGTCTCCCCCACGCTCCTTGCCGCAGGAGAAAGATGCAGAGGCCAGACTTAAAATAGAAAGCAGTCCTCTGGAGTGCGGAGAAATGAGTGTTAGCTTGGGGGGTGTGGATCTGCTGGGGTGCAGAAGCTGCATTGGGGGAGGCGAGGAGCATCGCTGGGACCTGAGGGGTCACCCGTGGGTGCTGGCGAGTGGGTGACCATCCCTACGTGATGGCGGGACGCTGCCTCTCAAGCAGGGACACTTGGAGGGCACGTGGCTTCATAGCTCCAGATAAGAAAAGCAATCAAAGGCAGCTTTAAATCTTCGCCGTGTAATTGTGGGCTTAAATCATCAGCGGGAGGAGAGGGGAGCACTCCCCTTCGAGGCCGGGGAGGGGGGCGTCAATCCACCGGGAACCTTCTCAGCACCTCCGGTCTCGGGGCTGGGAGCACTTGGGGACCGGGGTGACACTCACTCCTACCCAGGCAGCCCCATCCTGCCCCCGCCACGGCTCTGTGGGCGGCAGGGTGCTGGGCATACGGTCAATATATACGTACGGGGTGGGTATAGGAGGTAAGCGTCGGGTGTATGTGTGCACGGAGAAAGAACACGGGTGTACATGGGCAGTGTGGGTATTTAGCGTGTATTTGTACATATATTGGGCATACATATTGTGTGTGCATAGGTACATGGAGCTTATATAAATTGTATGTGTATATTGTATGTATTCTTACTGCATATGTATGTATTACTGCATATGTATGTATATAGTGTGTGGGTGTTGGTATGTGTGTGTGAAGAGTGTGCGTGTATGCGCTGGGGAAAATATTATTTGTTTTTTTCTATATAGTGAGTTTTTAGAGAGTGTATTTACAGAGTATATCATAGATTTGGTTTACTATCTTTTTATACATGTGCTGTATTTACGTATATTTATATCGCGTGTATAGACTGAGCACATACAAACTGTGTGCGCATATAACAGTTATTTGTGCATATAGTGTGCATGTACATATATAAAATGAGCGTGTAGAGGATAGACGTGTATATATAGTGTGCGTATCTCTATATATAGTATGTGTGTGAATTATGTATCATATGCGTGTACATAAATACAGAAATATAACGTATATACTGTATGCCTGCATGGTGGATGGGTAGAAATACATATATAGATAGTGTGTGTGCGTGGGTGCTTTGCCTGTAGCTGCAGCAATGTGTCTCTTCGCCGTCTCCCACCTCCTCGGGGTCGGGCCGTACCGGGGGCTGTACCGGGGGCCGTACCGGGGGCTGTACCGGGCAGAGCCCGGGGGCACCAGAGAGGGGACGGGGCACAACCTCCCCCTCGCCCGCATCAAGCACAGACCCGGCTCCACTTTCAATCCCTTTTATTGAACTCTTTCACAGACAGAAGCTCGCAGAAAGGCGCCCGCGGCTCTCGCCGGCCCCGGGGCTCCCGGGAAGCGGAGTGCGGGGAGGCGGCGGCGACCCCTCGTCTCCCGGGGCCGGGCCCCCCCCCCCCCGCCCCAGCAACGGGCGCGTCTACGGCACAGACACTTGGCTACAAGGCTACTCTACCCAACACACATCGAGGGGCCCCGCCGGGCCGGGGGGGCGGGATGGGACCGGGGAGGGGGGGGGCGAGCCGCTCCCGCCACCCCGGGGAGCGGGCGGGGGGCGCGGAGCTGTCCAGCCCCGCCGGGTGCTGAACAGGCGCCGCGGGGAGCGCACCGGGGAGCCCCGGTACCCACCGGGCAGAAGCAGGGCTCGCACCCCGGCACCCACCGGGGACGGGGGATGGCACCGGGGAGCCCCGGTACCCACCGGGCAGAAGCGGGGGTCGCAGCCCGGCACCCACCGGGGACGGGGGATGGCACCGGGGAGCCCCGGTACCCACCGGGCAGAAGCGGGGGTCGCACCCCGGCACGCACCGGGGGCGGGGGGGTGGCACCAGGGAGCCCCGGTACCCACCGGGCAGAAGCAGGGCTCGCACCCCGGCACCCACCGGGGACGGGGGATGGCACCGGGGAGCCCCGGTACCCACCGGGCAGAAGCGGGGGTCGCAGCCCGGCACCCACCGGGGACGGGGGATGGCACCGGGGAGCCCCGGTACCCACCGGGCAGAAGCGGGGCTCGCACCCCGGCACCCACCGGGGACGGGGGATGGCACCGGGGAGCCCCGGTACCCACCGGGCAGAAGCAGGGCTCGCACCCCGGCACCCACCGGGGACGGGGGATGGCACCGGGGAGCCCCGGTACCCACCGGGCAGAAGCGGGGCTCGCACCCCGGCACCCACCGGGGACGGGGGATGGCACTGGGGAGCCCCGGTACCCACCGGGCAGAAGCGGGGGTCGCAGCCCGGCACCCACCGGGGACGGGGGATGGCACTGGGGAGCCCCGGTACCCACCGGGCAGAAGCGGGGGTCGCAGCCCGGCAGCCACCGGGGGCGGGGGGGGTCGCACCGGGGAGCCCTAGCACCCACCGGCGAGCCCCGGTACCCACCGGGCAGAAGCAGGGCTCGCAGCCAGGCACCCACCGGGGGCGGGGCGGGCGGTGGCACCGGGGAGCCCCGGCACCCATCGGGGAACCCTGGAACCCACCGGGGATCAGTCAGCACCGCCGGGGAGCAGCAGGGACCGGGGAGCCCCGGCACCCACCGGGGAAAATAGGGATGCACCGGTGCGCTATGGGCACCCACCGGGGAGCGGCGGGGACCGGCCCGAGGCGCGGCGGGGACCCACCGGGGAGCGGAGCGGGGAGGATAACGCCGAGGAGCGGCGGGGACCGCAGCGGGGCTCGGCGGGGACTCACCGGGGAGCGGCGGGGACTCACCGGGGAGCGAGGGAGCGGCGGGAACGGAGCGAGGAGCGGCGGGGACCCGCCGGGGACTGAACCGTTTCCAGAAAAAAGAAAAAGGTTTTGGGCTCTCGGCCTTTCTTCTTTTACCCATTTTTTCTCTTTTTTTCGTTTTTTTCCTTTAAGGGGAAAGAAAATACGGGGCGAGCGGAGGGAGGAGGCGGGTGGGGGACCAGGAATCGTTGTGGTGCCGTCGCCGAGCCGGGAGCGAGGACCGCCGGTACCCGAAAGGGAAACGAAATCGTGGGATAAACGTCCCGCCCGCATCGAGCATCCCCGGGGCGAAGTCCCTTCCCCGGGGACCTGCCGCCTGAGGGAGGAAGAGGAGGAGGAGGAAGGTCAGGCGGGCGTCGCTGAGGATGCTTCGGTCTTTCCTCGGAGGAAAAGCAGCGGCGATGCCCCGGGAGGTGGAGAGGGGGGTCAGGGAGAGGGGGGGACCGGGGCGGGGGACGGAGGGGGTGCGGGGAGGCTCAGCGAGGGCGCTGCCGGTAGTTGCCGTTGATCTCTTGGGAGATGGTGACGGCCTCGGCGCCCAGCGGTAGCTTGTCGCTGTACTCGGAGCGGACCTCGAACTCCTCGCCGTTGGCTTTGGATTGCGACTCCGCCATAGAACTGGCCGCCATGCTCTCCTCTCGCTCCAGCTCCGGAACCCCTTCGGCTTCTCTCCTCCTCCTCCGCCTGCCTCCTTCGTCATCCTCCTCCTCCTCCTCGTCTTCTTCCTCCACGTCCGCTTCCCCCACCTCGCTGGGATTGTAGTTCTTCTCGGACTCCAGGTAGGAGGCGCGGGGGTCGAAGTCGGCGGCCATGTGCTTCTCCATCTGGTCCGGGTTCTGGGCCTTCATGATGAGCTTGTAGGTCTTCCCCTGGTACTTGGAGAGGAGGTGACACCACGTGGCCCCCATCAGGGGTAAGGTGGCCAGCACCAGCAAGAAGATGCTCACGACCACGATGATGATGAGCGAGGGGATCTCTTTTTTGGTGGTGAAGACCACTTGGACCTGACAATCCTCCCCCAGGTAGGTGAGACACACGGAGTAGTTGGTGCCAGGGTTCAAGCCCTGGAACCAGTACGAGTTCACCCCTTCCTCGATCTTGGACCACTGGACCAAGGCGTGGCCCTGGCTGCTCTCCTGGCACAGGTAGAGCATCCTGAGGTGGACCTTCTCAGGCTGCATGTAGGTGGGCGTGAGCTGCACCCGGGCATCACGTTCCGAGACGTCTAAGGCGATCACCCCCAGGTCGAACGTGTGCTGCTTGAAGTCGCCACTCTGGTTGAAGGCGTGGTTGGAAATGTACTTGCTGGTTTGCATGGAGCCACACTTCTTCTCAAAGGGTGGAAGCTGGAAAGGGACTTGCCCATCTCCCGTGGACTCCGTCCCAGCTGCCGAGGATGGTTGGCTCTGCCGGGTAGGACCGAGGGGTTTGTTCCTCTCATCTGGCATGAGAACACTGTTCTTTGCTCCCTTGGCCCCAGGCTTCTTGTCACCTGGCTGTGCTTTACCCCCCAGCGGGTCCCTCCCTGGCTGCAGCGGGTATTTCTGGGTGCCCGCCACAGCCACGTTGACCGAGGTCTGGTTGCTCCCCATTTCGTTAGTGGCCAGGCAGGTGTAGGTGCCTTCTTCCCGCTTGCTCAGGTGGGGAATCACCAACGTGCCGTTCTTGAAGACCAAGAAGCGCTCGGGGTCCTGTTTGGGGAGGTCCTTCCCAGCGCTCTCCTTCGGGTTCCCGTTGAGCTCCAGGGTTTGGCTGGAGGTGCGGATCTTCCAGCTCACTTCGGGCAGCGGGGTGCCCGTCACGGCACAGTGCAGCGTCAGGGTGAAGCCGTCAAAGAGCTCCGTGGTGTCCAGGTTGGGGTAATAGGTGAGCTGCACGGTGGGCGAGGTGCACTGCACGTCCGGGATCTTCCCCACCGGCACTCCTCGGAGCTGCTCCGGGAGGGCACAAGTGATGGAGTCCTTCTCAGGGATGGAGATGAGCGTGCTGTCCATCCACTTCTTCAACCACTGGAGCTTGCAGGAGCACTCGAAGGGGTTGTTGTAGATCTGCAGGTGGGAGAGGGAACTAAGCGAGTCGAAGATACCCTCTGCGAGGGTGGTGAACTTGTTGTTGTTGATGCGTAAGGACCGGAGGTCCTTCAGGGTGTGGAAAGCCCCCTGAGGCACCAGAGCCATGTGGTTATTGTTCATCTTGAGCAGCTGGAGAGCACTGAGGTTGTAGAGGTCCTGCCAGGGGAAGTCCACGATCTGGTTGTGGCTGACGTCGAGGTTTTTCAGCTGCACCAGGATGGCGAAGGTACTGGGTTTCGATGGAGCGGATCTCGTTGTGTGCCAACCAGAGGGAGGTGACCTGGGTCACCTCCACGAAGGAACGCCGCTGCAGCGAGGTGATCTTGTTGGCCGAGAGGCTGAGGGTGGTCACGTTGGAGGGCAACCCGGTGGGCACCACCTGAAGATCCTTGTAGGCGCAGTCGGCGAACTGGTGGGCGTACTTATCCACGCAGGCGCAGGGCTCGGGGCACGCCCGGGCCAGGCCGAGCAGGGCCACCAGCCCCAGGGGCAGCAGCGGGGCCATCTCCCCCTGCCAGGGGACACAGGGGGCTCTCAGGGCTCCCGCCCCCCTCTCCCCGCCCCACTCCCGGCCCCGGTCCCCCGCCCGGAGAGAGGCGGCGGCGGGGCCGCGCCCCATTGTCTGTGCCCGGCTCCCCCCGGCAGCCGCCCCCCTCGCCCCCCGCTCCTTCTCATCCCCTCTTCCCCCTTCCCTTCCTCTCCCCCGTTTTCCTCCTCTTCCCCTCCGGCTCTTCCCAACCTTCTCACTCTCTTTTTCTTCTCTTGATCGCGCTTCCCACCCCCCCCCAAAAAAAAAAAATTAAACGTCGTTTTCTTTCTTCTCTGCTTTAATTTCTCCTTTTTCTATTATTTCTTCGGCTTTTCTTTTTTCTTTCTTTCTCCTTCCAGCCTTTTCTCTCTTCCTCTCCCCCACTTTTCTCCCTCCCTTCCCCGTCTCTCCCTAGTTTTCTCCTTCCCTATTTTCCCCTCTCCCCTGACCCCCTCTTCGCCCCTCTGTCCCCCGTCCCCCCCCCCCCGACTCCCCGCACCGGCGGTGACCCCCCGCACCTTACCCGCTCCTAAGTGCCGTTAAACAACACGCAGCCCTTCTCCTCGCCGTTACCGGTCCTCCGCATCCTCCTCACGATCCCCGTCCCCGTGGCACGGAGGAACCTCCGCCAGCCCAGACACCAGGGTGAGGGACGCGGTGAAGAGGTGGGGGACCCCACCCGTGTGTCCCCCCCCCCCGCCGCCTCCCGCACCTCGCCGGGCTGAGCTGCGAGCCGGAGCGGGGCCGTACGGGCACTGGGCTGCCGAGGCGAGAGCGAAGGGAGGAATTAGCATTTCTGCCAGCCTCCCCCTCCGCACGGCTGCCCCCTCCCTCCTCGCCACCCCTTTCCCATCCCACCACCCACCCACCGCCGCCGCTCGTCAGCCTCCGGCGGGGACGGAGCCGGCTGCTTCCCGGGGCGGGCACCGCAACCCCCCCCCCCCCCCCAAAAAAAAAAAAAAAATCCCCCTAATAATCGCCCTCCCCGTAGAGCAACGAGTCCAACTCACCTGGCAGCAGCCAGGAATTCAGCCCCCCCGTTCCCCGTTTTCCCCCCTTTCCCCCCCGCCCCTCCCCGGGATGCCGTCGGGGCAGATGCGGGACACGGCTACCCCCGTCCCCCCGGGACATGGCGTAGCCCTTTGGGAAGCGCTTGTGGAGGGGGAACGGGGGCTCAGGACCCAGCCCAGCCCTCCCGGTCGCCCTCGCCCTCGGTACTGTCGGTCCCCCCCCCCCGCCCCGCCCGGGCAATGCGGTATTTCTGCGGGCGGTGCGGGGCGTGGGCCGCCCCCAGCGCGTCCCGTCGCGGCTCGTTCCCTCCCGCAGAGCGCTAAGGGAAAGCAAAGAGCTTTTAAGCATTTGAGGGGGGGGGGGGGGGAATGGAGATGCGGGGGGGGGGGTGACGGACACACCGTGGGGGGGGCTGCCGGGAGTTCCCGGGACGGGACTGGTCTCCCTCATCTTCCTCCTGAAGGTTTCAAGCCCTTGGAAAGGCGCGGGAATGGGGAGCCCCCCCTCTCCCCTCCGCAGTTTCGCCTCGACGTGGGGGTCTGTTGTCCCCCCCCCACCCCCCGGCCCTGCCCCTCGCCTCTCCCCCCGCCATGAGAAACCCGAGAAATCATTGATTTTGTGAGCGGGATCGATTCCTGCCTCCCGCCATCCCCCCCCCTTCCCCATCCCTCCCTCTCCGCCCCACCGGGAGCTTTCCCGCGGGAGCTCTGTCGGGGAAGGGGGGGGGGGGGGGGGCTCCGCATGGGCTCGGATGGCTCAGCCCGGTCCTCCCGGTGTCCCCGACCCGGCTCTGTCGCGACAGCCAGCGGCCCCGCCTAGAGCTGCGGCCCGGCCCTGCGGCTGCCCACCCCCCCCGGGGGCTGGGCACGTCCGGGGGGCTCCTGGGTTGGGGGGCCCCGGGGGGTCTGGGGGGGTGTCTCGCCGCCTCTCTCCTTGCTCGCAGGCTGAGTAAAAGCCCGGTCACCTCTCCCTCGCGGGGGGGAGCGCGGCTCCGCATCCCCGCCCCGAGGCCACGGCGATGGGCGTGTTCTTCCCAAGGACGAGGAGCGGGGCGGAGTGGGGGGTGATGGCGGGAGGGGCAGAGAGGGGAAAGCACTTGACAGCAAAATGCCAGCTCTGATTCTTGATGCCGGATCCAGGCACCTCCGCTCTCCCTGTTCAAAGCCCTGGTGCCCGGCCACCACCTCGGCCAAAGCGGTCAGCCTCGGACCGGCCTCAGTTTCCCTTCAGCCCTGCGATCTGAGGGCTGGTGGGTGGCTGACACCCATGGGGTGGGCGAGGCGTTTGGGCGGTGCGCAGCCACCAAAACCGCCTTGTTTCCACGCAAGCGAACCACCACTGTCCGCATGTTGCACCGTGGCCACCTACACTGCGGCTGTCACCACGCTCCCCAGCCCAGATTTGGCCCAACCCAATTGGCACCCCCCAGAAAAGCCCTGGTCATGGTCCAGGGGACTGTCCTGAGCGGATGGACAAGGCCACCTCGCTTTGGGGAGTGACAGGGGTCAAGCGGGAGGGAGGCATTGCTTCAAATCTAGCTCAGACGTCTACAGGGCAGTGCTTCCACATCTCCCTTCCTGCCAGAGCGGAGTTTGAACCGCCCGTGGTGCTCTCAGCATCTTTGGGGCTGAGCTGTGACTCACTCCCTTCCCATCCCCGCCGCTGGCTGGTCGCCCAAGCATGCCCTCACCCTTCCCGTGACGCTCTCCCAAGCACTAGCAATTTGCAGCTCAGGGAATTACGGCATCAGACACTTGGAGTTGTAGTTTACAGGCGTTTGGGTTTTTTTTCCCCCCCATTTTGCTCACTCTCTGAATGCCCGTGGGCTCTCGGCCTCTCCCAAGTCCCACAGCAGAAAGTCCTGTGGTCAACGGGGCAGAACCTTGGGGCTTCAGCATCTCCAAGCAGGCCAGATACATACCCACACTGCTCCTCACCCCTCGCTGCCGCGTGGCAGGTTATTGCACCCCACGCTGCCGTGGGGCTGCGGGACCACGGGGTCAGCCCTTGCTGGTGTTGATCCGTAGCTGGGACTTGGGCTGCAGAGCTCAGGTGGGAGACACAGGGACTGCAAACTTGCTTTGAGGAGCATGGAAGTAGGTTAAACCACCACAAGGACGTGGCCAACACGGAGAAGACGCTTGCTTTCCGGCTTGGCGGCTCTCCACCGCGCTACGCTGAGCTCTTCCCAAGATGCCTTCATTCATCATGCAAGAGGGAGAAACCCAAGTGTCCTAGATACGGTGGCAGCGTTTCAGGAGCATCGGAAGCAGCGTGTTGCACTAGAAATGGGTCAGGGGTTGAGGCACGTGCAACGGGATGGAGAACGCATCCCTCCTCCTGCTCCTGAGGGCCAGACCCTAACCTACACACTCTGGAGGTCACCGCGGCATGAAGCTGCATGGGGTGGGTTACACCATCCGTCCACCTCCCCATTCACGCCTCCCCAGCGGACACGATGCGTGGGGTTCGTGTCACCTCAGTTTCCCATGGGCTGAGTGCAGGGAATAACGGCAGCGCTCGGTGGTGGCTTTTCAATCCCCTCAGATGAGAGCTCCAAGAGAGGACAGTGGAGGATGGAGGTGTGGATGAATGGATGGATGAATGGATGGATGGATGGGTGGGTGAATGGATGGATGGATGGATGGATGGATGGAATAATGGATGGATAGATGCATGGATGGATGGAAAAATGGGTGGATAGATGCATGGATGGATGGGTGGATGGATAGATGGGTGGATAGATGGATGGGTGGGTGAATGGATGGATGGATGGATGGAAAAATGGATGGATAGATGCATGGATGGATGGGTGGATGGATGGAAAAATGGATGGACAGATGCATGGATGGTTGGATGGATGGGTGGAAAAACGGATGGACAGATGCATGGATGGATGGATGGATGAATGGAAAAATGGATGGACAGATGCATGGATGGATGGGTGGATGGATAGATGGGTGGATGGATGGGTGGGTGGGTGGGTGGATGGATGGATGGATGGATGGAAGAGCAGGCTCCGGGGATGCCCACCTCTCCTCACACCACACCTCAGCCCTAGGCACCCTAAGTTTCAGCATGCTCCTAAACATTTGACAAGCAAAAGCTGGGCTGGGCGCCAGGTCCACAGCTGGTGGTGACCATCGCAGCTCTGGGGACACGTCTCCCACTGGTATAAATGAGGGCAGCCTCCCAGCTGGAGGAATCACTGGGATCACCACTGTGGTCAATGAGGGTTTGCTGATTTACACCGTTAATCTCCAGCTGGTGTCTGAGGGAGGAGCCCTCCTCACCACGCTGGTCAGGGGCATTGCCTATTTAAGGAGGAGAAGGCCAAGCCCCCAGTTTGGGCTCTCCTGGCTTCTTGAGCTTCTAGCCCCAAGTTGGCTCCTCCAAATTCAGGTGGGTGCATCAAGCCGCCACCCTGGGAGCATCCCGGCTGCAGGACCTGGCTGGCCGGAGGCGACGTGGCTTCTTCTTCCACCTAGGTAAGGCTTCCCTCAGCTTTGCCTCACTGCTTCTCCAAATATTTAGGAGTCCTGACCGCCCCATCCTTGTTCTTGATGTTCCATGGGTTGCAAACCTGTTTGGACATTAGCAGGCTGATGTTTTTATTAGAAATATAATCCAGATAACCTTTCTCTGGCTCATTGGGGTGAATCCTCCTCTGCCTTGGACTTTCACCCGCCTTGGCCAGCCAACCTGAGCGATCTCGCAGAGCATAATCAAATGTGGAGGAACCGGCCCTTTGGCTCTAATTAGTTTTGCATGATTGCTGGGGGAAGAAATCCATTTTCATAAACAGAAAGGATTTATGCTGCTCCTTGCCCTTTTTTTTTTCCCCTCCTGAGTCCCAAAGCACTTTGCTTGGGGCTAGCGGGGAGTTGTTTTATGAATGGTTTAGATTGAGGGATGCATTATTAATAACAGCCAATCAAGCAAGCAGCATATTCTATATCATTTCAGGAGATTCGCTTAATTCTCTAAAGTTATTTATTGCTCTAAAAAAAAAAAAAAAACAACAAACCAGAGAGGCTCTGATTCTTCCTTATACCTCTGGCTTTGAGGGGGGTGGCTGTGGGTGGAAGGGAAGTGCAAGGGGGGCTGTATCAGCCTGCGAGCCTGTAGAAGCTGCCTGTTGGAAGCTTGGTGGGGTCTTTGGGGAGCCCTCACCCCGCAGGGGTACCCCTTTCCTCCAGGGCTGGGGCTTGTGGTGTGCTGCTCCGCTCACCCCGCTGTGACAAACCCTTTTCTAGCAGGATGAGTGAGCTTTATGGCAGCTCAGGGCAAAGAAATGGCTAATCCGGCTCCCGCAGCCCGTTGACTTTGCTATTGTTTTACAAGACTTTGATGAGGCTGGTGACAGTGGACAGATGGAGTTCGTTCTCCTCCGGCTGTGCCCCTTGTAGAGGCTGCTCCCTGTGCACAACCCCGTATCAGACACCAGAGAATCCCTAGGGTGAGATAGCATCGTCTGAACGTGGTGACAAGCTCCTGCGTGCCAGCATGGGAGCTCCTTTGGGATTGCTCCCTAGAAACCACTGTAGGGTGCTGGATGGCAGCAGGTTTTCCATACCTGGGGAAGGCAGCCCCTTGCCTACCCCTGCCTCGCTGGCCACCACCCAGCTCCAACAGTCCATGGCTGTGTCCGGGCCACCCCTTGTTCCCTGGGATGGGGTCCCAGAAAATGGGGGGGGCATCATGTTTCCTCCCCATTTCCCCCCAGTTTTCCAAGCCTGACAGCTCCCACCGCACCCTCTCAGCACGGAGACCTTCACCACATCCCTTTCCTGCCCATCTTCACCCACCTCCAGCCACCCAGAGGACCTGTTTGCCCCCCACCCCTGTACCCAATACACCAGACCGGACGCCCCGGTGATGGTCGCAGTACCTCCCAGGTCCAGGAGGGCCCACTGTTGGGCTCCAGGGACGCGTGTGAGTGTGCACGAGTGGGTGTGAGTGTGCACGAGTGGGTGTGCGAGCAGCCAGCCCCTGCACCCCCGGCTGCTGTACGAAGAGGACACCTGGTGGCCTGTGTCCCTCACTGCCTTGTCACAAGCAGCCCCGGTTGGGGACACCGCTGGCAACTTCTGCTTGTCACCGAGGGCCGCATCCAGACTGTGGGGTTTTTTTTGGGGACACACACACAAGGAACCTGCTGCGACCAGTGCTCCGAGTATCTCCCCTCCTGCCTGGCTGGGAAAAGGAGGGGTGGAGATGCCCCAATAAATGACGCTGGGCTGCGCTGCGTGATTTATTTTATAAAGAGATTAATTTGATTGAGTGGTTTCTTTCCCCTAGAGCTGACCCAGGGTCCTCAACCTTTTAAGCCCCACGCTGGGAGCAGAGCGGGTCTGCGAGTCCTGTTTGATGCCGCTGCGAGCACCCCTTCATCCCTGGCGTGGTTAGTCTGAGACCTGGCCAGCTCAGCTCACCCCCCGGTTGCGCTCACACCTCTTCCAGCTCCCAGAGGATGAGCTTGCGCCGGGCCAGGATCTTGGCTGCTTTCTTGGTGAGCAGCTTCTCCTGCACCAGGGGCCACAGGAGGATGTAGCTCTGCAGGTTGCAGTGGGTGAGCCTCATCCCCGTGTCGGCGTAGGGAGGGAGCTCCAGGGCTCCCCAAAGATCCTGCAAGGCCTTGGCCTCGGCCAAGGCGCTGCCCTCGTTGAGCTGCTGCTGCAGGTGCTTTCTCAGCAGGTTCTTCAGCTTGTAGGAAGGGGCCTTGGGTAGCTTTTCTTTGATCAAGGACAACATATCCACGTAACCACCCACAATGTGGCAGAAGTCCATTTTCCTGCCCGTAGCATCCAAGGCTTTAAAGAGAGCGGGCAGCTCCGGTGCCCAGAAGTTATAGACGATGAGGATGGGCCTGGGGAGCAAGGAGAGGTACCAGAGGAGGTTCTGCATCCCCACCTCCATGGGGGCACCCTGGGAGAGCAGCGCCAGCACCGACTCAGGTGTCTGAATCAGCGTCTTGAAGGTGTGCCCTCCGTTGGCCGCTGCCACCTCCGTGATGTGCTGGGCTGCGGAGGGGAAAGGATGGGGCTGGAGTAAGCATTTGGGGGTGTCCCTCTCTGCCCCCCGCCCCCCCCCAGCTCCCTGTGCCCAGGAAAGGCAATGCTCACTTCTCCGATCAACCTTCAAGCTGAGGAACACAAAGGTGCTCAGCTCCGACCCGTCATCCGAGGGGCTGGCGGGGCTGGTCCTGCAGTGGGGTGAGATCCCGCTCCCGGACCACATGAGGCTGGAGGGCTTCTTGCTGTCCTTCGGCTTGCTGGAAGCCTGCAAGAGATTGGAGAAGGGGGCCAAGTCCCGTCTCCCTGCTTGGACCTGGCTTGGGAAGGCATGAGGAACACCCTTGGGTGCACCATGGGCAAGGACCTGGTTGTGCGCAATGCCATGAAACCCACAGGGTCTGATCTCCCAGCACTGCCAGGGATGGGTTGGGTGTGTGTTGTGTCTCAGGAGTGGGCTGGCCGTGGGGAGCCCCATTGAAACCCCAAAACAAGGGTCTGGGCTGAGTGAGCAAGAGCAGAGCCCTGAACGCAGCTCGTCCCAAGCAAGGGGTGGGATCCAGGCAGCGGCCAGAGGGACACAACACGCAGGTCTGGGGACTTGCTGTCCCTTTCTGCACATCTCATGTGGACGCAGCTGATGCAGGGACATAAACGTGACTGAAGCAACCTCACCACGTGAGATACCACTAGACTTAAAGATCTGGTCGGTGTCTAGAGGAAAAGGGGACTGAATCGGCACGGGAGAAGGTTTGGTGCCTCTCCAGGCTCAGCAGATCCAGTGCCTAGAGCGGTGCTTCCCGAGGGTGAGCAAAAGCAGCCCCAGCAACCGACCCCTGCCCAGCCTCAGCGGGGATGGACGTCCACCGTGAATATCTCTCTATGGGAAGAGTAGGACAGTGATACGTTCAAGAGGCTCCAACCTTGGTTTGCCTTCCTCTTTCCCCCAGGGCCAATCCTGCACCCTGCAGCGATGGAGCATCCATCTCCCCCCGCACCGACTCTCTACATCTTCACCTCCAGCTCAGGAGTGGTGGAAACGTGGCTGGACCCATGTCCACAGGCACATGATCAAAACCAAGCGCTCCCCAGCTTGGGGGACGTGGGATGCTTAAACGCTGGGTTCAAATTAGGTGTTTGAAGGGTGTATGGCATTGCTCTGTCTGGGAAGGGACAGGAGAAGGATGGTAGCGGTGGTGGCAGTGCCTCGTGTCCCCCTCGCCTGGCTGTGCCTGGCGTGACCCAGCTGGCTTGAAGGGAGTTAGATGAACCAAGCTCGGCGACAAAATGGGATCGCAGATGCTCTTGTTACCCAAACCAGCAACAAGCGAACTGATTTTCTACGCAAAAAAAGGTTTCATTGAAGGGTTAAGCGGAGAAAACGGGCAGGATTTTGGGGGAGGAAAATCACACACACTGGTAGCACCACAGTGGCTGTGGGCGATGGATCCGGGCAGAGCCGGGCACTGGAGATGCTCTTGCGGCTTCAGCTCAGTGTGCAGAGCGGGACAGTCCCCAGGTGACCCCACAAAGGTTCCTCTCCAGCCCCAAAATCTCCTTTTAGATGTCTGAGCCTCTAGGCAGGTCCTCAGCCCTTGCCCTCCGCTCCCTGAAGGCTGCAGCTTCCCTGGGCTGCATCCCACTGTCTCATCCCATTGCTCGGCCTTTTTTCTCTCTCAGCTCCTATTATTTTTCCACCCCTTTTCCAGCCTTTAAACCAATTTTTCCCAGCTCTCAAGGTTGCCCTTTTCTAGCACCCAGCATCAGACCATCGGCGAGATGTTTATACCCCTGGGACCTCTTTTTTTTTTTTTTTCAGCCTGCGCCTTTGCTACACCCTTAAATCCACATCGTTTCCAAAGGACACCTGATTCACACAGGGATTGCTCACAGCAAGCGGTTAACACCCCCAAAAGCCCCAGCCTCGAGATTTTTTTGGTACTAGCAGGGAGTGGGGACAGGGTTTTAACCCCATAACTCTTTTTTTTTTTTTTTTTTCCCCCATTAGAGATGAATCAGGAGAGCAAGGAAAAACAGCAGAGGAAAAAATGAATAAGGAAGCCAGCAGCAAGCTGGGATTTAGTCTGGAAACAGCTTTATTGAGGAGTAAGAAGAGCTTCTGCATTAGTTTATATATAAAAAAAGAAAAAAGAGGGGCTGTTAACCCCTCTTTAAGCCAGCGCTGGAAAACCACCGCCCCGCCCCAATCCCAAATCAGCCGCACGCGCCTCCATTTCCAAAGGGATCCCCGGCTCGTGCTCGCGATGGGGGATCTCAGCAGGGATCCCGCGCCCTTGGTTCGTCTAACCACCTCGGCCAGGGCCGTTCGGTTGCAACGCACCCGTTTGCAGCATCGGTGCCGTGAAATGCCACCGCAGGGAGATGGAAATGTCACTTTGGGGATGCTCAGGTGGTCCCTACCTGCTCTGGTGGCTTCTGGGAGCTTCTCAGCTTGTGTAGGCACAGGAGTGATGAACTCTCCAAGCACGGGTGCTACATTCGACTCACAGACTTGATTTTTTATATGAAAACTGATTATTTTTTCTTTTTAAGCTGAGAACAACCTTCCCGGCGAGGCGGAAAGGAAGAAGCTGTAAGGACCCACTCGGAAGGGTCATCTTAGGGGATCAGCCGGTGTGAGATCCCACCTCAGAGCAAATCAACGTGGGGTTTGCTGCCTCCGAGGGAGGACCCTGCCTGCTCCGGGATACCGGGAGATACCTGCAAAGGCCCAAGAGAACTAGCTTTGGGATGGCCCACATGCCCTGGCCCCTCGGGAGCAACTGAAGGGGAAGCGAAAGCCGCAAGCAAGTCTCTGGCTGATGCTAGGAAGGGAGAAGGCTCGGATCTGAGCACGGCTTGAGGAAAGGGAAAGGCACCCCAGAGATGATGGGGTGCAGCTGCCTCTTCTGCCTGCAGCGTGGCTCAGCAAGGAGGGAGGTCTGGCGTTACACTCACCGCCGTGTCTTCCTCGCTGTCCTCCGAGCTGCAGATGATGATGCTGGTGTCTTCTGCAGAAGGAACAGGAGGGTGCTGAAGCTTCAAGACTGGGATTTTTGGATCACACCGGTTTTCCCATGGGAGGACTGACCTTATCGCCTGATTTTTTTTGCAGCAGAGGGCAAATGCTTCTACCAGGACTATGCACCACCCAGCCCTTGGGTGCTCTCGGATTCACCCTAAGTGGGAGCAGCCTCTGCACTGCTGCTTCACCCCCGTGGACACTGTACCAGCCCCTCCAGAAGATGCATTTCATCCTCCCTCCTGTTTGCAGAGCCGAGCCCGGGACCCCTCGCTGCGGGACGCTGCAGCTGGCTGGAGTGGGGCCGGGTGAGCTCAGGGAAGAAAAAAGAAGTTTTGCTAAAGATCATAGCGGGTTTTGCCCCAGGAAAATCCAGAGCTCCTGGAGCAGGAGGCAGGGGAGTCTCTGCACGCTTGCCCTGCTGCTATGCTCTTCCCTAGGCTTGGGTTTGGCTACCTTGGAGACAGGAGATGGAGCTGGATGGAGCATCCGCATCCGCCCCTGTGCGCTGCTCTCATATTTACCCCCTGGGAACCAGCTCCCACCCTCCGCTTCTCCGACCCAGGGGAGGTTGGCTGAGGCTCTGAGCGCATGGGGGGGGCACAGAGGCTGGGAAAGATGGGGGACCCCCAGAAAGAGGGGGAAGAGATGGGGTACCCACCTGCATCGTCAGCGTGGCTGCTGGCAGCAGGGATGTTGCTGCAGTTCTGGTTCGACACGGAGGTGCTGGGCCCCCTTCCGCCATCCCACTGGTTTGAACTGGGATCACTGGGGTCCGATCTGTTGTCACACTCCAGCTTCGGTAGCTTGGGCGAGATCTGGCTGCCCCTTTCCATGCAGTGCAACCTCCGCTTGGGCCACACGGTGACGGGGAGAGCCTGGAGAGAGGAGAGTACGGGGGGATGTAAGGTGCCGGGGTGGCATCTCCTCATCCCCAAAGGCTCCTGTCCAGCCGTGGCGGATCTTACCGGGCTCGTGTGCATCTCCTCAAGGCTGATGGTGATGGTGGGCATGATGCTCTGGCTCTCAGGCTGGACCGGCTCCTCTTGCTGCAGGGAGAGCACGGAGCAGCGTTAGGGTGAACCTCGAGGCCACCGACCCCTCGGCAGGGCTGGGGGGGAGCAGCAATATCCTCAGCAGAGGGGAAACTGAGGCACAGCCCAGCCCTCTGGCTTGACTCAAGGCTTGTGTTTGGCAGCGTGACGGTCAGGGGAGAGGCTATGGTTTTCCCTGCTGAAAATGAGGGATGAAGCAGCAGGCTTGGAAAAGCGGGATGGGGTAGGAGAGTGCCTGGGTAGATAAAAAAAAAAAAAAAGCCCAGGCAGAAACATCCCTGGGGGTTTGTTGTTGATGAAGAAATGGGAGTGAAGGGCTGGGGAGGGGAAGGCAGACCCTGGGGGAAGGAAGGGGGGATCCGCATTTCGGCTGATGCAGCGTGCCGGGATGAAACACAGCCGTCTCACCAGGTCATTCTCCAGGGCCACTTCCACCACGGGGAGAGCTTGGGAATTGGGACCTGCAACGGAGAAAGCAGGGCTGCAATCCCAAATCGGAGCCTCCGGAGCTCCCATCCAGCCCCGGCAGCAGCTGAGCCGGGAAAAACCTGCCCGGCGGCTGCAGCAAGGAAGGGGCAGCTCTAGACGCCTTCCGTTTCCCAGCTTTTCAGTTCGGGATGGTCCAAGGGGTTTAGGAATCTCTGGGGACCCAGAAATCGGCATCACCAGAGCCTGTCCGATGGGTGGGGGACCAAAAAGGGGCTCTGGACGTGTAAGTGAAGGAGCAAATCTTAGACCCAGTGGAAATGCGCACCCTGCAAGAGTGAATTTGGGCTCGTTTTGCTGCAGGGAGGCGGCTCTGAAGCCTGTGGGACCCAGAGCTGGGTGATGGCTTTCTGAGCTGGCCCAAGTCACCGCCGCCTGTGGGGTGGCTGGGTCCGTCCCCGTGGCAAGTTCTCACCTGGGCGCCCCGTGACGCGCTCCACCAGCGCCTGCAGCCTGGCTCGGCACTCGGCCAAGTCCCCGGGCTGCGCTCGGTCCCCGGCCACCACCGGCTGCAGCCGCTGCAGCTTCTCCAGCGAGTCCTTGATGAAGGGCTGCATGTCCATCACCTCCTGCTCCGTGGCGTAGAGGCTCATCTTCTCCACCAGCCGCTCGCCCGCCTCCATCCGCCGCAGCACTCCCTCCACGCGCTGCAGCTCCCTCGCCAGCTCCCGCCGGCCCTGCTCCTGCCGCTCCTCCACCAGCCCCAGCAGCTCCTCTTCCTCCCGCCGGATCAGCCGCACCAGCTGCTCCACGCGCTGCCGGATCAGCTCCCGCATCTCCCGCTGCGCCCGCTCCAGCCGGGCGGCCTCCTCCTGCAGCGCCGCGTAGGTGGCCTCGAAGCCGCTTCTCTTCTCCTTCAGCTCCTGGCTCATGGTGCCCAGCTCCTCCTGCCTGCGCTGCGCCTCGCTGCGGATGTCGCAGAAGGGGGCATGCTGGCTGTCCAGCAGCGCGCACGAGCAGCAGAGCGGCTTCTGGCACTTCTTGCAGTAGATGCTGGAAGGAAAAGAGAGCATCCTTCAAAGCCGGTACGTGAGCAGAGGGAGAAAAGCGTTTCCACTGTGCTGGGCATGAGTTCCCCTCCCCAAGGGACAGAGGAGGTGTTTAACAAGAAGGGAAACTGAGGCACGGGGCAGGGAAGCGCTTTGCCTCACATCACCAGCTGCAGATGTGGGCATGAAGCTGGGTGTTCAACCCACCTTTGCTCCCCTCCCTCCTCCCGGGGACCTGCCAGCCCCATAGCACACCCTGCTCCTGCCCGGGGTCTCGCTGGGGTTGCAGCGGTCCAAAGGCCGGCGATGAAACCCCCTTAGCTCTGCCCTCCTGGCAGAGCTGGTCCTGGAGCAGCAGCCCCAAAGCCCTTGGTGCAGGATGAGACCCGGGCCCAAGGCACCGCTCTCACCTGGAGACGTGGCTCTTGTCGGCGTGACAGGGGCTGGAGCAAAAGAGGTTGCAGGACTTGCTGGTGTCTTCCAGGAACCGATGGGCTGACTCCGCGCAAAGGTCCTCCACCCTCCTGGCCTCGTGGTTCCTCTTCTTGAAGAACCACTGGTGATCCTCAAAGCACTTGCTGCAGAGGAACTCCTCGCACTCGGAGCACCACACCGCCGCCGCTTCCCCCCGGCACCGGCTGCAGCTCGGGCCACTGCTGTTGCTGATCTTCTTGTAGATGCTGAGCCTGGCCTGCAGGTTGGTGAAGAGGAGGTTGTCCATGTCGGAGATGCCGCTGGCCTGCGGGATGGCCGTCCGGCACACGGGGCACTGCCCGATGGGCTTGTTCTCGCTCAAGCAATCGAGGCACAAGGTGTGGAGGCAGGTGAGGAGCTTGAGGTTGGGCGATTCCTGCCGGCAGCCCTCGCAGAGGACGAACTGGAAGTCATCCTCCACCGCGGGCGGGTGGGATGGAGGGGAGCACGGGGGTGTACCCGGCTGGGGTCCCGTCTCCATGGGGGTGGCGGTGCCGTCTCCGTCTAGGTGGGATGCGGGGGAAAGTGTGTGAGCCGGGGGGACACGGGAGGCTCGGTCCCACCCGTGGGGGACCCAGCTGCAGGGAAGGGATAAGGCAGCCGCAAGATGGGCGAGCGGCTCCTCTCCCGTCCCTCCTGCCGAGTTGGTGGCTGCACCCTGACAAGGCGAAGCATGCTCTCCCCGGGAGATTCTCTGCTGGCTGCAAAGGGTTGTGCTCCCTCCTGTCCTCAGTGTGGGATCCTTGGGGGCTCTCCTCCCCGCTCCCCCACCCCCCAAACCTCTTCCCTCTGGGGGATTTGGGATTTTGAAGCGTGCTTTTCTTTCGCTTTGCTGCCGCCGCCTCTTTCTGCCCTGTGAGCGGGGAGGGAAGGGGGGGCCCTGGCGACGGTCCCCCCGGTTCCTGCAAAACTTCCCGGGCAGCACCGGGATGCCCTGTCCCCAAAGGTGTCCCCCTCACCCCCCCCCGGGCCTCCCCCAGCCCGGCAGCACAGGCAGGACCCCCCCGAATAAAGCAGGACCCCCCCCTTACCACCTTCCCCCCCCATGCAATGCTTTTGCACCCTAAAAAATAACGCCCCCCACCCAAGCAGGCAATCCCCCCTGCTCCCCTTGGGGGGGGCCCTGGGCCACACTTTGCCCCCCCCCCAGTAAAGTGGGGAGCCCCCCCCACCCCCCCTTACCTGCTGGGGGGCCGGGGCCGGGCGGCCGGGGGGTGTCGGGGGTGTCGGGCATGCGAGCGAGGGGGCCGAGCAGAGCTCACCGGGGACTTTCGTTTCTCCGGTCTGCCCTGGGGGAGGAAGAGGAGGAGGAGCCGAAGGGAAGAAGGCGGGGAAGGCAGGGGAGTGCCCCGGGCGGGAGGGGTGCGGAGGGGTGGGAAGGGAGCGAGCCGGAGCCGGGGCGGGGGGGGGAGGAATGCAGGCACCGGGGGGGGGGATGCTGGTACCCGGGTGGGGGGGATGCAGGCACCGGAGGGAGGTGGGCACCGGAGGGGGGGGATGCAGGCACCGGGGGGGGGGGATGCAGGTACCGGGCAGGGGGGTTGCAGGCACTGGGCAGGGGGGATGCAGGTACCGGGCAGGGGGGATGCAGGCACCGGGGGGGGATGCAGGTACCGGGCAGGGGGGATGCTGGCACCGGGGGGGATGCAGGCACCGGGCAGGGGGGATGCAGGCACCGGGGGGGATGCAGGTACCGGGCAGGGGGGATGCAGGCACCGGGGGGGGATGCAGGTACCGGGCAGGGGGGATGCAGGCACCGGGGGGGATGCAGGTACCGGGCAGGGGGGATGCAGGCACCGGGGGGGGGATGCAGGTACCGGGCAGGGGGGATGCAGGCACCGGGCAGGGGGGATGCTGGCACCCGGGGTGGTGTCAGATGGCAAAGCTCTGCTTCAGCTGCTAGATAGGACCCCCCCGCCCCGAGCTGTGCTGGGGTGCTTCTCTGGGTGCCGGCTCAGCTGTGAGGGCTGCTGTGTCCGGGGCAGTCTCTCAGGCCCCCACTTCAGCTGGGGGGGCTTTAAACCCGCCCCACTGCCACCCCCCAGTCTTCCTCTGGGCTGCTCTTTGGTCTCCGCTGCCATTTGCAGGCGGGTGAGATGGGGTGGGGGGGCTTTGGCATGATGAGAAGGCCATGCCGGAGCAGGAATCGCTGGGAAAAATACCTCTCCCAGTTCCCCGTGGGGCTGGGGTACCCTCTGGAGCCCCCCAAGGTGTGGGTGCGATGGAGAACCCTGTCCTTCCCATGGCTGGAGGAGCATTTCCCGGGTAGGGCCTCTCCGGAAAAACTCACCGAGGCGTGAGCCGTGAGCCGCTTCGTGAGCCGCTTCGTCCCTGTGCCGTCAGCAGCCACATGACGGGCGGATCAGGAAGCGCCAGCGGCTCCCTCCTTCCCGCCGCAGCACCCACGCCACGGCCTTCGGTCCCCGCGGCCACCCGGCTGGTGGCCGGGGACACCCCGGGGTCATCTCCCAGCTCCAAGGGGGTGCGACGTGGAAGGCGGCTGCGGGGCCACGGCTTTTGGCTCCCGGCTCGGCTCTTGCCCAGAGGGTCGCTGGGAGGATGGGAAGCCCCCAGCTTGGGGGCAAATCCTGAAGGATTTGATTTCTTCTAGCAAGCAGCCTCCGTGATAAGAGCAGCTCTTCTCCGGAGTCTCTCCGGTCGCATGTCAGGGCAGGGAGGTTTGCAGGCAGCCGAGCAGGGACTTCGGATCGGGTCGGGGGCAGGCAGAAGCTGTGCTGGCCACAGGGCTTAGAGGGATCCGGGCACCGGGAGCGGGGTCCTGTGCAAGGCACCAGCACCATGTTCAGCCGGTCGGGATACCAGGCCCTTCCCTTGGGAGACTTTGACCGCTTCCAACAGTCCAGCATTGGGCTCTACGGTACCCAGAAGGGCTTCTTCTCCTTCGGATCCAAGCAAGAGCCTCTGGGGCCGGCCGGGAATACCGCAGGTGAGTCCCGACCGTAGAGAAGAGTCGCTGCCTTTCTCCCTATTGCTGCTTTTGCTGTAGGGTGTCGCGCTGGCTGGGTGCCCCCCCCGCTGCCAGCTTCCCTGGGGTGCAGGGTGCTTGGGGAGGGAGGCTCGGGTGGGGGTTCACAGGGAGGGAAGGGGGTTCTGGAGCAGGTACATCCCCCTTTCACCCCCCTGCAGATTCCTCCCAGGGTTGGCTGTCCTGGATCTGCCATGGGATTATCACCTCCTTGGTCTTCTTGCTGATGGTTGTCACCTTCCCCATCTCAGGATGGTTTGCCTTGAAGGTAAGGGAGTAGAGCCGGCAAGGAGTGGGATGACAACCCATCCTTCATGGGGGGGACCATTCCCGGCTGCCCCTGATCCCGTTGCTCCTGGCACCGCAGGACCCAGGGTTTTGCTTCTGCCCCGGTCTAAACTTTCCCATTCCAGATTGTGCCCACCTACGAGCGAGTGATCATCTTCCGCCTGGGCCGCATCCGGGCGCCGCAGGGACCCGGCGTGGTCCTGCTGCTGCCCTTCATCGATCACTGGCAGAGAGTGGATCTGAGGACAAGAGCCTTCAACGTGCCCCCCTGCAAGGTGAGCTGCCTTGCAGGATGGAGAGACATCTCCAAAATACCCAGAGCAGGCAAATTTTGGGATGGTCTGACCCTTGGTGCCATGCATGGACGCAACTTTCAGTTCCTTCGTCCTCACGGCGAGGACAGGGGGGTTGTAGCTGGTGCCGTGAACCCAGAGTCCTCACTTGCCTGCGGCTGAAAAGCTCCTCTTGACTTTGCACACCTTGTTCAATGCACGTTCCCGGCTGGAGACATCTCAAAAACATCAATCCCTATCCTTCCCAGATGTCTCTCAACAGCAGCCCCGTGCTGGAAACTGTCCTCACCATTCAGACTAGGCCAAAATTCATCATTTGGGTTGGTTTTGTTTCTAACAACCCTCTTAATAAAGAGATCCAGAGCTGGTTGCCAGCTGGGAAAGAAGTGAATGCCTTTGCTCCCAGGCTCTACGCACAAGGGTTGGGCCATGGGGTGGAGAGGGGGAGAGATCCTGACTCGCCTCTGCCTCAGCTGACCTCCAAGGACGGGGCGGTCATCTCTGTGGGTGCTGACATCCAATTCCGGGTGTGGGACCCCGTGTTGTCCGTCATGATGGTGAAGGACCTCATCGCCGCCACCCGGATGACGGCGCAGAACGCCATGACCAAGACCTTGGTGAAGAAGAGCCTCCGTGAGATCCAGGTGGAGAAGCTGAGGATCGGGGAGCAGCTGCTGGTGAGGACTGCCCCAGCCCTGCACAGAGCCCCCCCAGGTCCCCCAAACCCTTAGGTTCTTGGTGTAGAAGTAACAGTAAGGGGGAGCTGTAGCTGCTGGAGGTCCATCTCACCATGGACTTGGCCAAGGAGGGGAGCTGGGAAGACGTGGTGATTAGTGGAGAGCAGATACCTTCAGCCTGTGGATCTCTGGAGCTCTGTGGCTTATCTCTAAGGGCTTTGGCCACACAGAGAAGCCCACGTGTTGTTGGCGGGCTTAAATTCAACCTCCATATCTCCACCAGGAAAATGTCTGGAGGGGGCTGCAAACTGGAAAGGGCTTTTGGGGAGAGAAGCAGGGCAGGACGGTGGCAGAGGGGCAATGAGTAGTGCCCGCAGCCGGGCTGGGCCGGGCTGGGCCGGGCCAAGAGCTTGTGGATCTGAATGTGGATATGAAAGGACGCTGACAGGGGATATACTGGTATCTCTGGGGTGTCCGGGGTGGTTTGGAGGCCAGAGATGCTGCCTGGTGGAGCACCATGCCAGGACATGGTGCCCAGGGGAGAGTGAGGAAATGGGCCAGCCTGGGAGGGAGACACGGAAAGGGGAACAAGACAGAGCTGTCCTCCCTGTCCCGATCTCCTCCAAGCCGGGAGAGCAACTGGGGGAGGAGGGTGGAACATGAGCGTGGGCAGCTTGGAGGAGGTGGACTATTGAGTCTGGTCCGACACCCTACATCTAAAGCTGGTGGATAGCAGAAGTATAAGCTATGGGATGCCCATGGTTGGGGGTGCTATGATGGTCTCCATGGCCATCCCAGCTCTGCCCTGGGCTGCCAACACCTCTCCCTTTCTTCCCGGCTCTGCAGCTGGAGATTAACGACATGACCAAGTCCTGGGGCCTGGAGGTGGACCGGGTGGAGCTGAGCATGGAGTCTGTGCTGCAGCCACCCCGGGAGAACCTGGTGGGCCCTTTGGCCACCGTGCCACCTGTCCCTGGGCTGGAGGGGCTGGATGGCACCATTCAGCAGCTGGCTGCCCATTTCTTCAGCAACACCCTGGCTCTGGCAGGCAGTGGGACCAGCGCTCCGGAGGCAGGTAATCAACCCAGGGCCACCGCTTCTCTGCTGGGAGATGTCCCTCCTGCCCGATGACCTTTGTGTCCATCGGCTGTTTGACAGAGGAGTCAAAGTCTGGGAGATATCACGCTCTTACGAGCACAGCACAAATAGGCTGGTGGGGGAAAGGAGACAGGGACGCTTCGGGCATAGCTCCATACAGCACGTGGCACAACACAACCTTGCTAACAAGACATTGGAGATGGGACAGGGGAGGGCGGGAGCAGATCTGCGGGAGCCTGGGCTCAAGACCAACTCAGACCTCAGCATTTCCATCAGGTGAACATAGCAAAGGGCCTGAGCTTGCCAAGAGAGTCACATCTGAGGGCAACGTGGATTTTTTTTTTTTCCCCCAGAAACATTGCACCAATTTGTGCCCCGCTATTTCTTTCAGGGATAATTTTCCACCTCCTGGTAGCAGGGCAAGAGCAACCCATGGCAGACAGAGGAACAGGCATTAGGAACTGGCAAAACCATGTTGTCCTCTTCTTGCTTAGATGGAAACTTGCTGGATAAGTGGGTTTCCCTGCTCCGGAGACCTTTGCTGGTGGACCCATGCAGACCAGCAAAGTTCACCACTCAAAGGTCTCCCTCTCAACGCACTTCTGTCCCTTTGTCCCCAGCAGACAGCATGGAGACGGTGAACGAGGTGGAACCTCCCACCGCACCCCTCCTCCCTGCTGCCGGCAGCGCCCGGAGAAAGCCCAGCGCAGACGAACTGCTCTCGGCAGTGGAGCCTGTCCTCTCCGAGGCCCTGGTTGGGCAGGTGGGAGCTTCCTACCAGGTCAACATTGCCCTGCCCAGCGGCGCCCGGAGCACCTACTTCATAGACCTCTCCTCAGGTCACCGTTCTTCGGGGTTGTTGTGTTGGAGGCGGGAGGGTGTTTCACGCCCCATGCTCCCTTTGCATGCTGTGAACCCCACCGAGCTTGGTAGGGGGTCCCAAACCAACCCCGTTTGGTAGCTCCGTGAAAGGCACCCCAGGGTCCATCAGCTGAGCACTGCAGTTTGGTGACCGTGGCCTTGAGTCCATGCTCCCTGGAAGTCCGCAGCATAATTTGTTTTGGGTTAAACCCATGAATTTTCCTTCAGCAAGAGAGCGTTGATAGAAAATTGGCAGCCTCGTGGAATGGCTCAGAGACTTCAGGGTTTGTTGGCTCTTCTGTGCCACCAGCCTAAGGGGGTAGTGATGGAGGGACATGCACGGGCAGCACCTTAGGCAACAGATATGCTGGAAGATGTCCTCCCAGCACCTTAATCCATTCCCCCATGGGTGCTGACGGTTATCCTGGTGGCCACATGTGCTGGTTTTGGCTGGGATAGAGTTAATTTTCTTCACAGTAGCTGGTACGGGGCTGTGTTTGGGATTTGTGCTGGAAACCATTGATAACACAGGAATGTTTTAGTTGCTGCTGAGCAGCGCTTACACAGAGTCAAGGCCTTCTCTGCTTCTCACCCCACCCCACCAGCGAGTAGGCTGGGGGTGCACAAGAAGTTGGGAGGGGACGAAGCTGACCAAAGGGACATTCCAGACCATATGACGTCATGCTCAGCAATAAAAAGCTGGAGGAAGAAGGAGGAAGGGGGGATGTTTGGACTGCTGGCCCCATACTAGCTGCTATGGAGAAAATTAACTCTATCCCAGCCAAAACCAGTGCACCATGGCAAAAGCAGGACAGGGCTTTGGAGGTGGACCACCATAACAGGACATTGGTGGAGCAACACAAGAGAAATCTATCTCCATCAGGAGTAAGGACTCCTGCCTCCAAAATCCCCCTGCTAGGCACTTGTCTGCCATCTGGCCCAACTCAATCCTTACGGAACGGTGTGGGGAAATGCCACCAGGCAAGGCTGGATCCTGAAATCTGCTGTTTCTCCCTCTCCCACCCATCGTGTCCTACAGGCAGCGGGCGGACTGGCCACGGCGTGCCCGAGGGCAGCCCCGACGTCATTCTGGAGGTGGCGGAGAAAGACCTGCAGGACCTCTTCTTGGGCGACCTGCGCCCCTTGAGTGCCTACATGAGCGGGAGGCTGCAGGTGAAAGGCGACCTGCACCTTGCCCTGAAGCTGGAGGAGCTCGTCAAGGCGATGAAGCAACGTAGATAGAGCATGCATGTGGGTGCGCGTCTGTGTGCATGTGTCTTTGTAGGTGTGCGAAAGCGGGGTCATATAGGGGTGCTGTGTGGTGGGGGCCTTGCCCTGCTGTCCTCCCCGCGGAGGCTGCAGGAGTTGGGTGAAGATCAGAGCAGGGAAACTGAGGCTGAGCTCCATTGCCTGCCCTTGTCCTTGGATTTACCTCCCCTGCCCATCCTTTGCCTACAACGTTACGGGATGGGAACCACTTGGCACCCCAGCATGTGCCAGTTTGCTTCCAGGTCCCTTGGCCAATATGCCACCAAGGCACAGACGGATGTCCTGCTGCTCCCACAACGGGCTGCGTGGCCAGGCATCTCCGACTGGAAGGGGCATGTGCTGAGCAGATTGGAGGAAGAGCCTGGGGACATTGTGGCCAAGGACAGTGGTCACGGAGTGGGGTGGGCAGCCGAAGCGGGGCACAGGGGCTGGCTGGACCAGGCTGGGATGCCACCAGTGGGCTGGGGTTGGGGTCCAGCGTGGTACCGCTGCCGGGATGCTGGCATTTCTGGGGAAGGAGCAGAGGTGGTGATTTGGAGAACGACTTTCCTTGAGGTACCTGAGCCTTCCCGACACAGCGGTTTGTAATAAGTCATTGCGCTAATTGTGCTTCAGAGTGCTTTTGCATGCGTGCTGTGAGGTCTGTCCGTGGGGGGCGTGTGGACTGTATATAGGCGTATATAGATATCTATTTATTTTGTAAGCTTCCTTTCTATCAACTCTCCATGGACAATAAACCTGGTCTGCAGCCTTGTGCTTGGGCAGCGATGGGCTGATGACTTCTGCGGGCAGACGGGGCTGCACCCCTCGGTGCCTCAGTTTCCCCAAGGGACCCCAGGGTGCTGCGTAAAGAGGCCAGGTGCTGGCCAGGCCATGGGAGCTGCTGTCAGTTAAGGAGGCTGCGTTGTGTGACTCCATCTCACCATATGGTCGTGATGAACACGTGAAGTCCTGCCACGGCGAGGAAGAGTTGTCAGGATGCGGCCACGGCCTCTCCGGGAATGCTCGGCTCCCCTACAGCACCCAGCACCCCATGGGTTAAAATCTCTTGGAGTTCTAGGCAGCTCTACCAGCCCCTCCCCGGGATGTTTTGCTGGACCAGTGGGATAAGCCTGACTGGTCTTGCTGGCCATGAAAGGCGCTGCTTGCCAGGGTGGGGGGCAAGGAGAATTGAAATGTTTCCAGAATTGAAATGTTTCCAATATTGAAATGTTTCCAGAATTGAAATGTTTTGAATTTAAATGTTTCACGGCTGCATTCAGGCCAAACCACCTTCTAAACGTCTTCTTCAAGGCCTGGGACTGGGCGGCACCAGCCTGGGCCAAGCTTTGGAGATCCTACAGGCATCGAAAGCCCCGAGGGGAGGTGACAGTAGTGCCCCACCATGCCCTCTCCCTTTGGGGTTGCCAAAGCTGGGTGAACCCCAAGTGCTCCTGGTGGTCCCCCATTTCGTGGTGGTCCCCCATTTCGTGGTGGTCCCCAATTTCATGGCGGTCCCTCATTTTTTGGTGGTCCCCCATTTCGTGGTGGTCCCCAATTTCATGGTGGTCCCTCATTTCATGGTGGTCCCCTGTTTCGTGGTGGTCCCCAATTTCATGGTGGTCCCCCATTTTTTGGTGGTCCCCTGTTTCGTGGTGGTCCCCAATTTCATGGTGGTCCCTCATTTTTTGGTGGTCCCCACGGTGCAGACAGCTGGGGGGTACTGATGTCCTGCTGGAAGGACAAAGGAGAGCCAGGACACAGCCAGCCCCCCAGGACAAAAAGGGATGTGGAAATGCCCTCCAAGGCCGGGGGGGGACAGTCCCTGACCCCCTTCACAGCCGCAGGGTGCAGAGGGACAGGGTGGTCGCAGAAGCCAAGACCCCTTTGGCACTGCCCCCCCCCGGAGTGGGGCAGAGCGGTGGGGACCCGCAATACATTCCTGGGGGGATGCTGCTCCTTTTTTTTTTTTTTGGGGGGGGGGTGTTTGGGGTCCCCTCCGGCTTTCTTCCCTCCTGGCCGGCCGGGAAGGGCTGAGCTGGTTCTTTTCGGGGGGGGCTGTGTCTGTAACCGGGGCTGGGAGCTGGCTCTGTGCATGCCCCCCCCCAGCCACGAAGGAGGAGTTATTTGCAGCGCAGAAGAAACCGAAAGTGGAGGCAGCGCAGGCAGCGCAGGCAGGCGGGGGGGTCCCGGGGGGGTCCCGGCCCTGCCCGCCCCGCCATGGCCGGCTCTGGCAGCCGGGTGAGCACTGGCTGCTGCGGGGAGAGCCGTTGGGGGGATGCGGGCGGTGGGCTCCGGTGGGGCAGGGGGGTTAGGGGGTGTGTATGTGTGTCCAGGCCACCAGCGAGTCCCCAGCCCCAAGGCGGGACCTTGGGGAGAAGAGTTTTGGGGTGTTTCCCCCCTCCCTGCTTTGGTGGGTGACTGGGGGGGTCCCCAATCCAGCCCCCCAGCCCTGTGGAAGTACAGATGCGGGAGGGAGGGAGGCAGGAGGCCAGAGGGATGGGCTGAGCGAGGCGGGGGGGGGCCCACCCTGCCAGGGTGTCATTTGGGGGTCTTTAGGTGCTTCTTCCCTGCCCCGTCCTTTGCGCTGCCCCTCTGCAGCTCCCCCCTAGCCCCACAGCCGGAGGGACCGCGACGTTTTCTCTTTTCTAGAGGGAGAGGAAGTGCTCAGCAGAGCACTGGCCATCCAACCTTACCGCGGCGCACGGCCGTCTCCAGACTGCTTACAGGGCCTGGGCAGCGCTGGTGGGAAGTGGTTCCTCACTGGTTGCTCCAAGCAGGGTTTGCAGGTCACCTCCCCCCCGAGATGTGGTTTCAGAAGCTCTTAAAAACACACCCCAGTGCTCATTCCTCTTCCTCTCTCCCTACCTCCCCAAGCTCCTAGAAGATGACTTCCAGTTCGTCCTCTGCGAGGGCTGCCGGCAGGAATCGCCCAACCTCAAGCTCCTCACCTGCCTCCACACCTTGTGCCTCGATTGCTTGAGCGAGGACAAGCCCATTGGGCAGTGCCCCGTGTGCCAGACGGCCATCCCACAGGCCAGCGGCATCTCCGACATGGACAACCTGCTCTTCACCAACCTGCAGGCCAGGCTCAAGTTCTACAAGAAGATCGTTGATGGAGTTGACTTGTTCTGCAACAACTGTGAGAAAACCGGTGAGTTCTGGTGCTCCGACTGCGAGGAGTTCCTCTGCACCAAGTGCTTCGAGGCCCACCAGCACTACCTGAAGAGGGAGAGCCACCAAGCCAAGAGGGTGATGGACATCAGGGCAGGGTCTGCTAAGGAATTCCTCAAGAGCACCAGGAGGACCAGTAACTTGTCCTGCTCCAACCCGACCCACAAAAGCCAGACTGTAAGGTAGGTCTAAGGAGGTCTGTCCCCACCTGGGTGGTTTCTTGTCACAAATCTCTTTGGGCTAGTCCATGACGGGACTGAGCAGCGTGTCCCTGTCCCTCTGCTGCCCTGATTGCCACCATGTCATGGAGAAGATGGGTGGGAAGTAGTGACCGGTGGGCTCTAGGGCATGGAGGGAGGGTTTGGATGAAGCCGAGTTCGAGCTGATGCTGGGAAAGTGGGGACAGGGTGGACCGAGGGAGGGGAGCGTGTGGGGTGCTCCTTGCTAGGGCAAGGAGGGTGAGGTTGGATGGAGCTCAGCAAGAAGAAGGCCTGTTGCTTCAGCTGCCATGATGGACAGCAGAGAAGGGTGTGTTTTGCTGATGGTGCTAGACCAGCTTGGAGAGGATTTGGGGAACAGCATGGGTGCAATGTAGGAGAAGGTTTAAATGCCCTCCAGGGAAAGTCCAAGCGAGAGGGGAAGGGGCCGGAGCATCCGTGGAGGCCAGCACTGATGCTAGCCACGATGGCCCAGATGCAGCCCCTGCCTCAGCATGTCCCTAGCCCACCACTTGCCAAGGCTACCAGGCATGGTATGAGGCATGGATGATGATCTCCACTCCCCACTTCTTATATTCTTGCCTTAGGCATCTTATGGAGACGAGACACTCTTTGGTCTTATATTTTTATATATAACCCAAATAAGCGCTCACGGAAGGGCAGAGAGCTCATTTCTTCACTGCCCTTGTAGTGCGTGGATGGACGTCTACCATAACGCTTGCACAGTCACTGCAGTGATTTCAGCCAGGCCAGCAGAAGAGCAGAAACCCTGCGGAGATAGTGAACCAACATATTTTTTTGCAGTTGGGAGAGTATAAAACCAAATGCTAGGCCCAAACTTGGTGGTAACTTAAATTCAATGAATGAATGAATTTGCAATTTGATAAATGAATGAATTGCAAAGGGCACGGTCTGAATTATGGCTCTGCTTGTGCTTGGCCTCATAGCATCTACTGCAAGAAGTGCCAGAAGCCGCTCTGCTGCTCGTGCGCGCTGCTGGACAGCCAGCATGCCCCCTTCTGCGACATCCGCAGCGAGGCGCAGCGCAGGCAGGAGGAGCTGGGCACCATGAGCCAGGAGCTGAAGGAGAAGAGAAGCGGCTTCGAGGCCACCTACGCGGCGCTGCAGGAGGAGGCCGCCCGGCTGGAGCGGGCGCAGCGGGAGATGCGGGAGCTGATCCGGCAGCGCGTGGAGCAGCTGGTGCGGCTGATCCGGCGGGAGGAAGAGGAGCTGCTGGGGCTGGTGGAGGAGCGGCAGGAGCAGGGCCGGCGGGAGCTGGCGAGGGAGCTGCAGCGCGTGGAGGGAGTGCTGCGGCGGATGGAGGCGGGCGAGCGGCTGGTGGAGAAGATGAGCCTCTACGCCACGGAGCAGGAGGTGATGGACATGCAGCCCTTCATCAAGGACTCGCTGGAGAAGCTGCAGCGGCTGCAGCCGGTGGTGGCCGGGGACCGAGCGCAGCCCGGGGACTTGGCCGAGTGCCGAGCCAGGCTGCAGGCGCTGGTGGAGCGCGTCACGGGGCGCCCAGGTGAGGAGGCACTTGGCCAGGTGGGCTGGGGAGGGGGGCACTGAAAGCAGAGTTGAAGGTTATAGTCCCTTGTTAGACCATATTCTCCGTGGGTTTCAAGTCTCCTTCCACGTGGTGACTTGATGGACCTGTGCCTTCAGCCTTTGCTCATGCGGTGGGCACACTCCAGCCTCCCCCAAGGACGGGATGCCGTTGTTGCATCCATCACTTCCAAAGCAATGCTTGTCTCTTGCCCTTACGGTGGTCCCCCAAATGCAGTTGTAATGGGAGGGAACATGGTGAATCCCTTGGGATGGAGCCATGCCGTGGGTTGAAGGACGAGGGAGATGAGTGGCACCTGGAGATGGGGCGTGTGGAGAGGCTGGTGTTGGCATGGAGGAAGCAGGTGGAAGGGCTGGATCAACTCTGCATCGTCCCTGAGAAATGTTTGTGCTGGTGACATGTGCAGGTCCCTCAGGGGTCATAACCATCCTCCAGGCCTTAGGGTCCTGCCGCCCACTGACCACTTCTGCTCCTCAGATCTCCAGCCAGTTTGTCTTTGCTCAACCTTTGCTCAACCTTCGTCCACAACTGTCTGGGGCAATTCCCCTTTTGGGTCATTGATTACCGCCTTGGGATGGCGTATTCAACCGGGAAGGTGAAATGTTCCCCGGGAGCACTCCCTGACAGGGATGGCAAGAGGTCCATGACCGTTGCTGGGTTTGCCCAGGTCTTTCCCCTGCTCTTCGGCAGCAGCGCTGTGGTGGAGATGCTGGTGGTTTGGGAACGGTGAAAGCCTTGGCATCTGTGGTGTGTGCAGGGAAGGTGTGCTGGAGGATCCAGGTTTGGTCAGAAGGTGGTAGCATCCTTCCAGAAAATGGGGAGAAAAATAGCAATGGGAGAAAGACACTTTGTGAGGTCTTCTGCTCCATCCCCCTGTTGCTGTCTTCAGACCTGGGCTATGACCAGTGTCCTCCTTGGCCCTCTGTGGGTGTCCACCACTGAGCTCCCCAGGGCGAGCTCATGGGCTATGGATGGTCCATAGAAGAGCCCAGGGGTGACGTCCCAGACGGAGCTTGGGGGATCCTGGGGACAAGCTGCCTCCCACCCCACTCCTTGTGTCTCCATCACATGGTAGGCATCGTGCCTCCGTCTCCCCTCTCCACCCCAATGAAGTAGGCTGGGAGGACCCTCTGAGCCCTGATTCTTCCCTCCTGCTCCCTTCAGACCCACTCCCTGCGACAGGTACCTCCGCTCCCCAGCACGACTCCCCGTCCGAAGACGAGACCACCCTGATCCTCGACCTTGAGCCTCCCGGGGAGCATTGCCAACCCCATGGAGGTCTCCCCGCGGGGCTGCCTGCTCACCACCAGCCCTGTGCCCCTGTGTCAGACCCCTCCGGCGGCAGAGGACACGTGTGTCCAGACCAGGGAGGGGCTATGTCCCCCACCCAACCCACACCTCCAGCCGTTCTGATGCAGGGGGATGAACAAGAAGAGGAAGACTTGGCGTCAGCCCGTGGGGACACTGTGCCCCTTCCCAGGAGCATCCAGGACTCTCTGGCCTCCCTGCAGGAAGATTTTGGTGGCTGGGCCACGTCCAACATGCAGCAGGCAGATGAGCTCCTGAAGATCGGCGATCGCCTCCTGCAAGCTCAGCACATGGCAAACAGGCACCTGGTGTCCGTGACCCAGGAGATCTGTGCCATGTCCCGCTCCCTGGCCACCATTGCCTCTGCTGTAAGTCCCTTGCTCCAGCCCGTGGCCAGCCCACGGGACCTCCACACCGCAGACATGGACTGGCCATCGCTGCCCTCCAACCTGCTGGATTTATTCCCTCCCAGCACCTCGCAGAATCATGAACCGCTGGTCCCAGCGGCTGCCACAGCCCCTTCCCCCAGCAGACCCCCTCCTGCCACCCCCCCTGCCAGCCCAGCGCATTCGGAGTCCTCCAGCCCAGCCTCCGAGGGGGAATGCCCCAAATCAAGGCACCTCACCAGGGGCAAGCGTGGCGGGAAGCCCGCCACCAGACTTCGGAAGCGGAGGAAGAAGTGAGGCTCTGCAAACCAGAACGTTTGCCATGGACTGCGGCTGCTTGGAAAACCCTTTAAAGGTCCCTGTGGAGACCAGGCTCTCCATCTCACCTTGCTATTCCAATAAATTCTCCTGGGATGAACGGTGCATTGGTCTTTTTCTGGGTTTGAGAAGGCAGCATCTCCTCCGCGAATGAGCCCTCGCTGCTGCATGGCAATAACTTGCTCAGGAACAGCATGATTCTACTAATTTGCTTTTTTCTTTCCTTCCCAGCACGTGGCTTAAGGGTCTGGGATGGGTGGGAGGGCAGCAAACCCGTATGGGGGAGCTGGAGGAAAGGCTTTAGTGCAAGGACGGGTGAACGAGCTGGCGGGCGGCTGGGCAGAACGGGCACCTCTCCAGCCCAGCCTGCAAGCTCCCTGCTGGATTTCGGCCTCAGTAGCATCTCCAAGAGGTGATCCTCCAAGGAGGTGTCCCCAGAGCCACCTGCACCTTCTGCAGAGTCTTTTCTTGCTGCTCTCAGACGTCCCCAGCGTTGCTCGCCCTCCTCTCAGCTTGCTTTTGTTTTTCTTCTTTCAGAAGCCACCCCAGCTCCAGCCACAGAAAACTCCCACTAGGTGAGACTTGGTTCTGCTTCCATTGCTCTGGGATTTTTGCCTCGTGGGGTTACCCAGCAGGAATCTGGGGCTCCCCCTCAGCCCTTGCAAGGTTGCCTGAGCTCTGGCATTTGGTTGCTGCTTTCCGAGTTCTCTTTTGCAAGAGGAGCTCAGCCAAGCCAACTGGGCAGAGGGCTGCAGAGCCAGGGCAGAATTTCTCCCTTGAAGGCACCTTTCTGGCTAAGGTGCAAACATCTCAGCGTGCGACGTGCCGCTGCACACACTGTAAAGAGCTCTCATAGGCACGGTGGCTTGCGAGTCTTTCCTGACTGCACCCTGCCCTGCCCTGCCCACATCCAGGGCTGGCCAGGGAGAGACACTGCAACTGGTCGTGATGGATTTGGGACCCCCAAACACATCTCCCACAAGAAAGGCAGAGCCCCACTTAAGCAGAAGTGGCCTTCTAAGATGCTGAGGCAAGCTCTCTTCTGGTTTCCAGTCCCATAGTGCATGAAGGACTTGTCTAGCATCAGACCTGTCTGCCTTTGCCTGGGAAAAAGCCATCCCAGGACCGGGGCTGGGGACCCCCAGGCTGCCCCTCTGCAGAGCACGTCCCCAGCCGCCCCAGCCTGGCATCAGAAGGGCTTAGCCCTGCCTGCAAGCCCTGCGGAGCCTGGGAGCCTCAGGGGTGAGGCAAGAAGATAAAAATGATTTATTCCCCCAGCTCAGGAAGGGGAGGGTCCCATCTTCTCCTTTGCAGCCGTTAAGCAAAGCAGAAAGTTTTCCTGACCCTTATCAGGCAGAGAGGGGACCTTGACCAAGGCGGTTGGAGTGGCCACAGCCCAGGAGAGCCAGGGGCTTCATGCCAGAAATGAGGACGTGGTGCTGGGTGACCCCAGAGGTGCAGAGACCATCTGGGCAAGCAGAGCATTTGCTTTGGGCAGGGACAAGCCCATATGGTCAAGCTTGTTCAGCTGTGTTCCGGTGGCAAAGGACATCTCCATCCTTGACCACGCAAGGCCGCTCTCACTGGGCTCCTCTTTGTACACTTAGCTCTCTACCTCCACCCCTGCAAAGAGGAAAAAAGGTCCAAAATGTGAGTGTCCTGACGTCACCGGTGAAGGTGATGAAGGTTGAAGACAATGACGATGGGTGGAACCAGAGAGTGCCACAGCAGCCAAGCTGCTCGGATCAGCCTGGGACCGACTGTTTGGTGTCCCCCATGACTCTCGCCAAGGAGGACAGCCTGCTGGAAGAACGTGCCTGATGGCAACTGTGGGCTGCATGACTCAGGTAAGCGGTGTCCAGAGCAGTGAAGCCACGGCTAGACTTTACGGGGTGTAGGCATCGAGGCAGGGCAGTTTGCAGCATCTCCGTAGATCTCCCAGAAGGATAGTTATGTCCCAGTTCAGGCATGTCCACCATGGCCTTGGCTGTGTAAGGGAGAGAACAATATCCTGAGCTCCCAAGAGGCCTTGCCTTTGAGTTTCAGGACATCTGGAGGAATGTGGAGCCCGTAGGGCCATGGGAGATTCCTCTGAGATTGCTCAGGCAGTTAACCAGCCCTTGCGCCATTATGTCAACATGGGCTCCCCTGCTTCACCTTCCCATGGGCCAATCTCTCTTGGGCGAGGTGGATTTTATTTTTCAAGCCCCTCTCCATAGTCCACCCTCAAAAAGCTGTAAAAGCCCTCATGTTCCTTTGGGGGGGAATGATCCCACGGCAGGAGGCGTTAGTGTTGATGGGAAGGACACTCCTGAAGGACGTTGGAGATGCTGGAAGTTGAGGGTGTGACTGAATGGTGGAGATAGGTGAAATGATGGATCAGTCCCCCAGCCGCTATCGATGGTGAGGGCTGTTAGAGGCTGAGCAACTCAATTCATGTTTTATCTTCCTTGTGAATAAAAGACTAATTCTGCCTTTCCGCCCTCTCCAATCCTCTTTCTCTTCCCCCTCCTCTTCTCTAGAGAATGAAAGCATTCAGATGATGGTGGTAGATGGAAAGAAAATATTCCCAGTCCTGATTATCCAGTGAAATATTTGTTCAGCTTGATGGCCAAAAATAGTGTCTACGACATCAGTCTGAGGAATCTGCTGTGCCACCTCAACACTGTCCACAGGCCCATCCTGGGTGGCTTTGGTCTCTGGTCACTTCCCTTTCCCACCCTCTTGAAAGCGTTGACGGTCATGAACGAGAAAGAGGAGTTCAGCTCTGTCGTGTGTGGTTTCCTGGACATTTTGCCCCTGATTAAGGAGAAGGTCCCCAAGAGGGATAACTAGAAGCTGAAGAACTTGGCCAGTGCTTGCCTCCGGTGGCACTTTGGTGACTGTGGCACCATGGAGAACGCCAGCTTCGTGAAGTACCTGTGTGAGGTCCTGGACGTCGGCCTGGCGAAGAAAGCCAGGCTGATCCTCAGTCAAGCCAGCCTGGACTCCTTCATCTCCCTCCAGCCCTTGCTGGCCAAGAAGCTCCTCACCAAGCCATCAGCCCAAACATTGGCCACCCACAACATTGGCCTCTCTGAGCTCCGGTACTGCTACCAGCACAACCCCAAGAAGGGGCTCCAGAAAGCGTGCCGTCTCATCAATGCTCGTCGGCACAGCTCCGAAAAGAAAGACCGAAACCTGAGCAAGGTCATGGTCTTCCAGCGTGAGGAGCAGTCAGCTGAAATCCAGAAGACACCGGCAGCCAAAGATTTCTGAAGAGCCATAAAGAGCGTGGAAAAGTGTTGAAAGATGCTGGTGCCTCTCCAGTACTCATTCCCCTTTCACCCACGGGGAATGAGTCCTAGAACCAAATCCTGGCTCACATCAGTAGTTTTGCCTTCAATATTTCCTGCCTGGGGTGATGAGTCTGGGTCTTTGGGGTGTGACAGTCTCTTGCTGTCCTCTCTCATCTGAACTTGTGCTAAGGTGAAGAGGTGAGGACACCAGCTTGGGCTGGGAGATGTCCTGGCTCAGATCCGACACCCTGCAGTCACGCTGTGCCTTTGTTTCCCCCCTGGAAGGATCAAGCCAACTCTTGGGAGAAATCTTTCGAACCATTTCTGGTCTGGGGTTTAGAGGGGGGGGTCACTGGGATCTGAAGCCAGCTGGAGAAACAGCAGGTGGGGAAACTGGTTGGGAAGGACCAAGGATGGTGGTCATTGCTAGGAAGGAGGTTGGGCAGAGCCGCTCTGTTCCCGTGAGCTCCTGTGTGGAACACGGCTGTGGGAAGAACTGAAAATCCTCCTTCGGTCAGCAGGATCTGACCCCTTTAGCCGCGGATATGAACCTCCTAAGTGGGCACACAGGGATATGGTTTTCTTACCTCTCCCCCTGCTTTCCAAGCTCAAAGACAGCCAGGAAATTGCTTGGTCAGGGGATGCACCTCATTGCTCTTTGGCTCCCGTGCCTGCCTACAAATGCAGAAGAAATAAATAATTTTCCCAATTTGTTGTGCGTTGCAAATGATTTCCTTTTTCTCCCCGTTCCCACAATACCCACCCGCTCAAAAAGGCAGATGTGCAGGGTGGTGGGTGCTGCGGTGATGGGTGCTTTGCAGCGTGATGGCCCCTTGAGCCCACAATGCAGCTATGATGAGCATGGGGTGACCCAGGTACGTGAGACGTGCGGCTATCCCCAAGATAGCCATTGGCTTGAAGACAAGCAAGAGAGCACCAAGAGGTCCTCTTTGCTCAGGGAGGTGCCGAGAAAGCCCGTCAGCCTGCTCCCCATGGGAACAACCAAGTCATTTCCCTTCGGATGGTGCATAGCTGTCCTGCCCGCTGGCAGCTATCCGGTTTGGATCATGCCAAAACAGCCTGATTCAGCCACGGCTATTGCCCGAAACTTGTGGGCATCTCACCTGCTCCTCACCTGCGTGTGCGAGCAAAGCAACGAATATGCCAACGTTCATCCAGAGGCAGGGGCAAAGCGAACGTCCTTGTGCTGTCCCTAAAACCCCATACAAGGACTCCTGTCAAAAGCCGGGCTCCTCCCCGGCGTCACTTCAATACACAGACTGCTTTTCCTCCTGATTTATAGCCTCTAACCAGGCACGAGGAAGCTTGCAGGATGCTTCAGCTGGGTCAACCTGCCCCGGTCCCCTCCCTCTGGGGACCACGGAGAGGACAACCTGCTGCTGAATCATCCCAGGACGGGATGGACTGCCCAGACACCATGGGGACCATTTTGTCCCAGGTCTAAGAATTCTAATCATTATTAGAAATAATTATTATTTCTAATACCTGATAGCTCTAATATTATTCCTGACAGGGATTATTCTATTCATTATTTTACTACCACTCATTTCAATCCCAGTCCTGCCCAGGAAGCCGGTGGCTCCGGGGGTCAAGTCTGTTCAGGAAACAGTTCAACAGCCACGTGTGCACAAGCATTTTCCTCCCTTTTGCTAAAATCCCGGGAAACACAAGAGAACACAAGGAAATATGGGTGGCAGTGCAGGCGTGGACTCCATCCTGTGGAGTCTGGTCCTGCAGAAACAGGGATGCAGTTCAGGGCAACAGATGGGTATCTCCTCCATGATCCCCCCTTTTTCCTTTTATTCTTCCACCTAATTCAAGTTGAAATTTCCTCTTCTTCCTCCAAAAAATCAACCTTTGCTCAGTAGAGAAGAGCCAGCCATGAGTCCCTCACATCCAGGAAATCCCCAATTGTCCTTGACGTGAGCGGCTCCATGAGGATCATCACTGCCTTGAAGGAGCTGGGGACAGGGACAAGTTTGGGCACCCAGAGAGTGGGTTTGTCTTGGGAACGTGTCACCCACCCCACGCCATCCACCGGCGACCCCACTGCAGAAGGGCCTCATGATTTGGAGGTGGGACACATCTCTGTGGATCTTACAGAGCTGGTTGTTACCGAAAAACGGGAAAAAACTGCAGTTGGCTGCACAGCAAACTCCACATCTCTCCTGTGGGTGAGGGACCCAATCCAGCACCTCGTTAGCTCATTAGAGCCCACCAGGATGGGTTCCCCAGGGAATTGGGTGCTCTCAGCTGTTGCCAGTTGCCCTTATGGGAGGTGTGCTGAGCATCACCTGAGGTGGGAGCAGCTGTGGGAGGTGTGGGCTATAAAAGGTCCCCAGGCAGCAGTTGCTCCTTGTGCTAGACCCTGGTAGGCAGGATGAGGCCTGGAAGCAGCCTGGGGTTTGCTCTTTTCTGCTGGGTTTTTGGGGAGGTGGTTGCTCGCAACCCCTGGGGCTTCCTTAGAGGGGAGGCAGAGCTATGGAGGTACGGAGGGGATCTTTCCTCGGGGCAGCCCCGTGCCTTCTCCCAGCCCTCCCCTTGGGCATGGGTGGATGTCTCCCAGCTGCAGGCTGCTGCCCCGCTGCACCCCGTGGCCGTGCGGTGCCAGGAGGCGCAGGTGGTGGTCACGGTGCACAGGGACCTCTTTGGCACGGGACGCCTGGTCAGGGCTGCAGAGCTGACCCTGGGCTCGGCCGCCTGCCCGCCGGTGGTCTGGAGCGCTGCTGAGACCACGGTGACCTTCGTGGCTGGACTGCATGAGTGTGGCAGCACCCTCAGGGTAAGGTGGGGTGGCTGGAGCCCTGGGGTGGGGGTCTGGTCCGGGGGCTAGCTCTGGTGTTGCATGAGCAGGGAAGTGTGTGCAAGAGGCAGAGAAATTGGGTTTTTCCTGATGAATGTGAGATATCTTAAATCTCCCGGGACTACTTATTCTGTTGCTGCCACCTCCAGGGTGGAGCCCAGATGAGCTGGTGCTGGGAGCCACTGTAGCAAGCCAGCAGTGGATGTCTACCTTAGGAGGCATCTGGGTGCTGCTTGAGTGTAGCGTGAAGCTACTTGACAGAAAACTTAAATTTGAAGTGGTCCCTCTCCCCTTGGAGAGGCTTGGGCTCACCAGGGTGAGCAGGTACCTCCCCCCATACTCTTAATTGAATCCTTCTGAGCAGAAGTTACCCTCTGATATCTTGGGGGACAGACCTTCCTGTCTGTTCTGGAGCATGGAAATGAGAAGAAAAAAAATAAGACTCAGCTTGAGCAGCAGCTCTGCTGCTGACCGGAGGCTGTCCTGGGATGGGCTGGAGCAGCTTCCCAGCCCAGAGCATCCCTGCAGCAGGATGAGTCCCACTCGCCTGCCTCCGGCACAAATGCATACTGGCTGATGACCAGAAGAAACATTTCAGCACTGAGTCTTCAGGCTTAAATGCGCTGCTCTGTGTGTGTGGCCAAGGAATGGGGCTCTTAATGACTGGATAATGTGTCTTGTCTTTCCCCAGGTGACCCCTGATGCTCTAGTCTACATCATGAGTTTAAATTACAAGCCAGCTCCTGCTGGCAACCCTGTTGTCATGCGCACCAGCCCCGCCGTGGTTCCTATTGAGTGCCACTACCCGAGGTGAGCCAGCGTGGGTGAGTACCAAGCAAGCCTGTCTGCTGCTACGGAGCCTTTAACTATGGGCATCTCCTCCCCAGGAGGGACAACGTGAGCAGCAATGGTGTCAAGCCCACGTGGGCGCCTTTCCGCTCCACCCTGTCCTCCGAGGAGAAGCTACCCTTCTCCCTGCGCCTCATGAATGGTAGGTTTTGGGTGAGGGTCTCCTCTGGTGCAGGGAGGTGGCTGTGCTTCCCCTGGATGGCACAGCTGGTGCTGGTATTGCCCTGGTGCTCCTGGAGCAGGTGGGGTTTGGTACAGTTCTGGTGAGCAGCCAGGGCCTTGGGCCTGTTGGGGATTCCTTGGGTGGAAGCGGCAAAGCACAAGCTGGCTTCCCATTCATGAGTGCCTGGTGACCTCTCGCCTTCCAGATGACTGGAGTGGCGAGAGATCCTCCACCATATTTCAACTGGGAGAGGTCCTCCACTTCCAAGCTGGTGTCAACACAGAGAACCACGCACCTCTGAGGCTCTTTGTGGACAATTGTGTGGCCACCCCAACCCCAGACAGGAGCTCTTCTCCCCAGTATGCTTTCATTGACTTTAGCGGGTAAGAGCTGGTTGTTCCCTTATTTAGAGACACCTTTCTGTAGGTTACGGGTATCTCTGGTAGCGGGATCCTTGCTTTTGTGTCTAGGTGCCTGGTGGATGGGCAACTGGACGATGCCACCTCGACTTTTATATCCCCAAGACCCAGGCAAGATGTGCTTCAGTTTGCAGTAGATGCATTCAAGTTTGCAGGAGACTCCGGCAATCTGGTAAGTCCTTCCTAAAGCAAGCGAGCTCCCTTGCCTGCACGGGGCTATAGTCTCACTCCGTCAAGAAAGTTTAATGTGGTTTTGTCTAGAACTACATTCCCAAGGCAACTGCCTCATAGCAATGTATGATTGAGGTCACTCTGTATTACTGCTTCTGGATCACGACCCTCTGAGGCAAGGATCTTCCTTGGAGACCAGTTCCGACAGTGGTCAAGACAAGCCCTTCTGATGGGCTTCAATAGCTGAACCCTTAAGTGGCTTGAAGGCAGCAGGGTGGGGTTGAGCTGCCCTGGGGAGATGGTGGCCCCAGCGGAGACTGACTTCACGGTGCATGGGAAAGCCAAAAAGGCAAATGACAGCCTAACCCCTCTGCTCTGCCTGACCTCCCCAGATCTACATCACCTGCCACCTGAAGGTCTCGCTGGCTGACCAAGCTCCTGACCCTCTGAACAAGGCTTGCTCCTTCAACAAAGCCAGCAACCTGTGAGTAGCTGGAACAGCAGCTTGCCCAAAGGTGAAGAGCTTGGGCTTCTTGTCTGGTGTGTCACCTTCCAGGAAGGTGGGGTTGGCTGTCTGGGTGGGAGGGTTTTGGTCTCTCCTAGGAGACCCCAAAGCATGTGAGGGATTCCTACCATAGGGTGGGCTACTCACCAGGCTCTCTTCCAGCTGGAATCCTGTGGAAGGCACCCGGGATGTCTGCTCCTGCTGTGAGATGAGGAGCTGTGGCTTGGCCGAGCACTCCAGGTGGCTCCATCCTCCCTCCCCATGGCAAGGAGGACGTGTCCGGAGAGAACTGCCCTCCCAGCTTGGTAGGTCTCTGTATACCTCTTGGGCTTTGTCACCGTCGTGGCAACTTGCTCAGAGCTGGGTGGCTGGAGCTGCCTCACAACCTGTTGGCTCCTCAGTGCTAATGCAAGGCTTGGGAGAGGTAGATGTTCGAACAAGCCTGTGAGTGCTCAAAGGTCCTCCCTCTCAGATCCCTTGGTGAAAGAAGCAGATGTTGTTGTTGGACCTCTCTTCATCCACAGCTGGCAGGATCACCCAGTGAGGAGGATGCCTTCACAAGGTAGGGCAAACCCAGGGAAGGGGGGGGTGGCTTGTGTGGCAGGTCCTGGGTCTGACTGTAACCACCTCCTTACCTCTCCCTTCTAGATGCAAGTCACTTGTGGATGGTATTGGGGCTGGCCGCAGTTGCTGGTGTGGTCATCCTGATCCTTGCTGTTCTAGGAGCTCTGACTGTCTGCCGAAAGCCCAGCAACCCCGTTTAAGTTGCTAGTTTCAACTTTTATAGTCTCTCCAATAAAAAAAAAGAAGGACTGAGAGAGGTTTGGTGGGGGGAGTGGAGAAGTCTTCCTGGAGATACTGAGCTAACCAAATCTTCCCACTAACTTTAACTGTACTGCTTTGCACCCAATTTGGGTCTCGCTCTCCTGAAGCCCTGTCCTCAGCAGAGCTTTGTACACCCCCATGAACATCTCCCAGAGCACCTAACTGGGAACTGATGCAAAAAAAACACCAGCCAGAGGTTGTCATCTTGTTTCTAGAAGCGTGGACTTGTGTTTAGCCTCATACCTTTTTACCTTTCTGTGGAGCTCCTTGGGTCTGCTCCATACTGGTAACTCCTTACTCAATAAGCCAAGGGGAGCTAAGGGTTTAGTAAAACTTGGACCACCCTCCTCCTGCCTGAAGTGGTTTCTGGGAGAGAAATCAAGCTTTGCTGGATGAGGAAGGGAGCACAACCGGAGGGTCGGTAGGTTGGGCTCTTCCTGGGGCAGACGGAGGCAGGAATTCCAGTCCCTGCCCCAAGGACTGTTTATACATTTCAGCCAAGGCTTGTTACATACAACTATGTGTAAACAGTCCTTGGGGCAGGGACTGGAATTTCTGCCCCCACTTCCCCCCCCACCTCTAGAAAGGGGCTTTCTGACATGTCTGAGTCACATTTGCGTCTTCCTCCTACTGCTGTGAAGTTTGGGCTCTTCTGTTACCAGAGCGGCTGTACATAAAGATGTTCCTGCCCCCAACGGAAGCCCTCTTGCTCCCCACTAGCTGGGAGAGGTTCCCACTTTAGGCAGCAGTGAACATCTTGGGATGCAGCGGTTGTTGTCTTGTTGTCAGACCTGTTTGCAGCGTGGTCACCTCTTGAGCTGGTTTTGCAGGGGGCAGGAGGACTTCTGCAACCTCTTAGCTTGCTCTGGGGGAGCTTGGGCAGCTCTCTTGGTTGTGGAGGACAGAGGCAAGTGGTATAGTGTGTCTTTGGATGTCATCCAGCACCCTAGAGACCTCACCCAGGTGTCCTTTGATAGAGGTCACCTTGCAGCGGGATCAATTTGGTACAAGGTGCCAAGCTGGACTTGAGACTTTGGGTCACCGAAGCCCTGTTCCATCCCTTCCCTTGCTATTGGTTTGGCTGCTCGTGGTTCTAAAAGCAAATTAGGCCTCCCTCAAAATTCAAAGATTAGTTCTGGGTTGGATCGGGGAGCGGTGCTGACTTTGGGTTGGGGTTGGCTTCTCTCCTCATCCATGTAATCTGAACCTTGCTGGGGGGGTTTGGTCCTCGTCTTGCAGTGAGGTAGGAGTTTTTAGGGGGAGAAGTCTTCACCATCCCATGGGAGCTGTCTGCTTTTGGGGCAGAAGGGAGAGGAGGAGGGTGTGGAAACATGAGTGGAAGGGATCTCAGAAGGTCTCCAGTCCAACACCAGATGTATCAGCCCTGCGTTGGCCTGGCTGAGGCTGGCAATGTCCATGGATGGAGATCCCCCACTTCTATGTGCCCAGCCTGGGGCTGCACAACCCTCCCGGAGAAGGAATATTTCCTCACCTGAACCTCCCCCACCACAAGTTGTGGCTGCTGATGTGTTAAATCATCATGTAACCGATTCCTTGTTGATCAGCATCATCTCCATGTGTTTGGTGCCCCAACCACCCATTGGCACACATGTTGTGAGCTCTCTTGTTTGCCAAGGCACACGGAGGAGAGTTTTAAATGAAAACCCCTCTCTCTACTGCTCGGCACAGCTGCCATGCAGCCGTTCAACCAAAATACCTCAGCAGGCTCCAGGGAGACAAATATTGCCCAAATCTGGTCTACAAAGAAATTGGGGATGGGGAAACGCTCTCCGGCTTTCCTCCTTCCTGGGCAGCATCCCCAGCCCTGGCGATGCTCAACAGCAGCACTGACCTCAGCGTGTGATCAGAGGTTTTTTGACTTAAAACTTTACATTATAAGGAAAAATGAGCTTTAAAGTCTCCTTTATGCAATGGGGGGAAAACCACTGGGTTTGTGTTTGCCCAGTGCCCTGGGACTTTCTGGTCTCTGCCTCCTCCAAAAAAATGAGCTCACGCTCTTTCCCAACCGTGCTGGTCCATGGCCAATGTCGTGTTGTGCTTGGAATAAAGACAGGATAGCTGATCCTGGCAAGGGCTAACCTGGGAGCAGAAATCCCCTTTTTCATAGAGAAACACCCCCCCTGCCCTGAGGCTGGGCATGTTTCTCCACCTGGGATTCACCTCTGCGAATTTGAGCCATGTCAACACAAGATGACCCATCAGAGGGATTTATTCTCCCGCTGGGATCAAGCCCCGGTACCCAGAGACCCCCGACCTAACCCCAGAGCTGGCTCCTGAGCTGCTGCTCTCTGGGATGCGATGGGGCAAAACCAGGCATCTCCTGCGGTCCTTGCAGCCAAGGACCAGACCGAGATGCTCTCCCCCGGGGTTGGGGGGCAGCCGCTTATTTACTGATTCAGCATTGCCCGCTGCCGTTATCTCCCTGACGCACGGGGCTCAGCCTGCTGGAATCCCTGGCATTTCTACACCAGTGCCAGTCTCAAGGTATTTTAAACACGAAGGCAAAGTCCTGGACCCGCTGACAGCAGTAGGGACGGGGTATCGGCTCCCCGGGGAAAGGAGCCGGTGGGAACGGCAGAAAGTTTTACTCCGGTCCGTAATTCTTTCTAGGATTTCTGCTAGGAATGGGCTGGCCAACATCAGCCCCCGAAACTTTCTCTTTCTTTCCATTTTCCCAGAAACAGCTCAGCTGCTCCAGCTCGAACATCCAAATCGGAAGTTTTCCACTGTCCCTAAGGCGTGCCAGGGCCATCCCTAGAGACGGACAGGGATTTGGGGTAGGAAACTGCACATCCCTCATACGGAACCAACAGGATGCTTGCAGAGACCTGGCAGGGAAAAAGAGTTAGAGACTCCCAAAAAAGGGATAGAAACGCCAATAATGAGGCTTGGCTGTTCTCCAGCTGTGAGGAGCCAGGCAATGCCCAGCCCTGCTCGCGCCAGGGGGGTGGGATACAAACCGGGGTGCTGCGGCGCAGGGAAGGGAGCGATGGGTGGAGCGCTTCGCCTCCGGCTTCTTCTGCCCAGAGCCCGTTTCCTTGAAGGCAACAAAACAAACACAACCCAAAGAGCTGGGGAAGGGCAGCAGAGATAAAAAAGAAAGGTTGCGGCTCCACAGCTAATGACCTCACTGCCGAGGCTGAAACGGGGGTTGTTCAGCCCTGGCTGAGAACGGCTGCGCTCGTGTCAGTGGTGAGGGCTCTCCATCAGCTACTGCTGACCGAACGTCCCAGTCCCGGCCCCGCTGGGATGTTGAAAGCCCCTGTTTGGGCTGGAGCTGTGAGCACGTGGGCTCCCGGCCCCTCCAGCACATCAGCATCCGAGCGGAAAACCGAAGTCCCAGGGGGGCCTGCGGCGCCGGGGAGGGATGGTCCCCGCGGAGGGGCCGGGAAGCACCCGGATGGGGATCGTGGACCCTGCTCTCCCCGCTCCTGTCACCTCCCCAGCAGCCTTGAAAAGCCCCTTATCACCTTATAACCTAAACAAGCCACTTTGTACCAGTCTCCCCGTCTCCGGCTTCTGCAGAGTTTTATAAACAACTTCCCCAAAGAGGCTGACGAGGATGTTTTCTCTCGCCTTGGGCAGCCCGGGAATGGGGGGTCCCAGCACCCCGGAAATGACTTGGTCGTGCCTCCCCTCTCCCCGCACCCATGAGGGCTGGCCTTTGGGTGCCATTGGTCCCCAAAAGGGAGCCCAGGGGCGGACGGTTCCCGCTCTCTGGGTGGGGGATATAAAGGCTGGAGGAGCAGCCCCGGCTCTCTGTGCCGGGGTTTGCTGGAAGAAGGAGGGATGGGACCCGAAAGCGGCTTGGTCCTCGCTCTTCTCTGCTGGGCGGCGGGCGAGGTGGCTGCCTACCCACCCTGGGATTTCTCCTGGGGTGACCCGGCGAGCCGGGGAGCGCGGACAGACCCCTACGCCGGGTCCTGGGTGGAGGACCCCCAATCTCGAGCCATCTCCAGCCAGCAGCCGGTGACAGTGCAGTGCCAGGAGGCTCAGCTGGTGGTGACGGTGCACAGGGACCTCTTCGGCACCGGCCGCCTGGTCAACGCAGCCGACCTGACGCTGGGACCAGCGGCGTGCAAGCATTCCTCGCTGAACCCTGCCCACAACACCGTCACCTTCGCCGCCGGCCTCCACGAGTGCGGCAGCATCGTGCAGGTAAGACCTTCTCCTCCTCGGTGCTTCCCCCAGTCCCGGGATCCTGCCTGGCGTCCCCCCACCCCGGAGCAGCTCCAGGCTGCAGGACCGTGCAGTGGGCATCCCCCGTGATGCCGGAGGAGCTCTGGGTGCCGGACGCAGAGCACCGTCGAAGAACACCCTAAGGGAAGGGCGAGTGGGTATTTCCCCCAAACCAGAGCGGTTTTTTCCCAAAGCTGCTTTGCCCTTTCAGCCAGAGACACGCCGATGGTGCAAAGCATCAGACCCATTTCGCTCGGGTTTTGGCCCATTAGGAAGTTTAACTCATTGAGAACAGAACGGGACTCCTTCTCCATCCCCTTTTCCCTGGCTTTTTCTCCCTTTCCTTGGATTTCCCCAGCATTTCCCAGTTGGGAAAGGACGGAGACGCAGCTCAGTGGTGGGGGGGTGACCTCTCCGCCGGCTTCTCAATGCTTTTCTGCCCAGATCACACCGGACTCCCTCATCTACCGCACGCTCCTCAACTACGACCCCAGCCCCGCCAGCAACCCCGTCATCATCCGCAGCAACCCAGCCGTCATCCCCATCGAGTGCCACTACCCCAGGTAAGGCCTCCCCGTCCTCAGTACCCCCCACCCCGCTCCCCGGGGACCGGCACGGGGTCGTGTCCCGATGCTCGGTGGTCCTTGCGCAGGAGGGAGAACGTGAGCAGCAACGCCATCCGGCCCACCTGGGCTCCCTTCAGCTCCACGCTGTCGGCGGAGGAGAGGCTGGTGTTCTCCCTGCGCCTCATGAACGGTAGGTGGGAAGCCATCCCGACCTGCGAACGGGGATTTTTCCACCCTTCTCCCAGTGTGGAGGAGCTCGGGGACCCAGCACCCCACTGGAGAAGCCAACCCACCCCATGGCAACCATCAGCGCTCCTGCTTTTGGGCTGAGCCTTGCCACGGGAGCTGGGGGACAGCTGGAGCCCCCTCCCCTCTTCATCACCCCGGTGATGCCTTACAGAGGACTGGAGCGCCGAGAGACCCTTCACCGGTTTCCAACTGGGCGACGTCCTCAACATCCAAGCGGAGGTGGGCACCGAGAGCCACGTGCCGCTGCGGTTGTTCGTGGACAGCTGCGTGGCCGCCCTGAGCCCCGGCACCGACTCCTCACCCCATTACGCCATCATCGACTTCAACGGGTGAGCCCTGGGGACCCGCCGGCGGCGGAGCTGGAGTGGGGGGGGACCTGCCAGGATGCTGACCGCCCCCCACCCCGTCCCACCCCAGGTGCCTGGTTGATGGGAGGTTGGACGACACCAGCTCTGCTTTCATCACCCCCCGGCCCCGGGAAGACGTGCTGCGCTTCAGGATCGACGTGTTCAGGTTCGCGGGGGACGCCAGGAACCTGGTAAGGCTGCGTGTGTCCCCATCCCACCAGCCCCAAACCAAGCCGGTGTCCCCCACAAGTGTCCCCCCACCGCTCTCCCTTGCCCTCCCCGCAGATCTACATCACCTGCCACCTGAAGGTGACCCCAGCGGACCAAGCCCCGGACCCCCTGAACAAGGCTTGCTCCTTCAACAAAGCCAGAAACACGTGAGTAGCCACCGCACCGGGCCGGGGCACGTCTGGGCGGCATCCCACAGCCCCCGGCGTGGCACGGGGCTGCGTTGCGGACCCAGATTCAGGGGACATAAGTGCTCCGTGGGTGCCGGGGGTGGGATTCGGTGACGATGCTCCCACCCCGCTGCAGCTGGGCGCCGGTGGAAGGCACCCGGGACATCTGCAGCTGCTGCGAGACGGGCAACTGCGAGTCCCCTGCGCTCTCCCGGAGGCTCAACCCCCTGGAGCGATGGCCCGGCCGCCGCTTCCGCCGCCACGATGCCAACAGTAAGGTCCCCGTGGGGACAGAGGGGACACCCGGGGGATTGTGGGGTCAGCCCGCCTCATTGCTCCTTCCTCCCCAGGGAAAGAGGCTGAAGCCGACGTGGTCATTGGCCCTGTGCTTCTCTCGAGGGACCCGGGCGCTGTGGGAGAGCGGCAGGAGGGAGGTCAGGGTGAGTCCCCACCGCCCGTGGTCCTGTGACACGGCCCCGGTGACGAGCGCTAACAGCCCCCCTCGCTTTCGCAGGTGGGGTGACGATGGTGCCCGGCGTGGGGATGGGGCTGATCTGCGTGGCGGCCGGCGTGGGACTGGCCGGGGTGGTGCTGGCCGTCGGCGTGGGGCGCAGGAGGTGCGCCCGTGCCTCGGCGTGAGCGCAGAGCGAGACCCGAATAAAGCCTGGGAAGGACAAACCGCGTCCGTGCTGCTCCCTCTGCGATGGCACCCTGGGGACGTGCCCGGGCTGGGTGCGCTGCCAAGGAGGGGGCACCCATCCCCTGCACGTGGCCATTGGGGTGTCGGACCCCCCAGCTCCCGGGGAGGGGGGTCCTCTACGTCTCCACCCGGGATTCAGCTCAGTTTTGGGAGCTGCCCCGCTCATGGGGCACTGGGGACAGCCCCCTTGCCATGGGGACACTGGGGACAGCCCCCTTGCCATGGGGGAATCCCAGCTGGGTCCCCTCCGGTCCTGGGCGGGGGGGGAGGCAGAGCAGGGTGCGGGGGGGCTCCGGCTCAGCCAGGGAAGGACCCCAACTCCTTCGGGAGGGCGCATTTGGGGAGGGGGGGGGGGACCCTCCTGGAGGGGAACAAGCGACAGCCCCGGCACTCGGCTGGAGCCCCGCGGGAGGGGCCCGCCCCGCCATGCCCCGCCCCCTCTTCGCCCCGCCCCCGCCATGCCCCGCCCCCTCTTCGCCCCGCCCCTCTCCCCGCCTATTTAAGCACCGCCCAGCGCAGCACCGCCATTCCAGTCCCGCAGCCGCTGCAGTGCGCGGTCGCACTGGCTCCGTCCGTTCCGCCCCTCGGCGGGCTCCGGGCCCGCCCCCAGCCCGGGGAGCCGCCGTACCCCCGCTTCCCTCGGGGCCACCGGCCCCGGTCCTGGGGCGGGGGGTCCCGGGGAGCTGCGGGGCCGGGCAGGGGCAAGGGGCGGCGGAGAGGCCGGGGGCGACCGCGCCGCGGCCCGGCCTGGAGGACCTCGGTGGCGGCGGTGGGTGGGGAAAGCTTTAGCGCCCTTATTGTGGGGGGTGGTGGGTTTGAAAACACGGCGCTTATAGCAGCATAATTAATTAATAACACGTAATTATTGTCTTTAATTCCGTTCCCGCTGCAGCCGGGCCCGGCACCCCCCCAGCGCAGCCCGGCCGCGCCCCGCCCGCCTCCCGCAGCCGCCCCGGGCACGGGCCGGTGCCCCTCACCGCCCCCACGGGCCCCGCCACCCGCTCGGCGCCGCGCCAACCTTCCCCCGACCCCAGCGGGGAGCGGACGGCGGGACGCGGCCCCCGCTCCCCCCGCCCCGGCACGGCACACCGCCCGCCCGCCCCGGCCTCAGGCCCGGCCTCCCTCCGCGGCGCCCGGCATCGAAGCGGAGCGCCCGCCCGCCCGCCCGCGGGCTCCGGCCAGGCCAGGCGCGGGCGCCCCGCGCTCAGCCAGCACTGCCCGGCCCGGCTCACCGGCGCTCCTCGGCCCGCGGAGCCGCGGCACCGCCCGTCCCTCACGGCCGCCCGCCGCGCTGGCGCTCTATAGCCGCCGGCCCCGCCAATCAGGCCAGCCAATCCCGGCCCGTTCCTTCATTCCGGTCCCGCCCCCGCCCTTCTCCGCGCTGCCCAATCCCGGCTCGTCCCTTCAATCCGGCCCCGCCCGTCTCCGCGCTGCCTAATCCCGGCCCGTTCCTTCACGCTGGCTCCGCCCCACCCTTCTCCGCCCTACCCAATCCCTGCTCGTCCCTTCAATCCGCACCTGCCTTCCAAGTCTCTGCTCGGCCCGATCACGACCCGTCCCTTCAAGACGGTCCCGCCCCTCACGTCTCTGCTCTGCCCAATCCCGTCCCGTCCCTTCAATCCGGCCCCGCCCCTCATGTCTCCCTCTGTCCAATCACAGCCCGTCTCTTCAATCCGGCCCCGCCCCTCACGTCTCCGCTCTGCCCAATCCCGGCCCGTCCCTTCAACCCGGCCCCTCCACCCCCCCTTCCCCGGCGGCGCCGATTCGTCGCCGTCGCTCCGCGGAGCCACAGGGGCCGCGGCCCCACTGCCACAGCCCCGGCAGCGGGTTCTGGGTCCCGGGGGCTCTGGCAGCGAGGCCGCTCCCGGTTCCCGTTCAAGCCCCCAGAGCCGGGAAGGGCCTGAGCTCGCGGCGACCCCGCGCCGCCGGGACCGCCCGGACCGGGAGCTCTCCGGGAGTGCGGCCCCGGCGGAGCGGGGGGACGGGGCGGATGGGGCTCCCCGCGCCTCTGGCCGGGCCGCGCCTCCCGGGGCGGCGGCGACGGGATCGCGGCCTGCGGGCGGGGGCGGGGCCGGATTGAAAGGGAGGGCCGGGATTGGGCGCAGCGGAGCCGCGCGGGGGCGGGACCGGAATAATGAACGGGCCGTGATTGGGCAGAGCGGAGACGAGATGGTGCGGGCCGCTTGGGCCGGATTGGGCCTAGCGGAAGATGGCGGGGGCGGGGCTGGGGCGGGGCGGGTCGGGATTGGCGGGGCAAGCGAAGATGGGCGGGGCGGGGCGGGGCCGGCGGCTGTAGAGCGCCGGCGCGGCGGGCGGCCGTGAGGGACGGGCGGTGCCGCGGCTCCGCGGGCCGAGGAGCGCCGGTGAGCCGGGCCGGGCAGCGCTGGCTGAGCGCGGGGCGCCCGCGTCTGGCCTGGCCGGAGCCCGCGGGCGGGCGGGCGGGCGCTCCGCTCCGGTGCCGGGCGCCGCGGGAGGCGGCCGGGCCTGAGGCCGGGCCTGAGGCCGGGGCGGGCGGTGTGCCGTGCCGGGGCGGGGCGGGGGTGGGGGGAGCGGGAAGGGTGGGTGCTGCCCCCAGGACCCACCTCCCCGCAGGAGGTGCCCCCCCCCCGGTTCCCAAGCACCCCCTGCCCGGGGCTGCCGGTGGGTGCCCTCCCCACTCCCCCATCACACCGGGGGCTGCAGCAGCAGCAGCCCTGGGGGGGGGGGGTTCCAGCCCCCCAAGTGGGGCCTAAGTGCTGTGTGTCAGAGCACAAGCCCAGGGGCTGGTTTGGGGGTGCAAAACCCGGAGTGCTGCGTGTCTGGGCCTGAAAATGAGCTGGGGGGGGGTTGGGGGCTCAGGGCTGGGTTTCGGGGGCTCAGAATCAGCCCAAGTGCCACCTTTTGGGACAGGGAACCCAGGCCGAGCGGCTGTTCCCAGCCCCCCAAATGCCAGCTTGGGGGGTCAGTGGGTGGGTGGGGGTGAGAACAGAGGGGCCTTGGGATGGGCTGGGTGTGGGGCAGGGCCCTGGGACCCTCACTGGAGGTGGGGGTCCGGTTGTATTTGCCCCCAAAAGTGGGGTGCTGGCATGCGCCAGCCCAAACTCAATGCACGAGATGGGACTTGGGGGGCGGCAACGCTTTATTCTGTGCTCAGACACACCGATCGAGGCAACATCGGGACAGTCGTGACAGCTCATATTGATATTTGATTGATGACAGTGATTGATTGATGACCTTTTCAAACGCCCCCAGTGCTGGGAACAAGCGGGAGCATCTGTGAGCTACTGCACCGCTCAGTCAGAGCTTAACGAGCCTGAGAGACCGTTAGCAGGAGAGGTAAGAAGCATCAGGAGCCGAGATGACGCGGAGCTGGGGCATCCGTCGGCAGGAGAGGGAACAAGACGAGTGTCTGTCGGCCGGAGCTGGAAGAAGCAGGAGCATCTTTTACCCAGAGCATCCTGGAGCTCAGCTGTCCCCGAAACGCCGTAGGGCCGGAGTGCCCATGGGTCGGAGCTGGACAAAAGCCCCCAGCGCTGTAAGGAGCAGGAGAATCTCTTACCCGGCATCTGCAGGGGCTGGAGCTGAAAGGAGGTGGGATGTCCGTCGGCTGGAGCAGTAACAAGCCGGAGCGTGTATGAGCTGGAGCTGCAACGAGTAACTGGAGGTGGTAACTGCCACACAACCCCCTCAGCAGAACAAACACTGCCCGAGGCTCAGAGCTTTTCCCTCGGGGGTGATGTGACCCACAGACCCAACCTACGGCAGCTCGCGCCGGCTGAGAACACCCCACCCAACCACACCACCAGGGACGATTTAACCTTCGGGGACACCGGGCACATAACCAGAGCCAGAGCCGAGACCAACCAGAACCCAGCGTAAAGCCCAGCCCTTAACAGGGGTTATTTCATCGGTCTACGCAACTGTATTTACATAAATAAATCTACTTTCTTCTGTATCGGGGTCCCCCCGGGGCATCAGGTTGGGGCACTGCTGAAATAAGAGAAGAAATCCCTTTGGTAATTCCCTGCTGAGCAGCCTCGGCTCCCACTCCAGCCAGTGAAGAGCTGACTTTTACACCAGAAAGAGAGGGAGCGAGCAAGCTCGGCCATCGCCTGGAGCATCTCTTACCTGCGGTGTTCAGCCCCGGGAGCCGAGTGGGATGGTGGCACCGGGCAAGCCCGGAGGCGACCGGGGGACAGGGAAGGACCGGAGCGGAGGGAGCTGAGGTTGCTGCTCCGGGAGGAGCTGGGGCAGCACTGGGAACCGCCACGACAGTGAGGAGGAACCAGCGGGGACAGGAGAATTGGGGGGATGAGGGTTGGGGGGCTCCCAAAGCACAAAGGATGTCCCCAAGAGGGTGGCTATGTCCCACATCCCCTCCCCAGCCAGGGCAGGCAGTGAGGGGCACTTGGGGTATCTTGGGGAGTGCATCCTTTCCACACCCCCCTATAAGTTGTATCTTTTGCTCCCCAGCATCCAGGATTAAAGGACAACGTGGAAGAGCCGATGGCTTTCCCCTAGGTCACCTCTCGGGAGAGATCCCCATCCCATTCGTGGCCCGAGGACATCCTGGGACATCCCTGGGTTGGGCTGTTGCGGTGGCACGCTGCCTGTCGTGGCGGCATGGTGGCCTCAGTTAAACACCAAACCTTCAAAAGCAACGTGTTTTAATGAGTTCTGGTTTTAAAGCTTGTGAAAATAATAATAATATTAATAATAAACCAAGACTTCCAGTCATCTCAAGGACTCCCTCCCTCTTTTTAAAAGCCGAACAGATGGAGCGAGCCCCCCCGTTAAGGTGACGGCATTTCCAGCACCTTCGGTCCCAAAATAACCGGATCATCCCGGGTGCAGCAGCTCCGCCTCGAGAAGAGGGGTTGAGCATCCCTGCCAGGGCAGCACCTCCAAATTCGGGCTGCCTTCCCCCTGGGGAGGCAGCATTGCCAGAGACACCCACCCCCCAAAAAAAAAAAATGCTGAAGGGGTTAAAGACTACAGAGTTCTCTATGGCTAATATGCGATTTACATCATCTATACAGCATTTACGGGCCCCTGCCTTTATTCCAGCTGAAACTTAGCATCCATTTCCCTTAGGAAATGGAAAAACAAATGAAGGTTAAAGAAAAGTTAAGTATAAAAAAATATTTCAAAGAGTCATTCTCGCTTCCTCTCCTTTTAACGTGAAGAAACGGGGTTGGTTGAGTCTTTTTTTTTTTTTTTTGAGGGGGGTGGTCTGGAGGAGTTGCTGATGGGCTCCGGGGTCTCCGGTGGGACAGAGGAGCCAGCTCAGGCGCTTTCTCGAGATGGGGACAGAGGCTGGGGCAGGTGATGTCCCCCTGGCCCTGCTCCCATCAAGATCTGAAAGAAGACCAAAAGAAAAAAAATATCCCAGGATTTGGGGAATGTGCTTAGGAAGACATTTAAAACCATGATGGCAAAGGCAGAGGTGGGAATTCTTTTGAAACTCAGCTTCGTTCTTCCCCGGAATAACAAGGAAATTCAATATAACCACCCTAAAAGGGAATGAGATGCCAACCCCCAGCTCCACCCTGGGCCAAATCCAGCTTTTTTTTGGATGCTTACAAAGAAAACCCGGATGAAAGGGAGGAAAAAAGGAATGAAACCCCTCGGGTCCAACCCCCATCTGTTTTTTTTTTTTGCCAAGGGAAGGACAGAGAAGGACAGCCGGACATTTCCTTACTGGGAAATCTTGCAGTTTGTCGTGGCGACGTAGCGCCCGGTGTAATGGATGTTGCATCTCACCACGTTGTTGGTGAAGTCTGACTCCAGGACGATGTATTTGGGGTTCACTTGAACCTAAAAACGGGGGAAAGGGAAGGAAAAACACCCCCAAAAATTAGTAAGAGAGGGGACGAAGACCAGGCAGGGATGGGAAGCGCTTAAACCCACGTTGAAGGGGATATGGCAGCAAGGAGGCACCCAAAAAAGGTGTGTGGTCCCCAACCCGATGGTTGGGAAGATCCCAAGCTGACCCCATATCAGTAATGTTTGCCCCCCAAAAAATGTCCCCCAACGACCGTGGCCACCTTTAAGACGTAATTCCCTGGCTGCACGTCCGTGATATCGATCCACTGGCAGTCGATGTCGGCGTTGTAGGTGTCGTAGCAGCCCGGGCTCAAGCCCTGCGGGGAGAAAAGGGGGTTCAGGGTGTGCTGGGGCGGGAGGGGGGGTGGTGAACCCCGAGAAGCCCTTCGAGCATGGTGTCGTCATCTGTCCCCCCCCCCCAAAACCCACCTGGGTGTGGGCCGTGCAGGCGTAACGCTTCAGGTTGCCAAAATCGCAGGTGGTGTCCTCCAGGCAGAAGCTGGCTTTGTGGCCCTCGGCCACCTTCCTCCCCGTGGTGGCATCCAGCAGGTCGTAGTGGCTGAACTCGTCCATGCTGTGGTAGTGCCTGGGGACGGGGTGGGTGGGTAGGGGGGGACAGAGTCAGGGTGACACCCCCCCCACCCCCAAATGGCACCATCCCTTCTCCCCAGATGTGATTTTGGGGGCTCCACATCAACCCTGGGGCCACGCCAGCCTGCCAGTTCCCTCCTTGGGGACATTAATTGCAGGAGCTTGGTGGCTTTAGGGAGATAGAAGCAAGGTGACACCCGCCCAAAGATCTCAAAGCCCCAAAAAGGAGGAAATGCCATTAAAAAAGCCATTCAAGACGCTTTAAAAGCGCGGTGACCAGGAGGGCTGATGGAGGGACGGGGGGGTCACACTCACTGGTGGCAGCTGTGCCACTCCCAGCTGTGCCGGGGCCGGCTGGGCAGAAAGTCGGCCGTGCCCTGGTTCTTCACCCGCTGGGGAAACCGCAGGAGCACCCGCACGTCGTAGTCGGTGGCTTCGGCGGTGTAGGCGGTGCTGGGGACATCGGGGAGGGTCAATGCCAATGTTCCCCCTGCCCTCGGCCCCAGGGGACAGGAACCCAGAACCCACCAGACACTGTCCCTTTCCCTTCCCCTCCCCTTTCCTTTCCCTTTCCCTTTCCCTTTCCCTTTCCCTTTCCCTTTCCCTTTCCCTTTCCCTTTCCCTTTCCCTTTCCTTTCCCTTCCCTTTCCTTTCCCTTCCCTTTCCCTTCCCTTTCCTTTCCCTTCCCTTCCCTTTCCTTCCCTTTCCCTTCCCTTTCCTTCCCCTCCCTTTCCCTTCCCTTTCCTTCCCCTCCCTTTCCCTTCCCTTTCCCTTTGTCCTTTCCTTTCCTTCCCCTTCCCTCTTTCCTTCTCCTCTCCTCCATCCTTCTTCCCCTTCCTTCCCCTTTCTTCTTCCCTTTCCACTTTCCTCTTTCTTTTCCTTTCCCCTTGCCGTCTCCTCTCCTTCATCCCTCTCCTCCTTCCCTTCCCTTCCCTTCCCTCTTCCCTTTCCCCTTTCCTCTTCTCTTCCCGCTCCCCTTCCTTTCTCTCCTCCATCCTTCTCCTCCTTCCCCTTTCCCTTCCCCTCCCCTCTTCCCTATCCTTCCCTTCCCTTCTCTCCTCCTCTATCCTCCTCCTGCCCCCACCAGCACATCCCCCATTCCCCCCCCCATACCCTCCTGCCTGCCCGTTCCCCATCTCCCCCTCGCCCCAGGACCCCCCTCTCTCCCCCCATGTCCCCATCTCCCCCTCGCCCCAGGACCCCCCTCTCTCCCCCGTGTCCCCATCATCACCCCTTGCCCCAGGACCCCCCTCTCTCCCCCCATGTCCCCATCTCCCCTCGCCCCAGGACCCCCCTCTCTCCCCCATGTCCCCATCTCCCCCTCGCCCCAGGACCCCCCTCTCTCCCCCGTGTCCCCATCATCACCCCTCGCCCCAGGACCCCCCTCTCTCCCCCGTGTCCCCATCTCCCCCTCGCCCCAGGACCCCCCTCTCTCCCCGTGTCCCCATCATCACCCCTCGCCCCAGGACCCCCCTCTCTCCCCCGTGTCCCCATGTCCCCTCGCCCCAGGACCCCCCTCTCTCCCCCCATGTCCCCGTGTCCCCCTCGCCCCAGGACGCAGCCCACACCCCAGGGCTGACCCACCTGGCCAGGCACTTCTCCTCGGCGGCGCAGCGCAGCGAGTACAGGTGAGCTCGCTGCACGTAGGTGGATGCTTGCACATAGTTGGGGTCCGGCACCAAGTCGGGGAGACCTGCCAGGAGGATGGGGACAGCCCTGAGGACGGGGACAGGGCTTGGGGACAAGGTTTGGGGACAGGGCTCGAAGCAGCCAGCCCTGACCTCGTGGGGAAGTTTTGCTTTGGTCACCGCCACGTTTTTTAATTTTAAGCCACAGACGGAAAATCCTCCCTTCCACTCCCCTTCTCGCCCCCCTGCTCCTGCTGGCAAATCCCAATCCTCCATTTTCCTCCAGCGGGATTGCTCAGCCCGTCCTCCTGGAAGCGATTCCACCCAGCCCTGGACGGCTGCCGAGGGGTTCCCCCAAGCCCCCCCGGCTCCCACCCCTGCGGCAGCCAGGGACAGGGGGGTGACACGACCCCCCAAAAAGGGGGGGGTGTCCCTATTTCCTGCCCTGTTTCCTCTTTTTCACCCCAAACCAGGGGTGAAAGTGGGGGCTCTGCTAACCCCGCCGTGCCGTTATCCCTTCTCTCCTTTAATTCCCGACGTCACCCTGCGCTTGGGGCCAAGCCGAAGTGAGCTGCAGACGGACGGATGGACAGACAGACAGACAGCCGCAGGGACGGGCGGCGGCTGCCTCGCTTTCCAAAAGCATTATGGAGCCCAGCTGGAGCCGGTGCTTCCCCCCACACACCAGCAACGCCCTTTCACACCTCCCAAAGGCTCCTCCGGGACCACCGGCCTGGAAAGCATCCTTACATCTGCCCCTCAAGAAGGACCAGGATGGCAGAAGGATGCTCCCCAGGTGCTCCGTGCCTCAGTTTCCCTTCTCGCAGCCCTCAGCAAAGCCAAGCCCTGCTCCGCAACAACCTCTGCTTAGCACCTCTCCTTCCTGTGAGCTCGCCAGCCTGTCCCCATCCCCATCGTCATCGCCATCTTCATCCCCAAGTTCATCCCCAGCTTCATCCCCATCCTCATTCCCATCCCCAACCTCGTCTCCATCCTTGTCCCCATACCCCATCCCTGTCCTCATCCACATTCCCATCGTCATCACTATCCCCAGCCCCATCCTCATCTCCATCCCCCTCTCCATCCTTGTCCCCGTCTTCATCCCCATCCCCGTCCTCATCCTCATTCCCATCCCCACTCTCATCCTCATCCCTGTCCTCGTCCCCCATCCCTGTCCGCATCCCTGTTCCCAGACCCATCCTCATTCCCATCCCCATCTTCATCCCCATCCTTACCCCTCATCCTCATCCCCACCCCCTCCCCATCCCTGTCCTCATCCCCATCCCTCTCCCCATCCTCATCCTCTTTCCCACTCCCCTCCCCATCCCGTCCTTGTCCCCACCCTGGTCCCTGTCCTTGTCTACATTCCCATCGTCATCCTCATCTTCATCCCCACCCCCATCCTCATCCCCTTCCCCATCCTCATCCTCTTCCGCACCCCCCTCCCCATCCCCGTCTCCATCCTGGTCCCTGTCCTTGTCTGCATTCCCGTCTTCATCCCCATCCCCATCCTCATCCCCATCCCCATCCTCATTCCCATCCTCATTCCCTTCCCCATCCTCATCCTCTTCCCCATCCCCGTCCTCGTCCCCATCCTGGTCCCTGTCCTTGTTGCATTCCCATCGTCATCTCCATCTTCATCCCCATCCCCATCCCCGTCCCCACCCTGGTCCCTGTTCTTGTCTGCATTCCCATCGTCATCCCCATCCCCATCCCCATCCCCATCCCCATCCCCATCCCCATCCCCATCCCCATCCCCATCCCCATCCCCATCCTTGTCCCTTTCCCCGTCCTCCATCCCCATCCCCATCCAGGGACCAGGGGGCTCCAGCCCCCCCAGCTCCTCCCATTGCACCCAGACGCTTTCCACCACGTTTCCTTCCCCCCCTCCTATTTTTTTTATCCCTATTTTCCCTTTTTTCCACCGGCAAAAAGAACAATGCCTTCTTGTTTCTTGGCCTGCCTTCCCTCGAGGGAATCACGTCACTCCATTGGAGCTCGTTTCCTGCCCCGCTGCTTGGTCATCGCTGCTGATGTAATACCCAGGGGGGGCCGTGCACGCCAGGGGGAAAATCGGGAGAGCTTGGGAAGACTTCCCCCCCCCCCCCCTTAAAAAAAATTAATAATAAAAAAAAACAACGGAGAAAGACTCCAGGGCCCTGTCCCGCTTGCGAGAGCAACGTTTCTCATCATTTATAAACCAGCTTTTCCTCCCCGCTGTTGTTTATAATAAATTCTTGGACGCTCCAGAGAGAAACCCGACTCCTTTACCAACGGGGAGTTTTATTTTCCCCCCACGACGGAGCTCGCCCTGGACGGCCCCGTTGTTATTGTAGGGTCTCACGCCTGAGTTTTGCTTCAGTCCTGGCAGCGAAGAGTCGAAGCGCAAGCGCCGGCACCGCTGGGGTTAATAGGATGGGCAGGATCCGGCCTCACCACCCTCCAAATGTCCCCTTATCACAGCAGGGCACCCAACTGTCCCCATCCCGGGCTGGCCAAATCCTGATCCTTTTTTTGCTGAGCCAGCACTTTTCCACCTCCTGCAAGTCAGGGGGCCTGGCAGCCCCCCGCTATTGCCTCCGAAAAGGGACAACCACAGCAAGAAAATGTTTGTTTTTCCTCCTCCGCCCCTCAGCCTGCCCCGGGGAGCTGCCAGAGAAGATTTCCTTCTTATTCACCGTGAAAATTAGAATAATAAAAAAAAAGGCAGGCCTGCTCCCTGCTGCGCTGTTTGTGCAGGTGTGCCGGGCTTAGCCGAAAAATCCCCGGCTCCAGCAGTTTTCCGATGGGGCGGTTGCTTCGCCTCCCCGTGCTCGGCAGTGCTGGGTCCCAGACCCAGGGCAACAGGGACCATGGAAGGGGGTGGCTGTGAGCAGTGGGGACAGGGAGACATCCCCCAAGTGACTGAGATGTACCCCTTCATCCCCCCATCCCAGCCCATCCCTGCAGCATCTCTTCTCCAGCACCTCCTGGCACACACCTTCATCCCATCCCATCCCATCCCATCCCATCCCATCCCATCCCATCCCATCCCATCCCTGCAGCATCCCTCCTCCAGCACCTCCTGGCGCACCCCTTCATCCCACCCCATCGCAGCCCATCCCTGCAGCATGCCTCCTCCAGCACCTCCTGGCACACCCCCCCATCCCATCGCATCCCATCGCATCCCATCGCATCCCATCCCTCCTCCAGCACCTCCTGGTGCACCCCTTCATCCCATCCCATCCCATACCTGCAGCATCCCTCCTCCAGCACATCCCGGCACACCCTTTCATCCCATCCCATCCCATCCCATCCCATCCCATCCCATCCCATCCCATCCCATCCCATCCCATCCCATCCCATCCCATCCCTCCTCCAGCACATCCCAGCACACCCTTTCATATCATCCCATCCCATCCCATCCCATCCCATCCCATCCCATCCCATCCCATCCCATCCCATCCCATCCCATCCCTGCAGCATCCCTCCTCCAGCACCTCCTGGCGCACCCCTCCATCCCATCCCATCCCATCCCATCCCATCCCATCCCATCCCATCCGCACCCCTCCTCCAGCACCTCCTGGCGCACCCCTCCATCCCACCCCAGCCCCACCGAATCTTCCCGGGCTCCCCCGTTGGTCGTTAAATCCCTGAGGATAGCAACAAAATCAACTCAAACCCATCCCCGAGCCCACGAAGGGGACACTCTCCCAGCGAGATTGTCACCTCCCGGCCCCGGTGCCCCATCCACGGGCGACCACATCCTCAGGTGGCACCGCAGCCACCGCCTCTCCAGCTTTACCGGGTACCAAAATCCCCACCGCCCCATGGGATTTCCCAAACCCGCTCCTATTCAAAAACCAACCCCGGGCGACCTGTTCGCACGAGGGCGAGGCGAAAAACCCGGCTGAGATGGAGGAACGCCAAGGGGAGGGGGCCGGGTAGGGGTCAGGGCGAGGAAGCCCCCGGAGATGCCTCCTGGGGGTCGGTCAAGAGTGGGGAGCACCCGGTAAGAACCGGCACCTCGGTTGAACCCCGCGAGGAGGGGTGGGCTATCTGCCCCCACGGCTTAGGTGCCACGTGGGCTCGGCTTTCATCAGCCAGGTCCTCCTTTGCACGAGATGTTCAGCCCCTGAGCGAGACTTGGGTGACACTTGGGTCCTCTGCAGCGGTCGTGAGCAGGAGGCATGAAGACTTTTGGTGTCTCTCCTTGCCGAAGCCTGGTCCGCCGCATTTATCCCCCTCCCTTGACCAAGCCGCGTGAGATGCTCCTCTCCCACCTTCACCATGGCCTGGTCACCTATAGATTTAGGGTTGGAAACTGTTCCAACTCTCATCTTCCAAGGCGTCTTCATCACCTGGTTCGGATGGAGGGAGGCGGACGACCCACACCGGAGGCGGACAACCCGCGACGCTCACTGCAAGCCCCAATAAACCCCCTCATAAAAGCCGGTGGGATCTAATTGCTTAATTAACCCCCCAGGTGCCCCAGCGAGGGGCCGGGAATGCCACACATTCCTGGCGGGAGCCGGGAGCCGAGTGGGATTAGGAGGTTCTTAAAGAGCTCAGGCGCGTAATTAACATCTGATTCGGCTTTATAAAAAGTGTTTGGAGCAATTAAGAAACCTGCCCGAAGGGTGGCCGGGAAGGTGACAGCCTCGGAGGTTTTTTTGGTGACCCCCAGGGAGGTGACAGCTTTCCCCCAACAAAGCTTGGCTGGAAAGAGCAGCAGGTGACCCGGAGGAGAGGCCAGGCAGCGGAGTGGCCCCAGAGAGCCACCTTCCCTGGGCTGGTCGGATGATCTTTCTTCCCCTTCTTTGGATTTATTAAGGAAAAACGCAAAGGAGGAGGCTGGGGGCTCCTGCACTGAGAGGTGGGCATCCCGTTGACGGGCTCATTGGCCAAGGAGGGTTGTCCAAGCACCCCGATCCCCCTGGCAGAGCCATGGGACCGTCACCTCCTGCCCCAGCTTCCAGGGATCCTTGAAGGCCACCGCCTTTGCCAACCGGGAGAAGATAAGCTTGGCGGGCATCTTCCCATTTCCCTCCGTCACCTCAGGTCATCTGCAGGGCAGCCGTCCCCAAGCATCCCTCCCTAGAGACACGGGACTGCCAGCATCCCTCATCCCTGCATCCCTCGCTCCTGCATCCCTCATCCCTGCATCCCTCGCTCCTGCATCCCTCGCCCCCCGCATCCCTCGCCCCCCGCATCCCTCGCCCCCCGCATCCCTCGCCCCCCGCATCCCTCGCCCCCCGCATCCCTCGCTCAGGAGGAGCGGCCGCTCCCGGCGAGGTGGGCAGAGATGCGGAGGAAGATCCTTCTCCGCACAAATCCTGTCCCCGAGCTCTTTCCCACACATCTTCGGCGGGGCCGGCCGGACCTCAGGCTGACCCAGCCAGGCTGCTCTCGCTCGCACGCAACGGGGCAGGGCTGGGATGAACACTTCCCCCAGTACGAACCCTCCGGGATGGGTTTTTTCTCAGAAAGCTGGGATGGGGCTGGATGGGTTATGGGGTCAGACGGGTCAGAGGCTCCAGCTGAGATGGATTTCCCAAAGGACAGGCAGGGAACAGATCCCCCAGGCTGCCGCTCCTCACGCCCTCCAGCCTTGCTTCCAATTTCACCACCGAGCAAAAACACTCTCGGCAAGCCTCAGCCAAAAGCCGCAGGATTTCGTCAGGATGGGGGTCAGCAGGACGTGAAGCGACGACGTCCCTGCTGCCACCGTGGTACCCCGATGCGGCCGGCACGGTGGGGGGGGACGGACACGATGGGCCCCGGGCGAGGCAGGACAGATCCACCCGTGAATCGAGTCTGTCCCGGCACAGGGCACGTGGCCAGCGTGACCCGGGACGTGACACTGTCCTACCCCAGGAGCATGGCGTGCCCCCAACCCGCGCCACGCAGCCACCCCACGGATGGAGGACAACCTGGGATATGGCACAGAGCCACCCCACAAATGCGGGATGACCTGGAACACGGCACGTAACCCCTGCCTCAAGCACAGCATCCCCCCATCTCCCAGCACAGAGCCACCCCACGAGCACGGGATGACCTGGGACACGGCACAGAGCTGCTCCACGAGCACGGGATGACCTGGGACATGGCACAGAGCCACCCCACGAGCGCGGAATGACCTGGGACACGGCACAGACCCACTCCACGAGCATGGATGACCTGGGACACGGCACAGAGCCACCCCACGAGCGCGGAATGACCTGGGACACGGCACAGACCCACTCCACGAGCATGGGATGACCTGGGACACGGCACAGAGCTGCTCCACAAGCATGGGATGACCTGGGACATGGCACAGAGCCACTCCACGAGCATGGGATGATCTGGGACATGGTACAGACCCACCCCACGAGCATGGATGATGACCTGGGACACGGCACAGAGCCACCCCATGAGCGCGGAATGACCTGGGACACGGCACAGACCCACTCCACGAGCATGGGATGACCTGGGACATGGCACAGAGCCACCCCACGAGCGCGGATGACCTGGGACACAGCACAGAGCCACCCCACGAGCATGGGATGACCTGGGACATGGCACAGAGCCACCCCACGAGCGCGGATGACCTGGGACACGGCACAGACCCACTCCACGAGCATGGGATGACCTGGGACACGGCACAGAGCTGCTCCACGAGCATGGGATGACCTGGGACATGGCACAGAGCCACGCCACGAGCGCGGATGACCTGGGACACGGCACAGAGCCACCCCACGAGCACGGATGACCTGGGACACGGCACAGAGCCACCCCACGAGCATGGGATAACCTGGGACACGGCACAGAGCCACTCCACAAGCGCAGGATGACCTGGGACAACGGCACAGAGCCACCCACGCCCAGACCCTGTTGGGGCTTGCCCCTACGCCCCCCTTCCCTTTCCTCCCCATTTTTCATCACCTCAAACATCATTCCCAAAACACGTAGGGTCTCCAACAGCCCCAGCCCCTCTGTGGCCCCTCGGCCACGTTTGTCCCCATAGCACCGGGGCAGCATCCTTGGAGAGCGACAGGCACCAGATGTGGGTGCAGAGGGCTGTGCCCGCGGGGACACCTTCTTCCCAGGTGATGAAGCACGCAGGGTACCAACCCCGGGGACCTGCCACCCACCCCAGGCCCCCCCCATGCAAGACTCACCCCGTCCGCCGTGGCTGGGCCTGTAGACGCTGCCCACGCTGACCCGGGCTTGGCTATCGGGGACGGCTTGCGGCATGTCGGGGCTCCTGGCCGGCAGGTAGGACTCGGGGCGAGGAACCCCGTAAGGCTCCAGCGCCCGAAAAGGCGGCTGCGGCTCGTAGGGCGGGTACTGTCCCCCGTACCCCGTCCCGGCGGGAGCTTGCAGGTTATCGCTCGACGCACCGCCGTGGCCGGCGGCTTGTTGGTTGGCGTACGAGTCCGGGCCGCCCTGCTCCGGTGAGCCCCCCGCGTCGTGATACAAGCTGTGGGAGTACCGGCGGTCCAGCCCGTCAACCGGTTGGGGGGCGGCGGGCACGTAGGGGCGTTCGGCCGCCGGGTAGTACCCCTGGGATCTATAGGGGCTCTGCTCCTCCCCGTAGTCCTCGTAGCGTGCCCGGGGTTGGAAGGGGTACACCACGCTGGCACCCGCCGCCGCCGAAGCCACGGCCGCCCCGCCGGTGGAGCGGTAATAGGTGTACGCCTCGTCGTAGGCCCGGGGGGCCTCGTAGGGCTCGTATTGGGGGGCGAAGGGGAATTGGGGGTACGGCGGTTGCCCGACGGAGGCGTAGGCGAAGGAGGAGGAGGAGGAGGAGGAGGAAGGCTGGCGGGAGCGGCCGGCGGGCCGGACCCGTTGCGAAGCGGTACTGTCTCCCACAGGCCCCTCCCGCCAATTTTCGGGCACCTGCCCGAAACCGAAGGGGTGTCGCGTTTGCCCCCGCACCGTCTCGGAGCCCGGGCGCGGCGGGACGGCCGGTGCCTGCCTCCGGACGCTGCCCGGCCCTCCGCTGACGGCTCCCGCCAACAACAACCGGTTCCCACCGGGTCTCTCTTGTCCCGCCGGGACGTATTCGGCGCCGGTGTTCAGCAAGCTGTAAACGCGGCCGTTGTTCTCCCACTGGATCAGCTGCCTCCAGGGCTGCCCGCCGCCCGCCTGCTCCTGCCCGCCCGCCAGCAGCCACAACCCGCAGCCCAGCGCTGCCCACAGCCCCCAAGCTCCCCGCCCCGCCATCCCGCTAACGCTCGGCCGCCCGGCCCCCCGCGCCGGCTTCCCCCAGCCCCGCCGGAGCGGCTCCCGGGGCGGGCGGAGCGGCCGCGCTCGGCGGCGGCGTGAGGGGAGCGGAGCGGGAAGCGGACGGCGCGGGGGGGGGGGGGGCGGGAGAGCGGCGCCGCCGGGTCCTAAGCACCGCCTCCGGGAGGGATCCTGCCCTCCGCAGCCGGGAGGAAGGGCCGCGCGCACGACGCATCCACTCCGCATCAACACCGCCAATTTCGGGGCGCTGTTTTTCCTTCCCCCCCCCACTTTTGTTTTGTTTTTTTCTAACCCCGCCGCTGCACGCGGTACTCGGGTCGAATTCTGGCTCGAATTCTGGAGTTAACAGCCTCAAAGCAGGAGTCGGGCTTGTGGGAGGCGTTGGTGTGGGGCAAAGCGATGCAATCCTGCCCCATGCCACTGCGCGGGGTGACCCCCTGTTCCCCCCAAAGGGACCCAAATTCACAGCGGCGGCTGTCCCACGCGGAGGCCTGACACCACGGTGAGGGCCTGGACCGCCGCGCCCTCACAAAAGCTTTCCATACGTTCCAAAGGGGAAACTGTGCCCCAAAAACAGAGCTCCCCCCCCCCCCGAATTTGTCTCTTTCTGACAATTTGCGGTTCTTTTCCCCTCGATATTGTATCCCAAATGAGGATGGATCCCGCACAAAACGTTTTTAACACGTTCCAGGGAGGAATAAACCCGGAGACCGGTTGGTAACTCGAGGCTGGAAATATTAAACAAAAAGGGGGGACCTGAGGAGCGAATCCGGGGGGGTCCCCAACCCTGCTGCCAGCCGCATCCAGCCCGTGCAAACCCCGAATCCATCGCCGCGCCGGGGCCGTCGCCCCGTTTCGCTGCTCCGCATCACCCAATGGAGGGCCTGGGGAAACAGAGCACCGGGGTCTCGCTGCCCCGTCCCCCCCGGGGGACCCCCCGAACACCCCCTCACACCTTTTTACACCCCCCCACCCCCAGCCTGGCATCCGCAGGGGGATATTTCAGGGCAGAAATGGGGCTGGGAAAAAGCATCCCAGCATCCTTCCCTCCATCTTCCACCCTGGGGAAACTGAGGCAGCACCCCGAAAGGCGGAACAGACACCCCAACCCCTGCCACCCCCCTGTCCCTGGAGCTGCCCTTGTGCCGCCCGGCACTTTCCTGTTGCTTTAAGTCCCGGCCGTAGGGACGTGTGTTTTCCACGTGTAGATTTTTCCTTTTCCCCTTTTCCCCCCCTCCTGCTGCTCTCGTTCCCAGCCCCGAAGCCGGGTATGGAGCCAGGATAAGGCCGGAGGCCAAGGCCAGCCTGACCACAGGGGATCCCAGCACCGGGCCTTACCGGAGGGGTCAAATCCCTCCCAGGGGACCCCCCCAATTCCATGCATCCCCCAATATTCCTTTGCTTTTCCTTGCTCCCCCTGCTCCCGGCCTGCGCTCCTCCCTTCTCCCCGCAGGGACTGGAAATACCAGAGTTGATGTAATAGGCAGCGCGGGGCCGGCCAGGAAGGAAAGCCTGGTCTAACCTCCTCCTCCCACATCCCCACGGCCCCACGGCCGCCCGTCCTGAGTGGGGATGGGGACACAGAAGCGGGGGGCTGACCGTGGGTCACTCCCCTTCGCGTCCCCCCAGCCCTGCGCATGGCCAGGATTTTTTTTGGGGGGGATAGGACTTGGCGTGATGTAGGGACAGGGTTATCCCCACCCCAGCGCGGGGCAGGAGGGGGATGGAGGGATGATGGAGGGGATCCCTATAGGTTTGGTTCAAGGGTGGGGGTCCCGCGTGGCTCCCCAGGCCATGAGATGCCACCGGGATGGTGGCCGAGGGGACGGGCTACCAGCCCCGTAACGCCACGGGGTCCCACCCCGCGTCCCCACGGTCCCCACGTGGGTTCAGCATCCCCAGAGAGGATGCAGGAAGGGGGTGGCCGGAGGGTATCTGGTCCAAAGCGGGATCCCGGGCCACCAAGATGTGACACGAGGGACCGTGTCCTGCTGTATGGGGGGGTCCCACCCCCACTAGATGGTGCCAGCAGCCCACGCTTGCGGTGTCATCGCAGATGGGGTGACAGCGTGGGGACAGCCACCCCTGCTGCGGCTTCTCCCACCCCAGAAACCCCCTCCCACGGTGGGGTGGGAGAAGGGGGGGGCAGAGGGGTTGGACCCCCCTCAACCATTTTCTCCCCCCTTCTTTTTATAAGGATCCGTGGGGGTGGAGGTGGGCACCCGTATCCAGCGCCAGAGCTGGGGACATGGCGGGGTGGCTCCCAAAAAGAGGGGGAGGCGAAGTCAGGGTGCTGGGGAAACTGAGGCAGCACTGGCCCCGGGCAAGCCCCCAGCACAGCTTCGGTGCCTCCCTCCCTCCCCGCTGGGCTCAACCCCCAAATTTCAAATAACCCCTCAACCTGTCCACCCTGCTTTCCCTTCGCAGAAATAATTACCAATGCGGTGAATTCGTTTCATTCACAAGTGACTAAGTTACTTAGTGTCTTAATTACCCAAAGACTAGTTTTCCAAAGACTAGTTTTCCATTACTATTATTTTTAGGCAATTTGGGATAACCAGTCGTGTGAGTAATTGGGTGTCACCTTATTGAATTAACAGGGACATGTGGTCACCGTGGGGCAAGGTGGCCTGAAGGCTCCTCTGGCTCCATCCACATCAAACTCATTCCCGGGATTTTCCTGCCTCCTTTTTAATATGGATATTCTAGAACTGACTGGATTTTTCGAGGCAGCCAAGTGAGGGAAAACATGGGGGAGAAAAAGGGGAATTTTGCTGAAATTAACTCTCCGCTTTCTTGCCCCAAAACAGGTTTTGGGGAACGGCAGACTTTTCCCACAGCGACTTTTAACAGTTTATGGCAGAAATCCCCCTCTTTTCTCCAGTTCCCACCATACCAAAGACCACTGAGCCCCGGGAGCAAGGTCAGCATCCCCCATCTCTTCAACCCCTGTGCTACGGGGGCGAGTGGATGGGACCAAGGCCTCCCAGCTAAGCCGGTGACAGAGGACAAGGACAGCCATGTCTCCCTGCCGCAGCCAGTCTCTTGCTATTCAGTTCCTCCCCCTCAAAATCAGCCGAACTTAGAGATGCTGCAGCCTCACCGGACAAGGAAACCTGCTCACGCCGCCGCTGCAGAGGAATCACCTCCTTTCCCTGTGATCCGATGGCTCTGCTCTCCCCTGACAAAAAAAAAAAAAAAAAAAGGAGGGAAAAAATAGAAAACCCAATCAAGATTAAGAGGAAATAATTAAAATTGACTCTTCTCCCTCTGATCGCTGGGAAAGCTGCACAGGGAGGCAGCTGAGCGCCCTTGCGTGCTATGAGTGTGCCAGGTCTCAGCCGTCCTTCGGAATGGACCGCGGGGGAGCTGGCATGATCTCCCGCTCCATCCCTTCACCCCTGTGCCTGGGTGGGTGGCCCTGCATTTACCTCCCTCCTGCCCTGGGCTGCTGGGAAGGGAAACTGAGGCACGGGGGACTTGCCCCTGGCTGGTGCAGGGTAGACTCGCACTGGCACCTGAGCAAATCCCACCCGGCATCCATCAGCAGATGGAGGAGCTGGCAGTCAAGGATACCTGGTGAGCATCCTCCTCTACATAACTCATCCGACCTCTCCAGCCGGAGCCGGGAAACGCTTTCAGCAGGGGAATGTGTTTGAAACTTCATTTATCCACCAACCTAAATGGAATGCGCTTTATTACTTCTAGCTCGGCATCTCCGTCGAAACGCTCACCGGCTGGGTGTAAACAAGCCCTTAACTTCTTCTCTGCCGGCTGCCACCAGCCACGCCGGTCAGCCGCTACAGTTGATGCCTTCCAAATCCCCCGTTCGACCATCCGCTTCTCGATTTTAAGCGTAGGGGAATTTCCAAGCCAGGGAAAGGCGGATTTGTCACCCTAGCCGCAGCCCCGGCCACTGAACCCACCCAACCCTGCTGTCCCCAAAAAATCCCCCCCCAAGCTTTATATTCCTGGTTTCCTAGGGCGAGTATAGGAGAAGGGAGAGCATGAAGTGATGCTATATATCCTCCAGCGGTTAGCGACAGAGGGATTTTTTTGGCTCCTCTTGTCCCTAACAGTCTTTTTCCTCCCTGAATTTGTCTGGCGATGGCATCCCGTGGGATGGAGCTCCAAAGGTGAACCAGGGTTGTGCCCTAGAGCCAGTCTGGAGGCAGGAAGGCAAGAAAAGAGGGGGGGGGAAAATGTGAACTGGGGTAATAAAACTACAAATCAAGCTTGGGGTGAGGTGGCTCCTCTCCTCCTTTCTCCCCAACCTGGGCAGCACCACAAATAACGCAAAAATTCAAGAGCAATTACATGGAGAAACCGATGGGATGGAGCAGGGAGGTCCCAGCCCTGCCACCACCTTGCCTGGGCTCCGCCAGCTCCTTCCCCACCCCACGCTTGACCCAGAGATGGCTGGGGAGGGTCGGCGAGGGATGGTGGTCCTTCTCCAAACTCCTACTCCCCTAACTTGCTTCACGGCTCCCCAGTAGCTCTGAACCCTCGCAGTGCTCTTCGCTTTCTGCGCTGACATTCCTCTATCTCATTTAGCAATTAAAGGTGATTTTCTTTCCCCCCCCCTCCCCGCGTTCTTAACGGAGCCTATAATTAACTCGCTTCCGATTTGCAACCCTGTTTGCGCGCCGGCCTCATCCGAGATGTCAGCAAAGCTCTTCGATAACGTCGCCTCCGGGTTTTTTATAGCCAAGCACAGCCCCGGCTGCGAATCCGGGGGGGGTTCTTTTCCCCAAGGCTGAGAAAAGCCACCGTCCCCGCGAGACGTTGTCCCTCAGCATCCAGCCTGCAGGGACATCCACGGGCAGATGAAGTTGGCAGGACCCGCGGCTTCACCCAAATTCCTGGCTCCCGGTCCCAACCCAACGCATGCCGAGCACCCCTTCCGGAGCGGCAGGGTTTTAGTCAAAGCCAGCGGAGGAGAAATACAGCTTCGGAGACCTATCTCGGTAGCTCAAATTAGCCTTCAGTGTAGGACCAGCCATCAGTGACGTTAAAGGTGACCGGGAGAAGCATCCTTTTAATCTGCGTGGCTGCCCGCTCCCAGGACACGTGCAGGAGCGCCTGCGTTTCGCCGGAGGTTTCTCTTCGCTCTTGTAAATTGAATAAAGTTGTCATCACCCTAATCTCAGCGGTTCTGCATGAGGAATGTTCCCTCCCTTATCTCCCTAAAACTCCTGCCTCCGGTTTCCAGCCCGTTTTGGATTGCTTTAGTGCTTTGCAACCCAACCTGGCTCTTAGCTAAGCTGGGAAAATCCATCATGTTCCTCGAGGTGAAAGTAAAGTCCATGAAGCTTTTCATCTTCACAAGCCTTCCCAAAGGGCATCGTCCTCTCGTCTCCGGAGCCTGGCGATTGTCACGGTCCCCAAGTGCAAGCCAGCCCTTGCTGGGGACAACGCTTACCCCCGACAGGGAAGGTGGGGTGGACATCACCAGGGACATCACCCTCAGCAGCTCGGGACTCCTTCCCTTCCAACCTTCCCGTGCTCCCACGGTCCCAGCTGGGTGTCTGAGTCCAGGGCTGGGCTCAGGGCCAGAGGAGATCTTCACATCCAGCTCTGCACAAGGTGGGCAGAGGCTCGGGAGCATCCATCAGCTGCTGCAAAACAAAAGGAAAAGCCTTTAAAGCTTCCTTTGGGAAGCCAGGGGAGAGGTTTTCTCCAGCATCTTCCCACCTGGAGGCATCAAAGCAGCCATGGGTGCACCATTGGGTCGGGCAAAGCACCCAACTGGGAAGCACCCCAATTACAGCCAGCCAGCGGAGCCCTAGGGGAGGTTTTTCTACCCATTCCCCCCCCAAACAACACACCGTAGTTATTAATCACGTCCAGCACGGCAGCACCCAGGGACCCAACGACCCCGGCAGCGCCCGGCTGAAGGCCAGTGCTCCCCGGCTCGGCCCGTTACCCCCAACAGCCAACTAACACCCTAAAATAACACAAACCTGCTATTCCCAGGGGCAAATTCTGGTGGTTTGGTTTTTTTTTTTAAATCTTAATGCGAGCACTGAGGGTTCCCCTGCCCAGAAGGGGTGACCCAAGGTGGCTCGGCTGTCCCGGCATTGGCAGACGGCAACCTCGGCAGCCTAAAAACCACGCACCGCTGTCTCGCCCCATCCCCGTAGCATTGGCTGGGGGTCTCAGCCCCCTCTCCAGGGGTCTCAGCACCCCCCCCCCAGGGGGTCCAGCACCCCCCCCCAGGGGTCCCAGCCCAGCGCCCACGCTGGGTACCCCGCGGGCTTCGCTCACGGATGGCAGGAGATGGAATTAATTAGGGAAGCGGAGTGGATAATAACATGTTTTTTAAAGCGTGTTGTTTGCAGCAGACTTCTCTGGAGTGGGTTATTTATAGGATGCGTCTATAACCTAAATAAAGCAGACGAATTTCTCCTTGTTGCTCTGAGGGGGCGATGCTGGCTGGGTCCCGGGTGGGGTGCAGACCCCCCCCCGATGCTCCCCAGGCACCCCCCGCCCCTCCGTGGGTGCAGCGGCACATTTAGAAGCAAGTCACCCACTTGAGGACCCCGAGCATCTCCTTCTCAGCAGTAACGCCGGTTTAATGAGGTGGTTTAACAAGCAGACCCTCGTTAGGGTACCGCAGCCCCCCTGTGCCTGATCCCTTCCGTGGGACCCTGAGGAGGAGGATGTGATGCTCAAGGCAAACTGGATCAGATGCTTCACCACGGCTTCATCCCAGCCCTGGGCTGCTGCGAACAGGGAGCAGGAGCCAGGGCCGTATCCTGAGCAGGGTAGAGACAGGACAAACCTGTCTCCCAGCCCCAGCCCAGTTGGGAACTGGGGTGGGGGTCTCAGACCCCCTAATCCCAGCCCCTGCTCACCCCAAGGGAGCCTCGCATCAGCTGGCAGGGATGCTGCAGCCGCCTCCCCACGCCAGGAGCAGCGAACCACCTCCTACCACCTTTTGCAGTCGTCTTCCTCCTCCTCCTCCTCCTCCTCCTCCTCCTCCCTCTTTATTCCCTCTGCCTGCTCTCAGGTATTTAATATTTGCCCCAGATTTAACCCATCGCTGCCCTCCTGCAGCTGCCCAGCCTCTCCTGGGTGGGCAGGGACAGCGGTGGCAGTTGCCACCAGTGAAGGATTGTCCCCAAACCTTGCCAGGACAGCGCGTGCTTGTTTTGGGGTCCCCAAAACCCTCATTTAATCCATCAGACATAGTCAACGGTGGGATTGTGGCTGTGCTCCCCCGTGCCTCAGTTTCCCCCCGCCCCCCTCCTTGCCTGGGAGAAGCCCTAAAACCACCAGCGGGAACCTGAGCTGATGGGAGGGAGGATAAATAAACCCCAACACATCCCATGCCTTTCCTACAGCCGCTTTAAAAGGAGAAACACCACCCACAGCCCTGACAAATATCTTTGTCTGGCTCACAAGTGGAATAGCTAACACCCAGAGAGCGGTGGCTGCTTGCGCTCTGGAGTGGTAGGTGTATAAATATATAGTGAATAAAATGAATAGTTTTGTTTGTTCTGCTCTTATCTAATTTAATAGCTTCTGGGTGAGCAATTACTCTCTGTAACAAGAGCAAATAAGCAGCATTAGCGTAATTGGTTGAGCATTACTCTGCTTTATGCTATATAATGCAACATTAGGACCTCAGCACTTACTCTTAAAAGAAGGTTTTCTGCTCCGGTCAAGGCTGGAGGGATGCTCGGTGTGGGTTAGCCCTGGTTTTACCAGCAAAGCCCCAAACCCAGCTCCTTTTTGCCATTCCCGGCTAGGAAGAACCGCTTTTTTTTTTTTTCCCCTTAATATTTGCTGCAGAAGATCTGCAGGATGAAATCTCTCCTGGAGGAAAGGCTGAGAGGTCTCGCTATGGGTCTGGATGCAGCTCACCGTGATGCTCATCCTCTCCCCCAGACAAAACAAGGCTGAAGCTGGCTTGGGCAGACCGAAACCCACAGCCCTGCACACGACTGCGTTTAAAAGAGAAGGGAAAAAATTCACCTGTCAGGAATGCAAGAGAAATCAGCCCATCATCTTCGGCCGGATCAGCTATGTACACAGGTTTAAATGGTCATTAATGTATCCCTTCCTGCTTGGAATCATATCTGGGTTAATGTCCTCGCCGGTGCGCTCTGTGATGGACGTCTCCATTAGCAGCAATTGAAAAAGCGACAAGAACTGTCTGGGAAAAAAAAAAAAAAAAAGAGAAATTGGCTTTTGGGTTGGGGAGAGGTGGAAATTTCATACAAATCTGCTTAGCTGCTTCGTTGCTGGCGAGGAAATGGAAGTGGTAGCTCCAGATCCAGGTGTGCCTGGAGAGGGAATTGGGAGCTAAAAAAAAAACCTCAAACCACAACAATTTTGGGGTTTTGCTGGGGGGAACAAGAACCTTTTTTTCTCCAGCAGCCCCAAATCTTTCTTCCCACACTCCTTGGGAGCTGCTGCATCTCTGCCCCATGGAGGAGATGTTTCCTCCAGCCGTTCATCCCTGGGGAGCAGAAGTAAAGCCCACTTCTTCCAGGTGCCTCCTGCTCCCCTTTGAAACAGTCCCAACAGCTTCCAGGGTTTCCACTTGGCCCCACTGGTCTTGGAGAAAAGAGTTGGAAAGCCAGAGGATGCTTGGCCTGGCCATGCCTCAGTTTCCCTCCCTGCAGAAAAGAGATGGGGAGGAAAGGGGACATATGAACACCTTGAGTTGGCCCAGAGGGAAAGGGATGTAGCATCCATCCTGTCCCTTCACCCACACCCCCTCTCTGAGTGCTGAGCACCCTCAGCTGCTCCCATCTCATCTCCTCTCCTCTCGTTTTGTCTCGTCTCGTCTCATCCTGTCCCGTCCTGTCCCGTTGCATCCCATCGCATCCCATTCCATCTCATTTCATCTCATCTCATCCCATCCCATCTCATTTAATCTCATCTCATCCCATCCCACCTCATTTCATCCCATCCCATCTCACTTCTTCCCATCCCATCCCATCTCATTTCATCCCATCCCATCTCATCTCATCGCATCCCATCTCATCTCATCCCATCCCACCTCATTTCATCCCATCCCATCTCATCTCATCGCATCCCATCTCATCTCATCGCATCCCATCTCATCTCATCCCATCCCACCTCATTTCATCCCATCCCATCTCACTTCCTCCCATCCCCGCCCCTCATTACGGCGGGGGGAATAAAATAAAGGATGAGGAGAAGCTGGGAGGGATGGTTTAACCCCATCACGGTGTCCGTCTACAGGAGGGGTGGCTCGTCCCCAGGTCCTATGGGAAGAGAGGGACGGCCCACAAGCAGATGTATTCCTCTGCAAAGGGCTCTGTGGAGCCAACTGGTGCAAACTGGTCCCCAGCAGCATCCGACACAGCCCTGAAGATGCAAAGGTCAAGCACCAGCAGTTGCTGGACCGAGGTGTTTTGTCACCGTGGGGAAGGGTACATCTCAGCTGCAAAGAGACATGAATTCGTGGCTCCTGTTACCTGCACTGGGAGCGGGCGGGGGACCCCGAGAAAGCCACCCCCTCCCCAAAACCAACGGCACCCCACAAAAAGGCCTTTCACAAGGAAAACGCTCATCCCCTTTAAACCGTTTAGCAGGGTTAGCTCCCAGCTGGTACAAGGCTGATTATCTATATGTTCTCATTTATCCTGCAAAAGCCGCCTCACGCCGTGAAGCCACACGTCCGCCCGTGCCGCGGCATCTAAACCCAGCCCAGAATAGCAACAACCCCAAATCGGCTCACGCTCATTGACTAACCTTGTTAATCCTACAGAGAAAAAAAACAAAAATACAACCTAGGAGGTCGGGGAATTTCTGCTGCAAGCCCAAAGCTGGCTTCGTTTCGATAAAAGCAATTTATACTCTGCTAAATACCCAGAAGCATCCGACGAGGCCGGCGGAAAGAGAATTGAAGCAGCCGGAAAGATGAGCTGGGGTTTGCCGGGTGGGATGCTGCGGGCGCAGCCAGGTCGAGGCGGGTCCGTCAGGGACCCGACGGATGCAGAAATCACTTTATTCAGGCTAAGAAAGGCAAGCTTTGCAGAGAGAGGGGTGGGGATAGCTAAAGAACTGATATGAGGGAAAAAAAATGTCATCCAGAACAAGAAAATGAGGTTTCAGGTCTGGAGCCTGTGTTTCAAGCAGCCAACTTCTGGCAAGGAGATGGGTCATGAACATCCCAGACCTGGGATAACGCTCCCATCAACGGACCGCTCCCGCTTTGGTGCCGTGTTTATCCGGATGCTGAACTGCCCTCAGCGATGACGAATCACCCCGAAAAGTGGCCAGCATCTCCTTACTCGTGCTGCAGAGCACACCGGCTCTTGGGGTTTTCCCAGAGCAACCTGTCTGCTCCTTCTCATGCTGGAGGAAAACACCATCAAGACCTTCTCCAGCCATGAAAGCCATCCGTGCCACTGTGCGCGTCCCCCCCCAGCCCACCCCACCTGCGGGTACTGTCCCATGGCACATCGGCTCCCCGCCGCCGTGGCCCCGGGGAAATCAAGGCGGCAATTTCTCTGTTACTACACGAACGCAGTCAATCACTTGCGGCGCGAGGACATTTAAATACCTCTCAGGGCTGGAGGAGAACCTGCCGCTGAGATGTTTTCGATCTCCCCCGCCACCTCGAGTCCCCAGCTCCAGCTCGGGCTTCGCTGCCTCCTCTCCAGGCACGACGATGTCTCCCCTTGCATCTGCCAACACTGGGAGGCTGCAGGGAATGGGACAGCAAGCACAGACACGAGGACAACCCAAAACAACCCGATGCCACCCTGGAGAGTCTCGTCTCAGGGCCAGGGCCACCAGGAGAGGATCAGCATCCATCTCAGGGTTCAGATGAGAGAGGACCAGCAGCATCCTCCCCTCCTGCCCAGCAAAGAGGGAATTTGCTTCTGCAGCAAAAAAAAAAAAAGCCTCCAAACACCAGCCCCATCTCCATGCACCGTGTCCCACCACCATCTCCAGCGGGTTCCACCGTCCCACCCTCTTGGTGACACCCAAGGGACCACGCACCGTGTCCCACCACCATCTCCAGAGGGTTCCACCGTGCCACCCTCTTGGTGACACCCAAGGGACCACGCACTGTGTCCCACCACCATCTCCAGCGGGTTCCACCGTCCCACCCTCCTGTTGACACCCAAGGGAGCACGCACCGGGTCCCACCACCATCTCCAGCGGGTTCCACCGTCCCACCCTCCTGGTGACACCCAAGGGAGCACGCACCATGTCCCACCACCATCTCCAGAGGGTTCCACCGTCCCACCCTCCTGGTGACACCCAAGGGAGCACACACCGTGTCCCACCACCATCTTCAGCGGGTTCCACTGTCCCACCCTCCTGGTGACACCCAAGGGAGCACGCACCGTGTCCCACCACCATCTCCAGAGGGTTCCACCGTCCCACCCTCCTGGTGACACCCAAGGGAGCACGCACTGGGTCCCACCACCATCTCCAGACGGTTCCACCGTCCCACCCTCCTGGTGACACCCAAGGGAGCATTGCCCATGGAAAAACAACCTCTTGAGCCCGGTACAGGAGCTGAAGCATCACCCAGGGAAGGGCGATTCCCCAGGGACTCATTCCCCCTCGTCCCAGCTTGGGGTGACAGCCCTCATGATGGAGCTGCTGCCGCTGCTCGTTCCTCCTCACCAGTGTCCCCGGGGGGGGAAAAAAACCCAACCCCAAACCGAAATCCCGCTGCACGCAACGTGCTGTGAAACGGAAAGGAAAGAGGAGGAGGAGAAAGCGAAGCAGCGAGGCTCGGGAAGCATGATCTGCTTAAAAACCTCAGCAGGGACGCGGTGTAATTAATCCTAACAAATTCATTGTGGAACAATCCCTCGGTTGGTTTGGGATAAATTGGGAGCTGGCGCCTATGGCATCGTCACGAGGACGTAGCAGGTACCTCCAGGTACCTTACGGCAAGTGAAGCAGGATGAATCCTCCCCTTTCTGCTGCTGCTGGCGCTGCCGAAAAGGTGGTGGCTTGCGAAGGAGAAGGGCTTTTGCCAGGTTATCCGGTGGCAAATGGGGACAGGGACCCCGCGGGCTCCCGGGTACCCAAACCACCCCCCAAGCTGAGGCGGGGAGCGGGATGGGGATGCTCAGGTGGGCACGGCCAGCCCTCCTCCTCTGCAATTACATTTAGGAAAACAGGGCTGAGATCTTCCCCGATTTTAGCTACGGGGTGAAATGAGTTGAGTAAATAAATAGACGTCGATTTGCTCTGAATTTTTGCAGGGGTTGCTTTTTCTCCCTCATTTTGCAGAAGTGCCATCGCAAGCTAAGCCGGCGCTGACTTGACTGCATTGCTTGGCCTTCCCCATCTCCTCCCACCCGCACCGCAAGCGATGAATTCCCTCTGCAAGGCAATTTTTGCCCTAACGAACGCCCTGTCCGTCTAAAATAGGAAGCATTAAAAATCTCTCCTGTTTCAGCTGGAGAACGATGTTTGGCTTAAAATATATAGGGATAAACATGATTTGATATCTCAGGAAGATGGAGAGGGATGTCTATGCTTTGTCATCACGCTCTGCCTTTTGCCATGTCCCAGGCCAACAAAGTAATAATGAAACACCCTCAACTCTGCCACCTTTTCCTCGCCAGAGCCTGGGAACCACTACTTTTAGCATCCCACTCGGCCCTGGACCGGGATGCTGGGCTTTGGGTACCACCGGCATCCCACCGCCCTCACACTGCCCTTCCCAACACAGGAGGGCTTTCCTCCCCGGAGGCTTTCCCAGCTTTCCTCTCCTTCTTATCTCCTAAACGAAGTATGTCAGGCAGCATTAGCTCAGCCTTCCCCTGATCCCTGCCTGGGGAGCAGCCCTCGCAAAACAAATCGCTCCGCGTCAGCAGAAGTGTCCGGAGTGATAAAAGCTGTTCGGCGGCGACGGCTCCGTATGACCAGCCACCGGACGCTCCCAAACTTATTAGGACCTTGAATATATTGGCAGATTTTCTGCTCCACCTGCCAGCCTGGCTGAGGATGAATGAATTCCTCATGCTAGCTGGTGTCTCTTGCTTCTCCTTCTTTAACCCTCACAGAGATTTATGGCCCTTCGGTGGCTTTCACCTTTCTGGGGAGATGACAAAGTCCAACCCTTCCTTGCTCCACAGAAAGGTGCACGGTGGCTGCTTGCCTCAGTTTCCCCGTCTGTAAAAAACCAAACGGGGTGAGAATTCTTAGCAGTTTGGGATCAAGCCAGAGGGCTGAGACATGGGCAGCACACGGAGCTCCTCTCCAAGACGAGCATCTCCCCCGCTGAAGCAGCAGTCACCGTTCAGCGCATCACCATGGAGCAATTTTCCTTCTCGTGCTTGTTTATTTTGTCGTGAACTTGTCCGGCTCTTTGCAGCATGAGGGAGGAGGGCTTTTCCCTTATCCCCCCCTTTTTTTTCCCTTTTTTTCCTTTTTCCCCCCTTTTTCCCCCTTTTTTTTTTTCCTTTCCCTACTCCTGCCACTCACTGTCAGGATGTCGTTCCTGCTCCTCTTCTCCCGCAGGACCTGCTCCCCCACCACCAAGGCCACGAGCACTTGGGAATTTCGGAAGGGCTTCCCCATCAGGAAAACCTGGGGGGGGCAGATGGGAGAGGGGCACGGAGGGAGTTAACATCAGGGGAAGCCTGCAGGCAAAATCTCCAAACCTGGATAACCAGACCCTCAAATACGAGTTAAACTCCCTGATAAACTACAGAATAAATAAAGCAGCAACCCAAAATCTTTGATTTTCCTTCTCAGAAGACCCCAAATCCATCGCCTGGGTTATGGGTGAGGGTCTTACAGACCTGGGACAGACTGCAACGGTCGGAAGGACGGACACAGCCCATGCACGCAGAGAGGTTTGGGGGCCCCATGTTTTGGTTTTGATGCTTTCCTTCAAAAAAAAAGCGATTTATGGATCAGTGACCTCCTGAGCCATGGATGTCTCTGAGGAGGTGATCCCCCATCAGCCGGAGGATAATGAGAACAAACACTTGTCGCACGGGCTTCGTTGAGATGGGCAAGCGCGGAGAGAGTCTGTGCAAATATTAATTGAGATAATCAAAGCTACTGGGGCATGGGGCTGAAGGATGAGCTGCAAGGAGAGAGACCTTTCTCCTTCCCATCGACCAGAACTTGTGGATGGATGGGGCTGGCTGGAGGGATGCAGGATGCTCGGGGTGCCGGGGCAGCTGGGTGCAGGATGCTTGGGGTGCCCGGGCAGACGGATGCAGGATGCTCAGGGTGCCCGGGCAGCTGGGTGCAGGATGCTTGGGGTGCCTGGACAGACGAATGCAGGATGCTCGGGGTGCCCGAGCAGCTGGATACAGGATGCTCGGGGTGCCTGGGCAGATGGATGCAGGATGCTCGGGGTGCCTGAGCAGCTGGGTGCAGGATGCTCAGGGTGCCTGGGCAGTCGGGTGCAGGAAGCTCGGGGTGCCCAGGCAGATGGATGCAGGATGCTTGGCATGCCCAGGCAGACAGATGCAGGATGCTTGGCATGCCCGGGCAGACAGATGCAGGAAGCTCGGGGTGCCCGGGCAGATGGATGCAGGATGCTTGGCATGCCCGGGCAGACAGATGCAGGAAGCTCGGGGTGCCCGGGCAGATGGATGCAGGATGCTTGGCATGCCCAGGCAGACAGATGCAGGATGCTCAGGGTGCCCGGGCAGCTGGGTGCAGGATGCTTGGGGTACCTGGGCAGATGGATGCAGGATGCTCGGGGTGTCCGGGCAGCTGGGTGCAGGATGCTTGGGGTACCTGGGCAGATGGATGCAGGATGCTCGGGGTGTCCGGGCAGCTGGGTGCAGGATGCTTGGGGTGCCTGGGCAGATGGATGCAGGATGCTCAGGGTGCCCGGGCAGAGGGATGCAGTATGCTTGGGGTGCCTGGGCAGCAGGGTGCAGGATGCTCGGGGTGCCCGGGCAGAAGCAGGACAGGTAAGGGTGACCAGGGATGGGGTCTTAACACATACTCACGTCTCACAGTCTCCAGACGTTGTCGAAGGACTTGAACGCTCACTGGAAGGAGAAGCAAAAGCAGAGGACCAGCAAGTGAATAACTTGCAGTCCTTTTCCTTCTGAAAGAAGAGAAAAGCAAACCCCAGGGCAGAGATGATGCTGTATTTTAAGAGCAAACAGGAGCAGTTGCGAGCCATTGGGATGGGAGGTAAAAGCCAACCTGGGCAGAGAAAATCAGGCTGTTAAACCTGGAGGAGCGGGAACATTTTCTGCCCAAAGCAGCATCAGCGGGATATGAGAAGGGCTCATGGAAGGACAGCTCGGGAAAGCTCAACTGCTGCAGCTTCCGCTCCTTCTTCACGCAACTCACAGAGTAAAGGAGATAAATTCAGAAGAGCAAATGCAAAGGGCTAAGGTCTTCCAGAGCCTCGCCACAGAGCCATCTCAGGAGAGCCAAGACGCGTAACCCCTGCTCGGTGGCCCTGATCCATGTCTTCAGTGTATTTAGCAGGTTCAGGTGATGTCAGTCACTGTGCAAATGTTTACTCCCCTTTGCTGGCATCCACTCTAAATGATGCTGCTGGATCTAGAGGGATGTTTTCCGCTGGATCTGTGGAGGTACTGAGGAGGCTTGGGACTCACCCAGGCGTTTTGCAAAGGTGGGATCCATAAACGCAACCGCGGTCTTTGGCATGATGAAGCGCCTTGATAATAGAGGATTTGACCCCTTTACTACAACTCCATCCCCTGCAGGGATCAGCACTGCCAGGGCTAGTTGGATGAGGGCCACCCCAACCTGGTGCTCATGGAGAGGTGGCCGGGAGGAGGGACTATGCCTGGTGGGGGGCAGAGGGGAGCTGAAGGCTGTAGGTGGCCCCCGATGTAAGGAGGACATGGACGTGTTGGAGCGAGTCCAGAGGAGGGCCATGAAGATGATCAGGGGGCTGGAGCACCTCTCTTATGAGGACAGGCTGAGAGAGTTGGGGTTGTTCAGCCTGGAGAAGAGAAGGTTCCGGGGACACCTTCCAGCAGCCTTTCAGTACCGGAAGAGGGGCTACAAGAAAGCTGGAGAGGGACTTTTTACAAGGGCATGTAGGAATAGGACAATGGGTAATGGCTTTAAACTGAAAGAGCGTAGATTTAGACAAGATATAAGGAAGAAATTCTTCACCACGAGGGTGGTGAGGCACTGGAACAGGTTTCCCAGAGAAGCTGTGGATGCCCCATCCCTGGAAGTGTTCAAGACCAGGTTGGACGGGGCTTTGAGCAACCTGGTCTAGCGGAAGGTGTCCCTGCCCATGGCAGGGGGGTTGGAACTAGATGGTCTTTAAGGTCCCTTCCAACCCAAATCATTCTACGATCCAACCAGGAGCAATTACGAACTTTCACCACCTGGACTGTTTGATCCAAGGAAGAAGCGCTCGGAAGCTTACTGTTTTCTGGGGGAAGAACTGGAAGAGCCAATAGACCTCATGTTCCCTCTCGACCAGGAGACGGAAGAGCAGGAGCATCTCACAAAAGCCTTGCGGGTACTCTGCCAAGAGAGAGGTCATCCAGACATGCTTGTTGTACCGCAGGGCAGAGATGAGATCGCCACTGCCGGGAAAGGTCCTCCCTGGAAAAGCCCCTCGGGGCCACGCAGGACCTGCTCCCCCCCCCGCCCTCTCTCCAGCCTCTGCATTGCACACATAGCTCAGCAGAAGGATCTTCCCCAGCTGCTTCTTGTCCACCATGCTTCGACCTCATCTCAAGCGCAGTCTCTGCAGGTCCAAGCCTGGACATTTGGAGCAGGGTGTTCATACCAGGCCACTTCACATCCCACACATACAAATGCCTTGGGGAAAAAAACTTCATGGGCAAAACAAGCTTGAGACAGGGCAAAGCTGATTTCCATACCTGGAGGACTCAAGGGGGCTCCAAGACAGCTCTCCTACCCTGATTTTGACCACAGATTTCCTCCTGGTCCCACCATCCCTGCTGCCCCAAGTTTTGCCTGCACGCTTGCCTATGCCTACAAGAAGTTTTAGCTCTCAGCAACGTGTGTAACCCCCCACCAGCTCTCTAAGCAGTTCGCTTCATGCAGAAAGTTGGAGAGTGATTTCTTTTTCACCCAGTCATGAAAAAAAAAAGGAGCAAGGAGATGTATCGGGCTGAAGGCGTGACATTTTTCTAAGGTCTTCTCCAGCTGGATGCAGCTTCTTTCATTTCTAAAGCAGAGATTTGTCACAGCAAGGCACTTGAAAAAAACCACCCCAACCTTACCTTCTTGCTTCGGCTGGTTGATTTATGCGGGTTACATTGATTTGTAACATAAATTTTGCAAGATCATTTAATATTCCTTTTGTTGTACAACTTGGAGAAGCCTAAATGGGAATCTGAATATAATAACATTCTTCACTGAAGTAAGCTCCTTTCATCCACAAAAAAAACAGGCCCGGAGGTTCTCTCCTGGCTCCCAGCTTCTCTCTAACAACACCTCTATCTCCTGTCTTTCTATATATAATTCCCTCTCTCTGGGTCACTCGACCCACCGCTGCAAAGCCGATGGCTCCAGGCGATGCTGTAGCAGGTGCCAGATCTAACAGGCAAACGCTGCAGCTCACGGTGAGAAAAGAGGTCGAAAACCACCATAAATTGGAGTGGCTGTGGGGATTTTAAGGTGTTCAGAAATATAATGACATGTGCTGGGGCTGGGCCAGCCAGGGGGTAGCACGGGTGGCTGCTGGTGGGTTGCCATCCCTCACCCTACCACTGCTGTGGGGCAGAGACACCCATCCCGGTATCTCAACCGGGTAAAAATCCAGCTTTGACAGTCCCGGTCCTGCTGCAGGTGATGGAGAGGAGGGAGGATTTCATTGCAGCCTCTCCCCCCAGTCCCAGCACACAATTTCAAAAGCAGCTTAAGGTGATGCAGGACCTTCATGTGGTCTTTGGTGACGTTGACCCCATCCCTCCCGCACAGACTAGTTTCCAGCCGGATTAGGGAGCTGCTCAGGCTTGCAGCTAGCTCCGTGCACATCTACAGGGCTAGTTATCCTGCAGATGGCTGGACACTGAAACTCGAGTCCCTGTATCCCCGCCGGAGACCCCACGTCCCCTCCCCGCTGCCGTCGGTACTTACCGATGAAGCTGCAGACGTAGGAGCAACCCCTGTGCTGTGTCTCCAGCAACAGCTGGGTCTTGTCGTACATCTTGCACAGCCCCTCCTAATTCTGCCTGCAAGGAAGGGTACAGCTGAAAAACTACCCCAGAATTTGGACCAAAATGAGATTTCTTATTGATTTTTTCCCCGTTTCAGAGGGGTGTGCAGGATGGGGGGACAGGCTGCCAGACAGACATATCTCCCTGTTGACCACAAACGTCTCATCTCAGGAGCTGCCCCATGATATATTTCCACGCCTCTGGCTGCACGGAGGATGCCAGGTCCTGGGGATGACAACGCGGCACCTCGGGCACCCCATCCGTGTCCCCAGGGGTGGTTTTGGGGCCATCGTCTGCTCTCGTAGCCCGACAGACCCTTGTGATGGTGGCAATGTCCCAAATCACGCTACTCGAACAGTTTCAGGGTTCCCTGTGAAAGCAGCCCCAGTTTGCAAGTCCATTTAAACCCAAACAGCTCAGGGGAAGAGTTTTCAGCCCAGACTTGCCCATTCCCAGATGCACTGGGGCTCCTCGGTATCAGGAGAAGGGAGGGGGCTCGCGGGGTGCTGCAGGGGCACGGATGGCGGCTGCGCACCCTTGCACGGGGCGGAGGGATGCTCGGCACTTTTGCAAGAACAAGCCAACATCTTGGCTCCTCTTGGACGACGCAACTCCATTTCCAAGGAGGCAGGAGCGTCCTCTCCCCCACCTCCCCATCCCCTGGGTCCCAGAGCTGTAGCTCCGTACACCAGCTGGACAGGCTCTAAGAAGTCCCCCTGCCAAAAAGCACCGTCCCCAACCTCCACGCCACCAGCAAGCCAGCCCTCACCTCCCCAGACGCTTTCCAGACACTGCCTTTGAGCCCAGACAGGAAAATTTCTCACTACCAGCCCAGCAAGGGGAAAGCAGACTGTTTTCGCAGCTCTCTGCAAGTGTGACAAGGTGTCTGGGTTCCTCTTGGAGCTCTCCCGGCTGCTTTCAGGGGAATGGAAAGCTGGTTTTAGAGGCTTAAAAAAAGGAAGGAATGAGAAGGGGAAAAAAAAAAAAAAGGTGTTTCACTGTAAGAATCAATTCTCCCTCGCTGGGCAAAGCTGACTAATTTGTAAACTGTGAGAAAAGAATAAAAAGAAGCCAGCGAGCAAGAAATGCCAGATGAGGATAAGCGCAGAGCATCACTAGGCAAAGGGATGCTGCTTCCTCATGGACTTATCTATTCTCTTAGAAAAACAGGGAGGAAAAAGGAAACTTTCTGGGGGTGGTTTTGCCTTCTGATGCCACCCAAGTGGACTTCCCGGCGAGGTTGGGGACCCCCCTGGAGCCACCCTCTCCGCCGCTGAGCCTGCTCACCCTATTGATGGGCATCTTCTTGGCTCTCTACAAGTAAGAGAAGAGTGGGGCCAGCCATGCAAGGGTAGTAAAAGCTTCCCTGGGTTAACACCCTCCTAAAGCTCATAAACCACATCAGTAACCTCCTTGGCTCCAGCACAGCTCCTATTGACCACGTACCCTGACTCCCTCAGTGGGAAAACGCAGCCCCGAGCCTACATCGCTCCATTTAATTCCACTCCAAGCCTGCTTTTAGCAGAGGATAAAAGGCAAGCGCAGTGTGGGTTAGCATTGCTAATTAGAAACGACCAGAGAGGAGGAATCAAGGGGATGAAAACCGGGAGAGGAAACAGTATCGGAATCTGAAATTTCTGCATCCAGCAGAAGAAACACTTAATAACGCAACTCCTGGGGTCCAAAGGCAGGTCCAAAGGAAGGGCTGTGCCGGCAGCGGGACGCAGGAACACCTCCGATGCTGCTGTCCGGCTCTTTGAAGGGAGGGGGAAGCATGGAAATTCACTTTTCTTTAAACCCAGCACCAAACCAAAGGGAAACAAGAGTGAATTTGTGCTTCTTTGTGCTTCTGCTCCCTCTTTACAACAGGGTGGGCTTCAGCAGAAGTTTGCCCATCCTGGGAGCAAACAGACCATGTCCCCATCGCTAGCACCTGCATAGTGGTTCAGCCACCTTGGGGCTATGGGACTGGAGAAACCCGGTGCAGAAAACCCAGGCTGGCTGTGGGTGAGCCAGGTCAAGGTGCATTCCCAGACCAGGAGACCTAAACTGGAACACGCCCAAGGTCCTGAGCCACACCAGCTCAGCCCGTGCTTACCAAGGCACAAGTCAGAGATGCCTGACCTTTCAGATCCTGTCTCCAAAGCACCTTTATGGCTGGTTTCAGTCACCTTGTGTACGTACAGTTGGGCTTTCATCTCTCAAGGAAATCCCCTGGGCTGGAAATAGCATCCAGGGGAGTATTATGAAGAGGTATGGTGTAGGCTTGCCCAGTTTTTGCTCCTCTCCAAGAGGAGTAAAATATGGACCAGGAGGGCTGCTCAGACCCGGGGAGCCCCATGAAGCAGCAGAGAGAAGAAGGAGGGTCTGAGCTGAGAGAGGTTGGTTTGGGAGGAGGCACTGGCCACCTCCCAGGTCTGCAGTGATGCTGAGGCATCACCCATTCATAAGAGGAGAAGAGGGGAGGGGATCACACTCCTGTGGGGCAGAGATGCGCTAACGGATGCTGTGAGGTCACAGGGAGAGGAGTTTGCTGAGATATGAGGTCACGTGGCGTTCTGAGCATCTCCTCTCCAAACCGAATCAGAGCCCCTCGGCAAGGAGCTGAAGGTGCCCAAGTCGTTTAGCCTCTCTTGGGTTTGCTGATGACCCATTTACAATGGCTTTGGTAGATCTCAGTCTACATCCCATGTATAATGTGATTACAAGGCTGTGTAATTGCGGCATAATTGTCCTTCTTCCTGAGGCTGGTGCACCCTGGGGTTCCAGCCTCTCAATCTTAATTAAAAAGAATAAATCTTAATCAATCTCAATCATAATTTCAGGGCTTGGGGGGGACAGACAGGGGGACGGTCCCTCAGCACACAACCAACCTTTGGGGTGTAAGGGCAACGTGAACCCATGTGGGGAAATTAGCCCGACAAAGGGTCTTGGAGGTGCCATGCTCCATCATTAGGGGTCTGAGGACTCTTCGAAACAGTGCTTTAACTCCTCAGCGGCTGATCATTTGGCAGAGCAAAGCCTCAGGAAGATCCACCTGCCAGCTACACAGCATTTCCAAGCAGCCAGGCATCCTCTTCCCTGCATTTTACAGGGAAGGAAAACACGGCATGAGCAGGGCTCCTTGCTGTCCTCTGACTGCTGGGAGGCAGGAACAGATCAGCCTTTTCTTGTCCTCAAATCAAAGGGAGTGATGCCACATCTCATTTTGCTCAGCAGAAGTTTACAACAGGAGTTTGAGACCCCCGATTCTCCTTTCGCCCACCCACTCGCAGCCTTTTTGGTTGCAGAAATGCACTAACCTGTGGGGCCAGGGCAGTGGGATGCAAACCAGCTCCTCCCTGGAAAGCAAGAAGCCATGTTAGAGATGGGACAGAGCTAATAAAGATTTCCCAGGATCTGGCCACCAAGATGCTGGGACCCAGGGAACCCGAGGGTGAGGAGAAAGGGCTTTCCAAGAGAAGGGTTTTCCAAGGCATGGATCTGCAAAGGACTGCTGAAGGAGAAGCTAGGAGTGAAGGCAGGACTTAAGGACACCGTGAAGGAGAGGAAGGCACCCCAAGGGCTTTGCAGATGCCTGCTGAACACAAGCTACCTCATACGAAGAGCCTGTTCCTGGAAATAAAGTCTGTGCCTTGGCCTCATACCTGCTGAAGTGGTGGGTCAGACATCCAGATGATGGCTGGGGTGGTCGAATGCAAAAACGGGGAGAAAACAAACAAGAACTAGGGTAAGGGGGGCAAAACAAGAAAAGAAAAACAAACAAAAAGGCTGATAGATGTAGTTAGGAAGAGTCTGTCTCACTCCCCCAGTGCAGAGCCCAGGAACATGGTGGGAGCCCGCAAACCCTGGCTGGTTCAGCTGCAGGCAACCGTAAAGCAATCAGTCAGCCCTCGTTATTGCAAACGAAGCACCAGTCATCTGAGATACACAGCTGCTAACACCCAGGATGGCATGAAAGAGATGCTCAGGCAAGTAACCCTCAAGGGAAGGTTTGCCCACAATCCCCGTCTCCCTCCTGCATCCTCCCATCTAGGGCCAGGAGAGTTGCCCCACCAGCCCCGATGCTTTTAGAGAAAAGCCACCCAGAAAGCAGGGTTTGCACTTGGAGAGCTGAAATGGTGTTAGATGATGCAGCACGTGAAAGACGAGAGGTCTAGATACAAAGCAATGCTCTTTCAGAGCTGTCTCGTTGAGGAGTAACTGGGCCAGCTCTCATCTCCTGTATTAACTACTTTGTCTTCACTTCTGTCTGAGTCTGGCAAGGATCTGCCCCACTCGGTGTCCAGGGAAACCTAAGCAAGTTGCAAGAGGGTTAAGAAAGAGTGAAACGAGAAGGAAAAGGGAAAGGAGTGCTCCCAAGAAGCTTTGGAGAGAGCTGATGGAGGAGGAGAACTCAGCTAATTACATCCTCAGAAACCTCACCACTTCCGAATGAATTTTTAATGAAAAAAATAATGCTCTTTTCCAGTTATTTAACATAGAAAGGAAAAGCTCTGGAGATTGCCACACCATCCCCCAATATCTACTGTGTCTGGAGCCAGAGGAGGAGGTAATCCCTCATGAGCCATATGCCATGAAAAACTTCACTCACCCCTGGAGGTAAAGCAAAAACTGAGGGTAGATATAGGGAGCAAAACCCACCGTGATTTGTTCAAAAAGATGGAGAGAAATTCTAAAACTCCAGCTTCAAGACGAGAAGGAATCGATCCACACCATTTCGAAACAGTCGGACCCATCGCCACCGGGTCCGGCCTGGGAGGCTGCACCTTGAAGGCAGGAAAGGGTGTTGGGATGGAGAAGCCCCTTCGAGCAGCAAACCCACCATCGTCCAAATAACTGTTTAGCTTCTCTGACAGCATCTTCCAGCGACCCATTCATCTTTTATGGATGGAGGGCTGCAAACTCTCCCTCCCTGTCCCCAGTTTTGTTCTTAAAAACTGTTCCATCAAAGAGATCTATGAAAGGCTCAGTTCCCAGCTGACAAGCTATCTATTTAAAGTTTATATGCCCGGGAACATTCACAAAGACTTATTAATGGGAAACTGCTGAAGGGAGCGAGCCCATACGCAGCCACTACACAAACATGTCTCCATTATTGTTTAATGCTCCCCAGCTTGGCGAAACAGCGCGTTCTCACTCCTCATCCCATCCTCTCCCTGCTTCAGTGCTCAGGACTCACTTATTGCCCACCAGCAGGAGCAGGTAGGTCCAAGGATTTGGCAGAGAGGGACAAGACGGCACATGGAGGTCCACCTCACCAGGAGGGTGAAGCTGGATGCACAACCCGCCCCAGTGCTCCGGGTCTCCAGTTGCAATGACGGGAAGGAGCATCATCTAGGAGATGCGGTGGATGGCTCTCGTTGAGGAGCTGCGTCTCCAGCATGGACCACGGTGCTTCAGTCTGCGCGGAAGGAAAGCGGCTCCCACCACAATGAGGTGGATGTGGGAATGGCAGGGTCACGTCTCCTGGGGATCAGAGGAGCAGGCAAGATTAAGATGAAGCAAGGTGAAACCATCTCCAATGCATGCTGACAACTTGGAGTATTTTAACCCTCTCTGCAAAGATCCCGGGAGATGTATGGATGGTCTGGGTGGAGAAGGAGGGTTGGGGTAAAAAGGGCTGGGAGTGGGTAGAGCCAAGAGGCCTCCCTGTGCGCCCCAGGAGGCTGCTGGGCACCCCAAGGTCAGGGGAAGTCCAGGCACGTTGCTGCCATTGCGTGGCAGGAGGAAGAAGCAAGCTTCAGAAAGGCTGACTTGTGGCTCATGCCTCCTCTCAGGGCTGCCTGCTGAGCTAGTCACAAGAAAATGCCCTTCCTCTGGCAGCTCCACAAACCTAGAGAGGGTCCTTCCACCCTTCCCGAGCACTTGCTGCTCAGGGAAAACCACCCTCTCCAACACTGGCTTCATTCAAGCTAAGAAAATAAAGAAATGAAATACAAGTGTCCTTCCCAACCCATATCGGCTAAGAAATGTAAGCGATCGCGTTCACGTATGCGTGCCCTGGGTGATGTTTTACTCCCGGCACGCTGAGAAGCGGAGCACGACCTTGGCTCCTTGAAATCAAAGATTTATCAGCGAACGCCTGCAAAGCTCATCCAACCAGGCGAGGAGCGGAGCCGAGATGAATGGACAATAAGGGCATCGCTCTTTCCTCTTCCAAATGCATGTGTAAATACACGCAGTGTTTCCAGCCAGGCGATGACATATCAAATGTGGCTGATCCAAGGCAATTGCTTGTGCTTTTTCTGACTTAAGATTTCCAACCTTGGGGTTTTCCGCCTGGAAGAAAGCCCTGCTCTTCTGATAAATACCTCTGGCCGTGCAGCTCGCCTTTAGTTTGACAAGAGGACAAACCAATAAAAGCCTTGAAAGAAGAGACTAAAAAAAGGGATATTAAGCATGAGAAGACTTTCTTGGGATGAGGGATGGAAAAGCCTGGGACTGCAAAGCCCGGATGGCTGAGACTGATGGAGATAAGCAAAGCAATGCGTGCTGGAGAGGGTCAGCAGGGAGCTGCCGGTCCCTCCATCCGTGACCACGACCTCACGCTGAGCTCCTTCCGCAGACCAGCATCACCAAGAAAATTTCATCCTGACATCTCCATCACAGCCACTTCTCTGCAGGCTCTGAGTTTCTGCATCATCCACCACCATTCCCGAGACAGTCCAAATGCCCCCATGCCCACCTCCGAGCAGCTGGCAGATGTTTTGGAGCGATGAGGCAGCAGGGACCAGGATTTTCTGCTCTTACCCTTATTCAGCCTTGCACCGCTGCCGGCGCTGAGCATCTCCATCTCAGGGGAAGGAGTCACACACCTCTTCTAGCAGCAAGAGAGCTGCTTCTATAGGCAGGCGAGAGCTCTGCTGAAGGCAAATAGCACCCAAGGTGCTGCTTAAACCCATTTCTAAGCCCTTGGAGAGGCTATATAAACGGACAGCAATGCCATGCCTCATTCTTCCCCCGCAATCAGGTGGGAAAGGCCATCAACGCTAGAAAAAGGCATTCCCCAAACACCCACAAATCCATCTAATGTAACAGCCTCACATATTGATTACCTGGTGTGGCCAAATTAAGCAGCTGCTGGGAATTCCCACCAAGATTTACGGACGCCGCTTTGCGGCACATGGGTTTTTGCCAGGACACAGAGGATGTCATTTTTGCTATCATTCCATTTGTTCATGATATTACTTCCTTTTATAGGGTCAATAAATTTTTTTTAAAAGCGCTTTTATTGAGCCATTTCCTAATGAACAACCTCGCCAATTGGCTTCTTGAAAGAAGTCAAGGTAATATTGACACTTCACGTCAATGCAGTAAAAAGCAAAGTAGTGTTGTTAACTCCTCCAAGTTCACAGGTACTTGCCTGCACAGAAATGCCTTGGGATGCAAAGAACAGATCCACCATAAATGCGGTACCGTGAATCACTTAACGCTGCAGACCAGCACTCTCTAAGGAGCCCAGGCTTGGATTTCAGGGGGAAACATATAAGCTCAGCGTTTACTGTGAGGCAAGTTCCCCATTTATTGGGAAAGGTTTTCTTTGCCTCAAGCTCTATGGACAGGTTGGATGTTGTGTTGAGGCATCCCAGCCTGGAGGTCACTACAGGGAGATGGGACCAGTGGATCTCACCCAGAGGTGACCTGAAGAAGCAAGCAGACCTGGAGAAGGAGGGCCAGATTTCACAAGGACCAAAGGAAGAGATGCAAAATGGGGTCAGAGATAGCAAGCACGGATCAAAAACCAGCAGGAGAGAGTGGAAAAGGGGAGTCAGAGATCCAGACAGCCTTCCAAGTTCATTGCCTCACCTTGCAGCATCGCTGACAGACAGCCCATCTGGCTCAGCCCCCGGCAGCGGGGACGGGAGAAGATGCTCTGGTCCAGAAAAGCAGTCGGAGACTGAGACGAGACAAGAACAACTGCCCTCAGCTCGGCTTACGAGCGCAAAAATAGCCACCCACTGCAATTAAATCATTGGCAGGTTATTCACTGACATTGTCAGCTCAGCGCAAACGCCTCATTTGGAGGCTTCAGTCATTGGAAATAAGGTTTATTTGGGGTGAGCTGGAAAATTACAGGGGGCAAGGAGACAAATCACACTGAGATCACCTATCCTGTTGTTTGCTTGGAGCGAATTACGCTGGTTTAAATTCAGACATGAGGTTATACCCAGGACATATTTCCCAGATAAATAAGCCACTAGCCTTTTCTACTTGTAACCAGGCAACATGCAGACATGTGGGTGTAGGACGCCAATGAATGTTTATATTGGGTATTATAACCTTTATTTACTGTTGGACCAGCGCTATTCTCTCATTCTGAAGAAGAAAAGAAGGTTTATTGCCAAGCTGGGTGGATATGAACTCCTGCCTTATAGCCAAGCCCCACACGAGGAAAAAAAAAGGGGTATTAGATCTCCATCCTCCCCACGCATCAGATCAAGGGTCCCTGCGGCAGCTCCTGGTGTGGGGAGCAGCTCTTTAAACATTTAACATGCTAAAATCAGCGGTGAGATGGAAAAAAAAAATAAATAAACAACAAAAAAACCACCCGGAGCAGCCTGATTTTCAGCCTTTAGAGACACAGAGCCATTAAACTTTCATGTCCACCCTTCGCCTCCTCGCTGCCCGGCTCTGATCTGATTTAGCAAACACACGGTCCCAAGGACTGGGACCTGCTGTAGGCGAGGTAGGGAAGATAAAAGAAAAAAAAAAAAAAAAAGGCGCCGGCGCCTGGGCAGAGGATGCGGAGACGCAAGATCCTCATAAAAAAGGGGGTTTCTTGGGGTTAGTCTTTTCAGGATGACTTTCTTTCCATGCCAGATCAGCCCTGCAAGTCTGCCAGGGATAAAGGAGACATCACTGGGGCTATTAGAAAGCTAACCACTATGAACATATATATATTGAAATATAGATAAATTATATAAATAAAAACATAAAATATATATAAATAAAACATATAATATAAATGCATAAAAAGAATATATATATTTTAGTGACAGTTTCTCAAAAGGATCTCATGGGAATGATTAAAAATAAACTTCTTGGTAAGCTAGCCACTTCAATAACACAAAACACTTCAAGGAAAAAGAAAAAATCTCCAGAATGGTTCAAATTAAGGTCCTGGACCTTTTTTCCTCCCCCACCCCTTGTGTTCTGCAGAAGCTGTCCCAAATTCCCCTTTTCACCCGTGTTTCCGACACATGACGGCAGATTTGGGCTTTCCCTTTGGTGGAGTAAAAACCACACATGATGAGCAGATATGTTTTCCGGAGGTTTACATCAACCAGCAGCGTGACCAAGTCACCCACATTAAAAAATAACCCCAAAAGCCATGTTTTCTGGCCGTCCTCCCTGCTCTGCACCCCATCAGTGCACGGGAGCCTTGGGCACGGCTGCTGTGCAACCACTCGTACGGCAAAACCAAGGTCATTTAAGTCCTTAATAAGGTGGAGGTCTCCTGTCCCCAGCACCCATGGGTGTCCTGCCCCATGACAGAGAGCCTGCGAGCTGCAGGATGGTGCCCAAGGGGGAACGCGCCTTGGATGTAGACCTTCAACCTGCTGAGGTCCACCTGCCTGCTCCCCCCCCCGCCGATGCTGTCCCTCCTTTGTCCTCCATCTTAGTTAAAAAGCCTCTTTTGGGATTTCTTTCTCGGCTCCAGGGAAAAAAAACCACTTCCCAAGGAGCGGCTCCAAGCAAAACACGGCCAAACCATCTGGAAAAACGAGTTTCCAGATGGCTTTATAGCAATCAAGGTACCTCCAGCCCCTGGCACAGCCTGATCTCCAGGTCCCACCACCCAGAAGGATGCTCCCCCCCCCCATCACTGCATGGGCGACCCCCAAACTCTATGGCAGGTACCGGCACCTCCACCTCCGCCCAGCATCGCCGCAGAACCCAGCTCTTGGCCAAGCTGGGCTCCATGAGGAGATAACTCCTGTACACTCGAGTATTTGCCATGGTCAGAAAGTGGCACCTCCACTGCTCCTTCTGACCCAGCAGAGCCACCAAGGAGGTGTTAACCACCAGTCTCAAGCCCACTATAGCATCCATGCAATAAATCCATAGGTACGGTTATATACTGAAGCATTACAGTCAAGTCCTGGGGCTGCCCAGCTGGTGGGGACGGTGGGTACCAGCTCACTCACGGTTCTTCTCCTTCCACACCAGCACAGCTGCTCCATGCCCTGGTGACACCACACCGGGATGACCGCAGCATCAGGCTCCGCGCTTGGACGCTGCCAGCATGTGTGGGCTGCCCCCAGCTCACGCTTTATTTGTTTGTGCAGGGTAGCAAGCCCGTAAATACAGGAATCCCTCCCGAGGCAGAGACCGGACAGGAGGAGGAGATGCTGATGGCACCAGCGATAAAACCAGGGGAGGTCTCAGCACCTCGCAGTCAGACGGATACGGCCACGGGACACCCTCTTCGGATGATGCCCTTAAAACAGAAGATCCTCACAAACACCAACCAAGCATCCTTGCGTGTTGATGGGGACAACCTGCCAGCCCAGCTACCCAGGGGGGACATTTGAAGGAGGGATGGGGACAAAGCCATGCTCAGAGGATCTCCTGGAGCCCTCCAGTCCCTGGCAGGCAGGTGGGGGCAGTTAGGGTGGAGATCACGTACCTGATGCACAGGTAGTTTAAATTTTGTACTACCTCGACTCGAAATTTTGGTGCAATTCTTCGCTTGCTGTTTATCCACATTAAATACATTTGGCCTCCTTCCACAGAGACCTTTCTGGGACACTTTCCAGCCTTCTGTCTCTGTTTATCTTGCACCCTTGATAGGGAAAGGAAAAAAAAAAACCTACAACCCAACCTCCAGGCAGGCAATCTGGTCTCTTCGCTGCACATTGCATCTTCCTTCCCCTTCTTGCTGACCTGTTCTTGCCTCTACTCTTCTTTTTTTCCCTCCCCCCTTCAGCTGCTCTAATAAAAACTGGCTTTTAGGAGACCAAGGGAGGGGCTGGATTCATTTTGCTGCAGCCCTGAAAGCCAAGCTACCTGTCTTTAGTCCACTTAAATGCACCACTCCACCTCTGCAGCATCCCAAGCCCAATTGATATTGGGCTAAAAACTGCCTCGTGGGCATGTTCGGAATAAAATAAGTAGCGTATTTTATAGGAAGGGTTTGCTCTCAGCCAGGGGTGCAAATCACGGTGGTGATGCAGGGAGAGAAACTGCTTTTTGCTTGGACCAATTTTTTTTTTCCCCTCCCTGTTGTTTCTGACAGTCCCGAGATCAAACTTCTTCCAGTTCTTCCAAATTCTGTGAATTTTTTGGATGCCAAAACAGGTTTGCTGCAAGAAGCTGATATTTCCTTTCAAAGTGCTCAAGAAAGAGCGGGGGGAGGAAGATTTTTCCTTTTTTTTTTGAAAAAGAAATAGCAAAATCATGGACTTTGATGAGCACAAACTGCTCCACTCCCGGGTCTCACTGGGGACCTGTGAGAATGGGGGAGACAAATAACATCGAAAGAGCACAAATAACACCCTCCAGGCCACCAGCTGCAGGAGACAGGGAGGGTTTCGACACTCAGCGTGTCCCTCGGGGACATCGGAGGCACAGGGTGAGCCAGAGAGGTGGAGCAGCCCCATCCCCAGGGAATTATTCAGGGGTAACTCACAGCATCGCCCCACGATGAAGCAGAAGCTCATGGCGAAACCTCCACTGGCCAAGAAAGCACCCAGCAACCTGCCACCACAGGGAGAAACCGCCTCCCCACCACCTCAATCTTATCACCTCCCCTCTTCCAGCATCACCCCCTGTTGCCTAAGCACCTCCCTCTCTCCACCCCTCACTATCTAATTTATCAAAGTAATTAAGCTCAGCTTGAAGCAATTGCTTCTGTGGTGCTGGGAGGGACCCTGGGTGACAAAACAGGCTCAGAGACAGGAAGCTTATGAAATACAATGCTCGGAGCTAAATTGCCTTCTGTAGGGTTCAGAGTGAACGGCTTGTTGCTGTCACCAAAAAAAATCTCTAGAAAAGTGGTGCCGTATGCCAAAATCAAGCATGCCTCTCAGTTTAGCACTGCTGGAAGGAATTTGATGTCCTGTAGGAAAGTCCAAAAGGGAATTTCATTTCAATAAGGAGCAACGTTCCACTCGGATAACATTTGAACAGGGTAATGCAACATATAATACAAAGCCTATACATAAGTGAGGCAGTAGAAAAGTCCGGATGAAATTAAAGCGATAACATCTCAATGAAACATTTTGACTATTAAAATGAAATGAGATTGAAAAGATCCATTACGACACTTTTGCCATAATGGGATTTTTCTTCTGGTATTAATACGCTTCTAGGAATTTTTCCAGTTCAATAAAACCGCATGTTCTGCAAGAAAACTGCAGTAGCGACATTGCAAAGTTCCCCTTTGGGAGATTCCTTGAATATTCCAGAGGGTTGGGGATTATTTTCTTTTCTGCAGGGAGTACTGGCACATCCCTGGCACAGACGGGGGATTCACTGGCTCATCCCAGGGCCACCATCCTAGCAGCAGGGCTCCTCGGCCAGGCCGGGCACGCCAAGCTTCACAGCACTGGAGAAAGAAGAGCAAGAGGGGCAATAGATATCCCAAGAGCCCTCCCAGAAACAGGGAGGAAAAGGGGATTTTTGAGAAGAGACAAGCAATTTGCCAGGTGCAAACATGGGCAGGGAAGACCCCAGGCTCTGCTGTACCCATGCCCACGGCTCCTTTTCTGTCCGTCTGTCTTTCTTCCCCACCTCATCAGGTCCGTGGTAGCAGTTGGAAGCCCTCCCCAGGGGCAAGCAGAGAGGAAAGGAATACGTCCATCCAAATGCAGCTGGCCAGTGGAGACATGGCACCAGCTCACCAAGATGCCCCCGAGCTGGTGATGCTCCTCCACCCGCCAAGAGGTGCCCACCACTCAGGCGTGCCACAGCCTATCCGAACTCCAAGGGCACAGAGAGAAGGGGGGGAAAAAAAGAGTGAGAAATCCCTGATGCCTTTATTAAAGATCATTTTGGTCACAGCAGAAAATTGCTGGCAGCTCCAGCCCCATCATCTGAGCAGCTGCCATGTGGCCTCCAACCCTTCCCTGCTGGAAGCCAGCCTGGAAATGAGCTGGCCCCAGTACCAGAGTCCTACCCGAAGGATGGGAGGGGATTTGTTCCTTGAAATCCAACCCAGTAAATATCCTGCCTGATTTAGCATAGGGAAATCTATGCACACCGGGTGTCCCCACAGGGGAGCAGAGCCCTGTGGGGCCAGCCTGGGCTGGCACAGGCACCCCCAAGGATATCGGGGTCCTCCGGCAGGGTGAGGATGTGCTGGAGGGGCAAGAGAAAAAATCAGGATGCCCAGTGCAATTGTACCAGCCTGGAAACATGGAGGAAGCATCATCTGGTGCACGGTCCCCGCAAATGAGCACAGCAGCAAAAGCCAAGGGGGGAGAGGATCGCCTCTCCCATCCCCACTGTCCATCCAGCCCGGCCTCCTGCTGCACTCCATCAGAAAAGAAACCATCAGCCAGAGCTCGAGTGATGCCCAAATGCTTCCCAATGCTTTGAGGCATCACACTCTTCAAAGCTAAATGTCCTGGAGGGCTGCAAAGAAGCTATACCAATGGTCAAGCCAGAGCTACTAGTCTCCCATCGATGCCTAGGCAGAGGGAAGGGTTGGGGTACACCTGCCTGGGTTGAGCCCCTGGTCCCCACGGTGGCATGGTGGCTCTCCATGGGCATCGGGAACCACCTTGCAGCCAGTTCGGCACCGCCCAGTGCAGGCAGCATCACCCTCCTGCTCCATCCCCAGCGCCCGCCGACACCATCAGCAGCAGTGGCAACATGGCAAGATGCCACCACCCGGGTGGAGCTGTGTCCCCTGCCCCTCGGCCACCAAACTTCCCCTCTGCTCCCTGGCTCCATCGGCCAAGCGTGGCCCTCGGGAGGGGGCATCTCGTAGACCCACCCCGCTCTCCGGCACCCCGCTCCTGCCCAGGAGTCCCAACCGGGCTGGGGCTGAGCTGATGTCCCAGCCAGGGGACACGTCGGCCGGTGTGCAGTGGGGTGGACACCTCAAGCCCACGGCACTGGCGCTGCCAAAGCAAGTCTCGCGCAGATGGCCAGCAAAACATCTCCCAGCGGGAGATCTTCATCTGTCATCAGACCAACTCCCCGGGATGACTTTCAAAGGAAAAGCAAGTCTACGCTGGAGAATTTGAGATGCGTCTTTCATGGCAGGAGACATGATAGTCTCCCTCCCTCCTCCCACCTCCCCCTCGCTAAAATCCAATTTAAAAGTCACGGCGTGCCAGCCCGCTATCCCAAGGGGGGCGAGGAGCAATTTCCTCTCCTTTGCACACTTCAAAGGTGCTCGTGATCTGAGAGCGTCTCCCTCTGGTTCCCCTCCCCTGCAGCTTGTTTCCTCGTCTGGCAGCCTCTCTACTTCCAGCTCCTCTTGCTCTCTCCCTCGCCCACGTAGCTGGAAGAGAGCTGCGCGTGGATGGCAGCTCAGCTCGGCTTTCAGAGGCCCCAGGTTAGCAACCTTCAAGGACTTTTCTTTAATTTTTCTCCAGTTTTTCTCTTTTTTTGAGCTTCCTCCCCTCCTGCTAACTCATTTCAGCTCCAACATGCTGGATGTGCACCTAGCTAATGCTTGGAGAAGATGAATCCCTGTTGGGTACCATGTAAATGGTGGATTCTTTATGATTTGTTGTAGGAGCACGTGGGTTCAAGCTTCAGTCTCCACCTATTTCTGCAAGGAGACCATGTCCCAATCCCCAAGGTCTTGGGAACGGTCTGGATAAGCCCCAACATCAAGTAGGTACGTCACTGCACACCCACCCCAAGAAGATACGCTGAAGCTGGAGATGAAGCAGAACGTCTCACCAGGGCCCTTCCTACAACATCACAGGAGAACCAGTTCAGATCCACCTTGCAGAGAGGATCCAATAAAGAGACAAACCTTGGGTGTCCCAAACGCAGAAGGAGATTTGGATCAAGGTGCCCCTCGGAGGTAAGTTTGGGCCAAGGACTAGTGATTGCTTCTCAAACTGCTGTCATGCCCTAGAGCCTATCCACCAGGAAACTTTACTTGTATGTTTGTTGTCCTTTTTGAATCCAAATCAGATGGAAACAGTGAAAAAACACTGGTCCACAATCTGACAAAACTGTTCCTCCTGCTTCTGCTGGCAGGGGGATAACGGGTGCAGGCGCAGCCTGAGGAGGGGACCACCCCGAACAACCCCCCCATGGGTAGTCCATGGCTTTCTAAACAGAGTGTCCTCCTTTCAGGCACAGCTTTCTGGCAGAGAGATGAAACAGTTGGCAAAAGGTGCATTCCGGCATCAACGGGGCTATTAATCAGCTTGCAGAGAAACTAAATCCTTTCCTGGTGACAGGAGGAAGGCACGTGTCCTACCACGTTGGAGAAGGCTGATGGGAGAGGAAACTGCCCAAAACTGCTGGGACCAGAACAAGCTTGGTTCCCCGGCTCATCCCAGGATTACCTTCCATGTCAGGACCAAACAACTTATCCTACTGTCGTCTTTCATCCCTCTCAACCGTATCAACCAACACATTAGGTTAAACCCAGTGTATTAACTGAAAAGGGTAGGAATCAAAAAGCCAAATAAATCATAGATGCAGATTAATTTCTATGGTTTAAATAAAGCCTTTCAAATGGAGACATCATCCACTGGAAACTCTTAATGAAAAGTTAGCAATGTTCTCAGAAGCAGAAATATTCTCAGCTTGAAGGCAGGACATCTATTAAAGCCAGTAAAATTAGATGAATGGGGCTCAAGCGAGTGATTTTTAATACACCAGCTGGACATTGAGGATTTAAGTTAATGCCATTTGGAATTAGTTCTGCTCCCAAGGTATTTCAAAGAGTAATTTAGCAGATATTTGAGGGATTAGGAGGTGCTGAAGTTACAGCAGATGATATTTTAATTTGGACTGTGGAACCTCAAGGAACACCATGAAAGACAGAGACGACTTCTGCAAACAAGCGAGAGGAAGAAAGTCCTATCTACGTATTTAAGAAGTTCAAATGCCACGAGCATAATTGGCCTCAGGTGAATCACGTTAGCCTTGGTGTTCTCCAGAATTAGCGCCAACCGGCTGATGAAATGATCTTCAAAACTATTTCAACACCAAGGCCAAGATGTTTGAAGTAAACAGTCAGCAAGTTGGGCACTGAAGGCTTCTGGAAAGGTGCCCTTCATCTGCTGCCCAAGTAGGGTTTGGAGATTCAGCTGCTGGAAACTCTCTGCCAAGGATGCTTCAGCCTCTCTTTCAGAGATCAACTCAACCCTGATGGACACATTGAGCCGTGATGTGATTTCTAAATCCAAACACGTGTCTTAGAGGAATTAAAAGGTGAATGAGAATTGAAAACGGTCAATGTGAAGATGCTGGGGAAACCACTTGCAATGAAACCTGTGCCCATGCTGGTGTCCCCATAGAGTGGACTTCTAGCAGCCTCCAAAACATGAATGAGCTGAATGTCACCGGAGGGCTCTCGGCTGCTTTGAAAGGACTCCATGCCATTATACGTGGGAGATGCGAGCTTCCCATTAAAAGAAAAGCTTTGAAAAGTCTAAACTTTAAAATTGCTGGGAACCGTTCACCCACCACGGAGCCACTGAGCCATCTCACCTACCCAAGGACCCAGGGCTGGAGATAGCCACGGCCATCTCCAACCCACCCAACCAGAGGGATGGAGAGGGCATCTCAGCAGGGAGGAGGGTACAAGGCCCACAGGAAGATTGAGAAGTCCCCACTGAGCAGTGACACTAAGATCTGCTGTTTTTCTTTTGCTGCTTACCAAAAAAAGAAGGAAAAAAGGGGAGGGGAAAAAAAGTATTTACCCTGTTTATAATATTGCTCTGGATCAGCATATTAATTATTGATACAACTAGAGATGAAAGCAGTCTCCGAACACCGCCCATTGCATCAAACTCATGCGTGAGGTTTCCATCCATCAAACTCCCTGGAAGGGAACAGCCTAAGAGCAAGTCTCCAGGTGGAGGAGAAAACAAAGGGAGAGGGAAGACCACCCTGCCAGGAGAGAGGTCCCAATGTCCAAATCAACTCCAGGAGCAGCCAGAGCAAGGAGTCGGTCCTCCAAGACTCACTGATGGACATGGCTTTGAGCGAGGGGTGAAATGACTCCCCCATGGGCACGTGCAAATTAATTTGGGGGGGTGTGGGGGGTGTGAAGGTGACAATATAAATACAAGCTCCTGCCAGCTGCAATAAATCTGCTCTGCAGTGGGTGCTTCAGAATTAGGCAGAGCGCTGCTCTGAGAAAGGCTGGCTACAAATTAATAATTCATTGTAAAAATCGGAGCCAAATTCCTTGATGTGAGTTTGCAGCGTCCCTCCCCGAGCCAGCCGGTGCCACGCTGACCACTGCGCCTCCTCCCTGAAGAGGTGCCTGGGCTGGAAAAAGAAGGAAAACCTCCCATGGCAAGTGGAAAAAAAAAAAAAAAAATCTAATTTTTAAGCCACACAGGCACCATGGTGGAGATCCGGTCTTGTCCCCCTCCCTGAGTCACTCAGACGAGCAGGGGAAGCAAGAAATAACATTCCTGATTGAAACTCAGGGGAGACATTGCTCTGCGGCGTAATTACCCACGCTGGATTGCGGCCAGGACGCAGCCCGATATTAGGTCTGGGTCCAGCTGTGCAGCTTCATTCCGGCTGTAGTGCAGCCGTGGCATTTAGCTTCCTTGAGCAACGGGGCGAGAAAATGCTGGAGCAATTCTCGTGCTCGAGGGCAGCCGTGCCGCGGTGGTCCCCAGGGAAGTGCCCGCATGACAGGAGCTCCCTGCTCACCATCGTGTGGCATGGGGCTGCTTTTCCCTCCCGCCTGTGCATCCCCGGGTGTGGCACACCCCAAGCATCAGTGGTTGACGAGGCTCATCCCAGACTGGCTTTGCGGTGGCGGTGGGATGGGGGACCACGTCACCCCAGCATGGCTTTGCAAGGGGCGCGGGGACACCTCATCTCTCCGTTAAGCTTAAGAGCATCTCGCTGGCAAGGCAGACGAGACACGTTTTGTTTTCTGCAGTACGGTTGGAGAATTGAGCACCCATGGGTGCCCCAGCTCATGCTGCAAGGAAAGAGGCGGGCAGAAGATGTGCTATTTTATCTCATCCATTTGGAGGCAGCAGTCTAGGTCCTGCTCTGATACCCGGCCACCCTCTTCCCCCGGACAAGCTGCCTCAGTTTCCCTTCATCACTGGTGGTGGGGAGGCAGGTGGAGCACACCACAGTCACGTGCTGCCTTCTTTCCACCCGCTCCCAGGATGGGAGCTGGATCCCGTTATTCCACCTCTCACGAGATCTTTACCCCGTCCTTCGTGCCTCCAGATCTAGATACTGCAACCCCATGAGTCCAAACCTTCCTTTGTCACCTGGAAACAAAACAACCTCCATTTTAAGTAAATGTAGAAAAAAAAATTGTAAAAATAGGTAGACAACTACAAGACATCCAATTCGTTTTGGTAGTTACTTTCCAGGGTTTGAGAGAGGCATTTTTCAGTGCTTGAGGTGGCCAGGCTTTCTCGTTTGCCTCCAGCCGCAGAACTTTGGACAAAAACTGTCCAAACTTTTCTGATGGACATCGGTGAAGTACTTGTAACCGTTGAAGCAATGAAGGGCTTCTTGTGGTCATCCAAGAGACTCCCTGAGTCCGGGGTACATGTGTTCACTCCAGAGAGGGGTTGGCTCTGCAACTGCACAGGGCTGACCAGGAGGTCTCAGCACTTTCTCGGAGAGGAGGTGGCATCTGCCTGTGGGTGTCAAACCAGTGGGTCCATCAGCTGTGAAGGGATCTGTCATCACCGAACCACCAAGTGCCAGAGGAGGGAACCAGAAGTAGAGGGGGGATTTTAAAAGGCGTCTAAGGGAAGAAGGACAAAGGTGTCTTCCTCATGGTGGGAAGCTTTTCAGTTGAGGTTTGCTTTAGAAAGGGCTCCTGCACCTTGAGGACCCCCAAGCAGAGGTCCCATGTGGGGAGGATCTCCATGAGATTGAGAGGAGGCTTCCTCCTGCAAACGATTGTCCCATGCACAAGCAAAGAGCCTCGCAGGGAGGAGCTGTACGGTGGCGGGGGAAGCTTCTGGGGAAGGACATGCCACGAGGGGAGATGTCCTCCTGTGAGGGTCCCCTCTTGCTGGAAGCAAGGCTGCAGGCACACCCTTGCACGTAGCAGGAGTAACCAGCTTGGCCGGCTCCTCCCAGGTTGTAGCCTTGATCACGAGGAGGTGGGGACACTCCTTTTCCTTCCAACCAACTCTCTGAAAGACACAATTACCCCCTCCTTTCCCAAAGAAACCCCTGAAAGACCTGAATTCACACAGACATCCAGGTTGCCCCCTGAGACCTCACCCGGTGGCCATGGTCAACGAGACACAGGCAGGTTTGGATGGACAGGCACTTGGGTAAGGCCTATTTTGATCTGCTGTTATTGAGGGTGGCAGCAGGACGTCTCCGGTGACAGAAGAAGGGTTTAATCAGCCTCGTTCCACCAAAAAGCCCGGGTCCCATGCTAATTCACGGGGGACTCTCTACCTTCAGGGTTTGTACAATCGCTGAATCTTTAATAGCTTGTCCTCACGCAACCCAACTTTTTTTTTTCTGAATCTGGAAGCTTCCTCTCCTGCTCATCAGCAAATCAAATTTCTTAATAGCAAAGTGAAATAACCTGAGAAGTAATGGAAAAAAGGGAAGGATTAAGTTTTCCCAGGGACCTTGATCTCTTTTATCATCTCATTGTCTTCAGAGGGGTGGTTTTCTTTCAATCTAATTATCTAGTGGGTGTGTGTTGTCAGCTCTCTTACGCATCCCGCTTCCATCAAAACACAAAGAGAAGATAAATCCCCTGTTATTGTTTTTTGATGAGAAATTCATGCTAATAACTTACATTTGGGAAATAATTTCAGCGAGCTTACCTTGTTTTCCTGAGAGGTGTCCCACGGGAGCTCTGCAATGGAAAAAATGGCCACGAGGAAGAGACAGCGGCTGCTGCTGAGAATAAGAAAGGGATATGCACACCCAACATGCGTCCTGAAGGACTTGACCCAGGTGTTCAAAAACTGTAATCCACCTGAGGCTTTCCATGGCTGGTGGCCCCTTTTGGGGAGGACTTCCAGCAAGCAGGGTCCAGCCAAGCTCCTTCTGCACTTGGCCGTGAAACAGAGAGGAGACAACTGTAAAAACAAAAAGGGGAGGATCGCTGAGGGCACGAGGGCTGTGTTAGGGAGGAGTTGCCTGGGACCATGGAGGGAGCAGCACTGCAAGACGAAGACCTTGGGGTGACACGTGATGGGAGCAAGGCAGGAGGTGTCTGCCCTTGAAAAAGGAGATGGAGCCAGCAACACAGGAGATGAGGGTGTGCATGGGGAGAGACGGGGCAGGCCAAGCAGATGGTCCTACTGGAGAAGGTGGACTCGGGTGGAAAGCAACGGGAAGGGGCAGCCACGGGGATCAGGACAGCAGGCAGCACGTGGTGTCCTGCCCTGCCTGGGGATTTAGAGGCAGCAGCATCTGGTAATGCATGTAATTACACAGCTGAGTTTCCCTCTCCAGAAACAGCTCATCTCTCTCTCTCCTCAAGCCTGACACCGTCAGGGTCACGCATGTAAACTAGGGATGTAGTCGGTTGTCTGTAGGAAACGCTGAGCTCTCTCAGGCAGTAACATGATTCAGGCAACTGGGGATTTCAGAAAAAAACACCGAGACTGTGAAAATACAGGAGGAAGGGGAACTCTCCAGACACAAACACCCTCCAGAGCCTGTCCCCCTTGAAACCAAACTCCTTTACTGTCCCAGCGCGGCATGTGTAAGAGCGTCCGTATCATAAGAACACCAAGGTACCTCCTGGAGGGTTAATTTGCACTCACCTCACGCTGATCAAGTCAAGGGGAAGGAAGCCCTTTTTTTGGTTTTCTCTCTCCCAAAAGGCTCGAACAATTGCCATCAGTGCCAGCCATCTTCCACGTGACTGCCACGTTACCGGCAACATACCCAAGAGGAGCTCCATCACTGCACTTATTACAGGAGAAAGGGGTGTCTTCTCTTCTCGATGGCTACTTGTTGCTAATTTAATACAATAACTAGACATCAGTGTATTAAAGCAAAGATATTAGTGCCTCTCGACAATACCTGTGACTTTTGGAGATGTGCCCCTTGCTGGAGCCCTCTCTCCCTGGCATGAGGAGCAAAGCTGGCTTCTTGGAGAACCGCGTTTAAGCAGTGTCACTTGCAAGGGTGGAAAGGGCATTGAGTGTCTGTGTCCAAAGAAAGCATCTGGGGCTTGGAAGGGGTTGATTCACCCTCCCCAGGAGGAAAAAACACTGAGCTGGGCTAACAGAGGAGACAACGTCCTGCTCCGGGCTGACCATGCTGGCATCAAAAAGATTAAACATCAGCAGCAGGATGGTGGGGACAAGACCCTCAGCACAAAATCAAGATACGCTGAGAAGAAAATTAATCAAGAGCACCAGAGGATATGGCGTGAAAAAATTATTTAACTGCCTGCCCACTAATCCCTGCAGCCTGGTAATGAACAAACAGCACTGAGCCGCTCATTTATAAATGAGCGTTTGACCTGGTTGGTGCTGCTGAGAGCTGGTGGGAAGCAGTACCTGCCAGGAATGCCGAGATGGCTCTGAGTCACGCTGGTAGGAGCGAGAGGTGGAGGAGGGACATGGCTTGAAAGCAACCCAACCTGTTGTTTGCAACCCCAGTGAGAGCTTGGAGAGAAGGGCTTAGTCCTTCCCCAAGACCATGAAGACCCGGTGACATCTCCCCAGGGCTTCACACACCTCCTTGTCACCAATGTTCCTCCACTGCAGGGATGTGTCCCAGCTCCACATCACATCCCCAAATGCATAACATAGATAATTGATCAAATCCCTCACTAATGACACTTTTTCTTAAAATTCAAGAGGAATGGTGGTCGTGGTTAGGGAAAGGTGCAGCACGCAACAGGTAGAGTGAGAAAGAGAAACAGACCAAAAGCCGAAATTTATTCAAAGGAGATGGAGAGAAAGGGAAAGATTTCATAGTTAGATTGATGGTGATATATAAGGGCAAGAGAGATAATGCAGAAAGGAACAGGCATAGATTTATATTGAAAGATATTCCAGATAAACAGGAGACAGATAGATGAATAGATATAAATGGATTAGATAAATAGACTGTAGGAAGGGAAAGGAGAAAAAAAAACCCAAATGAATATATAGAGCGCGCTTCATTTCCCAAATAAATCCTGCTCTCCCATTTCAGTCTTTGGTTTGCAGACATAAAACGCACCTCCCTTGACAGACAGGCGAGGCAAATGATAAAAAACTTCCTCACCTGTTTTCCAGCCTCGGGTAATCACACTGCCAAGGTGGCATTCACTCCTGACCCACACGACTGACCCACAGAGCACCCTTGTAACTCCAAAGCCCCCCAAAACCACAGGCAAATGCTGATGTTTCGCCCCCAGTACGCACCCCTGCAAGGAGAGGTGCTGGTGCTCCAGGGTGTGCAGGGAAAGGGCTCTCTCCATCCTCCGTTTGACTTGGGCGAGGAACCGCGTGCACGTGCACCTACACAACATCATCAATGCTGAGCACCCATAACGCCACGGATGATGGGCTTCCCATCTATTGCTGCTTTATTTCTAGGAAAAAGAAAAAAAGGAAGGTAATTTCCTTGTAAAAGGTGGAAACTACATGAAGATGAAAATCCTATTTGTTGTCATGATTTACCCTATTTTCTTGCCAGTGCGTTCTGTCCATCACGTTCACAGCTCCCAGGAAGACAAGATGGGGCTCAGCAGACCTGTGAGATGCCTTCAACCTTTGCTGGCACCATTTCTGTGCTCGCCAGGAGCGGAACTCTCACTGAAGACCCAGAAACTACTCAAGTTGTGGCTCAATCCTGCGTGAAGCCGGGGGTAAGAGCTTGTTGTGTGGGGTTGGACCCAGCCCAGCCTCCCTCCAAGCCCGGCAGAGCCCTGGGTGATGGGGAGAGGGAGGAAATGTGGTAGCTGCATCGCAGACCTGCTTGATGGAGGTGTAAGAGGCAACATTATACATCCACAAAGGAGAAAACACCTTCTGGCTGGAACAGATGGAGAGATATAAAACCCAGGAAAAGGTGGAAGGATAGAGAGCAGGGGCTTGGGGACCACGTGCCCGGTGGGAGCCGTCACCCTTCCACCAGCTGGGTTTGCAGCATACAAGCACGCATCTTTCGGGTTCAGCTCAAGCAAAACCACCTCGAGTCATGTTGCGTTTGCTAGAAGGCTGGAGCGAGCACATGTATCTCGAGGGGGGAAAACAAAAAAAATCCCTTTTTTCCTAACACAAGCCTTCAGGGAAAGAAAGCGAGCACAGGCTGCCGGGCGTGGGGCACAACCAGCCCGAGGAACTCGCCGCCGGGAGACACCGCTGAGATCAAGGGGTCTGCAAGAAAGAGTTATTGGAGAGATACCATGCAACAAAATCTATCAGGAGTGATGGATAGACAGTCTGGGGAGGGTTCAGACGCATGCTGCGGGGTTTCTGATCTACGCATCAGATGTGAGGTTTGATGGCGGAGGTGTCCCCAAAAGCACTCGCTACCTTGGGGGCTTTCCTGGTACTGCCGGGATGGGAGCACAGCTTCTGAAAGAGACCCTGGGGCTAAACCATCACAGAGAAAAATTAAACCCTGCTTACCCGCCCCAAATCACCTGCGAGGGATTTGGTCTAAATATATCTTCTCCATCACAGCTTGTATTTCAAGCGGCGCATTAATACGAATGGCGGGACGCTGGCAGAGGCGGGCGGCGGGGGAGAAATGGGTTGGAGCATCGCGGGCAGGCGCGGGCTGTCCCCCGTGTCCCCGCGGGACCCCTCTCCACGGGAGAGACATGGCGCGGGGGGCGTCAGCGCGGGAGGCAGGGGGAGCGTGGGAGAGAGCAGGCGTGGGGTTTCGGGAGCGCAGGAGGGGGGGTCAGTGCGGAGCTGGAGGTATATTTAGGTGCTCAGGGGTGGGAAGGAAGAGGGGTGTGCGGTGGGGGTGGCTGTGTGCGTGAGTCATGGCCCGTGATGGTATGTATGCGAGCCGGGGGGGATGCTGGGGATGTCCCCGAGGATGGGCAAAACCTGGGCAAGGGGGTGTGAGGGCAGGTGGGTGCACCGGGCATCCCTCCAGGACAGGATTGCTCCTGGTGAGCCAGAGCCACCGCCACCCCCATGGTCCCTCTGTGCCGGAACACGCAGGGAACGGGGCAGGGGCTGGAGCATCTGTGGTCCGTGCTTCTCGCAGACGGCGATCCCCATTTATTTCCTCCCATATAGCATCACCAGACCACGGCATAGGTGAGATGATGCACCCCAAAGCGGTCCTGGCTTGCCCTGCTGGTATCACTTCTAGGACCTCCAGAGATGCAATCTTGCCCCTGCAAAGCCTGGGGCCAATGCGGTGGCTGTCACTGCTGTCAGGGTACAGCAGCCAGGCTCTGATCCCACCACCCCATCCTGAGTGCAAAATAACCTCCTGTACCCTTCAAAGGCTCATGGAGATGCCCAGGGTGGTCTTCGGTGCTCACCTTCCATCTACCCAGCAGAAACATCTGAGAGGGGCCCAGGTGTCCCCACCAAAGGGGAAGGACACTCAGCATCCGTCCCCAGGGTCTGGCCAAAGACAGGCAGGAGCACATCGCCCCAGCCATCCAGGAGAAAAGAGCTGCCTGAGAACTTTTCCAGCAGATTTTTGCTATTTTGCATGAAGTATTTTCCAGAGCAGCCCCAGAGACCTGGGCACCCCAGAGACTGGCACGTGGGCAAGCACCAGCCGGGCCTTCCTCCTAATGAACACAAAATCTGGCCATAAAGCCTGCCAAAACCCAGAGTGGAAAAAGACAGAAGGCAGCCAGGGGAACATGCATCAACAAATAATTTTTATGGAAATCCCCAGCTTTTATACAGTTGCTGAGTTTCGATGAATCTCGACAGCTACTGCAGGATGCTCGGGGCTGGGTGGGACCACCCCCACCCCTGCATCTGTATATCATGTTTCTGACATGGCTTCAAAGAAATGAGAGGTTTGTGTTTTCTTTCCTTCCAAAGGGTGGCAGGACACAACCGTTTCTTTGTCCAACTTTGCTGGAGTCAAAAATCACCCAGAGCAGGATTTCAGCAGATCTACCTGCCTTTGCGTGGTGTTGGTGCTACAGCAAGCATCTCGTGGGGGGTATCGCTCCCAGCTTCAGCTGCCTGGGGCTCACGCAACACCGCTCCATCAGGCCTGATCCTGCATGGCCAGGAAGGTCAGCATCTCCTTTGCCCAAACCGATGGCCTCCTTGACATCACCGCGTGTCGACAGGGTGATATTGAGAGACCCACCGAGCCAAAACTCCGCAGGGAGGATCTCCAACCCACCACCTCCGAGTACACAGCTCCTCCAGCCCAGCATCATATTTATATCCAAAACATGTTTTCTGAAGGATGCTCTAGCTTGGTTGCAAGGAAAACCCCTCTTGGTGCTGGAGTCCTCCATGACTAGCTCTGACCATGACGGACACACAACCGACCTCCTACCAGGTTAATCCAGCATCATTCCCATGGAAGAGCCTACAAAAAGCATCAGCTGGGGAGGGCTTTCCACTCCCAAAAATAACAAGTGGTGGAGATGGTCCAGGGTGTCAATCTGCCCTCCAAGCTCAACCAGTCCTTGGGAACTGCCAGCCTGGAGCACCCAGAGGCTGCTTGCAACCACCCATGGGAGGACACCCACTTCCAGCCTGCTCCTTCTTGCACCTGAGCCCTTTTCCAAGGTCCTGGGACACACTGGGAGAAATCCCCAGGATATACGAGATACCATCAGTGATGCTCAGAACAGCTCAGAAACCTTCCCCGCACCCTGGGCTCCAACGCCGCTCGGCCAGCCACTTTTCCACATCTAACGCCAGCGGCTTCGAGCATCAGGCAGGGTAATAATGCGCTTCGCATCGTGCGAAGGGCAACTTATAAATTTTTGAAGAGCTTCTGTTGGCAACAACAGAGATCAAGGGCTGCGAGCAACACTGATCCGCCACAGACAAAACCGAGTTTGTCAGCAATTTGCAAACGTTGGTTTGATGTCGCTGCACTTGCAATGACGCCGAATGCTCCCTGGTCCCATATTCCCTGTAGTCCTGCCATCCTGCCTGCCCACGGGAATTACCTGCGGGTAATAGCAGCTATAGCTGCATCCTTTATCCACGCAGATTAAGAAGAGGAGGTCCTGGGCTGCAGATGGGTATGCAGGAGCAATATATTGCCTTGTTCTAGCTCATTTTGAGCCCAGCCATGCATACATCCCTATATAGAGGCGCCTATAGGTGTGCGCACATGGGGGCTATTGCTTCCCCGGTTTTCTTCTGCAAGAAAATGAAAGCTCATGGAAAATTTGGAAGAATGGAAAAAAAAATCCAATTTTTGGAAGCGTTTTAGCATTGACAGGACTTCATCTTCCTACAGGATGGCTCCACCAAAACGTCCCCAACCCGCCCCTGTCTATATATAGCCCAGTCACCTACGTGTCTTCAAAGGCATTGCAGATGTTGGCGCGGTCCCACCACGTGCCCAGCAGGGACGGTACCTGGATGTGACCCGCTGAGAGCAGGGAGGTGAAAAGGGTTAAGGGGGGCAGCAGCATCCCATGGCTTAGCCCTCCTGCGATATAAATACTTATTTATATCCCTCCTGCGATAGAAATGTATATAAAATTGTATATGAAATGACATGATATTATATAAAATTTATATAAATTTATACCCCTCATATGAGTGTGTTCTGCAATAGGGTGTGCTCAGGAGTGTGGACCAGCAGCACCAGGCTCAGCAAATCCATCCCATGGGAAGAATGAGCAGGACTAAGCTGGTATCCTCTTAGTGACCTGTTTGGGGTTCAATCCTGTGGGGCACAAAGTTCTGGGGCTATGTCCTCATATGAGACATTGGCAGTGCTGGATGAGACCAAGGAGATGGATACCACCCTCCATCTGCCCTCTCCTTGAGCAAACACCCCATGAGCTCAGCCACTGCACAAATCTGGAGCCCCACTCCACCAGCAACAGGTTTTTCTGTTTAACAAATTCACAAACACTTCTGGGATGACTGGAACAGCTTTTTCCCTGTAATTAGCCATTCCCCCCACCTCCATCCCCATCGAACAACTCATAACGCAGAAAGTCAAATTGCACGTCGGGGCACCCCAAGGGATGCTCCAGGCAGGTCCACGCTCCAACAGCCAGCAAGCAAGGGCCAGATTCTGCCCGACCACCACCTCTTTTGTTACCCTCAGTCTAATTAAATTCAAGACAGCCTCTTACTAGAGGCAAAGGAGGCTGGAGGTTGGTCTGCTCCTGCTGAGCTGTTGGTTTTATGAAGCTCCTCTGTGGGCATGGCCACCAAAGAGCAGAGCTGAAGGTAGTTGCAAGCACGACCGGGGACTAGATCAGGGCATTTCCAAGATCCCCTTCCCAACCCTTTCCATCTGCAAAACATCAGCTCAGAGCAATAAATGCACCTCCAATCAAGGAAGGATGGAAAAAACCCTGAAAACAACCCAAACACACTGGACCGAGTGGGAATTTGGCTTTTGGTTGCCCATGTGTGGGCCCACCATGTTGGGCTCACCTGAGTCAGGGAGGAGAGACCCTGGAGCCACTTTCCCCCTTTTAATTTAATTACTTTTCTCAATTCCTCTTAAAGGTCTAATTTTAACTCACTGTTGCTAAAGGAGGTCTTGCAGCGTTAGAAACGCCCCTGCTTATGTCAAACCAGCTCTGCTCACCTGCATTGAACCATCCCGCAGTCCTCACTGTGGGTTTTGGCACATCCCTACAAACCAGTGGCGATGCTGAGTGATCCCAAACTTGTCTCCCTTGGCAAAACAACGCACTGAACACATGAGATCGAGGCTTGGATAGGTGAGACTAGGTCCTGCCCTATATCCTCATGCAGCCCGGCAGTGGTGCCTCGCCACGGCAGCACATCCCCAGATATATTTTCCCTCTTGCCTATTAAATACTTCTACTTAAAAAGAAAAATAAAGCAGAAGCCATCTTCCGCGCAACGCAAAGCTTGCAGGAGCAAGGAGAAACTCAAAGCAAGTCTGAGGCCACAATGCCCCAGCACCTGCAAGCAAATATATCACATAATCCCACTCCTAAATGGATTAAATTCCTTCTTAAAACCAGATGGCCCCTGGCTGTCCTCAAAATCCCTCCAGAAACTCTCCTGACAGCCAAAAACCTTCCGCTAATTTTTTAAGCACCTACATCCTAAATGGCTCTACTACTCATTGCTGCGACTGTGCGTCTCGATTCGTCTGCAGAAACAACAAATACACGCAGTATTCGATTCCCTCCAACATAAAAGCTGCTTTATAGCCCGTAGTGGAAGAGATTACCACTTACATTGCAAACATACAACACAGAAGCCTCAAATTTTGTACTTTCAAAAACGCTCGTATAGTTTAAAACCCCCTTTTTTCTCTGTTTTAAATCAGAGTTAAAGTTTGCTTGCGCATATTGGCTACACTTTGCTATAATTAAAAATACAGAGTTTGGGATCATACTTACTTTCATAGTAGCTTCGCTTGAGTCAACAAAGTAGGGCTGGAAATGCCACGTGCATGGCAAGAAATTCAGCTTCAGGTGACAGGGGACCGATGGCTGGAAGGATGGCCGATGGCGGCACGTCGATGAGAATCCTCTTCCTTTTTGCACCTGCCTTTCTATTTCTGCACCTATCGGGGAAGAGCACAATTATTAATAATTAAAATAATTAAGAGGGTAATCAGAGCAGGGCAACTGCTGGATCCCGAGTGCCCTCGTTGAAGACCCTGGAGCTGCAGCTACATGCGTAGAGCGGGGCCCTTCCCTAAATGTTCGGTGCTTGCACCCTCTTTCCCTAATAACTAAGGAGAAGCAAGAAAAAATCAAGCAGAGTTCAAGATTTGTGTGGTTTCTGGTTTTTTTATCCACATTAAAACATTCAGTCTGGAGCCACAGGACATGGACAGGGACCCCAAACACATCCTGAGCCCAGAGCCATGGGGCATGGATGGGGACCCCAAACACATCCTGAGCCCAGAGCCATGGGGCATGGATGGGGACCCCAAAGCCATCCTGAGCCCAGAGCCATGGGGCATGGATGGGGACTCCAAAGCCATCCTGAGCCCAGAGCCATGGGGCATGGATGGGGACTCCAAAGCCATCCCCAGCCCTAGAGCCATGGGACATGGACAGGGACCCCAAGCACATCCTGAGCCCAGAGCCATGGGACATGGATGGGGACCCCAAAACCATCCTGAGCCATGGGGCATGGATGGGGACCCCAAAACCATCCTGAGTCTCAGAGCTACAGGCATGGCCAGGGACCCCAAACCCATCCCAAGCCTCAGAGCCATGGGGCATAACCAGGAGCAATATCAACTGTTGGGAGGTTCCCTTTTCTGACCTGAAGCTCCTTTTCTCTGCACCCGCCAGGACAGCCAGCACGGTACTTTCCCTCCTCCCCCTCCCCACCACTGTTTCGGCTGCTTGCTGATTTCCATTTTAACTGACAATCAAATCCCCGTCGGAGCTGCCGTTCCTGGAGAGCGGGCTGCAGCGGGGAATATTCGCTCCCGGCAAATTGCCTGGTGTGAGATCGGTGAGGACCAGCACGCGTGGGCAGCCGGCCCTCGACCAGCATCCTTGCTGCTTGCTCCAACATGGGCTTCCCCTCCATCGCTCCAGGTCCCACCAGGCTGGTCTGTACCATGCGGAATACAAAACACCCAGGAAAGGGTCTGGCAGCCCGCAGGCAGGTCAGGCAGCAGCATCCTCCTCAACAAGCACAACCAGCCAGCGATGGATGGAGCATCTGGGGATCCGCAGTGACCCTATAACCTGCCGCAGCGCCTCGCCAGCTCCTCTTCCCACCCAAGGCAAGCTGCTCCATGAAGCCAGGAAGAGGTGCCAACCCACCACGCAGCCAAGTTCATCTCGTTTTCAATAAAGCTTCTGTTATTCTTGCGATCCGCCCCAAGGAGCGGCTCCGGTCCCACCACAGGCACTGGGAGCCAGGAGTCCCCCAAGCAGCACGGCCATGGGAGCCCAGCTGGGACCATCAAGGTCTCAGAGCAGTCCCCAGAGCACCTCCGCTCCCCACAGCCAGGCCACCTTCTTGACCGTGCCATTCCTCCACAATTTCTTTTTTCCTTTAATTAAATCAGTGTTTTCCAACAGGGAAAGAAAAACAACCAAGTGTTTCCTCCTGAGAAGTCTTTCCCCACCCCACAAGCCTCTGGTAGCTCAAATTTCTCTCCTCCAGCCCCAGGAGCCACTCCAGCCCTCCAAACCATCACCGCTATTAAAACACAGGACCTTCTCTATCAGCCCTCTTCATCCTCTGCCGCATTACCCCATCACTCCTCCATCAAGCTGCGCTTTGCGTTTGCCTTGAAACCGAAGGAAATTCAGTTTATTTGATCCTCAAACTCTTGAGGTGCAATTTCTCAACGGATGGAGACAAGGATTTATCCCTCGCCAAAAAAAGGTACAACCCCTTGTAGCAGCACCGGCCAGCAGCAAGGGATTTTTCTGAATGGGAAGGAAATAAAAACAAGCTTAAGTTATTTCTGCAAAGGGCGGGGGGAAAAATAATACCTTTTCCTGCTGTTGGCACGCTGCTTTGATCTTTACTTTGTAGTTACCATAGCGACAAATAAAAAAAAAAGGCATAGGTGCAATAAATTGCTGAAAGTTGAGGATGTCCTATGTATGTTTCTCCAGTGCACATGAGTGCAACCTGCAAACATCCCCCAGCTGCTGCGACGTATGCTCAGCTTCGGTGTATGGCTCACAGGGAGTGTTTACGCCCTGCCTCACATTAAGTGATGTTTAGGCACGTCCCAGACATGGAAAGGTCCGTCACTGGTGTTTCGTGGCCTGGAGGGTTTGTCTTGTCTGCAAAATTAAGTGGTGATGTTGCAACTTGGTGATGGACCGTCATCATCCTCATCTGGGACTAGAGGGGACTTGGGTGCTGAGGACGGGGGAGCAATAAAAGGGATATAAAACAGCAGAGGAAGAGAGTGGGGAGGCAGCCTGCGGCTGCTGGTCAATGCAAGAATATCTTCATCATCCCAGAAACCTTTTTTCCAGCTGCTCTGAGGTCTGCACTAATACAGTACCAGGATAAAAATATACAAATATACAAAGCCATTTTTACTGAAAAATTATGTCCCCCATTGCTTTGCTTTCCCCTGGATCGTTCACCCCAAGGATCGAGCTTTAGGACAAAAAGTTGCTGCCAGTTCCAAAAAAAGCCAGAAACTTTAGAGGTCTCCGTTCCTCTTAGAAACCACCCAAAAAACACCACCTGAGCCAGTTCCTACTGGTCAGATAAGATTTAACAGTCTGGACAACCTTTGTCCCTGCAACTTGCAGCTCTTAATTGGGGTGACCTAACCTGGAGGTGCCTGCTTTTCCCCCCCGACCAACTTCCACCAATGCTTTAATGCTTCTTTTTATACTAAAAAAGGAGGAAAACCCTATTAGCATCGATTCCTCTCCTATGGAGAGTTTCATTGCAGGTTTGGATGGATCAAAACATTCCCAGACGAGAAACTGGGATGCGCACCCGCACTGGGGTAGCCCCTCGGACTGGCCGGTCCCCGTCCCGCGGAAAAAATGAACGGCTGGCCACAAGAAGCAACGAGATGCTGTCGCAGGCTCCAATCATCCTGATATTCCCATGTACGGGCAATTGGAAATTGCTAATTCTTATGTTCCCATTGATGGAGCAGCCCAAATATTTGCAGGGCTCTGAGCCCGAGGGGCTGCGTAAAGGTGCGGAGCGAACGGTGATGATGCCAGGCCCCCATCACACACACACGGAATAAAATATAATAAAAAACCAGAGGAGCAGGGCCAGTATCATCACAGCAAGGGAGATTTGAGGGCTGAAAAAGAGCTGGGGCAAAAAGAATTACCACCCAGAGGGACAAAGCAAAGGCAGTGTGGGTTATCGCACCCGTCTGACAGGCAGGGAGGTGGGGAAAAACCCCACATACCTCTTTCCAAAGTCCCAGAGGAAGACCGTAGGAGATCCCAACCGCTCCTGAGCGCCCATCAACTCCTTTAAACCCAAGAACCCACGAGGACGGAGCCATGCTTGAGAGACGCAACAAGCCTCGGGCTTTGCCAACCCCTGCCTTGCTTCGATGCTGTTGACACACAGCTCTTAAGTCAATCCGTGCACAACTAATACGCTACATCTGCTGTGTATTTTGCTCGGCATTTGTTTGCTTTAGTTCTGTTGAATCTCTTCCCGCGCTCCCTGGTAAGCTGTAATGATGTGCGGCGGCTGCTGTTGTTGCACCATTACGCCGCGATAATCTTTGGACAATTATTTGCTGGATTCACCCCGTTGCTGGATGAAACGGTGCTTTCGCCGGCTGTCAGTTATATATTTCTCCGAGCCGAAGCCAGACCGCGGGGAACCATCCTGGCAGTAAATTAAGAGTTGCCAATGCCAGGAACATCCTAGAGAAGCATCTCCGGCTTCAGATGCTCATTAATGGTTAAGCGTGGGTTGGGTGAGGTTGGGTCCTGGGGTGATGCCTACGGGTGATGGGAGAGTCCACACCCAAAGCGGAGGTGGGGATGGGTCCGGGGTGCTCCAGTACTTTGTTCCTAAAGACACCATTTTTCTTTCAAATATCATTCCCATTTTTATTTTCCCTTAACTCCTAGGAAAAGCAAGGCTTTTCTAAGCCAGGCTCGTACAAGAAGAGGCAGCAAGAGGTCACAGGTTGATTCCTCGCTATGGTGTCTCCTACAAAGGTCACCCTTCCCTGGCCCCCCTACTCCATGCACTGCCCCCCCATACTTGTGGGGCTCCCCAGATGGAGGAGGCAGCCCATAAATCCAAAATAAATTGTCACAGCAGAGGGGAAAACCCACGTAGGTGGGGGGTTGGAGGGTCTGGGCTCTGGGTTGAGCTCGTAGGGGGGAAATTATCCAGCAAAACTCCAAGCGGAGCCTTGCAGGAAGGGATGCTTCTGTACCGGGGAGGGCTGGGGAGATGGCTCAAACCCCTGCGTTTAAAGCTTTCGGTCTCAAAGACACACAAAAAAAGGGATTTTTTTTTTCATGGTTATTATTTTAACGCAAATCCTCAGAAGCTAATTTGACTTGGGGGATCCTCCTAGAACATCTCAGAGGTAACTCAGTTGCAGATCAAAACACCCGGTACTTTACATGGATCTTTCATCTTCCCTCCCCACCTCTGCTGTTCCTGTAATTAGAGACAGAGGTCCTTTGTCTCCAGCTAAACCTCCCCTTTCCCTCTCCCTTCCAGAAGATACCGACTCCGTCTGATTTTTGATGACCGGCCTTTTTTTTTTTTTTTTCCTTTTTTTTTTCTTTTCTTTTCTTTCTTTTTTTTTTTTTAACTATCTTGCTCCTGCGTGCCCCATTAGCCTGGTTTCGAGCCATTACGGGGTTTTTTTTACAGCATCTTCCTCCCTGCATCATTAATGTTGCTGCACATCAGGTCTTAAATACGCTCGCCCAGCCCATCTGCTGTGGTCAGGGCTCGGTGGGTTTCTAACCGGCTGCTCCTGTTCAACTGATGCCCACCCAGGCCGGGAGCAAGCGCAGGCAGCATTAGGACCTGATGGGTTTTTTTCTCCACCCCTCCTTTTTTAAATAGGGTTTTACCTTCCACTCCTCATCTCCAGGTCGGAAAGGATTGAGGAGGCACTTCCCATGCAGCCCTGGAGGTATTTTGCCCTAGGACACATATTAATGGGTTACAGAGATAACCAGCTGCTTACATCTGTTCTCCCATTACCTTCCCATCAATGATGCATGAACCCATCTTCACGGGCTCAACCTGTCCTCAAAAACCCAAATTAAGATGGGGATTAACAGCCCCACTTAGACAGACCGTACTTGGCACGTCAGCGGGCACCGAGGCAGATACCAAAGATGTCGGGCGAGCCGGCGACGTAGGGTCAAAGCTGTAAAAGAAAAAAACCACCTTTTTCTTTCAGCTGCACCACTCGCAGAAGGATTTGTTTCATTCAAACGGGCGTAGAGAGCGGGGCCAGCCGGCAAAATGAGATTTCCCAATGGCAGGAGGAGGTGGAAAGCGGGCTGCCCACCCCGGCGCCACGTCCTCGTGTCACCGCTTCCCATCTCGCCTTTAATCCTGTACATTATTACAACAGGATATGAAATTGCTGGAGGGGCGAGAGAAGAGATACCACTGACATTACACCGTTCTCTTTCATTACACATGATTAAATGCATCATTCCAATAACCGTATCCAAAGGGGATGGAGAGGCTGTACCGAGCACGACTCACGATGCTCTCAAACCCCTGCAGCAAGGACAGACGGGAAAAAAGAAACCAAGCCGGGATGTGGTGCAGAAATATCCAATGGGATAATAAAATGGGAGTCCCGAAGGAGAAACCCAAAGCTTTCTTTCAACAGCGGACACTGACCTTCAGATGCCCCAGTAGTTTGGGTAACTTGACCAGAGCCCCAGGGCTCTGCGGTGATGGATGAGGGATGTACGTGGTACCCGCGCCCGGTACCTGGTGTTTTCCTTGAACAGCCAGTTGTGGGGCTCGTGGGATTTCCAGGGAGATGCTACCACCTCCGTTTTGTGCTCCACGGCTGGCCGCAAGCTCTCCCACTGGGGTTTGCACCCCGGCTACCCCCCTTCTTTAGGTTGAGAAAGGAAATTAAACAACACTAGGTCTGGATATCCTACGGCCAGCACCAGGACCTGGGGACCAAACCGGGTACCCGCACACAGCGTCCGCTCTTTAAATGAAGCCTGAGCTGAAGCATCACCTTTACGAGTCTGAAAACAGGGTGCTGCTTCAAACGGTGCTGCCACGAGTCCAAACCCAGGGATGCCGGGTGCTCCTTTTCGCCTGCTTAGCTATGCCCACAACACGGATCAAAATCCCAAAGAACCCAAAAGCCTGGGAGCTGCCGGAGCATCCTTTGCCTGCCCTGCAAGCGCAAGCCTTATTTGTTCATTAAGAAAGGGTAACAGGAGAATCCGCGGGGAGAAAAGCAACTGGAGACCAACAGAAAATACCCATTATATTAAAAAACGCCAAGAAGCCTCATTACCCTCAGAGGGGTCTGCACCCCCACCCCGTCCTCTTGGAAAAACACCCCGAAATCTGCACCGAGAGATTCCCATGCTTCTTGGGGAAAGGGGAAACCAGGTAAATACATCCACCCCTGGGCCGGTACAGTATAGGGCCATGCACAAGCCAGCTGCTTTCTGGATGTAAATACCCCTGTTTCCATACAATGGGCATTTCCTCCTGTCCAGTCTCCGGAAGGATGAGCCAAAGCCAGTAAAAATGGGGGAGGAAAGGAGTTTTACTGGTTGGCATGGCTGCCTTTCTAGGAAAGGAGAAAATACAGCGGCAAGTTTCTAGAGCATCAGGAGTTAAAAAGTTCTCCTTATCTGTCAGCACCATCCAATCTCCTATGAAGTTCAGGAAGAAAAAAGAAAAGGAAATAAAAAAAAAAAGCAGCCTGACAACATCAAATTAAAATAGCAGCCATCCTTTTCTCCCGTTACTTTAAAACACAAGCTCACGCAGCATCCTGCTTGCGGGGAAAATCAAAGGGATTTTATTCCCCTGCAAAACAGATGCTTGAGGGTCCGGCGTATCGGGGGGGACGTGGCCGCGGTGGTACCCTTTGGCCAAGGCACCCCCGCACAGCATATCGAACGAGCATCACCATCGGCTGCCTCCATCGGCGGTTAAATCAAGCCCAATTATGACAGGTGCAATTTTATATCGCCGTTTGGCTTTTATTGCCGTCGTAAACGGTCCAGCTGGCATCAGGCTGGCGGTAGTTAATAGCGAGAGATGTGCTGAGATAAATAAAAGCGGGAGAGGGGGTTTTTCTTTGGTGCTGTGCCTAAAATCCATCCCTGCACGGCTCAGACCGACCCTGGGGCCAAGGCTGGCGAAGGGAGAAGCCAAAGCCTCGCAGGGGAAGCTGCTCCCCCGCATTTGCTGTTTGACCTCCATCAGCACCGCCGGGGAGCTCGCAGCATCCCCCACGGCTGGGTGGGGAGAACAGGGATGAGATCATTTGCCTAACGAGGGGCTGCGGTTGACGGGCTTTGCAGTTCACCCACCAAACCCAAGAGGGTGGGATGGAAAGCGGTCCAGAGCTTGTCACCAGGAGGTGGCTTGTGCCACCCAACCCAACCACGTCACCAGGTGTAACGCACAGCAATGAGCATCCTCAAAGGCAACATTTTGGGTAAATACTTCCCCGAAGAGCCCAGAGGAGAAGTCCTGCCTGGGGCTGATGCTATTTTAGCATCTCCCGCTCCCCATCGCCTGATCCACAGCCCCCAGGGCTCGAATCCAGGGACCCGATTTGGCTTCTTGCTCATGTCCCAGGACAGAGTTAAGAGCCAGTGCCCGAGCCAAGGCTCTCCTAGCCCCAGGTTACTATCGAGCCTTTCAAATATAGCAAATTAATTCTCATCCCACCCAGCACATCCCAGAGACAGATGGGGATCAGCTGAGAAGCAATCCTAAAAACCCACTTGTCCCACCAGCCTTGAGGAGGACACCTTCTCCTGGAGGAGCCTCACCAGGGATGGGAAAAGCAGAGTTTTAAGAGCGAACAGTGAGGGTAGCTCCATAACCAACTCCAAGAGCTCCCTGTTGCAGGGAGGTGAACGGGACTTCAGCCTGGTCTTAAATTTACATGAGAGCTTTTAAATCAACTCAGAGGGCTGGGAAAGGAGTAGATACCCCACCCCAGCCCATCCTCTCCCCAGCTATTTAGAGGCAGTTCAAGAAAAAAAAAAAAAAACAAAGCAAATAAAAAGCGAACGTAGCAGGAATCGCCCTGTTTACCCGAGCGATCGCACAGCTCCGAGTGAAACCCCGGAGGAGGATGAAGCGTCTTGGCCGCTGCAGTGGAGCATCACAGCAGCTGGTGTGTGGAAAGGAGGAAGAGATTTACTATCCCTGGTGCTTATGTTTCTCCTTCCCCACCCCCTCTTTTTTGTAATAATAATTGTAAAAGGGGGGAAAAAAAAAAACCCACAACATCTCCTCCACCTCCCCATGATGCTGCCTTATTAAAAAAAGTGACAATTAGTCATTTGAAGAAGCAACAAAGAGAGCCGGTGTCGGAGAGGCGCGATTTGAATTTCAATGTGCTATGGGAGGGATGGGGAGCCGAGGCTCTGGGAGGAGAGCTGCCAATCTCCCCGCAAAACCCACGGCCACCCCTTTCCACCCCAGCTCTCCCTGCTCGGGGACCTAAATATAGCTCACAGCAAGCACGCTGCTCCGTCTCCCCCAAAATTCATCCTGCCTTGTTCCCCAGGCTCAGCTCTTGGCCAGATTTCGGCACAGGCGCTTTGCACGGGACACTGCGCGAGGAAGGGATCGTCTCCCCCGCAAAGCTGCTTTGCTATTAGGCATCATGCATAGAAGGGCTGGGGGGACCCCAAAATCCCACCCCAAGGTAGCTGGACCCCAATGAGCCTGGTCCAGGGGTCCCGAGTAGCTTTCTGGGTCCGGTGCCTGGGAATGTGGGCTGGGGTGGGAAGGAGGGATGGGTGCAGGCCAGGGTGGGAAGGAGGGATGGATGGATGGATGGGTGCAGGCTGGGGTGGGAAGGATGCAGGGCTCTCCTTCCCCACACCCCTCCGTCCTTCCCCCTGCAATCCCTCCGAAGGGTTTTAAGGGAAAATTAATTGGAAGGGGGCTGGAGCTTTAACATAAAAACTGCATCTCACTTTGTTCTCACGAACGCGTTCACGGTCTCATGCTATTTCACACATCCCCAGCTCTGGTTTGCCAGGAAAAGCCCAAAACCATGACCCAAGGTCACCCTAAAGACTCAGGATCAAACCCATTCAAACAAAAGCCAAACACGCTTCTGACCATGGCAAAATGAGCCCAAGGTGGTATAAAGGGCTATAAACCCCCCCCAAAACAAAAAGCCCTGCCAAAACCCCATCTACCCCATGGAGGAGGTTTGGGGGAGAGTCCCAGCTGCTGACCCTTCTCTTACAGCACATTTCACCCAGGACACAGCTCCGAATTCAGAGGCGGAGAGCCGCCAGCCGGAGAGAATATAAACGCAGCCCAACAAATGAACAATATCTTTATCAGCATCTTCTTTTTGTTATATGTTTTAGGGAGGGTTTTTTTTTTTCCCCTTCATTGCTTTTCTCCTTCATTTATTCCCATGAACCGTAACATTTATGGGACTAGATGGGTAGGATGCCTTTGCCCAGCATCCCCCAGGGGACATAAGGCTACCCTGGGGACACTGGTCACCCTCCAAGGAGGGCAGCAGACGGGTACGGTGAAGGAATTGCAATGGTCGGGAAGGGGTTGGAGCATTTCTCCCATCAGCAGGAAAGGGGGAAAATAAAAACCCCCTACGACTTCCCAAAGCTTTCGCTTCCCGAGGAAAGCGCCGAGCCGGGGGCTCACCACCCCGACGAGCCAGACTTCGCAGATGGAGGGACGACAGGCAGAGCTAGACACGCTCCCCGGAGCCAAATATAGGAGACCCATCTTCTCCCTGTCTTGGAGCCAGCCCCTGCACATCGCAAATAAAAATCTCCCTGATTATCGAGTCAGAGCATCCCTTTGCCTCTGCGTTCCCGACACCGCATTCCCCCCGGGGACCTCCTGTGTCCTCCAGCACCCGCTGTGGTGAAAGCCCCCTCCCATCCCCATGGGCTCCTCTCCATACCCCGCATCCCGGGAGAGAGAGAGATGCTCGGTGATGTGTTTAAAAGCAAGCTGACCTCTTTAGCCATGCATGGATGCCACCGAACAGCCGGCGGGCCAGGGAAACATCTGTGGTTCCCCCTCCTAGGAGATGCAAACAGCCTCCGGAAGAGACCGGGGGGCTCGGCAGGATCAGGCCCGGCACAGGTACTGGAGGCTCTGGCAGAGGGGTCACGCTCAAGAAAAGGGTGCCTATATAATAATAAATCAGCGACGTGCCCATCCCAGCAGAGCTCAGGGCTTCCCAAAACCATCCCAACCCACCGCCGAGATCCCCAAGGAGCACCGCGACTCGGTTTGCAAAGAGGAGCAACCCCAGGGTTTAACCTCAGTCCCTCCTCCCGGAGTAAAAATGGATTCTTTTTATTTTTTATTCTTCTTCTTTTTCTTCCCATCCTGTAGGTGAGACTTTCCATTTAGAGGAAAGAGCAGATTTCAGGTTTTAATTAAAAGCTCTAAGCCTTTTCCTGCTTCGAGTTGCACTAGGAGCAATCTCTAAACAACATTCAGCAGAGAGGAAACAGCACTGACTGCTGCTCCGCTTTAAAAAAAAAAAAAAGAAAAAATAAAATAGCACAAACCACAGAACAGGGAGTTCTTCCAACAATCTGTTTTCTGTACCCTGGAAAATAATAGCAACCCATATGGAAAGCCCACACAGCTATTTTCCAGGTGCTTTGTGCGGCATGAAATCCACAGAATAAATTACCTGTATAACGGGGCGGGGGGGGGATGCTGGGGCTGTTTATTTGCTGCATCTCCTTCCCTTCGGATGCGAACACGCGGCCCAATGCGGGATTTTCCCCTCCGCGGGAAATGTCACCCTAAATATCAGCGACGTGGGGCATCGCCGCCCTGTTCCCAGCCCAGCTGGGAGCAGTTGGGGACGGGGCGGGGGGGGGGAAGAAAAAGGCTGAGAAATATGTTCCAGGCGTATCTGATCACAGGGTGGTGAAATTTAATGGGTTTTTTCCTCTGTGTTGCTTATTCGAGGTGCTGATGGGGCGCCTGGATCCTACAGCTGAGCTGACATGGCAGCTGGTACCTTTATGGGACACGGGTGAGGGAGCAAACCTGGCACTAAAAGGGAAACTGAGGCACCGTGACAACAAGGGATGATGGTTAAATCAGATAGATGAAGGAAACCAGAGCAGCTAAATAAAAAAGTGACAAAGCAATGGAAATATTCCAATTCTCAAGTCCTTGGAGATGCTGGCAAGGTTTTGGCTGGTCCGGGGATAAAACCCTGAAGCCACTTGCAGGCGCACAGGTTTCTTTCTCACATCCCAAAAAGCCCCCCCAGCATCCTCCCCCCGCAGACAGCCAGCTCCTCCGTTCGATGAGGGATGAAGGACGTGGGGACACGCTCCCGAAGAGGATGCTCTTCTCGCTTGGACATTTCCCAAACACCTTGGAAAGCTGGTTTCACTCAGAAAGCACCGAAAGGCACCCGGTAACTCTGTTCTCCTCCTGCCTCAGCTCTTAGCCTGAGGGTTTGTTTTATTTTATTCTTTTTCTGGTCAAAACACCACCAATTTGGGTACGTGCTCAGGCTGAATGTCCCCTCCAAGCCAGTGCAGGAGCTTCAGCAGGTCCTGGCACGGGGTCACCACCAGCCTGCAGCATCAAGCAACCCCTAAAAATCCTCTGCATCTCCCTTCAAGCCCCCTAATCTGACTCTGAAAGGTGTAATCCCTTTTCCCTCCTCTTTTTAACCCAAGGCAAACAGATCCCCATGGCTGGAGCCTCCAGGACAAGCTCTGCTCCAGGTCCTGGGATAATTTTGTCTCCTGCATGTCACACATGGATGGTGAGGACAGAGCCGGGCTCCCGCATCCCAAAAATTTATTGGGTGTACCCCTGCAAAGCCTGCTCAGATGGGATGCAAAAAGATATTTAATTAAACTGGGAATTAAAGGCTTTTCAACCTGATGGGAAGGAAAACAAGCCTTGCTTTTTGGAGAGCCGGTGCCGGCATCTTCTCGGGTGAAGATGAACGAGCTGCTTTGATTTCTTCCCTCTCCCCAAAAGCGAAGTATCCAAGAGATGGCTCAGCAAAGACCGGGGCAAACTCAACGCAGAGGTTTGAGCTCCCACTCCTCCTCCTGAACCACACCGACGTGTTTTTCCCACCTCCCCATCCTTAAGCCGCTTACTGAGAGAGACAGACGCAAATCCAGCCGGAAAATTAAAATGTCGTAAAAAAGTAAGGCTAATTAAAGCTACGATCATCCTGGGCCGCCAAATCATTTCAGGTATTCCTAGGTGATAAATCTGAGGGTGACGGTGCCTCGGGTCGTGGTTTTGAGGAATGCTATTTCATTCTAAGATCTACAGGGAATTAGTTAAATCCTCTGAAGCTTGGCCAGCAAAGAGGGGTTTTGGCTTCAAAATGGGGGTGACCGCTGGTACCCCAGTTCACTGCAGGAGGATGCTGATGGGTAAGCTGCCAGGCTCTGTCCCGGCACTCGCTCAGCCCGAGCCAGCCTGGCCCCTCATCCCAGTGCTGCCTGCAAGTGGGTCCTGCCCCATAGCCCACCCCAAATCCCTCCTGCCGCGGCAACGCAGCACCGAGCATGATCGGGAGTATCCCCGGCGCGGGGCTGACGCGGGCGACCATCACCCAGGGGTCCACCCTGACCCCCTCAGCCCAGCAGGCATAGGTGGGGCAGGGACCCCCATCCCACAGATCCAAATCCGGGGTCCAGTTCCCACATCCCGGCGAGGAGAGCCGTGCCCCAGAAGTGCCGAGCAGCCCCCATGCCTGGCAGCAGCCACATTTTGGGGATGCTCAGCCCCAGCCTACGCCCCATGGGGGATGTTAGTAACACTAAAGGACTCTCTAAGGGTTTCAGACCCCCCGCAGACAGTGAGAAAAGCAGATTACACTGTTAACCCACACATGGGGGGCTGGAGGGGAGACCAGGGTGTCCCCACACATCAGGGTTTGCCCCCCAACAAAGGAAGGGACACACAGCACCGCAGGGACAAGGCACAGAGGGAAACAGCCCTTTCCAGGGTGGGGCTACCGCTGGGGACACCCAACGGTCTACAACCCCCAATCCAACACCCCCCCAACAGCCAGCACCCACCTCCCCCTTGCCTACACCCCACTCACCGCGCGATGTCCCAATTTTAGGGGATTGCTGACGGCACGTGGAGGGGACTCTGAAAAGACACACACTCCTGGGGTCCCCAGAGCACTACCCTAAAAATACAGCTGCCCCCAATTCCCCCAGCCCTCTAATAAAGCCACAGCGACACCCCCCAGGTGCTGGCGGTTGGGGTCCTGCCCCAAGCCCACCCCAGCTGCAGTAGCAGCAGCAGCAATTAGAAAACCCCCGTTAGAAAGCTCTATTTCAAGACGTTAAATTCACCGAACGTGGATGCAGTGGCAGCGGGACAGACCTGGGTCCGCATCCGGAGTGGCAAAGCCGAGGGATGCTGAAACCCCCTTGCACGAGCCAAGGACCGGAGCAGAGGATGGACCGGAGCAAATAAGTCTTTTCGCTACTAAAGTGACTTTTTTCTGTCCCTGCTGAACTGAAAATGTGTGACCACCAGTTTTTTAAACACCGGCAAGAGCCTGTGAGCTCTGTTTCCCAGCCCTGAATCGATGCGGCCGGTGGAAAAGGCTCAGGCGCATCATTTTGGGCACCTCCCGACACCCCCAGTTTCCTCCTTTGGAGCCATCCCGCTGGGAATAAGCAGCACCCAAGACCCGTTTCCCCCTGAGATACCAACTTCTTTACTAAATTTGATTAAAATCAGGCAGTGGAATAACCTCGTGGAAGGGAGGACGGGACAGACAGATGTATGCAGAGCACCCTACTTCCTCCAGAACTCCCCAAAAAAGCCACCAAGCAGCCCCTGCTCCTGTCACCTCACTGGGAAGGGACCAGCACATATCTCCAGCGTTCATATTATTCTCATTTTTGGGTGCCGGCTGCCAAAAATGCATCGTTCGAGCCCAGGGGGACCCACCAAGCCCTCGCCCCGGGACGGACCCGGGGGAAGATGCTCGTCTGTCAACCTCAGCGCCGAATTTACAGAATAAAACCAGTCCAGGGTGTGAAGAATTTAATAATACAAGCTGTTGCATGACAAAGCCCAGAGAGTAATAACCATATCACGATTATTATTAAATCAGAGCAGCCTCCTATGTTTTGTCCTGCCTGTAATTTAAATGACTCCTTGGCTATATTTGGGTGCTTTCGCAGGGAAAAAGCCGTGAGTTATATCTGAGTGACCATTAAAAGTGTCTGACGGGCAACATTTCTCTTCCTAAATCAAAATCTGAATATGAAAAATATATATTTTTAATACTTTTTTTTTTTTGGCTTTTCAATCTCCCTGCTCATTTGCTCAGCCGTTGCTCCCGAGTCCCGCTGGCCGGCAGCGTTTGATGAACGCCGCGGAGCTCCTTCCTCATTAAAAACTGAAATTATAAAGCTTAGTATCCAAGGAAAAAAATAAAATAAAATAAGAAAGAAATAAAAAAACCCCAAAACCTCACCGATTTGCCCAACTTCAAAGTGCTTTTGAAGATCAGTCGGGAGAGCACCAGTGGAGTTACAGCCTCTCCCATCAACCTTCCCTTTGGGAAGCGGTCAGCCCGCGGTACGGAGCCGGTGGGTGATGGAGGGGGACGAGGCGGACTCCGCAAGCCCCGTGGGAAGGGCTTTGGGCCGGACAACGTCACCCGACAGCCCCGGGGACCGCAGGGTTGGCATTTGCGAGGGATTTGTGTGTTTAAATGTACCTGTGTCGCCTTTTCTAGCGCCGGGGAGGCTGCTCCTCGTGCAGGCTGCTGCTGCGCGGAGCCGGTCCAGCACTGTTTGCTTTCCCCAAGTGGAAAAGCACTCTAAAATTCAATCTTTCATACAAAGCCTGTGCAGGAAGACCGCAAGGGAAAGGGAAACTTTCCTTCTGGATCACTGGAAATACCTTGCTCGCCAGGCCTGACGAGGAGGTGATGGCCACCGGCTGCAACGGGGGTGAGCCGTATAAATGCCTTAGGTGGGAAACTCAAGCCAGGCTCGCCGGGGCTTTCAGAAATGAAGGATTAACATCATTTGCTGCGGCGTGTGAGCTGACGCGCTGAATTAGCAAAGCCAGGCTGAGGGGAAGGGACCGTGTGGCACGCAAGCTGGTGACAACGCCGTGACTGCGGCCGGGGCTATTTATAGAAAGGCTGAACTTGGCTCTTCCACGGGCCATTTTGCAGCGGGGAAATAACTTCTCGGCTTCGCGGCCAGGTTTTTGATGGGGAATATCGATCGGCAATGCGACGGCCGAGTCGGAAACGGGGTTGGGGGAAGCTGCTGCAGGGGACTACAAGTGAAACGAGTTGTGTCGGGTCAATGTAATTCCCAGGAGCTGGCTCGCCTGCCTCCTTGGACCCCGGGGGTTTCATTCCCCTTTGCGGGAGCAGAGCCCCAGGGCCAAATCCATCCCCCTCCTTGGCGTCAGGTCTGGGTTGCTGCTTGCTCCCCCATGGGATGCCCAAGCGAGCGCAGCCCGGGTGCCACCCGCCCTCGGTGGTGACCAAGGTGCTCCTGGCCTCGTGCCTCAGTTTCCCCTTCTGCTGCATGGTTGCAAGTAACGGAGCGAGGTGTTGACACAGGAGCTCAGCTAAGCAGGGACCATGCCAGAGGAATGATGCCTGCCCTTACACGCCCAAAAATGAACCCTAAAACCCAAGAAAGGACCTAAATAAAATTAAATGGAGATGCCACATGATAAAACCAGGGGAAACCCCCAGCAAGAGTCCATGGGCAGCCTGAGAGCCCTTGGACGGGCTCCGAGACTCCCCGAAGGGACCGGAGGAAAGCAAATGTAGCCCCTGAATCCCTAAATAGCACTTTGCAGGCTCAAACTACCCTCCGGAGCTGGGCCTGCCTCTCCGTAAAATGCTCGGGTTCTCTCAGCCCACCAAATTTGAAAAAACGAAAAGAAAATGTGTTTCCCGGTAGGTGAAACTGAGTTTGCTTCTGGGAGGTAGGAACCACCTTTTCCTGGTAATAATGAACAAAGAGCATCATTTACTAAATGCCTGCAAGGTGGTTAATTAGCAGAGAAGCGAGCGTTTAGCAATTAAGAGGCGTTTTTCCAACGATTCAGGGTGGCAGGGTCAGGAAACAAGAGAAGCGGAAGATCAGAGGGAACGCTCGGCTTTGGCATCCACTGCTGTGCCGGGACACGGAAAGGCTCAGCCCCAGGGACAGCCCTGGATCCACACCCCCAAAAAAATAAAAAGCAGTGGTATTGCATGATTTTGGGTTGGAGAAATCATCTCCCACGTAGTCCTTACGCTGCCGGGCTGCCCCGTGCCTCAGTTTCCCCCCCCAACACCACCTACGGGTACGGATGCTGGGGACACCGGGGAGATGATGCTGTTGGCGCTGCTCCCGACTGAAGACCGTCTGCTTCAACATATCCCATTCCCTTCCCCGTGAGCACCTCTAGCCTGGCTTATCCCCCCACCGAGGCTCGCTCTCGGGGACACAGATGTCACATCCCCTCCTCTTTGTCCTTAACATCCCCGGCTCTGCCTCGGCGTTACAACGGCAGATGGATTTCTGCAGAGCCCCAGCCCTCCGCACCGCCGGGGCCATCCCTATTTAACGGGTTATTTGCTTCTCCTTTCTGCTCAGCCACATTTCAACATCTGCAAATACGTCCAGCACTTACTTCATATCATTTTTCAGCTCGGTGACAAATATAGCAAAGAGCAGAAGAGGAACACCGACGATCTCTCCATTAACCGGCTTTTAATCCATTTAACACGGGCTGCACAGGGCTGGTGCGGTGCTGGATTTTTATCAGGCTGGGATGCACGATTAAGTCCAACGCCTCACAGAAGTCAAAGTGCATTAAGTCAAGTTATCTTTATCAACCGACCTTGCGAATGAATAAAAAAAACAGTCTCGAGGTTATTTGGCAAGAGCAGGCTCCGGCATCGCTGCAGGTTTGAGGCAGCAATAACCCCCCGTCCTGCCTGCTCTGGGATGGAGGAATACGTGCCGTACCCTTGCCGTCATCCCACGCCGTGCTCCTGTCATTCGGCAACATCACTTTAGCACGTGGAGAGGGTTTAAACATCTCTCTGGGGAGAAAGGAGCCACGGGAAGGGCTCTTCTCCGGCCCCCTGCATCAGGGATTGCTGAGCCAGGAGGTCCGGGATGCTGGGAGAGGGCAGCATCCCTGGGGGAGCCCAGGAGGGGACCGGACACCCCATCCTCAAAGCCATACATGTCAGGGACAAAAGCGGGTGGCAGGTGGGGACAGCTTGGGCACAAGAGCTGGCAGGAGCTCCTGGGGACATCCTGCAAAGTCCATGGGTCAGGACGCGGTGCTGCCCGTTTGGGATCTCCGGGGATGGGTAAGGGGGGTAGCGGTGAGCACGGGAGGAGGGCTGTGGCTGCAATAAGGAGTGACTGGGGGGGGGCACCACCTTCCCTCCAGCCTCCTCATCCTCGCTGAGGCAAATTGAGGCCATTTCCTACGGAGGATCGGGCAGCACCTGCCCTTGAGTCACCGGCTGCCGGTCCCCAGCAAGTCACCGCACCCCCAGAGCCGGGAGACGCCGATCTCCAGCAATGTCCCAACAAAGCAACCGTGCCATCCCCGCATCCCTCCCAGCTCCATGAGCCTCCGGCTCCCCAGAAGACCCCAACAGCTATAAACCATCCCGACTGCCAGGACTCTCCTCCTGCGGGTTTCCCAAGCACCGAGAGCGGCAAAGCAAGGAGAAAGGGAGGGCTGAGAGAGGGGACAGTCTACGGAGGAGAAAACAGACTTGTCCTGTTGGATAAAGTTGGGAATGATGAGTATTCAGATGGGAGGTAGGGATGGCTTGAAATCCCGGAGCAGAGGGAGAGGTGTTGGGTAAGATTTCTGCTCTGCCCTAAGAAAACACCACTAATGTGTTGTTCTGGGTGGTTTGAAAGCATTAAAATGATGAATAAATCCAGGATGCTCCAGGGAAAGAGGAACAGTCAATCCCATGCTCTCTCAATCGCGTCTCTCCAGCTTCTTCTCATCCCTAAAGCATCGCTGATACCCCGATGTCCCCAAATCCCCAGGGCAGAGCAAGGACTAAACCCCTTCTCTGCACTCGCCATCTCACCCCTGCCCTGGCCAAGCACCCCCAGCTCCCCACAAGGACTTTTTTTTTGGCTGTTTTTGACTTTTTTGGTTACTTTTTTATAAACTCAGTGCGGGCTTTAAGCTTAGGCCGTCAAGAGCAGGAATTGGGGGGAAGGTACCAAAGCAGCACTACCCCAGATGGCATTCCCTGTCTGATCATCATAATTTGAAGCAGATAAAATCTGATGCCTGGAGGCTGACGGCAACCCTCTAAATGATATTTTTTCCCCCTCCCTTCTTAAATATTCCACTTTAAGGAAATAAGCATGCATAATGAAATCAAACCAGCTCAAATTGCCCATTGATGCTGGGACGTAGCTCTTCAGCCGCGGCTGGATTTGCTCTGATGGGCATCTCCAGGGCTGGGCAGCTCAGTGCTGAATTTGGGCATTTCTGTGTTGGAGCGTTTGGGGCCCCCTTTTCTATCCGTGAAATGGGGACAGCATCAATTTTCTCTGCCCGGCAGAGAGCCCCCCCCCAGGGGGCTGAGGGGAGACCTTCTCACTCTCTGCAACTACCTGAAAGGGGGTTGTGGTGAGGTGGGTGTTGGTCTCTTCTCCCAAGTGACTAGTGACAGGACAAGAGGAAACGGCCTCAAGTTGCACCAGGGGAGGTTCAGGCATATAGATATTAGGTTCCTGGATATTAGGAAAAATGTCTTTCCTGAGACAGTGGTGAAGCACTGGAAGAGGTTGCCCAGGGAGGTGGTGGAGTCACCATCCCTGGAGGTGTTCAAGGAACATGTGGACATGGCACTGCGGGACATGGTTTAGTGGGCATGGTGGGGTTGGGTTGGTGGTTGGACTTGATGATCTTACAGGTCTTTTCCAACCTTAATGATTCTGTGATTCTGTGAAAAAGCATCCTAGGTGCTCCTATGGCTTGTGGTGGCTCTGATGCAGATGATGGATGGATGGCGGGAGCTTGAAGAGCAGGGTTTGAACACACAGCACGGTGGGATGCAGAGGTCCATCCAAATCAGCCCTCCAGTACGGATGCCCTTCAGCTGGGCTCTGTGCAAGGAAGGAGAGAAGGTACCAGTGAAGGTCTGCGTCTACCTCTACATGGAGCAGGTAACAGCATGGATAGTTAATTCAGGAAACAAACCAAAAACTGGAGGAAAAAAATATATATTTGGCTTGATGCGAAACAGAAATCTTTGCAGAAAGCTTCAGCAAAATCGAAGAGGAAAAAAAAACGGGTTGAGGACAAGCAGAGATATTTTCTTTGCCTCGGGATAACATGTGTTTCTTTGCCCCAATGTGGCGTGTGCTATTTCAGGTTTTTCTATCCTCTATTTAGATCCATTGTTTAAATTTAAAAAAATAATTTAAAAGGCAAAAGTAAAACCCGTTGTTTTTTGAAATTAGCAATGTGCCAGGATGGCAGAAACTAAACATTTCATTAAAAGGAAAACAAAAAGGCAAGATAAAAGATCTCAGAAGTTCCTCCTTCACTTCCCCCAGGGACAAAGGTTGACCCAACGCCTCCCACACCCCTGAAACACCAACGCCTTCATATTGTACTCACAGAAAAAGCTGCGTGGATGGCTACATACAGGCTTTTCTGAGCATCCATCCTCAGGGTGGGACCTGGCTGGTGGGACCATGGTGAGGATGGGCAGCCAAGCAACTCCCAGATCCTGCTCCTCGGTCCATATGGTTCTTCTAAACAGTACCACCTCCATCTGAGCTCAGGTTTGCAGGGTCCTCGCGGTGAGAGACGTCGGGCTCCCCTTAGGAAGGACCCAGGAGGTCATCTCCACTTGGATTTGGGGTAAACGTGGAGGAAGTCCCCTACCCTGGAGCAGGGAGCAGCTCCTACAACACATTGGGTCTGGCAGCTGGGAGGGACCTTGCTCCTCCCGGGGACGACATCTGCATCTTGCCATCTTGTTTATCAGCAAGTTTACTCTGGGAAATCTAATTACCATTTCAGAGTTAATCCCTCTAACAAACCCTTGCAAATCCCTTCATCCAGAAGTTTATTAATATTAGCTCCTCTCGAGCAGAAGTGAATTAAGCGCCTTTACCTCCTGTTTGGCTTTTTGTTCCTCTTCTCCTCGCTGCTGTTAACAGGAGCAATTCAATTAAGGAAGAAACGACTTCCCAATAAAAAACACTTCCTCGATGCCTTCCCCTCCTTTCGCTCAAGGACTAACGGTGTTTAATTGGGGAAATGAGCTCCGCTGGTGGTGCTGGTGGAGGCAAGGAGAAGCCCCAGTGGGCTCTGGGCGTGGGGCAGAGGGTCTTGGCTCCTCCCAGGGAAGGGAGATGCTTGGATGGGAACCCCCGGAACCCCATTAATTGCCAGGGGAAGGTCTCCCAGCCCCAAAGTGGCTGTCTCAGCGCCCAGCTGATGCCATCCTGCTTGGTTCATGGAGAGAAGAACCCCTGAAGGCTGCATCAAATTGGGACTGCGGAAGGCAAGCAATGCTCTCCAGCTGCCCAGCGTCTCGCTGGTGCTGAAAAAAGCCCTGAGATTTTCTCCATCTTGATGCAAAACCACATGAATCTCAGCAGGCACTGCTGTAGGTCCACCAGGACAGGGGTCTGAACCTGGCACCAGCTGAGCTGGCTGCAGTGGAGGGTTCAGGACCCACATCCAGCATTGTGCAGCTGGGGAAAGGGGATAAAAACAGCAACAAGGCTGGAAAATAGGACAACAAGCTACGGGTGCAGTTTGCACCCTCCATGCAAAAGTACCAGCCCCCTCCAATGGGGGCTTCAAGGGGTCCAAGCGCCTCTCCAAGGGGTCCAAGCCTGCCTTTGCTGACTCCATTTCCAAGCATCATGCCGCCGCAGGCATGGTCCCTGCCAAGCAGCACTGGAAGAGGAGGCTCAGCCCACCCAGGGAGCAGTGCCGCCCGTCAGCTCAGCTCCATCGCAAAGGCCACGGCATTTCCCGGCTGTCAGAAAGGATTTGTTCGGTGCTGCGCACTCCCTCCTCCACCTCCTGCGGTGACAGAGCAGCTCTTCTCCTAAACCTGGGGTTACCCTGGGAAAGGAGGTCGCTTCTCTCTGTCCAGCCCAGGCTCCTTCCATGCCTTTGGCTTGTATCCGTCTGCATCAGTGGCAGGAGGACATGATGGACCAGAGATGCTCAGCCACGAGCTGAATACCAACTTGGAGAAGACACATGTGAGCAGAGACATGGAGCAGGTCAAGGACACAGAAAAGGCATCAACCTAGGAGAGCTGGCCCAGGGAGGCACATTAAACCCCAACTCCCCTGATATCTGCCCATCATCTCCCCCAGACCTCCTGCTGAGGTTGGGGGGCAGCCAGACCCGGTAACCTCCTCCCTTTGGGGTGCCCCACTTGCTGGCCAAGCTCTGCCATCCCTGCTCCAGCACAGACCGAGACCCAGAGGCTGCACCACACCTTCACCAGGACTGAAACTCTTTAATGATGAACTGCTGTGAGAAAAAGTCATGGCATGGTCTGGGGTGACCTCTTAGCGTGCCCCACTTGCACGTCACCCCAGGGCGTGCCTGGGGACCTAGCAATGGAGGCCATCACCATGGTTTCACCCACATTTTCCCAGGGGTTTCCTTCAAAAATATTCCCTCCTCCAGCACTCGGGGTCATTGAGTGACATCCCCCTGCCCTGATTGCCAGCAAGGAAGGACAAGGGATGGGCACCCAGCCTCACTGGTGGCCACGTTTCAGCAGCAGGAAAAGTGATACAGGAATCCCTTTGGGAAGAAACACGTTACCAAAATGTCAGGGGCAGTTATTGTAATGGGAGAGACAGGTCTGTCGGGCAGAGGATGGTTCAGATCAGGACGCACGCCTGTGGGTGTTTGACAAGGACGTTTCAACTCAAGCAAAGTTCTGGCCCCGGTCTCGGGGCTGGTGGCACTGGCTGTGAGTGCCCTGCACCCTTCCCGGGTGGACTTCAGGCTGGCAGAGAGACAGAGATGGTACTGTCAGTGAGGAAAGGGCTGTGAGATGCTCTGGCATGGGTCGTGTCACCTGGACTGACCTATCTTTAGGCAGGAGGGAAGGCAGAGCAGCACAGGTCCACCTCTAGTTTAGTCTGTCTTGTTGACCGGGGACGGCATCTCTTCTCAGAGCCCTTGGAAAGCCTCCAAGACAGGGCTGCAGCAAGGGTGGAGCTGCTTTCCAAAGAAGATTTTCATGAAGCAAAGCAGACTGAGCATACTGATGGTGTAAAAGGTTTCATTTCCTCTCTCTGCTTCTTTAGATCCCCCAGGAGACACATTCACAGTGGTCACATCATCACCAGGACCCACACCCACGTCTCCTCCAGACCCGTGTTCCTTCCAGCCTATTAAGTTTGGACCCTGGAGTTACCCACAAACAGGGGGGTCCCATCCTTATCCCGTCAGGGTGGTCACATCCAGCCCATGCCCCTGGCAAGTCAGGTCTCACCTTAGCACGGTCAAGGTGACGGAGCAGCAAGCGTGCTCATCCAGGCATGCCTGCACTGGGGTCATCATCCGAAGAACAACAAAAGCTTGAGACTAATACATCAACAAGCATACGATGGCACCCTTGGGGGGACGGGAAAGGGACTATCCCCCCTCCTGAGGCTGAAAACAGAAAAAAGCACCAGGGATGAAGCTCCCTGCATCAACGGTTTCTTCTCCCGTGCAAAGGGAAGACACCAAGCTGCTCCACGGGGCATGTAATACAGCTAACAGCCCCCCTTTGCCCCTCCTTGGGCTTCGCTGAAGGGATGGCTGCTCATTAGTGAGTGGCACTAATTAAGAGGAATGAACCTAATTTGCAAGAGCAGAGAGAAGAGCCTCCACCTGCTCCCCTTTGCACCAGCGAGCAGCTTTGCAGGGGATTATTCGGCCGCTAGACCACGTTGAGGACAGTAAATGCTGGACACGAGCATGTCCCACGTGGGATGAGGAAGCTCCTCCGGGGAACACAGGCGTTTGCAGACACAGATCACAGGAATTTCAGCAGAAATCAGACTATTTTTTTAATGACACAGTCACAGAAAAGCACAGTTGAAAGTATTTCCAACCCTCAATGTGCCTGCCTTTGATTTCTTCAAAACAAAAATGATGTTTCCACAAATAAATTAATTTGTTTTTAACGAGGAGTTTCTTGTCAGGTCCTCTGACACCTGCTGACCCAAAATGGAAACTTTAAAAAAGTATTTTTTTGCCCCCAAAAATATTCAGTTCACATTGACCCAAATCTGGAGCTTTTTTATTATTACTTTTGACTCCGAATAGTGAATGGAAGAAGCAGCTGCTCTCCCATCACTGAAGGGCACCCAACCAATGCCATCAAGCACTGGGAGAACAGGAACATTATAAAACATCCAGGTGGGATCAGCAATTCCTGCCTCCGAAGGAGGCCAAGAGGACATGTGGAGGCTTGCAAGCAGCAAACCGAGACCATGGAGATGCTCTTCTTCTGTTTAAAACCTCATTTCTGGCTTTTAGCACATCCTGCCACAGGGATGCTGGAGGTCAAATCCAGACCACAATCCTTAAAAGCCCCTCAAGACCTCTTCTCCATGAGCTGGTGAAGTCCCTTTTCACCCAAAGCCCATTGTGTCCTCTGGAGCATCCCGCAGCAAGGAGTCCTGGGAGCAAACGGCCTATTGCAATGAAATAGCATTAAAAAAAAAAATAGGTGATTTGGGTTTTTTTAATTAATTAAAAGGCATTAACCAAGTTATATAGGACAAGCTTGGCCTTGGACCTGCCAGGGAGCTTGGCAAGACCCAGCTTGCGGATGCTAATGGGAAAGGAGGAGAGAGCTGAGCCACCAGCAGTTCCTTGAAGCTCTAGATTTCACCTTTAATGTATTTCAGCACATGATTCAAGCACATTATCTGCATGAAATGCTGCATTAGCATCAAAATGAGGGGAGTTCTGTTCAATATATTAAAGTGTCTCTGATGGGTTTGAAGGTAGCTTAGCACAAGAGAAGCATTAAGGAAGTAAATGCCACATTTGTATTCAAAAGAGCTTCCTTTTTTTTTTCATTTAAAGCCACTGATGGAAGAAGTGGTGCTTAAGACAGGCTTATAAAAACAAGAGTGTATCTTAGCTGCGAGACAAAAAGCTGTGTTTATGGTGAATGGTAAAGGAAAGCAAATAGCCCATTTAGAAAATATATTTCTTTGGGGTTTTGGCACATCAGCTGGAAGAGTAGAAGGTTGGCAGGGACGGGGCCTTTGGGTGGCATCAACGCTGAGAGCCATTTTCTTCCCCAATATCTCCCATGATGCCTTTTTTTTCCCCCCAGTTCGAGCTTGGAATTAGAAATAGTTTTTCCAGGCTGGTCACCCCCACCATCCTTTTTTCCCTGGAAAAAAGACAAAAGAAAGAGATTTGTTGACCCCACTGCCTGGTTTCACCCAGTTTGCCTTTTTCTGCAAAATTTCAAGCGGAAAAAAAGGCCTGTTTAGGCATTTTGATTATTTTTTTTTAATTAGGATGGCTTGTTGTTTGACAAAACAGCTTCAAACTTAATTTGAACATCAAAAGTTGAAGTCCTGTCAAAGAAAACGGTGCCGATGTATCCGCTAGGAAAATTTCAATGGTCTTGTTCACCAAGAATTTTTAAAAACGGTAACTCTGCTTCAGAATGTTCTTTATGCCACTCAACTAAAAAAAAAAGTCTATTTTGTAGTCTGCTCTGAGAAAAGCAGTTTTTGCCCCCCCCAAAAAATCAGACTCCACGTCCCAGTCCTGTTTAGACCACGGTGAATTTTTACCTGCTCTGTTAATGCCAGACAAGGAGTATTTTAACTAAAAAAACCCAGGATTTCTGCTGAATTTGGGGGGATCAAACTGGTTTAGTTTCATTACCTGAAGAAAACTAAAACTGCGCTGAAAGCTCAGGGTGAGCATTAACTGGCTTCATCCATCTTTGCCACCTCCGAGGGCAATAAATAATCCCTTGTCTCTCCAAATGGAGAAAGCGAGGGGTTAAATTAATTGCTTCTGACCACTTAATGAGTCAGGGAGAGACCCTGGGAAGCTTGTCTCTCTACTGCCTGCAAATCAGCTGGAGGAAAAATACACTTTTCTTGGCCAAGGTGCATGGCTTATGGAAATATTTATGCCTTGGAGCTGGCACCGGTGTTATCACCCCCCGGACATGGGGCTGTCGGAGGTCATCGCCCTGTGAAATTCAACCATGTGTGGGTTCCCCGGCCATTGGGGTGAATTAAATAAATCAGAATATTTGTTCCAAGGGGAGCTGCGAGCAGCACGGTTGAGGAAAGCTGCTTTCTCAGAGGCACTGGGAAATTCTGGGGTTGTCCAGCACAAAGCACAACCGAGCCTGGATACATGCCAGGACCTCCCATGACCACGCTACTGACGTGTCACCGGTGTCATCCCTCCCTGGAGGGCCACGCCAAGAGGAAAACACGCTGGGGGGGGAAAAGCTAGACATCTTGCAAGTCTTAATAAATTAACAGTCCCTTCCTGCCAACGGCACTCAATCACAGCCCGGAGGATTGTTGTTTTTATCACTCAGCCTCCAGCCTTCCTCCCTGCATCGTGTTCTTCCTCCATCACCCTACAAAGCAAAACTGGGTATCTTGGGGACATCTCAGCGCTCCCCACCTTTCTACCCATCTCCCCCAAACACAAGCTGTCCCAAGGGACACCCAGCCCATGGAGCATCCCCAGCCCCCCTATGAGGATGGGGATGTTGGCTGGAAGAGCATCCCCCAGTTTGAGGGGCAGACCCATGCTCCCACCCCAGTATCTCCCACTCCCAACTTTCTTTCCCATCACGGCTCGTTTTCTCCCTCCTCCCCGCAGCAGGCTGTCATGTCACAGAAGAAGGGAAGGAAACAATGTGGAGGAAATTGATAAGCATGGCTTGAAACCCAGAGAAAGGGAACATTTGCCTGGGAGAAGCTGTGATTAGATCTCTGTGTGTGTGTCCTTTGCCAGCGCTCCTAAAAATAGAGCTTGGCTGCACAGACTGTCACACGCATGCAGACATGCTCTTGCTGAAGCTATATTTACCAGTCTCGGAGACAGCCAGATTCCCATGAGTCGTACGTCCCCCCCAGCACTGGCACGCAGGGTTCACCCAGCCGGGAAGGGACCACAGTGATGGTGAGGGACCTCCCCAAGCATCCCCTGGAGCTTGGGGGCACAGAGAGAAATGGGGTGGGGAGTACAAGAAGGGGGAAATTAATTTCTGGAAGGTCCTTGAGACCATCTAGAAAAGCAAAGATCTCAATTTGGAGACATGCACATGGGTCAAACAGAGGCCACCCAGATGGCCAGCACCTTCCCGGTCCTATCCCGCTGCATAGCTTCCAATGAAGGAGCCCCAAGAGGTACTTATCCCTCAACCCATCTTCCCATATTGACCCCAAAGCAAGCGGTTGTGGCCCAATCCTCCAAGCCCAATATCTGGACAGCACATGATCTGAAGGTTCACAACGAGCTCCAGCACTTCTTCAATTCCAGAGACCACTGCTCAGTGCCATCAGCTGTGACGCTGCATTTGTGGGTCTGGGCATGACTAGGTTTGGAAAGAGGAAGGTCCCACAGCTGCTTATCAGAGAGAGAAAAAACTGGAGCACAACCTACATCACCCACTGGAAGCTGGCTCCTCCACCCCCCACCATGCTCATTAGCCTCGTGATAGAGCAGGGAGTGTTTAAAGGGACAAAATTGAGGCATTTTAGTCATATTCATGAGATTTCTGAAGAGGATATTTGAAGACTGAGGTATTATTATCTACATATGTCTTCACAGAGGTTGCGTGCAATTAGCATTATTCAGAGATATGTAATTAGCATTACCCAGAGATATGTATTTCGGGTGGGAAAATAATTGTTTTTCTTCCCAGAGAAGTTGTTTTGTGCACAGTTTTCTCAGCTCCGAGTGGTTTGATCCAATTGGAAATTGGAAAAGTGCCATTTGCCCTAGCTTGCCCCTGGAAAAACAGAGCAGCCAGCAGCAAAGGATGGTTCTGCAACTGCGGCTTTTGTTTAATCGGTGAGTTTTGGACAAGGCTCGACGTGCCTGCAGATCCGATGGGCACCTACGCCAAAACTGGCCTGATGCCACCGGCAGTGTCATTCCCTGGTGGCCAATGCCACGTCCCCAGCAGCTCTGCTCCCCGTCCTGCCCGGTGCAGAACATCTGCCCCAATCCTGTGCTGCCTCCAGGAAAATGGGTCTCATCTCCAGATCAAGGCCCCAAGTCACAGCTTTGGTTGCAAACCTCTCCCTCCAGTGCTTAGGGGTGATGCTTGGGTGGACCTGGGCTGCAGATGGGTCCCCATGGGAGGAGTAGGGGACAGCAGCTCCAAGGGGGTGGCATGTGGGTCCCCTCAATCCATTTTCATGGTCTCTTGGCAAAACAAAATGATCTTCCCACACACAGAGAGCAGCAGCCACCTCCTGGGACTTGTCTTCATTTTTCAACTCAAATATCCTCTGTTTAATCAGCTGGCTGTAATATCACCTTGTGAAATGGCATTAACAGAGGGCGAGAGGCGAGCTTCTTCCCATTACTGAAATGCAGAAGCATGGGGTCGCTTGCCCTGAGCGTGCAGGTTTGGGTGTCCGGGCACACAGAGAGCACTTGTACTCACCAACCTTGGAGCACAGCGTTGACGACAGCAGCAGAAGACACTCCCCAACAGAGAAAGATCGATTTGGTTCACTGTGCTAACAGCCACCTGTTTTGATAGCGAGCTGCAGCACCCTAAATCATGCCAATAAACACTGAAGAAACAGCTTTGATTTAGCTTGGTGAAGATCTGAGCTGTATATAAAGAGGCATTTTGTAAATTAAGAATTTGAAGGTCATTTAGCGAGGCTAACTCCATAAATCCAGTCCTTTCCCCCCCCCGCCTTTAGCTTTAAGTTTAAAAGCCCAGGCAAGGGGAAGGTCTAGACCTACCCAGAAGCTCTCAGCATGACTTTACTGCCTGCAGGAGGAGTCCTCGATGCGAGGACTCCAGACACAATCACTCACAACCATGCTGCAAACACCACTCGTCTCGCTCCACGTAGGTTCTTTCTCCATTGCTGACAATTTGGTCACCACATCTGTAGGGTCCTTTGAACTGAATCCAACTGGTCTCTGGAGACATTGGCGCTCTCAGGAGTGGGCTAAACCCAGCAAGTGATGTTTCACCGAGCTCTTTAGGCAAGATGAAGGGTGTTGGGTGCCAAGTCACCATCACTGGAGGTGTTCAAGGAACATGTGGATGTGGCATTGCAGGACATGGTTTAGTGGGTGTGGTGGTGTTGGGTTGATGGTTGGACTTGGTGATCTTGCAGGTCTTTTCCAACCTTAATGATTCTGTGATTCTGTTAAGGGTTACTTCAAACTGCTTGAAGGCACCAGTTGTTTGGACTTAGCTGAGTACCTTAACTTCACAGGTGACTTGACTTGAGGTGGAACTGTGAAGCACAGCCCAAGAGTCCTACTCTCTTGAAGCCATGCAATGCTGTGGGAGCACTCATTCCCAAATTCTCCCCCCAACCTCCTGGGAGGCAGGTTAACTTAACAACACAAGTACAGAGGAACCACACCACGAGGGTAGACATGGGCTGATGGTCAAGTCAAGAGCAGACCCCAATGACTTGACCCCACCATGGGCTCTGAGAGCAGCAGGGTACCACTGTACATCTAACCAAGCTTCCCAGCTCAGAATGACCACTGGGGCCACCGCCCAGTCCTCCTGCTTCTTTCAAAAAGAGCCAAGCCCTGCAAAAACCCATCATTTATCACCAGCAGCACTTGCTCCAGGGCATCCCATTCCAGGTGGCTCCATACTGTGCCAGTCCCTGGTATCACTCCCTGCTCTCCCTTGCTGTGGCTGAGAACCTTCACAAATAAATAATGTTCCGCTCCAATCTGTTTGAACAAGCTGGCCTCCTCGATGCCACCGGGGAGGGCAGCAGATGAGAAAGCATTGAGGAACTGCATGGAAGACACCTGTCCATTGCCCAGAAATGCAAACAGGCTGCCTGGATGCTCTAAAAAGGTCTTAAATCAGGAAATCTGACATTGCATCTATCGGTGGTGCAGCCAGCATTGGCTTCCAAGCATCACGGCAAAGAGGCACAACCCTGAGGGAGGTTCCAAGGACCCCAAAGACTTGAGGTAGGGGCATGGAGACATTCCAAGGGCTGGTGACCTGGGATGATGGACTGGATGCAGTTGATGGAGGCCAGAGTCAAGCACCAGGATGAGCTCACCTCTGCTGCAAGAGGAACCATTCACTTCCAGGCAGCTCCAGGCTGGGCAGGCGCTCGCTCAGCTGCGTGCAGATGTCTCTGCATCCATCCTCGGGGCTGTTAAACCCCTTCATTTCCCCAGCAAGAGCATCACTTAAGCATAAGCTACAGCAAAGCCACAAGTGGGCTCTGGAGCTAATGCACAAATTGTATTTCAAAAGCACCGGCTATGCAATACAGGAAAATTGCCCTAATAAAAAGCCATCCTCTCCAGATGCGAAAAGCGGCGAGGGGGGGGCAGGAGGGAGCAGGGGCCTCACCGCGAGGTCAGCAGCAAGGTAGCCCTTTGGGATGGGATTATACAGCACTCCTCGCCTCTGAGTACAAGGTGATGCTCCCCCAGGCACCCAGCCAGGCACGGGGCTTTCCCAGTGTGATGGCTGGGACATGAGGATGCAAACCACACCGGATCAGAGGGAGCCAAGGGTGAGGAACCCATGCTATAAAAAACCACAGGGTGCAGGTTCCTCTACCAAAAGCCTCCAGGGTGAGCTCCGGGGCAGTATCCCCAGGGCACAGTGACCACAGTTTCCTCTTCAGCATCTTTTTGTTGGGGGCTTTCTAAGTCTGAGGGTAAGCATCTGATGATGCACATCATCCTTAAGGCTCTATAGTCACAGATGAAGCATCTGCAATCAGTGGCAAACCAGCACCAAGCCCAGACTCACCAAATATAAGAGAAGAAAACCTGTTGCTGGGCCCTTTGTGCAGAACCCAGGCACTCCAAAGCAGGGTTATCCCAATAAGCCATTTATAAGTGAGTAATAGGAAACGGATTATTCATGCAAATTATTAGAAGAGCAATTTCCAAGAGCAGAGGGTGCTGCTAGTAACACTCAACATCCACTTTTCACAACAAGCTGCAAAACCTGCTTGAAACAAGCTGTTCCAGCCAGGAGTCTGGGATGAGGAGGTGCAGGGGGAGACACCTCATCCACTTGCCCTTCCACGATGCCTTGCTACTGACCACCATGTCCAGCCACAGAAGATGCAAACCACCACGGCCCCTCCACATATACATCCTAGTCTGGAGCATCATCACCCCAGCAGAGCCAGCCCTGGGGAGCACCTAGAGAGGAAACCAAGCCAGGGAACCCCTAATGCCAACACACACCCCAGGTTGGCACCCACAAAGGTCATTTTGCAGGCTGGGGGCAATGGAGGAGCTCCAGGGACCTGTCACCCATGCTGACAACACCCCTCTCCTCACCAGCTGGAATTGGCCATCATTAGCCAAAAAACCCCACAACCCCAACTTCTGAAAAGCTACTGTTGCTCGGGAGGGGCTCACAGTGCAGCTCCCCTCCAAGCAAGGCTGAAGCATCATCCTCTGACCTGCAGTTTGATAAGATCAAGCTGATTCTTATTTGGGGCATTTTCATCCCAGAAGTGGATGCATCAGCATACAAAGTGTCCAAACAATCATTAGCTGGGTAGAAATGAGAGCAACCCTTGGAAGAAAAGCAGGTCCGGAGCTGGCTGCCAGCCAGCCTCAACCATCCACCCACTCAGGGTTGGGGATAAGATACAGGAGCCCCAAAACCAGCCCCAAAAGCCCTATATTCCCTTTATTTTGTGCCCATGTGCCATACTCTGCTCTGCACACAGGAGCTGTGACTGCAAAACGCCAAAAGCAGCTCCCTGCCCTGATTGCTGCTGCTTCCAGTGAAGCAACATTTAAGGAGAGGATCAAACAGCATCAGTGTTCACCAGAAAGCCCCCACTCCTCTCCACCCTGCTCTCAGTGCCCGTTGCTGTGCAACCCCTCTGGTTTGGGGATTGCTCCGCAATCACAGCTGAGAGTCAAAGCAGTGTTGGGACAATGCAGAAGGCAGCTGCAGCGGCTCGCCCAGTCCCTGCACCTTCCCACCAGAGGAGCCCCAACCCCTTCTGCTGCCCCCATAACACATGGAGTGCCTCCAACCCATCCTCACAGCTCCCAGACTGTGCTGGGATCCTCACCCCTGAATCCAAAAAAGCCTGGAAAACAAGATGTGGATGGACTCCGAGGATGCAGGGCACAAACAAACAATCCAACATGTTGGCAAAGTCTCCTAAGTCTCAAGAGGTGAAGGACACCAACTCAGCCAGGGCTTGGCAGGGCAGAGCTGCTCAGCTTTGAGACCAACTAAAGACCCCACCGAAGGCAAACCCACCCTCTGCTCAGCTCCATGGGGTGCAGGATCAGGTCAGCCCCTCGCCCCATGGATTAAGGCAAGGACAGTAGGAGAACCCAGAGAAACGCTGCAGGACTTCACGCATGGGGAAGAACCTGGTGAAAAACCCCCCAGGGAGCCCCGGCAGGTATTAACCAGGTCCTGCAAAAAGTAATGCCCAATTTTACTGCAAAAGCATCAGGGAAGTGGCTTGTCTGCCTCTGATAAAAGCCCTGGGCACAAAAAGTGATAAAGTTTTCATGGGAGAGGGAAAATTCAAAGCTGCTTTAATTTTGTGGTGGATCCTCCACCCAGCTCATGCTTCCAAACTCGTTAGCCACCGTCTGATTCTTCCCTGACAGCAGGATCGCTAATTTTGCACATCCCAAAATAATATTTGCTGAGCAGCACTCCTTGCTATGATTAAAACAATATCGGGCACTAAAAATATACAGCTCCTGGGGGAATCCTGCCTGTCCAAGACAACAAACTATATAAGACAGATCAAGGAGGAGCTTCTTTCTGATTAAAGGGAAAGCCGGTCCGTGCTCTGCAATGAGGAGGTCAGGAGGGATGAAAGGCAATGAGGGGAAAACTGAGGGTGAGGGAGAGACAACAAGGGGTGGAAGAGGTTTCCTCAAGCATGAGATACCTGCGATGGGAGAGCCAGGGCTGGAGAAGGGATAGTGGACATCTACCAGCAATGAAGCCCAACATCTGGACATGACCCCAGGTGTTATCTCAGTACCTTCCCATACAGCTCCTGCCTGAAGGAGCTCCCATCGCTGGTCAAATCATCTTCCCAAATAGGTTATGCTACTAATAGCTCCTGCCAGCTAACGGACAAAATATCTGTGTGTAAGTGGTTCATTATTCAAACAGCCCCCATGGCCGGATACAATTCGTCAAGGCAAATATTTGCATTTTTATTCCATCAACTAGCAAATGAATTATCAGGCAATACCCACTCCCAGTCCTCAGCAGCAAGGAAACATCCCCAGAAGCATCTCTCCGTCACGGTGGCTTTACATGTTTGCCAACCTGTCCATCCTCTGTACATTTTCTCCCCATTTCCAACTGAAATATATTCCCAGTCAGCTTTTCCCAATTTGTTCTTGTGCCAATATGGACTTTTAGCTTAACTTCTCCCCCCTCCCTGGGTTTTCTTTCCGCCCAGGGCATTGCCTGATGCCCGTGGGCTGCAGATCCTCCTTGGACCCAACATTGCGTTTCTGGACCAGTGCAACCAAGAGCTGCAAAGCCCCACGCCCTTCCCCAGCTAAATAATTAATAATCACTCCTCTGATCCTATGATTAGCATGGCCAGTAGCCAAGGTCACACCACAGAGCACTTCATGGTAGAGATCAGCCTCTGATGGATGCCCCATCACCTTCGACAGTCCAGACGAGGGCAAGGACCTTCTCGGTAGATCCTGGGTTAAGTCTCTGCAGAGCAGCCCCCCGGTGAGGCATGGTTTTGAACTCAGCTTGCTTGCCGCTCCCTTTGATCTCCCCTTCATTAATCTTTCTCCTTTGCTTTCAAACATAATTAATACTTCCCTGATCAAAAGCCCCAGCACAAGGAGAGCTTTAACAACTCTTGTTTTCACTGGGTGTTCCCATTAAAGGAGGGCTCAGGCAGAGGGGAGAAATGAGACCTGATCTGGAGCCTCAAAACCACAGCGGTCTCCCCTCCCTCTGCCCCATCCCCAGGGTCTCACTGCCACGACCATCAGCAGAGCGGGAGCACACCGTGCCCCACTTCTTCCCACCACCCAGGTGCTGTGACCTCACTCTTGAGCCAGAGGAGGGCCATGTCCTACATAACCCTCGCTGGATTTCCACGTCCAGCCCTGACCTACCCCCGATTCTTACCACTCAGCATCAAACTCAAGCCCAAGCTTCGAGAAACCCTAATCCCCTCCCAAAACCCTTACAACTCATCAACAGCCTTGCTGCTTGGCCACTCGACCCACAATCATGTAATCCAAGAGCTACATGATCAAAAACCCCTGGTTTAACCTCCTCTGCTGCCACAACCCCCCAGCAGATATCCCATAAGCTCTTAACCAGCTCATGGGGCTGCGGAAAGCAGCCACAATTGCTGAGATCAGGGGAACAGCACAGGGCAGGAGGTGGTTTCTGAGATGACTCAGTTTTGGGCACCCACAAAGCCCAACTTGGTCCCTCCATCCCAGCCCTGACCCCCTACGACCATTAGATGCTGCTTGCAAGGGCCACAGAGCATCACACGTCTCTGCTGCCAGCCACGTGCCTCTCACCCGCCAAAAACACCCACCCAGGACAAGGCAGAGCCAAGGTGCAGCCCAACACACCGGGGGAAGGTGTTGATCCAACCCCCAGCCTTTAATGTGCACCAAGGGTCTCCAGAGCCCCAGCTCCTCCCTGCACGAGGAAAAACACCGTTTCCCCAGGCAAGCTGGGGAAGGAGATGCTGATCTTACACTTTCATCCATCAGTGAGCAGTTTTCAATTTTGCTGAGAGAAAAAAAATCCAAAACCACCATCCAAAGCATGTTCAGCCCTGGCCAGATACACCTTCCCCTGAGACATCTGAATTTTGATAAAAGCACGTTGCCCGCACACAGCATCCCCTGCCGCAGCATCCTTCTCCCCTCCTGCTTCCCCCGCAACTCAAAAGACAAAAGGAAACCACAGATTTTTTTTTTTATTTTTTTTTTTTTTTACAGCAAGGATTAGCTTTTGGGGCTCACTAGAGCTTTGCTAACCTGTTCCTGTCCCAGCCTTTGGATCAGCCGGGACAGCAGCATGCCCCACGCAGGGACCCGCCGACACCGGAGCCAAGGTCGCTACACCCAGCAGGCACATCCAAGGGGTTGGCTTTGCTCCCTGGCACCATCAGCCCGGCCAGACCTTGCAAAGTCACATAAGGTGACATTTTCCAAAGAATTTAACTTGCCCTGATAAAAAGCCGGTAAAAAAAATCCTCCTGCCTGTACATATCCCTGCTGGGAAATACTGGTCGGGGGGGAACAGGCTGTTTTTCCTGGCATTTACTAGGGGGAAGGAAGACCAAGCTCCTTCCCAAGGTAGGAACCACACAAGAAGATTATTTCCTTTGAAAAGGCATTTGCTTGGGCTCTATTTTTTATTTCGTTCTGCAGCAGGCACAATGATACATACCTGTTCAAAGGCAAAAGGAGAACACAACGCTCTGATCTGCTCGGACAACCCCAACTGCCCCCCCTCCATGTTATCACAGTTCAGCTTTCCTCTCGATGAAAACATTGGCTTTTATTCCACCTGCAAAGGACAAGAAAACCAAGCAGCCGAACACCCCGCGATGCTGAGCCCTGGCAGCCCTCAGGCATTTTGGGAACAAGCCTCTGCCCCCCAAAACATGGATTTATTTTTTTCCCTCCTTTTCATCCTTGAAGCAAGCAGGAGGAGGATGCACGCTTCAGGCTAAAGAGCAAGGAAAAGCCTGAAGCTTCTCGGATCAGGGAAGCTACCAAAAAAAATATCTTATTTCAAGATGTTTTCACAACCTCCCCCTTGCCTAGAGCGGCTGCAGACCCAAATCACAGCCCCCCACTCCAGCAGGCCAGCCCCACAGCCACCCTGAGCAACCGGAAAACATGGCTTAGGAGCAAAGATTTTGTTTGCCTTGCCTTAGTCTTGTGCTAATAACATTAGAGGGTGGGAATGGGGTGATCTTCCACCTTGGGGGTGTCTCCTGGGGATGTGCCTGCCCAGCTCTGGGAGGTCCCGTGGCTGGAGAAGGAGGTCAGCAGGGCTGGTCCTTATATGCAGCGCAGGGAAGGCACAAACTAAGAGCTAGAGGAGATGCAATGCTCATGCTGAGGACAGGGGAACTCAAATGCAAAAAAAAATGACCCCAAAGCATGGAAAAAAAAATAGAGGAGCAGAGAAAGGGGACACTCGGTACATGCTGCAGCCCAGGACAGCCTGGTCCGGCTCCCACCACTGCTCATCCAAGCTTCAGCCTCCAGCAAGGCAAGGATCCATTCCCAGGGACCACAAACACAACTGAGCAGCCAGAACCTGCACTCAGCCCTTTTGCAAGCGCAGGATTAGGGCAACAGGGTTGGGGTTTTTTTTGTCTGGTTGTCTGTTCTTGCACCCCTTAAGATGCTACACCATAGTTCAGATCCCAACCCCATGCTCCACCTGCTCCCTTCCTGCCCCAGCTCAAGCTGCCAGCAGTAAATGTCTTCTACTACTTAAATCCATTCTCATATCACTTAAGAATAACTCAAAGTTACTCTCAACTTCTTCACCAGTGAGGAAGTGTGCCCTCTCGAAGCCCAGGATAGCTGTCCCCATCCAGGGCAGCCTGTTCAGCATCTGTCTCCAGCAAATCAGAGCCTGCAGCAGGCTGGAAAATGTCATCCAGTTCTGCACACCATCAGGAAGTATAAAAAAGAGACAGATTTAATGTCTCTGGACAGGGAAAAACCTGTAGAAGTTTATATTTTTACACACCCAGCAGCAGAAGCTGGGAAATACCAAAACAAACAGACTGAGCGTGGGACACAAGGAAATGTTTTTATGGGCTCATTTTATTTCAATCCCTCCCCTTACCATCCCAGTACTCTTATTTCTTGCTGTCCCACCATACCTTCCCAAAACAGGGAACGTATGACCTCAGGATAAATCTCCCATAAGGGATGCGCAGAGGCAGGGACACAGGCTCAAGGAATTACCATCAGAGCAGTCAGGGCTAGAGGCACTAAGTTATGGAGGTTGTGGGGTTTGAGGCTTTCTTTCCCCCCCCCCACCCCCCGTCACCTTCTCCTTCATTTTCTAGTGGTATGACATAACCCTCTCAAAGCTATTTTTAAGCCCTCGTGACTGGTTTCGTCTCAGGACAGATGCTGATCCCAGGAGCAGGAGGTAATTCCTGCACAGTAATGTTACTCCAGGAGAGATGGCACAGCCTTGGCTGGTCACCTCTTATACATGCTGAAACAGTTTCTAAAAATACCTGATTTTTTTGTAACAGAAACAAGGGAGCTGGAGAGGAGAGGGGGGTGGAAAAAAAACATTTTGGTTTTTCTGATGCATTTCCTCACCCCTGAGCTCATTGGAGGACTAACAGCCCAATTCCTCCGTCCCAGAGCCCATCCCAGACACTCTCATTTTGGGATACATCAGAGCTGAGGGTTTTGACGATTTTTGGATAGCAGGGAAGACCAGGACAGCCCCTTTCTTGGGGGGCCTCTTCCCAGGACACCTCTTTGAGCAGGGAGAAGCATCCCACATCCAGAGCTACCACCAGGGGAAGAGATGTACAAGGCCAAGGTCCAGGAGACATCTCCCAAGCTTTGGCCTCCAGGGTTGCTGCATCAGCAAGAAGGGCAGCATGTCCTCTGAGGTCCTCCTCCGCCTCTGAGCTCCATTCACAGAATCACTAAGGTTGGAAAAGACCTGTAAGATCATCAAGTCCAACCACCAACCCAACCCCACCATGCCCACTAAACCATGTCCCACAGTGCCATGTCCACACATTCCTTGAACACCTCCAGTGATGGTGACTCCACCACCTCCCCGGGCAGCTTATTCCAGTGTTTGACCATTCCTCCCTGTCGCTCTCCCGCTTCTTTGCATGGAAGAAGTTTGAGGTGTCTCAGCCTCTAAACCCACACAGTGAGGGATAGGGAGATTTTGTGGGACATCTCCAAGCTGTTGGATTTGCAAGGTAACTGTACACTCATATTCTGGGTGCACCAGGGAGCACGCAAATGTTGCTGGATCAGCCCTGGTCCCAGCATCAGGGTCCAACAAGAAGCTGTGGTGGTCCCGCTCCTACAGCCTCAGCATCCCTGGGGTTTCCCACTGGGCAGATGGGCTGTGCCTCCAAAATAAAACCAGCCCTCCTGCCTGGTCCCAGCACCTCCTCTCCCTTCCTACAGCTGGGCAGGGAGGGCTCAAGGTGGGGGTTTCAGGTGGGAAAGCAGGGGAAGAAAACCCTGGTGAGACGGCAATCTGCAGCCAAAGCCCACCATAAGCACCCTCAGCCCTCCACCTCCAGACAGCACCCAAATCCCATGGGAGGATGGCTGTCCCTTTTCCTGTCCAGGTTGTCCCCCTCCAGGAGCTGCAATGCTTCGAGGAGGGGATATCACACCAAGATGCAGGACCCACCCATAGCACCTGGGGCTTTACAGGGTGCTGGGCACCCCAAACACAACGGAAAGCTGCCCAACCACAGCTTCAAAGCCTCAGTACATGCTGGGGGGGGCACAGCCCGGAGTTCGGAGGACTGTCACAGGGCACCAGCCAGTAGCTCCATGCACAAGGGTTAATTTTGTCTGACTTCCAGCATGGGGAGAGCTGGTGCTTTCCTTTTGCTATGCAGAAGTGGAACAAATACGCTGTTATCGGGGTGGGGAAAGCATCCTCCAGATGCACCAGCAGCACTGAAACCCAACAGTGCACCAGCAGCTCATCAACCCCAGAGCTGAAACTCATCCACAGCCGAAACTCGAGGCCATCCAAGCACACACACATGTGCAGTTTTACACACACCCCTCCACGAGCGAGTGCTCAGACGCTCCAGCGACACGTCCCCACCTCACCCAAACACACAGCACCCTCCCTCGCTCCTGCCCACGCACCCGCAAAGCTGTTTAAACAAACCATCCTATTTTTCCTATGAGCTTTAAGGGAAGCAATATATATATTGCAGTTGCTTCTATACTTAAGCACTTGGCTCTTACCGAAGAGAGGGAGCAAGGCAGATAGCGATGGGTAATCCAAGCCTTGTAGCAAACGTCTTTGAGTCAGAAAGTTTGAACCCCTGTAACTGAAGTGATGCCTTCTGAAGTTTCAGCCACCGGCACACACATCTCGCCATCGTCTCTGAAGCAAAGAAGGTTTCAGGAAAATTTCTCTAATCCTTTCCGAGTTATGAAGATTTAAATCCTTTGCATTTTCATCAAGTGTATTCCAGCTCACAAGGAGGAACAGATCCTCTCTAAGCACGCCAAGAAGACGGAGTCAAGTGTGCACAGGGTTAGGAGCACTTCTTCCTGGCAACCTATCCACATCCCATCCCTTACAGGACCTTCAGCAAAAAAATAAATCAGTCCCAGCAGTATTTATGTCTATTTTCCCCCAGGCTCGGAAGCAGCCAGCTGTATTTTGTTCCGCCTGTCCCAAAAGGCTCCTAACAAAGAGGAGACCAAAACTGGAACATGTGCCGGATGATTTTGAAAGCTATGAATGACTGCGGCAAGGAAGCAGCTGGGAAGTCCCCGGGCAGAGACAGTCTGTTGGGATGCTCCATGCCCTGCAGGGTCCCCATTTCTTCTTGGAGGGGCTCAAGATGGGGGAAGGAGAGGGAGAAGAGGCCACATGTTGTTCTGGTGGGCTCTCAGCATCATCTAGATCTGCTCATCCAGCTCCCTGCTCCAGCTTCTCCTTGGCAGTAAGAAAGGGTTTGAGACACAACACAACTCTTGCAGGAGCTGTTAAACCCTCCCAGGCTCATCAGTAGAGGAATTCAAGTCCTCCTTCACACCAGTCGTGAAGAGCATGCATGCTCAAGCAGCTTACCTGGCCCTGGGAACACCAGTTTTTGCTTTTAAACCAACAAACAAGGTAGAAATTCAGGGCAACCACAGCCACGTGAGGACCAAGACTCAATGGCAGATGGTCGAAAGGACCTGCTGGTGGAAGAGCTGTAAACCCAGGGCAAGGAGCGGAAGGAGGGACAAGGGATGGACGTCTAAAGTCCATTTTTCTCATTTTCCAGTAGAGCTGGGAAGTAGGACAGCACCTCACTCATCTTCATTTCCTAAGCTCTTGAGATGATCCCAAAAAATGTGGAAATCCCAAACTTCTGTAGCCTACAAAGCCCTTTCCACCAGGCTGATGGATGGATGGTTCCTCGCCAAGCCAAACCCAACATAACCCTGCCTGAAGCTCCTCCTATTTCTTCTGATGGGCTGAGGTGATGTTCTTTGCCACTAACCTTGCCTAGGAGCATCCCACCAGGGCAGGGGACAGCAAAATGAACGCTTCCTAATGGAAGGAGGAAAGCAAACATCAACCAGAGGAGGAATTGCAAAAAAGCAGCAAGATTAAAGAAAATAGAAGCCCTTCAAAGTCAGCTCCTCAAGGTTTGAAGGAACACGGCCTTAATTTCATCAACTGTGAAAACCCATTAGCGTCTTACTGAAGTCCATTTAAAATATTCATCCGGAGGATATTTTATGCAAAACTGCCGCTGTGTCTTAAAAGCTGCTGCAAAACATTAACAGCCACATTGAAACTCCCCTCCTGCGGCGGTCACCTCCCGATGGGTTTAGCAAAGGTGGCGGCAGGGACAACAGCACGGGGTGACCCAAGGGAAGGGAGAAGTAACGCAAGGAGCTTTGGAGGAATAACGACCAGAGCAGAGTTTGGCCTCGCGGATGCTGGTTTTCCAGCCTGGTTGCACCCGTAGGTCCCCGCAGCACGGTGCGGGGTGACATGCAAACCCCGCAGCATCAAGAGTTTCAGGGAAGGGGCTTTTCCCAGGGTCACAGCCCAAATCCAAGAGGGATGCACAAGCCCCTTCCTCCTCCCCACCACCTCACGGGAGATTTTGGGGGCAATTCTTGGCACTTTTCCCCCCCCTCAAAAGCACCACGGTTGTTTATTTAACAAGCCCTAGCTCTGCCACGGTGGAATTAGAAGGCGAGAAGCTCTCCGCTGTGGCCTCTGATTAACAAAACATATTATTAGCATCCCAAGGCGAGCTTTGCCAGTGCCTATAAATACGAGTGACTCAGCAAAGCTGTAGCTATTTCCCACCCCCCCTCCCCAATTTCCCAGGTATTTGCATCTTGGGGTGTGCATGTGCGAGCGGTCCCGGCTGCCGGGATGCTGCGCAGGTCGCCATGGAAACCCAACGCTGCTGAAATCATCCCTACTCCCGTGAATCCTGCGCTAAAATTTCCCCCCAGCCCGGCCAGGGATGCCCCAAGCACACGTGGGACCAGGCTGTGGCATAAATTTGCAGCACAAGAAGGAGGAAAATGGGGTTTGGGGCTTCTTTTTAAGCTATTCCTGGCCTTTAAAGCCACCCACGTGGCAGGGACGATTCTCTGTTGTCTTGTATGAGGCTGTGCATAATGTCATGCTTTATATTTTTTAACTAGCGAGGTTATCTTGGCAAGAGCAATCAAGAGATACAACATGAAAAAGCACATTATAACGAGGGTTTCCCACCACCTTGGGCAGCTCTGTCCACCACTAACTAATCCTGCCGTGAAACCAAGCAGATTTAACACATCTGCCCCCCAGAATATCAAAGCCAGTAAAATTTGGGGTTTCTAACAGCCTTTTATCCATCACATTAGTGGACTCAACCAGCCCCAAGGCACAAAAGCCTTCGGTTGTTCCCGAGCTTAAAGGATTTTCATTCGCAAATTCACCACGCTAAGCATGGCCCTGGAGCAGGGAGAGGCAAAGTTTTCCAGGAAAAAAATATTTCAGCCCAAAAAAACCCACAGAACGCTTGGCAACCCCCAAATTTCCACGCCTTTGTCCAAGTTTCAAAAAGCTGTTTGTGCCTGGAGGATGCCAGCGCTGCTTCGCTGCAGCGCTTAAACAAGCCGCCGCCATGGAAAAGGAGATTTGCATTCGGGAACTCCCTGTGATTTTGCTTTTCCATTCCTATTGCAAAAAAAGATTTTGTTTGAAAGCAATTTTGATAGAAACTTCTGGTTTGGCTAACCAGGGAATCACAACTGGAGCACCAAGGGATGGCTCAGACCCTCCTGGACCAGACACCATGGGGATGGGCACTGCTGGGTGAGACAGGAGCAGTAATTAATATCAATTAATTACTCCACTAATATTAATATTTCCAAGTAGGCAGCTTCTGAGCAGTGAAATAAGGAGGTGGTGGCCAAAGTGAGCAGAGTTTGTCCCCCATCCTAAGTCCTGCCCCAGAAGCAGCCGCATCCCCGTGCCCGCAACCAGCTCTGCGGCAGCCCACTCGCCGCAACGCCACCCTCCGGGGCCAGAGGTCCCCCTGATTAATTATTTATCATTGCACACCATAAATCATGAAGAATTTGAAATGGAAAACTTGTGGTGCGACACGAGCAAGGTCACTTTTCCCCTGCCAGGGCTCAGCTCTCACGTTCCCCGGTTCAGCACCAAGATACCAGCTCTGCGGGAAAAGATGCTGTAATTACATCCAGCCCTTGTGATGGTCACATACAGCAACTGGAGATTCAGGCTCCCCATCCCAGCACCGCAATGATCCAAATTAATAAGGAAGAGAAGGGGATCTGGGGTGAAGTTATCAGGGAACATCAAGAAATCCTTAAATCCAAGTCACCTCAGCAAGCAATGCCGGGGCCAGGCTCTGCCAGGACCGCTGGTCCCAAGGGATGCTCGACCGGCTCCTGCAGACTTAGCCCTGCAAGGCTAATTTTGTTTTTGGACACCCTACAACCCCCTAAAACATTTGGGGTCTTAAAGCTGATAAGGCAGCACATCCCTAAACCCACCAATTCTATCCTTCCTATTTATAGCCATCTCCCCAGCCCGGCCACGCTGGAGAATCTCAGAGCCCTCACCAGCACAGCTGTCCTCACAGAGCTACAGAGGAAGGGAGCCAGAAACTCGGCTAAGGTCACGGACAAGGCTTTTAAAAATGTAAATGAAGCCCAAGGAGTTGGCCTAATCCTGCGGGCACGCGCTCTGCAACACACGAAAATGAGATTAGCACAAGGTCCCCTTGGTGCAAGTCAGGTCCATCTGCTTGGTATTCTCCTTGCGGAGGGTCTCCCCGAGGGCAAGACCAAGCCCAGAGCTCCCAAGGACATCTCCCGCCCCAGCATCATCCTGCTCAGGAGTAATTGTCCTGGCAGGTGTCAAATGGGGGGGAAAAATAGACACAGTTTTGGGCCAAATCAGCATTTCATTCACAGAACATCGCTGCTGATGCTGCATCCCTCGAAGGGAAGAGAAAGTGCAAGAGAAGCTGGAAAACCCTCTTCCAAAGCTTTGGGGAAAGGCTTATTTTTCCTTTCAGCATTTATTTGGGTAGGTCTTTTTTTTTTTGAAAGGCAGCTGGAAAAATCCGCTTTGCTGTCAAGCTCCAGCGCTGGCCCACAGCCCTCGGCCACTGCTGGGGCTCCTCCAAGCCCAGCCTCACCGCATCCCTGGTACCTCCCCAGTCCTCCCAGCTGGGCAGCCCCAGAAAAGCTCAAAGCCTGCTGAGCCACGCTTCGAATCAGCACGTTTGTGAAAGATTTCCACCGCAAACATGGTACACCAAACTCCCAACAAGACAGCCGTGTACAAGTGAGGGTGGTAGAAAAGATGCTTTAAGGCTTGACCCCAGCAGATGCTTTCCAGGGACTCAACTCCGAGCCCAGGTTAAGGACCAGAATAACTTTTATTCACCCCAATCCCTGGTGCCATCTGCCTGCTGCCCACCAGCCTCCTGATACCTTTCCCTGCTCTCCTGGAGCACTTTCAGCCCAAACACAGAAACCAAAGGGAAACTGAGGCACGGAGCATCAATGCGACCTGCCAGCTCAGCAGGAAGCATCATCCAGGGGTTTTCAGCCCCACGGTCTCCACTGGAGCCTCTTGCCCCCCAGCAGACACCTCTACCTCTCTAGCAAAGCCAAAAATGTGCATTTTTAAGGCTGCCCGATCAGGGCAGCCCCAGTTCCAGCAGACCCCATGCTCAGTCCCCACTCAAGCGCCAGCGTAGATGCTCGGAGGTCTCCGCTCTGCTAATTTCCCACACTGTTTGCACGGATAAACCATCCCTGAGCAGACTCAGCTGCCCTCGCCGGGGTGATTAATAGCAGTTTTGCTAGTAAAACAAAAGGCCATTAAGAGCGCTAATATTTGCTCTCCCTACTCCCTACCTACTTCATTTCATACTTCAATGCAAGCCCCGCGTGCTTTCCTCGATGAGAGATTAATAAGGGCACGAAGCCACATTGATTTCCCCCGCTACAGGGCATGGGATACATCTCCCTGAACCCAGAGAGACCCGGACCCACTGGCTGTGAAAGCAAGGATGCTCCCAGCTCCATCCACCTAGATAAGGGACAAATCCCAGACCGGGGTGGAGATGATGGGGATGCCTTGTCTCCATGGGAGACCAAGTTTTTTAATATTAAGGAGAGGAGCAGCATTTCCACAGGGCTTTTAACTGACCTGGTGATGGAGAGAGCCCATAGCCATCCCCATCCCAGCCCTGCGGCAACCCGTTAACATAGACCAGCTTCATTAAAAGCAGCTCCCAGCCTCTAAAGAGTTTGGAAATCAGGAGAGAAACCCCAAGGGACCAAATCCCGGGAAGAAGAGCCCCACTTCGGGGTTACTCACTGTTCACCGGTGCCGGCTCCTCCACAGCTTGCATGGGGACAACCTCGTTTTGCCAAAAACCCCAGCGCCAGAAGAAACCCCCTTGCTCTGAAAGCCTTTAGGGGATGCTGAGGCCGCTTGAATCCTTTTATACCCATGGTCCACCCTCCCCAGGTGGGCTGTGTCTGGGCTAAAAGCCCTGGGGAGGGAGGTTGAGTGCCTTTGGGCTTATTTGGGCTATCAGCTGGGGTGGTGATTTGCTCCAGCGCTTTATACAAGAGCCCGACAAGTCAGTATAACACAGCCCCACGTGATGGGATACACATTTTCCATCAAGATACACAAATTCATTAAAATATAACCATTTTCTCAGGGTAGGAGCAGTTTGGAAAGCAGCCGTGAATTTTCCCACATCCCATTCCCAACAAAGTGGATGGTTTTCCAGGTCACTCCCGTGTTGCCGCTCTATTTTAATAGGCGCTTTTTTTTTCCCCTACTCACTTAAAAGCAACAAGTCGACCTGAAATCACCTGGCCGCAACACATGGCCTGAGCACATTGGCCGAGCAAAACCATCGCTGCTCAACACCAGCGGCAGTTGCAACTCCTCATCCTCACCACGGCCGGGCTGTGATTTGAAATTCAAGGATGCTGCGCTCGCTGGGATGAGCGGACACCGGGAATTTGGGGGATTTGGACCCTCCACCATGTGGCTTTGAGCTGGAGCGTGGTGTTGAAGGTGCCGACCGTGATGCCAACACCGAGCGGAGCAGGCAGCACTGGAGATGCTGGGCTTTTCTGGTGAGCAATGGACTCAAGGTCCCCCCAGAAGAGCCCATCATGGACCATCTTCTCCCCCAGACCAAGTGCTGAGCAACAGGGACCACGTTTTGGAGCGTCTCAGAGATGAATTTCCACATCCCATGTTCCAAATGATTCAAGGATAAAGTCGATCCAGGAGAAAGCTGTTTCACTATGAGCATCCCGGGGGATTTCTCCCAGGAGAAGGAACCATCTGCTGCGGAACACGAGAGGATGGGACTTGTGGGTCTGTCAAGCCAGGGAAGGGTGATGGAAATGGGGAAAAAAAGCAGATTTCGAAAAATTGCTCGAAGCAAAGGCTTCTTAGGGGATTATTTTCCTTCTCCTTCTCGGTTTATTACTACATTCTCCGCAGGTTTTCCCCGGGCGGCTGGGACCCGAGGCACCCCCGGCCTCAGCGCTGCTGACACGTATTTCTGTATTCTCACATCTCTTCTAGCTAATCTTTAGGGAAAGAGGAATTGACAAACTGGTGAAAAACTGACTGACACTCCAATCAAAATACAAAAGAAACAGAAATAAATGGCTCTGAAAAGAATCGCTATTTAATTAGAAATTACATCTGTGCCAGTGAGTCACGGCGGGGAAGCGATACATCAGCGGGCTCGGCAGCAAAGGGCACCTGCCAGCAGCATGACAATGGGGACCGGCTCCATCCTGGGGCCACGACGGGAGATTTCGGGGGGACAGAGGGGACCCCCTGCCATGGGGGTCCCCTGCTAAGCCTTGCTGAGCTGAGAGCCACCCTGCAGGAACCAGCCTGGCACGACCCTGGAAAATAAAATGCCTGCGAGCTCGAAAGCTTTGCAGAGAAATCGCCTCCTGGAGGTTTTCCTGCTGGAATGGGAAAATCCCTGGTAAATCAGATCTAACAAAAAGCATAAATAAAGATTGCGGAATGAAGGAGGGAGAGAGATTAGGGAGGTGGGAATAAAACTGCTCCTCTCTCCATCGCACTCCGGCCGTGTCCCTCCCGCGGGAAAACCCCGACCCTCCATCAGTGGGGTACCAAAGCCGGGCTGCATCCGGGGAACCCCCAACTCCTCTGGGAGACCCTGAGGAAGGTGGGATGCGGTAGGAGAGGATCTAGAAGGGAGATGGGGTCGCGGATCGGTCACAAAGGACATGAGAGGCTGGGAACGGGGAGGTCCATGCCCCCCCTGAATCTGGCCCATCCGTGGTGGCTGGTGATGCTCAGGTGGGAAGCAGCATCCTCGGGGAGGATCCCGCTGAAAGCCGTGTCCTTCACCGAGTTCTTTGCCAGGGGTGCCCCTCGGCATGGCACCAGCTGAGAGTGTCCATCCCGGGCTTCGGGGCAAAGGAAAGCGGGAGCGAAGGGTGGGGCATGCTGCAGGCTTGGCTTCACCACTGTCTCGTAAAGGCTGAGCACATGCCACAGCCTTTCTGTCCCCAGCCTGGGGGAAGAGCACGCTGGTTCCCCCTCACCTCACATCCTCAAGACACCATCCAAAGGGTTTCAGAACACGGCTCCCACCACCGACCTCACACTGGAGGCTTTGGACATCCCCGCAGGGATGTTTCTGCTGCCTTAGGTTTTCCAAGACTTTCCAAGGCAGATTTTTGGGCAGCGCTGACACTCAGGGTCACGCTCTGCAGCGCTGGTAATGGGTAATTTTGAGCCTCTTTTATCAACCTGCCTTGGATCGAAAGTCCTCAGGCAGCTGGTACCCATCACGGAGGTGACGAGCAGATGCCTATGGGAAAGGGGAAGAGCAAGTCATGGATGGAGCAGTGTTTCCTCCCCAGCCCACCTCTCAGCCGCTTGTTTTATTCCCCACTGTAGTTTATTCAGGTCCTCCTCTGGCCAAAATCATTCCATATCTTTTATTGCCTTCCCCAGATCCACTGTACATGTTTGGAGGTGAGACCTCACCCCATCCCGCATCTCCGGTCCAAGGTGGATTTCCCGGAGCAGCACCTCCATCTCAGTTTTACCACCTCTGCTCTTCCCCCAAATTACTGTCCTAATATCCCCGCTGATTTTGGGCTCTGCGTGGTTAACGGCAGAGGCAGAGCGTGAGCCGGCATTAACCTGCTATTAAAGGAAATCAGGGAGCAGAGAAGAGAGTGTCGTGGTTGTCGGGGACCCGGGTGGTCGCATTGTCCCCGGCTGAGCTTTAGGTGCAAATTATTGTGTGGAGGATGTTCCTGCTGAAAACTTCCCACCGGTCAAGTGGTTACCCTGGAAAATATCATTAGAGTAAGGCTGTGAGCCGAGGGATTGCTCGCCGGCATCCGCCATGCACCCCAGCACTCCTGCCATCCTGGGGATCCAACGCCGGACCCTGACCTGAATGTCCTGCGGGAATCGGAAGAGCCCCCCCCCCAAAGCATCGTCTTGCGTGGAGCTGCTTGTCTAAGGATGAGTCAGTTCGGGTCCACGCCAAAAAGTGTGTTCAGCACTTTTGAACATACCCAGTAGGAGGCAATAAATAACACGTATGCGCACACGCCGCCTCGCCTCTTGCAGACCTGGGATTGCCATCTATCGTCGCGCTTCAGTTCTAGGACAAGAAACTCTCCTTGCTCCCATTGCTGGATTTTCCCAGGCTGGATCCCGGCTTTGGGCCGATTCCCTTCCCTCGTTGGGGTCCCCCCACCCCAGACCAGACCCCCCACACACACACCCGCACACACAGGCCCGTAGTTGTTATTTCTTTTTCTCCTGCCCGGGCGAGCCCTGCAGCAGGGACCTTTGCTAGGATGATGCTCCTGCATCCTGGGCGCGCTGGTGGTTTTTTACACATCCTGCAGAAATTGGCCCCAAATCTGACCCACAGGGCGGCGGGGGGGTGTGCATCCAGAAGGGAGCCGCCTTCATGAGCCTATTATTGGGGAGGGGGGGAGCGAGTGGGGAAACTGAGGCACAGCCCCCCCCCTCCAAGAAACTTACCCCCCGGCGCTGCCTCAGTTTCCCTGACCGCTGCCCCCCCCCCCCCTCTCCGCAGCGTGCAAAGGGGCTCCCGGCCCCTTTAAGCCCCCCCCGCCCGGCGGAGGCTCGGCCCCTTTCTCTGACACAGCAGCCGCCGGGGCGAGCCGAACCGGGAGCCGCGGGGAGGCTGCGGCCGGGGGCCGGGGGCCGGGCGCCCACCGCCGCTCCGCCCGCCCCATGGCTCTGCCCGGGGCGCCGGGCGCCGCCCGCCCCACTCCGCCCGCCCGGCGCCCGGGGGGTGGCCGGTCCTGAGCCGGCACCGAGGCCGCCGGTCGGTCCCGGGGGCAGCGGGGAGGGTGCGGGGGTGCGGGCAGCGGGGAGGGAGGGAGGGAGGGAGGGAAGGGTGGGGGGCTGCGGGCAGCGGGGAGGGAGGATGCAGGTAGCGGGGATGGAGGATGCGGGGATGGAGGATGTGAGCAGCGGGGATGGAGGATGGAGGGTACTGGCATCATCCATCCCCGGTGCCCCGGAGGATGCGGGTCCCGGGCATGGAGGATGCGGGCAGCCGGCATGGAGGATTTGGGTCCGGGTTGGAGGATGCGGGTACCCGGGATAGAGGATTCGGGTCCGGGATGGAGGATGCGGGCACCCGGGATGGAGGATGCGGGCACCCGGGATGGAGGATGCGGGCACCCGGGATAGAGGATTCGGGTACCCGGGCATGGAGGATTCGGGTACCCGGGATGGAGGATGCGGGCACCCGGGATAGAGGATTCGGGTACCCGGGATGGAGGATGCGGGTCCCAGGCATGGAGGATGCGGGTACCCGGGATGGAGGATGCGAGCAGCGGGGATGGAGGATGCGGGTACCGGGGATGGAGATGAGAGCATGCCGGGGCCCCCCCGCCTTCCCTGTGCGCACCCCCGGGCTGGGGGGGATGCGTCCCCCCACCCCGCTCCACCTCCGCCCGTCCTGCTTTTCCCCCTCTCCTCGAGGGAAGGGGGGGGCATTTAGGGGCAAGGTGGGTTTTCCCCCCCTCCTCGGCCGAGGTGGGGTTGGGGCTTGAAGCCGGGAGGGAGGGGGGTGGTGGGGAGGGGGCTGCCTGACACCACCACCCCCCCCTAAAGCGGAGGGGTCCCCCGGGACGTGTGTCCCTCCCCGCCACGGCAGGCTGTCACCTCCGGTAATGTCTCACCCCTTCCAGGAAAGTGGCCCCCCGGACTCCTCTTGTGCCACGCAAAAGCCCTGAGCGAGGAGGAAGAGGAGGAGGAGGAGGAGGGGGAGGAAGTAAGAAAAGGAGAAGGAAAAAAAGGAAAAAGAGAAAAGGAAGAGCTTGGACTGGAGCCAAGAGGGGTCTGGATCACGACGGTAAGTTCCTGAGCTGCACGGCTGTCTGGCTGTCTGGCTGTCCGTCTATCCATCCATCTGGCTCAGTGAGACCCTGCTGTGCCCAGTCTCTGGGTCTCAAACTGGGGCGGGGGGAGCAAAAGAGGGGGGGGGGGTTTGCTGTGGGGGTACCCAGGGGCTTGTCCTCCCGCCGGGACTGAGATCAAGGCAAGGCAGGAGCGGGCAGAGCCCCCCCCTCAGCTTCCCGGCTCCAGAAGGGATGGTTCCCTCACGTTGTCTGTCTGTCTGTCCTTGCAGGAGGGGACCCTGGGCTCCCCAGGACGCCTGCACCCAGCTGGGAGACCCCCCACCACCACCACCCAGCTTTGGAGCTGGCGACCCCGGAGCGAGGGCCCGACGCGGGGAGCAGCATCGCTCCCCGGGGACACCCAGCCCTGCACCTCCCTCCCCAGCATTGGGGAGCAGGAAAGGCGTGAGCCGCTGGATTTTAGCTTCCTGGGACATCCGAGGGACTCTTCCTCTTCCTCCTCCTCCTCCTCCAGCTCCGCCGCAGCAGGCAGGTGAAACCCTGCCCGACCAGGCAGCGCTCGCCTTCTCTGCTCACCCCATGGCCACCCCACGTCTCCCTACGGCCACTGGCTGACCCCCCTCCGCAGCGTTCCCAACTCCGTATGGTGCATCCCGACCCTTCTCCCCGCTCCGAACCGGAGCCCCCCGACCTCGCAGGGAGGCGAGCGTGCGGCTGGGACTTTCTTGGAGGCAGGGGAACGTTAAGATGTTGAAAGCTCCCCGGCCGAGAGGGGTTGCGCGGACGCCAGGCCACCCGGCTAGCGGGGAGCAGGATGGACAGAGCCCTTGGGGCCGGGAACCGAGGCCGGTAGGGAAGGATGGACTCCCGGACCTGCCAGGACAGGCAGCCCAGTGATCACCCCAGCAGCAGCAGCAGCAATTGTAGCAGCAGCAAGAGTAATTGCGAAAGGGAAAGGATCCGGAGTCGGATGAAAATGGTGATCGGGCAACTGGAAGGCATCTTACAGGAGCTCAAGGAGGTGGCCAAGGAGCTCCGGGAGGTAGGAAAGATCCCGGGGTGCCATCGCATCCCTGCGCGGGTCGCGGTAGCTGCTGGTCCCCAAATGGGGAAGCCCTGTCCCCGTCCCCCCGCCTGTCCCCTCCCTCGGGGACGGGCTGTGGGGGATCGGAGCCGGCTCAGCACCAGCCACCCATCAGCCCCAGGAGGCACCTGGGGTGGCACAGCCCGGCTGATGAGCAAAAGGATTTTTAAAAAGAGGGGGGAGAAAAAAAAATAGACACGGTTTGCAAAATTGCTCTTGACCTTGACACCGGGGTTTGCTCGGGGTCAGGGGGTCCGGCTGAGGCACCGGCCCTGTGGATGCTGATGGTGGGAGAAGCACCGTGGGGTCACGCGCCGGGGCTGGGGGAGCTGGGGCGCCGTCGGCACCCTGCCACACTCAGCTCTGCTCTGCCTTGGGGGGTGTCTTCCAGGCCCCTTTCAAACCAGGGAGGAGGATGGAGAGGGGATGGTGGGTCCCTCTGGTAGTGCAGAGAGCACCAAAAATACGGCATCAGCCCCAGGTGTGCTGACGGGGGGGTCCACGGGGTGGGCAGGGGGCCAAAGCGACTGGCTGTCCCATAGCCTGGCTGTCATGGTCCATTGCTCCTGAAAAAAAAGAAAAAAATATATATATATATATACATATAAAGTGGTTGGAGTTTCCTCCCAGTGCGGAGGCACGGCAGAGTCGGCTCGGTGGGGAATTTAATATTTCTGTGGCTCAAGTGTTTGGGCCACACATCTCCAAGGTGGAGGGGAAGGGGACCTGGATGGGGCTGGTGATTTAGGACATCTCTGCAGGTGGTGTTGGGAAGCGGTGGATGGAAAGCGTGCGATAGCCTTGAGCACGGCGTGGCAGCTTGCTTTTGCAATAGGGCAGGTGGGCGTTTGCATCCTCTCCGCGGCCTGAGCCGAGCATGGGGTTATACCCAGAGCCACGCGAAACCCGTCTCCCCCCAGGAAGGGCAGAAATTGGTGGAGGTTTTGCCATGGGGCCACCATGGAGCAGCCCCGTGCGGGTCGGTGACATTTGGATGCCACCGAGAGAGCGCTGATGCAGGTGGACCAACGCCATCCCCAGCACAGATGCAGCCGTGGTCAGGCAGGTGACATCTTCCAGCGTGAAGCATCCCCTGGGATGCAGTGTCCTCCTTTGCGATGGCTCCGCTTGGTCCGGGAGATTGTAGTAGGAGGCTGTCCTACCGGGAAAGCCAGCGCCGCGGGGTTGCCACGTCCCACCACGCCACCCCACTGGGTCCCCGCGAGGGTTCGACCTGGCTGTGGCATCCCTAAAGATTTTCCTTTCTCTCGTGGCTTTGCCGGTCCTTCCTGCAGCAGAAAGCAAACCCGGCCACCCAAAGCCAAAAGCCCCCCCCGATTCCCGCAATGCCAACGGGGGAGCCCCAAACCCCTTCGACAAATCCCTGACGGATTAAAAATAGTCATAACAGTAATAATCGGGAGGTAGAGCTATTTTCCATTTAACCCGAGCTCACTTCACGCTCCTCCAGGAACTTAAAGAGGTCTTTAAAGTGAGGATGATGGCAATTGGCCCCTTTTATTGAGCCCATGGATTTAAGGCGAGGTGGGACCACCGCGATCATACAGCCATCCCTCCTGCCGAGAATACGGAGGGATAAGGAGGACCGGGATGGGACAAACGTCTGATCGTCTCACAGCTGAGGCCGGGTTGTGCTTCCCACCAGGCTTCAGGTGGCTCCACAAGGTCCCTGTCCATCTCTTGGGGCCAGAAGGACCTTGAGCATCCCTGCAGCATCCTTGGTAGGCTGCCCAAGTCAGGTTGTAGCAGCGTGTCTCGGAGCGGAGAAGAGGAGAAGGTGGCCTGAGGACACAGGGGAGGGGTAACAGGCTCTCGGCGTTCCCTGGGGACATGTTTTGGGAAGCAGGCTCAAAGGAGGAGGAATAACACTGGAGGATAGGAGAGCTGAGCTGGGTGCAGCAGAGGGTGGCCAGAGGACACCCACCCCGCCCCTCACCCCAAGGAGACCCCACTCTTGTGCCAGGGAGGGTGTCCATGCCCCATGAGATGGCTTCTCCCGAGGGTGCTGGGAAACACTGAGGCCTGGAGATTATTTTTCCATGGAGCTGGCACATCCCTAGGAACTGGTGACGCCCCAGGCTGCATCCCGTAGCTGTTCTGGAAAAGCCCCTCACATCATGGGACAACGTGGCCAGGTCAGTGTAGAACCAGCCATGAGGTCCCCACCACACGGTGGGTCCTAAACGTCAACCCTTCTCAACAACTCCTACAACGTACCCAAACAATTTTGCAGCAATTAGTTGAATTTATACAAAACAGCATAAAACTCAGTATAGGAGCAGGCTCCGGAGCTAAAACACACCGGTCCAACTAGGCTAAACCAGGCTCCAGGGACTCCAAAGAAACAGAGGTCTGGTTTTCTCCAAACCGAGCAGATGTTGGGCATTGGAGGCTTTGGAAATTCAACCCCTTGTCTTCTGGATCGCTCAGAGCAAGCTCCACGGGAGCACCTTACATGGAAATCTCTTTCAAGCCCATCCAGAAAAGTATGTGGTAGGCTGGCAAATCGTAATCTCTAGGATGTTGGTGAAAGAGAAGATGGAAAAAAATAATCAGCCGCTGTGGTTGTCTACCTTGCACGTAGCGATGCCCTTCCTCGGCTGAAGGTGAGGGCCAGGACGTGGGGACGAGGCTGGGGACAGACAGCCCTGGCAGGGCTGGTGACCCCGAGCCTAAATGGGCTCATGGGTGGGGGTCCCAGGAGGGGCTGCTCAGGGCCACCAAAGCCCACAGGGCCCTGGCGCTTGCGATACTGGTGTATTTTCCAACGGAGACACCGTGGGGGCTTCGGAAATGTCTATCCCTGCCACCACCTCCTCTGCTGAGAGTTTGGCCAGTGGTTTGGGGCGTGGGGCTGGACGCGGTCGGCAAGGGCAGCGGTGGACCCAATCCTGCTGCACCAGAGGCACTTGTGGAGCCAGAAAACCTTCACTGGGTGATGGTGGACCTGCTCCTTCCAGGTTCTCCTACAAGAGGAGCTGGATACCAGGACTTTGCAGGTCTGGAAGAAGCAAACAGGTCATAATCACCTTGACAAAAACAACCCCCGAAGCCATCAAAACCCCTGTGTGGGCACGAGGGCTTTCACCCGGGGATGATTCCTGCTCCAAAAGCACTTGCCAGCTCCAGGCGCAGCCGGCTCTGGCTCACAGAAGGCTTTTCTCCCGGGTTGCCCCTGCTTCGGCTGAGATTTCGAGTCCTGGACTCACCCGGGATCGCGGGATGCTCCGGGCGGGAGGCTTCGGCGGGGGACCCCAGGGCAGCCCCTCTCCGCTGGGGAGGCGACGTGGGACCAGACCCTGGTTCAGACAGCATCCCTGGCTCCCGGGAGCGGTTCCCACCTGAAGGCTGTCATTCCAGATGTCCGTTTGATTCAGGATGTTGTTTCACCAGTTCTCCGCTCCCACTCTCCCTCCCTCCCTCTTTCCCCTTTGTGTATATAATTATTCCCCAGCACTCCAAGACAGGGCTGTATTATGTGCGGGGAAAATGATTATTAAAATCTTTGATTGAAATCGCACACTGGAAGTAGAAATCAGGCAGGAGGCAGGCAGGGAAGGCGCTTCCGCCGAGCGCTTGCCACGCTGCCTGCCCTCCCACGCGCCTCCTGCCAGCCCCGGCCTTTTCCTGCGGGAATAAGGGTGATGCCACGGGGAAGAAGATACCCCAGGAGGTCCCAGCCATCTCCACTGCAAGGCTGAGCTCCTTCCCGACCTCGGGGGATCCTTTGATTAGCGCTGGGGGTCGGAAACCATCCATGGGGTATATTCAGAGGTGGGAAATAAACATCTGTACAAGTCTACCTATGCACAAACCCCCCAAAATCCCATGGGAAGGATCCTATCACCCCTGCACCCCCTGACGTAGGAGCAGTGGGGTCCCGCCACCAAGGGAAGCAGCACCGAGGGGTCCCCTCCGAGCCTTTGGCAGGAGGAAAATCCTCCCTGCAACCCCTTACGATAATAAATATCTTAATAAGGTTGTAATCAATAGGTGATTAGCTGGGAACGCTTGGGAAAGTTCACGGCGAGAAGGCGGCTTATTATTCTAATAACAACATGTTTTAGAGATCTGCGCGATGATTTCGAACTATTTAGCGGCTGATGATCTAGCAAATGATCCCGAGATCATTTATAAGCATCAGCTCAGGGAAGAGAGGCCCCTGTAACCCAGCTTCTCTTTGCGAGCTCCAATTAATCATTTATTTCTTATTAAATATTTACTGACCTTGCCTGCGCTGGGAAGTGGTTTGGGAGATGCGGGAAGGTCCCTGCTCCGGGAGAGTTTGGCTGTGGGGTCGCGGGGGCTCTGCCCAAGGCTTTAGGGTGGCTTTTTTCCCCCGTGGAAGGAGGAATTGATGTTCAAGGCGATGGTGCCAAATGCCTCTGGGATGCTTTGGGAATAGGGTTGGGGATTTTCTGCGTGGGCCACGCGGTCCCGTTGCACATCCCCTCCGTGTGCCGGCTGGCAGCAAAGCAGAGCGTGGGGCCAGGCGGGTCGGATCCAGCCTGGCAAAGCAGCTGTGTAGCACGGGAAGACACTTTGGACCCCAAAATGTGCTGTTGGAGGTGCGCAGTGGGGTGCTGGGGATGGGGACGGAGCCGGCAGCCGAGGGAGCATGGGGTCTGGGGGGGATGCACAAAAATCCCTGCTCCTCTCCCAGCCCGGCTGGGGACGAGACCCTTTGCTCTGGCTTGGGAAAACAGTTGCATCTCGCCAGAAGGCAGCCGAGGGGACACACACGCAGACACGTCATCGAAGCAAAGACGCCCCGCTTTGATCTCCCCACCCCAGACCCCCTCCTTCACCCAGCGGTGCCCGCCCCGAGCACCGATCCGCTTCGCCCATCCGCTTCAAAGGCCGCGCCGGGATAAAGGGGCCGTTAGATCATTCCACTTTGATCCCAGCATCTTCCAGCTCCTTCCCCAGCCTCGGGAATATGCATTACCATTACCAATTACCGGCCACGAAGCCTTTGAAGTCCCCTCTCGTCCTCCCGCCTTGTCCCTCACCTCTCCAGCATCTTCTCAAGGAGGTTTAGCTCCTCGATAAGAAACAGCGTGGCCAAAATGTGGAAGCTGGAGCCACCAAGCCCGACTCGCAACCGGGGACCTGAGTGTTTGATTTGCAGCCGATAACCAAAAAACCCATTAAAAAACAATGATGCTCCAGATGTTCAACATCTGCCTCAGCTGGGGAGGTAAACACCCAATTTGGGGCACCCAGGCTTTAATGCGGAAAGCTCCTGGCTGCCGGCACCATCCTTGGGTGCAGGGACTGTCCGTGGGGGCAAGGGGAGCTCCCAGCACTCCCAGTTGGGCTGAATGGTGGGAGCTGGTTTTTGGGGTGGGGGTGAACTGGTCAGCGCCGCAGTTTAGTGCGTCCTTGCTCAGTGCCCGTCTCTACGGGGTGCCACGGGGATGTGAGCCCATCCCTCTGCCTGTTCATCCTCCGTCTGCTCAAAGCTTGTCGCTTTGGGGGAGAGCTGAGCATCCCTTGGCCACCCAGAGGCTGCTTTCAGGGCACTGGGGCGCAGCAGGATGAGGCCCCTTGGTGACACCACGCACAGGTTCAAGGGGAATTATTTTTGCTCCCTATTGTCCCGCTGCCGGGTACCCCTCGTTTCCCCAGGGATGCTCTGCTGTCACCAAAAACGTGGCTCTTTGCAACAAAGTGGAACCTAAAGGCGAGGGAGGAAGGGGACATGTCATCTCTTGGTCACCCCCGTGGCACCTCCAGCACACGCCGGGGACACCCCAACCCTCATCGCCTGCTTGTAGGGAGACAGAACCACCCCAATTCCCAGGGGATGAGAGCATCACTGGGGTCTCACCCTGAACTGCCCGATCCCAGGCAGCAGGATGGGACCTCGCCCACCTATCCCTCCCTCCCCATCGCTCTCGCCCCGGCTCCCTCCACCAGCAGCGATGGCCTCAGCTATAAATCTTTGACAACCTGCCTCAGGAAGGAGGAAAGGGGGGAGAAAAGACCAAATCCTACTTTGCATTTAAATCCTCAGCGGGTACCAAGTGTCACATAGGTATTTAACAACACCCCCCCCACCGCCACCACCACCCGTTTAAAATAGCAAGCGCTCCTAAAAATAGCCCCGAGTGAGCCACTGCTGATGTGACACTAATCCCTGTGTGCCACGGCAAGGACCGGGACGCGGACGAGGACCGGGACGGGGACCGGGACGGGGACATGCCCAGCCAGCACAAATCACAGCAGGTCCCTTTGATGAGGATGAGGAGGAGCAGGGACCCTGGGTGACAGGGACCCAACTCGAAGCCCAGGGAGATGCTCGCCCTGAACCCGGCGTTGTAATCACCGAGCCTTCATGAAAACAGAGGTGACCTCACTTTAACTGAGGGTTTCAGCGGAATCATTTGCTGCCTTATTAAAAAATAATAATAGCCGGGTGTTTCCCATGAACAGCTCTTTTCCTGCCCTTTTTCCTAATTCTTTCTTGTCACCGAGAAAGAAGAGGTCACATCATCTTTTTTTTTCTCTTCCTTGAGTTTCACCCTTTCTCCCCCAAAGAAAAGCGGAAAAAAAAAAAGGGGGGAAAAATAGAAATCTCGTGGTGCATTAGGAACAGGAGCAATTGCCTTTTCTAATTTCAAGACTCTCTTGCGGATGCTGGTGCGGATGCTCCCAGCTTGCCCCCAGCACCCTTCAAAGCCAAAGCTTGAAGGATGGATGGGTCCCTGCCTGTCATCTCTGGAGGTCTTGCGTGGGCAAGGAGGCAGGAAAAATAAGTCGGAGATCATGGGTGAGGAGCTTAGGTAAAGCCCATTGCCTTCTGCTGCCTGGGATGAGAAGCGCTCAGCTCACTGTCCCCAGCACTACCCTGCTTTGGGGACACAAAGTCCCTCCAGGTGACAGTACCATGATGTAGGTCCAAGGTCCGTCCCCATGGCAGGACCAGGGATGGGCTTCAACGTACCTTCAAGAGGTGCATCCAGGAGAGAAACCACGCATGGGGCTGGGGACAGGTCCTTACGCAGGACAGCTCAGGAGGGGACTTCTATCCCTGGGCTCAGCTTATATGGGCTCCTGGGCCATGGGCAGGGTGGGGTGGGGGTCCCAGGTGGGGCTGATCGGGGCCATGAAGGTGTATTAGCACCCATCACCATGGGCTCAGGTCTGATAGTGGGACCGTTCCTCTCATTTCCAGCCCAAACTTCATCCAGGTGCCGCTGCATCCTTTTTTCCCTGGAAAGATGGTTTTTGGCAGCATTTATTGCCAACGTGTCCAACACGCTCCCAGGCAGCAACCCCCAGGCCTTCAACTTGCATTTTCCCAGTGACACCAGTCGGTCCCATCTCAGAAAGGGTCTCCTCGTTCCCAGGGGGTCTCCCCGATCGCTCTGCTCCGTGTTCACACCGGGCAGCAACCGCACACATCCAGCCTCGTCACCCTCACCCAAACCATACCGGACCCCCTGAGCCCCCGGGGGTTGTGCCCCCATGGAGGTGCCACTAGTTTGTCCTCCAGATGCATCCTTCCAGGTTGTCCCCAGGTTGTCACGCAGTGTTTGGTGACCCAAGGAATGGTTCTTGCTGCAACCAAAGCCTGGAGATGTCCCTCGGGGACCTGCAGCTGATTTAAAAGAGGGGGTGCTGCGTGCCTACAGCTGGATCCCCCCAAGAAGCAAATGGAGGGGGTCAGGGTCCCCCATGCTCGGTGCCGTCTCCTCGGGAGCTTGGCAGAGCAGGAGAGCTGCATGGGCAGGGTTATCAAACAAACAAGTGAAATTTGGAGCTCGAATATGGGAATTTTATTAAAATTAGGTCAGCAGGGTGTAAAGGAGCCACTTCAGCTGCTGGCAGCGTAATCATGCCCTCGGGCTCCTGCTTTCAGATGCCCAGACATATTAAATTACCCTTAACTCTGCCCACGCGTCCTCATCCGCCAGGAGGGCTTTGCGAGGAGCCCGTCCTGCTGAGCCGTGGTATATGGTGCATTTCTAGTGATCGATGGTGTTGACCCAAACGTCTGTGCACCGGCACCTAGCAAAGGGATGCGGAGACCAAGGACAACCTGGCACCGTGACAGCAGCTTTGGGGTGCCCACCCTTGGCCACCCAACACAGGGATGGGGTGTCTGAGCCCAAGGACTCAGTTCCCCCAGCAAAAGTGTGTGAAAACATGGAGTTATGGGATAACAGCAGCAGAAAAATAATGGAGAGATGTGCCATGATTCATTATTCTTGGTGGATGAGGAGGTCCAACACCTGTTGATGAAGCGTGGCACCGGTGGAGATACGGCAGGGCTTTTTGGTGGCATGAGGAGAAGGAGACAAAACGTGTCTGGCAAGATATTGCCCATTGACTTGTCTTCCTTCCCTTATTTTGGGAAATTCGTGGCTGATTTCCAGCAGGAAAGGGCATGTGGAAGGGCAGGGGAAGGAAAAAGATGGGGAGAGAAAGGCAGTAATGCAAAATAACCAGAAAAAAAAATATTTATGCACAGAGAAACCACCTGGAAGGGGTGTTTTTCACTCCCAAATGCTCCGTGTGTGGGCTGGGGGGGCCGGGGAGCAGCGACAGGGACACAGCCCCAGGGTGCTGGGGGGCAGCGATGCCCACGGGTGCCCATGATGGAGAGGTGGGGAGAAGAACAAAATGCATCAACTGGGTGCACAAATGGGTGCAGGGGGTGTCGAGGGGTTCCCCCTAACCCCCCTCCTTGTCTGCTGCTGCCCACCTCCTGCTTGGCAGCACTGGGCCCAGCCAGGACCTCTGCCAGCTTCCCCGGAGACGGAGGGGGGAGGCGAGCCAGCAACCCTGCCAAAAATATGCACTTCAAACTGCCGCTGAGTCAAATTTTCACGTTGTGCGCTGCCTCCCACACAAAATAAAGCCACACACACCCCCCCACACACGTGTGTATATATATATATATACACACACACGCAGAAACACCAGCCAAGAAATGCCACGATGCTCCCGGAGACGCAGCGATGGCTCCAGCCGGATGCCACGGCAGCGGGTGCTTGGGTGGGATTGGGAAGCCCCGGGCAGGATTAGTGCTGTGCTCAGTGCTGGGCAACCCTTGAGCAGGCTGGGACTAAAGACGTGAAGGTGGGTGATGACCCTCTTGCATCCGAAGGTCGTTAGATGGAGACCATGGTCCATGGAGCCATGGGAGGAAGGAGGTCTTCCCCTTCCAGCCCCGCCTGTGGCTTCAACCTCAGCTAGGACATTACATCTATTAGTTTTAATTTTTTAAGGGCTTATTTTATTCATGCCCCATGTGAGGTCCGTCCCCTACGGCGTGGCGGGGCCACGACCCCGTCCCCAAGCCACCACGGGTCTTGGTGTACTCAGCACCTTGCAAGAGCTGGAGGATTAGGGACCAAGCCCATCAGCATCCCAGCCAGGGCGGGGGGTGACAGCACTGTCCCCGCAGCCCCTGACCTTCCCGCGCCGCTCTGCGTTTTGTCACACAGCCTTGGGACATTTTCCACCCCCTGCCTCAGTTTCCCCACCGGCGGAGCTGCTGTTTCCAGGGGGAGGAGGTGGCGGTCTCTGGTGGGTCCCCAGGAATGGGTGCGAGGGACCAAGGGACCCCATGTGTGCCGGGATTTGGGGTGGCACTCAGGGTCCCAGGGGACAAGGCAGACTCCAGGGCCACCCTGAGAAGGGCCCATCCTGCCGCACCGTGCACCCAGGGGCACCCAAAACTTCGCCGCCTGCTCAGCACCCATGGGTGCTGTGCTGCCAGGTGGGCATCGGTCCCTGCTGAGGGGTTCCCGGAGAGGGTCCACCTGGGCTGAGACCTCCCAGCTCATCACACTGGTGATGCCGAGGGAAATGGCAGCGGTTTAGGGACGTGGTGTTATTAGGAAGCAAAAACAGGAGGGTCCCATCCGGTTGTTCCCCTCTGCCCATCCGTCTGTCCGTCTGTCTGCAGGTGGTGAGCCAGATCGACCGACTGACATCCGACTTTGAGTTCGAGCTGGAGCCGGACGACTGGACGACGGCGACGGCCAGCAGCACCTCCAGCAGCGAGAAGGGGGGAGGCGCCTTCGAGCTGGGACCCCTCGATTTCGCCGCCTCCGACATCCTCTCCGACAGCTGGGAATTCTGCTCCTTCCTGGATGCTTCCACCCCCTCCGACCCGGGCGATGGTCCCGAGCCCCCCCGGCCGCAGCCGCAGCCCCCGCCGCCTCGCCAGCCCGATTACCGGCTGATGAACGGGGGGATCCCCATCACCAACGGTCCCCGGGGCGGGGGGACCCCGGATTCATCCAGCGAGGAAGCCTTCGGCGCGACGGCCAGCCAGAAGATCCCGCATCACCGGCCGGCCGGCACGCGGGAACGGGTCCGATTCAGCGACAAGGTGCTTTACCACGCTCTGTGCTGCGATGACGACCGGGACGGTGACAGCACGGTGTCCCCGGGGGACGACGGCCGCGATGAGCCCGGCCGTAAGGTGCTGGCGGGGCCACCCTCGAAGCATCCTTCCACCGGTGGTGGTGGTGGTGGTGGACCCCCGGCGCGGCGGCTGACGAGGAACAGCAGCACGCAGACCGTAGCCGATAAAAGCACCCAGACGGTGCTGCCTTATATCCCGGCCAAGCAGAAAATTAAAAATAAAAACTGACGCCGGCTCCGCCGCAAGGATTTGGGGAGGGTGGGTGGATGGGGGGATTCTTGGGGAGGGACAGAAATATATATATATAAAAATATATATTTAAATAAATCAATACTAATAATAAAATCAACATGAAAAGGTGGCAAAGCCGACAGATCTCCCAACTACCTACCCGTCATTTTTGAGGCTCAGGGAATTTTAAACTGGCTTTTTTGGGGTTTTTTTTTTGTGGACAGAAGCTTCAGATCAATAAACCGTCCGTCATGGAGAAATAATAACAATAACATATATATATTATATGTATATATGTGCCAAGAGCGGGAAGCCTATATGGAGGGGAGAGCCAGCGCATGTGAGGTCGTGGCCAGGGGATGGATGGGGATGTGGGGATGCTGCGGGGGGGCGGTGGCTGGGTTTGGGGAGTGAATGTCCCTCCCTGGGACGTTTTATCCCTGTTTGGCTTAAGAAGAACCGGGGTGATCTGCTTCGGCGATGTCTGAGCGGAGCAGGGATGTCACCGGAGCTGTCACCTCACCCGCCAAAGAGGTTTGGAGAGGGGTTTGCAGAGAGCAAAACCACACCGGTGCTGAGGAGTCGGGGTGGGGAACATTCCGCCTCTTCCCAATTTCCATCCTTTATACCAGCTCCAGGGGAAATATTGGCGACCTCGAAGTCTTGCAAGACTGTCTTAAACTGATACGCACAACGTCTCCAGCTTTCCTCCAGGTACCCGCTTCTGGGTTTGCATTTCCAACGCTGCAGCCCCGATTTGGGAAGGGAAAAAAAGGTGGATTTGCCCTAAAAAAATGACAGAATCTGGGCCTCCAAATCCACCCTCAGCATTTTTTTTTTTGGCTTCCAGGTTTTGCCGAAGCCTTCAGCATCCAAAGGGGTCGGTGCAGTGCCTGGTCCCGGAGAGAAACACCCCGCGTCCTCCCCATCGGCTCTTCTTCCCGCAGAGATGTGTTTGCACCACCAGCCCTCGATCAACCCCGGCACGATGGTGGGTTTTTTTTCCAAGCCTGGCAGCAAAAAACCCACCGCCCTGAGTCCTTATTTTTAATCCAGGTCCGAGATGCTCCATGTCAAGCCTTTTCCAAGTGCCACCCCAAGTGTCACCCCGGAGCCGGGACCCTCGCTGCCACCCAGCGTCGCTACCGTGGGTGAGGGATGCTCGTGCGAAATGCCCTTCAAAAAGGAAGCGATGGTGATCAAAACACTCTGAATTCAACCCAAATCATAGCAGGAGAAAAGCCTTTCACCCAAATTATGTTGAATTACATTTATTTTTGGTTAGTTTTTAGGACCTGAGGGACGTGGCATCACCTGGGGATCGGCATATGTTCCCACCACATGCAGCACCCGGGAGGGTTCGGTGCCTCCGATCCAGGGAGCATCCGTCTGGGTCCCCACTGGGACATCCCGGCCCCGGACAAAGCCAGGAGAGGGAAGAGCCCTGCAGAGGGGACCGTGGCGGGGAAGATGATGCTGATGATGCTGATGCATCATCTTCCTCCGCATCACCCCCTACGCCCAGGGCTGGGACCCCCAGGGGAGCCTTAACCCCTTGTTTTTCACAAATAGGGCCATCGAGGGACGGGATGTCCCCATCCCACATCCCGGAGAGGGGACAGCCGGGCTCACCCAGCGCCGGCACGGGGAGACATGAGATGGGACAACTCCTCCCCACTCCCTCCATTACTCCACATGTCAACAGCTGGTTCCTTATTTATTTTTTTTGAGCTTTTTACAGCCTGGCCCCATTGTAAAAGCATGATTAATAGATGTAGCTTTGTTCTTTAATAACTCCTCCCAAAGGATGCCAGGAAGAGGACAAGGCAAAAATTCAGAGCAGCCAGAACTGCAAGATGAGATGCTTTTTTGCTGATCCAAATTTGGGGGCACCCGCATCGCCTGCAGCCCCGGAACAAGCTGCAAAAGCAGCCAGAGGGGAAACTGAGGCACGGCGTGGGGGTCCAAAGCTCCGGTTCCTGCACAGCTCAGGGCAAAGCCGCTCATCTTGGGGCCAGGGATTTAAAGCCAATTGCTGCAGCTGGGACCGTACGGACAAGGGTAATAGCTTCTTCCCCCACGTTTCTATTAAGGATGAATTTACAGCCGCGCGAGCTTTATTTCATGCTCTCCGATAAATCCAAGCGACGGCGGCGGTAAGCGCTGTATTAACCTTCTGGACCCACAGATGGAAAACCTCCATAAAACAGGGGTAAACAGAGGTGGGGGTAAATCCTCCGCTCCCGTTTGCTCGGGGTAAGGGGTAATAAAAGCCACCGCTGATATACGGACAACCACGGGCGATGTCCTTGCTGCTCCTCGGCAGATTTGCTGTTATTATTGAGCACGAAATCCTACTGGTTTGGGGTTTTTTAGGGTAAAATTCCAGAAGATGGGAATGATTATGAACACAAATATGGAGAAACTATTCAAACTAGTAAAAAATGGCTTTGTTACGCCAGATGTTATTAATTGCACCACCAACCTAGTTATTAATGATGAATTAATGGATTTTGCTCTTGCAGGGACAAGATCCAGCTCGTTGGAGTTATCGCCCCACGGCCGCGGGGAGAACGATGGGGGATGGAGCAGGAGCTGGACTGGGAAAACACCTTGTCTTTCTCTTGATGCTATAAATTAACTAATTAATGAGCCTTTTCCCCACAGCACCCCAACAATGTCCCTGTCCTCCATCCCCAGGCCCTCCCCGGACCCCAAAACATGTTCGGAAAGACCCGAAACAACAACCAGAGAGTTGCCGGTGACGGCAAAGGGAAGGGCAAAGGGCTCGTGTTTCCTTCAAGAAGCAATAAAGAAACCATCAGCAAATAAAATGAGGACAGGGACTGGCCAGCGACCCAGAACTGTGGGTACTTCTGCCATGCATCCTGCTGATTTGTGGCCGGGAAGGATGCTCAGATGCTGCTCCGGCCAGAGCCAGGGTTTGATGGGGTTTAAAGCAGAATTTCAGCTTCGCGTTCGAATCCTCCGGCTCTGACCCTCCCCACGGCTCCTATTTGAGCTGACCTGAATTATGAGAGGCTCTGCTGGGATTCGTGTTTTGAAGAAACTCCTCCGAGCTCACCCAATCCCTCCGGCTCGCAAAATCCAGCCGGAAAGTTTCCCCCCCCGGGAAGATGCCGTCTCACTACATCTCGCTTGGGCGAGGGCTGAAAATAGCCCCCACTGCCTGGAGACTTCAATTCTGAGTTCGCTAACATGAAAGGCAGCCATCAAAGTGGATAACGGGATATTTTCCAGCCTAAGTAAGAGCTCCAGCTCGGGGTCAGGCTTTGGAAAGGCCAATTCTGCAGGGGGTGGGAGCCCAAACCGCACCCATGGGTCCCTGTGCTCATCCCAACCGCCCCTGGGAAGCCAAAACCCAAGCTGGCCCCATACATAGATGCAGCTTTTTTGCTCAAATATATTACGATCCGCTCTCAGGACACTGCAGCAACCTCTCCCTGCGCAGCGATGGGCTTTATTTCACCTAGCCCTGGCTCAGACCACGGCTGCAACCAGTCCCCTTGTAGCTTATCAGCTGGTAAAAGCATCCCTGGATTTTTAGCTGGGCCCCCCCTGCACCCTTCGGGGCTGGTTGCTCGCTGCGACTGGAAGACAAATGCTTTGGTTTCCAAGGGAGAGGCTATGCCTCCTGCCCCTGCTAACGTACGGCATCTTGTCTTATTTATTCCTTGCTGTTCCACAGCTGAATTACGGCAAGTGGTGTAGCGGCGCGTTGTACGGTGATGCTTCTTTATAGCTGCAAGAGGAGCGCTCCTTCAGCCTCGTCTTCCAGCTTTCAGGAGTTAAATCCATCTGCGAGGGGGTTCTTCCCTCCTCATCCTCACCTCCCCGGCCAGGGTGCTCCGCTCCACGGGGAGAAAAGGAGCATCCCCCCAAAAAGCTACGGTCCCCGTGGGCAGGCGCAGCTCGGCTGCATCTTCCCAGCTTGATTTTCTCCACGGTGCAGCGAGCCGGGGGTCGCATCCTCGGCGCCTCTGCTTATCTCCAGCCTTGGAGCCAGATAACTCACTGGCGGCAGTTATCTCCTCGCAAGAAAAGGCTGCATGGGGAGAAAGCGAGGAGCCTTGCACCGAGCAGAGCGTACCCATGCTGCTCACAGCACCCCGAAACTGTGTCCATCCCCAGCACAAACCCAGCCCTCTCTCCCTGGGGAGTTACCGCAGCATCTCGCAGCATCCCGCAGCATCCCGCATCCCTTCGCCTCCTCGCCCCCAGCCCAGGACATCCCCATCGGAGGAGGACGGCGGGTTCAGGGGCACCCCCAAGCCACATATCAGGGCACTTGGTGACTCAGCGCTGGTTTATGGCTTCACCCCGATGCGATTTGGCATCTAAAACCCCAACCGGAGCAGCTCCCCTGCTCATGCTCCCCTCCAGTCTGTGCCAGCCAAGCCCTCCTGGCAGCCACGGGATGGAGATGTATAAACTAAGCTTAGCCAGGCATGGGCCTGAAACGGGTGCCCGTGGCCACGGCAGGCTAATTAATCCTCGTTTGTGCCTGGCACATGCCAGCCTGTAATTTCACAGCTTGCTGGAGGCCTCTGTACCACAGGATGGCTGCCAGTCGCTCCGTGGTCGGGAGAGCTTCCCCACGCTCACGGATGGAGCGGTGGGCTCCAACCTTCTCCGGGGCTGACAACCCAAGGATGGAGCAGGGCCAGCAAGACACCTGACAAAAACCTTCTACTCTGCCAGGAGAGGGAAGGAGGATGGGGATGGGGAGCTGGGATAGATACCCGACAGCGGGCAGGAGCCTGCACCCCACCCTTAGCAAGGGGGGGATGAGGGGGAAACCAGTCAACAGGGAGCTCAGAGCATCCGGGAAGGCGGTGAGGATGAGGCAGGTCCAAGGCAAGGTGGGAATAAGTTTGCGGTCAATGGGCATGGCCGGAATGTGGCAGCCTTGCAGCAGAGCTCAAGCAGGGACCGATAACCCCAGGCTGAGCTTAAATGGGCTCCTGGGCCCACGGGCAGGGTGCGAGTGGGGGTCCCGGGTGGGGGTCCCGGGTGGGGGTCCCAGGTGGGGCTGCCCAGGCCATTTAATGCCCCCAGGGTGGCGGGAAGCCAGATGCGAGGTGAGGGTCTCTGCCTGACATGCGGAGCGGAGCTGAGCGGAGCTGGCAGCTCCTCCATCACCTTCAGCCCAGCAAAACCCGCTTCTCCAGCGGCCGCCACTCCTGGAGCTCAACCTTCCGATACCTGGATACGGCCCTTGCTACGCCAATGGGGAAACATATATTTATTTATTACGTTACCTTGCCTTATAAAATGCATTTTGCTGGGTGATGGCTGGGTGCTCTCCCACCACTGGGTGGCAGTGGGCACACACACACACACACACACGCGTACACGCATGCACACGCGTGCCCCATGCAGGGGCTGTCTCCGTCATCGCCACCCCTTCCAAGACCTGTGCCAGGCGCCAGTGCTGTGGTGGCCCCATGTCACATCACTTCCGCGGATGAATGTTGTCTTCACCCCACGCTTCGTCCCCAGTGGGGACATGGGGACCGAGCAGCTTCAGCTTGGCCACATCCTGCTCTCATGTGGAGAGCATCACCCCCAAAATACAGCCAGAAAGGGCAAATTTGAGACAAAAAATGCTTCTTACCTCCATAACCTGAAGGCAGCAGCAGTCTGGGTCTTGCCTTCACCCTGGGACAAGAGATGCTTGGCTGGAGCACCCCCATTTTCAGGGCAGCACCCACAGAAGAGCCCCAGGCACCCCCCGGAGCCGTCAGGTCCATCTGAGCCTGCCAAAACACAGCTGTGCCGGAGGAACCCTGGAGGTACTTGTAAGACAAGGGATGACATGCTTGATGGGACTTCTTAATTAGATCTCGCTAAACCAAAATGTACCGGGGCTCCCCTGGCAGAACAACGTCAGACAAAACATTAATCACGCTCCAAATAAATAATTAAAACGTTGGGGCTCTTAGAAGGAAAAAAAAAAAACAAACCAGGAAAAATCAAAGGGGTCAGCACCAGCCCATAATAAGGAGCACTGCTGCTGGGTCTGGCAACGTCCTGGCCTCGGAGGGAGCGGAGCTGTGTCCCCAGGGCCACCTGAGCCAGGTGGGACCCAACGTGTTCATTGAAATCTGTGCCCAAAGTCCCAGGAGGTGTCAGGATGAGGTTTGGACCCTCATAACCTCATACTTGGAATTGTGGGATTATATCCTCATGTCAGCTTTACATTAAAATGTGCCTTTCCACAACTAGCACCTATGGACTCAAACAACAAACTAACAAAAAGGCACTGGTTGGCCCTGGGACATCATCTTTGGTTTACCTCTGGGATGTCATCCATGGGTCACCTCCGGGACATCATCCACGGTCACCTCTGGGACGTCACCCATGGTTCACCTCTGGGACATCACCCACGGTCACCTCTGGGACGTCATCCATGGGTCACCTCTGGGATAACATCCATGGTTCACCTCTGGGACGTCATCCACGGTCACCTCTGGGATGCTGGATGATGCCCAGATCTCGGGCTCCGGCACGTGCCTGATGCAGTGTGGGAAAATCTATTCCCCCAGCACTTAGGAAACCCCTTTTGGGAGAAAACAACAAAAAAAAGGCTTGAAAAAAGAAAGCTCTCCCTCCCCAACCTCTCTTAGCCAGAGCGGAGATGATTACTCAGTGTAAGCAACACAGAGCTTAAATTATGCATGGAGCCATTTGCATCAGAGAACACGACTGAGGCAGAGCGGGTCCTGTCCCTCCCGGCTCCCCGGGATGGTGGGAAGGCTCCTTGGGACCGTGCATCCCCCATCCCAACATCGGTCATGGCCAAAGCCTCTGATGCAAGTTTATGGGGGAGGAAGAAGGTGGAAAAAGAAATATGAGGGGCTGTAGTGTCGTTTTCCCCTGTGTGGCCATCGAAGCCACTTGGGTACCAGTCTCCAGAAACAAACATCACTTGTGCTCTGCTTTCTTCTTCTTTACCTTTCCTACAACATATTTGTTAAAGAGCAAGCTATATTTATTAAAAAGCAAAGCGAGAGCTGTGGTGGGATGGGGCTGCTCCCCTCGCTCCACCGATGAGCTGATGGTTGATGATGAATTTCATGCAATGACCATAATTTTTAGCTTCTGCTTTTCCTCCCTGGAAGGCTGCAACGCTGCAGGTAAAGGGGGCGTTCTCTGGCAAGGATGGAGCAACCCCGTAGCCCATGGACGTGGCCACCAAGAGATGATGCTGCGCACTCAGAAAATGACGGGCACCCATGGTGCAGCATCCATGGGTGCCCATGGTGGGCAACATCCCCGACCTTCCTCTTCCTCATCCTCTCAGCCCTTCCCCAGCACATCAGCTGGGTACAAAGTTCTCTGGGAATGAAGGACTCCACCAAAACCCGCTTTATTACGTTAATATTTGCTTGTAATGAAGCTAGCAAGCACTTAGAGCTCCAATCAAATGAGGAAAGCTATAATGAACAAGAAGCGGTGCATTAATTCATTAGCAGGGAATTACGCTAAATTATCTCAGCAAATACGGCAAAACTTTAATTTACCGGCGGTGTTTTCAAATGGCTTTTGCTCCTTTGTCTCCATTTACACCGCGGCGCATTTTTTCTGGCAGCAAAATCACAACAAGTGAATTAACTCCAGGTCCTTGGGGAAATGCTTTTGTCTCTTGGATGGGAATAAATACCCATAAGAGATACTAGAAATTTTCATTTTCTGCTCCTTCTCCAGGTCTGCAGAGGGAAAATGGATATTATTTACGATAAACAACTTAAGTGCTCCGAAAACACCATTGCAAACGTCACTGCCAGCTCTACCAGCAGCATCCCAGGGCTTGGAATAACGTTCTGCTTTGCTGATTATCACAGAAAGGGAAAAAGGGGGAAAAAACGTGTAGCAATTCCCTTGAACATGTGCAGGCAGGGCATTAGTAATGTGCACTGTTGGGAAATTAGCCCTGATACTCAGCTGCCAGTTTGTACATGCCTAATGCATAAATCCGAGCATCAAAATGTAATGTTCTCTTTACGGTCTGGATGCAGAGGGCTGAGAAAGGACGCAACCCGCATCACGTCCTTAGCCTGACACCACTCAAGAAATAAATCCCTGGACCTTCCGCATCCAAGCACATCACATCTGGGGTGGTTTCCCCTTGCAAAAGCCGGCCCCACATAACATCAGTGATGGTAAAAGCCCTTCTCACATGTCCCCTCTCCCCACACCTCTTAGCTTTAAAAAAAAAATGATAGAAGATAAGTTTTAAATACACCGGAAGGTATTTTTCCTGCTTTCTTGCAGTACAAGGAATATTTATTTATTTTTAATGAGCTTCCCATGTGCTCACAGGACTCCACGAGCTGCTGATGCAGGGACACCTCTGAGGTGGGAGAACATGGCTAACGCCCTGGAGCTGGGGCTCAAAGTGCAGCCAAAATAGCAGGGCAAGGTCCAGAAGACATTTGGGGCAGAAATAAGGTCCTTGGGACATCGGGGAGCTTATCTGCAGGAGTAAAACGAGGGTGGAAAGGAGCCCCTTGCACCACAGGACATGGGTGCCTGCAGCCTCCTATTTAAATGACCAGGTCTGCAGCCATACATACGCAGCATTTAAGGCAAGAGGGATCTTGGCTTGGTGGGAAAAAAAAAAAAAGAAAGCAATAAATAAGGCTGGGAAGTCCTCGAGCTGCACAGATGTACCTCCTTGCAGCTGCAGGGCTCCGCAAACCAGGTTTTGTCTGGGTTTAATTGCAAAGCAGGCAGCTCAGGGATAATGGGGGAGACGTCTTCCTTTTGAAACTGGAAAAAAAAAAAAATCAAGCCCTGAAATGACACCCTGTCCTCAGCGACCTGGAGTTTTCAATCAGATCTGGAACTTTTGGTTGCCCCCTTTTTTTTTTTTTAAAGCAATCCTTTGCAGAAAGTTCCCTTCTGCTGTAGGATGGATGGCAGTGCAATGAAGGGGATAGTCCCATGGGATAAACTGAAGCACCTCAAGTCTTGCCACGTCAAACATCCCATTTAAAAAGAACCTGCAACCCCTTGAGCTGGAGGATAAGGGTGCACCGTGGTCAGAGAGAAGGATGACTGGCAATGCAAACTCTTTGGGTACTCTAACAAGTCATTATGGAACGGCTAAAATGAACATTTCTTCCCTTCCCTCAATTCTCCCTTTCCCTGGTTGCTGCTGCGTCTCCAAGAAGGTCATCTCCAGCCTGCCCTCTTGGGCACCCTTCCCTGGTTGTCCAAGTGCCCACATCCAGGTTGGTCCAGGGCTGCCACTATCTCACTGTCTCTCCGAGATAGACCCCATGGGAATGTGGCCACCCACGCTAAACACAGGCAACAGGACCTCCGGACTCCCCAAAAGCCCTAGCTTGCTTCTTGGGAAAGCCAAGGAATTCCTGCCATTAAGGAATTATTTTACCCTGTCTTTAATTGTTCTTGCTGTCTAATAACAGATGGGCCATGCCCAGAGATAGATAGGACAGAGCAGCTCCTGCTGTGCGGAAGGGAGATGGGTATTGATGTTCACACCACTTCCACGGGACAGCACAAATTTACAAATGAACATATGAAGCAGCTCACTCTTACCCCGAAATTCCTGTAAGTACTACTTGATTGTTCTCCTACATGCTAAGTTATTTTTCTTTTAATTAATTGCCTTGAAGGCCACTTATAGCCTATCACCAACATCTTCACATAACGGGGCACTTACAGCAAGTGGGAGACACACGTGAATAACCGCGATGCGTCCTTGTTCGCATTATTAATTCCCACAAATTTATTGTTCTACCAGCATCTTACAGCTTTCTAATTAAGTCTTTACTCAGATGGGTGCAAGGGAAACAAATGCTAATAAAGTCCAGAAGCAGGGATGACCACCAGCACATGCCATGCACTTTCCCTCTTTGTCCATCAAGCCATTGCACAGGGATTTGTTAAACCAGACAGGAAAAATGGACCAGCAATGTCACCTACTAGAGCTCCAGCAAGAGGTCTTGGTGCCTTTGGGGACAGTGGAGCAGCACCCAGCACTACCCGACTCTAAGAGCGTCCAGCAGTAAATTGCTGCCTGGCCCCTTCGTTGGCTAAATGCTCCCTCATCCTCCATGAGACACCTTCGCCTCCTCGGCTTCCTAATCCACCTACAGCAATCCCAGCTTTGGGAGCCTCAGCTTGGGACTGGATTTCTGGGAGCTGTTTCACCACCAAACCCTCCTCCTCCTCAGCCCTCCCATCGGGTTTTTTTTCCTGATAAATAAGGGGGGGAAATTGGTTTAGGATTAATAATTTATTAGAGAATGAATAGCTGTGTTAAATTATAATACTAAAATCCGCAGATGTGCTGGCTACAACAGGGGAAGCCAACAGTGTTATAAGCAGCTGATGAGTAGCCTCTCCTGGGCTGGGAAGGGGGTTTGGCAGGGGGGGAAGACAGCCCGGAGCACTGCAGCTCCCAGCACAAGTCTTTCCTGCTGAAGATGGGCCTCAAAAGAGGATCTGAGCACAGGCTGAAGGATTAGCACTAATAGGATCGGATCCAGCCAGGGCTCAGAGCCCCAAAATCAGGCTCTTCTCCCCACACAAAAGCCAGCCGCCATAGGTACGGGTCATCAAAAGGCAAAGAGGCTTCAGCTTTGGGCACGGGTTACCTGTCAGATCACTAATGAAGGTTTCTCTCCATCACAGCTAAAAGGGTAACTCAGGAAGGCATTTCCAATAATAACCAAATTGAACATACGGGTCAACAAACAACACGTGCAGCCCCACACTTGGAGCTCAGAGCAATCCCTTTGCACGCTGGCATCAGCCCAGCAGCTCCTCAAGCATTCCCTGGACACATAACTAAGAGAGCACCATAACTAAGGAAGACTCCCATGCCATAACTCAAAAAACCCAGCCAGATTTCCTCCCCATTTCCTGGCCTGGATGCTGAAGCCCTTACAGAGAAGTCCTGTGCCACCTCTTAGAACCTGTACCAGAGGAGGTCACAAGTCCACAGCTTGAATTAAGAAGAAATAACCACAAAGCTTGGCTTGTTCATTTAAGCTCCTCACAGGTCTGGGAAGGGAGATGGCACTGGCAGCACCCACCCAGCGTGGGACTGGGCTTTCACAGTTGGAAGAGTTTGCAGGAGAGATGTGACACCCAGAGAAGCACAGGTCTCCATCAAAGCCCTGTGGCATAGGACAATAGTGACAAGGGCAGCAGGTCCTGCTCAGCGGGAGATTTCTTCAGAAGGTGGGAAGAAAGTGGCTTTATAGATGAACGAGGAGCCTTAAGACAGATGGTTAGGAGAGGACCATAAGTGTGGGACTACCTGTAAAGGACAACCTCCAGCTCCCACCCAGAGGGCAGGGCTGGGTCTCCGTGCCCTTGGGAGGAGCACCAACAGCCTTTTGGAAGGGTAGCATCACAGCCTGGCCACACACTCAGCCCAGCCCCACAGTGCACATCACCCTGTCAAGGTAAAAATTAAGAAAAAAGGGGGTTTAATCTTCTGTAGCTCCTCCAGGAAGGAGCTTGTGCATAAAACATGAAGGCTGACAGCCTGATGTGGGAAGATTTCAGCCCAAAAAAAAGCTTACATGGCTGCCTCATTTTTCCATCTAATTATTTCAGCTCAGCTGCTTAATTCATTGAAAGCAGAAGCAGGAAACATTTGCCCTAAGCGCATCATCCCTGGGCTTTCAAGCTGAGCTTGCCTGGGGAGGGGGTTCCTGCTCCACACCCTGCCGAGTCCACGGAGAACGAGTGCCAAGCTGATTTCTCAGTGTTCGGCAAGGCTCATTTGCAGAGCTGGAGCTACACTCGGCCTTTGTTGGAGTATGTTGCAAGGAGAATCAGCATCGCTAGATTGCATCCTAGTGAACTACAGCCCCAAAACTTCAGGGCAGAAGTGCTGTTTCCAGCCTTCAGCTGCCAAATTTAGGTAATGCCTTTAACAGCAGCAGTTTTCAGAAGGCGCTAGCAAAAGCAAAGGGCCAAACATCCGAGAACTAGGGCTGCCAGCATCGCTCAGAGTCAGCTTTGCCCCTTTTTACTCTTTATCCAGGGCCAAGAACAGTTTTCTCAGCTCAGAAAAGGCTGTTGCAAACACCAAGTCTTTGACTTCTCCTGGCATATAGAAACAAGAACATGAGGTATAAGGTCATTCAGACCAGAAGGATGGATGGGAGTCAAGAGGCTTGGGGATTCCCCCTGCAAAGCACACAAGGGTCACCAGCACCAACCAAGGCACGCTCATGCTTCAAGAAATCTGACCCCATTGCTGTGCTTACCCAGGAGCACAGGGTCCTGCACTATATGAAATAAATCATTTGGTTCATCTGACGCAATGTAGTTGGTCTTTTACCAGGTAGCACCTCAAAGCACATGGACCTCTGGCCATGGGATAAGGAAATGCTGCAGCCTCCAGGTTGGCATGGAGGTGACCACTGCTCCCAGGGTGTCCCCTGGGGCTGCAAGTAGCACGCCATCCATGGTAAGCAAACCACTTTTGAGAAACATTTGTTACCCAAACTCCTGAGACACACAACCAGTCTTCAACTCACCACATTAGGAGTTGAGACACCAAGAGCTCATACCCAGCCTGAATCCCACCAGGCAGAAGACACCCCAAGCCCTCAGCAGCCTAAGCCAAGAGGTCAGGAAAAGCCTATGCTATGTAGGAAGGAGAGCCACAGAGCAAGGAGAGCAATTTCACATAGCTTTAAGGCCCATCTTGTGCATGTTGACTCAATTTAAATGTGATGAGGACTCCTGTGCCCTATAGCACAACTCCTCCAGTATAGCAGGGACAGAGTCCCCAAGGCTGCTGCAAGAAGAGGTGACGATAATCTAGGCCAGACCTACTGGCTAAGGGCTTCACCCCCCTTTGTATTTAAAGAAAGATCTGTTTAGAGTGAGTGGACCAGTAGCTTTCCCTATTTGTCCCCTTTCTCTTAACTACAAAGTCACCAGTTTTACCTCCCCACCCAGCCATTGCTCCCTGCTCTCCATATGTCTGAGGCCATACCAACTAGAAGCAACACCCATCTTCAGCCCTTGTCCATCTCCAACACCAAGTTTTTCCCTGTTCTCCCAGCAGCAGAAGCCATACTTAGCCCCAGCACCCACAAAAGAGCCAGAGTTAGAGCTGCTGTTGTGTTGTAGTATCTCCTCACCCAGGCTGCAACAACTCACACGCACAAGCTCAAGAGAGCTGCTGTTACCACATGCTCTAGTATCACCCCTGCTAAGGAGGAGCAAACAGGTCTTCCAGAGTCGGGAACCCATTTAGCATGTTAGCAGCATCAATTCTTCCCTGATTTGCCTGAAAATTGGAGCCATACCTTGTTTGCAGCCAGTATTTATAGGATGCCCCGCTGTCAGGCACCGCACGCCAAGCATACGACATACAAGGAACCTCAACAGCAGCACTGGACATTTGGAAAGTCCTCCTGCAGGGAGGCACTTTCCATCTCCAAGTGCTGTGGTTTGGGAGATGCTTTCAGGTGGCAACAGCTCTCCATGTCTTTGGTCCCACCGCTGGTTCATTGGTAGCTTCCCAAGAGCTTCTGGCCACCCCAGGAGATGGCTTACCTGAAGGGTGGTACCCCAGCACAGCCCCAACTCCCATCCCATCGGAGCAGACCCAAGGAAAGGCCAAATGCCATGCCTCCTCCCCACTGAGGACGCAAGGGTGAGGACAGAAGCATTTCTCTTTATTAGGGTCAGGAGTTACAACGACACTCCAGGAGGGCAGCTACATTTTCTGCACATAAGAAACAGTCCAAGGGCAGTTAAGCTCAGCACAGTGGCTGCCGTGAGCATAGCAACTTGGACCAGTGTAGGAAGCCCTTCAGCAGCACCTGGAAGAGACAAGAGCCACTTACTACGCATTTAATGGTTTTCCACCACCTGTCAGTGGATGAACTTGCAGGCAGCTTTGGGAAGAAGTCCCCCAGACTGTCTTCTGGTGATTATACTAGAAAGTCTCTGTCCCAGTGTGAAATCATGGGGAATTCATGACTAGATCAACCTGGAGACACCTTCAAATGAGACCTGAAGACACGGTCAAACAGAAAACACATACCATGTGGGGTCTTCCCCGCTGGTGCAAGACCTCCTGAGGAACTCCATAATCCCTGAGCTGGATCAAGGATTAATAATGGTCCAACTGAGACTTCAACCTCTGCTGCCCTTGAGGACCCACCTAAGAAGAGATGGACATGAATGAGTTCACAGGGGAGGTAATTCCTGCTTAGTCTTGATTTCAGGGTTTACAGAAGGGTGGACCCTGCAAGAGGAGGTTTCCAGTAGTTTTAAATATAGGGACACACCGACATAGTTACAATGCCCAAGGACACTGGAGAAGAGCTAGGTTTGTCCTTAAGATGAGATGCATTTGCTAATATCTTCCAGCATTTGGCCATCCCAGCCTGGAGGGTACCTTTCGGACACAAAGCCCTACCTTGCTTGGAGGAGATGTCTCTCTTCAAGCGCCTCCCTGGCCATCTGGCCGGGGGGTTAATTCTCCGGGAGTATCCTCCATACAGTGGACAGTTGCCGGTCTCACAGCAGCTGCAGATGTCTCCAGTACCCTCCACCGGAGCCCAACTGAAACAGAATTACCTGTAAGCCCTCTTCTCCAGGCTGGTCCCCTCCCTACACGCACCAGGTACTCACAGGCTGCTGGCTTTGTTGAAGGAACAGGCCTTGTTCAATGGATTTGGGGCTTGGTCAGCTGGGGCAACCTTCAGGTGGCAGGTGATGTAGATCTGGAAGGGAAATTAAACCAACATCCCAGGTTAAATTTGTTCATGCAGAACAGCACAGCTTCTGAACATGCTGGGGGAGGTGGGCTCCACATCTCACCAAGTTTCTGTCATCTCCTGCAAACTTGAACGCATCAACCATGAACTGCAGCGTTTCCTGCCTCGGCCTTGGGGAGATGAAGGCTGAAGTGGTGTCATCTGATCTCCCATCCACCAAACACCTGGGCAAGAGTCAGAAGTCAGAGACACCCCAGGCAGCTACAGCAGTACCACCCAGAGAGCACCGCACCCCTTACCCATTGAGGTCAATCAAGGCATATCGGGGAGAGGAGCTCCTGTCTGGACTCAGAGTAGCAACACAGTCATCCACAAAGAGCCTTAGAGGTACATGGTCCCCAGAAACAACATCAGCCTGGAGGTGCAGGCTTTCCCCCAGTTGGAAGCCATTGGAGAGTCTTTCAGTGCTCCAGTCATCTGCAAGGCACGTTCAAGGCTACAGGTCACTTTGGACAAATGCACGTTGCCCTCCTTTGCACATGGGACCTCTCAACTGAGGAGCAACCCCCCCCCCCCCCCCCCAAGTACTCTTGCAAGATTTATTTTAGCCCAGATTACAGCTCTGTTTGGGCTCTCAGCATGTGGCCAAGAGCTGGCAGGAGCAGGAACCTGAGGGAAACCAGGCTGCCAGGTCTGCACCCACCATTCATGAGACGTAGGGAGAACATCAGCCTCTCCTCCGCTGACAGGGTGGAGTGGAAGGGAGCCCACGTGGGCCGGACAGCATTGCTGCTCACGTTGCTCTTCCTAAATGGAAGAGATGTGCATTAACAAAGATGCCACCACCGGTCCATAGGAGCAGAGGCACAATCACATTTGCTCACCTAGGGTAGTGACACTCAATAGGAACCTCAGCCGCGTTGGTCCTTACGATGACCAGGTTGCCAGAAGGAGTAGGTTTGTAGGACAAACTTGTTTTGTAGATCAAGGAGTCTGGGGTCATCTGCAAGGGACATTTGGGAGAGCTGATAAGTCAGTAAAACCAGTCAACCAGAAGCTCAGCACCATCAGATAGCACAGTCAGTGCTGAGTAGGACACAGAGGTCCATCAGCTGTGAGGCACAGGCTGTCCTCTGCATTCCCCATCCAGCACATATAGGATGCCATGAAGCTTGTTTTGGCATCCCAGAACAAGGGTGCTGGCTCTGCAGAAGGGCAGTCTTGATGACTTTGGCACTCCAGCAACCACCCACATCAGGTGGGCAGGGGCTGGAGGACAGTAGGTCTTCAAACCTCATCCCCCAGGTGAACTGGGGCACACCAGCTCCAGGCAGCCCTGTCCTCTCCTGCTGAGGAGGTCAGCAAGCCCCTTTCCCAGCAACAGTCACTGCAGTGTCAAGTTATGCCCAGTTCCCCCGTATACTCAGGCATCCAGTTTCATCCGAGTCATAAAACTACTAGAAGCCTTGCTTGCTGTTGAGTGTGCACTTCATCTAGGGCTCAAGGATGGTACCCACACACCAAAAGCTAGCTCTGCTATGGTCACACCACCCCTTGCTGGGGAGCTGCCGCAACCAGATGAGCCCCTCCTCACCCCAAGCCCTGGCATCACCTTTACCAGGTCATTTCCAGGACCAAGATCTTCGCCAAGATGAATCAGGCAGCATGACAGCACATTGCTCTTTAGCAGTTAAGCTGTCCACAATAATTCCCATTTACCCACCCAGTGCTGGTCAAAGCCCAGAGAAGGTCCATTACCTACACAGCGTTAGCAGGCATGGAGCAGCCCCTCACCCTGGCGTCCCACCTCACCTGCAAGGTGCTGCCACACTCATGCAGCCCAGCCACAAAGGTCACGGTGTTCTCGGCCACACTCTGGGCCACAGGCGGGCAGGCGGCCGAGCCCAAGGTCAGCTCTGCAGCCCTGACCAGGCGTCCCGTGCCAAAGAGGTCCCTGTGCACCGTGACCACCACCTGCGCCTCCTGGCACCGCACGGCCACGGGGTGCAGCGGGGCAGCAGCCTGCAGCTGGGAGACATCCACCCATGCCCAAGGGGAGGGCTGGGAGAAGGAAGGCACATGGGGCCAGCTCCAAGAGGAGTCCCCCCGGACCCTCAAGACCCCTGAGTCCCTTTGAGGGAAACCCCAGGGGCTGTAAGATGCTGCTTCAGCCAGCACCCAGCAGAACAGAGCTGCACCCAGGCTGCCTCCTGACCCCATCCTGACCCCAACAAAACCAGCTCATGGAGAAGATGCTGCTCAGGAGCCTTTTATACCAGCACTCCCAGCAGCCCCAGCCCAGATGGGACACACCTGGGGCTGCAGGCATGGCTCCCACCCAGCTAGGAGCAGCCCAGGGCAATGGGATCCAGCTGGGACCATCCCTCCCTCTCGGGGCATGGAGGGTGATTTCCCTGGACCCGCACCTGGGAATTGCCCTGGAGCAGTTTGTCCCATGTCCCTCTGTCTTGCCTGTTTGGGGTGCCATCAGCCATTGCCACTTCGGTGGCCAACTGGCCACAAGCCCCCTGCTCTTGCACCTTGTACCCCCGTGTCCTCACTATATGAGAAGGAGCAATTTTGGCCACCGACACAGCAAGGGCTCAGTCAGGGTCCCCCAAGCATTTCTCCCCTGGTCTCCCCCACATCATCAACATCAGCAGTTCTCCAAAACCCAGGTCCTGGAGCACCGCTCGAGGTGGCACATTCAGAAACGGAGAGGACTTTAACTGCAAAATCCACCTGGGTTCCGGCCCGTGTGCGTTGGCAATCTGTCCGTGCTCGATTTCATGGGTATCTGCGCTGGGTAATTGTATATGGAGTAATGAAGGCATCATAACCGGCTTATTTGCATAGAAAGCAGAGGTACAAAAGCAGATCTTCCCATAATAGCAGCTGATAAGTGAATGGCAGGCATAATCAAGAGATTAATTGGCCCTCGTGTGTTAATTATGCTAATTGGCACAGCTGCTCGTGTGTACAGTACGATGACTAATGGCTCTACATCGCCGAGCTGGATGAAGAGGTTGGGGGTCACCCAAAGCCTCTTGCCGCGGTGGCAGAGCCTGGTTAGCGGGGTCGCCTCGACACGGGGGCAATGCCCTGCACACACCCGCTCTTCAACGGTGCGGCTGAACAAGCCGGGAGGGTTCGTTAGCCTGAGTGGTTGTATTCCTGGTGTGTTTCTGATGGTGCTTTACGTGGGTGCCCAAGGAAATGGGGTTTACTGGCTGAAGCATCTTCCTCCTGCGCCGCTAGGATCTGCGGGATGGGTTTGGGGTGGGGTGACCTGCGCTGTTTGCTTGCAGGGGAGACCGCAGCGATGAGCTGGATGAGCAAAGCTCTCACCAAGAGCAGGAGGGTGCACCCAAACCCCCTGCCCTTGCTGGCCCGTGACCCCGCTGTGGTGTCCCCGAAGCATGAATAATGCCACACATTTGCACACCATCCTTTTGTGGCATGATCTCCATATCCCAGCCTTGCCCCTGATATTTTTATGAGTGATGAATAAATGATACAACAAGAAAAACCTCTCCGGCAGCATAAGCCCTCTTTATTAATTTAGCAAGCAGGACGCCATCTCCGAACCCAACTCATCCCCCGTGCTAGGTCGGTGTCTTCTACCCTGCAGACATGCGAGCCAGGTTTTCCGAGGGGGGCTCCTGCAGCCAAAGGCTTGCAGGAGGAGGGGAGGTGATGCTCATGCTTCTCACAGCCCCATCGCCCAGCCTGGCAGCAGGACACAGCACTGAAGGTCCAGCGGTTGATTCACCCAACCTCCTGCAAACCATCTCCATGAGGAACCAGGTCTATGTGGATGGGTGCCTGCACCCCACGCATCTTTGCTCCTGCTCCAACGGGAGAGATGTAGCTCACCTAGAAACCCAAGGAGCCATGTACAGCCCGAGCCCCATGTCTTACGCTAACACAGCCCAAAGTTTCTCCGCTCAAAGGTGGGTTTCTCACACCTTGCAATAGCTCCAGCCAAAGGCTGGCAAGTCAAAGCACTGGGAGCGGGGTGGCGGGAAATAAATCCAGGCATCTGGGATGAAACGGGGATGGAAGATTCACTGGCCGTAAAAGCCTGAACCTGTTGGGTGGGGAACAGCTTTTATTCTCGTTTGGGTGCCAAAGAGATCAATAGGCAGCCAAAACCGCCCCCCATCCACCACCTCCCGGTCTCGCACCGCAGCGAGTGCCGCATCCATCACTGTAATGTGTATTTAATAGCTCTGAAGGAATAGCCCTTTCCATCTGCAAAGTCCTCTGACTATAGATTTTCTCCGGGAATGAAGGACATTGGGGGCCACCTCCTTTTTGCCGCAGTGGTCTGTCCTTCCCTGGGCTCACGGGAGCTCGGGGTCTTTACTGAGCCCCGGCTAGAAGGGGAAGGCCAACGGTTGTGTACGCCCCATCCATGCTCCTTGGAAAGCCTTTGGTTGAGCAGGACGAGTCCACAGCAGAAGTCTTTGATCCATGCTGTAGGAAGCAATATCACATCCTTCTTTTGGGATGGGTCTCCTTGTGAATTTTTCATTTTTATACCCAACTTCACCACCTGAGATGAGAAAAAGTATTTCTCTGTCGGGTGTGGAAAAGAACTGCACTGTCAGCACTTTTTCTCTAGATGGTTCATCCGAAGGCATCTCTTTATTTACCCGTGTGCTTTTTCACTGGAGTGTTAAATACTGGATTAATAGGGGAATTGAGTACTTCTCTGGCACTGTTTAAGCAACGTCTCCTTACCTGAGACACCACATGCTTCTCTAAGGCTCATTAAGCAACACCGACTTCTCTTCGCCGGTCCCCGAGAAAATGACACTATCACCGAGCCTGCAGCGCGCTGGCTCAGATCCCGCTTGCAAAAGCATTGCCGGGGGGGGAGTTTGTCTCACCCACCGTGAGTAATGATCGTAAAATGACATTGAAATGCCACCCGATCGGAAAACGACATTGAAACGTCACCCCAATTCCCTCGTCCCCACGCCACGCTTCGGCTGCGCATCCCCGAAGAGAAACGAACCCCGCTTGGCTAACGCAGGAAAAGAGGGGAATTGGAGTTTGAAAATGATATTGCTCATTAATTTTCCTGGCTGGAGACAACTTCTTAATGCCAGGTAGTTTTTTTTTAAGCAACATCACCGTTTCGTTTCAAATCTCTCTTAAACGACTTCTGAGTCACCACGATAAATACTCCCCGCGCTTTCTTTCTGCTTCAGATCCCTTGTAACTGCTGATGGATGAATTGCTCGAGTTACCCGGGATAAATCACGCAGGATAGCCAAATCTGTAATTAAAATGTCTCTCAACCCCTCCGTTAACTCTGACTTAGCAGGACCAGATGTATTGCGGCTGCAGGGAATAACCCACTTGGGATTCGGCTCCAAAAAAGGGGTCCTGGGAGGGAAAAACTGGCTCTGAAAGTGCCGACACCACGCGGTTGCCTTGGGAATACCATGTCGCTCTTCACCCCCCACCAAAAGGATTTGGGTACCAGGATCGATGGCACAAGTGGAGAGTTTTTCAAGGCCTTTTTTTTTTGCCAAAAAGGAGCTTTTAGGCACGCCAGCGCTTTGCATTGCCTCCGACATACCCGTGGAAAGCAAATTCCCCGAGCAGAGCTGGCACGGAGCTGGGTGGTTTCTCCATCCTAGTTGTTGCACTGGGAGGAAACAAAAGGGAATTAAAATGAAAAACTGGTCGTACGCAACAAATTCTGGATTTTTAGACCAATTTAAATCTTTTTTGGATGTTGCTTCCCAGCAAAAGCTCCAAGCAGAGGTAGAAATTGATTTTTAACATTGCCTCTCCCTAAGACGAGCTTCCCCCCAGGCTCACAGCGCTGGCCTCGGGGCTTTGCTCCTCGCCTTCATCAGCTGAGCAGCAGGAAGATCCAGCCCCGGGGCTGTTTCTGGGCTCTGCTTTCCCTGGGAAAGTCAGATATTATGTTTGCAGGGGCCTTAAAATCAGAAAGCAGCTCAGCCAGGTTGCTCTGAGCTTTCCAGCTGTATTTGGGTCTAGCCTGGCAATTTTGAGGCTGGGAACTGGGTATTTGGGGACAGCGTAGGAGCCGGAGCCTGCTCATCACCCCACAGAAACAAGCTCACGCGCTTCTTGCAAACCCTTCATCTCCAGAAAACAACGCTGACCCACGCCGCAGGGAAGGCGCACCCATGGGTGCTGGGCAGCTCTTGGGTCCGACCCACCTCGCAGGGTGTCCAGAGCATCCCTGCTGCCTGCAGGGACACGGCCCCATCCGTGAACCGGGGCTGGACAAGGGGACAACAGGGACAGACAGCAACGCTACTCCCTGGAGCACCACGGGGTCGTCATCCCATCCCATCCCATCCCATCCCATCCCATCCCATCCCATCCCATCCCATCCCATCCCCCATCATCCAGCCCATGAGGTCCTCGGGGAGAGGCAGCATCAAGGCTCAGCATCTCTATCCTCCCCTCCCTCCAGAATTAGGTCAAGAGAAGAAGCAGGAGCCCTTTATTTATTATTGATGGGGAGAATCAAGCCGCCATCGATCGGCGCTGGGGAGAGACTCGCCCCGGCGCTTTCTGAAATAACCTGCCAAATGAGATATTGTTGTTTTTTACCCATCGGGGGTGTTTGGATGAACTTGCAGCCTCGCCTGCTCCCGGGAGGGATGAGAGCAAACACGAGTCAGCTCCAGCAGCCGAGTTTCTGCCAGAACCCAGTGCCGGCTCCTTCCCTGTTAAATCCCACTTTCCCAGCTGCCAGGTTTGCCGTTATCAGAAGGCGGGCGGAGGAGGATATTGGGGCATTTGGGGGATGGAAAAACCGTGCAGCATCACGTACGCGGTGGTGTGGCCAGCCAGCCTCGTCCCTGCCTGGGTCTCATCCGCGGCACCCATAAAACCATGCGTTGAATTAAGGAGAGCTTGAAGAAGAGGATGGATGGTTTCCTCCCCCAAAACGACCCATCACCTGGACAGCCCCAAAAGCAGGATGGCACCACCCTCAAGATCTCCTTTCCCTGCACAGCCCAGGCTGCATTTTGCCAAAAAACCCTCAAACTTGCCCAGAAAACCACCCCAGAAAGCTCCCAGCTGGAGGAGACATCCCTGAGGATGCTGGCACCATCTCAGGACCTTTAAAGATGTCCTGGACCCTGGGGACAACTCATCCCACCGCCCGACAAGGAGCTGGGGGTGGTTAATGGCTTCATTCCCCCAGCCCAGCGTCTGGGTGCTAAATAATATTAATGGTACCTCCTGGCACTTCGTTAAAAATTGCGCCGGCGCTTAATTCAGGCTGTAGATCCAAACCCCTAAATGAAATCACCATCCATCCCCTCCCTAATCCGAGTTGGATACCAGCACGCTTTCCCTTGTCTCGCTTTTAGAAATATTTTTCTATTGAAATGCAGAGCCTGGCTTCACGCCCAGGGAAGGAGGGCTAAAAATAATCCTCCGCAGGTGATTTAGGAAGGTCCCTTCCCCACCGGCCCCCATCAGACCCCAGTTGCATCCCATCACTGGGATTTCAGAGCGATCTCAGATGGATGATGACATTCCCTTTGGGATTTTGCTCTTCGTTCTGCTGCTCGAGATATTAAAATAAAGAGGAGGGATGAGGGCAGGCATCTCTCCATCGCTGGAGTGGTTTTCTCCCCACGCCGGGTGATGGATGAGGGTGGCGAGGTGCTGCGGTGGCACCAGGGGACCGAGGGACAGCCCGGCCTGGGCTGAAAAGGGGACATAAAGGTTTCGCTCTGGGAATTTCGATATTTAAACTAATTACGGCCAAAGCTGCATCGTGGAGACCATGCCAAGCCCGGAAAGCACCGTCCAAAACAACCCCCGAATTTATTTGTCAAGGCACAAAAATCCCCTTCAGATTCTAGATTTTAAATAACGACAAAAACCAGCAAAGAGCCATCGAGGGGCACAGTGAGGACTTCTCCACCCACCGGAGCGGGACCAGGGACACGCCACCCTGTTCACCCCGGCAGTCTGGGTGCCCCCACGCACCCTGCAGGTACCCAGCAGCGGAGGGAGGACCCCCGGGACATGCACAGGGGCAAAGAGCCCCGATCCCATGGGAAACACAAAGGCTCGACCCCATGCACTGGCCAGGTTCGTCCCCACCAGCGCTTTAGTCCCCAAAGCATCGGCTTTGTCACCATGGGGAGGACAGGGGGGCTTCTCCTGGCCGGCAGGTCCCCCCCAAGCCCCCACCTTTCACCCCCCCCTCGAAAAATCCCCCAGGTTAATTCGAGGCAGGGGATAACCGCTCCGGTGGGATTTTGCATTTAAGGCAAAAATAAAAGTCCAGTGGGAAACACAGTGGTACAATGTGAAAAAAAATAATCGTCCCCATACATCCCTGGAGCGGTGAATCCATGGGGTCCGAGAGCACCAACTCTGTCCTCCCGTGCCTGGGGGTCCCGTAGGTCCCATCCATCTTCCCAGAGCCTCCGGGGCTCCACTGGTCGCTCCCAGGGACCTCGCTGAGCCCATCACCCCTCTCGAGGCCTCTGGGCTTGGAAAGGGCACCGGAATTCACCCCGGAAGGCACCTGGAAGGCGGCTGGCTCGGCTGCGGCCACGCGGGAGTAGGCACAGAGGGTGCTGGGGGGGAACGGTCAACCCCGGTTGCTCTCAGCCCCACGTGGGGACAGACAGACGGACAAGGAGCCTCCTCCCCGCACACACCGTCCCCGGGAAGGATGCGCCGGTCTTCGGGGCTTGCCGGGGATAAAGAGACGCAGCCTCTCTCCAGCCCCAGGGTGCCCCGAAGACGTGGCCGGGGTGGGAGGAGGGTGACGAGGCACGGGACGAGGGGTGGCAGCAGGTCCGTGCCCTCCCCAGGGGACCCAGAGCTCGTCCCCATCGGGGACATCTCGGCTGGTCCAGGGCACAGGGCGCTGCTTGGGGGTGTCCCAGCTCCCGTCAATCAATTTCTTCCTCATTATCTGGGGAGGAAAAAAAGAAAGAATAAAGAAAAATTGCCAAAGACATTAAAAATAAGAATGAGCCACAGGTCCAAATGAGTTCATTTGGTCGCCGGCAGCTCCCAGCTCTCCCTGCCCTGAAAACCAGGATCACCCAGCAATTCCCCCAGTTCCCAGAGCTGATGCCAGCCCCAGGCAAATAAGACCAGAGGCACATGTAGGTGCATTTTTATCCCTCCATCCATTCTCCCAGCTAAAAAAAAAACCCGCAGTCGGCAAACCCTGGGAGATGTTATTATTCAAGCTTTGCTTCTGCTGAAAAAGTGGTCGAGGAGCAAGCGGGGGATGTCTCGCATATGGGGTTAAGCAAACAGGCTGCATCAAGGATGAAAAGCTAAGGGGCTGGGAAGCCGAGCACGGTCTGTGGTGGCTTGTGAGGGGGAGATAAGGGCAGGGAGGAGGAAAAAAAAGAGGAAAAGCAGAGGCAGTTGATGCTTCGCTGAAGGGGTGAAGGGAGAAAAGGCTTTTATAAACGAATCGGGGTGGGGGGAAAAATGGCATTAGAGAAAAAACAGGGCTGTTAATAAAAAGAGGAAGGGAGGGTTAAATTAGCAGTGATTCGCCGGCAGAAAGGCCAAGCCTCTGTCTTTAATAAGAAAGGAAATAAATTAAAGGATTGAGATCTTGGGAGGAGGATGAGTTGGGGAAGAGCGGGGCTGACCAGGCACAGCAAGTGCTGGAGCCCATCACCGGGCTGGGATGGGTGACGGGCTGTTGGCAGCACCGAGCCCCAAGGTTGGGAGAAGATACTGAAAGGCAGAAACATTAATTCTCATTAATTTCCACCAGAAATTCAGCACCAGGCTGGGGAATTCTGCATGGGGAGGGATAAAGCTCATGCCTCCCACTCCGCAAGGCGAGGATGGACCCCAGCAATTCCCCTCCTCTTAGCAAACCCATGGCAACACTCAAAAAAGACCCAAATTCCTTGCAACGACCCCGCAGTTGGTGGCAGGAGGCTTTTCTCAGCCTCAAGCTGCCCGAGAAAAGGAAGGATAAGAAGAAACACCACGTTAAAGCCGCCGGCCGCATCGCTCCATCGCTGCTGGGAGATACGAGCGGCAGTCAGAGCAAGCGCAGCCCAAATCAGAGTGGAAATGGGTGCTGGAAAATAACTGACCTGGGAAAATTTGGTTGAAAACTGAAAAAAGAAAAGGAAAAAAATGGAGAAACCCCCAATCAAAAAACAATAATGGATAACGGAGATGCAATAGATGCTTTACGCTTAGATCTGAGCATCATCTCCAGCGTGCTTAGCAAGAAACCTTCATCACGAGCCAGCCCGCGGTCCTGGGCAAACACACTCACCGTCTTTGCTCTCTGCGCTCTTCAGCGGCTGCAGGGCTGCGAAAAGCAAAACAGCACGTGGTCAGAGTCCGCCGTGCAGGACGGGGCAGGGGGGGCTTGCAAGGGAATGCCTCCCCAGAGGAAAAAGCTAAGAGCCCCATTTTGAGGAACCCACCCCAATAATTGCACGCGCTCAACGATTTTCACCGCAACCCAACCCCCAGTCCCTAAATCTCCCCGGCAGCAGCGGAGCCGGCATCCCAAGCGGACTCGCTCCTGTGCCAGCAGATAAAGGCAATCACCGGGCATGTAATTAACCCATTTGATGACAGCAGAGCACCGTGAGTGCTTTTTTATTAAGAGATAGGGTGGCTTATCAGGGAGCTGCCAGCCTGAGGGGGTGCGTCAAAAAGCAGGCGAGCACGGGGAGAGGGCTGAGCACCGACGGAGGGTGCAAAGCACGCCGGGGTGTTTTCTTGCGTAGGGGACAGTGGCACGAGCACGCGCTATAAGGCACTCACGTATATAATAAGCAAGCATCGTGCACCCACCTGTCTTGGGTTCTTCCCCCTCCTCGTCGTGCTCCTCCGTCCCTGCAAAAGAGCAAGTCGGAGCATGTGAAGCATCTGCCAGGCTCCACCCCAGCACCCACCCTGAATCCCACCTCCCCGGGCAGCCAGGTTTGGTGCCTGCCCCTTGGATCGCCACCATTCCCGGCTGCTCGGAGCCACCCACGATCGCTGCGCATCCCCGGGCTCTGCTCGGGACCAGGCGCTGCTGAGCCGCTGGCGGTGCTCGGGGAGGAGGTGACTGGTACCCACCTGCACCCAGCACCCCCTCCAGCACCCCGCAGAGGGTATTTCCCCCATCTCAAGGCTGTACCGGGGTGGCACGTCCTCTACAAGCAAAGCAGAAAAAGCCACAGCTCCGGGCGACGCAGCGCAGCCGCTCGCCTCCCTATTTATAGCACAGCCGCCATCTGGAGCGGCGCTCGGCAAGGGGCTTAGCGGGGAGACCACGGATCCCCCGACACCTCCGGGACACCCCATCAGCACCGAGGGATGAGCAACCCCTTCTCCCTCCCGTAGCACCCACCGGGCTGCCAGGCTGTCACCCCATCTGGGAGCCCAGGAGCTTTGCACCCAATGTATAGCACCTGCTGCGATGCTATTCCTGGCCAGAAAGACCAGCAAAAATTGCCGCTCCTACCGCCGCGGCTCACGGGCAGGGTCCCTGCCCGGTTTCTGGCTGACCAAGAGGCACAGCAAAAGGTTATTGCTAAGGGCGTATGGCCGTCGGTGCAAAACAGGGCGGGCTGGGAGCCGTGTCCTGATGGTAAAAGCCTGAGGTCAGCTGGCCCGGGGCCACGGCTGAGCGTCACAGCACTGCAAATCCCTTGGCCGAGGAGAAAATATTCTATTACAGAGGGGAAAAAAAGAAATACCTTTTTTTTTTTTATATATATATATATATATATATATATCTCCTGCAGACGATTCCCTGGGATCTGCCAGGGAAAACCCCACCTCGGTCCCCACCGCTGGGGACAGCCGACAGCCAGGCATCGTGGTGGCACTGGCACCGATGCCCTCCCCGGCAGAGAGAGGAAGAGCGCAGCGGGAGCCCCCGGGGAGGGAAGCTGCGGGTCGCGGCCCCGCAGCACGACGCTGGCAGGGAAAGGCTTTGGCAGAGCGAACACCTCGGGAGTCAGCGAGAGAAAACAAATGGGGAACGCCAGCAAAGCTGCTTCTGCAGCCATTTTCGGAGCACGGCAGCTGTTTTAAAGCAACAAAGCCTCCCTTTTTGTGCAAACACCTCTCCATAATAAAAAAAAACAGCAAACAAACAGGAGAAGGATGCAGAAAACAAGAGCATGAAATGTCTCTCATGCCTGTTTCCACGTGTCAAAGCACTTGGCATTTCCACGGTGGCAACTGCGAGAGGCACCTTCTCGGAGAAGATGCTCCACGCACGCCTGGTTGTGGGTACCAGCCATGCAAAGGATGCTCGGAGAAGGAAGGTGAAAGGCGGAGACACTCTGGGTGGCAGGAAAATCAGGTTTATATTTGAAAGAGCCGCCTGGAGCAATGCACGCAGCCAGTATGGGCTCTCCGGCACGGATCTGATGGTGCCTGCCAACCCCAGCAGCTCAGAGCATCCCTTCGTCCTTTAAAAGATGTCACCACCAAGGCAAAACCGTGCTGGTTCAAATTTGCTGTGGCTCCCCCCATCCATCGCCCTCCAACCCTCCATCACCCCCTGCAAACCCCATCCCTTTTAGCGGGGGTACCCGCCACATTACCTGCATTTTCCTCCTCTTCCTCACAGCTCTGGCGGATTTTCTTCTGGCACACGTATGCCAGGACGGCGAGCAGCGCCACGACGCAGATGGCGAGTCCCACCGTCACCCAGAGAGCCACGGCGGGGAAGGCGAGGTGTTGGCCTTGCAGGGGGAGGAAAGAGAAGTACCACCACGGTAAGCATCACTGCCCGACCCGGGTGGGGACACGTGGCCGTCATCCAGGACCCCACGGTGGCAGGGGCACGTCCCCATAGAGGAAGTCGGTGGCACAAGGGGTGGTTTTGGAAGTAAAACCATCGGTGCCTCTAATTATGGCCTCGCCCAGCAGGTCTGGATCCGGCCGGGGAAGCAGCAGGTTGAGTCACTCCCTAAAATACTTCATTAACCTTTAAATAATTGCACTAATAAATTAAAATGGCAGGCTGACCCTTCACTTGCTAAGAAGCTCAAAAGAAGCATCAAATGATGCTGCACCCACTCCTTTTCCCCCCTCATCTCACGCCGTGGGGCTGGGAAGGATGGGGACACCTTCCCCAGGGTCTGGGATGGCCTGGCAGGGACCACCAGGGCTTGGGGGGTATCTCCTGGAGCGCTGGAAATCCGATTTTTCCCAGTAATATCGCTCCTTCTTCAAATAAAGTCTTGCCCCAAACCCTGCCCCTCCACAGACATCACCCCAAGGCTGACCATTTGCTCGCGCGCTCGGGAGCCCATGCAAAAGCCACCCCTCTGCCCCCAACCAGCAGCATCCACGCAAGTTTTCCTGCAAGAGTTTGGTGCATCCAGCCAAAAAGTTTATGCTCCACCAGGGACCCACCTTCCCAACCCAGCAAGTGACGTACCAAGGGTAATTAAATGCTAATTAATGCTACCGGGGAACGCACAAGGTTCTGAAGAGCTCCGGGAGGGCAGCAGGAGGAGCTCGGAGCAAAGCGGCGAGGCTGAACGTGCTTGATGAACTCTCCCAGCCTTTATTTCTGAAGTAGGATTGCCGCAGCTGGGATGGAGAACCCCAAATCGAGAGCAACCCATGGCCGCGTGCTAAGGAGAAGACAACTACCATGCCATGGTAGGGACCCCAGTGCCACCACGGTCACCTTCAGACAGAGCCCATCCCTTCCTTCCCCCACTTTTGGCCCTCGCTGGCTCACCCGTGATGGTGACGGAGGCTTGGGTCTCCTGCTGCAGCACTGGGTTTCGCACCAGGCAGGAGTAGGTGCTGCCGGGCTCCACCAGCACTTGGAGGACGCTGCGCACATCAAAGAGACCTTCCTCGTTGGCCACCTGGGACGTGGTGATGTTTTCCGTGATGTTTCTGCCCCGGCTGTCCTGCCAGAGGACGCTGGCCTCGGGGTAGCCACGGGAAGCGTGGCAAGTCACAGCCGCCAGATCCCTTGGCTTCAAATCCTTGTTGGGTTCCAGGTTCATATTGGGCTTGGAGTACGGAGCTGCAAGGGAGAGGACAGTCAGCATGAGGCGACGGAGAAGACCAAAGGATCAGGATCTGGAGCAACCCAATGAGGTTGGGCAAGCCCCAGGACAGACTCCTCCAGCTGATAAGACCAACAAGCTGAAGCCTCCCCAGCTTTGGTTCATTTATGGCCATGTTTCCAGGTGGCCTCTCAACTGAGAGCCTCTCCATCACGGCAGAGAAGGGACCACATCCTCCAGCACCAATATTTTGGGGAGACGCAGCTGGTTAGTCTCTAAGAGACCTGGCTTCATGGGGAGACCACAGCAAGGGTGGAGAGAGAAAAAGGCTCCACAGAGGAGCAAAGCACGATGGAGAACCCTTCTCTTTGGGGGAGACACATAGGGACACCCCAACTCTCCATCTCTCACCTGCCACTTGCAACGTCACAGCCGCACTGCTGTAGTCCTGGACCCGGACGAAGCAGGTAAAGCTGCCCTCATCCGAGATCTCCACGCGTCGGAGGAGCAGCGAGACATTGCCCTGGGCCAGCTGGTCATAAAAGAGGGCCGTACGGTTGACGTAGCCCCCGCCCTGGTCCGCCAGCTGGTCCCGGCCACCGGAGAAGCTGTGGACCAAACGTTTGGTGTCCGTCAGCTGCCAGATGAGGCTCAGGTCGTTGAGGCTGAAGTTGGCCTCGGGGGAGAAGGAGCAGCGCAGGGTGGTGTCTCGGCCGAAAAGAGCGACCACGGGCTCATCCGGGACCTGGATCTCCATGGCACCTGCGGGAGGGTGGCAAGGGCAAAAGCACGTGGTGGTGAGACCCTGCAGAAGCACCTCCTTAATTCTCCACCTGGATAACATCTAAGCAAATCGAGGGATGCCCACGGGAGGGACCTGTGGGTAGGTGGCATCTCAGGACCCTCCCCAGCACCGACCCCCAGCCAAGCCAACCCAGCCAGCAGGGAGACAGCCCCACACCCAGCGCCAAACCTGCGGCACCACTGCCCTCAGCTGCGGCCACGGGCACCCGAACCTGCACCCCCCCGGGACACCCAGCCCAGGAGAGGAGGTGGGTGGGTGACACGGCAGAGACACGAGCCAGCTCCGGGCAGTGCCATGGCCGGGCTGGCAGGCGCTAGATGGCACCAGTGCTCCAGCGCGATGCCAACGGGCGCGCCACGGCAAGACGCCAACCGCATCCCAGAGCCGTGGCAAGATGCCAACCACATCGCCGAGCTACGGCACGATGCCAACCCTGCTATTGCGTCAGGGAGCGATGCCAACCACACCAGGGCTGCCGGACCCTCCGTGCTTGGAGCTGGTCCTGGGGTACCCGTTGGCAGAGAGCAGTGACGTGCCCCAAAGCAGACCCAGGGCACCGTCAGCGCTTCATTCACCAATTCCTCCCAACCCCAAAACGTCAAGGAAAAGGGGAAAAATCTTGCCCCGGACCAAGGGAGGTAGATGTGCTTTATATTCCGACCTCAATATCGTTGCAAAGCCGTTACCCACAGCAAATCCCTCCCTGGGGATGAGGGCAGCAGCGAGACCGTAAATTTTAAGCAAGAGCCCGAGCGGGAAGGATGAGGAGCTGCAGGAAGGAGCCGGGCTGGAGAAGACCTGCCAGGGGCCGCAGACGGGCAGACAGGCAGGAGAAGAGCGCTCGGGCAGCCTGCCTGGCTCTTGGCAGGCTCGAGAGCGTCACGTCTCCCTCCGGCTAATAATAAATGCCAGTGGGTTTTAGGAACATTACCCAGCCTGGCCGGAACTGCTGCTGGCTGCTGAGCATCCCGAAAGGATTCAGTCCCGACGTCTCTCCCAGGTTGAGGTGCTGCAACCTGGGGATCCAGGAGCTGCAGCGCATGGGGACAGACCCAGGTAAGTCAGAAACCTTCAGGATTTAGTCCTCCCGTGGCTTTGCCATTCAGCTGTAGCACGCGGGAGGTGGCGTCCCCCGCTACGAGGGTGGCCCACGTGCACCAGAAGCCATCACACCCACGGGGCGATGCTCTGGGCAGCTGGAGGAACCACGAAACCGGGAGAAACACCTTGTGGGCGCTGCCATCAGGAGCCACAAGTCAAAGGCACCTTTCTCGGGATGAAGGTGACATTCAGGACATCTCCTTTGGGGTGGTGACACACAGACCACGCCAATCCCAAAACCTCTCCAGCCCCGCTCACCTGCCAGGCTGAGCACCAGCGCTCCCAGGGCAAGCGGCGGGCAGAGCATCCTTGGCGCCAGCAAAGACGGGGTAAGAAAGCAGAAGCGAGCACGGCCTCAGGCGTCCTTCTCACGGGGAGTCTTCTCTCTCACGACAAGCACCCTGAGCTGGGGAAAAATAGAAGAAAACACTGAGATGGTGCCGGGGACCAGGGGCAGAGAGCAAGAATGGGCAGCAGACCCGCATCAGGCAGGGGATCCCATGCCAGCCGTCCTCTCCGGCTGCCACGAGGCAACCGGAGCACCCACTCCGTCGTAAAACGCAGGAAGGGGGTTTGCCTCCCGTTCGGCACCGGCCAAGGGACTGGTGCATCCCCTGCAGCGGGGAGCCAACAGACCCGGAGGCAGGTCTTGTGCCGGAGGGCGCTGGCCGGTGCCCGGAAGAAGCCACGTGAGCCTCTTCCCCTCCTCACTGCTTCTCCTCCCCTTGTGTTTCTCTCTTTCCCAGCCTTTCCCTGCAGCGTTTGGCTCTTACATCCTCGTCCTCCAAGAGGAGGCAACTCGCTCCCGGTGTCCAAAATGGCTAAAAACCAAACATAAGAGGTTTGCAGATTCCTGGCTCTGCCGGCGGCTCGAGGGCTGCGAGGTTCATCCCTGCTCGCGGCAGGAAAGGCTGCGGCACGAGGTTGCCCCGAAAAATGGGGAATAAAACCAGAGCATCTCGGAGCTGGATGTGGGGAGAGGTGAGGGCAAGCTGCCCGGCACCGCTGACTACCGTGGCTTGGTTCCCGAGCATCCCTCCCCGGCCGCGCCGAGGGCTCGCCGGGCTCCGCGTGACCCGCGTTCCCTCGTAGCATAAATGAGCCCCAGATATCGCAGCCAGCGTCGCCGCTCTCGTGGCCCATCCCTGTCCCAGCACATCCCAGAGCCCCGCTGCTCCGCCCGGAGCCTTTAGTGCCGACGGTTTTCGGTCCAATAGCTGTATTCGCAATAAATGGGTGTCGCAGCACTGATTTCCTGGAGTGCAGTGGGAACAACTTCGGCCGTCGACGCCTTGCTCCTTAAATCCCCTTTAATCGGGGAAATGGCAGCCCTGAAGTTTTAAGCTTTGCTCAGCTCAGCTCCGACAGGGGAAACTGAGGCACAGGAGGGTGGATAAATGGAGGCACTGGGGCGGGAGAGAAACAGAGGCATGGAGGGGAGGGAAACTGAGGCACGGGGGGGTGGATAAACAGAGGCACTGGGGGGGGAGAGAAACAGAGGCACAGAGGGGAGGGAAACTGAGGCACGGCTCTGCCCCAAGCACGCTGGGGGAGCATTTCCTCTCCTTCCCTCCCGAGCACGAGGCTCCTTTGGGGAACCCAAATTATCCAGCTTATTTTCTTAAACCACCTCCCCAACTCTTGCCTTTTCCCAAGCGGACGAGCCCGGAGCCAGCCCCGTGCCAAACCCCAGGCAGCCGGGAAGGGAGGGAGCCGCGGTGGGAGCGGGTGACAGGGCATCGCTCAGCCGCCCGGGCAAGGGAAACCCTGACTCATCTCCCTCACGCTCACCCTTGGAGCTCTTTCCTTGTCCTGGTGATGCTAAAATAAATTATATTTTATAGGTTTTGTGGCCTACAAGTCCCGAGGGACCGTCTCAGAGGTGCAGTCGGGAGTCTTTCAGGGGGTGTCTCGCCTTTTCGTGACTCAGTTTCCCCGTCGCTGCCGTGTGAGCCCGGCCAAAGGACAGGCACTGCCCCAGACCTGAGCTTCCGTCGCAAGTCGGGATATAACGAACCCCACGAACACGTCCCTCGGAAGAGGGACGCCCTCGTGCACGGCAAGCCAGGAGGGCTGAACCCAAGGAATGATTAAATCCTCCGTTGCGGCGCAACCACATGACACCCGTTTCCCATTTAATATTTATGATCACGCAACCAAAACGCCGCTTTTTGGTAATACCCAGATTTTCGACTGCCAAATTATCACCCCGAGATGGGTGGAGGTGTAAAGAAAACATCTGCTGGTCCAGAGAGAAGAGGTCCTCACCCAGCGGGCCGGGTTGGTCCCCACTTTGCTCCTCTCCTGCCCGGAATTTTTGGCAGACGAGAGCCGGGCTCTGCTCTAGACTATTTTTAGTCCCCGCTTAACCTTTCGGGGCGCAGCAGAAGCTCCCCGCTTGCCAAGCGGGACCCCACGGGGATGGCAGGCGTGACGAAGAGGGGGTGCAAGCCCCAAATCCCCGCCTGGATTTGGGGGTGCGATATTGGGTGGGGGAAAGGAAGGGATGGGTTATCCTTCTGCTCATCCCACGGGAAAGGGGAACAAGCACTTCCTCGCCCTGCCCGGTTTTATTGTCTCACGCGTGGGGTGGGTTTTAGCTCTAGACGTTAAATACGGCATCGTAAAGCGGGTGGATTTCTAAGCACGCGGGGATGCTGCTTGCCCGGCAGCCGCACCGGCCACGGTGGGGACACCGCCTGCCCCCCCCGAGCCCCCCCCGAGCCCCCCAGCAGCAAGAGGAGGGGACCCCCGGCACCCCCCTCCCCACGCCCACCCGGGCTCCCCGAGACACCCCCCCCCAGCACCGGCTCTGCCCCGGCGGGGCACGGCTGGCGGAGGGGCGGGGGAGCCTCACTCATTTCCCCCTCCCGGAACAACGTCCCGGTTTCCCAGCCCCGTCCCGCGGGAGCGTGAACGGGAGCGGCGGCTCCTCCCGCCGGGCGCTGCCCCGCGGCCCCGCTCCCCGGCTGGGACCCCCCCCCCCCCCCCGCCGAGAGCCCCGGGCCCCCCCGCGCCCCGCCACGTCCCCGGCGCCGCCCCACGCCGGGCGCGGGCACTTACCGGGAAGGCGGCGCGGGACGGGCGGGAGCGCGCGCGCTCCGCCGCGGGCGGGCCGGTCGCGGGGCGGCGGCCCCGGCGCTGATTGGCTGCGGCCGCTTCCTGCCGGGGTCCCGCCGGCGCGGGAGGGGGGGGGAGGAGGAGGGACCGCGCCGGGGCCCTGCGGGGGCGGGGCATTGGGGGCACCGGGCTGGGGGGGCGGGGGGGCACCGGGCCGGGGCATTGGGGTGCACAGAGCCAAGGGATTGGGGTGCATGGAGCTGGGGGATTGGGGTGCACCGAGCCAAGGGATTGGGGTGCATGGAGCTGGGGGATTGGGGTGCACCGAGCCCTGGCATTGGGGTGCACAGAGCCAAGGGATTGGGGTGCACGGGGTGAGGGGATCAGGGTGCATAGGGCTGGGGGGATTGGGGTGCACCGAGCCCTGGCATTGGGGTGCACCGAGCCAAGGGATTGGGGTGCACAGGGCTGGGGGATTGGGGTGCACCGAGCCCTGGCATTGGGGTGCACCGAGCCAAGGGATTGGGGTGCACAGGGCTGGGGGATTGGGGTGCATGGAGCTGGGGGATTGGGGTGCACCGAGCCAAGGGATTGGGGTGCATGGAGCTGGGGGATTGGGGTGCACCAAGCCAAGGGATTGGGGTGCACCGAGCCAAGGGATTGGGGTGCACAGGGCTGGGGGATTGGGGTGCATGGAGCTGGGGGATTGGGGTGCACCGAGCCCTGGCATTGGGGTGCACCGAGCCAAGGGATTGGGGTGCATGGGGTGAGGGGATCAGGGTGTATAGGGCTGGGGTGATTGGGGTGCATGGCGCTGGGGTTGGTGGGGTGCACAGGGCTGGGGGATCGGGGTGCATAGGGCTGGGGGATTGGGGTACACCGAGCCAAGGGATTGGGGTGCACAGGGCTGGGGGATCAGGGTGCATAGGGCTGGGGTATTGGGGTGCATGGGGCTGGGGGATTGGGGTACACCGAGCCAAGGCATTGGGGTGCATGGGACGAGGGGATCGGGGTGCATAGGGCTGGGGGGATTGGGGTACACCAAGCCAAGGGATTGGGGTGCACGGGGCTGGGGGATCAGGGTGCATAGGGCTGGGGGATTGGGGTACACTGAGCCAAGGGATTGGGGTGCATAGGGCTGGGGGATCAGGGTGCATGGAGCTGTGGTATTGGGGTGCACAGGGCTGGGGATTGGGGTGCACCAAGCCAAGGGATGGGGGTGCACATAGCTGGGGGATTGGGGTTCATAGGGCTGGGGGGATTTGGGTGCACGTGGCTGGGGGGGGCTGGGGTGCACATAGCTGGGGGATTGGGGTGCACGGGGCTGGGGGGGTTGGGGAGCACCAAGCCAGGGATATTGGGGAGCATAGAGCTGGTGTTGTGAGGTGCACCAAGCCGGAGGATTGAGGTGCATGGGACCAAAGGATTGGGGTGCACATAGCTGGGGGGTTGGGGAGCACAGGGCTGGGGGACTGGGGTGCACGCAGGCAGAGGGATTGGCGTGCACGGAACCAGAGGACTAGGGTGCACAGAGCCATGGGGAATCAGGGTGCACAGAGTTGGGGGGCTAGGGAGCACTGAGCCAGAGGATTGGGGTACACACTGAGCCTGGGGAGTGGCACTCACGGAGCCAGGAGATTGGGGAGCATGGAGCTGGGGGAGTGCGCTACATAGCAGGCCTGGGCATTGGGGTACACTTAGACAAGACATTGGGGTGCACTGAGCCAGGGGACTGGGGTACCCACTGGGCCTGAGCATTGGGGGTGCACAGAGCTGGAGAACCAGAGCATATGGAGCTGGGGGATTGGGGTGCTTGGAACTGGGGTACACACTGACCCAGGGCATGGGGGTGCACAGAGCCAGGGGACCAGAGCACCCTGAGCTGGGGGATGTTGGGGTGCACAGAGCTAGGGGACCAGGACGCACCAATCCACAGGACTGGGGTGCACAGAACCAGGGAATGTTGGGGCGCACAGAGCCTGGGGGGCTCCGGTGTACAAAGCCAGGGCTTGAGGTCCTCAAACCTGGGAGACGCAGACATGCAGACCCAGGGGACCGAGGGTGCACCGAGCTGGGCCATCGGGGTGCACGAAGCCAGGGATTTTGGAGACCTCAAAGCAGGGGTGCTGGGTGCACAGAGCCAGGGGATGGGAGCACTCGTACCTCGCAGCCTTGGGGTGCACAAAGCTGGGGCTTGGAGCCCTCAAATTCAGGGGGCTGGGGTGCACAGAGCCGGGCGGTAGTGAGGCAGGAGGGCTGAGCCGACTCCTCCAGGGAGAACAAAAGGCAGCTGGAGTTTCCCCTGCGGAGAAACAGGCCGCTTCCTAGGGAAAAACCCGGCTAATAATTTACCCGCACCAGCTGCCCACAGGCACCAGCAGCCCCACGCCATGCTCGGTGGAAGATGCTGCTGGGGACCCCCAAATAATTGAGAGCTGCAGTGCTGGAAGGAGACACCCACGAGGGTCCCTCATCTAGAAGAGCAGGACCTCAGATGCACGAGGCATCGGGGCAGCCTTCCTCCTGCATCAACCACACAAAGGGACCGCAGTTTTCGTGGAAAAATCCATCTCGCTGCCTTTTGGAGTTTGCTTTTCTGGGGGTGCAGCCTGGCTGGGCTCCAGGGGGACGCCGCCATCGCTCCCACAACCCATGGGGTTGCTTTTGGCCGGAGCAGGGCCGCGGCGCTGAGCTTCCTCCCACACTCCCGCACACAATGTCTCCTTTTATACAGCTTTGGGCAGGCGGGTGCTCCCCAACGCGCACAGAGGGGGACGCATCGGGACCAAGACCGGGGAAGGGAGCACAGCAGGAAAGGAGGAAGAGGAGGAGGAAGAGCAGGGCACCGGGAGGGAGCCGGGCTCTTTGCAAGGGCGATTTTTCAGCAGCGCACACAACAGATGTTTCCCTAAAGGAAGGAGCTTCTTGTTTTTAACCTGTTTTTCATAGAGGGCCCCTCGACATCAGCGGCTCTCACCGTGTCCCCGAGGCTCCGGTGGCTGCAGTCCGTGTCCCGGAGCCAGCTGCCCGCGTGGGAGGTTTGGGTCTTTCATTGCTCCGGAGCAAAGGAAGCTCCTCACCCCTTTGATTACAGAGGAAACCTGGAACAACTAAACCTGGAGAGCTTAAAATTAAAAGGCAAATAAAAATAACCTGAAACATGCTATATTTAAAACCATTTGATTTTTTTTTTCCCACCCTTGCAGGCAAGGAAGGATTTTGCAGCAACAGAGCTGGTAATACGGCTGCATGTCTCGACCCAGGCGCCGTGGGTGACGGCAGCAAGAACGAGAAAGGATGAAACCAATATACTTTAAAAGCCTGCAACTAAATCGGGAGCCCTGTGCTCCGTTTGCAGATGGGCCCTGCAAATCAAGAGGATTTCTCTTTCCGTGCCCAGCCCGGCGTGGGTTGTGCTGGATGTGCAGAGCGGCTGCGTGATCCCAGCCCATGCTGGCTCCGGCTGAGGAGCTCCTGCAGACCAGGCACGAGCCATGTCAACCCTGTTGGCACATTGTCCCCATCCTTTTTTGGGGGCTGGTGGAGAAGATCCAACCATCAGCCCCCGACGCTGCAGCAGGGAGTGGGTTGCAGGCACCTTCTGCATGAGCCGATTCCCTCTCCCAGCCTCATCAGCAGTGGGTCCATGGGCATCTCCAGCACCGAAGCTCAGCAACCCCAAAAAAATGAGGGTGGAGCCCAAGGTTTTCTCAAAGACTCCCCCAAAAAAGACACAAACTCCCAGCACTGCCAGGGCAGGGCTCCACACCGTCACGGCTTCATCACTTTGTCCCTTCTTCCAACAGTTCACGTGATAAAAGCAGCATCACATCTTTGATACCTTAACTGCAAACGCAACTCCGCTCCTGTTAGTCTTTGAAGATATAAAGTGAGCATCTGAGCACCGGGAGCTTTCTCAGTGTTAAATAGAAACACACACAAAAAAGTAAAAACTAAGGGAGCTTGGAAACAAAGGCAGATTTTTCAACATCAAAACTAGCTAAAAATTAAAATCCGTGCTGCTTCTAAGTCTGCTCATAATTAACAATGAAAGGGCAACCGGGGAGGAATTTAAATAGTAGATGTTCTCCATCCCAAATGATTATTTTTGGCTAATTTTCCTTCCTCAAACCCTGCAGTACCCAAGGTATGCGCATTAAGAAATGTGCATAATAATGAAGCTGACAAAAAAAAAATTACAGAAAGGCAAAGAAAAGGGCTACAATTTGCAAGCTTAATTTCACGCTCAGCCAGAATTTGATCAAGGAGAGGAGGGATAGCCAGAGAGGATGGATGGAGGTGCCGGGGCAAATCTGGAGCCTCCTGACAAGGTGTCCACAGCATGCAGGTCAGCTCCGTGTATCCCAGGGAAGCTTGCATGGCTGCTTCTCCTTCCCAGCAACAGCACAGAAATACTGCACAGCACCAGCAGTTTCCAGCTGCTAATGATGTAGAAATCAAATATGTGATGCCCAGGAGGATCTCCTGTATTTTCTTCCAGCACAGGGCATCTGGCGCACATCTTCATGATCGATTCAGTACAAGGCAGGGGGGGCGGAGGGTAAAATCCCACCTTGGCTACGTGCAGATTTCCATCCTCCAAAAGCTGCTCAGATCATCCATTTCGGAGCCCTCAGGAACCAAACATCAGCCGGATCCACAGAGGGGTAACTGCGTTATCTCTGTGGGTGAGTGGCTGCAGCTACTGCACCGCAGGATCCTTGGACATACAGAAAATGGCTCTGGTTCCTCTTGCTGAAGCCTCAAAAGAGTGCAAGGAACATGGCAGTGGCAAAAAGCAAAGGATCTGGAGGAGCAGGAAGGGGTTTTTGAGGCTGCTTTGAACAAAGAGGCAGAGCAGCAAGCCAGTCCCAGGAGCAGGCACACACCACAACGCTAACCTGGGGCTCCCGAGCCTTTTTTGATGAGGCTGCATCTGGATAACCTCAATCCTGCTCACTCAGGAGGAATAGAGCTGAAGTGCTTTGGATGTGGTCGTCCCGAGACACAGGGTCGGGGCTGGGGACGGTGAGTCACTTGCCAGCGCCCGAGCCCAGAGGTTTTAGGTCTGCACATGTGGCAGGAGGCTGCTTTGGAGTGAGCTCAGCATTTTTGCAGCACACAAGGGTCATTCATAAGCAGAGAGCCCAGCAATGGACTCCAGATGCAGAACCACCCCAGGGGGATGCTAGCAAAACTGGGATGAGTTCCCAGATGTGGGCGCCCGGCCGGCCAAACCCTGATCCTGCACCCAGGTATGTACCAGCCCTTTCGCCTCTCCTTCCCAAGCACAGACCCAGCAGGTCCCCACCACCAGGAGATGCTCAAAATGGGTCTTTCTGTTCAGATCAGCTACCGCAAATGATTCCCCCCTAAATTCAGGAGGGCTTTATCTGTCCTAAACTCCAGATGGGACCCAGGATGGCCATAGCCGAAGGTGCTAGAGGTCTGAGTTGCCAGTGCTGGTGCTTCCGCAACTGCAGATGAACCAATCTTGCCGACATTTATTTGAAAACTTAACAATTTAATGGGATCAGCACCCCAAATTCACACTGGGGAGCCCCAGTGCAAGGCAAGGGGTGGGAGCATGCACTGGGGAGGGGGGAAGGAGCCAGAACTGCAACAACCTTTACTTAGTTTTCCCCAAACTGTTGTGAAATAGCCCTGAGGGGTCTGCAAGGTGTAAAGAGGGAGGGCAAGTACAGGGTTACCCCATGACGCGGGGGTCTGGAAAATGCTTACAAAAGCCCATGTCAGCAGAGCCCTGCCAACACACATACATGCCAAGGGCACTTATTTTCACCCAGGGGCTCTCAGTAGCAGGATGGTGAAGTTGTCCTGTTTGCAGAGGCTTTTCTGCTGCCTGCTTCAGACCAGACACTGCAGGATGAAAAGGGTCCTTTTTGTTTCCACAGCATTGCCTTTGAGGTATGAAGGAGCAAGCTCTTAGGCTGAGCTGTGCACCAGGCCCTTGGAGAGGAATTTCCCTCCCCCAGACATGGAAAATGAGGCATTTTTCATCCTCCTTTCCTCCCCTTCGTTTCTGCATCCCTCCCAGGCATCCCCCAGCCCTTCCACCCAGCCTTGCAGCCATCAGCATCTACAGAATGAAGCCAGCAGTTGCCACCTCTGCTAGCCAGCAACCCCACTGCACTGTAAGTGCTAAAGGAGGCTGGGTCTCATCACCAAACAGCCAGCAAGGACAGTAAGAAGGAAAAAAGTCTTTTTCCCTAAATCTGAGAAGTATAAGAACTGCTTCCCCAAAGACATCACCCATCCGTGCTCAGCTCCAGGCATCGCCCCTCTGTGCTCAGCTCCAGGCATTGCCAGAGCCTTCATCTGTCCCCGTAGCATCCTCTGCTGCCCCAGAGCCACCCTCACTGCAGGATAGCCAGGGCCTGTCCCCCCTCATCCTCCTCCAGCCAGACTGTGGGTGCCAGCCTGGAAGGGAGCAGGCAGGAGCATTGCACCTGCAAAACATGAGGTCAGAAAAATAGCTCAAGTCCGGCACAGACAGCTTTGCAAAAGGCATCTCACCGTCCTGCACAGGACTGGGACCACCGGACACCCCAGCTCTGGTCCTGCCACGTGTTCTCTTTCATATAGACTGAGCCAGAGGTGGGGGCAGAAATGGGGGGCTGCAGAGTCCACCCTGACATGGGGTGAAGGTCCCACAGCACTGGCAGCTCCCTCCCAAATTTCACATTGCAGAGGCAGGAGGAGTTTCACAGCAGGGATGTCTCAAATGCCACATCCATGCATTTCCCCCTCTTACCTGACGGATACTCCCACTGAACAGCACAGCTTTCATTGCTTTCCGATGACAACAACCAGATTCAGGTTTCCAAACACTGCCATGTGGCCACCTCCTACCTGCTTGCCATCATCCCTGGCAAGCACATTTACCCAGTGTCCCCATACCCATCATCGCTGCGTCGTGGGCTCCGTCTCCTGACCACACCGGACAAATTGCCTGTTTACAGAAAAACAGACAGGAGCGCAGGGTTTTCTGGTTCAGTTACAAAGCAGGTACTGCATTTTGATCTCCCAGGAAATTAATGCAGTTCAGAGCAGGGTAGCTATCTGTAAATATTAGTAAGGTGTTTTCTTATCAGAGAAAATTCACAAGGCTTTTCTTTTCCCCAGTAACACCTCCGCAAGATGACTTTCACTATGGCTTTCATCAATTAACGGTTGGGAAAAAAAAAGTTTTCTCTAAAGCCTTTCCTTAAGGTGTTTTCTTCAATAAACTCAAAACCCCACATCGCAACAATATGCAAACCCCATGTAGGCAGCACAGCAGCAACAGCAGAGCCCACCTCAAGTGCACACGCAAGGGAAATCAAGCAGAATAAATACCTGGACAGTGCCAAAGCAGAGGCGCAGCACCGCAGGATGGGATCACCACGCCCCAAGGAAAGCGGTGACACCACAGTCCAGCCATGCAGAACTTCAAAAGATCATGCACAAACCACGCACAGAAAACAGATTTGCCTGGGCCATTAGGTACTCAACCTGCTTACACACAAGATAATGCTGCAAAGGATACGTGCTGCTCACAATTTGTGCGCACACCAAGTACCAGGTTTGCCCAACAGCTGGGCAGTTTCTTAATGCAAACTCTTAATGGTTGATTCAACACTTTTATTGGCAATTACAAGGTATGTGAAGTTGGCCAAACCTTATAGAAGGGCGCGACTGAGCTAATGCAAAGCTTTATGCTATCCCCCCACAAAATATAACCTTAATCAGCCACGGGGCTGAGTTGATGGAGAATCTGAGGCTGCATTACATCCTAATACCCTTTGGACCTTGGCTCCTGCCTGGGAGATGCCCACCAGCGGCCGTGGCAGGACCCGGCAGAGCCATGGGTGGCAGGTCTCGCTTGGCAGCCTCCACCAGCCGGTCGCTGCTCACCATCTGCTGCGCGAGCTCCTAAGGCAGAGCCTGCTGTCAGCCTGCAGACGGACACACAGCCCGGACCTCTCCTGCGCAGCATCCCCACCACTCCAGCAAAACCCTCCACAGCACAGCAGCATCCATAAGTAAAGGGCCCGTGATGCCGTTAGTGTCCCTGACACAACAAATATCCCTTTTAAGCCCAGTTTCCTAGGGAAACTCAGTGCTGATCACATCGCTGGCTGTCCCTCTTCTCCCGAGGAATGCACTAGCAAACTTTACCTAAGTCTGAAACGAGGGCAAAGCCTAAGGGGTGGTTTGGTTCTTACCAGCTTGGGTAGAAATTCAGCAGCAGGAGTCAGAGCAACACACGCAGCCCAGGGTGGCAGGCAGCGAGCTGGCATTGCAGCACATATCCTGGCTGCCCATCAGCTGCTCCGTCCTAGCCATAATCCATGCCATAGCTGTCCCGAGGGGTCACGGGGGAGAAGGAGTTATTACGGTGATGGGAAAGGGATGATCCGAAGAAAAATGAAGCCCTGAGAGGGAATAACCCCCACGCTGCTGCTCCCGGAGCAGCTGATTTCGGGAAGCTGAGCACCATGTTTCCAGATTCACCCACACATTTTTGGAGCCCACCCTGTGCTGCACAGAACAGTTTTTTCCAAGAAAAGCCCTTCCCAAATCAGTTTCTCCATCTCAGCACCATCATGATCCTCCTCCTCCTCCTCTTCCTCCGAGGCAGCTGCCAGCAAGGAAGGGAATATGGCAACTGCAGAAGTCACTACGAAGCTTGTCTGCGGCTGATGCTTTAGGCTTATAAATTGCAGCTGTCCCATGGCAACGTGTCAAATGTATCGCGCAGAAAATGCCACATTCACATCATTATCTCCATCGCAGTCCTCCCCATCGCCATCTGTTTGGAGCTGGGCCCCCTCGACAGGTGGCTGGTGGAACGGCAAGAAGAACCACCAGCTTTTTAGGGGATCTTGCAGCATGGGATAGACCGACTTTTTCCCAAATATCCTGCCACCTGCTTAGGAACAGTCCCACAAGGAGATTCCCACTCACAAAGCCGGGCAAAGACGTTGTCATGACAAACTGAAGATCAGCTGTTTGTTCTCTCACACTTTTGCAGCAGCTTGACGGGCCAGGGAGCCATCGGGGGAGGTTTGCAGCATGGATCGCCTTGTCCCACAGCAGGACCCACCTGGGGATGCAGCTGTAGGTCCTCCCTGGCCTGCCCAACCCACGCAAAGCCCCATCAGGAACACAGGTAGCTTCAGGACAGTTATTTGAGCTCATGCAAACACACTCCTCTAGCAGCCTTTTTTTTTTTTTTTAACCTTTAGCCTGTGGTTTGTTTGCGCTGTGCTGAAATCGAGCCCGAGGAAGGGCAGATGTCAGCAGAAACCTGAAATAACCACATACCTCTGCACCCTCTTCACCTGTTTTTTTCTGGAGACCACATGGCCTCAGGACTGAGGTTTATCTGAAGTTTGGAAACCATTCCCAAAGCCCACCTGCATCAGAGTACAACACCGCGTGCTGGAGCCTAGAGAACCTGGAAAGGGGATGGAGGGTGAAGAGGTGCTCCCGGTCGCAGCTGCGCAAGCACCCACCACTGCTCCTAGCACCCCAGACTTGCCGGGGCACAGCCGTCCTCCACCACCCACCCAACCACAGGCTTTGAGAGGCAAACCAGCCAGGACTGCTGGCGAGGACCTCCAGAGATGAGATTTCCAGCCTTCCTGCCACTCTTGAGCCTTTCCCAGACTTTCCTCTTGCTCCTGGCAAGCTCAGAGCTGGATCGCCTTCCATGCATGTATCCCCAAGGCTCAGCATCTCTCTATAAGATCCCTTTTAACACATCCTTTGCTCTTCTTTAGGGGTTGCCCTGCCCAGTTTATCACCTTTTTTTCCAAAACTAGTTCTGCTTTCTATAAGCCCATGGGAAGGAGGTTTCAGACTTTCCACTGAAGCTGGCTTTTTCCTCCGCCCATGCTTCCCTAAAACTGTAATTCAAACAACTTTAATTGTACATTATTTTCTTTCTGAATTGCCCCTATGGATAATTTATCTTCTCTTAGTGTAGCTGTAGGGAGTACAATCTTATCTTTCAGCTCCAGCAATGCTGACAATTTCCTATCTTCTGATGCCTTCTGCTCTTGTTGGGGCTTTGTTATATGGTTGATTAAAGCAAAATTACTTTTTACTGCAATCTAACCCAGAAATGCCCAAAGAATCATAGTCATCTTTCACAATGCTCATCTGTTCGCTGCTATAAAAGTCCTCCCTGCTCATTCTGGAGCGTCTCTAATTCTGTACCAGCCATAATGTTTGCCATCAATTAAACCTCCCCTATTGACACTCCTCAGAGCTTTTGTAGGTGAGATACTGAAGATATTCCGCTGAGCCCGTGGTCACTCACTGCTATCCCCCATTGTTCATTTTCTCCTATTGATAAAAATTCTTCCACTCAGAAATTGCTTTTCTTTTTGCATTTGCATTCAGAAGCTTTTGCCAAGCCCTCTCCACCGCAGCTTCCTCACTAGTTTTTGTTTTTCAAAGGTGTGAAAAAAGTCTGAAGCCAAAACATTGTCCCCTACACACACAGAGCCTAAAGCCTCCATGAGAAACCCATGATTCTCCTAAGGCAGCTCATCTCCAGGCCTCAGCAGGGCACAGCACTGACCAACGCAGCCCCAGCCCTGCATCCAGTTCTTGGGGGCTATAAACAGATGCTTTTTGGCTATTCCAGCTCACTCAGGCATTTTGGCTGCCCTCAGTCACCTGCAAGCAGGTTTCTGCATCTGGATTGCACATCACATGTGAGGTTCTAGAAGGTTTTCAGGTGCCCCATCCCTCCTCTTCCAGCAGAATAAAAGTTGGCCTTTAATGACATCAAACCCACTGTCATCTCTAAGTGCCAGGGAGCATCAACAGTGGGATTGAACCAAGAGACAAAGGCAACCACAGCGCAAGCAGGAACCTCACCAACAGGGAGTATCCCGCAGGATCCAAGCAGCCCCAGGGAAGATGCCTGTGTCAGGGATCCATCCAGGAGCAGCAAGACATAAGATAGGGCTACCTAGAAGAGACATCTAGATCCCACCCCAGTAAGGCCAGTCTAGGAACCCAAGCCAGGACAGGCTCACCCACACTCCAGCTCAAACCAAGAACAACTACCTGGCTCCGAGCTTATATGGATCTCCCGGAGCAGTGGGCAGAGGGTGTGTGGGTGGGGGTCCCAGGTGAGGCTGCTCAAGGCCATTCAAGCCTATTAGTACCCTGATGGCTGGACCCGGTGACTGGTATTTATTTTAGGTGTCATACTCTCAAGGGAGAAGGGAGCCTCAGGTTTCATCAAATCACTTTTATTAAACAGTTGCATCACTAGCTAAAATAAATGTGCTCCAGGCCAGCACAGACAGCCCCATCTCAGAAAGGCTGACCAGAGGAAGCCAAGAGAGCCATTAAGGCTAGAAAAAAGCATGTCTAATCTGACCTGAATCACGCAAGATTAGGAAAACAGGTTGAGCTGAGCTAATTGTATCATTTACCACACTGTAAAGGCTGGCTAATACCTTTAATTTTGATTTAGCTGGTAAAGGCTGACCTGTAGGGGATGCTGAAAATAAATGTCATGTATGATGTGATAACCCGCACATGCGACGCGTCCTGTCCCCCACTGCCCACCATCACGAGCAACCTGTGCTGCTGTTGTTTGTCAGCTCAGTAATGAACTCCTAGCTGGGCTGTTCCCTCTGTCGTCCCCGCAGTGATCCAAGCGTGATCATCTTCATTTCATTTTAATCATTGGCGTTTAGTCAAACGTATCGGCGTTTCTGCCTGGTTGGCTGCGTGCGGCTGGGACCCAGGGGGAAGCAGCGAGAGGACTGCGATCGATGCGAAGCCATGATAGCACAACTGTCATCGACGTGCGGGTCACTGGGCTACCTCCTGCTACCAGCACCCCGAAAACCTGGCTTGAGCACCCCTGCAGTGACGCCCGTATGTGGGTGTTCCTTTAGGAAGAGACGCACGTCGTGGGAGAGCTGGGACCGGGAACCACGAGCCCAGAAGGGAAGAGCAGAGAGCCAGGATAACACGGCCAAATACAGCCCTAACAAGGAGGTGAGGGACCACATGGCTCACTGAAGTGTCCCCTGATGCAAAAAAACAGTGTACAGCGCTTTGGGGAGGGTGTGAGCTCTTCTACCTCTTGAGGTAGTTTATGCCTGCAGGCTGGGTGACAAGTCCTGGGGGCACTAACGGCCCTGAGCAGCCCCACCTGGGATGCCCACCCACACCTGCCCATGGGCTTGGGAGCCCATTTAAGCTCAGCTTGGAGCCCTCAGTCCTTGTTTGAGCTGTGCTCTCAGGGTACTGGTCCATATTTCAGCCCCAGCTACACTTGTACATAACTTATGGGCCTTGCTGATCTGAATCCTGATCCAGACTTATTTCCTGGCTTGATGTTGGGTCTGTTTTGTGACCTTGGACCTGCCTGGGGATTACTTGGCTGTGTCTGACCCTGGTTGCCCTCACCAGCATTGATCCTGACCTGTGAAGTGATTTCTCAGCTTGCTCTTAAGCCTACCTCGTTGCTGTGAATATGCCTGATGATTGGAACTCTTGGCTGACCCTGGCTGCCTCCTGCTTTCCTTACTCAGGTACCTTGGGGCTGATCCTTCCCTGCCAGCCATGGTGTCCCCCTGCTTCCCCATCCCTTAGGGAGCAGTGCCCTTGCTGCTCCCTGGCACAACACCCCTGCTTGCTGTGGGCACCCCTTGACCAAAGCCAAGCCTAGTCTCCAGGCTAACAAAGCGTGATGGGAATAGCCTGAATGGCCTGTGAGGAATAGCCCCAGGCCACCCCACGCAGGACACAGATATGTCCCCGCATGCAACCGAAAGAGCCCATTTCTCTGCTCTTCTACCTCTTCAAGGAGATGAAGCGAAATCCTCACTGCAGGCATTGCCCAGCCTGGCCTCGTGCTCACCCCGAGCAAGCCCTGCGCTAATCCATGGGTGCCACCTGCCGTCTACTTCTGATGGCATCATCCACAACTTCACCTTTGCATCATGCAAATTGCTCCAGATGTTCAGCTTTTCCCCTTGCGCCTTCTCGGAGGTCTCCTGCTGGGACGACAGCGTGCGAGAGCAAGTTGGGGTGTAGCGTGGCTGTCCCCATGCATCCTGCCTGTGGCTGAATGGAGCTGCTCCCAACCAAAGCAGGAGGATAATGTTATTCCTTTCCTCGGGATAATGAGGTCAGGGAATAGCTCTTGTGTGTCTGTAATTAGAAACTAAGCTATTGGACCCAGTTCCCTAAAAAAATTGGGTGGAGAAAAACATTACTGCATGGCTGAGCTGGATGAAAAATTTGCAATTGTGAGAAATAACTTTGGGATTGGATCAGAGGGGCGGGGGGAGAAGCACTTTCTTTTTGTCCTTCTTGATCCCTTTCTGCAGAAAACAAGGTTAGACAGACTTCAGATTTTTGTCATAGCAAAGATGAAATCAGATATGCCAATATTTCTCATTGGACTCTTTGTTTACATTGCTAATCATTCTGATCAAAATTACCCTTTCTGTCACAATGTTTGTTTTGTGTGAAAAGACATTTCTTCTCAGGAAAAAAAATCAGTTAAAACATTTTGACCAGTTCTGACAGGAACATTTGAACATGTAGGAGGATGGGATATTGCTCAAAATAACCCAACTGCCATTACCCAGTGGGGTTGAGATGTGTAAAGCCAGCTTTCTGCAAAATAAGAAAGCATGTCTATATTCTCTTCTCATCACTACCCTTGGGTCTGTCTTTTTTTCAGAAAGACTGTTTCTCTATCATTTTATGAGCTTTTCCTTTCCCTCTCATTCCTCAGAGCACTACTTCTTTTTCAGATCAATCTTTCTCTGGCTATTTAGAGTGAAAGCTTGTATGAAGTTCTGTATGCAGCACACCCCTGTCTGTAAGAAAAGCCAAGGAGCCTTTCTGGTGACTCACTGGGATGGGTGTCACCTCTGTCTGGTGCTTCCATTCTGTTATCTGATTAGATTAATGGTGTTCCCCGCCTGCCACTGTGCCTCTAGGGAGATTAATATACATTAATCATATGTATAATCCAAAGGCCAGAGCTACCTCTTGGGATGCTTTACCAGTACCGCTCGCCGCAGAGCTGTGCACCTCTGCCATGCTGCAAGGCAGGCAAGGACTGTCGAGGGCCAGCAGCTGGAGTTTGAGCTTGGCTGGCCTTATATAATGTATATATACGCACACATGTATCGCATCATGTTTGCTCATTCGTATCTCGCAAGCACAAAACAAACACAGCGGGTTATCTTGATCACGCACTTAACAATGCAGCCTCACAGTGCTGAGGCGTTCTGGTTTGCAAGTACACCGCCGGTGGGTGTCTGTCTACGAGCTGATTTGAGCCTGTTGGATATGGATCTGTGTTTTCCCTAGCATGTCACCCTCAAAAGTATTAACTGACGTTATTCAGCGTTTCTCAGCCCTGAGAACAGCTGCAATAGCTGAGTTTCACTGCTAGACATCAGCGAGCATTTCATGCTCTACCCTATATTTTCAACTTGCCAATAATAGATTCAAAAGAAGGTGACTGCAAGTGAGACTTCTAGAGGCAAAGCTTTCTTCAAGGGCCAAGGCGTATCAATAAATACATCGAAATAAGAGGGATCTCGTCAACGCTTCCAGTTGCAAGAAGACGGGCTCAAAGATTATACAGAAAAAGAAGGATGATGCCTCTTTGCTGTTCTGCAATGCGAGAATTGAAACACTTGCCTGAATTTGCTGCTGCTGATGGGTTTTTTTGTTCCTCTTTGCTTGTTTTGAATCCAAGATTTTCTGTCCTGCTTTTGCTGAAGTCCCAATGAATAATCAGAGAGTAGTCAAAATTGAGACATCCCAGGTGAAAAGAAGTTGGGTCTTGACTGAAGGGAAAATGCAGAGATTTTGAGTTACTGTATTTGGAAACTTTGACATGTCTGAGTTCCCCCTTCTACTCACAAGCTGTGTCAGGAATCACCGTACCCACACAAGACTCAATCTGCCTTTGTAAGAAATCTCTTTCCTCACCATCGAGCCATGGTGTTGAATCCAGTGCTGGCAAATCCCATTTTTCTCCACAACTCCACTATAAGAGCAAGCTGTTGTAAGAGGATATACTCCTGCGGGGTAGAACAACAGGTTTTTACCCTATACTAGCCATGGCTGGACACATGAGTATGGCAGGAATAGATCCTGCTATACATATATATTAGGGATCTATAGGAACCCTGTTTATGTTCCCCCAAAAGACTCCGGAAGGCAACAGCAAGCTTCAGATCAGGTCTGTCAGCACAGTCCTCTTCTGGCCATGGTGATCTTCTGCTTTGGTTTCTTGTGTTTACTTTCGCAGGGCCTCCGCATCAACCACAAACCCACAGGTTAGCTCACTCTGTGCAGCATCTTTGTTAACTGCGCCGGGTAACCGTCTCCGATCACAGCCTTCGAGGGAAATCCCAGCAGCTGCTGGCGAATGCCTGCACCGGGGTGAAATCAGCAGGGCAGCGTGTCCCGGCGTTGTCTCCAGGACAGAGCCAGAGGAATGCGAACGTGACGGGCGAGTTATGCAATTGTGGGGAGAAGATCTAGCAAAACAGTGTGCTGAGCTGGTGACGGGAAAAATAAAAAAGCCGCCTGCTAACTTCGGCCCAGGCCTCTGGCAGCATGAGTCACTGTGAGCTGCCATGGTTACGAAACAAGGATTACTGTGCAGATACAAACCATGCTCAGAGGCAACTACATCGCTAACTAGTTCCAAACTTGGAAACCAGTTGAGTGTAGGTAAGGCCTAACACCGAGTGGGTGTTTGCAAAAAGGAGAGTTACAGCAAAATCCTCTGGAGCCAATATTCGGCAGGCGAAACAGCACGCAAAAAGCAGAAAGGACAACGCCGTGTGAAACCTCGATTTCTGGTTCTTTTTGCCTATTCCTTCTGGTTTGCGAGGGCTACTGTCAGAACTGTTCCACAGGGAGGGGAAAAGAGGATGTTTCTGCACCATGGCAAGAAAACAAATAGTAGTGTCACAGATGATTCAGCTGGCACGAATAGTGAGTCATGGAAATGCACCATGGAAATTCTCCAGCACAGGATGCACGGCACAGTGGAATATCTGATGCACATCAAATCTAGTACCTGGGCATCCTTGGAGAGTTGGGGGCAGCCAGGATTATGTACAGCACTAGCACGTGCCCAAATGTTTCTGGCGTGTGACCTCAGCCCCGTGAAGCTGCAGTCGTTAAGCCCACAATGACCGTCATCAAAGTCCTGAAGCGCTCGAGCGGGGATTTCACTGGCTTCAAGCGAGCAGCAGGGCTTTCATGCAAAAGGTGTGTCCGATCCTCCTTCTCAGTCTTTGAGTCACACCAACAATAAAAGGACTCCAAGTCTGTTTGCTTAAGGATCAGCTGAGAATAACCAGGCCAGGGTAAAGGATGAGGGATGCAAAGTCAGGCGGCTGCTTTGAGGGAAGAGGGGGAGCGAGGGTGCGATCTGTGCGGCTGCTGCTGGCTGTGCCCTGCTCAAGCAAGCTCTTGCTGCTGCGGTAGAGCGGCGTGAGAAATTACGACTGGTTTGGAGGCTACCACCACAAGTCCATCGCATTGTGGGTACACTGATGCCTGCAGAGACCTCTGGATTGGAAACAGAGGACTCTGTAAAAAGCAGAAAATCTATTTTTGAGCGATTTTCTGCCCTTTTTTTTTTTTCCCCCCCCAGCATCCTTCTCTGCTGGTCTCTCCCAAGGTCTACTGCAACTCTTGTTACCTCCCTACTTCGGGTGTGTGGTAGAATGACGAGCTCACATTCAGCCGTTTGTGCCATCCCATGACGGAGAGCAGTCAGAAATCCGGCTGAAACAGCTACATCAGGCTTACCATCGGCTGGGGTCACCAGTGCAGTGCAAAGCAACCAGGGCATAAGGAACGCATCTGACCCGGTATCTGTGTTTTACAGACCGGGAAATAAAGAGAAAACCTCCCAAAGCTCATCGGGCAAGCCTTGAGGTGGAAGCACAGTGATTTTCTTTGGGATGCTTGGCAGGTTCGGTATACCAGGAGTGAACTTTTGGGCTTTCTGCCCTCAACTCTGCCACTAACCTGGGGCAAACGCCTTCGTTCTTGTGGCCTCAGTTTCCTACCTGTGCACCAAGGACAGAGCCCAGCCTGTACGAGAAGAAAGACGTAACTGGTTTATTTTTTCATATAAATGAGTAGCCTTATGTGCTGGCAGTCTGTGGGTCCTAACCACGAGCTGGCTCTTTGTCCCAGCCATCAAGCAGACACGCAGGACGAAGCAGCCCTTGTCCCGAGGTTTCTCAACAACATAACTGTGCGTCTTCCCTCCCCCTTCATCACTTATGGTAAAATTTCATTTGGCCATGGTGCATTTTTATAAAAAGTGCAGCACTTTCACCGATCAAACTCCATACAGAAGCCTGCTGAGGGGAAACACGCTGGTAAGCGGTGATTGGTAAAATGGTATTTGGACGGATTTTGCCTGCCTCCCACACCCCACGGCCCCTGAAGAATAGCACATAAACCTCCTAAATCACCCCTGTAATTAAGACCGGAGCCAAATCACCGGCTGCTGGCCTGCCTAACCCTGTCTCTGCCGGTATTAAGCCCACGGAGAACAAAAGCGAGGTGTGCGGTACTCCTCAGGCCGCAGCCTTCCCGCCCGCAGGAGGGACTCCGCTGTCCCGCCCGCTGCTCCCCTGAGGGGACCGCAGCCTCAGGCGGGGACCCCGGCGCCGGTGCGAAGCCCGGGCAGCCCGCCGGGAGCTCGGCGCCTCAGGAGGGGAGGCCGGGACCGCCCGCCCGCCCCGGGGAAAGGGGGGAACGGCGGCATCATGGCGGCTGAGGGGGGCGGGCGGCGTGACGCGTGACACCCCCCCCCGCCACACACACGCAACCCCCTGCGCCGCGCGCGCGGCGCCCCCCGCCCCGCGCGGTGCCGCCACCCCCCCCCCCCGCCCTCATCAAATCTCGCGAGAGGTGGCGGCGGCGTCGCGAGAGCGGGCGCTGCGCTGCGGTAGGAGGTCGGCGGAGAAGGACGGAGCCGGAGCCGCTTCGCTCCCGCCGCCGCCCGCCTCACCCCCGTCGCCCCCTTTCTCCTCCTCGCTTTCCCTCCCCGGCCGCGGACAGGAGGATGCCGCGCTCCGGGCCGCTCCCCGCCGCCCTCTCCCTGCTGCTGGCGACGGCCGCGCTCCTGCCGGGACCCGCCGCGGCGCAGAACGGTGAGGGCGGCGGCGGGGGTGGGGGTGGGGGGGGCGCGTTGCTATGGGGGCAGCCACGGTGGGGGGCGAGGGTCAAGCGGGGGGTGACCCCTGGGCCCGGGCCGGGGTGGGGGGGGGGGTGACCCCGGGTTTGGGGGGGAACCCCGCCGTGTTTTCGGATCCCTCAGGGGAAGGGGGGGCTGACAGGGCCGCGCCGCGGCGGGTTCTGCCCCCCCCCCCCTGCGGTTCTCCTGAGGCGTCTCGTGCTGCCGGTAAAATGGAACATCTCCTCCCGCCTACTAAACCTGCATCTGCCGGGCTGCCTTAAATCATTTATAATGCAATAAAACCGTAGTTCCTTAGCAACTAAAGAGGTCCTCTGATAGGAGCGTGAAAGAAGGAAAAAAAACCAAACCCACCCCACCAACCCTTCTTTCTTCCTTGTAGGATAGCATGAGCTAAATCTAGCGCGGCGTGCCTCCTCCCTGATGAGTTTGCAGCCAAGTGCATGACAACTAGTGGCAGAACGAAGCGGGGCCAAGAGGCTGGCTTAACCGAGCGCCAGCCGCCTGCTCGAAGGAAGGTCCTGCAGCGCTTATAAAAATGCATGTCTTATCGTGAGATACCAAGGCGAGAGCGAGCCATAAGGGCAGGTTTTAGCCGCTCCAGGACTGTCCCAGCGCCGTCTTTCTGGAGTGGTTTCTTATGCAGCATCATGGTGGAACTGATGTCAGGGATGCTTTGGCCTGTAAGTGCTGTGAAGGGCAGGGATCTTGGCTCACGAGAGACTCTGGTTTACATGCATTGGGAAAATTTACCTAGAAAGAAGGGATATCTTACTAATATACCAACGCCACACAAGGTTTCATCCTTCTTTCTCTCTCCTTCCTTTCTGCTCTGCAGACATTACTCAGTCCTAGCGTTTTCCTTCCATTGAGGTGAATTTTGCCTTGCTTCAGCTTCGTTGGCTGTTTGCTCTGGAAGAAACGCTGAGGCTTTCAGCAGGTTTGATGATGATAGGAGAGATGTAGCTGAAAGAAATAATGTCCCAAAGATCCCAAATCAGAATTATTGCCTTACTAAATGCAGATTTTGCAGTCTGAAACCAGAACTGAGCCTCGTGTCTGTTAACCAAACAGAAGAAGCTTTGGCATCCGCACTATATGAATGAAAACTGTAGGCTTTCTGCAATATGAGGGACTTTTTGTGGAGCCTAAAAGAGTCTGGGCAAATTCCACCGGAGTTCAGTGGGAATTGGGGACCTGACTTCCATGAGCTCCCGGGAATGTGCTAGTTGGGCTGAGTTGTGGATGAAGTCTGGTTCTCAGTTGCAGAGATGCTGTCTGCTTCCTGCAATAGCTGTGCCATCTGAGCATCATCTTGGCAGGCTTAATCTGCCTGTGCTGTGTTCCCCTTGTATTTGGGTGAAGCGAGGTGAGCAGCCTTCTGACGTGCAAGTTAAATGGGTCGTGTGCCTGAAGCCATTCCTGCGCAGAGTTAGCAGGCAAGGTGTCAAATGCTGGCAGCTGGTATAACAATTCCAGATAGCTGGTTGGTAGGCAGTGCAAACATTTGGTGTTTGACAGTAGTTATATGTCTGGAGGTCAACAATGGAATAATTTTTTGGGATAGGAGGAAGGTTTTAGCCTTTCTGTCCATTCCTGACATGAAGCTAACCAAGCAGTAGCAGATCTTGGCATGAGGTAAGACTGCAGACCCCAGGTGTGTCCTGAAAGCTCAATTTTTATTTGGTTAACTAGGGTCATCCAAGCAATTGAATGGTAAGGGAGACTCTGAGTCTCTGTGCTGCTGTAGGTTTTCACTCACCTGTGTAAACTCCTACTTGGAAAGGAGTAGAACGCTTTCAAGCCAAGTGAAAGATGGAGGTCCTTCTGAGTAAGGTTCGTTGCTGCTGTTGGATTTTTTACCCCAGTTCGAATGCTGTTGTAACAGAGGGAAACGAATTTAAAGATTGTAGGCCCTGCCACAGAGGAGCTGTTTTCTTTCAGCAAATAATGGCCAATGAGACGCTTAATGAAACAGAACAATTCCTCTTCTGCTTTGGCATGAAGAATAGGTACAGCCATTTCCTGAATTGTGTATACTCCTTGTAAGTCATTAGAAAAATGATGTTGTGAACAGCTGTGCACAAGTATGTCAGTGACAACTCCTATAAAAAAACCCCAACATCTAACACACAGGTCTGTGCTTTGAAGGTATGTGGAAGGATCCCAAAGTGTATACGCGAGAATCGCTTTACTTATTATTGATATGGAACCGTTACTGTAGTGAAAGGTGATAGTCCAAGAGCTGTTGAACGTACAGTAACACCACGTGAGTTTACGATGAAAAAGGAATGGTAATTCTTTTGTTGTTGAAACTGCAGAGCAGGTCACCACTCACCTGACACGGAAAATGCCCAGTGGAATCCTGAGTGGGATGGAGTCTGTGGGAAGCAGCCTTTTTTTCTGCTTCTGAGAGGAGATCGCTGCGATTTTTCCAGAATTAATGTAATTCAGAATATTTTGAATCAGACTCACCTATAGATTTCAGCTTACTAAAACTGGAAGTAGGTTTTTGACACTTGTATGGATCATTTTTAAAGCTCTTGCATAAACACCTAAAGATCACAGAAAAAATTGCATGTCAGAAATTTAACTTTTCCTGAGTATTCTTCTGAGAAACTTGTCGGGTTCTTTGAGGCTGCATTTCTGATGCGCGCTAGTTCATCGCTTGTATCCGGAGCATAGTTTAGGTGAAGTGACAGAAAGGAGGGTTAGAAGAGAGATGAGGAAGCGTGAGGAGGAACAGCTGGAAAAAGCCAGTCTGTCAAGATGATCTGTGTTAAACCTCTAGTTTCCAAGTGGTATTTGTTGGAAAATCACTTCAGCGCTTCAAAACAGGCAGGATCCTCCTTACGGAACGGTGCTCGACTTGCTCTTTGGTGATGAATAACGTGCCTTTTCCAGTTGCTTTTTTTTAACCTTTGCAATATCTCTGTTTCTCCAGCTGCTTGTTTAAAAATAAAGACTTCAGTGTACTAATTCTTTCACCTTAGAGTGTCTGGATTTAAAGGAGCATGGCTGTATTTTTACTGTTGTCTAAAATAGATGCTTGGACTGCGCCCATGAAATCCGCAGTGTTTCTTCAGCGCACCAACATGTGAGTTGAATTGCTAGCAATTTTTCAAGTTCTTCCCTTTTCAGAGCTTTGGTCTGGTAAAGTGCGCTTAAAACCAGACTTTAGCGTGTTTTGTGTAGAGGAGGGAATTCTTAAACATCTTATTTCTCGAACTGTGAATGCTGACTTCATAAAATTGTTCGGGTTATTCAAAGCTAGACATAAGTGGAAATAAAAACAAATTAAGTTAGGTGGTACTTGTTTAGCTCTGCTCTCTTCATCCTCTGTTTGGATGAATGAGGAGGAACTAACTAGCTGGCTAAAAACAGAATGTGGCTTTTCTGTTGGCAGAAACCAGAATAGAAATGACCGTAAAATCGGGAAAAGAGTAGCTTCTTAAAATGAGTTTCGTCTTAAAGAGCAAGTGAAAAACCTTCCTTTTATCCTTGTAACGCTATTTCTGACTGCTGATTCTTATCCATTTTGCACTGATTGGATTCTGTCATGATTTTAATGGTCCCCAGATAAAACTAAGAAACAGTTTCATACAGCATTTATAGAGCATGAGTGTGGGCTGAGCATCGAGGAAAATATTCAAAGTTCTGTTCTCTTTCCCACCATTGCTATTCTCCTTCCTCCTACAACTCCCGCATAGGAAACTTAAATACAAGTGATATGACTAACATGTGTAGACTCGAAAACTGCACTGAATTCTGACAGATCTCAGCTAACAGGTAAAGAGGCAATAACTGCTAGTACTGACATTTCAAACAACAGTTTAATTATGTTGAGAAACAGTTCAAAGCGAGGGACTACTTTTCAATGATGAAATAGGCTGAGAGTGTTAACTGTCCTTACAACATACTACTGTATGAAGACTACTTCTTGTTAAATTCATGAATGAGGTGCATTCTTCCCTGCACAATGAGCTGTTCTTTTGCTGTTAAGTACTACTTTAGAGGAGGCAACTGTAAAAACTTGCGTGCGACAATGCTAGCCTGTGATTCATCCTTGGGTTGTGAAGCCAAAGCATTCAAACTCTTCTTAACTTCAAGTGCTGGAGGTGCTGCAGCTCCCTCTGAGAACCTGTGAAGATTGAAAGTTAGATAAACTGTTTCTGCGTATCTGTTGTCTGGAAAGATCTTCTGTAAATCTAACCTAAACCTGCTTTCCTATCGTTTTAGGCTTTTTATTCTTTTTATCTGTGCAATTTCGACTGGGGAGGAGGGTGTTACCTTCTCATCAGCAATTACTTTCCGTACTTCTCCAGGTTAATTGTCAGGGTTGTTCTTGATGAGTTGCATTTTCCTGGCTGTTCCTGGTGCTCTTCTGTGGATTTTCTTCAGTCACGTTTTCTGGAGTGTGGTGTGTAAAACTGGACACGCTTCCAGTTGGGACCAGACCAAGGTTCAGTGGAGTGGAAGGATCACTCTATGTGTCTTGCATATGGCATTCCCATTTGCGTCACAAGACAAATGGTTTCTTAACAGGAAAACATTTTTGACTTGTGTCCAGTGGGATCCTTTGTGGTGGTCAGATCTTGCATTGCAGGACTGCTGCTTTCCATTCCTTTACTACCTAAACCGAGTAGTTCTTCAATGTTCTATTAAGTGACATCTCACCTACTTCTGATGTCTTCCCCCAGTTGTCAAAAGTACTATTGTATCTTCTCAAACACCCACCCCTAACTTTTAGCTTGCTTTGGTTTTATCAGCTTAAAAGACCCTCTAGCCCATCATCGGTCTTACTTCATTCTGGTTTCCCTCTACTTGTTCGTGTACCGTATCTCATAAAAAACACGCACATGGTACACCAAGCTACGTTAATGAGATTTTATTTTTGGTTATGAGGCTCTTGTATAGGGCAGTATTAAAAGCTTTACTAAAATTAGGAAACCTGCATCTGTTCTTTCTCCTCTGGAGTCACCTTTGGTTTTTATTACCTTTATAGTAGGAGATCAGATTGTCATGGGCAAGCTGTATCGAACCACAGGGAGGCGATACGGCTCAGTTCTTCCCTCCCTTCTCCATTTTTGAGCACTTCCAAGCAGATTTCTTCTCTTCTTTCTGGAGACTGAAATTGAATTGACTGGTCTGCGATTCCATGGTCTTTCCATTTTAAACATGGGCACCATCTGCCCTTTTCCGTTCACCCATCTTCCACAAGTCCTGCAGAATGAGTTGAATTAAACCCAGCAGCTTGACAATACCTGACTTTCCAAAGCAGCCTGTAATCTGGTTTTAGAGCTCTTCTCGGAGACTGTTTATCGCTATGATCCTCCCTTTTTTTTTTCCCCTTTGAATGGCATGTATGATGGCAGGAGCCTTCTTCCAGTCTTTTCCACGCACCTGAGTTCTCTGCCCACGCCGACCTTGTGCTGAAGTTGTTCGCAGAAACGCACGGGTGGTTAAGGTGCTGCTCCTGCTGCCAGAGCCAGGGGCTGAATGTGCAGATTTACTATCTGATACTGCACACAGATGCTTGAGGACAGCCTTTGTATGTTCCGTCAAACTTCTTAAAACAAGCTGCTTATCTGTATTTCATAATGACTGTAGTGCCTTGTTTTTTTTCAGTTAATGCTAGAATAGGAAACCTGACTTGTATAAAGTTGGAGGAGGGAGAATGGGTGTTAAAACATAACTCGGGAGTTATCAAAGCTCCATATCAAATATAATATCCAGTTGCTCAAATCGTGATAATTATCTGAAATGTTATTTGCGTGCCTTTAAAAATCTTAATTGATTTGTTAAATTTATTTTCACTCTGCAAGTTAAACACTTTTTTGATGTCTTGTACCACATGGTCTTTTTTTGGTGTTGAAGGAGATTTGGTCTAAACTAACTATAATTTCAACCTGGATTGAACGTCTGTGTCAAAACTTGAAAGTATTTATCCCCTAGTAAGACAACTACTATAGACTTCTAAAAATTCGTGCCCCGTTGATAACCTTGAACCTTATTTGGGCCATCAGTATGGTTGAAGTCACCACTTATGCACTGATGCAAACTCATTCAAGAAAAAAGAAAACAACTTTTGAAGCCTTGAAGGGTTCTTCATCATATGTTGTCAGAAGCTGTAGATCTCTGCTATAATTAAGAATAAGAAGTTTTTTGAGAGCAAGATGGCTTGGTTTTTTCTACCATTCCTGTTCACAGTGCAGTGGAAAACAGGACCATCCTGTCAGCGTAGTATTTCGGCTGCTGGAAGGTGTGTATGCGTGGGGGAAAGCGTGAACAGCGGGCTCTCATCCTGGGAAGCAGATGTTGAGTAAATATGACCCCAAATGGCATGCTGTTGAAGAGCTGTGGGATAGGAGAGCCTTTATGCTTTTCTTAATGGCTTTGATGTTGAAACAGGGTAGGATGGCAGAGATGTCTGCTTTGCAGCTGCTTTTGAAGGAGGGAGGAAGAGGCATCGTGTCAGTCTTCTGCTCTTTGGAGGTGTAGTTGGAACTTCAGTATGTAAGGTAGAGTCTCAGGGTCACAATGTTTATATCAACTGTGTTGGTTTTTGATATCGAGTTGGAAGCCTTTTGATGTATCAAAGAAAAAGCAGGAGCAGGGATGTTCTGAAAGAACAAATTTTCCACATGAGGAGGAGGAAAGGGCCCAAGACAGTAGGTGACTAGCTAAACGGATTTGCATTGTGAGACATTTTTGTAGAGGAAAATTAGATCATAATGTCCTGTTCTGGTTTGAATAAAGAAGAAAAGAAGGTCTTGGATTGCTCTGATTTGTATAGGCTTGGTTTACATTCTATGTTTTAAAATGCCACATTAATGAATCTATTGAGCCAAAGTGCTATTTAGCGTAGCTAAGTAGTGTAGGTACTTACTACTTCCCACATCTTGTGAATTATTGCTAGCTATGAGTGCACATAGGGATCATGGTGGCTCTCCCTAGAGCTTGTGCATTTGTTTGGAAACCTAAACTAAATGCATTTTTGAACAGGCATATTGAAGACGTGAGAAAATAAGAGGAAGGGGAATGTAATGGACTGGAAAAGGGAAGGTGTGGCAAGATGCAATCAGTCCAAAAACTTCAGCAGTAAAAGCGGGTGAAAAAAGGATTTAATTCTGGGAGGATGATAAAACTGACAAAGAATATATTTTAAATTAAAAAAGAGAAAATGGAACTTAAATGCCTAGAAAAGAGCTTGACAAGGATTTTGGCAATGCGGTAGGCTTCCAACAGACATCATGGCAAGACCAAAGGCAGACCGAAATAATTCGGTGAAGGCGTACAGCAGGAGGTTGAAAAAAAACAGATGCTTGAGTGCATTTTTTAAAAAAATGAGTAGATACCATATTGACTGATCACTCTTGGATTTTTTGGGGTTTTTTGGCCTAGTTTGTTAGAAAAGCTTTGTGGCAGTTAACTAGGATAATCTACCTTAGCAGGTTCAAGTTGTAAATGTAGAAGTATTTTAATTGCTGTCATATTAATTCAAAACTCCTAATAATGAATGATGCTAAACTGGTTTAAATGCAGTTATAAATCGGAGTTCAGCTGCACTGTTTCTGTTAGTCTTGTTAACATTACAACGCTTGCACGATTTTAAGAAGCTCGTCTTTCTGTGACCCAGACATAGTATGTAATGACTGATATGAGTGTGCAGAATATTATGTGATACCTTCTCGCTTAAGGAAAATCTGAAGTTAGTATTACAGTCCAGAGCTTAAAAGAGCAATGAAGATTGCTCCAGAGATGGTTGTGTAAGTTAGGGTTGCTTGGCTTGGAACGGAAAGGAAAGGATGGTGCCTTGATACAGGATCTGAGATTGTGAAGGACATCGTGAGAAACAGATACAGGGTGTTGGTTGGTTGGTTGGTTGGGTTTTTTTGTAATTCTCAGTACAGTAAGGGTAGTTAATAGAACTGTAGTTGAGAAGGGCAAAATAAACGCTACGTGGGGATTACTTTATTCTGTGATATATAGCTTTCCATGGCACCGGGAAAGCTGGTCTGTTGTCTTGGGCACAAGACTGGCAAGATTAGCCAGGCCACCATCTGTGCAAGGATTATCTTTTCCCCCGAATTGTTGGTTGGTGCTAAAAATCCATAGTGTTACAGAAGACGGACTGATTTTAATTCCCTGTTTGAGCAGGTTATGACCATTATTATGCAGGCTGACAGAGCAAAGAATTAGAAGATCTGTAACATACAGTTTTGCAGTATGTCGTTGATCTCATGTTCTATATGTCTTCAAGCAAGGGCAGCAAACTTCCGTTTGTTGTACTTTTGATGGTTAATTTCTGCTTGAGGTATTCTAACCTGTATGTACAGATAGTTTACCTAAAGCAACTTTTCACCAGGAACTGAATATTGTTTCATTCTCTCTCCTTTGCTTTAAGCATCCAAGGTTGCAAGCAGCTGACTCCCACTCTCACATTTTATGCTATTAAATAGCTCTATGATTTTTATAGAAGTGTGGTGACATTAATTCACGTTTTGGGGTCTAGTTCGAAACGAGGAAAAACTTACATCACAGTATGTAACTTGAAACACTTCTTCGTTCTGCGTATCAGTCTAGAAAACGTGTAAAAATTCTGTTCCAGAAGCAAGATCTATGCATACAGTTCTTCATATATTGAGGAGCTTTGCAAGAGAATCGGTCTCCTCCAAAATTAAGATTTTTACAAGTGGACAAAACTCTTATCATAGCAAAATTTCATAGCTGAGTCTTTAATAATGAAATGCATGCTGGGGCGTTCTGTAGGAGAAGGAGGAAGTCTTTGATCCTCACTGGTGAGGACACCTAAAGTTTCTGAGACCTCTGCAGATGTTGTCCTCTGCCACTTCAGACTGTCACCCCATACCACTGATTTTTACTCCGTGCAGTCCTGTGTAATCTTTATTTAGAAAGGTGGGGTTACAGCAGAAAAAGTTTGACAACTATTCTAATGAGGTTTGAGGAGGGAGTTAAGAGGTTGAGATCAAAGCAAGCCAAGAATAAACACCATGGAGGAAAAAATACAAATATATTTATATAAATATATAGCAAGTCTGTTGAATTTAGTATAGTAAGAAATGTGGTAACAGGATGTACAAATTGCCGTTTTAAGCCAGATAGTCACCAAATAAGCAAACTTTTATTCTGCACGTGATCGCATTATCCTGCGTTTCTTGAGTTTGTAGCAGAAGACTTTCAGTGTAGGCTCTATAAGGCAGCTTAGTTTTCACTTGTGATAGATTACCTTAATGACTCTAGGAAATAAATAGGAAGCTCATTATTTGGAGATACCATTTTATTCAGTGTTTGCAAATGGTAAAACAAGTTCTGCAGCAAACTTCTTCCTCTTGTTATGACCGCCAGGCTTCATAAACAGTGAGTTCAGCAGTGAGTTGCTGTTGAGGCTTACCACTTCACTAGAAGAGAGTTGCCTTGGGGAAGTGTTTTCAAAATCCCGAAGCAGCTGAACATCCAGGTTTTGTGACTAGGAGCCAGAACCTGCCCTTTGGAAGTCTCCTCTGGATAGACTCCTCTTCCATATTTATGTATGTTGGGAAGCTAGGGCTTGCCTGGTCTGGCTTTTCTTGTTTTTCCCACTGCATTTTCATGCTGGGGAAGAAAAAGACTGACAAAGTGAGCAGAGCTGTTACTGGCTGCTATGCTATATGTGACCCATCCCATTAGAAACAAGTGCTTTTTATTTAACCTAATGGTAAAATCTGAGTGTGTCTTGGGCATACTGGAGGAGTTGATGCAGATACTTCCAAAGGGCAGGTGAAAGGATTGTGTTTGGCAGTTGGTTGAACCAATAGATGTTTTGATTGTACTTGGTGAGCTTTGCTTTTGTACAATTGCTCTCAATCAGCACTAAGAGAAATACATTCAAGTTGCCACTCCCTTTGTGCTTAATTTCGCTTTAAGAAGTGGTATGTTTGGTGCCTGTTTGGTCCCATAATCTAGAAACTAATGCTGCCTGTTATTTCTGTCTTATTTTCATTCAGAGTACTTGCCTTTTTGCTCTTACAAGCCTCACCCCTTTGCGCAGGCCGGGGGATGACCATCGGTCTCTGGTCTGACACCAGTGTTTTCAGAACTGCCAAAAAAAAAGCTCCATTTCACAAAATTGTCTCCTTTCTACTGTGTTTGGGCTTGTGTTTCTGTTGATGACTGGCACCCATCATACAACGCTTTAGATTGTGTTCACCTTTGGATTTCCCCCCACAATGTAAGTGCTGTTACATCTGACTCTTGTACTTTTGGAAGTATTTGAAGTTTATCCTCTTTGTACCAATTCTTTCTTTATGCAAAAGGATTGGGAATGATGCTGGAGTACCTGGCTGTAACCATTCGGTACTGTGAAATGTTTTCTGCTTGTTGTCAAATGTGATGGTAGTATAAATGTTTTCATTTCCTTCTATTGTGTTATTTGTGTTTAGAGTGCAACTCTCCCCATTTTTTCCCCTGTAACACTGACAGGGAGGGACAGCGTGTGGTAATGGCAGCATTCCCTTCCTGGCTATTTGCTGCCAGAAACAAACTGCTTGAAGTGGGCAGGACAGTTTGCATCTCTCCCTGGTTTTGAGGGCACTGAACCTAATATAAGACTTAGATATACAGTATCGATGGTTTGCTTTCAGATTAAATTTGTTAATTTTTTAACTGACAGGTTTTTCAGCACTTTGCTGCAAGTTCTGTAGTGCTCAGTAGCAACTTACGGTCTCACTTAAGGGTACAAGATAGTTTTAAGCAAAGCTGCATGTTTTGGGTCTCAGACTCCCGAAGCTGCTATTTTTAGCAATACCAGGATCAATTTAGTGACCCCAATCTTGAGCCATATGGCATAAGGACAAAAAAAAAAAAAAAAAGTCGTTTTTGGTTTCTAGGAAGGAACTAGTTGGAAGAATGGAGCAAAAATGACAGGATGGAGAGAAATAGCTTTTAAGGAGCTATAAATAACAGCCAAGGCAGGAACTGTAAAAGGCAATGGATGAATACACTACTGCTTAGAGTATTCTCTTTCCCTCTACACTTCCATCTTCTCAAATCTTGCTTTAAGCAGATACAATAGGGTCTGTGGCTTTTCAGTACACAGTAAGTATCCATGAGTTATAGTTGTTTGTCAGTGGCCTACAGTCACGTTTTTCAGCAAAGCATTATCGCATTCTTTTTTGTTGTCGCTTTATTTATTCCTCTTCTAGGCAGCAAACTAACTGCAGAGATGATTTATCCTTTTAAGAGCACCTACCAAATGTTAACCTGGCATAGGCTGCCCAGTCACTACCAGTATGAACATGCCCTGTCCTGCATTGCTGCTCTCCCATTTTGGGGCCTCAGTGTGACAAAAAGATGTGGCTTTATAGTTCCCAAAGTGCCTTCCAAATATTACACTGTCATCCTCTTGCAGACTGAACCAGAGCTCTTGCCTCTCAAAGATGGAAAATTACTAAATAAAGCTTTTCAGTTTCTTTGTGGAAATGTAAATTGCTCTAAGATGGCAATGAAAACATCACCTCTGGTTTAGGAAAACCCTCAGCAGCAAACTCTTGAAGGCTGGCAGAAGACCACTACATGTTTGCTCTGTTCTTCCATTTTTGCCATGACCACCACTGTTAAAGGCCTGCTGCAGGATAAATTCTTGCAGTGCTTTTGTCTGGTCTCTAGTAAGGTATTTAAAAAATACCTTTTAATGCTTTTGCAAAATGACTGCACAATTGAACGTGGTCTTTGGTTCAAGAGCATGTGAAAGATGACTTAGTGTTGTCATCATGTTGTTAAATACGACGGCTCTTAACAGTGCTGTGATCTAAAATAGAAATAGTACCTTTTTTGATTGAGTTCAGGGGGATGATTCAAATTAGATTTTAACCAAATTGTTTAGGTCACCATTTATACTCTTCTCAAACACCAAAAAAAAAAAATCTCTAAAATGTAGTTAAACACTCTTTTAAGTATATCTCATCTGTGGGTCTGGATTCCCTGGTACCTTGAGTAGGCTGGAGTTGAGTTCTCCTAATGGCTCAGGCATGCCGGATCTTGCCACTGCCTTCTGTGTAGTACTTATTTTCTTTCCTATCTCATCAGTTTTATAGTGAAGTCATCTCAAACCCGGGCCTTTCAAGCTTCTAGTTTTTACTCCCATCAAGCGATCTGCGTAAATGCATTGTATCGGTGATGTGGCGGTACTGCTGCTGGGTTCAAAAAATCAGAAGAATTTCCGAATTCATGTTTAAAGGCTGCTTAGTGAGCTGTTAGGGGGCTTTGCTTCTTTCATTCTTGCAGAAGCCTTATAGCAGATAGAGATTTGGGGGTTTTTTTCCCTCTATAATTAGTATTGGTAGCACTGGTGGTGGTATTTTGTAAATTTTCTTCTTTATACTGAACAAAGGAACAGGTTTCTCTCAGTATTTTATGTCGGCTCCCTTTTATGCTGCCTACTTGAAGAGTCCAAATCTGCTTGGCCCTTAATTGGATTGCTGCTTTTTCTGCAGAAGAAATAGGAGTAGGGGAGCCTACTCAGGATGGCTCTAGGCTGTGTTTAAAGCTGTAAGGCTGACTCCCTTAGCTAGAAAACCCAGAAGCTCAAAAATAGACCCCTCTAACCACGACTGGCATTTTTGGTGGCTTTGTTGCCCGTCAGCACATAATTTGTGTGAGGCGTGAGGACAAAGTCAGGAGATCCGAGTGGCTCAGTTCCCTGGGATGAGCAACCTCTGGCTGCAGGAAGGTGATTTCTGGGTGTGGATTAGGATGCACAGTGTGGGTAATCACCAGTTAGGCTTGCATTAATCTTGACTGATACTGAACTTGAATTTCATCTCATAAATAGCGATATTTGATGCTGTAGAGGAGGTGCCCTCAGAAGTTTATTTTTGTACTAATAATCTAAGCGGTGTCAGTAGGCCATGTGAGATCAAACCCCTGGTCCGAGGAAGGATCCGATTTATGACGTAACCCTGATGCAGCTGCATGTACTGGCACAAAGCGGTGGGAAGGGCAAGGCTGTTTCTGTTGGCATGTTGTATATACAAGCGATAAGTGCTGGTAGACAGCTTGATGTGGATGTCTGAGTTAGCAAAGCCTTCCTGTGGTCAAAGGCATGTTTTTAGAGTAACAGGGAGAAGCTGAAGCTGCGCTGTAGAAATGGCTTGGGGAAAAATATTATTCAAAAGTACAACTTGGAACAAGTATCTCTCAATTTGCAAAGGAGTGTAAATCTGGCAAACAAATTGTGGCGTCTCTGCTAGTTTTTAATACATTTCCTTCCTGCCTTCCTCTTCCCTGTAACTGGAATACTGTAATGGTGTTCTCCTGGAGAATATATTGCCTGTCTTGGGGCTGTCCGCCACCGCTTCTGTGCAGTGCATAGCTTGTCTGGCCAGGGAGATCAAGACCTGACCTGCTAGAGATGTGTTTACTCTGAAGTTAGAAGTTAGTAGGCAGTAATTCTCTCCAGCTACAGAGAGCATAAACTATTGAAGTAAATAAAGCACCCCTGCTCTAACCCCATCTCCTGCATTGGGGCCAGTGTTTTACATATTGTTATTAGGCAGATCTTGCTCTGTTCAAAGTTGAAATCTGATTTACATTTAAAAATGTATTGTACCTAGAATGTATTGTACCTTCTGCTAATTTCTTGTTGCATGTAGAGGGTTTTTTTTTTTTTTTTTTATTTCACCGACTGACTTGTTCTCAGCCCTGCCTCGGATTGTGTGGCCTCTTACATAATCCAACAATTCTGCAAAGGGCATTTCTTTAAAAAGGTCGGTGCATTAAAATGTCCCGTTTCTTCATCACGGATGAGACAGAGCAGCTCGTGCTTCTGCGGAATGCATAAAAGGGGAAAAAAGAGGTTTGCCATTCAGTATGTGCTTCCTTTATGCTAAAGAGAAATGTAACCAGTGTCCTTTCAAACACGTTTGTTGGATCACGAAAGGTCAAAGCAAAATTGAGGAGTACTTTAAACCTTTAGCTCTCTAATGGCATAGTCTGAGGATTTTAAATAACTAATCTGAACGCAAGATATTTTTGGTTATCCTCACCAACGTTTGATAGTGTTTTCAGTAGCTTTAGGGTGCAAATCTGGTGGGTTTAAAAATTTTTGAGATCTTTAGCATGCTGGCTTCAGTTGCTGTGTTACCTGTGAACGCTGGACAAATTTAAATTCCTGTCTACTGTAACTCAGCTTTTCAGTGTTGTGAAGCTGAATTCCTTCCCGCTTATTTCCAGGGAGTGGGTTCCTAGTTGTTAACAATTATATTTTTTGCAATATACAGGAGCTTTTCTGCTCCTGTGTGTTTTTGCTTTAGAGAAATTCTTGTATATGCCATAGCTACAACAATAATATTTCTGTAGTGACCTAAAAAAAGGAGTTAAAACTAATAAATGTTGGCTTTTTTTTTTTTCTCCCTGCATGGGTGATTGTAGGTCTTTTGTCCCTAAGTTGTGCCAGGGAGAAGCATAAACAGAAAGAACAGGAGAATAATATTCTGAGGATGACGCAAGCTTAATCTTTGGAGAAACCTTTGAGGAACTAGTCTACAGATTCTCCATGGAAGGAAATCTCTTGCGATAAACGCTTCTTGATGCGTTCAAACCAGCTTCCTGACAGCGTGCGCTCTTTTGAACAACCAGCCATGTAAAAACAGCATTTGCTACAGAATTACATAGTTTGAAAAAGGCTTTGCGTAGCACCCTGCGCTGTGCCAGAATCAGGCAAGCAACAGGCCCAACTCCTTCAGGTGATTAGGTTGGGTGCCTGATACCAGCAGCCAGTGTTTGTTCTGTAAGTGTCTGTAGATAAGGGGATTTTTTGTTTTCAGATTAGAATAGTTTATAGCTCAAGGTCTTACTAGAGGGAGAACGGTGGATACTTAGCGAACCTGATTACCACTTATATGTCTGCTTTGAATCCCTAATCAGTTGACTAGAGAATGAAAACTGCCTTAAGTCACTTGACTGTTGCATTAGTCCTCCAACGCTGAGCCCTTCAGTTTGTAGTCAGCCCGGGGGAACGTTTTCTAGTCGTTTGTGTGGCATTCAGGAACGCGATGATAACAAGCCTCTTGGGATTTTAAGATATTTTAATATCAAGACTGGCTTGTGTTCTGCTGGTGTTGCCCTGCCTTGAAATGCGTGTCCTCTGTGAGGAGCAGCTTGCTGTTTTCCTGGAATCGCTCAAATGGCATTGTCATCCACATTTGTTTAATTGGTGTTATGTAAGTTGTTGGTCTATATGAACTGCTGAATGAAGTTACCCAGACTTGCCTTTTTTAAAGCACGTGATTGAAATGCCACATAGCTAAATACAATTCTATTTAGGATGTTGTCTTCTGTGCTACTTGCGGTGTATGTGAGCTACTTCAGAGATGGCTAGGAGTAGTTCCTGGCTTATGTCCTTTAATATTTTCTTTGAAATATGAAGAAATATGCTTTTTAAGGCACTGAACAAATGTGTGGACTTGCTGTTGATCCAGATACCATTAGCTGTTTCACAGGCAAGTTAACGCGTGCTTCAGGTTGATCAGAGCTGGCTTCGTAATGTCTGTGTCAATATACTGTTTATTTGGAGAGTGTTGGTCCAAGCATTATAAGCAAATGAGAGATTATTCTATACTTCCTATAGAAGTGAATGCTTTAATATCATGTCTGTCCAACCAGGATGTCTGAAGCAGAGAGAAGCACTTTAACACATAAACTCACAGGGCAGAGGGGCTTGGAGCTTTCTAGTTTATACTCCTTTAACGCCTCTAAGCAGATGGGCTTAAAACAAAAAGCAGACTTTGATAAGTAAGAAGCTATAAACTGAAAATAGAGCTTGCACTCAGTAGAAAATGAGCTACGACAGGGACTGCAGAACACGCTTTAGGGACAAGCTTGTGCAAAAATAGCATCTTTTTACCCCATGTCTGCTCCTCATGTGTCACCCGAATAGTTAGTTTATACATGTAAACCACTGCTTTAGTTATAAACGCTTCCAAGTCCTTTGCAGAAAAATAGGAATTGGCAAGTTAGAGAGCCTTAACAAAGAGAGCAATTAAATGTTGGTATTAAGCTTTGCTTACTGTTTTAAAGTGTAATGTATTTCAGTTTTGTTCCATCGTTTTTCCAGTAACTAAGTGAAATACCAAGTTTCCCAGTTGTTTGTAAAAGACCTGAGTCAGTGTTCCAGTTACTTCTTCAGACTGTGCTCTTTTGTAGTACCAGAGAACTAGAAGGACTTTGTTCTTTCCAGCTAAAGAACTAGGAAAAAAGATCTGCAAACTCCCACACTTCAAAATGTGACTATAGCCAGCAGGCTGACATCAATATGGAGCCAAAATGAGGGAGTAGATATTCATTTCTTGTTCTGACTACTCTTCTCTTGCTGGATATTCCAGGCTTGAATCCATTTTCACATCTTCTACCTTACGGTGTCAAACATACAGGTATGGGGTTGTTGAAAAAGCAGACGAATTGTAAACACTGTCCGCAATATGAGAAAGATGTCCAGAAAAGGTTTCTGAACCCAGACAGTTTATAGAATGAGAATATATTTGGGGTGAAAGTAATTTCCTGAAATTGGAAGTGTGTGGCTGTAACTGCTAGGACACATCAGTGTCTTTTCTACCCAGTAGTGTTTCTACGAACCGTGCTTTGATGTGGTTTTTTTCAGTGAATTATGGTTAATGAGATCAGGTTTTGCCCAATAAAAGTGACCGTAAAATAATAGTTGCACTTGAAAGTCATTACGATGCGAAGTTAAGCATTGCTTTTTTTATTCCAAGAAAGCTCTTGAGTAAAAGCATCCATGGTGTGAATGTATGTGGGGAAAGATCAATGGGCAGCTTGAGGGCCTTAGCCTTATCTAAGGGTTTTACGTTTGGGGGAGGCAGCTGGACCAGAGGACCTTCAGAAATCCTTTCCAGTCTGAATTCTCTGATTTATAACCTAGAAGCTGATCACTGTGTCCTTTCTCCATCCATCTGTGCAGAGAAGTGTCTCTTGGCTACGCGGGGCGTATTCCCAGGATGGCTTCGCAACAGCAAAGGCTCTGAAACAATTTACTTAAGGACTCTCTGAATTTTACGTCAGCAAACAAATGAAATCAGTTTGTCCATAAATCTTTTTGCTTGTCAAACTACTCAAGTTTTTCTAATGCACAGAGAAATGAGGAATGTTGGTCTGAATCCAGAAAATGTTAATCCTTATGTCTGTGGACCTGGAGAGAGTAATCCTCACGTTTCCGTCTCTATGAAATGAATCTAACATTACATCATGGGCTCATACGTTTTATATGATGCTCTCTGGATAATGTTTTCCTCTGTAGCAAGTCATAACCTACCTTCAGCTATATAAAGCTGCAAGATGAGATCGCAGGAATAAATTCCATGTGTTGTTCCAGTTCTCAGTATGCTTATAGATGGTATAGGCTCATCTGGATATCTGATACGCATGTCAAAGTGCTGTTTTTAAAGCTGCTTCTGTAGTTGGCTAAAGAATAGGGCAAAACAGACCAAGAAAATGAATGCTGATTTTTTTAGTTGATGAAACTGGTGTGATGTATTTAGGAGACTATAGCCGAAGGTTGCCTGACACAGCATGTGATGGTGAGTCGTACTCAGCAAAGAGGACAGGGAGTGCACTGTAAAACTTAAACCCATCTCTTATCAGTGAAGTGATTAAGACCAAACCCATTTCTTATCAGTGATATGATTAAAATCCATGCTCTCTAGTGATAAAAAGAATGGGAAACCACCAAACCTACTAGATGATAGGTGAAAACAGGCAGGATGTTTTAGTGCTTTCCATGGAATTGAGATGTCTTCACCTTTCTCCTCCAGCTGGCGCGCTGGCTGTCACTTTTTTGTAGATTTGACTAATTTTAAATACTTTGGTTTAGTAAAGGTGAGCATTGGAAAAAAACTAAACATTCATTAGGCTGCCTTTTTTCCGTCCTATATGCAGGAAAAATGCAATACTTTGACAAAGTGATGGTGGGTTTTTGCTGCCCTCAAAAAAATTTATCACTTAATTAACACCCTTCATTGAAGAAGAAAAGGTGTTAATTAGACAGAGTCCCAGTTTAAGTAGCAGACACTTGGTGCTGAGGTTTTCAAAGCCCAGATGATGGGTGCAGTGGGAAAATGGAGAGGGGAGAGGAAGAGGGCAGCTGCTTATTGTAGTTTTCTTTGATATTCTGATGAAAGTTCTAGGCGAGACAGTTGCCATGTAATAAAGGTGGAAATAAGCTAAAGTGAGGGCAGAGCAAAGCCAGCTGAGGAGCGCTTTGTGGACTGCCCAAGGTCACCTGTGCCTTCATGTTTTAATGACTTCTTTTACAGCTGGCACTTAGCTTCATCCCCTTTCCTGAAACTGCAGTCTGCCTGATCATTCATTCCGGGGTGTGCCAACCACACTTTGTACCCCTGAGTCCTGGTGTCAGGACCGGACTTGTCTTGGAAGAATGTGATTGTCTCTGAGGTAGCACAAACGCAGTGTTTCAGGAACATGTGAAGTGTTTGCATCTGGTTGTATTATATTCTTCCCTTTTGAATCCTGCTAACTGCATTTTTTTCATAATTCCACTACAGAAGATTAAGCAATTTATCTAGTCGCTCTGAAGCATGTGCCAGTGGTGGTAAAGCTTCGCTTCATTTTACCTATGCAGAGCCTAGGGTACTTGGAAAAGCCAGAAGAATTTTTTTATTTTTTAAATTAAAAAAAATCTGACTGCATATTCCAGAATACCAATTAGGAAAACGGTGTGAAAACAGTTTAATAGAGACACCTCACTGAAAGCTTCAACCTTAATGCCTATTTTTGGTGGCAGAACTTTGATACCAAGGGCGATGGCATTTGCTATAGTAACATATCAGTATCTCATCTGGAGTATTTTGGATAACACTGCTCTATAGAACATAGAAAACTTCACTTTGGCAAAGGTAGTTGGCTTTTTGTTACTCCGTTTAGGAAAGGCATTCCTGAAGTCGTATTTACAAAAGTGAATTACACTATGTAAATAAGGAAATTTTTTAAATGGGTTTTCAGAGACAAAGGGAAATAAAAAAGGGCTAGCTTAGCTCTACTGTATTCAGTCTATAAATAAGTCGAATTGCAGGCAAAGCTCTCAACCAATGCACAAGAAATAAAATCTCCAGAATTGTGCTAAAGGCCTGAGCGCAGTGAAGAAGTGAAATAGAAATGCTGAGCTAACAGCACAGATAGGAAACATCAGCCTCTTGCTGTTTACATGATGGTTTTCACTGCAAATATAGACAATCTGTAAAGCATTCAGTCCCTAAGCAGTCTGCATTTTATCTGTGTATTGTGGTTTCATACTGAAAATAGGGTTTATTTTTTGCACTAGCTTTGCAAACTCTTTTTTGAGCTTTGAACCGTGTTTTCTTTCTTCATATAAGTGCAGTTCACCATGAGATAAAGATAGGATCAGGATAGGATAGGAGCATTATCTTGCTTGAGAGAGATGTGCGCTGCTTTGCCCCTGACTGTAAAATTTCTTTGTTACAGCTATAGTCCTTGTGGTTGAAAACGTCCTTGGAAATATACTGCATTTCCTTCATTTGGGTCACCTTTGTACGTTCTTGCGCGTGTATCCTGCTTTGAACCTCTCCGAACAGCCACTTGTGCTCTTGGGCTTCAGAGCTTCTTGTTTCCCGATCTTTGCAGACTCTATTTTCAAGATGGTCTCCTCTTGCTATTTGACGTTGATGGGCTTGTGCTTGTTTTCAGCTTTAATCTTTGTGCCTGACACATGTAAAACCTAGAGAAATTAGTTTGTTCTGTGTTGTTAGGGCTTCTTTCTGTCTTTCTGCTGGGACTGGTTTTAACATTTCTTTTCCTCAGCTAGCACTTAAGGCCAAACCTAGCTTTATTTTTTAAACACCTTTCTTTAGGCCAGACTTCAACTTGGGAAGATCAATATTCCCCCTGTTTTGCTTCTCTAGTGCCATTGGCATTGATTCTTTTGCAGCCTAGTGCATCTTCTGTTAAATTTCAGTAATGGAAGGGTATTTAAATCAATTGCCCAACCATTTCTGCAAATCAAGGATGAGTTTTGTCAGGTAGTGCTTTCCATATATTCTTAGACTGGTAGATCGCTGCTAGCCCATTTTATAATAATTGTTGATATATCTATCCAGATCCATTTTTGTGTGTTTGTTCTAGCAGGTGAGGAAGTTGGGAAGCTCTTTGGTCATTGCAATACTGGTTTTAAGCTATTCAGGAATTGTCTTTTGTGTTGCTTTTTCATTTGGGCTCCAGCCAAGGTAGAACACGAGCTGCTCTACAGGCTTCAGAAGCTGGTCAAAATTACCGTTAAATATTTCCATGCGTTTCTAATATGTATAAATTTCTAGTTGTACGCTATATTTAATCCTACAGTTACATGATCACATCAGCAAGAGGATAAGCCTTGTTTCTTCTCCCACCTGCACCTCTTCCAGAGGTACTCGGTTGCTGACTCTTCTCTGGCTTCCGTCAGTGAGGGAAATAGCTGCAATTGGAAAGGGTGCTGCCGCCCTGTGAAGTTGGAAGGGCTATTGCTAGTGTGTAAAGCTGCGATTCATTTATATGCCAAAGCCGAAATGTAGCTTGGCTTGGCGTCCCTTGCTTTAGGCCGACAGGTAGCTCATAAATATTGGCAGAAGAAAAATTAATCTGAAAAGGTGTCTTTCATTGATAAAGCCTCATCAATGAAAACGTTCACTCGGGAGCGGTAAAGCTAAGCTTTTACATTCACTTAAACTCACCGTCTTTAGGCTTCTCGTCCACTCTTCTTCTGAAGTCTAGATTTGTTTAAGATGGAGCTTTTCCAGCTTTTTGGCTCTGGGAGTCTGCTGTACATGTTTCTCTTACTGCATATGGAAATTTTTGGCTGCCCTTTTGAATACCTCTTAGCTTCTCCCCCACTTCCAGTTGAAGTGCACCTGTCTTTCAAAATGCATTTTTTTTCTTACTCTGGATTTAGTGGTTCTTCACTGCAATACAAATTTTAACATACAGAGTTTGCAAATGGGAAGAGCCCTGCTGCGCACTGGATTTCATTAGTCTTTGGCAGAATTGTATGTGGAGGCTAATTTCTCGTTTTAGAGCATTAGTCCATTGCTTTCCTCACCTTTATCCTTGCAATTGGTGGATGAGATCAAATCTTCAATAAACAAACATCACTTCAGAAGTGATTTAATATTATTGCCACTTGTTCTTCGTTCTGTCCTTCAGGCAGATAACCATCCATTAATAGCAAAAAAAAAAAAAGGTTGGAAACATAATAATGTACTTGAATAGCTACAGCTTCTGGACCATCGTGTGTTATTTTTCTTGCGTTCTGGTGTATCATGAAGATTTGTAAAGACCTTGTGAGGGATGTTTAACAATAGGTTTTCCCTTGTTCTTTTATGCATGATAGCAATTAGCTTTAAAAATATCCAAAACCCAAACAATCCTCCCCCTCAAACACTTTTTTCTTTTAATGAGGAAAACTCGCTGTGTAACAGAATAACTCATTTGTGACTATAATGAAATAAATACAGCTGTCAATATACTGAAAATTTACAGTATCAAAACTTCATGGGAATATTTTCTTGTAAGCACTTGAAGGTGCTTATTCCTATTGTACTTGACATTAAGGATTCACTTAAGATTTGGGCTATTCTGCTACTTCCTATGGGTCTGTATGATCTTAAGGTATGATCTATGGATTATTGCCTCCTTCCTCCACCCTCCCAAGAGCCCTGACCTTTGCGAGCTTTTGAATGCTGGCTGCAGTTTTGCTCTGCTATTCCTGACACTGGCAAGCTGAAGCTGAAAATTATTCTTGCAACCAGTGCTTCCTATAGTTTACACTTTGGAAATAAGACAGCTATAAATTACAAATAAGGGGTAGGTTTTCAGTTTTAAACAAATAGAGTATAATCACTTTAACAAAAACTTGACCTCTTGGCTTGATCTGTTTGTATTTTGGCACGTATTTGTTCTTTTCATGCTCCCATCTCTAGAGTTGTGCAGAACATGGTAATAACAAAGCAGTGAGTACTGTGCTTGGAGAAGACCAAGTAAGGAAACTGTTGGGCTCCGAAAGCCCCTTATGTAAGCAATGAAATCTGTGGAGTGTCATTTTCTGTTTGGTTTCGAACAATTATGGAAATCCCTGACAATTGCCAAAAAGCAGGAGTCCTTCAGTTTCCAGACTCCTGTTGTGTTGCAGGGAGAGCTCTCTGTAATGTTTAGCTTTGCTCTTCTCTCTCTGCTCTTCTCTCTCTGCTCTTCTCTCTCTGCTCTTCTCTCTCTGCTCTTCTCTCTCTGCTCTTCTCTCTCTGCTCTTCTCTCTCTGCTCTTCTCTCTCTGCTCTTCTCTCTCTGCTCTTCTCTCTCTGCTCTTCTCTCTCTGCTCTTCTCTCTCTGCTCTTCTCTCTCTGCTCTTCTCTCTCTGCTCTTCTCTCTCTGCTCTTCTCTCTCTGCTCTTCTCTCTCTGCTCTTCTCTCTCTGCTCTTCTCTCTCTGCTCTTCTCTCTCTGCTCTTCTCTCTCCTCAACATGTCTGCTTGGTACTGGCAGATTTCAGCTCTTTTTTGTAGCTTCTGGCTGGATATCTTAATAGGAAATGGCCCTCTGGCAGATGTACAGTAGCTGGAAGTATCACCTCGACTTACTGATGCCATTTGATGTATTGCCTTTGCTGTTTCTGAACGACTGAAAACACAAAACACTAACCCGAGATTCTTGCACAGAGCTTTTAATAGCACTGCCAGTCCTTTGTAATGCTAAGTTTTTATTAATTTGCATATGGAGGTTTTTCTACCACCTTCATTCCCATTTTTCCTTCCAGGATTTTATTTGAACCTTGGAATACCTTTTTAAAGAGCACTTTTACCTCTTGGTGGGGCGGGGAGGGCCACCAAATCCAGTTTTTTGTTTTTCCTTTGCCATCATTATGGAGTTATCTGTTCTGATGACATGGTTACTCAGATGAAGATAGTGTTGCATTGAAATTTATCATGATCTAAGACATTGTTTTTCAAGAGGATTTTAAATTGATGGAAACGTAGGGTTTAAAACTTAAACCCAGAGAATATTTACTAAAGAGACCTTTTGATGCAGTTGTCCGGTTTAATATTTTTTAAGTTATTTCTAGGCTTTGTGCAAAAATTATAATACTTTTAACAGGTTGGTGAATGCAGAATCAGATTCAAAACCAAAAGCTTTTGACAGCTTGTTTTATTCAAATTACTGATAACTTCTTTTAATAAGAGGATTTACAGTACTCTTTCATACCACATATGTCTATTGTGTAGCCCCAGCAGCAGTGCAGCTAGCAGTTGTTTTAAAATATACAGTTACACCCCTTCGTCCCTGCCACAAAGGCTAGGTAAGAAGCCTTTCTTGCAGAAATGGTTGCTTAGTAGCCAGAACAGCTGGAGAAGAAGGATTGAATTGCGGCTTTAGGGTTTCGGGTCCCTTAGCCTTTGACTTCAGGGTTGCATTTCACAACAGGGGAGTTCATCATATTTGTGCATCAGTGTTTAGTGGAAACTGGGAACCTGTAGAAGGGGGATCGCTTTCTGAGCCGTCTTCCCTGAGCTACTGTCATCTCTTCAGCTGTGAGTGGCATTTCAATATTATGGTGGAAGGTTGGAAAAAACGGCTATAGTATAGGAGAGAGAACCACTAAGATTTGAAAAGAAGCTAGCCTATACCATATGCTACTGCTTTAGCCTTTCGCATCTAGTAAACCACGTTGAGATAGATGCTGGTCTTGCCGTTTGATGCATGCCTCTCTGGGAATACAAAGTCTTCCTCGTTCAGCATCCCTTGAAATGTGGACAGTCCAGCAGAGCAAGATCATAACCCGGCCTCCTGCATTACCTCAAGCAGCAGTGTGAAAACAGTGTGATCCTTGTTAACCTCAAGAAACAACAAGGGTGGTCTTAGTGCGTTTTGTAACTGCTAGTAATTAGGACACTTCTAGTATAATAGCTTTTCTTCTCCCTGCAGCAATGGATTATTTGCTGTGGTATTTCTACTGAGTGCAGAGCTCACCTCCTTTAGTGTTGGAGTACAAGGCTGGAGAATCCTTGTCAAACGAGTTTGTAATTGAAACAATTATTATTTTTTATTTTTGAGTGTTTGTTCTTGTAGCTGTTATTTGCAGCTACTGCACAGTTGCTCTTCAAACAGGACTGTGCTGACAAGGGACAGTTTCTGCGTGTGCTCTAGAGACTCTTGGTCTTGTTTTCTTGCCCAAATGATTCTTTAGAGATGCATCTATAGTGCAAACTTCCTGTGTAACTGTCTGTCAATGTACAACTGTTTCTTTCACCGTTTCATGAGTGTGGTCAAACGATGGGCAGGGGGAATGCTATTTAATGAGCGTGCATCAGAAATTTTACTAGGGCTTTAAGTCCACCTTTCCCTCTTCGAAAATCCGTTGAATTGTCTTTCAATCCTCTTCCTGAAAATAAGCCGTGAATTTGACGAGAGGGATGAAGCAATCTGAGTTTTATCAGCTGTGTGGCACTCTAACTCTGCTTGCTGATGAGGAGTCCTGCTGCCCAGGGAACACAGCAATGTGATGGGTTTTGCTGCATAATCTGTCTGGCCAGCTGTATTCTAATCTTTTCGGTTTGGGGGGGGGGCCTGGCGGGGGAAGAGACTAGCTTTAAGGCAACACTGTTTTCAATAGATACCTTTGAAAATAGGATTGAAGGACAACTTGGTATGTCTGTGCTCTTAACACAGCTCTGAAGCTGGTAAGTATTGAAGGATTTCATGCCGTAATAAGGATATTTTGGCCTGATCACGAATGTCAGCACGGCATCTCATTTCAGAAGGCAAAAATCGTGTGGTCTGTTGAAGCGCCTTTGATGCTGTCCGTTTCCTAACTAACGACTCAGTCTTTTGGCCTGTGTGTGTATATACCACTGAAATTCCCTTTACCTTAGAAGGTTGTGAGATTCCTGGAGCTGTGGCGGTCCAGCTACTTCAGGAAAGTAGGTCACTTGTGTCTTGGGGAATTCCCTGCCTCAGGAGTCCAAAATAGATGGAAGAAAAGGTCAGAGCAGAGTTCACAGTTACGAGCTGCACAGGGCATAAGGTTAGGGTTTGACCCTTTTTTCCCCTGTAGATAGGTCGTAAAAAGCAAGAAAACTCTTCAGAGAAAAGACATCTGGCCATGGGCGCTTAACACTTGCCAATAACAAGATCCACGCTGAAAAAGGGTTGAAAACCCATCAGTCTGCTCGGTGGCTTGGAGGTACCTCCTGGCTGGTGTGCGTGGCAGCCCGTGGCTTCCTGAGTACGGCTGCCACGGATGGATCCCCCGGAATGGCGAGGATAAGCACTTGGTGCCGTGAAGCCGTGCCTCCGGTGAATAGTCTGAGTAGGAGTGCACTGCTCTCAAACTATTGACCTCCATCCACAAGTGCTCCGTGTTGTGCTTTTTCTATGAAAGTTGTGTTATTGTAGATGCTAATGTCTTATCTAACTCTTTTGTTTTCTGCACCTCATTGCTTTGTTCTTGATGAGATCTTTTGTTTTCTGCCGCTCTGTCACTGCGTTTCTGCTGCCCCTCCCTCTAGCTGGGTTTGTCAAGTCGCCCATGTCAGAAACTAAACTCACGGGGGACGCCTTTGAACTGTACTGTGATGTGGTTGGGAACCCCACTCCAGAGATCCAGTGGTGGTATGCTGAAGTCAACCGGGCTGAGTCTTTCAAACAGCTGTGGGATGGCGCTCGGAAGCGCCGTGTCACCATTAACACTGCCTACGGGGCGAATGGGGTGAGTGTGCTGAGAATAACCCGCCTTACCTTGGAAGACTCTGGGACTTACGAGTGCAGGGCCAGCAACGATCCCAGGAGGAATGACTTGAGGCAAAATCCCTCCATAACGTGGATTCGAGCCCAGGCTACTATAAGCGTCCTTCAGAGTGAGTCCGGCACCCTACAGTAGTGGTACTGTAGTGTCTAGAGGCAGTCTAGTGACCCTTACCCTCTCGTTACCCCGATAAAACCCTCTGCTACGTTGTCCTGTTGTTTTGAACCCAAGACTGCTCCTCTGCCTGTAGTGCTGACGTTGTCTGCCATCTGTGTCTCTTCTCCTTAGGATCAAAGCGCTTGGGAAAAATCTATGGATCTGGTTTATAGCTTCTGTGTGAAAACAAGCCCAGTCTTGAACTTGTGTTTCTTCCCTACCCCCTTTAGTTTTGTAGTAGGTTTCCAGCCACCCTAATGCTGGTTTCTCCATGAGTGCCTTTATATTTCATTTCTGTGTTCTTCCCAGGTCTAACCGTTTTGGTTTTTTTATTCCTTTCGTTCTCGTGGAATTTCTCTGAATGCCTTCTCACATGGTTTTGGTTGCATATATGCTACTGTACAAATCCTTCCCTTTCAGTTACATGTGACCTTAGATTTGAATGTTTAGATTTTTCCATGCAGTCGTGGTGTTTCTTTTCCTTTCTGAACAGCAGCGTGTTCCTAATGAGTTCTCTGATGCAGCAGCACTGAACTGATGCAGCTATTCTTAACCCAGCCTATGAAAGGAGGGGGGGAATATCCTTCCCCAGTGTTGAACTAATAACTTCAGCTAATGACTTTCGTCTGAGAATGCAACTTTTGGCAGTAGAAAAGCTTTCAGAAGGAGAGAATATGGTTGACCCGGAATTGCTTTTTGTTCTCTATTGTTACAAGGCTTTTCTGCATTCAGCTCGCTTTTAAAGCGGTCCCAGACGAGTTTGGAAATCTATATCATCAGAGTCAGTAGAGAAGAACCCCGTTTCATTTTGTTTAAGGTGCAAAACTCTTGCATTTGCTAACAAGATGAAGCAAATGTCTAATGAGTTATAGGTAGAGTGAATTAAATCTGCAATGCGAGCCTGCTGCATGGAGGAACAGGAGAACTTGGGATCTCGGTGATTTCTCAGTGTCCTAAGTTGGCAAAGAGCAGAGCAGAGGTGTTGTCTTGCTATTGTGCTCTGTGCATAAATAAACCTTTGATGTACCACTTTGAGTTTTGTCTGGGTACAAAAAATGTCAAACTCTGTAATTATGTCTCAGTTATGTTTTTGGATACCTGAAAAAAAAAACCAAACCCAAAACTCTCCCTAAAGCATGGTGCTGCAGTCAGCACTGCTGGATCAGAGACCTTCCCTCTGGAAAATGGAAACAACATTGATCTATGTGGAAAAATAGACAGTGAACCCAATGACGTGGATTGACTTGAAAATTTAAGTGGTATTGGGTTGTTCAGCTCAAACCTGCTTGGCTTTCAGTCCTAATGCCTGATCCCTCCTTTGTCCTTTGAGGTCCCAAAGGACTTGGATCGGTAGATTGCTTGCATGACCTACAGCAGCAAGAACCATGTAATTTTAGGAAATAATACTGCCTTAAGACAAAGCTAAAAAATTTGTCTTGTAGGAAGTAATGTCTCCTTGAAATCCCTACTGCCCCTGTTAAGACCTTTAGTTCTTCTTGAGTGTGGCAAGTTTGTGGTGGTCCTGCCTGTGCTCCTCTCTTTGTGTCTAGTCATTATTAGTAACCTGCTGAGGGAGAAAATCCTTTTTGTATGAAAAGTCACCATTTGGGAATGAATTACTGTGAAGATGTCTCCGTATGGAAAGTGGGTTTTTCCTCTGTCAGGCCATTGATACTAATACTAACCTGCTCCAGGGATTAAAGTTTAACCTTTTGTCTTCCCCTCCAGTTAACATCATCTTGTTGCATCTGGTGCTACTAATTCCGGAGCGTGTATCGTGACTTCATTGCTAAGTGCCTTGTGCCCGGGATAATTCTGCTTTTGTGTTTTATTCGTGGCGGGGGGGAGGGGGAAATGTTGAACAGAATACTTTAATGCTTTTGCTCTGTAATACTGTGTATGTTAAGACATCTGACCAGCTGCTGCTTGGGAAACAGACCGCTTGGACATCAAACTGCTGCGTGGCCATGCTGGAAACAGAGATAAGGGGTGAAGCAGGTTTCCAAGCTGTCCCTGAAAGATGGGGAGCATCTTATCTGAAGCTGCCCAAAATGTCTCAGATGCCGCATTGTGTGCAAGAACACAGTTTGAAACGAGAGTTTTCTGGCTAAACAGTGTCGGAGTTCCCAGCTGATGGCCGTTTTGCTGCTGGCCTTGTTTGACATCAGCATCACTGAAAGGGAACATCAAATGTATCAAAAGAGCACAACCTCTTTTCACTGTCTTTGAAATCACAGCTTGTCTCAAATACCAAAACTTGAATGCACAGAGGTCGAGTGTGACTTGATTTTTAAAAGTTAGAACCGAAGAACTAGCATCTAGTTTCTATCTCATTCCTAGTTTGGATAAAGAACTAATTATGGATGGGTATTTTTTATTTAAAAACCTGATCCTACATAAAATGGGCAGTTTAAATGATGTGTAAAAAGAGACTCTTCAGCATCTTGCTCTTTCAAGTGAACATCCTTCTTTGGATGTTGCTGTCCCCGTAGCAACATTTGCAATTGTATTATAGAATTAAATCAAGCTAGGACTGCCCGAATGCTTTTTTTTTTTAAATAAACTAATTAACATAAATGCAGGTAAACGATGTAAATGAGACTGCCCCAAGTTGCCTTTAATTTGTTTTTTTTTTATCCTAAAGCTTCAAAAATTTGCAAGTCTGACACAAAAGGACTGAGCAAACTCTAGCAAAGCAAGCTTGAGACAGCTGTAAATATTTTCTGGACATTGCAGCTTAGCAGAGATGTAAGTAAGAATAGGTGTGAATTAGCAGAAGTAGTCACTGGAGCTCCAGGTGGGTTTTTTTTGTACGTTCTGGTTCATCAATGTTAGAGGCTGAAGAGTCAATTATCAACAGAATATGAAAGCCAGGAGATTACCACTGTCAAAACCCTTCTGCATTAAGTCTTTAACTTTCTGGTTTCTGTAGGGGCTAGATTCAAAATTTTTTTTGGTGACTTTTTCCTGTTGCTAGGATTTGTGTAATGCTTCCTGATGGCAGCACATATGCTTTCCATTTCCAGGATGACTGCAGTCTGATCACCGCTTTAGGTTGCCTCTCAGTGCAGCACAGACAGCAGCAGCATATCTTATAACAGCGCTCATTAGATGCGTTGCAGTCTCTGTTACAGCGGCCTGAAGCCTGTCCTGGCAGCATCCTCCTTCTAAAAGGAAAACACTGCATTTGTTTCGCAGGCTACAGACTTGAAGACACTGCTTTCATCATCAGAGAAAAATGTTTAAAACAAAACCCAGTGTGATCAGTGACTTCTAGCAAGAGTTTATTTCTCTAGATAAATGTTCTGATGCTGAATTACTGTTTCAAACACATCGCTAAAAATATTTCCAGAGCTCTGTTAGTATTTTTCTGAGAATGCACACAAGCTTTTGGGGGGGGATGGAAAAGCATACGGGGCAGTCCAGTAATGGTATGGCTTTCACAAAAGAATTTTGTGCCCCATAGGACCCAAACAGATCCTTGCATGGTTAAAATTCCCAGCATGGGAACAATGAGGCAGAAACACAGTTGAAAATGTGTGATCATAGAAAAGTGTCTAAGAGAAGGGGGGGGGGGGGGGAAGGAACAAAAACCCCTCCATTGCTACAGTACTTGCCAGTTTTTCTGCAATTAAATGATAGTCCTAGTTTTAAATAGCTTTGAAAAGAAGCTATGTAGCCAGCCTGCTGAAGAAAGGGAGAAAAGATACACCAGAGTCGAATGGCTTTGTCACGTTATTGGTAGGTAGATATTTTTTCTCCCTGCCTCTTTGGGCAATAATCTGAGTACTGTACTATTGGATAGATGAATGTTTTATGTGATAAAAAATGCAGCGTTTCTGACGGTACTGGTGTTTTCCACTTTCCCTCATTCTATTTCATAATTTGTTTTCCAAGTGCTTTGCAGATGAATATCCAAAAGACTGCATGGGTATGACTCAATTTGTGTTCCAAATATGTTCTCACAAGGCATAACAAAATTTTACAGGATTAAAAATCCTTTGCTGACTTGCAAGAAATCACGAAGACATTCATTACTGACTGACATCCTCACCCTCCTGCACTTTGCTGCCGACCTGAATGCGGAGGAGGCAGCCCCTGTGTTCAGAGGGGTTGGCGCTGCTGGAGAGTGGTTGGTGAAACGAGCAGCTGGCAACAGCTACCTCTTTGGAATTCATTTCACCCTTCAGAGTAGAGAAATACATCAAAGACAGAGGACACGGTAGCATTTACATGACGAAGACTGCTACAGCAGTGGTCTTTAGTTCAAGCTGAAACTATAGCCAATACTAAATCTAGATATTTTTGGAAGGCTAAGCAAGAATTCTTAAATTTCCTTTAAGCTCTGTCATGTTATGCTCAAGTTTTTTTACAGAATAGTTGAAACCAGCTGTGAGCCATCAATAAAAGGTCTTTTTTCCAAGTTTGGGAAGAAACTTGTCTCCAACTATTCTAAAAATTCAGCAGCTTTATTTGTTAGAGATTAATAGCCATCTGCATGATCTTAAGAAAACGTGGTTATCAAATGTAAGGATAGTGCCCTTATACTAATCTTCCTGCTTTCAAAAGACTTTCCCCTAAAAAATGTGAATCCGATGTTACCAGGTAAGATTGAACTGTGAAACAGCCTGGGTTCAGTTCCTAATGCAACCAGCAAAATACGTAACTCTTGGGGTCTGTTTATGCAGTGAGGCTCATGGGTTTTTTTTCTTCATAAATGTTTATGTTTAAGGTTACTTTAGAAACAAAATAGCTCCTGACTCTAATTTTAACATGGTGTGTATTCTTACTTTTTATTGTTAAGCATTAAGGGCTGCTTTCAGCCATTCTTCATCAGACTTGTGCCTTATTCACACTGGGTGTTTGCTCGAATTTCAGATAGCAGAAAAGTTGTGCTATTTGAAATGTCTTGTCTGCACAGGATGTTTTCCTTAGGCAGATGTTAGTCTTTTTGCAGGGGGAAGTCCAGAAATACCATTCAGAAGACTGTCTAACTTCGAGGGCTATTCTGTGTAGAAAGTGGGTTTGTTTTAAACTTCAAAGTAAGTAGAGGAACCATGAAATAGTCAGAAAGAAGTTGCTTCCGAAGGACTAGCTGATCTCTGATGTGTAGTCACAGGATGAGCATTTTCCCATGTTATGGTCAGTAGTGTGTTAAAAAAAAACCCAAACAAACCACAAACAAACCAAACCCCAAAACAAACAAACAAAAAATAATGGTGTTACATAGAAATCTGTAGTGATGTTAAATATTAAAATAAACAATCTAAAATAAATCTCTTTTTTCCATATAGGGGTGCTGATCCATAAGGTGTTGCCTTCGCTAGTGGTCAGCTGTTTTATTGTGACTTTCTTGATGTCTCCCCAATTAGTGCAGTGACATTCCTTGTGTAGTCTTTTTCCCTTCCCGATTCCCCTTTGAATTTTAGACCAGCGTGGCACAATTGCCAGTGAAGATTTGTTGCTATTCAATGTGTCCTTTGTTTCAGAACCCAGGATCAACGCCAGCGAGGATGTAGTCATTCATCTGTATGGTCCAGCCGTCACATTGCAGTGTAACCTCACCACAAGTCCCAGCCCCCTTTCTGCCAGCTACTGGGTGAAGAATGGAGAGGAGATCCCTGGCACTAGAAAATCTTCAAACACTACAGAATACAAGTAAGTCTCTTTAGAATAACCTTCATGTTACCCTGGAGAATGAAGAACCTGGCAGACATATGGCTTGGGAATAGACCGTGGGGCGTTGGGACTCCAAGGTCCCCTGGTTCAGCTTCACAGTGGTCAGGCAAATCCAGCTGATCTGCATTAGAGGCTCCACAAAAAGGTACGTCTGTGAAGAGCGTTAGAAGAATGATTCTGGAGAAATTGTCGTCTACAGCTGTCCCAACTAGCTCATAATGTCAACAAAAACATACTTTAAACTTCTCTTTTCAGTCTAAACTCATTTAGTTCTTCTCTAGAGTATCTAGAGATGTGTGGACGTAGGCACAGACACAGTCTAGTTTTCTTTGAGTATGTTGTGCAGTCTCTGTCTTGCTTGTGTCTACGTAAAGATGGATCTGCAGCTGTGCATTTTTCTTGTGCAGGGAAACGCAGCACATAAATCACTGCTGAAATCAGCTGGTTTAGTCATTTTCTGGCCTTGGGAGATGAAGGGTGGCATTGTCTGGGTAGTTACTGACGAGTTGTCAGACCACTGCTATGAAATGATACCAAATCTTGATTAAACCAGTACAGCTGTATCACTTGTGCTTCTTATTTGTCAGTGCATCCACATTTTCAGTGTTAATCTGTTCCACGTGCGCATGCTCTGGCTTTGTTTCTACCTTCTATCTAAGGGTGAGAAGGAGAACAGAACGTGTACAGCTACCTCTTTCATTTCACTGTAGCTTGCATGGAGCAGAAATCCTTTGAGGGTTTCTGTATTCCTGAAATGGGGCTTTCTTGCCATGGAGTTGACGAAAGCATATGAAGCTTGCTCAGTGCCGCCATCAGAGATCTGTTTTGTATGTGTAAATTTTTTTGCTTTTTTTTTTTTCCCCCCCCTTTCCATTTTCTTCTCTTGATGCCAGCGTGGATAGCAAATACAACTTTCTGTTCAGTGTTAAGTTAGGATGAAGATCACTTAAGGAATGTCTTAACCACTGGTGGGAACTTACTCTTTGGGGACATTAGACCACTTCTGATCCTCTTACTCAGCTGTTATGTCAGAAAGAGGTGGTTATGTCTGGGCAGGGCCCACTATATTACAGTGCATCTGGCTTACTGTGCCACTAAAGCGAGGAAACATGCCTACACACTCAACTGGCTTTTTTCTGTCTCTAGCAGAGTACTGTGGGCTCTTTACCACACTAATATTGTGTACTGGCACAGGATTAAGAAATATTCAAGGTTTTCATTGCCTTAGCAAAGCATCCTTTCATCCACAGGATTACAGAAGTTGTGTTTGATTCCGATAAAGATGTGTTCAAGCTTTTCCTTTTGTTTTCCACTTTAGCTCACTTTGCATTATCTGTTCAGTTTAGCAGCTAAAAAAATAGTCTCATTTAGTTCCATAATGACACCCTGCTATTTCCTCAGTATAATGTTTAATGCTGGATTTGAGTTTTAAAGGCTTTGCTTTCTTATCTAGCAATTAACTTGATGAGCGGTCTTGTCCAAAAGCACCAGCTTGAGTGGTACAAAAGGTACGTTGCATCAAGATTACTGAAAATCGCACATTATTATTCAGGAAACTAAGTATCGAGGCTGACTTCTCTATAGTCTGTTCCAAGCTTGGGTGGATTTTTCCTTTCAAATTCCTCAGTAAAGGAGGAATTAAACTTGCTTTCAGTTTTAACGTCCTGGAGAAGGAAGTAGTAAGGTGGAGGCAGACTGTGAGACAGTCGCTTTGTTCCTAGTGAATGAAGGGTTGGTAGAGCATGCTGCATTCATGGGACAGCTTGAGAATTTCAGAAAATTTGCATTTGCAATGTAGACCTCAAATTCCTGTTCGTTTATAAGTTGCTTTGTTGTATATTGTGATTTCAGGCTTTCTGTGGCATTTCTTCATTGCCTGAGGTCACACTGCATTTGATCTGTTTTTTAACTTCTAGCTTGATTTGTTCACTTTTTTTTTAGATCCAGAAATACCAAATTCATGCAAGCAATGTCCACATAGTTGTAATTAAAGAGGTTATTAACATCAGCATTTTTTTACATAATTGGTTAGTCTTTTGCATTTTACTTACTTTCCTTAAAACATAAAAAATGTTTCAGGGTCTTAGTGTTTAGTCATTAAGATATGTTGTTTTGCTATGAAATATAGTTAGTTTATTGAAGTTCAGTGTTGTTTACCATGCAGAAAACTTCAGAATTTGTAAGTTAAACTATGTATCTTAAAAATCCTGCTTCGTACAACGTTAGAAATTGAACACATCTTTCCTAATTCTTCATTCAAACCTGATGGAGCTGCTCTTGCTGGAAGGCAGCTATAGTCAGAAAGCTCAGAGTTACATATAGCTTTTTAGTTCACCATTTTAATTACAAACGGGCAAGAATTATTTGTAGTGTATTCTTTTACAAGCAGAAAGTGCCTGGAAGTGGTTCTGGTCATTCTGTGCTTTCATTCTGGAGGCCTGTCCCCTAGTCTACATGCATAGTTTGGAGGAGAAGAGTAGCGATTTCTTTCTGAATTCCTCATCAGTTAATTCAGAGTTGAGTAGCAGGTTACTGAGCTAAATTGAGGAAGATGGGGTTTTGGGTGTTTTTGTATCTGCTGAAAAGTCTACATCTACAAAAAGCTGGGCTCTTCCTAGAACCACAGGACTGAAGGAAGTTGTTAGCTAAGCAAACTTGTTTCAGGTGCTTGTTTGTCTATAAAACTTTGCAGCCGTATCAACTTACACTTGTTTTAATGATTTATGGTAACAGTACTCTAGTAGTACTACTCTAGTTGTATTACCTAGCTGCCATAGTTTCACACTTTAAAAAGCAGCTTACGTAGAACTGAAATAATACAATGTCTTACTTTCTTCCCCCTCCCTTTTAAGCATTGACTGTAGTGGATAAAAAGCAGTGGTCAGAGTATGATTATTCAACTATTAAGGTCCTAAATGCTGTTACAGAAAGCCAGGTGTTCTCTGCCTTCCCTCACTGTTGCAGAGTCTTAGTAATGGAAATAGTTGGGTGGAGCTGTCCCGTTGCAGCTAGGTGAGGACTGCACCTTTGCCAGCAGTGTCGGCAGGCACTAACGTTCCGGGTTGCTGCGCACTTTCTAAGGATACTTTATCTGCCTACAGTTTAAACACAATTATCGCTTTGATGTTTGATACTAAATGATCATTCTTTCTGTCATTTAAGATGATCTTTAATTTTAACTCCGTGAAAACTGGGTATCTTATCATTTATCTGAAAGACGTATTAACTTTCTAACTAACTGTAGACTTTCACCGGCAACTCTGGAAAGTAAGTGCTGTAAACACAGTGAAGACTTGAGTCCAAGTAATGTGTTGAACTGAGCAGCTTTTTCCATGTGTCTAAGCAGTTTCCATGTGTCATTAAATCGTTTTATTACAGTGCTCTTCTGCAGGGTTTCTGTTCATCTGCATGCTATTTACTTAACGTGTTTTTAAAAAATTAATAATAAAAAAAGAAAGCCAAGAAGCCTTTCAGTAAAGGGAGGGAGGGATGGGGAGAACTCTACCTTATTCTGTGCTGTGTGGAGATGTAAATTCTGTGTCACATCGTCATATGCTTCTCTACTCTAAGGTGTCTTTTTTAGGTAAATATCTGAAGAACATATGCGTAGAGCTTTTCAGTCATTTGTATCCAGAAGCTTTTCGAAGGACAGCAAAAGCTGGTGGACATGAAGTTAGCACCGTCTCGAATGTAAATTCGTCTTGGGTTTTTTGGTGGTTTTTTTCATTTGTTGCAGCTCTGATTTTCTTCTGGCTGGCTTGCATCTGGTTTTCCCTCTTCTAGTTGTTATTGAATTAGTCTTTCCTAATTTTAAGTGGCAGCAGGTTCCTGGGTGGTGTCTTCCTTCATGAGTTGACCAGCTTTTGCAGTTTTTTCACATCCAGTTTGAATCAGAGAAAACTATTAATGGACCAGTCTCATATCCGTTATGGAACAAAAGAAAACAGCTTATGGAATGACAGTGTCAGCCTTGATTGTATTTGTAGCCTTTTGCTTTCCAATTGGCCACGTATGATTTTATTTTCAATGCAGACGGTACATACAAATCGCGTTTCTCCCTCGATGGGAGGTGATATCTGCCTAATAGGCTAGGGACTTGAGGATGACTTGCATCAGACTAACTGTAGTGCATAATTAACAGGTGTCGGGCTCCTTCTTTGCTTTTAAACTAAATGCAGCTTCTCCAGCTAAATTGGTACTGACTTTCCAGACTAGAACTCACCCTTTTTTTAGGCAAACAACATCCTTTGTTTCAAGTAGGTACGTCTGCACAACATACCTTGAATTAACAAGTAATAGCTGTGAAATTCAGTTAAAAGATTAAAGTATGGGGGGGGGGGGGGAATAAATTCCTAGCCTGCTCATTTTTTTGTTGCTAACACAGTACTTAACACGGCTCATGTGTTCTCTCCCTGTCTGCAGGATTTTGAAGCCCAGAGCAGAAGAGTCAGGGGAATACTTGTGCGTGTTTGTGTTTTCAAACTCTCCTATAGCCAACGCCACTATAGAAGTGAGAGGTACTCTTTTGTTTTGTTTTGTTTCCTCTCCCTGAAAGTGAAGTGCTTTCACTGCCTCTGCCATCATCTCGCTCAGTGTCTATACAAGAGGCCTTTCCTCATGATACAGAGCCTGCGTCCAATCCTTGGTTATAATTTCAAGGGAAAGTCTTGCATGCAGTCATAGGGGAAAGATCTCACAGGTACGGGAATATGACCATTGCGTTTGTGGTCCACACAGGGGATACTAAAACACCTTCTAGCACACACTTCTGCACTCCTTTGGTAAATCTGGCTATCACAAGACAGCATGCCTGTCCGGCAGGATAGAGATTGCTGTAGAATATGTCTATGCTTGTGCAAAGACACTGTTGTTTCCTCCCTGTTTCACAGTAAATGAGGCCATCTGAACGTATTCAATGTACTTTGAATTTGTCTGTTCTGAATAGGAAAAAAAAATATGAACCAGCATCTCGCGTGTGGCAGCTTGGAACTGCAGAGGCTTTTTGTCTGCAGAGGCTATTTCAGTTGCCAGGAAAGCCTGGGTTCTGGTTAGGATGGGTGCCCTGTACCAGATTGGGGTTTTCTATTTTCGTGCACCTTTTTTTGTCTTGTGCGTGTTAGTAGTCTTCTGACATCTTTAGGACCCTAAAATCGTGGATAGAAACTGCAAAATGTGAAAGGCTCGCACCGAGTTTTACTATAGTTGTTGAACAAAAGAACAGTGTTTCTGTTAGACGTACAACATAGAGGTAACGTGGAGATGATGGTGTTTTATACAGTGTTAAACTGCTGCCACAATACAGTTGTTTGTTCATGGAATAACTGTGGAAATTACTGGCCCGCTGCTCTGCGGTAGCCACAGTTTGCCCCTTATGTGCTGCAGTAAGATGGAATTGATGCATTATGGCAGCTTTGTTCGTCAAAGAGTTTACGTAAAGATGTGTTAAAAAGTCTTGCAACCAGCCTATGTGCCTCTGGGACGATACTGATGTACACCTTTTATAAAGGTGTACTGCAAACTTGTTTGAAATCTCAGTTAGTGTTACTTACCATCTTCCTTACACCCCCAGCTTAAATGTGGAGCTTCTGCTGCTGCCGTTTGAAAATAGCAAATGGGAAGGAGGATGTTTCACGCTATTTCTTAGCATCTCTGCACCAGTGACGCAGCCTATCCTGATCTGTACTGTGATCATTGCTGTCTAAATTAGGTACCACAGATCTGTAGCAAAAGTTGAAAGCTGACCTCTTTCCTGGGAATTTCTGGTGCCTCGCTGCACGGTCAGGTTCCTGATTCCGAAGTGAGGAAGTGGGAGTAATTCAGCAGTCTGTGTGAAATGACAAATGCACAGTATTACTCTGAACGCCACCTCTCCTCTCCAGAAAACAGCGTCTTTTGAACCATACAGTTTCCTGGGGAAGAGAAATATTGCCATATAAATCAGCATTCGTGACTGATATTGTACCAAGAAAAGCTTGCTGATTTCCTGTGTTGATTTTAAAAGGTTTTTTCCAGTGATACTGCATAAAACAACCTCTCAAAATACAGCCAGCATTTAACCAAATCTGGTGCAGAAGCTATCTCTGCAAGGAAAAAGGAAATCTAAAACACGTGCTCGTGTGAATGCACCACAAGTTCCTGTTGGCCCAGCTAAGACATGTATGGCGTGCGAACACATGAGAAATGGACTATTATCAATTAAAAAAATCTGACTGCACCCCTAAAAATAATTATTGCCTTGCTTACAGCAGGTTGAATTCAAACTTGTGTTGTACTTCTGGTGAGCTTGTCTTCTGGGTGTTCAAGGTACATAGGTGGAGAGGTTTTTTTCAGGTTTGGTTTTTTTTTTCCCCCCCCTTTTGGGGGATTTTTTTTCATTCTGCTCTTAAGCTCTAATTGCTAAATCTAATAATATCTTAATTAAGATCTTGAGTCCTTTCTGCCTTCTCTAGGCTGCCTTGGGTGACAAACTACTTCTAGAGACAGGAAATTTAACTTTGGTAATAGATTGAGTAAGACCTTTTTCAGCTTTGTATAATCTCTCAAAAGACCTTTTAGAAACGTTTGGCTTGGGGCTTCTCTGCTGTCTGGTGCCAGGCGGGGGACACCAAGGGAACTTGGCAGGGAGGTTTACAGGGACATAGGATTTAACATTGGAGAAAGAAAAGCCAATATATCTGGTTGAAGTACTGGCACAAAGGGCAGAGGGAGAATAATAACTAATTGTACTAACAGCTTTTCACAAGTAATTTCTATATAAATACAAATGAGTAGTCATCAGTTAAAAGTTAATGACTCCAGCACCACTCTGGGGAGGTATTACACCTGCGGCTTGCTCAGCAGTCGCAATTCCAGGACTCAGTAACCTTGTTCTCCAGTTCCTCCTTACAGCATCACGAGAGTGCTTGATGGGCCTCAAATTCCTCCTCAGCAGAGAGAAGTACCAGGGGTTGTCTAGAGTGTGAAGTACCTTGTCAAGTCTTCTGCAAAGCAAATTGGAAACTGGAACGCATGTATACTTCTAAACAGAAAAGACACTTTCCTATCTAATGCCTGTTCCTTATGTAGTAATAAATTGGGACTGCATTTAAAGCACAAGTTAGAGAACTTTGCAGTCTCCTTGCAGTCCTAGTGCTGTACATAAATTCATTCTGATCGGAGAGTTACTGCTCCTGGAAGAGCCATACAGCTAAACTTGTATGGTATCGCACATGTTTTCTTGGATGAAAAATGTCTCTGAATAATATCCATGCTAGTTGCAAAGAATATACAGGCTTTTTTTTACTTGGCAAAGGAAGACATTCTCTGCAATTCCTGCAGTTATGTGTAAATATTCCACACGTTCTGCCAAAGCAGTTCTAGTTCTCAAAGCAAACAGATTTTTGATACTACTTCACGTGTGGAGATGTTCCCTTGTTGTTAATCAAGGCATATGTGATGTATCAGTGATGCATGAATCTTGTTTGGCCCTGTAGATGACGTAATTTAATGCTTACCTGCATGTGTGGCCTGTCAGTGTTTGTGGTTAAGCAGTGGTACACAAATTTAATTGCTTAATGGCTAATTGTAATTATAGTGCAATTTTCAACTGCTGATGCACAGACGAAAGATGGTTCTGAATACGAAAGTGCTTGTGGACCAAAATAGTGACTTTCTGACAACTTGTGAACAACTTTAACAAATGCCTCGCAGCAGATGTAATCCAGGATATACCAGTGCCATTTGCCTTTTATGTAATGTTGCCTATTTTCTTCCTGAATCTCTACATGTGCTATGTAAGAAGATGAAAAATGCAGAAACATGAGCGTTGCTGTTAGAATTGCTAGGTGTGCTTGCATATTTAAAGCAGATTTTCTTGGTAAAAAAAAATTACTAGGGCAGCACTAGTATAACAGGAGTTGAAAATACTGGGTTTAATGTCAGTCTCTCGGAATTCCCAGGAATGGCCTAAGTCCCTCCTACAGTCGGCTTTTGGATGAAGTGGCTGGTGGAGACTTTGAGTATTCTTGCTGAAATTCGCAGAGCTGTTAGGGGCATTGCATGAGTGCAGCTCTAAGCCTGAAACAACAGGCTGAGCAAATGCTGATATTAGGAAGAGTCTGCCTTGAAATAGGGATCTTCTTCCACCCTTTGCTTTTGCAGTGAAGTCAGCTGGCTGAGAGCATTGTAGGTAGCCAGGCCGTGATGTATGATGTGGTTATTTTCAGCGGAACAGTGATGATGATCCTGCCAGGCAGTAGCCAAGATGCAGTCTGCTATCTACTCCTGATCTGGAAGTAGGCTTTTTTAATGGCTCCATTGCCACAGGGTGGAAGTACCTGCAGTGCTTTTGCTGGGTTGTTGTGATGCTGGAGCTCTGAAAAATTGAAGATTAAAAGAAAGAAAGAAAAAAAACCCCAAGCAACCCTGAAGAATCCTGCCTCTGCAGTCGTGCTCTCATCAGGATCTTGGGAGAAGGAGGAGGAAACAAAGTTTGTCTTTCTGTCTTCTGATATTCCAAACCATCGTCCGGTGCAGAGCAGCAAGCAGTGAGAACCAGGTGGGGAAGAACATGCTTCCAGTTCCCTCTGGCTGCCCAGAAGTAGCGCAAGCATCAAGAAAGATACCGATGTATGTAGCGTGACTGATGGAAGGCATCTGTTCTCTCTGCCCTGCCTTCCCATCAAAGGCTCCCTTCTTTCTGTGCACCTGGACAGGTAGAGCTGTTTAATGCCTCTTCCTATAAGGCCTTTCTGCTATTATCTCATCAAGGGGATTCTTCTGACTTCCCTCCTCATCCCTTGTTTGTTTTGCACCTTTATCTTCTGTCCTCTCCAGTTGCTATTGCTCTCCCCATAGCAAGCGCTCAGACCAGTTCTGTTCGCTGCTTCTGAGACACAAAACTTACCACTTCTAAAAATGCTTATTATAACCCCTAACTTCAGCTGAGCCAGAGGCTCTTGTTTCACAGGCAATACCTGCACTCAGAATGTTACTCTTCCACTTTTGCTCTGGCTCCAGCCCAAGCAGCATGCTGGAAAACGAGTGGTTATTTCAGCAGCCTTGGAAGATCTTGGTTTCTTGACTCCTGGCTGTCTTAAGAAACCTCTGCTGCAGTTTCACAACGCTGTACCAGAAATTAATTATGAAATCAGCCATTCTCTTAGCACAACTGCATCTTAGAGAGTAATCCTAAGCATTACACAGAAAATGCATGTCGTTCTCCCTTCTCGCAGTACCTTTGGTGTCTTAGCTCTCTGCCCAGGCTATTAAAGGTAGACGTGGATTAGAATTATAATGCAGAAAAAGAGCTCTTCCAGGTCCTTTTATTAGGTCACCCATAAGACATAATAGTTTTTACATGCAAGAATATTTTTAGGTACTTTTGCCCTTGCTTCAATTTTGTCTGTTAATGGGAAAACTTAAAGGGGTTTTGTTAACTGGGACATGGTTTGGAGGTGTTATGCATATTATTTCTCCTCTCCTTTTTAGTAATGCTGGTAAAATATCTTGAAAATACCTGGAAATTAAGGGCTGAATACCTCCTATATATCAAGAAATGACACTGCGTGCTCTGTAACAAGGAAAAAACCTCCTCTTTTCAGGGCTGTATTAAAAGCATACCATTCAGAGAGTTGCTGGACAGTGTATTTTGTGCCTGTGGGGTACTTGAAGCATGGAGGTCCAGTGTTTATGCTGGCACAAACCCCCTTTCTGTTGTGATTCAGTTTAAAACTATCAAAAGAATGATGCTTATCAGAAGTTTACTCTTGTGTCAAGAATGACTAAATCTGTATTTATTTTGATTTTTTTTTTAGTAGCAATTAATTTAAACTAGCCCTGCCTCTTTTTGCTCTTCATATGCTGTTTCAAACAAACGTTCAGTATTTAGTTTTCCTGTTTCACAATGTAAGAATAAAAAACTTGCTTTCTTTTATCAGGGGTGTTACCTTGGTTTCGTTGATGTACGAGCTGACATAGCGTGTTGTGCCCACGTCTCCACAGCCAACTGTATCTGAACAGAGATGTGGATTCTGCTGCTTAAAAGCTGAAGTGAAATTTAAATCTTTTCTGAACAAAACCTGCTTCATTCTGTGCTTTATCTGTTACTGGCACTGGCGCAGAATGGTGTAAGAAAAATCTTGACTTGAAAAGCTTCACAGGAAAGCATCGCTCTGTTGCTAAATGTGTGACCGAGGTCAGTTGCAGCGATGTTTTAATTGTAGTTTGTACAGCAGAACGCAATTAGCCAAACAGTTTGGTAGAATAAGTACTGGATTAATGTCTCAGCCATAGCTTAAAACTGGCTAGCATCATGCCCTGAAATATTAATATTCCACGTAGTGCTCCCCTCAGACTGCGTACAAAAATAGTCCCTGTCCTAGTAGAGCTGGAAATGGCTGCTGCGTAACTGTGCCCAGCAAGGAAAGAGCAGAAGGTATTCTTGTCACTTATGCTCTCATTGGGATAACCCGGTGAAGATGTCCTCTCCTTAAAGAAATACAATTATCTCTTGGCTGTAGGAAAACACTAGGTCACCCTGCAGTCCAAGTTCAGATGTCCTAGAAAGCTTTCCCTCTTTCTTTCTTTCTCTCTTTATCTATCAGCAACCTAACAAAAAGTGGGCCAGCTGCAGAGTGCTGACTTGCTCTACCCTTTTCCCCTGCAAGGTTCTGCTTTGACTCGCTGTCTGCTGGTAGATGGCAGTGAAAACCGAAGTGCTGACAGATGGAGACTGTGCGGGGCTTCAACTTTAAGCTGATGAATCCTATTTCTTCTTTTCCTAATGGGGGTAATTTGCAATCGCTCTTGGCAGCCTGTCAGTGCCAGTTTTGGGATCATCGCCTTGCCACCTTAAGTCTGTCTCTTGCGCTCTGCTTCTGCTGGCTTTCATTTTCATGAGGTTGGATGCGATCTCTGCCTATCATCCTTAAGTAAGCAAAAACCATGGGGAAGTCACTGGACTTACCTAGCTCCTGCCTAAAAGAGAACTTTCCATGCCTAGCCAGGAAGACATGATGCCTCTCAGTAGATCACGAGATGAAATTCGCTTCTTGTTGAACCACCATCTTTTGGAATAAATGTTATATTCCTCTTTGAGGCTGCAGACAGTGGTGTGAAAGGATGTTGCAGGTGCATATTGGTGCTTAGTCTCCTGATGATCTAATGCAGCACACTCAATCCTAAAGCTGATTTATTTTCTGCTTGGAGACCTTCAGCTTGAAAACTTAATTTCCTCCAAGTATTATTGCCCCTTGTTGGCCCAGGTACTATGGGATCACTTAGCAAGTATGGAGTGTTCTTTCCTTTCCAGCTTGCTTCAGTTTCTGTACCTGGCAGCTTCTTTTTGCACAAAACCAGGGAATTGTTACGATCTGTTGTCTTCATTCAGTTCATATTCTTGTCTTGCAAAGTATTTTCATGTTTGATATGTAAAGATAAATTTTAGGTGTCAGTTTTCTTAAAGATGAATAAAACCCCTAGCACCTTGTTCTTACATAGCCTGGTTATGGTTAGCACCATCTTGCAACTAGTCGGCATTTGTCTAGCTTCATCCGTTGGTCTTGCTGTACAATCACGTATATTGAATATTGTTAGCAAAGCCATTATTTGCCTGTGTGGATGCTTACAGACTTACATCAGGTACTTCTTTCACCTTCTTCCTTATGGGATGGTACAATAATATATCTGGTGGGCACTATCTCTGCTAAGGAACTGGCCTCTGCGTCCTCTGCAGCAGCGTCTAGCGTGGAGGATCTGTGCAGCTTGTCGGTGCGTACTGACAGCTCTGGCTGTTGCTGAGTTGGAGGAAACCATCCGTTGGAAAATGCAGCTAGGAGTTAATCATTCTGCGAGCAGCAGGGCCATGTTTCTTCACATGGCAAATGGTCAGAACTTCTGCAAAGCTCACGCATGTGTTGGAAATCCTGTTTGAATTTACACAGGCATTTTGAGAAAAGCCTGGGTTGATCAGCCTCTCCTGATGGTGTCTTTGCAGGCAAAGACACACATACTAAGGCACACTATAGCTGAAGTATTCTTAAAACCATGATTTTTCTGTTGTGCAGAGGCTTATTTTAATTCTGCCTCTAACAACATTATCAATCAGCTGCATTACTGTCTGAAAAGAATCTTGCAGGATTAAGGTGTAGGATGCTTTCTGCATTTGAAAAGCCCTTGCCTTTGAAATACAATAATGCCTTTACGACTTAAACTTGCTGAACGTTTTCCCAAAGAGTTGTGATGTAATTTTTGGGAAGAGCAGGTTCAGCTGATGTTGTCTAGTTGCACAAGAGGTTTTGCGTGTTTTTGTTCGCTGTGACTGATGACAGTTGTGAAATTTGCTTAATTCTTTTAGCTGGCAGCTGCAGATAAGCTGTCACAAACCTGTGCTCCCTGTCTATACCTGCACATAGGGGTTGCTAGTGGTAAAGGGAACTCTCCTTGAATAGACCCTTACAATAAATTCCAGTGCCTGGGGGTCTTTTCCGGGAGCACTCAGATTGGACTCTGACTGGATTAACAGATCACTGTCCTGCGATCACACAGCCAGCCACGTGCGACATAATTAGCAAGCTAGAAAGCGAATGGGCTAAATTTAAAGGTGGTCACTACGGCACCAAAGCCATCTGCTTAAGCGAAGGTTCAGCTCAGGCAGTCCATTGATCCATCGTAATCTCTCATGAGGTATTAGGCTGCAGCGGGCTGCTGTGACAAACGTAGCAAACAGCAGTGACGTTATTTACAGATTCAGAAGACCCTCTGCTGATATTCAGGGCTGTGTTTTGCTTGCGGTTGCCCAGCTTCACCTGCAGCCCTCCTTAGAATGTATGTTTTTGTGTATAGGCTAAATGAAACGATTCTGTGTTGGCGGGATTTTTACTTCTGCTGCATTACAGGTACCCAGCGGTACCCAGGAGTAGTGTTGCTGTAAGGTAGAACAAGCGTAAAGCATAACAAGTCACAGCATGTCTGTGGACCAAATCTAAAATCTTGCTGCGAGGAAGAATACCTTGATTCAGCTTTCAGAAATTCACGTTAAGACAGTATCAGTTTGGAGTCCTGACGTGACGGGCAAGTTGTAACCAGAATCTCTGACAGCTCTGTCTCAAAGCTGAAGGTACTGCAGAGCCGTAGGGACCTCCTGAGCATTGGGGAGGGAGACGTGAATGTTTCTCAGCTTCCTGCGCTGGGGAACGGCTGGACCATCTTAGTTTCGTACATTTTCGGTAGATAACTCAAGTTTGATGTTGAGATTTCTCCCTTGTCTGTCAATTTGTCTGGCAAACCAAGCCCGAAGGACATTCTTGCAGATCTTCAGTTGAGATGCTGCTTGGAGAGACATGGGAATCGCAATTTTTCTTCTGTGAGATAGGGTTAGTGTGGGAAGGGGACAGCTTCCAGGGAACTTCTCACTTATATTCCATTCACATCCTCAGAGCTTGAAATAACCCTCTCTTTAACGAGCAGCTTGTAAACGCAGAGTTTTTTCTTTTGTTTCGTAGCTACTCCCGACATCACTGGCCATAAGCGAAGTGAAAATAAAAATGAGGGGCAGGAGGCACTCATGTACTGCAAGTCTGTGGGCTTCCCACATCCCGAGTGGGTGTGGCGCAAGAAGGTCAATGGAGTATTTGAGGTAAGAAAACTGGCGTGTCAGGCGTATATGAACCTGCCAAAACCCCCAGTAAGGAAGCAAACGAGCACCTTGGGTTTGGGGATATATTATTTAGGGTGCCTTATAACTTCTCGACATGCAGTTCCTCAAAAGTCTGATACATGAGTGAGTGAAGCTGAAATTTGCCAGAAGCAGTGAGTATAAAATGGATATTTATGTTGTTGCTGTGTGAACAGAGTTGCTCTTTGCATTGCTGCTGGGCAAAGTTACGAACTGGCCAGAAAGAGACGATGTTCAGGGTATTTGCTATAAATTGCAAAATGTGAGTTATGAAATGTGATTTTAAAAATGCATTTGGTTATAAACTTCTCAAACCATTTTCCAGTTTTACGGTTTGAGCTCACAAGACTTAATACGAGGATGTGGTAGTGACACCAATCGGTGTTTAAGTGATTGTATTTTTTTCCATGTGGCAGCTGATTAGTGAGCAAAAAAACTTGACCAGCAATTGGAATAGCAGGAGAGAAGCTGGAGGTTGCTAAATCCTCAGCACACCTATCTTTACACTGCTGTATGATCTTCCTGAGAGGTAGCAATTTGATTGCTAGATGAAGAAAAAATCTTAAGCAAATAAGAGTATGGGTTGATTGTTCACTGTTAAGTGCGAGCTTAAATTTTTAAGGGACGGTACTGTATGAGTGACTTACCAAGTGCTGTGAGCCATCAGAGTCCTGTATGGTGTTCTGCAGATTTCCCTTCACACTGTCTTTCTGGTGAAGTTATTTGATAAATCCATGCAAGATTAACTTTCAGGAAGATCAAACATCCATACTTTGTCAAAGTTTTGCCCCTTTTTAATTCGTTAAACATAAGCAACTCTGAAAGTCTTTTACTGAAAAGTAGAAAGAATATGGTGCTGCGAATTCCAGCTTCGTGAAATATTCCTGAAGTCAGTGGCTTAGGCTGCCCTGACCACAAATCTGTGAGCAGTGTGTGTTTCTTTTAAAAACACAGCAAATGCAAAAATTTATTAGGGCTGTGATGCCTTAAATAGTTAGAAAATGCTATCTAATGCTGTGCAGAATAATCTTAACGGGTACTGCTTTTTCTTTTTTTTTCCCCCGCTAAACTGAAATCGTGTTGTCCCCTGCTAGGGAATGTATCCTCTCTCCTGTTACTTGTCTCATCTGTTTAGGTTGACCTGTTTCATGTTACTGCTGTAAACTGGTGAGTGGAGTGGAACAGTTTCTCTTGAAGCAGAAGGCTGAGAACATGGTAGCTTACGTGATCACAACCACTGGCATATTTCATGGCTGATACTGTTAAAGTAGGATAAAAATACAGCTTGTTAGTCAAGCTGGCTTTTTTTGTTGTTGTTTTGGAGCACAATTCACTTTAGTGAGAGATCCAGAATAAACACTGGCAGTGGGCTTTTCTGTCGCGTTAAGGAACCAGCCTCTGTGAAGAATCCCTTGAATCTCTTCTAGTTTCCATGACACAGAAATGAAAATGCACCAGAACTTACTAAAGCTCTTGCTCTTTTCCTCTTCCATCTTTCTCCTTTTACCAGGACATCAACAACTCCTCCGGCAGATTCTTTATTTCAAATAAAGACAACTACACTGAGCTCAGCATCACAAACCTACAGATAAATGAGGATCCTGGCGAATACCAATGCAACGCAACCAACCAGGTCGGCTCTGTCTCGGTCACAACCATCCTCCGTGTCCGCAGCCACTTGGCTCCCCTCTGGCCCTTTTTGGGGATCTTGGCAGAAATCGTTATCCTCGTTGTCATCATAGTCGTTTATGAGAAAAGGAAGCGGCCGGATGAAGTCCCAGACGGTAAGTGTGCTCAAAGCCACTTGTGAGGAGGAAAGAGGAAAAAAAAAAAAGGGAAAAGCGAACTTGTGGAAGCAGGACAAAGTGGGGCTTTGTGGCAGGAAGGATCAGCAGTCCAGTCCGTTCAGCTCTGAGCTCTTTGTTTTCTCATCTGTTCCCTCTCCAAACATTAAGCCCAGCAAGCGCAGAGGGTCCAAGCGCGAAGTCCTAACGCTGGATTTCCCAAAGATCTCAAGACTATGGGGTGGGCGGGCAGTTATTTCAGTATCTTTAAAGCTTTAGTTGCACAAGGGGTCTAGCGTTCCCGTCTCTTTCCTGCTGTAGTAGCCCTGAGAGATCCTGCACGTCAGCCCTAAGGAGCGTAGGGCAGCACAGGGGGAGAGCCGGAAACGCTCTAATCCATGATGGCACTCCCTCTTCCATGTGGCATCTGGATTGGACACTGGGCAGGTTTTGTAAGGAAACGTTATGCTTAAAGGGACTGGGACCGCAGAGATGCTTCAAAAATGAAACGTTTTCAATGTTAAAGGAGTGGGGGTAGGGCTCTTATTTTGGTGTGTAACTGAATTTGTATTTAAGGAATGCTCTGGAAACTATATCTAATTGTAGTAGCCACTGAGTTATATTTTCTAAAGATTAGGTTTTTATTATGAGGTTTGATAGCACTAATTAGTTAAACTGTGTTTGGTACACACAAAATGTAACTGTTTCATCTTTGAGCTGCTTCTGCAAAGCTTCCTCTTATTTAAAAGATGGAGGAAGGGGCAGCTTGAGGCTAAAATGAGTATTTGAAAGAACCACATTGAGAAACAGGCTTTAATGTGTCATCTAGCTGCTTACTACAGTGTTTATCAAGAAAACCTGTCCAAGGAATCCTTGTGAGAAGCGGCTGGTATGCCATTGTGCTGTAGGAACATGACGCATCCAAGTAACGGAGCAGGTGCTTTAGAGTAGGTGCTGAATCAGTACCTGAACAAGCCCTCTAGCACGGTAGATCACTTCCGAAGGCAGCTGAGTTGTAGCTTGTGCAGCAACGACTGGTTGTTGTCGAGCTGCACAAGGGATTGATGACAGCGCAGCGTGACGTTTGCCTTTTGGGATGAAAATACAGGTGCTGAAAGAGTGATCTGCTGGTGAAGTTTGGGCAAAACCAACTTCACGGTTCCTGAGCTATGTTTCAGAGAATGAAAAAAAAGAAATCTTACGAAACAGACAATAGATGTTAATACTTTGAGAATGGCTGAGGCGTGGATCACTTCTGTGGCAGATCAAAACTGTCTTAAATAGTGCATACCTAGAGGAAATTAGCTTTTGATCTTAACCACTTGAGTAGCTTTTACTAACTGCTTACAGAGCATGCGTTGAGACTGGTCTAGGTGTGTAGCCAACAAAATTTAAACTGTGTAGTGCATGTTCCTCTGCATAACTAACAGCTTCACAGTTGCTAAGGGGTTTATACTGCCAGCAGTTTGTCCTCAGAGTGCCTCTCAACCAGCCCAGAAAACTTCGAAAAAGGCAATTTAAATGTTCTCTTGCACGTCTCCCATATTGCTATGCCACATTGGCCTAACTTTGACGTTGGAATGGCCAGGGAGAATCTCACCTCTTTGGTGGCTGTTCGTAGTTCCCTGCATTCCAGAATTTCATTTGATGAAGTTTCACAAGGACCGAAACAAGATACCAGATCGTAATTTGGTACGTAAATATTCATTGCAAGCAGCCTCAAATGGACTTAATCCAACAGAAATTGCCTTTGACTTGACCAGATCGCAATGCAACCACCGTGTTAGTGCAATTAAGCACACGTTGGAGGTGGAGAGTTCGCTACCTGTTTTGTTTCAAAGGCTGATGTTTTCCTGGCTGGTCTGGCCACTCTGCAGATGCCTGAGGAATCCAGGCTCATCATCTCTGCTGGAGGTGTCCAAGATGATGAGCCAAGTAACTGAGGTTACTAAATTTGCTTGCTCGGTCTGCTATTATTTTAAGGGCAGCTAAGCTTGAGTCCTGGAGAGCGATATGCACCTCTGTGGTGGACAAAAGTTTTCTCTGTCCGCTTTCTTGGAGGACAAAATCCATATCACAGTTAATAACTGTGTATTAGGTTTGCCTGGATGAAGAGACACAATTGGCATAACATCTTCTCAACTGAAGGCCGATTCGAGTCCTGCATTCCCTTGGATACTCTTGCACTTTCTGTAATGGCATTTGAAGCTTTCTGCGATATCGTGATGGGAAACACCCTATAAGCAGGGGCGTTTTACAAATGCATATGTGAGAAATCGTTGATAGTCTGCTGATTTCCACACTTGGATGTTTTACATAGGTTATTCTTAACTTTATTATTTTAAATACATTGTTATGAAATGCCAAAGTTAATGTTTTCATGCAGTGGCATGCTTATCATTTGGAATTTAAACTCTCAGCTTCCAAAATCATACATCCACCTCCGCATGCTGCAGTGAGCTCTAGCGGGTAACATCAATGAGCCTATAGCTGAGCCAGCAACTCATGCAAGATGCTGGCATAAACACCGTATTACTTTAATGTAAATATTATTTGGCAACAGCTGTGATATCTCTCAACTAATCAGCTGGTTTTCTAATTTTTTTTTTAGTATTGGTTTTGATGTGTTAAGCTTTAAGGACAAGGGTTGTGCTTGTGCCAGATCTTCACATGAAGCTGCTGCAGCAATAATGATTGAGCTGTTAGTGCCTCCTTGCTAACAGGGGAAAAAAATGGTAGCCTCATTAGCAGAGTCACCTCACTGATGGACCTTCGTGCTGAATTTTGTCCTTGGACCACTCCAAATTTTTCCTTAGACACTGAGATTCTTTCATATTCCCCACCGTCACCCCGCTCCCCGTCTTCCCGTGGCTGAATAACTCTGAACCTTCCTTAGCAGATTTCTCTGATGTTCTTCCTTTGCTCTGGAGTAGCAGGTAGCAGCAGCCAAAAAACCCCAGCCATGTTTGAGGATGGATGGCCATTTTGCATCTTACTTTGGACCGCTGCCTAGTGGATCGTTATCATTCGGCTTGGCACGTCCTCCTGCTGCAGGCTGTCTATTCCCACAGCGAAGGTGTCTGCTACCAGTAACAGCCTCAATGTTGGGGTGCAAGCCTTGTACCTCTAGTCTCTCCCCTCTAGAGTGCTTTGGGGTGGCCCGTGGGGTGCCATAGATCCCACGTTAGCGAGAGGTATATCCCATGTTCAGTGAGGCTTTTTTCCCCTCTTGTGAATCCTCTGATGTGCTGGCTAATATCTGTCTTGTTGAGAGGATCTCGGGAGTGGGATTTCTGCATAGCCCTAGTGCAAAAATGACTTATTCAGGACACTTTAAGGATTTCTTAAGAAGTTTTGGAAAAAACCAGCGATGCTAAACATGGTAACTTCCTCTGTAGACAGAAAAGTCAAAGCCTTTCTGGAGCTGAAGAAACTGTTAAATCAACAGTCTAGAAGTACACCTGCAGCCCGTGCGGAGCCTGGCTGATAACAGTGTAGGATGAAATGCAGTTCACCTGCATTTATCTCGGGTCTTGCTGGGAGGTGCTGGTGCCCACGCTGAGCTCTCACTTCGTGCAGTACCCAGGTGACGTTTGTAGGTCTGGCTCAGTTAAGCCTGCAGGAGTGACAGGCAGCCCTTCGGGGTGGGCCCTGTTCGTCCCCTCGGACAAAACCGGCCCAAGCTGAAAGCTGGAGCGGGATTGCTCCAGACTCCACTAATAACAGGCACACTTAATTTGACTCCTTTTACCTTTCTCGGCTGTACCAGCCTGCCTTTACTGAGCTGCCACCTTCCAGAAACTGCTCATCTTGCCGCTCTTTTTTGAGAACTGTATCAAACTAGCCACGTCTCCCAAGAATCCTCCAATTCAGTGTAGCATTAAGGTAGTGAGACAGCAAATCCTGAGGGTCCCCCCACTTTACCTTGACTGATGAAGAACCGTTCTTAGAGGTATATGATGTTTCTCAGGCAAAGCTCAGAAATGTTAAAACCTTTTGACAAACCAGATCAGTAATTTCAGTGTTTGTATTTGCAGTGCACTTGTAGACACACAAGAGGATATTTTTAAGAACTTCATAGAAAAGTGAGTGGTCTTACAGCTACATCAGCCTTAAAAGAAAAAAAGCGAGGCTTGAGGGCTGTACCTGTTTGGCGAGTCTAAACAAAGAAGTGCCAAAAAGGACGTTTAATAACTGATGCTGAACAGAAGCACCCAGTTGCTAGTGGGGGATGTGGCTGTTTGGAGAGAAACATTATCTCTGTCCTGGAAGGTGTCTGGGATGCTTTCCAGAGTGCTTGGGAACTCTACCTGGCCAGCCAAAATAAAGCTATTTGAATTAATTCCCTTCCCCTTTCTCTCATCTCCGTCTTCCACAGGCTAAAAATTACCTGTCTTAACGTGCCAACTACCTCATCTCTTGGCGGATGGGTAGAGTGACAGATAACCTGGTTAAATTTGGAGCAGTTCTTCTCAATTTACTGTTTAGCTGCCGAGTGAGGCCACTTAGGTTTCAGAGTTTGGGGGGGATAAGGGCAGTGTGTTACAAAACACCTTTCCAGTGTCTTTGCTGGCCTTACAAAAGGTGTTACCTCCGTCTAGAAGCTCTGCCGTGCTGGGAGAGCGAGGACACTCCTTTAACTTTGGCATTTCCTGACTGCAGGTTGGGGTTTTTTTTTGCATGGACATGCTTTTTGTGTTTAGCTGAATTGCTTTTTATGCCACGAAACAGGGCTGCTCAGTAGCTCCTTTGCTAATATTTCCTCCTTCACATAATTCAGATTTGTGAGTTTATTTTTTTTTTCCTGCTGCTGTATAGCAGAAAAAAGGACCTTTGCACCTGTGAAATCCGTATTTCCACCAGAAATGGTGCAAGGATGGTATTAGCGGATGCCCAGTGCGGGTTCTTGCTGTCGTGCCTGTGGATTAGGGGCATTCTCCTCCTCCTCCTCGGAGGGGAGGTGACTGCAGTGAGAACCCTCCCGTCGGTGCGAACCCCCTTGCATCCAAATTATGTGCTGGAAGGAGGAAGGGAGGGCAGATGGCGCTTCAATTTCTGCATCCTTTCAAAAATGAGAGTTTTGACTTGCTTTACACAAGGTAAAGCGATATAGGGATCACATACACCTTTCCCAGAGAGCGGCTAGGTTTTGTAACATCAAGAGCGGGTGAATAACGTGCAGCTTCCAGTTGCTTTTGGTGATGAAAGCTGCATGAACGTGGCATGTCGAGGTCAGAGACGCTGGCACGTCACTGCATGTATGACGGGAAGCAGTTTCAGCAGGGGACCGCTGATGCGTTTTGCTCAGGATGCAAGTTGCTTGGACTTCCCTTGGCAATAAAAGGCAGCAAATAGCTTTTTATTCCTCTGTGGTATAGCTTAAGCTGCTTATTTCTGATAGATGTAGTGATCAGCCATTGTGACCTGAATGTAGTATATCAGAGTCCTAAAGAAAGCGCTTTTCCTGTTGTTGGATCAAATAGCTTAAAATTAGCAAAGACGCTGTTTTAAAGAGTGTGTTCTGGGGTAAGTAGAAAGTAAAAACTTCTTGGCTACATTCCCCCATAGGAATGTAAACAGTTTTTACTTTAAAATCCATATTCTACATGATCTTTGGTTCAAAGCCATGAGGTGACTGCGTTATAACATGTCCTTTTCCATTCTTCCCTTCTCATTTCTCAGCTTAATACAAAGACTTTCCATAAATGTTTTTCTGCTCTGGCTCTGCAGCAGCTCCATCCACATCCCCCACGTTCTTTCTAATACTCATTTTTTTTTCTTGACTTTCCCTGTTCCTGCTATTACTGTAAGTAATTTAAAGAACAAAATGTTTTCTCTGAAACGGTTTACCTTGTAACGAGTTAATTTTTGAGGTGGTTTTCCTATTACCTGCACCTTTCTCTCCCATGCTTAATATTCATCAAGGGGAGAAAACTGTCCGACAGGCACATTGCGAGACTGCGTGGCTATCAACTACACCTAACAGCAAGCATCATTGTAGCACAGTGGTAATGAAACGGCCTGGCTCCTCTGGGCCTTTATATACTGATTTATTAGATGCTGTTATAGGACCAGAATTCCTCCAGGCTGATGTAAGTAATCTTGGCCAGAGAGTCTCCATTGCCGATACGCTTGTGCCTTCATTCCATTTCAGAGCAACTGCTTTATTTTTATTGGTTTGCTTTATGGAGTAAGACAAGCGTCTCCGTTCACCTCTTCCTCCCCCTCCCTCAAAATATTCCTGTTAATGAAGCCAAAGAGAAGAGCATTGCTCCGAACCCGACGTGTGTCCTGGTGGTAAATGCCACCTTCGAATCTCTCTGTGCAACCAAAGCCCTAAATGGTTAATGCAGGCTGTAATGCTCACGTCCCCGTGAGCAGCTACCTCGTGAGAGAGCATCACGGTCCTGCGTGGCCTTGGACTGCTTTGAGCGTTCGATGTGGAGCCTTCCAAATGTTTTATGAGTGAAGAACTGAAACCTTTATAAAAAAAATTTAAATTTTTCCAACTTGGGCAAACACATCTAAATGCTTATAAATGTTCTTCTCAAAAGTTCTCAAGCCACTGTCAAATTTTCTCTTCCTGGAAAGCAAAATCTTAAGCTAGCGTTTAAAGATAAAAATTCCCTCGCGGTCTCGGTAATAGTTCCAACAAATTGCTTTGCAGACCGTAGAAGTTGTGTTGCAACACAGGACCCCGAAGCCGCCGCGGATGCTGGCTTTTCCTTTTGAGCATTTGAACAGAAATTGAACATAAGTTTCATTTTAATAAGGCTCCAGTTCACTATTGATCTGTACAGGCAGGTCTGAGGGCTGCCGCCCGCCAGTATAAGAACCGTTCCTGAAGCTGCTGGGTTCGACTCCTCTCTGCGTAGATTTCTTTGCAAGTTTTAAAGCACGAGCAGAAACGTAGAGTCCCTTCGGATGCCAAAATTTGAATCTTGGTGCTGGAGGTACCCATTAGCGTTTCATTTTTAACTTCCACCAGTCGTAAGAGGCTACACAAGATTAACTTGATCTTAAAAATAAATACTGTAGTTTTCCAAAGGAGGTAAAAGAAACTGAGTAACAACTAAAATGCCTTATAAATGAAGGCTGAAAGTAAAGGGGGGGGTTAGCGTGGTCAATGCTAAAATTACGGCTCACCTGGCAGCGTTTCGGGAGCCCCGTGGGCGCGGAATGGAATGAAGCAGCATACTGGGAGGATGTTCTCTATGGCCATAGTTTTTACATGCTATTAGAGACAATCAGTTACTAGAGCAGGTCTTCTGGCATAAAGGTTTTGAGTTATATTGATATTTGTCGGTTACTATGACTTCTTTTTTTTTTTTTCCCCCCTTCAATTGCATCATACCCTTAAAAAAATGGTGGTAAGTGAGAGATCTGCATGCTTTGGAGTTTGTTTAATCTCCGCTTCAGTCTATACAATGCACAAGTCATAATGTTAACACTTTTTCTTAAAACTTCTTCATTCACGTTCACAACTAATTTGGATTTCAGTTTGCTGTTTTTAATCTTTATTTAGTCTAATTTTGTACTTATTTTTCTGTTGTTCTGTTGCCCCCTGATTTCGCTAAGGTTTCGGTCTTTGTCTGTACTGTGCTGGGGGTGCTTTTCCAGCAGCTAAAAGGCTGACCAGGGTAGTAACGCACAGAGACGTTTTCCTCGGTCTTATTTTATCACCGTTTGGGTTATAGGTGGGAAAGGGGCGAGTGGTGGTGATCCACCGTATAATCTTAAGTATTCCAATAGGCATTTTTGTTGGATCTTTGTTAGGAGAACACCCGATGACAGCCTTTATAAATGTCAAGCTTTTTTTTTTAACGCACAGAACTACTTATCTGAAATAGGTACCTAAATATTTTAACGGAGAAGGAAAAATGGTTATTTTACAGCGAGAGAGAGCTTGTATCTTAACGGTGCAGTTTGATATTTCTGAAGTCCAGCCAAACAAACTCTCAAAGATGTCGATGATGCTCGTTAGAAAGCCGAGATAACCGAGTCTGAAAGCCGAACGGCACGGGTAGCATCCGGGGGTGGGGGGAACCAAAGGCTTGCTCTCTGTCCGAGGCTCTTCCCAGCCAGCGTGCGGAGTAGGTAGCGCAGCCTGCTCCAAGATCTTTTGTGAATCAAAAGATGTCTGTGGAAGGAAGTTCTAGATTTCCTCTGCTGTGCTTTGTGTTTCAGTACCTGATGTGTCTCTGTATATCTCCACTGTATATACAACAGCACATTGATGTCTGGTTGTCCTTACTAGTCCTAGTTCTCTCTGTATCTTGTCCGATAGTGTACTGTTGCTGGTAATGGACTTCTGTGGACACTGGTGTGTCGCTAGTCTGTTATTTTGGCTGTAAAGCTCTTGGTTTGTGGTTAGTTCTTTATTTTTTTGAAATATTTTTTTGTTCCGGTCACTGTCTGTGCTAGCGGTGGCTTTGCCTATCCGTTGCCTTGAAGGTACAGGTGGAGTAATGTCCCCCTTGACCGACATTACTCCTAGCGTGTGCTCATGCGGATGCCTACACTGTTAAGACTGTAATTTCCATAACTGCTTCATGTGCACTAAGCACCCTTGTGGAATCCTGCTGAGAGTTTCTTAAAGACTTCAGTGAAAAAAATCCCTCTAGCGTGGGGCGGGAACGGCCACTGTCGAGTGCCAAAAACAGCAGGTCCTGAATTGGTCCCCCCAAACTACTTCTACGGGAGCATTAACTTTCTGGATTGATTTTCGTACTGCTGTTGAAATGCACTTCTGTCTTCTGTACTGCAGCTTGGGGGCAAAACAAGGTGTTTTGTAATCCAAAAAATGTTCAATTGGTCACGAAAAGAGCTAATGCGAAACATTACTCATTGGCAGATCTTCTTCCAATTCTTAGAATATTTTTGCCAAGAGACGCAGGCAGAACAATGCTGTCAGTCTTCTGTAGCTGAAGTCTGTCGTGCCTGGAGGTATTGCAACACCCCTAACTTTTCCTGGTGTTTTGAGCCCTGCGCTCTATCGGACGCACGCGCAATGCCCGCCGCTAGCCACGGACTGCGTCTGCCTACTTGAATCGAGTATTGCACTTTCAACCTCCTCCTAAACTGCTCCGTTCTAATTAGACGTTGAGAAAAATGCAATATGTAGAGCTTGTATCATCCATGGGGGAAGATGAGCATATGGGGTATATACCCTGGTGTGTATATACCGGTAATTACCCATCAGCAGTTGAAGAATGGCTTAAAAAAAAAAATATATATATATATTTATATTTAAAAAAATCAATGCAAGAAAACAACCAGCAGGATTTTACAACTGAACCGTTGGTTTGTCTTCTCATCTATTTTTTATGAGATTGAACCACTGGAACTTGGGGACAAGATGAGTCTGACCATATTGCAACAATCTGTCCGCTACAGTTGCAGTTCTTCATGACAAGCATTCAAAGTGTTAACTAAAACCATTGAAGCAACACACCTGCCATTAAAACTTGAATCCAGAAAAATAACTCCATGAATCTTTGCACTACCAAGTGGAATGGCCTTTAATGCTGTAGATAGAGCGGTTTGCGGTTCAGCCGGTGTTCTGGTGCAAAGACTGACTCTTTTTTTTTTTTCTTTCTTTCTTTCCTTTCCTTTCCTTGTCTTTCCCTGGATTGCATCGGAATTCTTGCTGCAGATGATGAACCAGCTGGGCCAATGTAAGTGCGCTTTAAGGAAAAAAAAAATATTACTGAGCTTAATCTGAGGGTTTCTGGGAGTTTACGGTACGTAGGACCTATGTTAGGGGTGATGTTACTAATGGTAACGGACCCTTTGGTCTGTTGTTTGCTAGTGGTGGAGTAAAGAAAAGACGCGTGGTCCCCCTGGTTGCCTGGTGTAGCAGATGTGACACGTTTTTTCACAAATATCTGAAGCGGTTGGCAATCCGGGGTGGGGGAAGCTTCGGTTGTAAAAAAGAAGCAGCAAAACGAGGAAGCGGAATGGCAGATGCAGGAGGTGAATTGCACGGGGCAAGAAGGTGGCAACACACAAAGAGTCTAAATGTCGTGTTGTCTTTAGTCACTTGAGTTAAGAGGAGGAAGGATGAAACGCTGTTTAACTTAGGATGGACAAAGACTTTTCTCCCTACGCTTGTGATTGATTCTTGGTGCTGGTTTTTTTTATTTCTCCAGGAAAACCAATTCTACAAACAATCATAAAGATAAAAACTTACGCCAGAGAAACACAAATTAAAAATGCTCATCACGTAAGTATGACTCGCATCTCAGAAACGGTCAGGCTAAAGTCCTCCTTTTTCTGTGGTGGTTGGGGTGTGGAAACGTTGCTCGTTCCGTGTATTAAAAAGTTACCAGCTGCTCGGAGGATGGCACCAGCCTTCCTGCCAGGCTTCAGAGAGCCCTGGGGGTTATCAAAAGATTTCTGTCATAAAATATGCAGGTAGTTTAATGATCCGGTAGCTGTCGAACTCTGCGTAATCACTACTGTTGCTAATGATAAAAAATCCCAAACCCTTCCTCATTCGATCTTAAAAATCTGGAAGGTAACCTTGGTTGGGAAGCCTTTATCGTCATTTAAGAGCGAAACCGATGTTGGGCGCTTTGATTGCACGCTGTTACGGCACGTGATGTTGAAAATGCGGCCAGGCATTGACTAGCACCTTTTCTCGTTTCTTTTTTAGAGCTTTAAGTTTCTGAGAGACTGATGGCAATATGACCTGCTAAATTTAAGGGTTGGAACTCTTGGTTCTAGAACTCCAGTTCTGATTTTATTTTATTTTTTTTCCTTTTCAAGTGAGCACCAATATGACTGTCTAAAGCATGCCTTATTTAGCTCTCCTGTAAGGATGACCTAGCCAGAGAAATTCTAATAATGCTTCAGTGTAGAAGGTGTAAACTATTTTGGGCTTGATGTGCTGTGAATGTTGCTTTTCTTTTTTTTTTTTCCTTTCTCCTCCTTAATCTATTTAAACATTAGCAGTAGCGAGCTGGTTCACGCATGCGCCATTTTTTACTTCCTGTAGCTGTTAAAATTGGCAAAGCTCTAAAACGCACTGCTGCCATCTCGTGATACTTTTTGTAAAGTACAGCAAAACTTAAAAATATATACAGTATATATTTATATTTGGGGGCAGGGGGAAACCAAAATACAGTAATTGTGTTTTCATTTTTAAGCTGCTGATATTCATTCCTTACTGTATGTCTGAAAGATGAGAGAATTATACTGTTCTGGTACTTAGAGAAGTAATATAAATTGAAATTATCTTAAGGGCTTAACCTATATAGAGAGACTTGGGTGTCCTGTAAGCAGACTTCAAAAGCTGGAATGGTTCGACGTGGTGGTGGTGGAATGCAGTTGAAAACAAAAACAAAACTTCAGTTTATAAATATATATATATGATTGCTTTTTAAGTGATTTTTTTTTTTTTTTGTTAACTCATGTAAATTCTCAAATCCTTTTGCACTGATGTGTTCAACATATTCTTGTACATTCAATTCAGGCAAACTTTTATAATTTTCTTTTGTTTTGTTTAAATGATGAAATGTTACAGCATGGTGATATTCTATGCAACTAGTTATACTCTTTAGTTTGACACTGTAATTTCTCATGATTTAAAGATTGTAGAAATAGACTTAACAGGGTTCTCATGATGTGCGTAACTGTAGATGCATGAACTTGTGTTCTGTGTATTTGTTGAAGTGCAATGATGTATAAAAAGTGGATTCACCTGTTTTTAAAAATAAAACACTGACAAAAAAAAAAAACACGTGAGACTTTTTTTTCTTTCAACTATTTAATAACCCTTAAGCTCGTGTCTCCTGAGTGCTGGGTACCCCGGAGCCTGTATTCCCGTGGCAGTAAGCTGGTCGTTCTCAACCTTCTGTGAGTTTTTTCAATTCCTTTTCCACGTCTTCCACAAAAGCGGGGAAATTCTGATCCATAAGACATAAGCGAATGAAGGGCCGCAGCTCTCGCGCGCGCCACACCGCATGCTGATACACGAGGGGGAGCTCGGACTTCTTTGTCAGCACAGACTGCGACAGTAAAAAAAAAAAACCAAAGGTGTTGCACCAATCTTGTACATAAAAGGTAACGGGGGTTTTGGAACAAAGCAGCTAGGTCAAGGTTCTCCTCCGGTATTTAATAAAGATGCGTCTGCCTTGTTACGCTCTTTGAATACTTTCAATCAGGTAGGATTTTTTTTTCTCTGATCCCTAGCTTCAATTCCAATGTAGCTTTTCTGCAACTTGGAATTCCTTTGCAATTATTTAAATCGGAAATGCCACTCCCCCCGGGTAACACGGCTTCCTTGTGAATATCCCTTTCTGTGTAAGAGAAAAGGATCCCATACAAAGCGTATGTACTGCCGCTTGAATTGTGTGAGGGTAACCAAGTATGCAGTTCTAAGCTCTTAATTTATTTTACAAGTAAATTATGGGGCTTTTTTAAGAGTCAAAACATCCTTTTCATGCCCATTTAGCCCTCCCCCCCAGCTTTTTCCCTTGGTGGTGGGCAAACGGTGTGCATCGTGTCGCTTTTCAGCGTAAAACCCTGGTGGCAGCAGAGCGGAAGATGTACAGCACCGTCTACTGAGGTTGAAGAAGCCCTGATGGCCTTCCAGCATCCATAGGTGATGCCGCTCCCATCCGTGAGATGCGCTGGAGAAATGCACAAGTCTAACGGACCGGTAGGTTATCGGGCGACTCCCGAGCACTTTCCGCGCTGCTGTTCCTTCCCGCTGGATGTAAGTACCGTAAAGAAATAGTGTAAACCGCGTTATTTGTGCTCTGTGCTAACGGCCGAGTGAGTGTTTGCACCAACATTTTTCCAGCGTTGGGGCTGCCAATGTTCTCTAGACCTCACCGCCCGCTCAGCCTTTAACTTTCTTTACCCGTTTGTGCTGAAGTCGTTAAAGCTGCAGCATCAGTTACGGATGATTTTGGATACTTTGCGTGGGAGAGCAGAAGCAAAGAACGTGATGAGGCAGGTGTGCTGTGCAGAGACGATCCAAGGTGAATGACGTTACTCCAGGGGGACTGCCTAATGCTGCTTAGTCTGTACCTGGCTTTAAAAACCTGTGTTGGCCTCTTTTTTTTGATGCGCTGAGATGAGAGGCAGAGGCTAAACCAAGTCTCCCCATCTGGAAAAGTCGGAATTGCTGTTAAGTTCAGTCAGGCTCCAGCTTCCGCTGCTCGAACCTGAAACAGGGCAAGGCAACCGGCAGATGGGCCGGGCACGCCGACAGCTCGAGCGTAGCTGCATTTGACTAGGGAGGGGGGCGAAAAACCAAACCAGCCCTTCATATTTTTGCTAATCTTATTGTTGGTTCCCATTGCACTATTGCTCTCTTCCTGGGTCATGCCATAGTCTTGACCAGAGGAAAGTATCTTTAAACAGAAATTGTTAACTGTTGAATATCTTTTAAAAAAAAAAATAATCTGCAAGCAAATGCTTAAAACCCAGCGCTTCTGCTAGCTTCCTGAAGTGGTGGAAATGGAGAAACTTAACTCCAGAGTGCCCCAGAGCACCAGCTGCAAGGGTGTGCTTCTCAAGTTTAAGTGGGGAAAAGAAGTTCAGCCCCGAGGAAACTTTGTACGGCAAGCCTGTGGGCCAGGGCGTGGGAGATCCCCGCTCAGAGCACCAAGAGGGACGAGTAGAGGAAGCTCTGCTAGTAGGAGAGTACTACTAGGAAACTCTAGAGTAGGAAACTGCTACAGCTAGGAGTCTTTTTGTGTTGGGGAATCTGTTAGTAATTCAAGCAAGAGATGGAGGAGTGCGTACAGCAAATACAGGCCTCACCAGCAGAAAGCTCTGAAGCAGGTATCGTGCTTCCATCTTACTGAGGAACCACGGAACGGGAGTTTTTAGAAGCTAAGTTGTTCTTTGTAATGTTGGTGCTAATTTACACTTCCTAGTGTTGTTGGTCATGAAAAATAGGAGCTGCTAAAGGCAAACTGCCTTGTTTGATCACTCTCACTTGCTGATGCACTCTCGCTGCATTGTACAGGGATGATGACAAAACTGTTGGGAAGGAAACAGCAGGACATGTAACACAGCTCTCGCCACTGAGAGGAGAGTGCAGGAAACACGGCTTCCTGAAGACGGGGTTTTTAAAGGCTTTTTTGGGTTTAAGAGAGGACAGATTTGTAATAGGGAGCATAGGAGTTGTCCCTTAAACCACTGATGTGAAGAAACACTGATTTCATCATCCTGTCAGTATGGAAAAAGGACAGGAAAGACCCATCGAAGCCACTGCAGAAAAACAGAGGTTGGAGAGAGTGGAGTCTTCTCCTCAACCATCTGATTCTGGATGGTCCCGAACGCACACAGTAAACTACCACCAGTTACCTGCCAGTTATTTCTAAACACGGCTTCACCCACCAGGACTTCTTGGTGAAGCTACCAATTGAATGAGGGGATCTTTTGTCGCGGGCAAAGATGATTGACGTTTTCAGACCTAAGCTATGACTGCAGAGGTTGTTTCCTCAGAGTGACAAAGCCCTTTGTTTGGACGTGACCTCTGGGTATTTATTTGCTCTGGGTGTGGCGCTTTGTTCTTAGGCAAATGGGGTAACTACACCATGAAATACCTGGGTTTGCAGCTTATTTCCCAGCTCCAGATCATTACACAAGATCCTGTGGGTTTTGTTGGTATAGATGATGGCATTCTGATGTTCAGTGAAGACGTTTACCAGATGTTTACAGCACATGAGATAGCTTGCTCTCTCTCTGTGCTCGAGAGGTTCAGTTACAGGCTCTAAATATTAGATAATTATTTCTTTACCTGTGCTAGCTGTGTTACAGATCTTCTTTCTCCAAGGCTTGTGCAGGAATCTGGTAGAGGCTCATCTGGCTAGAAAATACCAAATGCAAATAAGGGCTTGTTAGCAAGCAGAGTGTGGGTATGTGCAAGAAGGGAAGTAGTTCTGTTTTTAGAGATAACGAGAAGAGAATGTGCTCAGCTGCCTTATGCAGTCAAAAGGCATCTTTTTATGGAACCTGAATGCACATCTGCTCGAGTCTTTAAAAATGAAAGACGTGAGATAATGGGCCTGTAGTTAAACTGTCATGTCTAAACGAAGATAACTTTTAAACTACCTACTGGAAGTAACTATAAAAAATGCTGTGTATGAATGCTCACCAGGAGCATGCTTTTTTCTTTCACATCACTGGAAAGATGGTTTAAGTTGCAATTCTATTTTCTGAGCAAGGTTTTCAGTCTTAGCTTCTGGAGCATGGGGGTTATTAATACCAACAGTAGGACTGTCGGTGTTCAGCAGCATTCTGCCACGAACTGCTTTCTGTGCCTTTCATACTTTGCGTTAGCTTATCAGGAAATGAGCAAAGCCCAAAATGTAGTCATCTGCTTAAAGATCAAACAATAAATCTTGACTATCAGCTGTTGACAGTCTCCCATTTGCCTTCCTGGAAACGGTGTGAGTCAAATTAGCAATATATGTTTGGTTTTTTCCTCCATGCTTTCTCTACCAAATATGATTCCACTGTCCAGTAAAGTAGGACCTTCCTAGATCACATCATGAAAATGATGTAGCTCAAAGCTTTGACGTGCCTTTTTCAGGGCTCAGTCTTGGTCTGGGTATTTTTATCACATCCCCAAGAGCTATCCTGGCTAAGCTAGCTGCAGGGATGTTTTTTTAGAGCTGGTAAATGTGATCCTCTGGATACCCAAGAGAGCATATATTTAAGAATTAGTCACCCTCAGAAACACTATCTGCCTTTGCCTTTTCCATTTCCCTTAGGTCTTTGTCTTGGAGAGGGGAAACACTCTGTTCCGACCCTGAAATCGCTTTTAAATGTGTCAGGTTAAGCTCAAATTGATACAATTGCCATATTTACCATTATTAACACTGCAAAACAGGAGGAGGTAAACGCAAAAAGGAGAACACAACTCATGGTTGCTTAAATGGCTCTGATCATTTTTCTTACCCTGTAGAATTCAGTTGGAAGTCTGCCAGGTAGTTACCAGCAGTCCTCGCCGAAAACCACGCTGATGAAATCGTAGACACGGGTTTTTGGTAACTATTCAGCTCTCACCTTCTGCTCCCTATTCTTGTTTATGCAAGCAGAAAGCATCTAAGTCTTCCACCAAACCGTACCACCCTCTGATTGGAAATTGGTAACTAACGCTTGGCTGTAGCGTTTGCCGCCGTTTCTTTTAACGGTTAGTAACTTCCTACGTTTGCCTGAGCCCTGCCTAAGTTGTTCTCTTCATTTTCAGGCTCCCTAGCTAAGGAAGAGTTCAAACCCCAGAGCAAAGCTTTTTTCCCCACCTATAAATCTCATTCCATACGCTTGCTAATATTCTTCCTACGATCACGTGAAATGTGCATATTAATTTTGGTTATTAGTGACCTTTTGGAGGCCAAAACAAAGGTACCTGATTGCTCTGAGGTATATTACAATAAGCTTGAGGAGCTAGAACCACTTGTTTGAGCATTGTTCTGTTAACTTTTTTTTGGGCACACTAAGAAAATGGGAAGACGATCGCCAGCTTCAGCAGCTGACTTCTGAACACCTCTAGTCCTGTTCACTACTTTGGTTTCCCCGCGTGTAAACTGCATTTTGGGTTTCCCAAATCATATTTCATATAGAAATCGTATTTCTCATAGTTGCAAAAAACTTTGTTCCGGAGTAAAATTAGTCATTTACAGATCTAACACTGCTAGCTGATGATTTTTCTATTATTCTGTCTATGTGTTCTTGCATACTTACTACACGTATTACTGCTACGTTTTGTTCAGTGTCCTTCACTTGATTTTCACCATCAGCCAGCTGATTGAGACTGTGATAGAGCTTCTGGCTTTGCTCATCAGTTACTTGCACCGGTACATACTCTGCAAGTTTCTGAACGCAACTGCAGCAGTGTTCCAGCATCTGTTCTTTTGAATCTCCACCAAACTGAACACGAAACATGCGGCATTCATTCTGCTCAAAAACCAAAGCGAAATTAAATTAACTGTGAATCCCCTCAAACTATTTTGATTTAATTAAATTCCTATTTGTCCTAGTTAGGAAGAAGGCGATAAATTTTTGGATCACTGCACCAACTTAAATACAAAGAATCAAGTTTTCCCTTCATTTATCCCAGCAGCTAAACCAGAAGACTATGATTCCCAGTTTGAAAATCAGTTTAAAAAACCCAAGAAAACGGTAAGTGAGCAGGGCTGCTTGTCAGCTAATTAAATGTCTAGGCAAGTGAACAAACCTTGCCACAATGACAGAGTTTTTACAAGTACAGCAGGGCAATTAAGTTCTTATTGGTGCTGCAAGTAGTATTCTGTAAGGATATGCCAACTCTGAACAGTTATTTCCTGACAAAAAATGAAATGACACTAAGCAGAAGTTAACTTCGGAATTGAAACTAAAAGTTCTGGGAACCGTATGTTCCATTTAGGATTTATGTTACTCTCTGCATCAAACCCAGCCTTCCCCACCTACCTGGTGTGCCTGTGCATAGCTAAACATCCAAATTGAGTTTGGCACTGCAACTGAATGTTGCCGTTCCTTGACTAGGCGCTAACACAGTTGATAAGGAGTGCAAGAAACTCAAATGCATTATTTTTAATACCATTTTAGAATGTAAAAAAATAATAGATAGAACTGACCCCCAGTATAGGTTGTCGTGCTGTATCATAACAGATTTTTTTTTTTTAAGTACTTGAGGTCCAGGAAACTGCACTGAAAATGGAGGACTGAAGAGTCTGTTGTGCACGATAAGCTTGTCCTAAGCACATTCAAGTAGTGTAAGGCAGATACGTATTGAATGCTCTTGTTTAGGGAGTGAATTAATGGGACTTTCGGTCTGATCTTGAAATTTCAAATTGAAAACACTGTTAAAGTACTAGAAAAGAAGTTTTCTTTGGACTGACCTAGCTTATTTGAGTCTTCATCTTTCTGAGATTTTAATGTCAAAGCCATTTTTTAAATGACTAGACACGCTGCTAGACTGCTGATTACACGAGTACAAGGACATCTTTCATTTTAAAGATTTTTTTTGTCTCAAAGATGAGCCAGCTCTTCATGACAGCCTGTATGTTTACATGCATGTCATTTTAAGATGCTTGTATTGCATAAAATGATTTTTAGGGCACTTTGAGCATAAAAGACTGTCTCGGTGCCTTTTAAAGGGAAAAAACATTAAAATAATTCAAACCGCAGCACTCATTTTACCAGTGCCCAGTTACATTCCCTCTGATTAACTAAGATGACAGTTTCACATACCCGAGCACTGATTTGTGGGTATGCCAGACAGGCGCGTTCTCATTAAAATGACAGAAAGGTAACTTGTATCTTAATTTGAATTCCTTTCGGAGACTTTCAAAGAACACTTGTTTTAGTTACCCCTAGAATCCCCAGTTCCATTTTCAGTCTGAGCCGTTTGTATTGCCCTCTGCTTTTTCACAAAGCATGTTAAATACTTAAGATTGCAGTTTATAAACAACAATAGACTTTGTAAATTCAACATTTTTCCTTTGTGGAAAGAGAGAGCGTACTCAAATTCAGCTAAGATGATATCAAAAAAATTTTAGCATAAACTGAGTACTGGGCAATAATACCTGAACCATACAACCATACAAGAGCTGAAGTATTAAAGAACCTTGAGGTCACTTGGATCATCGAATTTGCACCTCTTCCCCCAGCTAAGTGTAAGACACAAGCATGCGTCTGACAGGTACAGCTTCAGAATGAGACACCCGTGAGCTTCAGGGAATAAAATTTCCACTAGTACAGCTGAGTTTCAGTAGTGATCCATGACAGACATCTTCTCTACACATTTTGTTCCTTCACGTATGTTACCTCTAAGCTGCTCAGAATATAGTTTAGAAACTCATTCTGCTAGCTAAGAGTCCACAATGCTCTGTTAATAATATTTCTTAAGAAATGAGTAAGTTTCACTATAAATATAAGATTAATGACTTACAAAAAAACAAGGAGTACAAGATAAATCAGAAACAATAGTGTAATATTTAGTGGGCCGTGCTCCTTAGTTGCCCTGTGCACTCAGATACAGGAGCTGGGGTTTGAAAACCTAGCTTGCTTTCCTCCGCTTAAATGGCTTCTGCTTGACTCTTTCCTATGGTCTAGCAGGGTTGAGACGTACGTAAGCCCTTACACGGTGTGGCTGCCTTCCTTTTTTTTTAAATATTTTTTAAGATTAGCACAGAAGCTATATACCCTGACAGCATTTAAGGAATCACTTCAGCTACGATTTAGGATATAAAGTAGAGAAACTGTATGATAGGACCACTGCAGTGCCACTAAATCCAGTTTAAGTCATGTGAATTTATGGTAAGTAAACATTTAGATGCTCCAAATTCCTTTAAAGACTATGTTAAAGGTCCTCCTTTTCTGAACTCTCCCTCAGAGCTTTGTTCAAGCCTCCAAGTGATTGTGATGTTGATTTTGTGTTTCTTGTGAGATGGGGCAGAATCCCTTATCTGGTTCTATTAACTGCAAAGGAAACGGATGGTCTACTGATTCATCAGAACTAATTACTGCAACAGCTTAATAGTCTTCTTCAGTGATACTCCACGTTTTATAAGAATCTGATGAAAACCTGAGAGCAAAGGTGTTTGGTTTCAGGCAAGCATAACTGATGAAATGAAAACAGTTTAAAATACTTATTTATACTTTTTAAATACTTATTTCTAGTGCCACCACTAGACTAGGCTTAGTCTGAAACAAGATGAGTCCCTATATTTAAACAATGTTTATTATGCCCCCCATCTGCTTTTATCTTGCAATTAGCAAGGCATTCTCCCCTCTGCAAACTATATTGTTTGGTTTGTAACAGCCTATAAAGAAATATTTATGCGTCTTTCATAAAAGAAATCAGATAAAAAATCAAAATACAACTAAACAGGAATTTTTACAGTTTTCAGCTATGCCGAATATTGCTATTATCTGCAGTTACAATAACCCAGACTGTACCAAGGTTCCTGTCAGGGGAGAATGCCAGAACATCTCAGAATACTTGAGGTGGTTTAATGCCTTAATAGTTCTGTGAACGGGGCAAAGAGTTAAAACTGGTCTCTAGCATCTACTGAACAAGTGGCTCGTCACCTTTTTCCAGAATTCCTGTTTCTAACTTGGGAGATGGATTCTTTTGTCAAGGAGAGATAGTTATAAACTAGAGGCAGCTGTTTCTGCTGAAACAACAAAGCCGAGAAACTACCAGGGGAGAAGGGAGAGCTCTTCTCGTTTCAAAATAGGCTTTGTTTCTGAAAAACTTGGTGAGTGCTCCGTGTAGATGAGTAAGAAGCTTCTTGGTTCTTAGATGAACTCTGAGAAAACTGAGATTTGTACAGAAGTTGGTAACAAGCAAGTGCCGTTTAGTTATTTAAAGGCTAACCAACCACTTTTCATGAGATCTGAGGGGAAGACCAGAAACTTTGGTCTCTTTTGTTGCCTTCAATACCAAATGCCTGAATCACCAGCCTGCCACTACTGTGCCAGGTGTTGGGGACCACAAAATGGCTCAATAGTTGTTTGTTTAGATACTTTGTTTGCCAAAGTGAAGTATGACTCATAGGTAGCATGCTTCTGTACATGTAGGAGAATCGCTTCATCTTTTTAATTGTTAGCCATGGCAGATGGATTCTAAAATAAATACCGGTCTAGCTGTTTTAGTAGCTAACTCTCAGAAAGCAGTCTAAAAGACCTGAATATTAGCAGTTACAAAAGACATTCAGATGATTAAATCCATTCTCGTTTAAAATCTAGAGTAAAAAAATATAAAATTTTAATTTATATCAACAATTTATAGTATCTCAGAACTCCTGCTTTAATTTATCCGATATTAAGAAATCTTATACAGAACTGTGTTAGCTATTAGAAATAATCAAAAGCACCTCAACTTACCTTCGACTGTGCACAAAGCAGCAGGCAGTCTGCTCTTCTTACTATCTTTAGCCACTTGTGGGAATCAATTAATGAAAAGCCTTCCTGAAATAAAGCAGAACATAAACTACTTGCACAGCAAACATGCAACACTCAGAAGTACACGCTTAAGTTACGCCACGTAATTTAATCCCTAATGAAGATTAGTCATCTGCATATGTGCAACTTCTGTATCTGTTAAACAATTGCTGGTATGTAATTTTTATCATGCTGAAACTAAATCTATAGCTCCAGTACCAACACTATGTCAAGGTACATTCTAATTTCCATATATATTTTACATTTATGTTTGTGCACGTTATGAAAAGTCTCCATGAAATGCATAATAGAAGAGCTGCAACAGAAAGCTTTAAATTCCTCCGCATCCCATGAAGTCGCCCGAGAGGGCAGCAGAGGGCAGGCAAACCTGAAGAATGGGACAGCAGTTGGTTTATCTAAGGCCCAGAGAAGCGTTTTCTCCAGATAGAATTCAGGTAAACAAGAAGCAGCTTTGATAACTTGATAAAGTTGTTTTTAGACTCCAGTTGTGTTAAGTGTCAGTCTCTTTAAACAAGACAGACTGCTCAGCATTCTGTAAAAATACCCCCAGGAAGCTGAAAACATTACATAAAAATTGCAAGGCAATGGACTGTGTCTCCCAAGGTACTCCCAGGACTGCCACATAGCCATTAGTTACCAAAGTTTGGGAGGCGGGGAGGGGAAACAAAAAAACTTAAGGGCAGGGAGGAAATTACCTACCTGTTTTACCTGACCTCATAATGCTTTCAACGACCATGAATTTTCACCCAGGCTGCTTTTCATAGGTGTCCTAAGGGTCTAGAACCCCAAGTCATGTCCATCCTGGACCGCCAGCAGTGTGTTTTTGCCAGAGTTACCATCCATCTTACGCAGGTCCAGGCTGGGAAACCATCTGCCATGCTATTTTGGTACAAGCAGTCACCTCGGTAAGACACTTCTCTTTTAATGTACTGGCAGTGGCTTCATAGTCTCATGCAGTAACTGCATGTAGATTTTTTAACTGAACTTTTACGATGGGGATGTCTAGCAAGCATTGAAGAGTTGAACCAAAGGCAAACTGGATCACAGCTGATCAAACACCTGCTATGATAGACTCCAGAATGTAAGCCGGTGTGCAAGCATCGTTCCTAAAAGATTTGGGGTCAGAAGGAGAAAAGAATTTCCCTCTGTGCTGTAAAAACAGGTGCTGGCTGCAGGTAAGACAGGCCAGTCACTTGCAGCACATCTGTTTGCACTGAGCGCTCTCAAAATGTCTCAAGGTAGGACTTGCTAAGGCGTGAAAGGCCTCAAGGTCAAAACAGGAAGACCTCGCTTTGTGACCGATGGGAAGTACCAAGCTATCCTCTACTCTTACAGGAACTAGTAAAGGAATCTGGAGCCTAAGAGGGACAAACTGCAAATGATAGACCTCGCAACAGAAAAGAGCATCTTTCTTGGTAAGTCAGTGTTCTTCAGCCACACTACACGATGGAATTAGACTGCTGAAGCAGTGGAGCAGGAGGCTGCGTCTTGCACACCAAGGGCACCCTCAGTCCACACACAGACAAAATCCCCTCTGGTGTCAAATAGTAGGAAGTCTCTGAAGAGGTCACTTTGTCATGTAGTCTGAATTTATGCCTGACGCAGTAAAGGAAGCCTGTGAAATACCCTTACTCCTCTGTTTTAGCACCCCTGGCTTTTGGGGGGTGCGGTTTTAGCCTCTTTTGATAGTCCTGCCCAGTGAGAGCTTGGTATACATACAGACATTAAAGTTGGGGCAGGGTGGGGGGAAAAGATACTGAGCAGAATGCCTGAGGAATGGGATTAGATTAGTAGACTAAGAAAAGAGCACAGCTCTGGTAGAACGCTTCTAGAATAAGCAGTAGCACTTCACACGCCGTATTTTCAATTTCACCGTAGAATATATTACTTTGAAATTTGGCTGAGGAAATTCATCTCTGTGCAGAGTTTAGCCCCAAAATATTGTTTAATGCTGAAAATGGAAAAGCATCAGCAAGTTAAGCTAGCGATGGAGCACAGCACAAAGTTATGTCAAAAGTCAAGAATTTCAGATGTGCCAACGTCACGGTAATAGAGAGCAGCATCTGCGACAGCAAAAAAATCAGCATTGATCATGCATATGTATTGCAAAGAGGTCTTAGTGCGCGGCTGTACAAAATACAAAAATGCAGATTTGTTTTGTGTACATGAGAAGTACTTTGGAGGAGATGAGGAGTGACATCCATCTATGACGCTTATCAGCTTGTGCTGTGCTCGTGCTGCCATAGTTGCTAGAAGGGATCTACTGAGGAAGCAAGCAAGGGAAATGATTAAAGTTGGAGGAGTAAGGTACAGCCGACAGTGCATTCAAGAAAGGAAACATCTGGTGGCAGAAAACATACGTAGTGCAGCCAAGTTTGGAAGGGGCAGGGGATAAGCTCTCCTGTCAGAACAGTGAGGAAAATGGGATATGTAGAACTAGAGTATGTAAAACAGAAAAAATATTTTCAACTGTCCCTCCCAGGAAGGGTATACTCTTGATGTTTATACAAATCATCTGAAAGTAAATGTTCGCACTGTTTGGAATGCAGTAGGCCAAGTGCGTTTATATTTATTTTTGTGAAATAAACACAAACTAACATAAGGTAAATTCCATATCAGCACAAGGACTTAATTCCCTCATTTAAAGCCATCAATGTTGAACATCTTTTAACTTACTTATACTGAGAGGAATATCCGTAACTTCTTAAAACACGCTGGGCCAGTTCAGAACTGCTCACTCCGGATAAGCAGCCAGGCTGAGTCCTGGACAACCAGCCAGCCCAGGAAATTGCGTTGCAGTAGGACGGCTGCTCGTGCTTACATGCTTAGTGCTTCCTGCCATAGGGCATTTCTCCATTGCCACTTGGTCTTCCTGCCATTCCACTACCAAGCCCCAAAATGCTGTTAGTGAAGCAATTCTGATAGCCCATTCTTTCACTAGGCCACTTTAACTTGTGGCCACTTGTGCTTACTCTGTTCATTTCAAATAGTTACTGGTTCTGATACACAGCAACTGTGTTTGTTTAAATACAGCTGTTCCCATATTAAGTCTATTTTTATAGTGTTTTTCCTTTCACTGTAAGATGTAGGTAGAATAAATGTTGTCTCCTTAAAATGATAACTGTTTTGAAAGAAATCATAAAAGGCAGGTAATGTTTAACTTTCCTACCAAATATTTTATTGACATTTCCCAGGCTGTCATTCTCTTATGTGGCCTGTTTCTGAGGTAAAGACTGCTGGAATAAATGAGCATTTGGAATTATTTATGTACTCCTAATTATTCAACTCCAAACCCAAAATTTAATTAACTGAAATTTAATTTACTTCAAGTTTAATTAACTGAAGAACAAAGCAGAAAGTATTTCCTTTCCTCTTGTACCTCTGGTTGATTGTATATTGCCAAGCAGCAACAAATAACTACGAATCGCTAAACCAAATATAAAAACTCAATGCAGTACTTGAGCAATACAACAGACCTGATTTGGCACAAGCAAGCTATCTGAAAAAGGAGAAGGGAATGTTTTAGGCAAACTCAGGTCTGCAGAACTACTCAAAATTAACTCCATCATTAAATTGTTTACATCGGTAATTGTCATTACAGTCAGGATCCTCCAGATTTTCCTCAGTTCTAAGCAGCAAATGAGCCCAATTTTGTACCATGTTAAGAAGGTCTATTCTGTTCCTCACACCTTTTCGATGTTACCTCAGGCAGCACAGACTGCATTTGAGGCTGCCTGAATTAAGACAAAGTAAGATTCTTCTTGACGACAATTCTCTCTTTTGTCAACAATGAAATAGTTATGAATCTGCAAATTAAGTTAGGTAAATGAATTCAAAGCAACAAGAAGGAAGACCACAATAAATCTGTCCCTTGTTCCATCGCTTGAAGTCGAGAGGATCTGTGCCAACATCCAGGAGCTAGGCATGGGGTAGATCCTGGAAACTGCATGGCAATGTATTGAGATTATAGTCCATTTGTGCCTTTCTAGAGATAACGAATTGACTCTAAATCCACTCTGGACATGTGCACTGACACAGAAAAAAGTAGTAGTCCCTCCAGACTGCTGTTGCCACCACGCTGACAGAAATGCAGAGAACGAAGCAGCTGCGGTCACTGTTCTCCTTGAGCAGCAACATAGCTGCTTTACGTTCAGAGCGGGGTGTTGCTGAGCAGTATTGGGCACGAGCAGAGACAGATGGCAGTGTAAGATTGATCAGGAATATAGACAAAAATGCAGCCTAGAACTGGGCAGGAACGTAAGGCTTCAAAGGTTTACAATTTGAAGATATAAATGGCAGCGCTCTTCTAGGTTGGATCATTAATGTTCAATCATGCATGTACTCCTTATGTCATTCTCCAGAGTCATGCTTGTAAGAACACTGTATTTAAAGGAAGAACAGTTTCATACATCTCTGACAAAAATGTAAGTCTCTTGAAGAATTGAGAAGAATTAAGCTGAAGCAGAAAACAAAGCAAGACATTTCCCAAATGCAGGGAAGATGTGACCACACCTTACGCAAGGCAGAGAAGCCAATAATGCTGGTCTAGCCTTACACCCGTCTAGTCTGTCATTAATTGGGAAATACTTTTGTTCTGACTTTACATTTCAGCATTCAAAAAGCTGCTGGATAATGAGGCCTGTGATCTATTTTGGAAGGTATTGCATGTTATTTATGAATATTTTTATTATTGTATCATCTAGAAACCCTATGGTGCTAAGCAACATACAAACACAGGAACAGATTATCCATTTTATGTTGGATTGCAAGGCCTTTAGGCAACCCTATCTTAACTAAAAATTAATACATATTTAAGAAATGTTATTTGTGTAACAGTTCAGCTGTGCTGGCTTACATCATGTAGTTTGTATTTACTCATTCATGAGACAGATGTTTTCAAATGAAACTGAACGATGTGTAAACAATAGCTTAGGAACAAAAACTTTCTTTTTGCCATGAACATTATAGACTCTGCCTTTAAATTTCAACCATTATTAAAAAAACAAACAAACAAAAACCCAGAACACCACACACAAAGACACACATTCTCCAGTTTTGGCTGCCACTTATAACAGGCTCATGCAAAATAAACTAGTTTGTTCTCAGAGTTCACAGGTCAGAATGAACGTATGCATTATATAATGGAATGGATCAAGAAGTCAGCTGGGTACCCCACAGACTGGGAATATGCATTTGCAAGAAATGATGAGTTCGGCATGAGATCAAAGGAATTTTATTGTATTAATTAATATCCCAGGGCATAGCTGCCAGAGTGGTCCTGTGTGATAACTGAAGCAAGATGGCAGAAGAGGAAAGCTACAGGCCTCAGTCGACATCCCGCTTGCACCGTTCTGATTCAGGCTGGGCAGCGCCATGGCACACAATTCCCCAGAAAACAGAGCAATCTTCTGCTGGCAAAGGCCATGCTCAGTTTCCGGGGGGCACCTGTGAAAGTTCCTTAATCCAATCATTTCCCAAATTAAGCTACCAAGACACAATTGGGGAGCAAAACTAGCACAGTACCCCTCATGATGCCTTTGCAGGGCAAAAGAAGAGATTTGGGAAAGCGCGTTGCTGGGGAAGGGTAAGATGCTGTGCCGCTCTGAGCACCCCACCTGCAAGCTCGTGCAACACTACACAAAACCAGTAGGGATGGCTCCAACAACCTGCCGTTTTCCCCAGACCGAGAGAGGCACTGCCCAGTTCCTGGGTCATCCTATCCGCAACTCCACTCCATGGGTCTGCTCACCACGCTGCGGATGTAAGGTACAGTGAGAAATCTTTTCGGAAATAATATTCACTATCTAGATTTTTAAGTGTGATTTGTTGAGTTACAAATACCAACATTTTTGACCTCTTATATTCTAGGTACTATTATTACTTAACATTTGTGCTGAAGAACATCTTGTTTGTTCTTAGAAGTGACTAACTGGGAAACAAAGGAATGGTAGCGGTATTTCCAGGTATCTACACAATGTGGTCAATACATTTAGTACAAGTCTGCAACAGAATAGAGATATCGTGGTTGAGAAGACTCTTATTAAGCATTATCTCAAGAGACAGTAAAAATAAGGTCGTGAGAGCGGACAGTCTGTAAAAGCTTGTAAATTATGTTCAAGTATTATACTGAACACTAAAGTAGAAGCAAACCTGAGATGCTTTCAGAAAAGTAAGTGAAATTGGAAAACATGTTGTTCACAAGTGTTTGCTTGAAACTTGACATATAGATTACAAATGAAACTCTTGCACAGATCTGAAAAATACCGATTTTTAACTCATTGCTTTCCCAAAAGAGAATGTGAGTTGCCATTTTGCACTTTTTAAATTAGAAAACGGCTTATTCTACAAAAAAATTGAAAAGTCTTCCTTCCATTAATGACTGTAGAATAAAAAAGTAATTCCAGCTTCAAGTTAGAAGTAGTGAAAACTAAACTTTGAACATAATTCCAATCAAATCTTCATTATTACGTTGTAACACACCTAGAAATAGATATTTTCCTTACTTGTATCTTTCTTCAAGATCTAAATAAGGCCAAATACATTAGTTTTTATTCCTGCAGTATGAACTGTCTTGAACACTGAGAATAGGAGTGTCAGCGTGACAAAAAAAAAAAAATCCCCAAACATGACAACTTGTAGAGTGAGGGAAGCAGAAAGTTGTCCCTGCAAAATTTCCAGGTTACATGTCAGTATCCAAATGTGTCATGTATAGCATCGTTGGGAAGATAAGAACACAGCAGAAACCGTGTGCTGTATGTAACTCAGATCTTAGCGTAAGCATTAGCTGTCTCAAACAGATCTGCAGAATATAGAATAGGAAATGGAAAGAGGTGAAAGGCCAAAAAAAAACCAACCCCAAGGCAGACAGACAGCAGGCTAACTGGAATAAGGAATAAAAGGATGTTAAGCTCTGCATTACCTTTCTGCATGCAATTTTTTTTTATCCCCAGTCTCTTAGAAGCTGGATCTTAAACCCTGCTATTAAGCTTGATTGTGGAAAAGAACACATCAGGGTTGAATTCATTAAACAGAGTGCTCTGTCTCTACAGAGGCAGGAAAGCTAAATGAAGTAGCAAATACAGGACACACACAGCCACCCTTGAGACAACCATGCCCAGGGAACTCGGCAACTGATGAATGTCTTCTGCCAAAGTGTCAGGTGCAGGAGCATGTGCTGCCAGGTGTCAGCTTTCTAGAAAGAGTTCCTCCAGACAGGTCCAAACTACAGCCCCTCGAAGGAGTGAATAGCAAAGATAAGCCCCTAAAACTCAGGGCAAACCTTGATATTTCATAATGAGAACATGATTTTTTTTTTTTTTTTCCTAAACTATACTTTAGAACAGTGACACTTGACCAGGGACCTAGAGAGGTGAACTGGATGCTCATGGGTTTAGCTGGCTAAAGCTCTTCAGGGCATCCCATTAATAAGTCAAGTCAAGCAATTTTTTCTTTAATTCCTGATACAAAATACATACTTCCCTAGATCTATACCATACATTTAACTTTAGGGTAAATACATGTCATTAATAGACATCACTACTCTTTAAAAATTATTCTAATAGTTGGGTTTAGAAGTGAAGCAAGAGAAAAGTAAAGATCAGAACCCCTTAAAATTCTTTACTGCTGCCAACCACCAATACATAGTCATTATACAACAGGAATGTATCATTATATCAAACATAAATGGGGAAGCTAATGCAGAAAGATACTCAGCTTGTCCAAAACAATCATGTCAACAGCACATATTTAAATAAAAAAGCTAAAATTGAAATTTTTGAACTATGATTGTGGTACTGAATAAATCAATAAAACTAAGATTCCTTCTACTCTTTCAAGTAGCAGCCATAGGACCTTTAATAAAAAACCAGCCTTCCTCTAGCTTTGCAATGTACTACCACTAAGCAGCATTAGCAACCTTCTCGCTTCCCTAGGTTTCTGTCAAATGTCCTCATTTATTGCACAGGGACCTTCGTCTACCCAAGGCACTGTTGTGAACAGCATCTCAAAAATTTGGTGCATAAGTTTCAGGCACTGCAAAGAGAGCATCAAGAACATCAGAATGTCTGCTGAATGCCTGCCTAATTAATGAGTTAGAATCTACTGTATCCTAAGCACTGTTAGCTTATTACAAGTCATGAGGGGACTGGGAGGGCACTAAGGACATTTGAAAGATCAGGTCACAAATCAATTACTCTGGATTAATTTTATCCTGTTAAATAAGTCCTCTGCACAATTTCAATTTGTTTTAATTTGTAGGATATTAAGAATTATAGCACTGGAATTAATTGCACTGGCTGCTTATGGCTTGGACAGGCATACTCTCAACTGGGTAAAAAAACTGGCTGGATGGCTGAGCCCAAAGAGTTGTGGTGAATGGAGTTCAATCCAGTTGGCAGCTGATCACAAGTGGTGTTCCCCAGAGCTCAGTACTGGGGCCAGTTCTGTTTAATATCTTTATCGACGATCTGGATGAGGGGACTGAGTGTTCCCTCAGTAAGTTTGCAGACAACACCAGGTTGGGTGGGAGCATTGATCTGCTCGAGGGTAGGAAGGCTCTGCAGAGGGATCTGGACAGGCTGGATCGATGGGCTGAGGCCAATTGGTTCAACAAGGCCAAGTGCTGGGTCCTGCACTTGGGTCACAACAACCCCATGCAATGCTACAGGCTTGGGGACGAGTGGCTGGAAAGCTGCCCTGCAGGAAAGGCCCTGGGGGTGTTGATCAACAGCCGGCTGAATATGAGCCAGCAGTGTGCCCAGGAGGCCAAGAAGGCCAACGGCATCCTGGCCTGTATCAGAAATGGTGTGGGCAGCAGGAGTAGGGAGGTGATCGTGCCCCTGTACTTTGCGCTGGTGAGGCCGCACCTCGAATCCTGTGTTCAGTTTTGGACCCCTCACTACCAGAAAGATATGGAGCATGTCCAGAGAAGAGCAACAAAGCTGGTCTGGAGCACAAGTCTGATGAGGAGCGGCTGAGGGAACTGGGGTTGTTCAATCTGGAGAAGAGGAGGCTGAGGGGAGACCTTCTCGCTCTCTACAGTTACCCGAAAGGAGGTTGTAGCAAGGTGGGCATCAGTCTCTTCTCCCAAGTAACAAGTGATAGGATGAGAGAAAACGGCCTCAAGTTGTGCCAGGGGAGGTTTAGATTGGATATTAGGAAAAATTTCTTCACCAAAAGGGTTGTCAAGCACTGGAACAGGCTGCCCAGGGAAGTAGTTGAGTCACCATCCCTGGAGGTATTTAAAAGACATGTAGACGTGGCACTTAGGGACATGGTTTATTGGTAGACTTGGCAGTGTTAGGTTAACAGTTGGAATCAATGATCTTAAAGGTCTTTTCCAACCTAACCGATTCTATGATTCTATGAATAAAACACTAAAATATAATTTTCATGATGTGCTGATTTGAAGGAGGGAAAGGAAATAAGAGTTGTGGTAAACAGAACATGATGTATCTTGAGAGTATGGCCAGAAATTGACAGAGATGCTATTGAGATATTCCTGTTAAAATTCCATTATCTACAGTATGCAAGAATGAGATGTTTCTACTGTAAAATATGCAGTCTGTTAGGCAACACCACAGCAAAAACAGGTCCTAAAAATATGTTAGGCAATTTAATTCCAAATTAAGAACTTTGTTTAAAACAAAAAAAGCCAAACCAAAACACCCTTTGATTTGCATTACACATTAGGGATTTTTATGTTCCACGCTTTGAAGTTTCATTTACCCTCCTTCATTCCATTTGGCCGATCACAAGAAGTAGATTGTATTTTAAAAGGAAAGCAGTTGTTTCCTTGTTAAGCTAGTTTCAAGTATGTCTCTGGCAGTGTCATTAAAGAACGTTTAAAGTCATCTTGAAGGCATACCCATTCCCCAAAAGTTTACCCATTAAAATAAATAATTTGTTTTCTTTGAGCAACTGATGGAAACACTAAACATATTCACAATTATTTGTTACAGTAGCATGGAAGTACTTTAATGACCCGTTCTGGAGCACTTGCAGATACTGTAATCAATTGTTTCAAATCTAGGGCACCTCGCCACATAGCAGTGTACGCAGCACAAGGTATTTACTAATCTGCCTGGTTTAGAAGTGCTGAGACTCAGTGCATACCTTTAGCATTCTTTTTGGCAAGAAAATAGTATTTCAGCTTCCATTAGTGGAAAGACTGCTAGAAGGGAATTAAATATTCTCCTATTTTATTGCTCATGAAAATAATTCTGTAGTCTTCTGTATGTATTAAAAAAAAAAATCAGTTGTTAGGATATGTGAGTATTTTATTACTATTTTATAAATGTTGTTCTTAGAAACGGATCATAGAAGAGTCATAGTTTCACTTGGCTCTAAATAGCTACAGTTCTTTAAGAAAAAGAAAAGGTTTCTTAACACTCCTGCTTTAAGAAAATAAAAAGGACTAAGAGAATACATAAATACAGCCATTATAGAGAAAATATTTTGATCTCTAGTCAGGAACACTTGAATATTCTTCCTAGAATGGATGTTAATCCAGCCATCAATGAAATAAAGACTTCCATTTCTACACAACCTCAGTTTTGTGCAAATGGAGTTGTAGTGAAGTTGTATGTAGATGAAAGGTAGACACCAAAGAAGAGGATTCACTGAGTAAGTAATTTACACAAAAGCTATCTCCTCTTGTTTTCACACTGACAGGAGGGTATGTTACAGAAAATAGTTTATGTATTTTACTACTTCATAAATCATCACCTGGCATGAAAAAAAGTTTGATGAAACAATCACTAAGCAAAAGAACTAGATATGCCTTCATCCAAAAAAAAAAAAAAAGGTATTTGTTGGCCCCATGCTCACTAAGAGAGCAAACACTGGGAGCTATCACTAGCACATTGGTCAGCAGAGATTAGTTTTAGCGGGGAACTATGAGGCTGATCAGCACCTAGTTCAGGCAAGCATTAGTTCAGCTAACACCACTGTTTAGTGCGGAAGAATGAAGAAAGAAAAGTTCTATGTGAAATACAGAACAGCCGAAGTCTGGAAGTTCACACTTTTCAGTATGTGACTTTGGTTTTGGTTTTTTTTGCTGGACTTTTTAAAAAGCATCCACCCACAGTATTATGAGCATAACACAGAGCTTGCTCGCAGTGAAAAAGGTTCATTTTGGCTTATGCAAAATGTACACACTAGTGAGGAACAGATGCACTCTGACTTTTATCTTCCAAAAGAAAATAGAAGGTACAAACCAAGATAGTTTACATCTATTAATGCACTGATTTTACTACATTCCTCGCCAATTTTAAACCAGAAGAGATAAGAATATATCATAGTACACTATCATCCATTTTAAAAGCATCCAATTAATAAGTTTTGTTACAGATGCTGGATGAAAACTTTTTTTTTTATATAAAACTATTACTTAGGATGATCATGTTAAAATTCTTGGGGTGCGGCGATGATTCCTGCTCTATCATTACTGCTGCAGTCAAAAAGAAAAGTTAGGAACATTCACCAGTGAATGAATTCTTGAACGTAGTTAGCAGTTCAGTTCATTCTTAGTTTACTGATAGAGGGGAAAAAATCCCTTTATTATTCATTCACAGAAATTCTGCAGAAATACAATATAGTTTTTCAAGTTGAGAAGGAAATGGTGTCCCTGTGACACAGATCTTGCGCCTCACTGTGTTCCTATGCAGAGGTACAAGGTACAAAGCTACGATAATTATCCAGTTCCCTCAAAACCAGGAGCCTGTAGTACATCAAAAGGTCTGAAAAGTAGGGATTAGAAGATAGATCAAAAGACTAGACATCAACAACTTAAAGGATGCAGTTACTACTTAGCAAGAAACAGTTCTGCAAGTGTATCAGAGGGATTTCAGTGCAAGTAAGGCAGCACATACGTGTTGGAGAACGCCCTGGCAATAAAAAGGAAATATTCAGTAGCTCAGGCCAGCAAGTAGAAATGAGCGTACACAGTAAAAACATTAACTGAATCATTCCAACAATTGCAGCATTCTATCAAACTTGATACATTCCCTCTGGAGCAGAAACTTGTGCATTATCCTCTGTGACAAAATGTCCATTGTAATGGCCCCCCAGTGAGAGGATTTGGTCTGTGACAGATTCAAAAGAACTATATGTACTTAGTCGTGCAAAGCCTGTTTAAATATTGTGACAGGTTTCTGACAACTCCTGAGAGCTGGAGACTAGAGGGAGATAGAACCAGTGAGATTAACCATTTCTACAGTCTGATTATTTCTACAGCACTAACATAGACCGCAGAGTATTGCAACTTTTTTTGTGATATGGTATCTCGATAAGGAGTTTGCAAAATTTCACCAGTGGCCTGTGCAGTTCTGGCTAGCTTGGAGTCTACTGCATTGTAAGCTGCTCCTGCTGTCCAGATCCTGTTGTCAACAGGCCTTAGAATACCTCTGCCCAAAGCCTGTGGTATAAACTGTCCTCGGACAGTGATACTGAGTTTCTACTGTCCCTGCCTGCTACTTGAAGGAAACCATTCAGAAATCCAGTAATGGTCATAATTAATTAGATATCAATGCTGTTATCAGCTACTGGCCAACAGCATGACTGCCTGTGCTGCCTTTTTCAGCACAATCCCTCTGCATCACCTTTCTGTTTGATATTAGCTGCTTTACTAAAGAGATTCCACAGACTATTCTTCAAAGACTGAAAAGATACCTGTAGATTGGGATTGTCCCAGGAAGAAGAATTTTATCACTGCGTATCAGTCTTGTATAGTGTTGGGAAAAGGGATGCATTTCTGGGAGGGCATGTGCTTAAGGAACAAGCCTAAGCAGCAAAGCTAAGCCAGATGTGCTGGACCAAATCCCTTGTAAACAGGAAACCTAACATAGTTCTGAAGATGCCCGCCCATGTTCAGAACTAGCGGATTGGGTATTTACTAGGTTTCGCAGCAAGTCAAGTACGTTTAAGAGGAACGGTGGGAGGACTGCAACTGCTCCAATCTCTGAGAAATATAAATAGGCATCGGGCATGTTGTACTGATGCATTTCACACTAGGTTAGTCCTGTATGCACACAACACATCTGCAGCACAGTCCCAATTACACGCACACGAAGAAGTGCACCCAAAGGAATTGATAATCAGGTTTTAAAATGCATATGACAACAGGTTTGTATACCTTTTCTCTAAAACTTAATAAAATGTTGTTGGCGTTAGCCTTAAGGTCAGTATAGAAGCATTGCCAAAATGAATGTGGTTTTTTTTGTAAAAAAAACCCACAACTTTTTTTCTTTTAAACTCCCAGTATTAGGTATCAGTCACATTTACCAAGCATGTCTGTTCCACCTCGCTATTCTGCACTATTCTTAGGCTGTGATCGTTACTGGAATATCTTAGTGTCTCTCAGAAGCTGAAACAGACCTGATAGATCTCAGAAATTCCTCATCTGGCATTTCAAGAAGGCAGCTGCCTGAAGGCTTCACTAGCCACTAAACTCATGAGCTGCAAGAAACTGCTTTTCTCAGCCAAGTCTTTATAAAGCTTTTCTTATACTTCCCGCACTCATCCCTTACGACAGCACACTTATCTGCCCACTGTTACTTGCCAGATTCAGTCTTTGCCAGATGCAGTCTTTGAAGGGCTACAGCTTTTGTCTGTGCCTTTTTTGCTCTTTAGTTAGTTATTAAAACTTACTTTCAGTTAGCCTTCATATGGCTATTTCAAGGACATTCTACAAAGTAATATGAATCGACTAGTTACTAAACACTTATAGCCGTCTCATCGGGATACCGAAAACAGGACCAGCCCCTGGAGAGGCACATGCTCCACTGATTCATTCCAAGCAGAATTTGGCAAGAGATGGAAGCAAGTCTCATTTCAGTTGCATTTCTTTTACCTTTCTGGACTTTCAATTACTCCATTTTTCTTGGAGTAATTTTTTCTTTTTCTTACTCGGCACAACTGCTGAAATACTTTCCATGTTCCATTTTCACCTTGTCCAAGAACATTCAACTTGTCCTCACAAAATATGTGAGCCAAATACTGTGTCTTGTATGAGGGATATTCAGACTGCCAGCTCTCTGTTAGCTCATTCATTATCTATTCAATACTCTTAACACACCCACAGGCCAACAGAATTCAAGGGTATCATTGGTTCTCCCCCTATACTTACAAGATATTTCTGTAAGTTTAAGATCTTTCAAGAGGCACAGCAAAAACTAATTTATAAGCTTACACATATTTAAAGCTACAACATACTCTCTTTTATATTCTGTATTAAGAAAAAAGTCTGTTATCTTAATACTGCAGCATCTTCCAGTGGCTTGTAATAGCTTCCTAATATATTTATCAGCCAATTCCTGCTTGTTATCATCACTGAGTATTGGTGATATGCACTGAACATGCTTGATTCCACTTTCCTATGTGGAAGGCATAGGCCTTCTCTGTCATGAGCATCAAACCAACTCCTTCTAGATGGAGTGTTTCTGTTAACCTCTTCGGTGTCACTGTGAAATCTTTACAGTTTAGTAGCTGGTCATGCTTATGTACAGGCTACAGAAAAACCAGCTGACACACTCTGAAGTTGTTATTTTGTCTCTGTGAATATAACATGTATGTTAGATCACATTACCCAACGTAGAAAAAAAAAACCATACCTTTTGATAAACCAAATTATCAAAACACTAACAAACAGGTCACTGGCAAGAAACTAGCTGGATCATGCAGCAAATCTTATAGGCACTGATAGTTACATTTTTACCTGTTTCTTAACAGTGTATTTTCTCTGTTTTCTTAGGCAGAAGAATTGTGAAAAAACTAAACGCGTATCTTTCAACACCCGCAGCACTTAGTATTACATTTTAATCTAGATTTTTAGAGCCACAGCAGAAACACTGTTCCTCAGTATGAAATAACGCATTTAGTATTATTCTGATAAATGTAGAGAGAAAGCAGCACGTGAGAATTACCCTGGGCAAAATAAAATTGGCAGTTTCCTTTCAGTGGGAGAGATCGCGAAGCTGAGAAGGGACATGAAGTTAATACTGATGCTGACACAAATGGAGAAATGTTCTTTATACATGAGAAACTTACCAGTACTGTTCGCCCTTGGGAAATAAAGAAATGGCCAGATACAACAATGGTAAGGATAAGATGGCCTGATTCTTCATTTGATTCAAAACCCTTTAAAAAGATGGACAAAGTAAAAATCCAACCCTGTAAGCACAAAATCTACATTTTCTATTTCTAGTGCAAAATAAAAAAGTTTCAAAGGTCAGTGCTAGAAGTCAAGGTGTGTAATTTCCCTCTCAGTAATGCAATTTGCCCTCCACTCCCACAACAGCAGGCACATTTAAGAAATTTTTACTAATTATAACTCCGTATACAGATTTAATTACTTTAAACAACCATCTGGACTCTTTCAACTTGAGCTAGAGTTCTTAATACCACAGGTCACTGCTGAAGGAAAGAATAGAGTGGGCCACTGACTATCATATCATTGATGTGTTTACATTAATAACTCATGAAGCAAAATCTCTCCCGATTCCTGCGTTAGCTCTGGACTTGCAAAAAGATAACTGCAAAGGCCTCACTTACTACTTACTGCCTGCTACACAGCGGCCTCCCAGACCCCACTGGAGCCAGCTGCAGCAAAACCAAGCAGCCAGCCCCCACCCCAGCCTCGCCTCGCCCCCCACCTTCCAAGAGGAGGTGTTTTGCCCTTCATCGTCGCCGTCCGTCGGGGGTAGGAAGCGGCTGTAGCGCTTCAAGGGCCACGTTGTAGCGCTGCCGAGGAGGGAGGTGTCGCCGGCGCCGCCGGGCGCTGAGGGCTGCCCCGGTTCAGAGCTGCGACCCCCGCCCGCCACCGCCATCTCTGCACTGAGGGGGCTGCGGCGCCTTACAGCGAGAGGCATCGCGGCGGCCGGCAAACAGGAGTTGAGCGGGAAGGAAGGAGCCAATAGGAGGGAAGAGAGAGCGCGTGGGGGGACTTGTTCACCAATCAGCGGGCGACAGAGAAATGAGAGCCAATGAGGTAAGGCGCTGGGGCTCGCGCCGGTCTCTCTCTAGCGGTCGGTCGCACGAGCCGCGGTGCTGTCGCTCCGCTCCCCTCAGCGGTGTTTGGCGCCGTCCCGTCCCGTTCCGTCCCCCCTCGAGGGTGCCGCTTCTCCGAGGGGAGCACGGCTACTGCCTCCCTCTTCTCCCAACAGCCTCCGGGTGTACCGATGTGGCGGGACTGCCCGGCAGTTTCGAGGGAGAGTGAAGCGCGGATTCTGGGGCACGCGCGACCGCCATTTTACGGGCGCTGAGGGAGCGCGGTCGGGGCTGCGCAGCGAGAAGGAGGCGGCGGCGTAGCTGCCGTCCGTCCGTTACTGCGCTCAGTGAAATGGCTGTGGAAGCCGGCCACGATGTCAGCATGCATCCTTCCTCAGGTGAAATATGTCCCAAGTCCCTGTAGAAATGTTGCCTTAAACTCTAAATTGCCTTTTCAGTTCTTGATGCAAGGTGCTGTGCTCACTTCACAGAAGTTCAAGAGTGCTTTTTTGGTATTTGAAGTGGGAGCTGTGTTAGAAGTCAAAAAGCACCTCTCTTCAGTGTGTGTTGCCTGTTGTTGCCAGCCCAGGTTTGTACAGCTGGAGTAATAACATTGAAATTGCACTTCTCCCCCCTTCCCATTCTGCTTCCTCTTTGCTATTTGGTTGCTCCTAGAATTATGTAATACTACACTTTCTCTACAAAAAGCATGACGGTAAAATGACTCATAATAAGACTGCGCTTAGGTATTCCATTTATAGTACATATCTTGGCCCATTAACAAGAAAAACATATGCATTAGCCAGTCAAGGTGATTGAGGGGCCATGGAAGAGCTAGTTACCATTCAGGAAGATGTGCACGAGAGTCTGCTGACCTGAAGGCACTTAGGGGTGCCAGGTCACCACTAGCCGCTGTTAAACCATCTGCATGCTTGAGGGTACTGGGCCAGTAGCTTTAATCCCAGTTCTCACCATTGCCTACCACCGGCAGCACATACTTGATCAAGATGAAGCTTGGCTAAATAGTCACACTTCTTAAATTAAGGTGAACTTTTTGCTTTTTGTTAGCTCTATGGTTTGCGCTTACGTTGTTGGCTTGGCTGACATGAATAAGGTTACAGTAGAACGAGTAACTACTGTCTCACCTGAAATAAAACCTTCAGGTACAAGTTTAACCTATTACTTAAACTGTGATGGTTTAATCTGTTAGAAAATTTTAGATTGACATCTATGTCATGTGGCCGTTGTGTTTTTCGTCTGATGTTACACCCCGAAATCCAGATTAACATCTGAGGAACTATCTCCATAATAAACAATTCTACAGTGTTTTCAAAAGGAAGGTGTTTATCTGAAAGTTTTGCAGATAGGGAAACACAGGCAGAAAGGCATTAAATGACTTGACAAGGTCATCCAGAAAAATCGGTTATGAAACAGGGAATACAGCATGGGCTTCCTTCCTAGCTGCCAGTTGCCTTCTCTAATCACTGCTTCCCCAGGAGGATTTCTCAAATTGCGCTTGTCAAACATTCAGAATCGGCCTGTAGACTTGGGACTCTCTTGGAAACTACCGAAGCAGCTAAATATTATTGTCAGAGAAAGATAGTATGAGTACATATATTGAATCCATTTTCCCCTAATTCAGCTGAAGTTGTGTGGAAAATGGTTTGTTTGCAGTATCTTCTAGTGTCTCTTTTCCAAGAGTGATTTCTGACAAATGTGCTAAAGGCTTCTGTAGGAGGAAAGCAAAAGCTCAGACTTTTACCAAAACATGAATTTCAAAATGTGGTTTTGAAAGAGGCAGAAGTAAACCGAGAGCACGGGATACTCCCATCAAATCCTTTAAAAATAATGTATTATTGACATGGCATATGAAAAGAAGGAATTATTAGGGGGACATAAAGCCGGTCACCATGTGTAAAAGGCTATACGAATTCTTTTCTTCACAGCTTTGTTAGGGCACCTCAGGAGTGTATACAGTACCTGCAGTTTATTTAGACCTGAAGCTCAGCCAGCGCAACTCAACCGTGACCGGGCAAGATTCTCATGCTACCTCATCTAGACGTACCCATCACAGCCACATTTAGTTTGGATGCTGAACTTTAAAAATGATTCTAGCACCTTTTAATTTTCAGTTCATAGGTTTTTGCTTGACTAGGGTCTACTAGTTTGCTTTTAGTTTTTGGACTTGAATGCATTACATTTTTACATGTGTAGAAGGGAAGGTTTGAACCAGGAGAGATGAGTATTGCGTTAAGACTGATAGACAAGTCCTTGCTGATTCTGATTTCTTTGGGGAATTGCATGATTAGTTCTGTATTCGGTGAGCAGGCATGTAGGAAGATGGTTATAATGGTTTTTTTGTAAGAGGCTACAGATGTTGCCAATTTTTTAAAATTACAGAATAGAATGTAGGAGACTGGTAGGTGAGCCTGACAGATTAAAATGTGTTTCATCAGAGATGAGATAGCAAATCCCATGTACGTGCTGAGGGTTTATCACTGTGGTGTATTTCAGATTTGCTTGAGACTTCACAGGCTGCAGTAGTAAAGTTAATTCTCTCACTGCAAAAGTACATAATCCTGTTAAGAAGTTAGAGAAACTCTGCCAAAAGCAGAGAGATCCGTGCAGGAAGAGAGATCTGTTCTGTTCCTGCACAATAAGGATTTGATAATGTGCTAATAATTGTTTTTTCCCTAGAGAAGATAAGAAGGGATTTGTTATTATTTGGGAGTAAAGCAAAATGATGCAGTAGTTTACTAGCCTGGATTATATAATATGTATGGCAGTTGGTTTTGGTACTAGGTATCTCTCTGAGCCATCTACATTATTGATGTGTAATATTAAGGGTGGTGATAATAGCAATAATAAAACCGTATTACCAGAACTTTATTGTCAGGTGTGAGCATAGTTTTGCCACAAGTGCAAAGGATGGACTGGAGTAACTTCTACAAATTGGACAAATAATGTGTTAACAAAATAGAGGCTGCCAGATGCATGGAATGGATAAAATAAGCCACAAAAGGTACATTTCAGAAATTCTGGAGGTTTCCCTGTGGTACTGACAACTGACCATCTGCTTCCACCCAGCTGTGTTAAAGGGATAGATAGGATTATTCACAGTGGCATAAATAACACGTTAGTGAAAATGTTCTGTTCAGAATACTTGATTTATTGCTTTGATTTTTGTAATAAACACCATTACCTTATGCTTTAATTGCTTTGTTAGTAGCTGTGAGCCTTCCTCAGTAACTGACAGGTTCATTCCATTGATCAATGTTTCACGTAGTTAGTTGAACCTACTTTCATCTGAATGTGATCTGACAGTCAGCAACCTCACTGCCCACAACTCTCAGTTCTAATGAAATTACAGCATCTCGGTATCCGATGATTGCATAGCAGTTCTGTACCCATCGCAAAAATACCTTCATCCAGTTCTGTCAACATATGTCAGCGTTGAGGGAGATAAACTTAAGAGTTTTCTTACACAGAAATTTGAAGCCAAGGACCCTGTGGTGGTCTGGGCTCTGGTACGATGGCCTCTGCTGTCCCGAGGAGTGTCAGACCTTCACATACCTCTTAGGAGACCTCATTCCCCAGCTGTTGTGAACCACAGTCACTGGATTTTATTCATTGGTTTTTATCCTGTTTCACTTTTTTCCTTGCCAAAATCTACCCCTTGCAATGAGCTTTACATTTTTAAGTGAAAAACAGAAACCAAATCAGTGCGTTTCTGACTGAACGTACTTTAAGTATTGTTGTAAGGTAGGAGTGAAGTCTGATGACTTGTATTAGGCATCAGGCTCAAATTATAATTTGCAGTTATACTTCATAGTCTCTCTTTTCTCTTCAGTGGCCATATTAAGATTAAGATTGGAATGAGAATCTACCCTTTCAGCAGCACAAGAATTAAAGGGTCCTTCCGGCTCAGTGTCTTCCAGAATTTTAAGCAGCTGATCCATCTTATTTTCCAAAGTCAAAACATGTTCTCCAGTGGAGTCTGCAATTACCCTTTTTTCAGAAGTTATTCAATTTTAGTGTGTCGCCAGAAATGGATTCCATAAGTTCATGTATTGTTTCTACTTATTTAATGGTGACATTCCTAACTTGTCAAGTGTTGTATAACTGAACAACACCTTCATCTTACTCCCTAAATTACATTATTTGTGAGGATGCTTGACATTTACAAAGAAGCTGTGGAAGCTCATATAGCAGTGTATGTTGATGTGCACACTTAGTTACGTGATGAAAAATGTAGCCATGTAGTTCTGTGGTTTGCGTATCTTAATTGTCACTGCCGTGGGATTTACTGGAGTGATTTGAATCGAGTCAGAAGCTTTAAATAGGTAGGTGAATATAGATGTAAAAAAAGCCTGTCTACGTGAGGTCTGCGTGGCTGGTGTGCAACAAGTGGAAGAGCCCTGTGCCAGTTCTTTTGTGAACAGCCCGTGGCGACAGAAAGCAGAGCTTGTCCACAGCCAGCAGGGACAAACAAAAGACAGTGTGACTGAATTTGCCTGAAGACCCCTGACTTAATGATGTCTTTGGCCTCATTGTGTGTTTTGAGACTCTGTTCCGTAAGACCTTTGACTTTTTCTAGGGAAAGTCACGTTTATTCAAAGCATAATTTATTTGCATTCCCTTTATTTCCTTTTAAGTTTTCTAACTTTAGCAGTCATGGCACACATGAAGGAGCTTCTGCCTCACAGATTTTAATATACATAAAAAAACCCCAACCACAAACACCCTTCACTATCAGTGCATCCATTTTGCTGAGTGCTTTTCATTTTCCATGACCTTGAAAACATAAGGGCGTTTATTAATTAATTCAAATTTACAGATGGGTGGAGGGGAGAATTGCAGATTGGAGATCAGCAATTTGTTCTATGCCCCTTATTTGATGAGAATTGTAGAAGGAGAAATAGCCCTCGCCATTGCCAAGATTTCCCATCCCAATCAACTGTGGTTTTCATTTAACCACTGGTTAAATAGTGACCCTAGCAGGAAGAGAAGAGTCTGGACTTAAGAGTAATTATTGTAAACTGAATTCCTGACAGTCTTGGGTATGGACAGGAGCTGTAATTATCTCTGCTTTTTTAACTCTTGCACTGATTAACTCTGGATGCTTCCTAATGTAAACCCGTATATACTGTTATAAACACAGCAATAATGGAAGGGACTTCTGACTTGTACACAACTCTGGCAAAGTTTGTTTCTGCCCAAACATATACCAGACCATTAAGAGATTTTGTAAAGAAAAAAACAGGTTTTTTCCCTCAGGCTGCATTTAACTGGTTTTAGCAGTTCTTGCAGTGAGCTTGTAGGGGAAAATACCTCTTTGATTCTCTCCTTAGGTCTCAACCCCAAAGCTGATGTCAGTGAGAGTTATGTGTGCATAGAGAAGGAAGAAAATACGTCTTGAACTTTTGTGCGTTCTCAAAGGAGGATGTTCTCTCCCCATCACCCACCTTAATTCTGAATTCTCTTTCTAGTCTACTGGATTATTATGTGTTCAAGTAGGACTTAGTGGTGAATAGAGAACTCTAAATATTTAGTCTAGCTAGTATAATACATCTGTGCCTCTTTCTCTGTGCCTGAATAGAATAGAATATTTCAGTTGGAACAACCCACATTAGAACCACTTAGAGTTTAATGATAGATAGGTCCAAGGCTCAAAGCCTCCAAATACACAGCCATTTAAAGTAGAGCAAAATCTTGTCTAGCTGTTAATGACATGAGATTTTGACATGCAGCTGAACAGTTGCTATGCCTTCCAATACAAAGTATACTATGTGGTACACTTAAACCCACCTTGCCACGTTCAGCTGTCCCTCTGATATATAACCTGGAACATGTGCCACACAAGAAGGAGCCTCTAATCCCCTGAATCCCACGCTGTTTAGGAAGCAAGCAGCAGAACGCAAATAAATTTAATTTACTTGCTTAATCTCCCCTATGTTTTGTGATAATATGAATAGCATTATAAGAGCAGGGATGTGCTTATATAACAAAATGTTCTCCTTCAGCTTAAGGTTAATGTAGTTACTTGTATTTACCACACATAAAATGGAGGCCTTAATCTCCTGCAGCAGGATACAAGTAACTTCCAGGAGAGTTAGTTATATTCTATGCCGGGAGTCTCTGAGCCAGGGAATGGGATATCAAGTATTTGTAGTTTCCCCAAATCATGTAATATTAGATACTGGAGACATTCCCATCTCACCAAAGATGACAGAATCAGTATGTGTAGAAGAATAATATTGGTCAGAAACCTGCAGTGTTACACAGGAAATCTTTGTTTGCTTGGATAGCCTAAAACAAAAATTAAAGACCTGTTCTTTCTCCAGCTGTCAAAGACTTCTGCTTTGATATTGGATTGCATATGGTGCAGTGTAGAAATTATGCTATACTGTAATGTACACTATTGTTTTCTTTTTAATTAAAATAGGTGAGATTCATCATTTTTTCCTGTCAGCGCTTTGGGTCACATTCCCTTTAGACTACATTGATGAAATCTCACTGATAATAGTAGACTGAAACAGCGTTACAGTCTCTCAGCATTTAACTGACTCGAAGACATTCAATATAAGGGAATATTCTATGAGATTATCTTTTCTGAATCAGTATCAGGCATATGATTTCTCCCTCTTCTTGAGTGCTATCTTCCTGTATATCACAAGAAATTAATCTGTTAAGTTGTGATAAATACAAATACCAATCTCTCATGCTCCCATACGATACAGATGGCCAAACATAACTCTCCTCCATTGTCCTTGATTTCATGGGGGCCACTGGCCAAATAGGCAAGCATGATTAAGCTTTGGACGTTTTCTCAAGAGATAGTTTTATAATAACCCATTTTCATTTCTGAGCCTGCCTTAGTACCTCTTGGACAAGAACTGGTTTTGTTTTCCCATGTTTTTATAGAGCCAAGCATAGTCTCGCCATTTCATAAATACAGAATATCTTCTCTGCACTCTCTAAGTTATGTTTTTGTTAATTTTAATACAGCTGCTTAGTTCAGTCTAATTTTGTTGCTGCATGAACGCTGAGAGATTTCTATTGTCATTCTTTGCAGAACCTGCATATGATTCTGATCGTCCAGCAAATTCACAGCAGAACAGTTTTGCCAGCTTCAGCTGATTTCTTCTTGATACTGTTTGACAGAAGGTAAGAACAAGAGCCTCTCTCAGTCTTATTTGTTGTTGTTACACAAGACCTGAATAGACAGGGATGCAAATAAACACAATCTTAGTTGTTATTCTCAGCAAAAAAATCAAGTGTGATAGATGGAATGCCATTTGTGATAGAAGATATTTTGGTTTCCTATTTTAGCATTCCACAGATAGGGTATTTGCTAACATTGAACAACAGCCTGATGTCAGTGGAAAACTCAGATGTCATTTGACATAAGCTTTCACATTAATCAAGAAAAACGTAATTTTTAAGAGACATGTCTGCTACCTGAACAGAAGTGAGGATTAGGGTAACAGTGGAAGGTTCGACATCATTTTAAAGCTGCTTTTTCTCCTGACATGCTGCAAAGCAATGTGTTTCAAAAACAGCCCCTTGCCAAAGTCAAACAATTTCATGGCTCCACTACATTCATTGTAAAGGTAAATGTAAAAATGTCTTAATTACAGCAGTGCTAATGTCAAATAATTGGTTTGTGTCTGTGTTTTAAGAGGCTGACAGAGAATATTTTAACTTGAAGGGTAAAGGACTGGAAGGGAATGGTTTTAGACTGTGCTGACACTTCCAGTGCCTCAGAGTCCGTTCCATGTTCTGTGTAGTGTGACTCTGTGACTGAAAGCCACTGCTCCAGAGAATCTACAAATTGCCAAAACTTTCTACCACTCTGGCATTTCTTCCAAAAAAAAAAGCAAAAAACGATGATTTTGGTCTGACTTCCATGTATTCTTCACCATGGATTTCTTTATGCTGCCTGGGTGGTCAGGCAAACCTGTTAGAGAAGTAGAGTATTATAAAGGCTACTGCATTAAATTACCTTCAAAACAGAATGAAGCTTGCTGGCATGCCGGTGAACTTTGCCTATTTGTCTTGGTAGTAACAGCCTGAACGTTGTTTTTAGGATTTGTACTTCTGGCCACAAAGGTCCTGTCTAGCTATATGTACTAAGGATAGTTTTATGCCATATAGAAGGTACTGGGCAAGATGACCCTGCTTATATCATCATGAGTGCTGTCTTTTCCACTTGCAGATATCTCACTAGTGGAGCAAAAGCCATCAGACCAAAAAGGCTCGGTACTTGAAGTCGTAACATAGAAACAATTTGAAAGTATTTGGCAATTTTAAAAGTATTATTGGACAGTGCACAGCAAGGAATACTTAACTTTCTTGGTGTAAGTGCAGACTCATGTGCTTGCAAGTAAACCTAAGCACTCTCTGTATTTAGAAGAAATGATCCTTTAAATCTGTCTGGGCTTTTCATTTACATTCAAAGCAGCACAGCAAGGTGATGCAATCTGTAGCTTTTCTTCTCCAGCAGGTGTTTTGTGAGACTGTTGTTTCTTAAGATTTTGAAAAGCAAAGAGTAGGCTGCATTAATCTGAGAGTTTCTTGTAAAACAAAGAAAAATATATTATGTCATATGTTTAAAGGTTTTATTCTTTTTAAGAAAAATGTATAAAAATACAGAACACATATCTGACTGTACAGCAGCACACAATTAACCTATGGGCCTCTTTGCTATAGGGCGTTGTAGATGCCAAAAGTTTACATGGATCTGAAAAGTAATTAGACAAATGCAAGAGAAAAAAATCTGTGATGGGCTGTTAAACATGGAGATAGCCCTTACAACCAGGAAGTCCCTCAGCCATAGCTTGCTAGAAGCTTTGAGCGTATAGCAGGGAAATGTTTTTACAGGATTTTCCTATTCATATACTTTTCCCCAGAGATCCACTATTATTTACTCTTCTCATGATTCCCTCTCTTAAGAATAGGCAGCAGCCTTTCCCTAGTAAAAGTAAGCACCTTCTTTCCCTCTCCTTCCCTCCAAAAAGCTGGGAGAGAAGTCCAGGAAACAGAGACCAGGAAGAAGTACAAAACCAAATGAGTTCAAGGGACAACAAATGAACAAAAGAGAAAGTGGTGAGGGTTAAGGAGTGAAAAATATAGGGACAAGAAAACAGATGGGGACACTGAGCAAAACACTCCCAACAGTGCCCACTTCTCCCTCAAGGTATCCAGCGAGATCGTGGATGCTGAGAGAGGTTTTACAGTCACTTCCTGGCGTTACGGAGGGCAAGCTTTTCTAAGATCAAGCGGCTGACAAGGAAGTCTTGCAACTTAGTGCAACTTTGAATGGGGTGAATACAAGTAAAAATGTGAGGGCAAAAACAGAGCTGAAAGAATGCAGCCTGGCCCACTGAATGTACGCACGTGGTCTCCCTCTTAGAGGAAACGTGAGTCAGGAGACCCTGTGAACTGCATCATGAACATGCCTACTGGCTGCTGTTGGAGACTGGACTGTAGCTAAGCAAATATTTAGTCTGCACCTCTATGTCTGTTCTTCTACTATATGATCCTTTTCTTAGTTCAAAATCATGCTTTTTCTAGTTGCTTCTTTGAATAATAGAAACCATACGGAAGTATATGCTTTATTAGCCATGCATAATATGCAGGGAATAATTTCAGGCATAAAATCCAGGCATCAATCTTTATCTATATTAGAGTTTTGAAAAAATGCTGTTTTATTCATTTAAAAGGGATGAATCCCTTTTACAAGGGATGAATAAAATCCCTTTATTCATTCTTTAAAAAAATTCAGACAACCCAAACTAAAAAAAACACTCAGCATATCTTACACAGCAGCTGGGGAACTGGAATTTTGTGAATTTTGTGAATTTTGCACACACATTATTCATTCCACCAGCATGCATACATTCATCCTCTCTCTCTTACCTGCTTTAATAATAATCCTTCAAGAAGCAAGAACACATGTCCTGAAACGACTTCTGTCAGTTACTTAATTGCTAAGTGACCTTTTCTAGATTTGCCAAATCACTTATGCCCAGGCACCGCTCATCAGTGTTTAATATATACCATGAAGTGCCACTCAGTTTTCAGATACTTAGATCTGAGCTTAGCTCATCTCATACAACTTTTTTCACAGAGTTGTTATTTCCATGAACAAGGATTTCCAGGTTATTCCCTGCTGTCAGAATGCAAACAGACAAAACTGGGTAAATCCTCAGCTACATGAAATATGCCAGGAGACAGCCATTCGAATCACACTGTCGTACGCTTTAAACTCAGATTTTTGTCTTGCCTTAAAATGGTTGTAGATTTGTGGGAATAACCTTCAGTATCAGAGGGCCAACTCCTGATTCAGCTAGCTGTGCCAGGCACGGGGAGACACCGCTTGCACTGTTCAGCACGGACAGGAGGATGGGGGAAAAGATAGATACACAACAGATGGCAGTTTTCTGCAGATCAGAAGAGATTCTTCTGCAGTTCAAACTGGTTTATACTGCTTGTCACACCGTAGGCACTAGCTAATCTGGTAGTTGCACATCACGCACCAGCAGTGTTTTAGGTGACCATCCCCCATAGCCTGCACCTGTGGGCCAAAGAAGAAATTGGGTAAGAAGTGCATCCAACAGGCAATTTTGACCTGATTCAGAATACAGGGTGTCTTTGCCTGTCATACGAAATATAAATGTATCTCCATATTGCTGTAATAGGAAATACAAGAATAATAGCTGCTTACATTTGTAATGCTAACTGATGAGCCGCATATGCAAGCTTATGGACTTAAACTGTCAGGAATTTTCTCCCGTTAAAGCACATATAAAACAATCTTCTAATGAAACAGAATATTTGATTGTTTTTTAAAAGTTCTATCATCTGCTTGTAAATAGGTAAGTTACTAATATTTTATCCCTAACAATCTATCTGAAAAAATTATAATCAAGAATTGACAGGTGAGCGTTAAGCGTGTACTACTGCGATGAACTGTGGAATCTGTAATGCCTGAGCAGAATAATGTGTTTGCTTTTTCCATGAGCACTACGGGGTACTTTCATTACAAAGTAACAATGAGATGAAAAGATTCAGCCTTGACGAAATTTCATACCCAATTAGCACCAGCGAGCAGCTACCCCCTTACTCTATTAGGGCCATCTTGCTTGCATTTTATAGACGCTGATGGACAATTGTTAGCATCAGCATTAGTTCATAAGCCAGTTCATCGCCTCTTTTGTTCAAGGATGACAGTAGGCTTAGACACTCATAGTGTGCGCATAATAATTTCCAAGCTCTAGTTTGCAAGTATAAGGGCTAGAAATACAACTCTCTTTACAAAAAAGATGGGAATATCTGTTCATGATGTAACACTAAGAACTGAGGACCTCAGCGTATGTTATAGCTTCTAAAGCTTAATCTGGGTCATGTGCTAAAGGGATCACGATACTTATTATTATTGAAGTGAGGTTGCAAGGGTATAGAAGAACAGCCAAGAAATAAATGTCCAAAAAGGAGTTAAAGTAAAAAAAAAAAAAAAAGAATGCAAAATACTTCTCTATCTAGGTGCTTCAAAATGCTCTCTGAAACAGTGTGAAGATCCAGAAGACACTGGCAAGTCATTGCTGATTAAAAAGAACAAGTCAGGGAGTTCAGGTTCCAGCTGATGACTTCTCTTATATGAGAGTTTACAAATTCCATTACACTCATGGTAACTTCAGAATTGTTCTGGCTAACTTTCTCCATTGAAGTGGATTGCTTGAAACTTGATAAAATAGAAAAAGTAATTATAAATTTGGCTGAGAGAGAGACAGGAGCTATGTCTGGTTGAGTCTGTGGCTGTTCAGTATTCATTTTTCTTCTTCCTTTTGCACAGTGAAAGGACACAATTTATTTTTGCAATTGTATTGAGGTATTCTGTGGATGCTATCAGATGAACCATTTAGTTGGAATCTTCCCACTATACCCAGAAGCTGTTCTTGGTCAGTCCTTTTATTCATACACCACAGAATTCGGACCTCAAGGAAAAAGGAGGAAAAGAAACAAACTTCATGTGGTCACGTTGCTTAGCATACAGCTGGATGACGGTCAGGTATAGTGAGGAAAGCAGTATAGGAGTCTATATAACACACCTGTGCACTGCACTAAGAAAAGCTACAGTACAGTTCAGGCTACAGTTTCTTGAGAATCGGAGACTCTGCTGTGAACATGTAGCCTGACTTGTATACCATAAGCTGTTGAATTTAACTCAGTGCTGCTTACTGCAGCTTGTAGGTGAACTAGAGCATTTCTGTCAGAAACAGTGATCTGATCTTGCTTTAAAGCCACTAAATGATGCTGTACCATCAACTCAATTAGGAAGAGAAATCTTTCTAAAAAAATCACCTCGTAAAAACAGCAGTACTTCCTCCTCCTCACCACTCTGTGAGGAGTAGGCAAGGCATTAGCTGCTGGTCCCAAGACTTTTGTATACAAACTCTTGAAGCATTCAGCAGAAAGAGGGTGGTCCTGAGTAGGCCTGTTAATGTCACCAGCAGTTCACCACCTGTCAAGCTGCATGTTTCCTGCTGTTGCTCTCAGTAGTGCTCACTGCCCTCAGAAGGTGGTAATAGCACTGTGACTGCTTTTCCAGGTACAAGTTATAAAGTATCTTATTCTTAATACTCAGGCAATGGAATGTACCTCCTTTGATATTGCAACCCGTATTTCCTTCTTTGGGCTTAATATTCTCAGACTTACCCCAGCAGTCAGAGTTGTTTCATTCCTTATCAGAGGTTGAACGTGGAAGCATTTGAAGATGATGTTGAAGTTCTTGAATAAAGTCAAGCGTGATTCTTGCTGTGAGTTGTTAAGCCAGGAAGCCCTGGCTTGTCACATACAGAGTAGGATAAATTGACCAATTTGCCCTGTCAGTCATTACTGTGGCCAGTGAAAAACATTCTTGTGGGGTTTCATGTGAAAGTGGCATGTGCTGGGGTTAAAAAAGAAAGACATGAGTCTAACAGGAAGAAACTGCGGTGTCTGAAAGGCCCTTTGGATTAGGTTTGGGTAGGAACGATTCTTCCTGCTGGCTGATGGAGAAAGGTGGTGGAATCTTCCTCCGTGTTGTGAAGGGTGTCTACATGTGTGTATGTGTATGATGACAGACATTGCTGTTGCCTAACCAAGTCCGTGCTTACCGGCCATTAGAAAAAAAACCCATGGTAGAGAACATAGCAAGCCTAACAGCAGAGTAAACTGATGGGCCCTATTTATCTTGGAGAGCAGGTACAGGTCAAGGTATAGCAACATAAATCACCCCCAACTACACAGATGCTCAACCCAGCTCTGGAGGAGACAGCAGGAAGTGAGAGGGAATTAATACATCAGTATGAACAAAAGACTCCGGTTGTCTGGGACTGCAGTCTGGTTCTGAATTCACCTCCCTGTTTAGTGCGGCAGCCCTGGACTCCGTTAAAAGTATCTGCAGAAGGGCAGGTGGGAGGGGAAGGTCTTCATTCCTCCACGAGGCCTTGGCATGAGATTCCACAGGAGCACAGCCACTGTGCAGTCATTCAAACACAGAAGCCTGCCACCAATGCCGTGTCATGATCTGAAATTGTGACCAGGGGATGAGGAGCATCTTAAAGAGTTGCCAGCTACACTCCTCTGGATTCCTGCATTTTGTCTAGTAACTTCTTTGCTTTTCTGTCTTTTACCTATATCTCGTTGTGGCCATACAACACTGAAGCTTCAGTGTTTGCTCGCAGCGAAATCACCTAAGATGCAATTAGGTACTTGCTTAGTCCTTCCCTGGTCTAAAACCAGTGCTGACTCCTGCCATAATTTAATAGGATATTTTTACTCTAAAAGCGTGGTCTGAAAAGGCTAACTTGTTCTACCATGTATGGCAAATGGATCCATCTGCTGAGCCACCTGGAAGGCCTCTATTTTTAGGCTCTTTCCTCGGAGCAGTTGTAATTTGAATTGACGTGTTGTTAGCTAAATGCATGGCACACTGGGCAGTAATACCTCTGGAACCATGCAAGTCGTTGATTGTTAACAGCACTAGAAACAGGGACCCTAGTGAGAGCCAGTTTGCTTTTTCCAAGCAGGAAAACAAGCACAGAAGTTTAGCTAGTATGGGACTGGCTTTCAACAGCCAAAGCTGAGCAGTCTTAACAAGTCAGTTATTCAAAGAGAGCAAAAGGATGAAGGATGCGTATTTTAGCTGTCTGGGAGGAGCTGAGGCTGTCAGTTACCAGTTGATACCCGAGGCAGACATAAGTGACTGTAGCCTGAAGCACGCCCTTTAAGTTAGGTACCTAATGCCTGATCTGTACACAGCACGCATGCAGTTTTGGCTAACGTTGTTACATTGTTATTTTTTAAAGAATTTAACAAAAGTAGTACCAATAGACATTATGAATGTATTTAATTATGAAATTATTTCTTCAGCATGTTCACACAGTTTACATTAACTTGATTGTGAATTAATGTATCTTAAACTGCACAACATTCTGTACACGCGTCTGCTACCTGCAAGTACTTGACTGATCAGGTCATACAGACGACTTACTGCAGTTGCTATTTTATACATGGTGATAGACTTCTGTCTGTAGTTCAGAAAAGACTGGGTGTTGGCCTATAGCGTTTCTCCCATAAAGATAATATGCATTGTACAACTGTCCTAGATTCACTGAAGGGAAAAGCAGAGGCACCATTTCATCCATCCCTTCCTCACTGAAGGGTGAGAAGTCCTATCTGGCAAGGCAAACCTTCCAGGGGAGCATCCAGTTCTGATACAAAGTTATTAAATGACTGAAAATTCACCATCTCCTTTGGTAGTTCGTTCTGATAGTTAGTCAGCTTGCTTTTAAAGTGTAGTCCCTATTTATCTCCCACTTACTTTGAGCCATTTCTTATTTTTACGTGTTTCTGTGCTTGCTTACAATGTTGCTAGCATAATGCCTTTTTATAAATAAGCGTATCACCTCTTGATCCCCTTTTAGGATAGATTAAACATATTTAACTCTTCTCTTACTGTAGGGTGTTTTTTTCCCAGATCTTCACACTTCTTCCTCGCTACACAGCTGCTTATAGTCCATGGTCACAAAAACCCTGAGAGCTCACGCAGGCAGTCCTTTTCAGGACCGCTGCTTTGTCAGGGTACAATCCCCTCATCTTTAGATACTTCCATATTTTGTTTCTGCATGTATGACCTTGCATATTGCTGTATTAAAACACTTTGTTAAATCATCTAAGTTTACCAGAGTGTTCTCTGTGTTGTGCTGACAGATAAATCATTATTTATCACTTTGCCAATCTTTGTTTCATTCACCAAAGGAATCAGCAAAGACTGCATGTATGTGGATGCTCAGTAGGTTAGTTTGAATGTGTTTCTGTGGGTATTCGTGTGTGTGTGTAGATGCACATTTCTGCTTGCTTTGCTATCACTGTTAAATGTTGGATCCAGAGCTATTCTTTCTGGTCCCTTTTTCCCTGATCAACTTTGACAACAACTCTACCAAGACAGGTTTACTTGGAAATCTGATTTCCTGTTTGTTCCTGTTGTGTTTTAAGAATAGGGAAGTCTAATTCTAGCTCTGCAAGAAGCCACGTGGTGAAGCTTTGCCAAATGGAAAACCTCTGCATTCCCAGGAGAGCACTAACACCTACATTTGCTGGGTTTGTGCATCACTTGTACAAATGGATGCAGTTTAGGTGCTAGTTTTTGTTAAATTGTGAACAAGGGAGTACTTTGATTCCGCTCAGTCAATTTGCAGCAGTCTTTCCTTGCTCTGAAATGTTGTCAAAATCTCAGCAACCCATATCCTGCCCCTAAAAACATGCATTCATTGAGTTTAAAATGATTTCTACTTAGTTTTGTGTTCAGAAGGCTAGCAGACCAGTGTATTATCCTGCAATTTGAACGAACTGTAGTAGTTTTCTTCTGTAATATATAACTGCAGCAGTACCAAGGTGAGTAAGACAATAGAATACTGATCTGTTTGGTCTCAGACTTTTTGTTGAACTAATGTATATACCCCAGATGTGCAATCCTATCTAGAAAATAGGTAGCGTGAGGCACTTAATTTCTGCTGAAATACAGAACAGTTCTTACAATGTGGAGGGAAATTACAGGGCAAAAATTTCTCTGGCGTTATTGGTACGAGGGCAAGAGAGAAGATGATGAAATCTGCTTGTTGATACTCGTTGCTAGGCAGAGCAGAGTGATAGTCTTTGCTTCTCCTGTTCGGATCTCTGTGGCCAGATGTTCTTGATGTAGCTGTGAAAATGAATGAATGAGGATCCTAGAACACAGAGATCTACAAAACTGGGGGTCATTTTCTGGTTTGTCCCCAAGCATTCTTTGCACTGAAAAGATTATGTATATTCCTCAGTCTGTGCCATACCTCTAGTTAGAAAATTGGAATGATACTGCTCTGCTTTATGGTTGTGAAGAGAGAGAAGTAATGCTAAAATGAATTCACAGTTGTAATGCATTCCTACTGCAAGGGGATGGAGGGCAGTGTGACTCAATAGATTAAAGCTGCTTCCTAAGTAATGCTAAACTATTTTATTTGATCCCTAATAATTACAAAGGAATCCAGCTCCAATGGCATTGCTTATTGTGACTGTAGGAGAAGTCAGGAATCTACCAACTGTATATTGTTTCATTTTCACTAGAATGTCTGATAATATAGCAAATGGTTCCAGTCAGTCAGATGCTGCTACTGTACCTCAACTCACCAAACACTGTAGCTGTTGAGAAATCCAGGGTAATTGTGGTACACACTTTGACCCTGCTTGTCAAAACAATCAGTAACTCAGGGAGAGGATATCTACCAAGGCTGCAGCATATTCCTGTGGGATATGGAAACTTCTCCCCTCTGTAACAGAGGACGTGATTAATTCTGACTGTGTTGACACAAGAAGGTTATTGAATAGGATTTCCTTGTGAATGGGCAAATCCATTCCCAGCAGAAAACCATTACAGAGATGTCAAACATATTTCCATTGTATTCCGAAAACCCACACTGAGGTTGCATAAAAACAGCTCAGGGTGTGCACAATTAAAAGTTACAGAGAAGCATCTACAAACTTGTGCATTTTGTAGTATTATGTAGCTACAAAACAATATGGAGAAAACTCATTTTACTGAAGAAAAAGGTTAGCTCTGCAGCCTCCCTGTGTCTCCTCAGCCTCTGTCTCTGTGTTTTCAATAGCAACCATCCAGTAGTCTCTAAAACTCTGGGATTTTGGTGCATGTTCCAATGTGTCCAGAGACTCTGGTTCCTACTCAAGGCAGTATATAATCACATTCGACATTTGAAGTGGCTTAACAGATCACTGGCTCGGTCCATCCTTCTCCAGACACAACTTCAGTATCATCTGGAATGAGGTCAGCCCATTGGGGAAGACTAGGTGGCAGCAGTTAAAGCTGAATGAGGCAGCCATGATGCTGTCAGGTAGAGAGATGTCTTCCTCAGTGCTTGAAGCCTCTGCTGTTGGAAGACACATGCCTACACTTGACAACTTAGTGAATCAGCAGACTGGAGGAACCTTTCCTGGCAGCAAGGGTAGGATTTATTTCCCCTAGTACAAAATTTTTGCATGTCAGATGTTCACATCAAGGTTAGTCACAACATAGCTTACTTCATAGCCACTGGAGAGAAGGAGACACTACCAGAGTGTCCAGCCCATTATAGATACAGATATACACATTTAGAGGGAGGAATTGTGCCTCCATTGATTATGAAGAGAGATGAGTAAATGACTTACATCTACACTGCAGACATCCATGTCTGGTCAAAGAAATCATACATCTGAGTGATGCATTCATCACTATTATCCTCTAGAAAGAAACTAAAGACTTTGACAAATCTGATCATTTTTTGCTTCAAATACAAGGCACGCATCATCTTGACATTTGACAACAAATCTGTGCACGAGTAGGTGGGTAACAGTTGACCTGCATATACTTTTCCCCCTACTGAGAGGGTGTAAGAACAAGTGACAGATATTACTCATGGTGCTCTAAGCACTGGTGAAAGGTATTTTGGTGCAAGGTAATGGATGTGGTATAGATGCATAGAATTCCCATTGAATTCACTAAGATTTAAGCATGCATTAAAACTGCTGGAGTGCTGCACTAAGGTAAGCTCCCCTTAGACATCAGTCGCCTTTCTGTTGCTCCGTTAAGCTCACTAAAGTCAGTGGAAAGACTTGCAACTATTAAAGTCATAGAGAGGTAACTGTTACCTCTCTATGAAGTTCTAAAATCCTCCTTCAGCAACTGTCGAAAAGCTCTGCCCATGACTCATAAAGGCTTCTGTTTTTTTATGACCATTTCTGGCAGGTACATTTTGGTGGACAGAGCAGTGTGTCCTTCTGGAAGGTATGGATAGCTGTGAATACCATTTGATATTTTTCTGGTGCCGCAAGAGGACTAAATACATCAGCACAAAGTATTACAGCAGTATACAGGATTGGTGTGATTGCAGGGGCCCTCTTTACTATCTGGTTGTGTAGATTCCCTTGCAAGAGTTTACTGCTTGTCGTGGTCATAATAAAAAAGAGTGCTTGACAGAGCACCAAGTCTCAAAACAAATAAGAAAAAAAATTTGATTATTTCTGCCATCTCGTTCATATATTGGACACCTTCTAACTAGAATATAGAGAGGGCTCTATGAAGAATCAAGACATTTTGTACATTTTCTTGCCAGAAGATGTGTTAGGCATATAGTAGGTTTTGGAATTTATTGATTATCTCTCTGAGTCCCTGCCACAGCTTTCTAAGAGCATCAAGCCCTTAGAAGACTAGCCGTTAAGTTACTGGATGCTGTTAGGAGTCTCATGGTTAGCGGAAGAATGATATTAGGAATCTCACTGTTGATACAAGTTCAAAAACTCAGTGCATAGAGCCATGGGAAAGGAACCAGTTCAGAATGTTTTCTGTCCTCCAGAAGTCAAGAATTAGGCTATGGGGTTTTTGAACTTCAAGTACTAACTAGTATTTCACATACATAAGTGCTAGATATAACCTACATGTCACAAATTCTTCAGTAACAACTACTATATTAAACCCTGTAAATATATAAATCAACTAAATGTTTATGTTGTTGTTAGTATGAAATCTGAGAATCATCCTTTTACTTGGACAGATCGTACTGATCAAGTAAGATTTTTTCCAAGCAAAATATACATTCCAAGTAAATTTCAGTCTTTGTTGCAAAGAATAAATAAATGAGCAAACATATGTATTGGTCACACAGCACTGCACAGTTACAAGGCATAGCAGGAACACAAAACAGTATACTTGGGGCAGTAAGCAGACCTTTAAAAGCAGTGGGTTTAGTCCTGAAGTGTTTAAAAACTTAATAAAATTAAATGTTATTTTCAGCATTGTACTTATTTTAGAATTTCATGGGATTCCAGGTAGTTGCCTGATCGGTTTAGTTCTGCTTTTGTATAGTAGTTGGTTATATCATTCCTTCTGCTCCTGATGTCTGGAGGTGGAAACTTTACAGCTTCATTAATCAGAGCTTTTGCTACTTTTATTGTCATTGTGGGATTTGGAATTGGTAAGGGTTCTTTTCCTGCTCTTAGCAAAGTTTGGACCCGTTGGTGTTTGGCCCTGTGTGTGTGTGTGAGAAAATGCCCCAGGCCTAAAGAACCTGTAGGTTCTCAGAAGCATAGCGACTGATACAATGGTTTTGGAATGTATAGCTTTAAGCATTGGCTTCAGTGATACTTAAGCACATTTGTAATGCCAAGCGTAAATGCTAGTCTGGTATTTTTTCATCAACTTGGATATCAAAATAAGCATTTCTTGCTGGTACAACTTTGAAATATAAGAATTTAACCCTCAAATATTTGCTTCTTGATGTCTGCAAGGCAAGTTCTCACAGTTAACCAGCCATCAGGAGAAAGGTGTTGGTGACTGAATGGCTGTTTACTTGCAGTAAATCTTTTCCAAAGCACGGTCAACTTTTGGTCTGAATATATGAGCTTCAACTTCGCTCTCAGTCTCACTGAGGAAATACACAGGAATTCATCCCAGTGTCATCAGTGGAGTTACTCTAGAGTTTCTTATATTAAATCAGATTTTTAAAAATTCATTGTTCTACCTTCTGTGGTGGCATAAGGAATTCAAATTGCCTTTGCCATCTGGAGAGGATGGTTGGATCATTTTCCCCATGTAAGTGAACAGCCCACTGGTAGAAATCTGGTATATTTTAAGTTTGCCTCTCTGACTGAGCTTGTCAGCTGCGGCAGTTTAAATACAGTTTCTTCAACAATATAGTTAGATCTCTTTTTTTTTTTTTCTTTTGAGTCTCAAAATACTTGGTACTTCTCAAATGCAGTAGCTTCCAAATTAACAGTGCAAGGCAAACATCACAGATTGACGTCGTTATTTATTTTGGGGGTTGGTGATGGAAGATACCATTTGTAGATGTGGAAAAACAGCAAGTGAATTGTTAGGCAGTTGTTATTTTAAAATAGATCTCTTGGTTTTGAAGGCCTAGTTTAAAACACTTGAAGTGGGGCCTGGTTTAAAACACTTGAAGGGGTAATGCTAAAGTAGAAATTCTTTCTGAAAAGGTATTATTGTGCAAAAGTTCGTCTGAACCTGAGCGAGGCTGTGAGGGCATCCTTGTACACATGTAGTAGGTGGTAGAGAAGTGTGATGGAAGGAGAAGAGAGAATAAGATGATCAGGTGAAAGGAAAGATATTCCTTAATAACATTAACTTGCTTTCTTTTGGAACAATGAGGTAGGACAGTTAAAGACTTTGAGATGCCATTGACAGTCAAGGAACAAAACTATTCATTTTGTACTGACTCCCAGCGTATTTCTAGTCCATGTTACTCAGCATGACTTGTCTTATGCCTCAAGTTATATCTACGTGGGTTGGGGGAAGGAGCAGGTAGATTTCGGCTGTGTTGTGAAATACCTGGTTTTGCTTCAGAAGGTTTCTTTCTGTAAGTGCAAAGAGTAATTTTTTGTGATAGCTGTAGAGTCTGTAGAAAGACTAAATCCTTATCACAGATTCCAAAAATAAGCAATTTCCTGGTGTTCTAGATCTAAGGAGCGGGTACGTGAAGGCTGTATGCAGCTTTGTTGGATGTGTCTATCTGAATAGCAGTGTATGTGATGTATGCATATCTAAGTGAAGGTTTTTTAAAAGTGCGCTATTTAAAGGCATATATTGGATAAGAAACCCTGCCACTGATGTGAATTTCTTTGTTCGTTGCCTGTATGCATACATATCTATTTATATAAATGTAGACATATACATGCATATCTGTACAGACTCTGGAAATGAAACCTCAGTTTTGAGCTTGTGTCTTGGTTGCCAATCTGCCTATATGATTAGAAGATAGTATGGCTGAGACTTCAGATTACTGCCAGAGATAGATCGTTCTATTTTCTGAACGCTGCAATTGTGTAGTTCAGTATTGCATCTTAGATTATGTCTCACTCGCAGTCTAAGGGTGCACTTAGGGTGAGATGTGTTTTTCAGCAGCTTGAGATTGCTCATTGTTAGTATTAGTCAGGGGATTTGCTTTACTGTATCCCAAGTCGGTAGGTGCCTGAACTGCAAGGGAAGGGTTCATGTCATTCGTACGCTTGCTGTTTAATGAACATCACACTTCGGACTCCTTTGAGAATGCTGCTTCTATAGGCCCATCTTGGTTTTGACCTGAGATAAAACACTGGACCACCACCCTTAAGTTCAGCTTGAGCTAAAAGACAAAGTTAGAGAAATAAATACTTGCTAGTAAAGAAGCACAAAAGGAAATGTATATCATACTCAGACCAGTGGGGTGTACAAAATATTACCAAAGCTGGACAGTATTATTGGACATACTTCAAGGATAATATAGACCTCAAACAAACTCAAAAGAAGCCCAAAAGCTTCACTTCAGTGGGGAGAAAAAAGTGAAAATAGATGGTGTAGAAAATGGCTTTTTATCCTAGTCTGATTATCAACAGGGTGCCTCTTTGTCCAAGACACCATCATCAATTATACTGTTTCCCCCTAGAGCTGTTTACTGTAAAAATCTATTTTCAGAGCTATATGTAGTAGCAACAGCAAGAAGAAGAAAGGCAAAGAAAACCAATGTTTTACTCTTCAGGTACAGAGAAAAGGATCTATTAGTGGTAGGGGATGCTATTTTAGAAGCGTTACCACTGTCCCACTTATTCACTGGTCTGATCCATCTGTCTACCTTTCAAAAACCTGTAACAATGGCAGGAAAAAAAGCCTTTAGAAATACATGCGTGTCTTGCTCCTGTTTAATTGGTGTGTTGGGTGAGTGAGCTCAAAAGACTTTTTCCTTGTCAGTCTCTGTCCCAGTTCCCGCACTGCTGTGCGAGGCTGTGCTCACCATGTTCCTGCTGTGTGTAACACAATGCTCAAGCACAGCTGCAGAAGACTTTGGGTCCCTCTGCTGTATATCGCTGTCACTGACAGCAGGAAGGAAGATGAGCTCTGCTGAAAAGCACAGAAGCACATAGTGCCTTTTTTAACTGCAGGAGAAAGTGTCATTTATTTTTAACTGCAGTGAAGAATTGAAGGGCCAAAATTCCCAATCTGTTTAAGCCCCGCTCCACACAAACCTGCTAAGGCTTTTGGCTGATTTTAAGGCTCCATGTTTTAGGGGCAGGGTGTGAGGGAGTTTGAACAGCATGAAGTTTGGTCTCGTTTATGTTGCCCATCAAATAGTTCTAGAAGCTGGAAGTCACTGGAGTTCAGTGCACAAATCCTGACCTTCATTTTGTCTAGGTAAACTTCAGAGCAAGGAAAGCAAGTGGCTTATGAGTATGTGTGACAAATAATCCTTACAGAGTTAGATCTGCTCTGGCTTTAAGGCAGTTTTGTTTCTGGAGATCTTCCCCAATGTGATAATTACACTTGAAATTTACTTTTCTTAGTAACTGTCTGGTGTTTAGACTGGAAACAAAGATAGTGTAACCTTGGGGAAGTCATGCAATTGCATATGACCCTATTTGCAAGTTTGGGATATTAATACTCTTCTTGAAGAAGGGCAAGAAAAAGTATATTAAGTTTCTTAGGAGGAGGTCTGCTGGGAAAGTGAGCATCATTGCAATTCACATGCTGGAGTGAGACATGAGTACAGTTTGCTGTGAGCTCTGCAGCATTAGCAATATTTTCTTCATTCTATTGTACTGAGTTTTTATAATTTCATTACTTTAAAATCAATGTAACTTGAAGGCAAATCAACCTATGGAATGGAAGCATACTTCAGTGCATACACTCATCCTTTAATATCTTTAGTCAGGGGTACATCCCGTTGGAAGCAGTTCGTGCCTGTGCAGTGAAAAGCATAATATGGGAAATTGAGGCACATGCATCCTTCACATTACTCACCTGCCCAAAAGCTTGTCCTGTGTGTCAAATTACAACACTTCCATTGAATATGTATGATATTCACAACGATAAATAGTTAACAGCCCTGATGACTTTTACACATCTATCAAATGATTCAAGCAGAAAAACTTGTCCTATCCTTGCATGTGCCACTCTAAAAAGGGAGAAAGTTTGCTTTCCATGGCTCATCCAGTTCTTAATAGGCGAGCCAGTTTTTGTCTGGGAACAGAAATGAATTCATTTAATGCTCTCTATCCAGTGATCAAGAGAAGGCCTCGATTGTGGTGCTCTACTGATGTGAGCATGTGAGCTAGATTTGTTCTTGAGCCTCTGGTTACCAGTACCATTCTCTAGTCGCTCTGTCTTCTTTCTAACCCTATCCCAAATTCTTAAGACTCCTTTTATCATATCCCCCATCCTAGTTAGTCCTGAGACTATAATTTCATTTTATTACTGACAATGAACTACATGACGAATGTATGCAAAAGGAGAGAACTATGAATGAGAAAGTAATCGTGGAAGAATTGCTTCTTTAATTCCACCCACAAGCATCCCTGACCCTCTCATCCACACACACCTTGCCCTCATGAAGAGGCTGTAGGTGAAATTACTGAGTTTGAGGGAGCAGCAAGAGCAGGGCTGTTCCACAAGGAACGGCAAGCCAGCAGCTGAGGGAGACCACAGCACAGGCAGGACAGCATCCTCACCAACGGGGCACAGTCCCACAGTACCTCAGCTGGGCAGGCAGGACAGGGCCGTTGACGGTAACAGATTCCATCAACAGCCCAGCCATCCTCAGGCGAAGAACAAGTCAGGTGCAAGGTCAGACCAGGAAAGCCAAATAACAACTTGGGAACAAGCGTGGAAAGAGATACGCCTACAACATAGCTCAGGCCAGGACTGGGTGCCCAGGTCTGGGCTTGAATGGAGCTCCTGGAGCAAAGAGCAGGGGTTGTTTGGGTAGGGCTGGTGGGGCAATTAAGGCCTATTGGTGCAGTAAGGACCTTGACACTACAAGTTGAATAGTGATCTGGCTTTAAAAGATGAGTGCTCGCTTTCCTGTCTCCTCACACAGGGCTGGCTGGCATTGTGAATGCAGAGTTGCTGCTCCCTTCATTCAAATGAAATGAATCTACTAAAGCCAGTCGCAGCCTGACCATTGCAAGCAATTTATGGTAAAGCAATTCTGTTGTTTTCCAAAGTGTCATCGCAAGCCAATTTGAAATCCGGGTTTATCTTCCCATTTCTTTAACTGCTGTTTCATGCAAATTCACGGGATAGAATAAATGAAGAGCCCATAGTAATAAATTAGTCTTATTGAGACTGCTTGGTGTCCAAAACACTGCAGACAGAAAGAGACGTCACATCATTGTTATGGTGACAGTGAAGTCAGTGAAGGATGATCCTTCCCCCACCCTCAACTCTAGTCATGAAAATTCAACTATCATATCTCTTTAGTCTGTGATGTATGCCAGCTGCCACTTATTAAGCAGCAGTAGAGAATTTGCATCCATCCCTACCACATATGATTTACTAATCAAGGATTGGGAACCTTTTCTAAAGGAAACAACTTGTTTCTACCCTCCTTTATACATACAGCAGCTTGAGACGGGGCTACCTTTTCTTCCTTAATTCTGAACTATTTCTTTTTGAGGCAACCAAATAGCCGGCTTATTCCTAATCAGTCAAGTGACTTCATATCTTTTAGGGTCTTCCATGGGCTGCTGCTGAGCTGTCCTTTTAGACATTGTGTCCTGTCTTCTGCTCCACAGGATACTTTGCTCCAATTCAAGACTAAAATATTAGGCTATTCCTCAAAAGAGAAAGTCCGTATTTCAGTCAGATGCTACAGCTGAGTGATGAGTCCTTTCAGTCCCATACAGGAGTACTACAGAAGTGTCTCATTAAGGGAAAAGCTATGTTTTCCCGTTTAGTGGTGGTGTTGTGAGGTGCTGTTTAGTCATGGGCCCTGTGCTTTGGGCCTGTCTGAGGCATTGCATCTAAAAAAGCTGTTTTAAAACATACTTTGCATCAGATTCCTGAGAGTTAAAGACAATGTGACAACATTTAGTGCCATAACTGGTCGTCTTTGTGTTCCCTCTTTTAGCACATTCTTAGTAAGAGAGCTTTGTGATAATCTCTCCTTAATCCTGCAGAAACCCGGTTTTTACTAGGCTCTCAAGGGCTGTGATCTGTAGAGGTCGGATTTGGGAAATAGATGCACTCAGGAGCATGGTCTTTCTTACACCTGACAGGGTCTTCCTAGGAATGATCACTCTGATTCTCAGCCTCTTCTTTTTGACTCTTATTTTTGGCTACTAAGAAAAGTCTTTGAAAGCGAGGGATTCTTCCACCAATAAGCCATGATTGACTTACAAGCCTTTTGGTCTCCCTTTTGCTTTTGATGAGAAATGAGCCCCACTTCTACCACTTACTGACCAAAGAGAAGGCAGCTGCCTGAGTTACAGGTCACGTCCTCCAAAAGAAACCAAACATTCCTGTGCAGGTCAATGCATTGAGTCTTGTACCAGTTTGAACTAGACTACAACTGGTGGCCCAAGCACCAGAGAGGTACTGCATCTTTTTGTTCTACCACGGCATCTAATTTCTTAGAAGAGGATATAAATATTAACAAATAATTGGTGTTCTGGTTAATAAAGGAACCCATTTTCCATCATCCCAGGAGCAGACATTGATTTCTATAGAAAACCAGCAATCTCTAACCCAGAAAACAGATCTCTTCCCTATTTATGACCTACACTGAAAGGTTTTCTAAAAAACTAGACAGTCAGGGATTTGATCTTGAATGATGCATGAAAATCAGAAAATAGTCGATAAGGTCTGATAGGTATTTCACAATTGCAGCAGCATCCTCACAGACTTTATTCCTGTTGTTCGGTTAACATCTTTGAACTCCTTATTAATCTGTGATTTCTTTCTGTCTTGCCCATAACCGTCCTGACTGAATCCAGGGACAGGCAATTCTGTTACTGTCTCTATTAAGCTCGCAGCATTCGTTTCTGAGTTACCACAACAACAAGGATTACGTGACAAGCAAATGAAGAACCAGTCAGATAATGGATTTTTTAAAATGGGGATTACTGGTGCTGAAGATGTAATGGCCTCTTTGATGCTGTTACTATCTATAGCATAAATCCTTCTCAGTCTTTGGACTATTGACCTGACACACTGAAAAGGCTCCTTTGCAGCCCCTATTGTCCAAAGAAAGGGAAAAGCTTTGAGCACAGACATCTTCAAGGCACAGGAAAAACACAAGGCCAGAGATAAGCTTGGTAATTTGAAGGCATTTTATTTCTTTCAAGCACAATCCCAACGTTTTAGCAGAAACCGATATCCCGATTTTATCTGTGTTGCTTTTTCTCTAAGGTGTGCACTCAATACTTTGTAATTTCTAAAGATATCCTGAGCTGATCTCCTCAGGGCCGGAGCAGCAGCCTTGCAAGTCAGCATCTGCCGAAAAGGACTGGCTAAGGAGATTTTGGAAAAAACAGTTGTCCCTGACACTTCGGCCATTGTACCTCTTGGGGTGTCTACAGGCCTCTTGTACAGTAGGACCAGACGTATACCTTTATTACCCAAGAATAAACAAATAGCTGGATTTTGGAATAACTAGGTTGATTGTTCTTGGTTTGGGAGATACCAGATGATGGCAGTGGAATAATTTGTGGAAAGGTGAGATTTCTTAGCCTTTGTCCGTAACGTAATGCTAACTCCCTGCAGAGCTGTTAATGTGAAGAGAGTCTTTGAATTCTGCAGACACCAACTATTTGTGCTTTCATCCAGAGATCTCCTGAGGTTTTTTACAAATATTTTATCAGGTTCATAATATTGTGAGGAAATAGGGGAATGTAATTCTCCCTATTTTACAGATACAAGGTGAAATTCTTTCTTGAATTAGGGCAACTTTGTGCTTTATAGCAGAGTTGTGAAGACTGCCTGCAGGAATTTAACAGGTGTAGCTACGCTTCACACACGGACACACAGACACGCACGCTCCCTTGCTAGGTTCTCTGACTAGTCTCTGGTTTTGTGAGAGCTCCGTGGGATACCTGGCAATTAGCAAGTGTTGCACCAGCTTCAATTTACTCTAACTTATGTGGGTAAAAGAAAACTGAGGCGGTGAGGTTGAAGGCTACACTTGTACTGAAGTTGCCTCCCTCGGTTTTGACTCTGCTCCTCAGCTGCATTCAAGGACAGGCACATGGAAATGAAGAATAGTGGGACTCATTCAAGCGCCTTTTCATACAGAGATACCTTATCATCACTGTCACCATGAGTCTCTCTTACATAACAGATGCTGTCACTCAGTGCGTGAACAAGCCTCCCGCTGATGCTAACACATTTGTTATGTTACACTGCCCAAGTTCACAGAGGCCGGTGCTTCCTTTTTCTTGATAGCCCATTGTTGCCTGTTTGCAATTCAGGACTCAAAAGAGTCGTCCAGGAACTTGAAGTAGGTGAAATGTACTTCTACGGTGACTTCAGAGTGTTTTCCAGGGCAACTGTGCCTTCCCTTTCTGTGCTCCATCAGAGCTGTTTAGGCATTTGTGCTCAAGACCTTCATTTCCACAGGTTTTCAACATTTCTCTCTTACCACTACTGTTCATGTAGCAGCAACATCTCACTGTCGGGGAGCTCTCTTCGGCGTTAGCCTATGCTGCCTTAACTCCATTTCCTTTCCCTTCCTTCTCATTATAGCGCTTCATAACAAACTAAATTTCTCTCCCTCCTTGTATTCAAACCCTTCAGCTATTGATCATGGGCCCCCAGTCATTGCTGAGCCAAGCTATACATACTTAATTTTGTTAATTTAATCTTTCTTCACAAGTCAATCCCTTCAGCTCCCTAATCACTTGGGTTGTTCTTTTCTGAACTCCCTACAAAATCTGTCAATATCTTTATGATAATAAGGCGCCCATCACAGAACACCATGTTACAAATGCAATTTGACCACAGTGGGAAAGAAGGCATTTGGCTGTTTTCTTGTTTTTTAATACAATGCCACTGCAGATTCTCCCTCAAAATTGCTTTGTTTTCCCTTCCTTTTTGCTGATATATTTTAGTGAAAACTTAACCTACAATTTTCTGTTTATCCTAAGGCCTCAGGTCTTACGCATGGTCACACATAGTACGTAGGACTTGGGGAAGCTATGGGCCTTAAGTTATTTGTAAGAACAATCCAGCTTCTTTTGATTGTTTTTTGTGTATGGGAAGGATGGTGGTCTTATTTATCGGGGTGGATAGAGCTAGTGGCAGGAGTCCCTCAAGCCATACCAGTTTAAATAGAACTAGATTCAGGTAAGGAGTCATGGGCAGAGCTGATAACAGCAGGCAGGAACTCTGGTTACACATTTTCTGCATCAACCTTTGACCTCACACCTCAGATACACAGGCACCCTCCCGACTGAGGAATGGCCCGTATCTGAAACTGCTTGCTTTTAACTGCCTGTGGCAAGCTAAACAGAATCAGTTACCAACTTACGTTTATCTAGTGTGCAGGCACACTAGAGCTGTTGTCTGCAAGTCCCCAGAGGGAAAGCAAAGTTTATTCGCAAAAGCAGCTACACACATTCTAGACTGCACTGCGTGAACTGATCTGTTTAGATTGGAGCTGGTTTAGGTGTTATCTGTTACATAGATAGTGACAAGGTGAAACTGTGCAAATGGAAAATTAGGTGACATATCAAAGTGTCGTAACAGAGAAACAGCGTTGGTATACTGAGCTGGGTTGGTACTCAGGAGACCTTGGCCCTACACCTGCCTTCGCCACTGCACGACTACGTGAGCATGATTAAATCACCTTCCCATCCTCATCCTCGCTTTGCTCTCTGGCCCTTTATCTAGAACATCAGCCCTCTGAAACAACAGCTGCCCAACAAGGTATGTTTTATGCAGTACCTAACACAGCAGAGCCTGCTTTTAGTTAGGGCTCTCCTATAAATCACCGTAATGGAGCCCATCACAATAGAACAAACTACAGAAATAGAGCAGAATGATACCCCCCCCCCCCCCCCCCCCTTAAGTTATTTGAACTACAATGGGGCTAAATCCCACAGAATCTGCTGAGGACAAGACTGGCAGCAAAGGGAATTGTAAAACATGTATGAGCTAAGATACACTGGGACAAGAATACATGGCCATCAGCTGGCCACAAGTAAAATTTAGGCTGAAGAATAGGAAAAGAGCTTTCTAAGCATCAAGCCAGGGATGTTCTGAAAGAGTTTCCCACTAAGGAAGTTGGAGGCAAAAGACCTAACTTTCTGTACTAACTATAAATGCCCTCTTTAAAGTTCATTAGTAACAGGATGTAGGGCATGCCCTCTTTAAAGTTCATTAGTAACAGGATGTAGGGCTTGCTTAATACTTTATTAAAACATGGGCAAGTCATGAAGTTTAGGGACAGATTCCTACTCCACATCTTCCTTTCTCAAAGCTATTTCAGATCTTCATTCCTTCTCTGTTCTTTTCTAGCTTTAATTTCTACAATGAATTTCATTCAGTTAACTTGAACAAGAATCTAAAACAAAATTGTGAAATAAACTAAGCTTAGATCAGAGAGTTTGACCTGTCCATTCTACACCTGAGAAACTGTGGCCTCGCAGTCAGGACTTTTGTCTGGAGCACATTGCCATGATGGAGATAACTTGTCCCTTGATGGCATGCATCCACTTAAGGAAGTTTGCAACTTAAGTGTACAAGCAAATGCACATTCTTCACTATCAGTAGGAATCGAGCCTCTGCTCCCCTGCCTGCCACATTTGATTTATGCAGCATGTTCCCTAGGACTTGCCTGGTTCTTAAATAGGTCAGTCAATATGTAAAGTGGAACCTTAGCTAGTTATCGCAGGTGAGAAAATCGGTGTCTTGGGTTTCAGCACAATCTGCTGATATAACCTGGTGGGAAAATTACTTCAGTGTAAAAAGCTACTTTTGTGAAGGAACAGAGCAGAGAGGAATTTGAATCTACTTCAGAGCAGCTGAGAAACTCCACTTGGTATCTGCCTGCCTTTGCCCCACCTAACAATGCATTTGCTCTAAAGTGTATAGCAGAAGAACAAGCCCAATAATTCTTGGACTGTAAACTGCAGGAATTCTACCTGAGCGGATCAGTGTCGCTCTTGGGCCAGTAGCATGTCTCTGACAGGACTGCTGGGTGCAAAGTCCAGTCAGAGCCAATCATAACCTCAAGGCCCAGGCAGCACTTTTTTGTAAGAGCTGGGTTTACAGCAGCTTTTTCCAGAAGGGTAATGCTGACTGGCAGGCAGGACAATCTTACATAGAACCTGCACTTGAAAAATTGACACAGTATGTGGAATGGGAAGTACAGTTGGGATCAGTTGTTTCTGTTTGAGGTCTTTCAGTCTGTGATTCACTGCTTTGTCCTTTCTCACATGACGGCTCATCCTGGCAGGCGAATCACAGTTGCTTTGTCCTTTTTTTACAGAGAGTTATGTATGCTGCTGAAATTAGAGGCCCGAGACTCCTGTAAAGGTACTATCTGATACTGCCCAGTCAGAGCCCAGTACAGAATGTTCTTCAGGGCTTCCAGCACTTCTTTCTGAAAACATCTCAGCAGCTTTCCTGGCAAGGAATCCCCTCCTGATATCTCTACCTTACCTTGCTATTTTGTGTGTCAGAGTGAACCTGATCAAAAGGTTACTGCTACTGAAAGAGGGAAGCTTTATTTCCCCAGCTACCTCCTACACTCTGCTGCTTTTACTGCCTCTGGCTCTCATCAGGTGCTTTAATAAACTGATGTAGTCTACTAATCTGTCAGATAACTGAAGAAGCAAAACAAAAAACCAACACTTTTTCTGGATTAGCTAATAGAAATGTTTGTTTGTGACGTTCCCATGAGTGCAAGGAAAGGGGAAGGGAGAGCAGAGCTGGAGGATGAACAAAGCCTCTCCTCTTTCAGCATCTGCCAGCTGGTAGATCAGTGTGTGAAACCACAGCTCTAGTTTCATCCTATTACTTTCTTAAACATTAGGAAAACCTGAAAACCTAGAACCAAATTTCATGGTTCAGGGAGCTCTGTCTCCTAATTATGCAAAAATATCTAGAGGGTAATGATCACAGACCACAAAGCACATAAATGTAGTTTCCCTTGTAATTCCAGTTCTAGGTATCTTTTGGCAGAGTTCAACCCTTAATTGTGAGTATTCTTCTCCTTGGGTGCAATCTAGGCTAGGCTCATATGTTACAAGAAAAAAGAACTAGCTTGTCTCAGTGAAACACAGGGTGGTGACTGTATTGCTGTTAGAACTTCAACACATTATTCTGGATGCAGACTGGTTCTCTTCTGCTTCATACTTAGACTGGTTTCATCTGTCTAGAAATGGCAGCTGTGAGGGATTGAGAAATTGATTGAAAGGTTGTCCAGCTTCACTGCGAGTGTCAGCCTCAGAAACCCGGTTATATAAGGAGTTCCTCGGTGATTCACAGCAGCTATCCCTGATGGAGCTGTGAGTCGGCTGGGAGAACCATTCTCCTGCTCTCTAGTGGTAGAAGCACAAAAAAGCCAGAAACGTTCTGCTTCTTCAGAACAAACTCATACATGCATGCCTTGTTCTTACAATGCAGACCTGAAAATGGCTGCCAAATTCCGAGTTGGTAACTTGGAAAATGGTAGTATCTAAACTACCCGAAAAAGAACAAGAAGGAGTTTAATCCAGTATATATGTATATGCATAGTGTTACCTGAGAGTGTCAGAGCAATCATTATGCTGAATTCTGGAAGCTTTTAAAGTAAGAACTTTTTGCTCTCCTAGGAGCCCTTGCAGGAATGAATTTGCAGAATGAAAATTTCTCACTGCCATTAGCAGTAGACGGCCCAGGACACACCATTGCTTGGTTCGGTTACAGCCAGTAGACAGCAGCGGTAAGCGGACTCACCAATTTGCTGCTGCTCTGTGCCAGGATAGGCAGAGCAGAACCTGCTGAGCAACAGAATCTGTTTCATGCCAGAGTTGAACAGCCCCGTGACGTGGTTCATTAGGGAATAAAAGTGGCGTGTGAGGCCGTCCAGCATGCTAAAAGAAAGTGGCGGCCTGCTGCAGAAGGTGGTCATCAGCATTGTCTGCCAGCAGCATCCTGAAGGCCGCTTCTGGCAATTCACGGAAAGTCAGGGAGATGTAGCTTCCTCCTTGGGAGAGCAGGGGTCCTGTATCTAGTCATCACTAACTGATTTCTTGTAAGGGTCTCTAAGCATGTGCGTACTATCATTTCAGAGACTGGAAAACTGAGAGATCAGCCAGTAAAACTGGAGGCAAAACTATGTCCTTACCCACCTCCCTGCCTCCTATCTCAGGGGTGGCTAACTCATTGTTTAATTGTGGCTCACGAGTGGCCACCATCAGCAGTATTACACATCGTCTGTGATCCCTTATGCTGGCATAGCCACCATGATCTGCGTGGAGTGATTTGTGTAACCACCACTCCCCCTGAGACTGGGGTCATGTAGCGAAAGAAGTACTCATAGCAGGGAGGCTACAGGCTCATTGGGTGCCTGTCAGCAAAGGACACAACACTTAAACACATACCCGCAAACACATACGTATCCGCAAACACATACCTATAAATATAGTTGAGTCCATACTAAATTAAAGGTTAATCTGGATTTTAAACATGCAAACATTTCAGAGCAGTGACATGTACTGAAGCCTCTCTACAGTCCTGTATAATGAAATAAACAAAAAGTTCCCTTTAAGGCTTGCTTTTAACATGGGCAACTCAGAACAGATGAGTCAGTGCTGGAAAATTGCAGGTTATTCCTTTCTCCTTCCCCTTCCAGTGGAAAATAAGGAATATAAGCTTTTTCCTACAGTTACCTGCTGACATGTGAGTAGTATGTTGTTTGATACCTGGATAGGCAATCCTCAGCTTAACTGCCTCAGTTGCTGAAGTATCTATTTTAATCAGTGTTGCACAGCACCCTCTTCTGCTGAAAGGTGATGAGAAGTGGAGATCCCTGGTCTGTCTCTCTTTTCCTGTCTCTGATAGGCATTTATATACTGAAGAACAAGGTAAGTATAAAAACTCAATTACAGCAAATAGGGGAGAATCAATAAAGGAATGAGAAGCTGGCAGCCACACAGGTGGGGGTTTATCTCCGCAGCAGAATCCTGACACATGACATTACAAGAACATAGAGTGCTCAGATGAGTTATGAAGATTGATATTTATGATGATGACTTGCAATTGTGCTATTTAAAAAACCCACCTATTTGGTAATGAAAACCTGCTGGCAAGATCTGATCAGAGAGGTGAAACTGCAGGAAGAGTAAAATAAGATCAGTAAATCAAATGCTCTAAATCATCAGTGAGGCACACTACAATTAGGGTAGTATTCAAGAAGGCAGAATTATTAGAATTGCAAGCATAAATCCATGTCATGCACGTGCTGCCATTTCTTCTGGGAAACACACGCTCACCTCTAGCATTTCCAGACTGACCTCTGTCAAGGGCAAAACGATAGCAACTGTCTCCTAACATAATGATTCCCATTGACTGCGGCATGTTTCAGTTCAACAGAGGCTACGCAGGCTTTGAGGATCCCCATTTTATTACCTTAGGAAGGCTCTCGGATTTTGTGTCTTTACATCAGCTTTCACATCAGCTTACATAGAATGTAGTCTGTGATGTTCATCTGCAGAAGTGGCCCACGGTGCATGCAGCTGGATAGGATCAGGGAGACCAGGTGGCTGTCGGTGGAGGCTCAGAGACCTTAGCTGACTTTGCCTGGGAGATTGTTCATTGTTACTGATCTGAAATGCAAAACAACCCCGAAACAGCAGTGCCTTCTACCTTTTCTGATGACAAGCCTTGTCTCTTTTTTTTTTTTAATTCCACTTGCTCTGTTTGTCTTATGAAAACTTCCAGTTCCTAATCATATAGTTGCCTAGCGTACGATATCTGCAGCACAGGAATCGAAGGTGAATAAGGCCCTCTGAATGATGCAGTACAATCTCTGGTATACTGCATTATTATCTTTTTTCTTATACATTGAAAGAAAAAATGTGAGACTATCTAGTCTTAAAGTTCCATCCTGGGATGTCTTTTTTGGTCAGAGATGTCTACTTAGAACATTCATATCAGATGGAGACTGAAGCAGGTCTTCCAGTTTCAATGGTTGTGGCAGCTGGTAGATCGGGTTGTGAAAACAAACATGTTTTGGAATGCATTGAGGGAAAAGCTTAATGAAAGCTGCTTTGAGTTCAGTGACAACAGCTGGATTTTGGTATTAAGAGGCAGTGTTGAACAAGCACAAGTGGAGGGAAATAGCTTGTTCCCATGGACTGATTATGGGATGAGGAATTAGGAAATCTTGTATTTTAGTTCCTGGCCTGCCATTGCTCTGCTGAGAGGCCTTGGTGAAATCTTTTAGATTTTCTCTAGTGAACATCTTACTTATTTCCTCTCATGTAGCATTAAAATTTGCTTCAGTGAACAATCACAAAGGCTAGCAGCTTGATACAGTACAAATGTGCCTTGCTTAGAAAATTAAGTAGTGCATATGGCTTCCCTCTTTTAATTTTTAGTGGAGAGGAAAATACTGGTGATCGGCATTGTGCCAGCAGTGCACATGGGAGTGATAATATGCGTGAATTTCCTATTCTCACTGGGGGAAAACACAGATCTAAGAGCACTTCTGTCTCATTTTCTTCTATTTCAGGAAGTCCTCCCTCTTTGGTCCCTTTATAAAGAGGAACTAGAATGAAAGAGTGGATTTATAAGGAAAGAACCCCTCAAACTAATTTGAGGTTTTGGGGATCTTTAGCTTTTTAACTTTCTTTCTTTGTAATATGCTGCAGAATGGTGACTAACGATTAGGAAGTTACAGCAAGACTGTTACAGGTTTTTAATTCTGGGTCCAGCATTGACTTTGCTGTGGTAATCTGGGCAAGGTAACCATTTTTCCTCCTTTTCCCTACACAGAAACTAGACAGAAGGTGCTGAAGTGAATTTGTGCACCTACTGTAGGTAGCATCTTTGGTGCAAAGTAGAGTGAACTTATTTCAGTAGCTCCATGATTTTCATTCTATGTATACTGAAAAACTGCTAGAGGGAACTTGGTAAATGAATGGTTAGTTATTATTCAGTCTTCAGAATGGCTCCATCCAGTTCTTTAAAGTGTCAGTTTATTAGTCATTTTACTTAGCTACGAGACATTAATAAAACATGAAAGGCTAAAGCTGTCTTCATTGTACTTGGTAATCCACGCAGGATAGTTACACAGACTGGGAAATCTCATTATTTTGCATGCATTTTCTGCAGGAAAATGAACATTATGCACCAGCAAACTTTACCATTTGTGGGTTTTAATTTGGATTCACCATTAGGCCACACTGCCACGCTCCCAGCAAGATATCTACAAGAAGCAAAGAGACAACCCAGATGAGCCAGAGAATCCACTGGGAGTCTTTCTTTGAAGCAGGTCCACATTGAAACTGGAATTGTGATGGTCCAGCCTGGTAGAAGCTCTCAATACTCAACCCATATAAAAAAAAGTCTGTATGTACTCCCATTTCATGTGGGCACAAACAAGCGATGTGTGTGTGAACCCTCAGGGAATAATGACCTGAAGGCCATATGACACTGTCATTTTCCGTGTAGGCATATTAGGAGTTCCATCAAGAGTATGAGAGAAGCCAAGGAATCGGAAGGAAAGGTATTAGCTCAGCTTCAGGCACATGTGACTAACAATTCCCTCCAGGCTGATTTTAGTCAGAACGCCAGAGCTGGCACTGAAACGTATCAGAAGTGTAAGCAAAACACAGAGCCGAATAAGGAGGATGGTACGATTTCAACAAGAAGAGTGTGTAAAGATCTTGGCTGACTTGCAAATCTATGTAGTGGGGTAAGACTTGATATCAAGCAAGCATTCTGCTGTATGCCAGATCAAATAAGCAATACACAATTCAGTACTCTCATCCTTTGAGTCCAGTAACTACATGATACACACCTTCTGCGTAGACTAGGATTTACACAACTGAATGTTCAGACCCCTATTCTTACTGCAATTCTGCTCTGGAGAGAGATTTTCTACTCCAAGTAATGGAGCAGTATGTGTATGAGGGCGGGCTGATGTTAACAGAAGATGGTGGCAGGAACAGAATGGGGATCTTGCAAGGCAAGTGAAGTCAGTATTGCAAGTCAGGTGCATTGTCAGGTGGGTGCTGTGGCAATTGTATTGCCAGCTCTTAGAAAGGAAGAAAGATCAATCCATTTCTGTTTTATAATACTGGTTTTATAAAGGACACATGCAACACTTTGCTGTGATCCTATTAAAAATGCAGCACAACAAAATCTGTGAATGGCTAGCTATTTTTCCCAGCTTAGAAGGAAATCTTTCATAGTCAAATAGATCTCTATAACCAAAATCAGAATCCTGAACATCTGAGGACCAGAAACCTCCCACAGGACATAAATGTGGATAAATATGATCTAGTTCAGTCCACCTGGGAAGTGTCAAAGTGGCTTCTGTAAAGGGGAGTCCTAATAGTTTACAAACCTTTTGGACATCTCTGAAGAGTCATCAATAAATGGAGTAAGGGTGATGTGATTTATACTGTCCATTTGAATTTTCAAAAGGCTTTGGCAGATAAGTTTTTGAGGAAACTAAGCAGCCAAAGAGGCTAAGGGAAGGTCCTAGCATGCGTAAGTAGTTGGGTAGACAATAGAAACAGATGGTAAAAGTAAATGATGAAGCCTCACAGTAGAAGGAGAGTGCCAACAGAGTTCTTTAGGGATTTGTGCTGGGATGTAGGCGGTTCAGCATATTCATAAATGACCCAGAAAAGAGTGTGAGCATTCTAGCCACTATTACTGGTCATTTACTTTTCCAGTTTTCCAGATTTTAATGTAGAAAGGAACATTACTAACATTTACTCTAGCCTCCTGTGTGACATGATCTAGGACTAACCCAAATTAATTGCAGATTCAAGACTAGTGTCTGGGATTGAGCTAAAGCAGATCTTTGATCAAAAATATCTAATCTTGTTTTTTTAAATTTCATGTAACAGAGACTCTAGAGAAACCTTCATCATGTTAATCTAGAGGTTAGTTGCCCTCAACATTAAAAATTATTAACTTAATTCCGGCCTGAATGTGTGTAGCTTCTAGGCAGCATCGCTTTTGCAGCTGTGTCTGCAGCTGCGTGAGGATTCCTCTGTGTTCAGGTCTCCACCTCTCAGTGTGGGTACTTAACAGATTATTACCAAATAATTACTTATACTTCCTTTTCTTAACTAAAAAAGATATGCTCCCAGGATCTTTTCTCTTAAAAGTATGTCTTCCAGTTCTTTTCCACTGAGCAGGATCTTTAGCTTAGATTTGGTGCTAACATCTTCTACCACAAGTAGCAAAGGCAGTCCTGAGGACAGTTCAACCACCTTTTGAGAGTCTTCTGAACTGGGGAGGCCTTCCAAGAAAAGGGGAAGGGCAGAATCACCAAAGCAGCTCTGATACCCCCCTCCTGTAGAGCAGGCAATAAGTGTGTGGTTGAGGGCTGCATATTCTAGCTAGCTTAGACTAATAAAACTGTCTCTTGTGAAAAGCCAAAGTAAGCTAGCAAAGTCTTCCTGCAGACTACGCCAAGTCACAGGAAAATGTTTTAACAAATTCTGTGTCAGCCCTAGGCTTGATGGGAAGATAAGTAATTCTGAATCTCACATTCTTTACGCCTCACAGCAAGACTTAGTCTTCTGTATTTATTCCACTCCAGACTTCTCCCTGCTAGAAAAAGTTAAGCATTCTCTAGTACTGAAAAGTGTGGGTGGCAAACACCTGATCCAAACCTTTTCCCCTGCTGAGAAATCTGAATTTAAAAAAGCAACAACAAAATCGTGAGCTTCCCCCCCCATTACTCATGAACTGCGTATTTTTATCACCACACATTTCTAAATAAATCCTGTCACCTAATCCTGTTAAGTGAAACCTGCAAATCCAAGGAAGTAGAAGTCTGTTGCTCCACTGAAACAGGGATTTGTGAAGGGTTTTGCAGAATGGTGACAAACAAAGACAGAATTAACAAGCACAGAAGTGGCTAATAATACATAACATTTTTCTTCGAGCAGACTTCGAACAGCAGCCTGTGGAGCATCCACTATGACATGAAGTTCGTCAGAAGAGGGCAAGTGGTATTCGTTGTTGTTTAACCTTGAGTGCTTCCTCTGGGGTAGAGTATGCACTGAGATGTTGCCAGCTTCACAGTGCTGTTTAGGCTGACATCCCTCTGTGAGAGTAGCAGGAGAGAATGATTGCAGTGTCTAGGTCTGCTTTACTAAGCTGCTTTTTATATATATATATATGTGTGTGTGTGTACGTATACAGGTTTTTTTACAGCAGTAGCAAAGAGAAGCAGCAAGCAGAAATAAGCGGTTTTTGTTAGTAACTTTCTGCTAGGCACCGTAGGAATGTGTATAACCTGGGAAGCTAAATGGACAGATGTCCTGTGTCACCTCAGGCAAGTTTTTTATGCCAGACCCAGGGAAGGATATAGGTGCTCAAAGGTGTTGTGTATTGCAGTGTGTAACTCCTGGGGGCCCGACCAAGCCCAGAGTGGGACACTGAACCTTTCTGTCCTGTGCCATGCTGGCTCTCTAGGGACTACAGGCCAGCCTCTGTGCTGAGGAGGAAGCCACCTAGTCACGAGGGAAATGCTGACAAAATCAAGTAGCCACCAATTGCTTCTCCCCATCGTCTCACCACAGGTCAGCCATGTCCAGGGAGGGCTGCATTTACTTTCACATCATCTAGAACCCTGTCACAAAGATTTAAGCTTTTTTTTTTTTAAAAAAAAAAACCAGAACAGTTCCCACTCTTTTCTCCTAAATTGCAGCTGGTGAAGCAAATGGCACTTTCCCGTTCCCCAAGTGTCCCACAGGAAGCATCTTTGTGAAGTTGCTCCATTGAACAGAAGATTTAAGATTCCATCAGTTGGTAGGAGAGCACAGGAGGGAATATGATTCTGTCAGCTAATGGTTTAGGGGGAAAACAGGAAGGCCTGACTTCTGGTCCTGCTCCCAGGAAGGTTTTTACAAATCCCATGGGAAAGCGCATTGTCTAAAAAGAACACAGAGTCCAGGAAGCAGCATCTACAACTGCTATGAATTGTCCTGCCCTTGCATTAAACAGCACAGAGCAGTAACATTAGATGCAGTGTGATGTTTTCTCACTGAAAAAAGCTTCAGCACTCACAGAAGAGCCAGGTGAGCAGGATCCCTCCCCCTTGCAAAAACACACACATACAAACACAAGACTGCCATCCACTGAGACAAATTTATACAGTGATGAACTGATACTATCAAGGCAATGGCCTCAGGTGTCTGTAGAGTTTTGTTTAAACTCTTACACAAAGGTCAGTGGAGTGTTGAAAACAAATGAAAGCACAGGCTGCGAAAATTAATCAGTGGGGAGTCCCTGGGTGGACTTCTAGAACTGCCGCAGCGTGGGGCAGGGCTGGTCACTCCCTGCCTGTGCAGAGCTGAACACAACCTTGCAGCTCACCTCCAGGAGCACCTGAGCATCTGACATTGTTTAATCGGGGCCAGCTTGTGTGGCACTGTGGAAGATAAAAACTTAGTTAGTCTTTAGTCTGTATGCCTGAAAGCTAGGGAGATGCCTGCATGATAGATACTGATTAGTACAAGGGCAGACAGTCTGAATAGATGTGGCTGGCAAGGAGCATCTAGGGAAGGAGAGGCACAGATAAGAAGATACGGAATGAACCTTCTGCCTCCACCCTTCTGGGTTTACTGGATATTTAATCTTTGCTAAGTGTACAGCACTTGCATATCATTTTATTAGGAAGTCCAAATCTCATTTTATTATTAGCCACTTGGGTAATACACTGGTTCCTAAAACACCATTTAAAAAAGAGAACAGGAAAAGTGCATGCTCTCTTTTCCTCTTCTACACGTACAACCTTCTTTTTCCCAAAACCAGCAGGTTTTGCTTTAACTTTCAAAAAAAGGAAATTCACTTTCTGGTAAAGATAAGGTTTTCAGAATGTCAGCGTAGTTGGTTGAGGTCAAGAATGACCATAAAGAAGCTTTTAATGGACGTTCACACCCCCCTTAATGGTAGCATTACAGCACAACTTCATCATACAGAAAGGTGAATGCAGTGGAGGCTCTCTTTCCATGCTCTTAGTTTCTTCTCTTCTGCTTTGGATCCACCCTTCTTTTTCTTTTTTCCCTGCTCTAGCTTCTCTCAACAAAGCCTTCTCTAAAACTAAACAAGCCAAAAGGAAACATACAGCACTGAACTGGCATTTGAAGACCATGAGATTGTTTATTCTTGCTGCTATATTCTGTTCCTCTGCTGTTTAGATTGGACTACCTTCCTCTGCTCAGGCTTTGGTATCAACAGAATTTTCTAGATGCTTCAGTAACACTTACAATTAAACAAAAGTAACAAATGACAGACAGAGGACCTAATTGGACCTAGAGTGCTTTTTTGATCCAGAATTGAGGTAAAAGCTTGATTAGCAGAAACACAAACGTGCATGCGTACACATAGGCATGCGCAAACTCAGGAAATAATCTCCAGATTTAGGATAACCACAAGATCTTTCTGGTGTTGAGTGGGTTACATGCAGTACCACTGAAGGGCTGGTTTCGAAAAGCAAAGCCCAGAGAGTGGAAGCCTTTATTTTTCATCTCATAGAATTATTTGTAGCCTTATCAACTGAAGCCTCTTCCCTTTCCTCTACTTATCTACTGAGGCACTCAGCATTGCTGACAGTTGCAGACACTGCTCCTGAACAACAGACATGGTGGTGGCACAAGTCACTCTTTTTCTCTTGCAAAATAATGGGAATGTCTCGAGGATTCAGACTGGTCTAACCTGGTTGCTTGTTTGTAGAGGATATACTTATGCTAGTAAGGAATGAAATGCGGACAGAAATACTGTGTCTCCCTTGCCTTTGGCCTTGGTTTTATTGCCAGTGAAACTCTACTGCGCTGAAGTTGCTGAGTGGGAGGGGTAACTACCTGAATAATCCCTCTGAGGGCAGCAGCATGACCAGGGGTATGTGTAAAGGGTAGTGGTAAAAAACTAGGATCCTCTGCACAAAGCTCTTCTACTGCCATATTGTTTAGACATGCTGGCTAAGCTTGTTTTTGCAATTCTGCTATCGTCAGGAGTTCAGAAATCATGAATAAGCATGAAAATGTCTGAGTTTGTTCTCCAAAATAATGAAATTACTTTTAGCTGCTTACCTGAGGAAATGAAGCTTATACAGTCATGCTTTGTATCCATCAGTCTGTCAGTTCCCTCCTACCAATATTTCAACCTGTTTGATGGTTTAAAACAAATTTGACAGAGGGATTTTGTCTCAAAGATAGTATCTTCCTTTATGTTTGTGAAAGTAGGTAGCTGGAGTAAAGAGAGAATTCCTGCTGAGTCATAGAATTAAAGGATAATTTAGGTTGGAAGGGACCTCTTACGGTCTTCTGCTCCAAGCTGCTGCAGCCTACGGCAATGGCATCAATAAATTACTACACATCAGGGAATCCATAGATGACAGTACAATTATGAATTACAGAGGAAAAGTTTTTATTGAATCCTGCCCACTAGACATGGGAGTCGCAAGGTATACATCTATGGGACATCTCTTTCATAGTCATTTTGCTCACAGAGCATATTGTTTCTAATTAGTCTCTTATTTCAACTTTTTAAATCTTTCGCCTTGTCTTCAGCAATTTGCTGCAGGGAGGCATTGTTAAGATGCATCCATTAGGATTATGAGTTCTTAAATCAGAGCTGTATAAGTGTCTGACAGGTGGTATGGCTATGAAACTTTGGTTTGCAGTTGCATCAACGACATGATGTTGAGCTCGTTTGGTTCACTTACTGAGGAAGAGAAAGTGTTCAGGTCAGCTGTGACAGAATTCAGATCACTGAGAGCAGAGTCTGGACTTCCCAAAGTTGGGGGCTGCCATTACTGTTGTTGGAGACAATAGCACATTTTCCATCAAATCCAGCACTGCATGAGAATCAAAAATAGTACAGCTCATGTAGACGGAAGATACATCGGCGGGGACAGCCTCGTGAAGAGGGATCCATTATTCTCTGTGAAGCTACAGCTCATTAAATGCTGGTGAAAGGCGCTATTTTGAGAAAGAGTCGTTTGATAGTCACTGAACTGATCCAGTTTGAGCAAACCTCCCCATGCTGTCTCAACCCTCTCTTGAATAATTCCAGATGAGGGTAGAAAAATAAGCTAGTTCTCGGTCTTTAAATAGAAATTTGATGGAATATACAACTGGAAGGCAAATCTTATTGAAGTTCAAGATACAAGCTTACTATGAGCATTTCAATGTGAATATTGGTAAACTCATTGGTAGAGTTTAGACCATAATGTAAAGATGTACATACTTTGTAAACTGAAAGTAATTGTGACTAAATGATATAGCTGCTCTAATCTCAGCAGCTTCTCAGATTCTATGTAATTTCTCTTCCTTATCACTTCATACCTGGTTACCTATCTCTATGTTTCTATTTCTATTAAGTTTTCTGTTCTCCAAGGGGAATATTAAAGGTCAGGTGGCAAGATGCTCTTGCTAATCAATCTGTTTCTAGCTGATTTTTAGATGCTTGCTCCAGTGAGGATTACCAGCTTTTGCAAAACGTCTAAACATCCTGAAAATCTCAGGTTTATTTTCTGCATAGTCTGTAACTTCTTTCCATAGATACCAACATGGCTGATTATTGGATAACATTTCCTTTTTTGCAGTCCAGTGGCAAAGCTGTTTGATATTTATAAGCACATTCCCAGCATCCCCCCCTATATCCTAGACAAGTGCTCCTATTTTGATCTTGGTTATAAGGGTGGAGAGAGAGGGATTGCTCCAAATCTGTTTACCACTGGAAGCTGGAATGAATATAGCTTACCAAGTAACTTCCTGATTCAAGCTTTTCTGTCCGGTTGTGTATCTCATTTCCTGCTGCTGCCTCCCTTGCCAGGCTCCTCAGTCCGTTGTTGTCAGGGATCTGTTCAGGATCTCTCTGCTCCCACTGATGGACTTCGAACCGTTCTTTCTCCCAACCCAAAACAATTCTTGCACAGCAAAGGTGGACTTCTTCCTTCCATCCTGACATCCAGCTCTGTGGAACTCTCCTCTGTCCCCCCTGCCCTCTGGGGTGACTCTCCAGAGTCCTGCATCCTGGCATGGATCTCATTTCCCATTGCTCAGCTGTTTTCTTTATCCTGGCCAGATGCTCAGGTGCCCTCTTCTCTGTGCCTTAAATAGGTTTCAACATAGTTCCAGCAGTTCAATCCCCCACTTTACAGTTTCTATAAGGAAGATGACAGAGCAATAAGAAAGGACTGGCTGAATTTCAACAAGTGCAAGTGTGACAGCACACTTGGGTAATTAACAGGGGCAAGGGGGAGATAAGATTTGTGTATTTATAGTGATCATTTCTTTATTATCTTCTAGGTATGATATAAGCTGCAGAGGCAGCGAGTGCAGACTCTACCACTAAAACTCTGAGGTAGAATTTCCCTGTTTTGGAGTGTTGCATATTTAATGAATTTCAACTGCCAATTATGAGTTATTTGCTGCCTGCTAGGAACAACAGGCAGCTTTGAAAGGACTTGCTCCCATTCTTCCAATCTATACCACATGTTTGTTGACTCCTTTTTTTATCTGAGAATCCAAGGATTCAAGGGTGATGACTGAAACTCTCACCCAAGAAAAGGTGGTCCCAACAGGCCAGCGTGCAGAAAGCGTGCATTGCTGCTTTCTGTACCCTGAGCTAGAGGATATCAGGTTTTATGGCTCTCAGGCTATTCTTCTATAGTCCTGAGCTCATTAGGAATGTGATTTTTCACATTTGCATTGCAGCACTGGATTTTTATTAAAATAGCACCCCATATATATGTATATATGTATCTATATGCATATATGAGCTGGCAAAATCTCTTAAGAAACAAAAGAATCTTTGGCTGCTTCACCTGCGCTGCTAAATCCATTCCCTTTGTATCTGTGCCAATTCTTGGAGCAGTATCTGACAAACGTTGTTAACAAGGAGATCATTTCCCTCAAAAACAGTTCTTCCTTTTCGTGCCAGGTGGGTTCTCTATACCCCCTCTGAATGTACTGTGCAGCCAATGATAGTCAAGACTTAGTCCTACAACAGTCCTAGCTTTTCTGAACTCTTCTAAGAATGTGCCTATAAAGGCCCACTTGCTGACGTGGAAAGCACTGCCATAATGCCAACAATAAATAATGTTCATGGTAGTAGTTTCATACCATTAGACAAGGATAATTCTCAGCCTCCTGCACTTAGTTCTTGGAAGGCTCTCAAATATCATTACTTTGAAGTTCTCTGGACACAAAATTGTCATTACGTTTTACGGACTTCAAAATTTCTTCTGAGTTTGGTACCTGTAACTCCTGGAGTCAAGTTTTTAGGAGTGTTTAGGAACCCACACTTGGAGACAGAGCTACACAAGAACGCACCTTCTGGTTTTCAGCACTTTGGGCTGCCTGCTTTGGGCTATCTGCTAGACAAGGCCTAGATTCGATACAGCACTTAGGTTCTTATTTCAGGTTAAGCATTTGGCTTTTTTCCCCAAAATGGGACTATAGTATTTGCTAAAATGATGTGCTTGAAAAATTGCTTCAAAGCAGGTGTGATACTGAAGTGAAGCTTAATTCTTTATAGATAGATGTAAAGGTAACAAACGTGGTCCCAAAAAATAACTTAAAAAACTTCTCTGTGTCTGAGGAATCATATGCATCGTATATAGACTGGACACTGGTGGCTGGGAAGTGCTAGCGAGAATTCTGGGCACGGGGATATCTGTATGCTTCTGTAATTGTGCAGCAGTGTGCCAGTCAGCCTGACTCAGTCTTTGCACCTGATAATTTTCTTTCCTAGCTACAGAAGTGATAAAGGAGCATTCTGCTGCTTGCATGCTCTGTTGTGTTCTTTCCTCACTTCAGGCTGTAAGAGAATCTTATTTGTGTCATCAAATAAGGCAGCACTCAGAGAACAATCCCAGAAAGGCCAGGAAATAAAGAGTGCAGGTATTTTCTGAGAGCCAGCTAGAATACCTGTAGCTGAAAGAGGATGAACAGCTTGATTCCTTGAGCACGTCCTTTATTGCTCTGTCATTCTCTGGGAACATTAGGGACTGTGTTTAAGAAGCTGCATCAGTTTCAGATGTTCTGCACCTCATTAATCAAAACACATCCTTTTGGAAGGCAGTTGATTGCAGCTTAGGCACAGAAGTGCTTACACACCTCAGCATCCCTAGCGCCTGGAGGAGGGAAGAGGAGGAAAAAGACCTTTAATGCTATCACTGGCTTAGTTCACATTATCTAATCTACAGGAGCATTTGAAAATCAAGATTTATTTCCCCTGAAAAGCTTGTTCTACCAGAAATGGTGATGAAAATAATAATATTAAATAATATTTGCACTGGGTAGCTTCACTGTAGAGTATTTCAAATGAGTCACAGCCAGTCTAGGTTGTGCCAGGAGGTGGGAGGAGAAGAGGAGCAGGTGAATGCTTCAGAGAGAGGATTCAAGCGAGAGAGCAGGCAAATGAGGATGAGGAAGCGTGTGCTGTCTGTGTGTGTGCTGAAGTCACTGCTGATGGCTGCATTTCCTTGAAGTCAGACCTTAAGTAACGTCCTGCTGCTTTAAATGGAAGAGTTACCTTAGGCCAGTGATGGGTGACTCCTGGAAGGGAAAAGGTGACTTTAAGAAGGCAAAAGCGCAGAGGTCGGGTGAGGATTTCCTCACTCCTTGCAGTGGGCTTTCACTGGTTGTGTTTAGCCTCCCTGCCTGTCTGCACAGTTCACCTGGTTTCCTTTTCCTAGGAGGAAAGGAAATGTATATGTATAAACATATAAATGTATAAACCAACACATTCTAGAAAGCCTCAAATATTGAATCTATGCAAAAATATATGCAAACAATCTCTCAGATAGCTAAACAGATTATTTAACTCCACTGGTTTCAAAGGCTTTGCACTAGTAAATAACTTGAATTAGTTTATCAATCTAAGAGCTTCTTAAACGTAACAGAATAAACAGCCATTCCCAAAGAAGCACAGGGCTGGGCTGATTGCCACCTCTTTTCCTCCTTTTCTCCAGAAAATCGCTCAAAGAACAAAAAGCAGGGAAAACCCTGATGTTAGCCTTTTTCCACTGCTTCGGCCTCTATTCTACAAGGTGCATTGTAGCCAGCGGTGACAGGAAGAAGGATTCCCATGCGGAGCTGTTATTTTCCCAGGACCAGCCTCCTGGGAGACACGCTAGTCGAGGGTGAGCCGCAGAAAGTGCTGACTCAGGTGCCCGCTGGGAAGTGGGTTTCCCCGTGTCGTGTCGCAGGGAGAGCCCACGCATCCCACCCACTCCGGCTTCGCCATCCCAGTCCGGCCTCCCTCATTCCAGTAGGGGAGCTCTTGGAGATGCAGCTTGCTTTTTTTTTTTTTTTTTTTGAATGACTTCTACAGATCCAACCTCACAGGGGAGAAATAGTAACGTTTTGCACGTCTAACAGGGAAGCGAGGCAGCAAAGGAAAAAGAAACCTTCCAAACCTTCGGTGGTTTGCAGGCAGGTACAAAACACAGCGTGTTTCCCAGCAGGCAAACTTCTGCTAAAAAAGACAGGCACTCCCCAAGCCCCTGCTTTGCATGCAAGTGAAATTTTCAAGGTGAAGCGCTGTTTTTCCTTTAGATTTGGATTTGCCCCTTCCCAGAAAGCCCCCTGTGTCTTCACAAGCAAACCTGCAACAAAGCAGCCGCAACTCCAGAAGGAGAACGGATCGTCAGCATCTAAGAGGAAAAGGATTCCTCTTGCTCCCTTTTTTTTTTTTAATGTTTACGATGCTGCTATTTTTAAACTCACGGCCGCCCGGTGATTTTTGCCGTTAAACGGAGGATGGCACTCCGCCTGGCACTGTCGGCTGAAGCCGAGCCGCGGGTGCCTTCTGCTCGGCGGCAGGAGCTCTGCAGCGCCCGGGCGAGGCGGTCCTTGCAGCCCGGCGGCAGCAGCGGCGTTGCGGCGCCCGTTCAGCCACACGCACACCCTTGGCAGCCAGGCGTTGCCCTTTTAAGAAGCCCGGGTGCTGGCTCAGGTAGGCAGAGCCTGCGTGCAGTAGTCGCTCCTATGGCAACCCAATAGAATGGGATCGCTTCATGAATATTCCCAGGAGCAGGGGCTGCATGAGGAATAAGTGATGACAGTGATGTAAGCAAGCAGTGGCTGCTGCAGGTTGCAGTTCATTGTGTTATTGGCCGGCAGGTTGAGGAGTTTGAGGCACCCGGGCTTGAGCTTCGCTTTCCGGATGATGTCTGCCCGCCGGGAGACACAGCACATTTGCATCTCGAAGCCAACATGGCAAGGCGGCTGCTGCTGCTGCTGCCGCCCTCCCTCGCCTTCCAGCCAGAAGTGTGTGGCTCTCCTCTAGACTTCTTGCCCAGTGCTCTGGATCTGCTCAGGCAGGGATTGCAGTGACACTTACCAAGGGGAGACAAGCAGCAAGTAGCCAAATCGGGACAACGGAGGAGTGGGGGGGGGCTTTTTTGTCTTCCCGCTTGTTTTTTCCTTCCCATCTGGATGCAGAGCCTGTGTTTTGATGCAGAGCCTGTGGATGCCACAGTCTGGTAAGGAGATGACACGCCAGTCTCTGGTCCCTTCTGCCCACTGAGCTGGGGGCAGGGGCCTGGGGGCAGTGACAGTTCCCCTCCTTGGGCAGACTGGGGGGGTCTCTCCCTCTAACTCAGCAGCAGCAGCAGCAGCAGCAGCAGCAGCAGCCATGGACAAGCTGCCCCCCTCCATGCGCAAGAGGCTCTACAGCCTGCCCCAGCAGATAGGACCCAAGGCGTCGATCATGGACGAGGAGGAAGACAGCGACAAGGACACCCGGAGGAAAAGCATCAGGCTGAAGCCACTGCCCTCGCCCTCTGCTGGGAGCACCCGGGCTCTCGGGGGAGACCCCAGCAGAGGGGGGGACCCCGGCCTCCTGGAGACAGAGGCGGGCAGCAAGGGCGCCAAGACCAGCACCAACGGGGACTGCCGCCGCTTCAAAGGGAGCCTGTCCTCGCTGACCAGCAGGCACCTCCACGACACGGCCGAGGAGAAGAGGCTGATCGGCGGGGAAGGGGAGCCAGCCTCCCCCAGTGAGGACAAGAGCCCCCTCGGCAGTGGGGAGCTAGAGCAGGGACTGCCAGCGCCTCCACTGCCAGCGTCCCCCCCGGAGCCCCAGCAGCAGCCCCCCCGGGCTTGCTCCTCTACCTCCATCAAAGTGGAAGGAGGTGGAGGGTGCGACCAGATCACCCCAGATGAGGAGCAGAGGCTGGGCCAAGCCGGTTTCATGCAGAGGCAGTTCGGGGCCATGCTCCAGCCAGGGGTCAACAAATTCTCCTTGAGGATGTTTGGCAGCCAGAAGGCCGTGGAGAGGGAGCAGGAAAGGGTTAAGTCTGCCGGGTTCTGGATCATCCATCCCTACAGCGACTTCAGGTACAATCCCCCCTCCTGGCCCACTCAAAACTAGCTGGCCTGCCCCTTCCCCTGCCTTGCTCAGACCCTTCCACACAGAGCACCCACCCAGACATAACTTTCCTTGCTGATTTCCTAGTCAGAGGGGCTGGAGGACACATCCAAGATCTGCTCCAGTCAAGCAAGCTGCAGGTTTAATTTATATTTAAGCTCCATTTTGGTGTCCCTGCACTATTATTAATTTTAAGTTGTGTTTTTAAACCAACAAATGTCTTTCCCTTTGGCTTTTTATAAGGGAAAGCCTCTCCATAAGTTCAGTGTAAATGGGGAAAAATGTTCCCACCTGATGCACAACTCTGACTAAAAGCGTGGTGTCTGCTGCTTAACTAGTCGTGCATCTCCGGTTCAGAATGTATGGTCTGCCTGATTAATGTTTCAGTTCCCATTTTCGTACCTCAAAGTCCTCTCCCTTCTCCTTCCCCAAGAGTTAGAGAAGGATGTTGCTACTGTTGCTGTTCTGTAGGGCTTCTTACTGCAGCATGGCTTGTCAGGAATTGGTATGTGCAGGGGATAGCAGCGTTCATTAAGAAGGAACTTAACACCTTCAGAGTCTTACAGAGATTCTCTCTTTTGCATCTGTAAATCTTTTATTTGCAAAATTAATTTGGAGAGGGAATAGTTAACATTGTCTTTATGAAAGTAATGGCTTGCTTTCACTCAGACAGGGACATTTCCGTGAAGGTTAATAAGGAAATTAACTTGTAAACCCTAGGGCCAATTTTTTTATAGTTCTGTATAGCAGAGGGGTTGTGTTTAGGTATTTCTGAGTAAAGTATTGTCTACTGCACAGGTGAATTGCCCTCTGCAATATGTATGTAAAGTACTGCAATCAATAATTAATTACTTAGTGCAATCAATGGCTAAGGTTTATTGCTTCAACTTTAATTACAACTGGCTTACATCTCACATTTAAAAGCACGCAGTAAGAGAACATTATTCAAACACACATCTATCAAACTACATTATTTTATTGAATTCTTGGACTCTTCAAGAAACCTTGCATTATTCCCTAAAATACAGTTAGCACGATAATTGCAGGAAGGAGTTCCAGGGTGGGTTTGGGTGCCCAAAGACAGAAACCTCTTGACACTGCCTCTTAGGGATTTAGCAAGCAGTCCACACGCTTAGAAGACTGAGCACTGGCACTGAACAGATTCCTTGATATTTGCTTGGATTAACAATTGTTATTAGAAGGCTACGGGAATTGGAAGACTGCACTGTCTTATAAATTCAGGGCATTCAAGTGTCCCAAGCGCACAGCTGACCGAGCATATGAGGGTTTCCAGTAGCTACATCATGATACATAGTCCTTGCAAGTACAATCTTATTCAAACCCAGATTTGAAAGAGTGTAAAATTGCCTCCCAGTTGTGACTAATCAATTAATACCTCACAAACACAGTGAAATGTGAAAGTGATTAGCTTTAAAAAGAACAAAACCAATTTCATACTCTTGGCTATAGATCTTTGTATTTTTTGCCACAAGTCTGGAGTTAAAAACTAACTGCTGTGCTTTCTTAGGTTATTCTAGCAAGGTGTTCTCTGTGTGTTGCACCCTCAAGGAATTTTGGATTTAGTCTCTGGATTGTATTTGGATTTATGCAAAAGTAGTGTTCAGTTTGCATACCTTGTATGTATCTGTATAATGGATTTATTGCCTTCCATCTTTATGACTACGTTTTCGGTGTAGAACCAGACTGTCAAACTTCAGTAAAAGGATTGTAGCAGTAGCTGAAGTAACCACCTTGCCCAAGGTGAGATGGTCCTAAGAGTTCAGTTTTTTAAGATTCCTAGTGAACCAGTGCTTATTCCTTAAAATGCCACAGTAAATTATGAGGTAAGTTTTTATTTTTGAGGTACTTGGCTATAGGGCCACTTCTAACCTTACACAAAGGAATGCAATATGCAGGCAAGCTTAGACTCTCCCAAGCCAGATGATCATACTGAGTCTGCTAACACTTAGAAGTTCATATGCATGCAGATATACATGAATGCATGTATGACTCGTTAGTATTAATGATATAATCATCTCCTGACGTAGCTTTGCATTTGTGCAGAGAAAGCACAGTGAGTTGGATATCTGTAACCTGGTGCAAGACACTCTCTGCTTGGGGTCAGATTCCAGGTAGGCTGATACCTTGCCGCTTTGTGTTTCTTCTAAATTGGTGCTAGAAGCCTAGCACACAAATATGTGTTTTCTCCCTACTATTATATATCAACATCAGATGGGGCAGTGGTACTGATTGTACAGAGAGACATCTGAAGAGACCAGGGGGAGTCAGATGTGCTACTGTGTGGTCAGTACGTATATTTTCTGGGGAACTTTGTTCACCCCTGTTTCTAGGTCACTTGCAGCATATCTGTTTGAATATGAATGCCGCTTAGAGAAATGCGTGGGCTTCCATGAAAAATGACCTATGAACAATGGCTGCCTTGAAGGAGAAGAGTGGGAGCTTTCCCGGATTCTGTTCGGGTTTTGTATTCCCTCCTTCTCTGAACGCTACTGAAGCATCTGTCTTGGAAACAACTCACATGAATATGAATAACATTTTTTGACCTCTGAAATGCAGCAGATTGCACCAAAGAGCAGATATTATCAAAATATTTGCAAGAGCTATATCCTTCACCCAAAGGACTCTATTTTCTGCTTTGCAAATTACGCAGTGCAATGCGTGATTGCTCCTTGTTATAGACGGCTGCAGATTCTGGAGCGTTAGGATCTTGTAAGAGGCATGAGTCTCCATTATCCTGCGCTTTGGTGTCACCAAAGCTGTGCAGCAGCATTTGGTGTACAAGTTTCAAGTTAATGAATATTTAGACCCAGATCTTGTTTTCTGTCTTTTTGGAGAAACCAGTTTCACCTCTGAGAGTGAGGTGCATCTCCAGGCATTTTGGTAGAGCTCCAGACCTCATGACTCCTGTCTCGGTACAGCTCGAGATGTGAAGTTTTGAAGGGAACACTCCAGCCCTATTCACTGGCGCTTGATTCTGCTGCGAAATGACATTGGTGTAATTCCTCTGACTTCGTGGAGTTGCTTCTCCTTCGCGCTATGTGAGAGTACTTCCTGTTTTAGAATAGAACAGAGGCTTTCATCATAGTCTCATTAAATTATCATTTTAGCATCTAATTCCAGTGGCAAATCTATGACCCTCCAAGAGTAAAGCAAATTAATATAGATTAAGACTCTGTTGATTTCTGCTTTTAGTCCATTGTGAGGGGAAAAGACACCAAATGACCTTTATAAAAACCAAACTCAGTGCCCCTGAGTACTCATGACTAATGCAGTGGACTAGTTCTAGAAGCACTCGAAAGGTATCATCTTAGCAATTTCTAATGAAAATAAGAATACTAGCTCCTATTTTGAGGTGCAGATATATGTGCTAGCGGCTTGAGTTTATTTGCATCTGTGGTTGATCGCACGTCGGTGCAGAGCCAAACTGTATTTCCTAGATCAAGATTTATCTGCAACTTTGAAAGCTTTTTCACTGGGTAGATAGAATTGTAATTTATTGCTTAGAGGAAGCATTGATCCAGTACAATTGGTTTAATAAAAAAATTCCAGACAATGATCTATCTAGTTTGTAGCTGACTGAAGCAGATTGGTTGTAGCTGCTATCCAGAATTGCTTGCAAAAAAGTGTAGCATACTGCTTTTAGAAAGGCCTGAGAACAGATACACTATCTGAAGGACCAAAATAGTCCAAACAGTGGATGTAAATAGAACTGCACGTTATTCACTGCCCAGTAATCTATTAACTTCTTCACAGAAAGAGAAGCTGCTGCCTCCTTGAAAACAATGGAAAATATTCCACTCGGTAACAGGCACAACTGCAGATTTTAGAATTTTTCTCTCCACTGTTGTCCGTTACTTGTAATAATTGTCTGCAAACACATCCCTTTTTGCATTTGCTTCCTCTGCCAGAGCCCCCTATCTGCTTGGGAACCTGGGGAGATTTCTGTGGCACCAAAAGAGACAGATGCTCAGGTGTGATGTAGAAGGTAGGGGAATTCCTGAAGAATAAAATCATTTGCTCCTCTTCATGCTGGTCCAAACCTCTAAGCAGTGTCATTCAGACTGCCTTCTCGTGGGGAGTCAGTGGGATTTACTAATGATAGTACTGACTACTGAACCCAATACCACTGGTGGGATTGAGCAAAAATAGGAAGGTTGCGTGTTTACCTTTTCCACTCTTCTGAGCAGAACTGATTTCCAGAGTGCTTCACAGAGTGCTGCTCTGTCTGTGGAGATTGTTTTCATTTGTAAGCTTTCCACTATTTTGTTAGAAGGGTAAACAATTTGTGAAGCATACAGCACTGCTCACTGACTTTGGCAGTTCACTTAGGCGGGTGTTGCTCTCCCTGTGCTCAGACAATAACGCCCTTTTCTTTACCTGCCGCCCAGAATGCTGCTTCTTGTGCTGGCCTCGCTTCATGCCTATCCACATTCAGAAGCTGCCCACAATGGCAAACGCTGATCTTGTGACTTGCCCACTGCTCATAGCAAAGTAAAATGAAAGCTACTCATTGTTGGAGCCTTATGTACAGCAAATTGAAATTCTGGTTCAGTGAAATCTCTGCTTAGAGGGAAAGGTCAGGGAAACGGTTGCATTAGTAGCAGAACCTGTGCCTGTCATTAGAAACAAACCCAAAGTGCAAGTCAGGCACAGGTTTATTGGTAGGCAGCTCGTAGACTCGGCTGTCATCTTTTCTTGTTCGTGCTGATGGCAGTTGCCTCAAAATAGTGTGGGGACACTGCTAGCTGCGGATGCTTTCTTGAAGTCAGATCTTGCTGTCATTACTGCAGACAACTTCCCTGCCAATTCACAGGGCAGTTCTGCTGAAGCAGAACGAGGGGATCCAAAGAGGAATAATATGAGGGACGATCCAAATCCCGCTGAACAGCATGGATTCGACTTCTGTTGTCTTCAGTGGACTGTGAATCAGGCTGCAGGAGAAGAAACATGGTTTTGTGACCATGAACTGAGGGGACCAAACTAGTGCAGCCGTACTTCCCATGTCCATAGGCAAGTCATCGCATGCTTCATGCCCTAGTTCACATGTCATGAGGTAGAGGATAAAAAATCCCACTATAGGCAGTCAATGTGGGCATATCAGTTTTTGTATGAGACATATTTAGATGCTACAAAAGGCAGCATTTGAGAACAGGAAGGCCTCAGTAAATGAAACACCTCAGTGTATCACCATAATGCATTTTAAGACTATAATCATGTAATATTATGGTATTTTCACGTATGTTCATGTGCAGAAAATGAGATGAAAGAGTACAAATAAATACTAAAGCCAGCGTTGAGATTTAAGGAAGTGCCATGGTTAAGATTTCCTGCACAAACTTAATTCAGGCCCTTCGTACAAAACTCTGCCCATAGATGAATACATGATCTCTTCCACAGAAGTCCATGCCTCATTCGGTGCACACAGGGATGACTCCTTTGTGAAAAACTATTTGACATTTTCTCTGTCTCTCCTTGTAAGATAGCATACCATATTTATTTCATCTTCTTCAGATCCTATTCTGAAAAAACAGGTTAATTTCCTCATGGCCTTTTTTTTTCTTTGGCACTTATAAATTATTCAACTTAAATAGCAATAAATTTTCATTTTGCTTCCTGACACCTTGGCTAGGAACCTGGTACTATCATCCCCAGTTCACAGCGAGGTGGCAGAGACTCATAGAGATTAAAGTCGAAAACATTCATTAACTTGGTGTAGTCAGTTTGAGGACCTGTTTTGCAGAGTACATAGCATTACACAGCACACCTTATGTTCAGAGCTCTGCCTCTGTGGGTGCTTAGTAAGGAATCAGACATTGCTGTGACCCAGGAGACCAGGGCACGGAGGTAATGACTACCTGTTTTAAGAGTAATGGGTGCTTTAAGAGGATTGGGATATTCTGATTTGGACCATTTCTTAGACTTGCTCGGTGAGCAGCTGACTTAGAAACAGGCATGCCGATCCCACCCGCCCTCTTCCCAAGCCTCTGATGTTTGTTAGTTTATCTGTTGTTACAGCAAAAAAAAAAAATAAAAAAAATCATAGCTGTAAACAATGACACATAGTGTTCTCTTTAATCATCACCTAAGAACATTATTCTAATTACAGTTTTGGATTGAGCGATTTGCCTAACACCTCTGCAGGAACTTTTTGGCAGAGACGGAATCTCCAGGGCACTGCTCATCTGCCCTAACCATCACATCTCATTCTGCGGTTCCTTATCTCTTTTATTGCAAACCTTCCAGATTGTGCAAGAAATGAGCTCCTATAGAAAATCTCTTTCCTGCACACATCTGCTTCAAGCCCTTCCTCTCATCTTGAATGAAGCATGAATTCTATGGGAAGAACTGTTCTGAATCCTGTAATGACTGTAACGTAATACATACATACAGCTAACCTCCGTTCTGCTTTCCATAACCTGAGCTTTTGACTTTGCAGTCTAATTTTTAAGACAGTGGATTTGTACAGTTGTTAAGGTTTTAAAAAACAAATCCATCCCCATCCTCATCATAATAATATCTCTGGGTTCATTAGCAGGTGTGGATCTTTTCGAGGACATGCTGCACTGCCCTCTGCTCTGAATTAAGCAATGGCTGTAGCAGGTAGTTAGTTACAGCAAAGGAACGATGATGCACCATATTCTTGGCTTACTCTCCAGGCTTCGAAGGGAAATGTACTCTGCTTATTACAAACTCACTGCTTGTTTTCTCCGCAGTATCTAAGCATGACACCTTCTGCCCCACTCTCTCCAACCTCTTGTTTTGCCCCTCCCTCTCTCACCGGTCCCATCACTGTTTTCTAGGCTTCTCGTGGCAGGTTTCCTGTCCAGCCAATCCTAGGTCCCAATACCCAGCTTATCAGCTGATGGCTGTTTTCCACCTCACCTTGGTTTTTAGTAATGCCTCTTCTCTTCCCCCACCCGCCAGTTGCAGTATGTTGCACTTGGCACCTTACTCAGTCCAGTTCCCTCCCTTGCCAGTCTCCATCCTTATCCTTAAGGTTTTTTTCTGGGTGAGTCTCCCCAAATTAGTTTCCTTTCCTTCTATATATTCTTAGTTGCTATCATCCCTCTGACTCTTCCAACAATCTTGGTTTTCTCAGTCCCTGCTTACCTTCCTGATTTAAGAATGGATCATTTTGCCTAGTAATTTAAAACCCCTCTGTATTATCCCTCTTTCCATCCTTGGACACTACCAGCCCAGCAATGTTTAGACAAACTCTACCCATTTTTTATTTTTTAAACTTGAAATATCTCAATCCTTGGAGCTAAGCATAGAAAATGATGAATTTGTATAGAAGCACAATCTCCACTGCATTAGTGTGAAACAGATTTTATTTGAGGGAAAAATGTGTTTTCTAAAGGTGTTTATTGGTAGGCACACACAGATCAGTGTAGGACTTTTCAGTACTATTATGAGCAAGTAAACTTAAGTTTTCAATACAGTGTTATTCTGGTTAGGTAACTGTGCTAGTGCTTTCTGTTGCACTCAGTTTTTTTCTGCTGTAGAGTCACTGCTGCTGCACTGAAATCCATTTATTATACAGATAAAAGAGTGATCTTTGTCTGGAGATAACATAGTGTCATTTTAGCTTGAAACCATTGAAATTTGTCTTTGTTTCTGATGTGTTATGAGCATCTCATTAGCAAGCCCATGAATCCCTCAGTTTGCTCCTGAAACCAACTATCTAAGCTCTCATCTCTGCCCGAGCATAGATTTCTTCCTTTCTCTTATTTTTGAAAGCCATGTTGGTGCCAAGGCAGTTATAGGTCAATTGAGTTATTGTTGGTTCTAATTGGCACTCTAACAAGCTATTAAATCAATTTACCTACAGATGAATGTCACTCAAAAAGAGAGGTGCCAACTCATTTTCTGTCTTTGAGAACTTAAAAAAAAACCCATTTCCACTGATGACTGTAAGGGAAAGGCCAGTCCGTAGGGAAGTGGCTAGTGAGAGCATAAGGTTTCACCCCTAAATGTTTATGCCATGAGGTCTATGGCTGAACAGGGTCCAGGCTGCTCCTGTGTGCGGAGGGGTGAGACTACTTCCAGAACTCAAGGCCAAGAGGAAGAAATAAGAAAATCACCAACTCTGACAAATGCTTTTATATCCCTTCCCTGTTTTGCAACAGAGCGTGCGTTCATTTCCTTGTGGAGAGACCTATGTCCTCTTCTCCTCCTTTCTTGGTTCTCGGTGTCCCACATGCGTTCCTGTGGCTGCTGATTGCAGGTGTAGTATCCACAACCATCTTTCAAATCAGGCAGCACCCGGCCAGTGACATCATTACCTTTTTGGTGTCCAGTGATCTATAACTCCATGAGATTTACTTGCTCTGTGTTGCAGAAGAGGCAGAGTTGTTATGGTGAACAGGGTTGATTTAAGTTCTGTTCCAAAACATTTAGATAACCTCTTCTTCGAGCAGCAATACAGTGCTCATGCCCACATTGCCTGAGCATTTCTTAGTGAGACTGTTGTAAAACCATCGCTTTTCAACCTACAAGTCAGGACAAGGTTTCTTGACCAAGCGGCACTGCAAGTTCATCCTGGGGTCTTCAAATCAAAGCTGCTTGATACATGACAAGCAGTGAGAAGTGCTCAGGTATTCTTGCTTAAATGGGCAGGTTTTTTGGTGAGGCAGAAGGCAGATGAGAACGCAGCTTGGCTCTGTGCAGCTCTACAGCTCTGCAGTGCCGACAGTGCTAAAACCAGGGTTTTGTCAGCAGACAAAGCAGTTAGGACTCCAGAAACACAGAAGAGAGAGCAGATGTGTGCTGGGCTAACAAGGTGCTATTATAGAGACCTTTTTCTGCCCCTTTTCCGTGTTGAATGGTTTGCTACCTGGGAAGTCCCTTCACAAATTGAAATTATTCATTCCATGCAGTATATTCACAGTGGCTGACATCAAATATGGTCACCCCGTGCCTAGTATTAGCACCAGACTGTGGTAAAACCAGGCTTTTAACTCCTGAAGAGATGCTGCATGCCGCAGGGGAAGACAGCGCTGATGAGAGCAAAGCAGATGAGCATCCAAAGGGGAGTTCCAAGGTCAGCTTGAGGGCCCACTTGGACATTATAGGGGCACAACTGCTTCCCCAGCGAAGCGCAAAAGCTAATCTCATTTGTGGTGACTCGTCCAAATGTGCTAATTAAGGATTTAAATCTCTGCCTCTTTGGATGGAGAGGTTGTCTGTGTTTATGCATCTATTGTTAAAGAGCTTAGAGGCAGGAGAGGTGCTGCAGGTGCCAGTTGACTCTAGTGTGGGAGCTATAGCTCCTTTTTTTTTCCTTTTCACAGCTGTGCGCAGGGTTCTTGTGACTGCCAGGAAATCAGTAGTTGTACACTGAGTAACTCCTCATCCCTGTACACAGCTCCAGTGAGACTGTATGCAGAGGAACTCTGATGGGATTCAGTTTTCCTGGTCAGAGCTGCTAAGCACTGCTACAGTCTGATGCTCAGTTCCACCCCCTGCATGTTTGGGGGATGGAAAACCTAGTGAAGTGCATTTGGATTTGCCTGGGTGTGGGAAAGAAACGTCTTGTAAAGTTATCAGTGCTCCGAAGCTTGTGAGGGAGATAACAGATGCATTCCAAAGACTAGGGGACTCCACATTATTAAGTCCCTTCCTCCCAGCCGTGGCTTCACACGTGATTTCAGGGCAAGGTGCTAACTCATCACAGCACTAACATCATTGTTACCCAGTGCAATGTCTCATCTGCAAAGGGGTCGTGTGTGCGCGTGCGTACGTGCGTGTCTTCGGGGGACGGGAGGAAGGGGAGGCCCCTAATTATCCAGCCATGCTCTGCATGTTCTCTCCCCTCTGTCCACCTTTGTGACTAGGTTGGAGGGATGGTGCAGAGCACAGGGGTGTGGGCTGAGCGAGCGCAGTGACATCTTGGCTCTCTGCAGAGAAGCAGAAGTTGCATTAGGCGTAGTGAAGCAGTGCACAGGTGACGTTTCCTGGCAGTGTCAGGGTTTGGACTAGCTCTCCCAACAGTCAAGATGATAAGAGATATGATAATGATGACTGACTCTATGCAGCTTTTTTAACAATAGCAAACCCACTTCCATTAAGCACAAATTCTTGATGCTTGATCTTTCCCCCTTTTCTTTAAAGCACTAATGCGTGCACAAGTTTTACTTCTATTAATAACAAAAGTAATATATTTTTCCATCCCTGGTTTTCTGTGAATTGTGGGGAGGGCAGGAGAAAGGACCAGTCTAGACTACAGATCATGTTCTGTTCTCCTTGATACCAATGCAGACCCGTTTGTATCATTCTCCCATGCTTGTTTAGCTACAGACACACTTTGAATCATAAGCAATGTATAACGGATAGAAGGACAAAGTATAAGGCAGGTCAGGCGTCTGGTTTTGACCCTGTGAGCCCTCCTGAACAGAATACTCCGTGCCTTGATTTCTCCAACTTTGAAAAAGGGGTGATGGTACTGCCAGGGCCATGGAAGATGCTGTAGAACCCCAAAATATTTTAACGTAACAGAAGATGCCAGAGTGAGCAAGGGTGTGGTTAATATCTACAAAGCAGTTTCATGAGAATTTCTTCACGATTATCCTTTCCTGCGTACTGCTGTAGATTTGGTTACATCTCTTGTCCGTCTTTTGTTAGGACCACAAAAATGAGTAGATCCATATACTGTTAGGTGATTTCTGAATAATCGGTTCCTTTGTCTTAATAAGGAAACTGAATACCAATGCCTGTACAGTTCCATGTGTGGTGCTATACCATGTGGCACATTTAGAACTAGGCTGGAAAAAGACAGAAAAAAAGCCTGCACGGGGAGGGAGGCAAGAGGAATTTTACCTTTTGTGTCCACAAATGAGAATTGTGCAGCTCCTGCATGGGGTTTGGAGATGCTCTAAAAAGAACATGTTCCATCTTTTCCTCTCCGGTCATGTGTATTGCAAGGGGTACTACACTTTTCTTTGGGAGTATGTGAATTCTTGACTTCAGTAAACACTGCCGAATAAAAGGTCTGGCACAGGCACTGGCAAGATGGCTGTCCTTTTCTGTGGTGTGGCAGCTTTAGAAAACATCCTCTAAGCTCGCCGACTGTTGAATCTTTCAGATAATCTGTTGTGACCCTTGGCTTTTAGTGCCAACACAAGTGTGCTTCAGGTCGTGCCAGCCACCGTTAAGGTGATAACACTGTGCACGCTATGGTTAGAGAGCAACTAGGCTTGTTCCACAGTTGGGAATTGGAACAAATGCCTGGGTCGAAGACATACTTAAATCAAACTCCAGATTTGGCAGTGACTGTTGGCTCAACCCTGACTGCATTTGGAAAGTTTCTCATCCTCAGTTTTGCAAAACCTCATGTAAAGTTACATTGTTCGGAGCTTCTCTTGGTGTATTCCCATTATGAGTGGGCTGCTCTGCTGTTTCTTTGCAGCACAGGCTCTCCTCTCTCATCTGCTCCTGATCCATCACCCAAATTGGGCAAATTCCTCTGGCTTCTCATTGTCTACATATATAGTTCGGAAGTTGGGCCGAAGCCTTCCAAACAAGGGCAGCTCTGCTGGTTGCGTGCTCCTTTTGCAGCACAAACAGGAATTTAGGCTAACAGTGGCAGATGTGGGTATGGCCTAGGGCTCCTGCTTTTGAATAGGGGATCTGGAAGCCTCATCTGCAAGTAAATTCACACAGCAAAATCTGCACTGCAGACAAAAAAAGATTTGCCTTGACATCACCTGCCCTGCTCTGAGATCCGCAGTCAGTCAGGAGAGCAATGCACAGCTCCCAGCCTCTCTAGCTCAGTAGAATTAAGGCTAAGCTTCATCATGAGCTAATGCAAGCTGTTCCCACCCCAAACAATTGGCTGCTGGATGGCTTTGTGTCTGTCTAGCCATTACTGCATGTGGGTGGACGTGTTGTGTGTGTGTGTGTGCGTGGATGAGTCTGCTTTGGAAATTAATACATAACATCGGGGGTACATCTAGTAATACAACACCTCGTGAGTGATGTGCATGTGAGAAGCATAAAACAGCTGAGCGTGTTAAACATCTGTACAAAGATCACTCTCCCTGGTACCACAGGATGGTGATTCCCACGTCCAGACCACCACTACCTCTTTTTTGCTCTTCCTCCCACCCTAGAACACCTCGGATGTCTTTCCAGTCCTCTGTTTCCCATAGCCGAAATTTAAAAGCAGGAAAAAAAAAGCAGTGAGATTTCTCAGAAGCTCAGTCCCCCGATCAGCACAACCCTCTTTGCAGGGCAGAGCACCCCGTGCTGAATAGGAAATGACAGAGGTGTTGGCTTGTCCGTAGAGATGAAAGACAATGCCTATCCATGAGCATAGCTGTCGGAGGCACTGATGTATAGAAGTCATGCATGACTTGGGGAGTTGGGAGATGCAACCCCTCTGGGACTCGGCAGCTGTTATAGGGTATTATTTTCACAAGGCTGAGCTGTTCTTAAACACTTCCTCTAGTGTAATCATCACACACACATTTTCTCAGTAATGGCAGGCCATCAGCATTTCTTTCCAGTCTTCTTAGATAAGATGTACAGAGACAAGCTGTGAAAGAGCTGAACAAGATGCCTTGACGTTAGTCATTCACATTTCCTCAGCTTGGCCCACAAATAAGCTTTAGGCCTTGCTTTCTGTACACATCCTTGTGGCTGACTTTTTTTCAGGGAAAGAACATCTCTTTCAAGTAAGGACAGGTAAGTGGAAACTTGTGCCTGCCCCAAACTTGGATACTAAGATCTGCAGTCCAGTTAGGGAAGAAGGCGTATGGTTGGCTGTACCTCCACTTGTAATGGTTCAAGGTGGAGCCTAGCTTTCCTACAGCTGGTCACGAGAGGAGAGAATTCTTCACAAGCTCTCTGAAAACTTGTTTTTCAAAGGAAAAATACATATGGTCCTGGTTAGCTCAGAAAGCGGAAGGGGGATAGTCCAAATAATGTAGTTTTGTAGTAATATAAACTACCCTGATCATTCAAAATCCATGGCTGTTGACAGAGCAGACTGCTGGCCTTTATAGGCAGCCGGATAACACTGCAAGTAATTTTAGTACAGTTTAAATGGTGTGCTTCAGCTTTATTCATACCCTGCCCTGAAGCAGTAGTTGTATGGTGTTCTGCTGTGTACTGCGTTAACTGCTGCATTTCACCTCAGCATTAGCCTTGCTACAGTGCTGGGTAGAATTATTTCTCTGCACACTGAGGTTCTTGTGGATGCAGAAGGATAGATCATCGTTTCTTTGAAATTAGTTTTTATCAGTAGATGTATGGAGCCAAATTCTTTGGTGAGAATCCATTGCAGCTGGTGGGGGTGACACTGGGAATCAGTTTTACTCCTTGGAGCTACTTCTGGCCTGTCTCCCTTGTAGACACGTACCTCCGGGGCTCGTATGGGCACTGTGTCTAGCACCGTCTGAGACCTGCTAATATTGCAACTACAGTGAGAGATAGCAGATTACATGCACATTTTGATGGTTGTGGAATGGATCTTCAAAGCAGGATTTCGTGAGACTAGCTTTCTGTTGCTACAGTGGAAGTATTTTAGAGTACTGAATTTTCTGCTCTTCGCCCACAAAATAGCTATTTCTGATTCAATGATGTCTTTCATAACGGAGATCCCTAATTTACGATCTGAATATCTAAAGAGCTAAAATGTTTTTGGATATACTTGAGAGCAGAGCTAATCTGCTCTGTGCTTTTCCTGGACTCCAGTGAAAGACCTTCTGCTATTCCCTGCTGAAACCAGGGAGTGCTGAGGATGTTGGCTCGAACGACTTGCAGAGCTTTCTTCCAGGTACCCACATCACTGAACTGTCTTTATACTTCTCTTTCTCAGCCTTCCTGTGATGTATTGAGTGCCAGCCAGTTGGGCTGAGTCATATCACATATATTTCCGGTGGGATGAATTTGAAAAAATGCAGAGGAAAACCCTAGCTTTTGTCTTACTACTAAGCTTACTTAAACAGAAGGACTAGATTAACTAAAAAGAAAACCATAGAAATCATGTAGTCAAGCATTAGTGAAGTGCACAAGTTCCCTGCTAATTGACATAATATGCTAGCACATCCCTGCTCCCGCTGAAATGAAAGGTTAAGTCAGTGCCTACTACAGTGGCCTTGAAATCAGGGCCTGTGTATGTAGAAGTAAAAAAACTGCAGGTATATTTCATGTTTACGAGTGAGTTCTCAAAGTTTGAGAGTGAGTGTCTTTTGTTTTAAGACACCCAATTTAAAAGTCTGCAATAGTCTTTTGAGGCTGTAACTTTCAATACTCAGAGAATGTTTAGGTTCTTTTAGGGTTTCTTCTTCCAGATTTGGGACCTGAAGTACATCTTTCTAGATTGGGGAGGGGGACTGTGGCATCGCAAAGTGCCACTGCTCATCTTGCAGTTGCATGTGTTTCTCTGTACTTCAGCCATGAATAGACCCTGTTCTCACCAAAAGAGGAAAAGAAAATACAAAAAGCTCTGTGATGAGTTCCTGCCTTGAAGTAAGGGGATTTAAAATTTAAAACAGGGTCAGGTAGGTTTAAAATACACACTTACACCTCATTTGTCAGTGGAATCTGCACCTTAAATAGGCAGGAAAGTGCCTTGGAATAGATACCTGTCTCACTATTCTTTTTGGTAATTGTTTCGTGTGTCAACAAAACTACTTGCATGTTTCAGGTATACCTGAATTCTGTGGCAATTATATTGGTCATACGTCCAAAAATCTTTAAAGAGATTGTTATTTCACATTCACTTTGTAGCATGTCTGAGCCCTGATGCTGAAGTGGAAATACAGGGGGTTTTTTTAATTATTTATTGGGTTTTCATGACTATCATATCTGCACTGTCCCAGCTGTTTGTAGAAGTAGCTTTGTAATATTTCTGTGAAATAGCAAGGATATTTATTCCCATTTTATGTCTGGAAAACTAATATATAGAGAAACTACATTCTTTTTTAGAGAGTCGCTCACAAAATCTGAATTTGAGTTGTGTAGACAGCACAAGTAGTTCCTCAGCGACAGGACTGTCCTACCTCTTTCTGCAGTGTCCCTCTAGGTAGGATGGAAACTGGCAGGCTGGAGCTTCCTTGTTATGTATTGATGGAAAATGGGCTGCATCAGTCTGAATATATTTCTGAAACAACTTGTTTCTGGCAGGTTGTTCATTCTAAAAATATATTTATTTCTAATTGCTGAGCAGAATGCTTAATGAATTCTTCCTTCCCAAGAACAATTAATCAAAGAAATGATTTAGGGCTGGCATTTGCTCCCCCAGGGCTCAATGGCTGTGTTCCATTGACTTAAATAGAGCAGATCAAGTCTAGCCCATACTGGAAAAGATTTATCTAAGCATTTTTTAGTGGCGCCCATCACTATTTGTCTGGATGTCTCTGGCAGAAAAATACTCTATATATTGGAGGAGCAGCGCTGGACATTATAGTAGAGTTACAGCAAGCTGCTGTATTTTGCAACCGGTGTTTTCCTGTTTTGTGTATTTTTTTAAAGGGAGGTATTATGCAAACTCCCATTGATTGTAGTGGGGATTCTGAATGGTGAGGAAAGAAGGGACTGCAATTACAACTTGCTCCAGAAGGTTTCTTGACTGGAACAAACAGCTGGAGAGGACTGTGCAGGTCACTGAGACCCTGCAACATGGATTAGGGCTTTGCTAAAGGAGAATCCGCTGAGAATCCTCACCACACCACACCATAGAGATGTGCCCTTTCTACAAAAGATCAAAAGTCAGAAATTTGCAGTGTGTCCTGGAAAGAGCGGGGGAGATCCATCAACAGCCTGCGTCTTGGCAAAAGCCAGATATGTGTTAAGTGAAAATGCCCAGATCCCCTAGCACCTGCTTGCTTTACAGGAGCGTTACATAGCATGCTCCATGCCGTGCAGGAAGATAAAAAGCCACAATGGCTCCTGGCAATCTGATGTGAGGGGAGAAGCCTGACATGCCCCAAATCTGGCTATTGAATTTTTGATATTCTGTATAATTGGTGATTCAAAGTGTCCTTTGGGGTGAAGAGTGTGTCTGTGTCTGACTATCAGAGGAGTATGTAGTTTAAATGTCCAGTTCCTGAGTTTTCCATTCTCCTATCTCAGAGCATTCACCAAGTCCTCATTTTTCCCCAAGTCTCCTGCTGCCCTTAAGCCTCTGCTGGGTTTCCTCATTTCAGTCAGGTCAATGCAGAAATGTTTGTGGGGACACCAAATAATAGTTTCTCAGGAACTGAAAAGGGCTTTGGAGCACAGTGGCTCCTTGCAGAAGGAACTGCCTTTCTGTGGAGCTGAAGCGCTAAGTTGTGAGCTGAGTTGAGTGCCCTTAAGACACTCGAGTGGATGTCAGGATTCCTGGTCTCTCTTCTCCTTTCTGCTGTGGACCTCCATGTGAGTGAGGCACTCAGGAAATAACTCTGTGCCTCAGTTTCCCCAGCTGGCAGATGCTGATGCTGAGATTCAGCCACCTGCCATAAAGCGCTTTGAGGTCAAAAGGAAAAAATCTCTTGTGAGCTACATACTGTTTCAGTACATGCAGTAATTAATTCAGCATCCAATGGAGGGGATAGTGGATTCACGTGGATGCCTTAGATAAGCATAGCCTTAGCACAGTATGTTTCTTCTGAGACCTAAAATAATCAGAGGCAATTGGACTTTTTTTTTTCCTTAACTGCTGCATTTTTAGAAGGTGATTGATCTCTTGTCTGGGGTCTTGGATACCTGCATAGCCCCAAGATCCCAGCAGCATTAGTCTTTTTGAGGATTCATTGTGCTCTAGTCCAGCCTGCATAACTCATTGTAAACAAGAGTCTGATGTTAGCAGCAGGAGAATTGGGGAGAAAAAATATTTTCTGCTTTTGAAACTGAAACACAACATACATAGTCACTACCTTGTTATCATTTTAGATGTCTTATTCCCCTCCACCCCCATCTTCTCTTCCCCAAAGAAAGAGGCTTATGGCTGGCACTTCATGCTGAAGCTTGTCTGAAACAGCGCCAGCATTAACATTTCTCAGCAGGGCTGAAAGTTATGATGTAAATCAGTGTTCTCCTTTTGATTCTCATAGAGTAATACTGATAGATAGGAGCCAAAGTTTGGAAACAGTACAAAATATATACTCCATCCATCCATCCATCCATCCCAATCCATGGTTCTTACACATTGCTCCTTTGGCATTTCCTCAGCCTCTAATACTTGAAGCCATACTGCTGTTCACAGAGTAGGCAGAAAATTTGCACTAGAGTTGGCATCCCTGTTGGCCAGAGTCTTTTTAATCCAGAAGCAATGACGATTGAAGAAGGCATTGGACTTGGGAGTCTAAGTTGGGAGTGAACTCTCTCTTCCAGGTCTTCTTACCCCTGTGCTACGTAACCACTAGTTCTGTGGTGAAGCGTCCTTGTCAGGGATGAAAGCTACAAGCCCAGAACATGTTCTGTCACTCCAGCTTTCTCTCTCCTCAGTGAGCATGTGGTTTAGCAAGTTTTGAGCCTTTAGAGTAACACATGTTTGAATATGATCATTCCAGCAGACCGTTGGAAAACCCCAAACTACTTTCTATTACCTCTTTCTGGCAGCTTTTTGGATTCCCATCCTGCCATTAAGCAGGAAAGAGGTTAAACTTTTTCTCTCTGCCCCATCTGGCATATCCAGGGCTCACGCAGAGTGGTAGGAATAAGTGTGCACAGGTGCTGAAGTCTGGCAGATGCTGTTGCTGGTCTCAGACATAAATCCTGGTAACTCTAAAAGTTGAATATGAGAGAGCACATGTGCCTTATCCTGCAAGCAAAGATGTATCTCATTGAGTAAATTGCTTCATGGAGCTGAACGACAGCTGGATCAGGCTCAGGTTTGATCCATCCTCAGGCACGGGAAGCCCTTCCTCTGTTTTTTGGTCTTTCATTGTGAAGTAACTGGATGTAAATGGCCAACTGCTCAGCTCGATGACATACATAGTTGTTGCTAAGGCTGCTGAAGCCCACTGGTGACCTGCTGCGGCGATTGTTATCCTGGTGGTGCATGGCTCAAAGGTTATGGTGGATACCCCAAACCTGGGTCTCTCGGAGCCTCTATGAGAGCCTAGATGTTGTAATAAAAGACCTTCTGTTTCACCCCATTTTCCGTTTGGGGAGCCTGGACTTGTGATTCCTAATCAACACCAAGCTGTGGCATAGCAATACCTAAGAGGAACATTTTTAGCATCTCGGATGGCTAGAAGTCTTCTTCTCAGCCTGGCAGATGACTTAGCTATCTGCTGCATGCGTTTGTCACCTCTCTGTGGCCTACTGCACAGCATGAGGGCAGAAATTTGTCAATCCAAAGCAAAACAATAGCTAGCAGAAAGCAGAACAGTGTCCCCTACACCATCCTCCACTTTCTAAAGTGTGATTCTTACCTAGTTATGTGACTCATGCCATCTCTCTGCCCTATTTTAGTGTTTAATTTTAGTAAATTTGGGTTCCTAGTGGTACGGCTGACATCCTTGTCTCGTGTAAACTCCTATTATGTCGAGAGCCATGTCAATACAAAATAGTGAAGAAACCAGACTGTCATCCTTGTAACTTACCAAGAAGACAGATTGGTGGAAGATACCTGTTACATCAGTTGGTGTCGTATGTCCTCTACCACTCTTGCAGTAGCATTTACTCTGAACTAACAGACATACGTACATATATATCTATATCATCTATATAGATGTAAAGTCTGTACCTGCAGCACTGAATCCTGTGAGTTGCTGTTAATATTCTGGCAAGTAAGGGTGAAAGATCAGATTCAGAGAAGTAGGCTTTTAAATCTCTATCTGTATGTCTCCCAGAAGTTGCAGTCTGGGCACTCCGAAATAAGGCACAGTCCCTTTCCTTCATATACTTGGGTACAAATCAAACCCTTGGCCCAATATCGCAGCTTTCTGAGACAATTCAGAACTCCCTAGTGCAGATGCACCTTTCTAACAGATTCCCCAAACATTTGCATTTGAGCCATCCTAGGTGTTGGATATGGGCCAGGGCCTGAACTTCATAATGTCACAACTTATGCATGTCTTCAGGCTTTAGTCCTTCACATTCCACAACATACTCATGACGACTTGGAAGCTGCAGCCCTTATTGATCTATCCATTCTGTATAACAACAACATATGGCACGTTTCCATGGCAATCAGCCCCCCTAAAGAGGCTTCCTTCCCTTCCTTAGTTTGTTGGTCTTTTTCATTATTAAATCATCAGAGATAAATGCATACAGGGAAGGGTCAACGTCTGGATCAATGGACAGCAAACAAAGAGGAACTTTTCCATATTCATTCAAGTGGGAGATTTCAGAAGATCAAACAATGCAGAATTGCCAGACCCTTAGCGTGTCAGTCTCATACATAATGTATTCTGGGAGGTCTATGAAATCAATACACATCTAACACCTTGAAAACCTTTGGGATTCAGTATGGCGGGGGCAGAGGAGGGGGAATCAAGACAGATTTATGAGCGCAGTAGGGTGGGATATGAAGAGAGGGTTAAGCTTTCTGGCCTGGGCTTTCTGCCACGAGCGCAGTTTTGGTTAAATGCTACAAATAGAAAATTGTACTTAGTTCTTCAACCCTGGGAGGATGTAGTGTTGCAGGTTCCTTCTGATGAAGTTTGATGAGACAGCCATGGAGTGGAACCCATGTTACGTAGCGATGTGGCCATGTGGGAGGTAATCCCAGACCACCAGCAGCTGGTGTGCAATCTGTCTACACCTTCCCTCAACACGGAGCCTGAAATGGTCTAACATGTCACCAGAAGGGAGAGGAGTCCATCCAGACAGGTTAGGGCTTGGTTTGCCAGGTTTGCCATTGGTTGCACTGGCCTGATTTCCTTCTAGAGGAAACGTACTTATAAATGTCCCACTGAATCTGTACCGTATTATCTTCCCAATGGTGTCTCCAGCCACTGCTGCAATGAATTTCCACTGCAGAACAATTTATATCTTTGATCACCTCAGTGGTGCTATGAGGACAACAATAAATTGTCTCAGTTCAGTGTGTAAATGTTCTTCCTTTGGGCCTTCAGAAAGAGAGGGAATAATCTTTCCTACAGGAAGTACCCACAAAAATTTCATTGCTTTTGCAGCTTGTTACACGGGATTTCTCCATGAGCTAGTAATAGCTGCGTCCAGGCTAGTGAGAAAATATTACTAACACTGGTTTTAGTCAGAAATGGGATGTGTGCTCTATTGGCCTCCATACTCCAAATTTAGAGCCGGAACAAACGAAGTCTCTTGTGGCTCTCTCTGTTTCTGTGTGTGCGTTCCCCAAAGGAGGAAATGAAATCTTGTTTATTTTTACCTTTCTGGGAAGATTGGGTTCTAAGTATAGATTTAAGATACAGTTTAATTTGTTAGGATGATATCTGCAGGCAGGAAGGCAGTAGGAGTTGAGGAGAGTGGTCGACTGACTACTTCGTGCAGAATCCACTATGACTTTTCTTATTCTTGTGACATGTTTATGTTTCAGCGTTATTGGAAGTGCAGTGCGGGAGCATATTGTTTCTGTGTGATACAGTATGTCTGCAGACCAAGGACTAGGTGTAAGTGTTCCAATACATTTGCATTTATCGAATGGCAGATTGCACATAACAGTCTTGAAAATGCTTATACAGTTTCTATTAAGCACACTGCAGGGTTAGGTGGTAGATGTTGACTTTACAGATTAGATGTCCAGAACTCTCATTGTCCCAGGACACGTGCAAGCCCGGCAGCAGCGCTGTAGGCTCCGTGAACTCTTCTGTCCTGACATGCCTCAGACTGTAATGAAACGACACCCCACAAGGTTTGCTCAGTCTCCATGAAACTGAGCGTAGTGATACCGCTTGCTGTGTAGTTCACATACACCGTATGGCATTTGGAGGAACTTGAGTGAAAGATAGCACTATCTAGTGGTTGGAGTGCTGTTGTCCTAGCCAAGTCGCTTAAATTCTATCATCAGCTTCCCTATCTGAGTGAAAGTTAAATACACATACAAGAAGGGGTGTCAACAGCTCTTTGGAATAAGGTTCCTTTTTTTTTTTTTTTTTACATGCTTGAACAATACTTTTCTTAATGTGGTTTTGGTTCATGACTGGTGCACTTCAGCACAAAGATAATACAAAGTGCTTGGGTCTTCTGAGACAGAAAAACAGGAAACAGGATGAAGTTGTTCCAACAAAGTCGCAGAACGTCAGGACTGTCTGCCTTGGCTGATTCACAAAGCCTGTTTTAAACTGATGGGATGGAGGACAAAGAAATGTCTCTATCTTGATAAATCTAGTTTTTGTGAAGGAGAATCGTCACCAGTTTCTTGGTGGCTCCTCTAGCAGCTCCGGTAGGCAATGCTGAGTGTCCCAGCTATCTAGAAGAGCTCTGGAGGGGAGATTTCCCTGGAGGTCCTGGCATATTGCATGTTCTTGCTCCTTGCAGTGGCCAGAGCCCACACGAGGCGAAGGCTTTGCCATTTCTCCTTAGCTAATACTTGATGAAAAAGGCAACTCCCCTGGTAATGAGCTCACGTTGCCTTTTGCAGTTTTTGACCAGAGCCAGTGGGAAGTGCAAGGTCTAAGGCTTTTAAAGTCACGGCAATAAAAGCCCAGGCTCATCCGCAGGGGACTGCTTGGCACCACGGGGTGGGTGCCACAGGGCTGCGGCAGGGTCGTGGCACTGGCTGTGGTCCGCCCTGACCGCACCGGAGGCCACCGTGTGCTGGTGGCAGGGGCTGTGCCAACAGCTACCAAACTCCGTCTTTATTGAGAACATTGAGCTGTTCAGACAAACACATTCCCTGGTAGATTACCTTCGACATAAGGTCTGCTTTACTAGTTCTCAGTTGTTTTGAATTCTCCTGTAAAAATCTGTCTCGCTAATCTTCATCTCTTTAAGAAGCCTGACAGTAGAGTGGGTGTATTGTAGGTATTATCAAAGAACTAATAATTTAAGCTAACTCATCTTGATATAATGCGTTGTGTTTTGTAAGTTAAAGAAAGGGCATAATTCATAATGTACTATGTTATAATTGGGTAAATGCATCAGTGCCTCAAACGTGTTGTTTGCAAATTGTCAAGTATTATAGCTGGAATAAAAATATCGCCAAGTAATGTGTATATTTATATTTTTACAATGGAAGAGAAAGGAAATTTCCCCTTTGCTGCTACTGATCAAATTGCAGTACGTAACGTGACTGGAAACCTCTTCTGAAACTAGGCAACCATATTTTCTGGATAGTAGTTCTACCTCTGAATAAGTTACTTCAATCTTCAGTATCTCATAGTCTATCTATTTGTAATATAGGATGATAATACCTTCTTCATTTTATCTGTTGGGATTTAATGAATGTATGAACATTACTTTGAAAAATGCAGGGTATTGATTATTGTTTAATAACATAGTGTTCGATTTAAAAACCAATGCTAGAGAAGCAATGAAAAGCTAACATGCTACCTTGCTTGGACTGCAAATGCCATTTTAAAGTATTACATAAGCAATACCTTTCTTAATTTTCCACTCACCAAAATCCATGTGATTATATTTTAAGGTAATAATATGAGCGTATGTGTTAAAATCGAAACACGGTATGGAATTCTGCACTGTTCAGAGGGGATTAGGTGAGCAATTATGTAGATTGGAGATAATCTAAGTGAAAGGCAGACCTTGGAAAATATCTTGCCTCAAGTAAAACTGACAGTTGAATTCAGTGAAAATTTTGTCAGAGACAACACATGAGTTTTAAGAAATCCAGATGCAAAGTGCTCCAAGGCATACACCTTGTTTGTAGCGGATGCCGTACTGTGAGATATCCCTAATCATACACCTGCTTATGTAATCACTTAAAATTCATCCCTAGCTAATAGTCCTTTTGCTCCTGATAGGAAAGTTAATCACATGCAGAATGGTATCCCATCTTAGTACCTCACTGATACCACTTACCCTCTGATACCCAGCTGAGGCATCATGATGGCTACGGCATCTAAGTTCAAAAGAAAGATGAGTAGTTCAGACCCCCAGCTGTACAGGGCTCCCACTACAGCCCTGCCTCCTTACTGTCACCATGAGGAGATAGTTGGAACATCTTCCTTAGACCCATCAGTGCAGCTAATCTGGATGTAGCCCTCAACCGCTGTACCAGCCCTGGGTGTATCTCCGCTGTTTATTTTCCATGTATTTGCACAGTAACAACTGGCAGCGAAGTTGGATTTGGTGCAGCCCATGGTCTGTAACAGACAGGGACGACCACGGCTGCATGAGAAGCAGCCAGTGCTGCCGAAGCAGGCAGCCAAGGGATTCTGGAGGAGGCTGGGACACCGCAGAGCTCTTTTCCTTGTGCTGTCGTAATGCATGGCTAATTATCAGTGCTATCAGGGGTTTTATTCAGGATGGCAGAGGATACATATTATTTGCATAGATTGGTCAGAAGGAATTAAAACTGTTTGTCTTATTCTTTAGCTAGGTCCCCCTAATCATTTCCCATTATATAGCAGGCAAAATATTTTTGTAAGTCATTTGACGCTTTTTTTGGTGGGTATTCATTTCAAAGAGGTTTTCAAGTGCACAGGTATTTGAATAACTCCCTATAAATAACTAAATTCTTCTAGCAAGTGAATTCTTGGACTTGGTAGCTGGTTAAGTGTCCTTTAGCGTGTTTAGGAGCAGTGAATCACCGCACTCCTCCTATTATCTCTCTGAATAATGCAAAGTTTGTAACTCTCCAGTAGAAATACGCCTACTCATAGCTGGGGGAAGTAATGCTTCCAAAGACAGGGAAGGATCTCTTCCTGCTTTTTCTCTCTCTCCTCTGTGTTCAGATACCTAAGTGAATGGCTGCTTTCTGGAGTAAACTTTCCTCCCACCGTTGCTGCTCCAGCCACACTGACATCCGCTAATGCTCTTTACAAAAGATGATTTCTATTTCTAGCCCGACTAGCAGTCCTGGGAATTAAAGTGTGACCTCTTTCCTGTCAGGATAGTTGCTGGTGAGCACAGCAGTGTCTAATTCAACATGCAATCCAGAGGAGGGGAAGGGAGCTGCCATTCTGGAGGAGAGGGCAGATTTTCACCAGCTCTTTATGGGAATAGTGTAGCGATTCCTCCCCATGCAAAGCGGAGGATGGAGATGTCATTTGTGACTCAGCAGGTGGCACTCTGTTTCTTGAGGCAGCACCGAGCCTGGGCTCCTGCCTGAGCTTGGTGGAGCAATTGGATTGTCTTTGGTTTTGGTTTTAGCAAGATATGTTCATTAAAGATCTGTTCTTGTAAGGTTGGGAAGATTGGCCACGGTGTCTGAGCTAAGTTCCATTGCTGGTGAGAATATCCTGGCTCCCTGGCATTTTCAGTTAGATGCACTTTTATTTTCGCTTACTTTCTGTGCACTTTCAGGCAGCGCCTCAGTTCAACCCAGTGTTGGCTGCCTTTCAGCAGAAGCTGAAAACACCCAAAAAGCTTCCTTAATTTAGAGGTTGAGGTTGCTCAAGTCTATTTTCTCTTGACAGTGCAAACACTACGGAGCAAGAACAGAAGTTAAGGCCACAGATGTGCCCCACTCAGGGGCAGGTTTTGAATGTTGTACCGACACAGTGATGCTGACGGGGCTAACCTCTGCACTTCACCATTTTCTCTCCAGTGGTCACAATCCTTCTTGAGCTCATGTGCTATAATTGGCTACACTGCATCATGGAATAGTTTTGAAAAATCAAGGTTTATTTAATTAAAAAAACGACATCCGAAAGCAATATTCCTAGCCTGCTGTTACACTGTGCACTAGACGGAACAGAAAGATGATCTAACTTTCTGGTCAAAACCCACAAACCAGTATCTACGAAGTGTATGTACTATCAAATCAACTGAGTGACACCAACTATGCTTAAAGAGCATATATCCTTGAAGTGTATTTGCCGCACTAATTTTCAGACGCATCCTGTTACGACTAAATAATATATTAGGAATTAAAAGATCAGAGGTAGGGGTGCATGTTAAAATGTGATTTTCAGATCTGAGAAGCATGCATAGAGTAGGATGTAGTATAAAAAACAAGTATGTTTGAACAAGACATCTGGTTTATATAGTGCTGGCTGTTCCCTCTGCTGTGAGCTGTTCAGTTGCACTGAGTCAGCTATAATAAAACAATACATTCATATTTATTAATCTTTTATGTAGGCTTTTGAAAACAGGAAGAGACATGAGAAGAAGACGGTATCAGAGGAAGATGTCCATGAGATGCATCTCTGTTAAGCTCTTTTTCAAGCCATATGAATAGCTTCAGATCTGGTTAGACTCAAGAATCAAATTCAGGTCCTAACCCTTATTTAGCCTCAGACTTCCGTGGACAAATCCCATTCCCTTAATTTTGCCATGCGGCTTCTCTATCTGCAAGACAAGCATAATAACTCTATCTGCCTCTCATGGGTGCAGCGGAGCCAATTTCATCACTGTCAGCTCTGTGGAATCCCTGGGTGAAAGGAACAACAGAAATACAGAAAACATGGGTTATTAATGGCTGGTGCTTGCCCTTACATACATCACATGCACCGTTAGTCATTCTGGCCAGTAATTTACAGGGAGTGAAAAGATGTTCCTCAGTGTAAATACAAAATGACACGTGGATGATATTAGACCTCTGAGGTGGTGTGGTCCCTGAGAGGCTACTCAGTCTAAATCCAGTGATGCCACCCTGAGCAGATCATACTTCATATGTGGGTAAAATTAAAATGTGCGGGAGCTGTGGAATCTTAATAGTTAAAATTTTAACTTCTAGGCAGTGTACATTGCAAAGGCAGGTGAATTTCCTGTGCTGGAATTGGTGTGCAGACCAAATTCTTGGTGGTTTTCAGCTTTTTCTGCCTCCTTCGTAGAGTCCGAAGGTTATCTTCTCCTTGATACCCTGGATACCCTTTTATTAGCAGGGGTGCGATGGATACAAAAGTTTACCTTCTGTGTTTTGTAAGTGATGGCTTTAAAGGTCAGAACTGAGGAGAACCTGTGATAATAATCTTGAGTCACTAGTACACCCTTGAGGAGAACTGTGGTTTAAGAAACACATGACAATGAATTTTAGCACTTCATCTATGCTTGCCCACATTGCAAACCATGATTCTCTGTGGACAGTTCAGCAGTAATAGCAGACTGGGACTGAAGAGCTTGTGTGAAGTGAGTCTGAAGGTCTTAGAACTGGACTAGCAAAAAATGCTGTAAATCAGGATGCAGGACAGCTGACCGCGGTATGACCATGCTCGACTATAAGAGACTGGGGTAGCAGAAGTGCTACAGCCAGGCAGAAAGCATTTTACTGGTGTTGTGTGTGTGGAAAACATCTTACTGGAACTGTGAGCCATCCTAGCCCTTGTTGTCATTGTCCCCAGTTGCCACTAAGTATTGAAATCACCAGCCAGTGTAAAAATAAGAGGCACAGACATCCAAAGATCTCTGAAGAAAGCCACTTCCCTTTACATCTCTGCATGTCTGGCCATGTCTGTCTCCTGCCATTAATTTGAAACTTGGGAAGAATAATTTTCTTTGTGCATATCTCCTTCTGAATCCCCTAAGGCAAATTAAAGATGGCTGGGAGGTTATTTATTTTCGGTAATAATATACACAGTGCTTCCAGACTTCCTGCTATTGTGCGATTATCTAGATTAATTGACTAAGAAAGCTGCAGCATCATCTCAGGCCCTTAATAAGGAAGACCGCAACATGGATTTATACAGTATTAATGCATATTACTGGGTGACACGGCCTTGCTCTTAGAAGCATATGGACAAATCTCAGCGCTGAGTGTCTGCCAGCACCAACTGTACCTTTATACTAAGTGAAGGATTGCATGCTACCTTGCCTGCAGGGGCATGGCACCTTGAGAGCAAGAAAGAGATAGCTGGTGACATTTTTAGAAACCTCGTTAGTGGATAACTTTGCTCATACTGAAGTCGGTTCCCATCAGCCTCTGCTGAATGTTTCTGAGAAGTGTGGGCATGCTGCTGGTTTGTGACCCTGTCTGTACATGGGTAATAGCTGGAATCTTAAATGTGCTTTTAGGTGCTTTAAAGTGGTATGTTCTTAACAGGGAGAGAGAATCTCTACAGAGAAGGCTTTTAAGGCATGTTCTGCCCTTTTTGTTTTCCTGCTGAGAGCTTAACAAATCAGCGTAGTTGCCTCACTATAGTGATACTGTTCTGCAGCAGCTCAGTCTGGTCCAAGGCCCAGACTTAAGCCGAACAGCTCTTACCAAAGCTAGATTTTGAGGCTTTTTAAGGCAAATCTATTTCTCCTAAAACATTTCAGTGATTTTGACTGTAATCTGTCAGACAGATAGAGAAGCAACCTGGGTGTGTCCTTCTTCAGCAAACCCAACAGTTTCCTTCGTTACATCATTGTAAATCCAGAGTCACTCTGTTGACTTCACTGCTATTGAGATGATTGGTTTCAAGGAAGGCTCAATTCTCTCCCTTGTGTTAAGTTGCTGTCGCCCTTTTTATGGTCTAGGAAGTTAGGCTTATTTGGTACTCCAGAGATGAATACTAATATAAACACCATGCTAATTTGTGTGGCTGACTGCAAGAGCCACTGCAGCTTTCTGAATGTTGCGTCTTCAGGTTTAAGCAACCAAACCTGATAATCGGTTTGCTCTGTGTACTTTGCTCATTTGCTGTGACAAGTGCATCGTAATACAAGTTACTTATGATGCCTCACAATATTACAGTAGCCACCCTGTAGTGTACAATGTAGAGCTGATGAAAACTTGGCAATGTGAGACCACAATACATTGGCATCTTTACATGTGAAACATTTGGAGGGGACTGAAGCACCACTGCGTTGGGCAGTGAGGCTCCTTTGTGAGAGTCCTTAATGAAGTTTGAGACCCAGAAAATTTTTTAGTTCTCACTCTGGGTGAGTTGTGGCAACATTGTGTGATTGTGTATCTTTTACACTAATACCTGGGGAAAATCTTAAAAAAATCCCAAACAAATAAATTAGGAACTATATTCAGACTGTGTGTGCCTTCAAAAACAAAAATGAATGTTGTTGTAAGGCCCACTGGATGATATTGACTTGCCACTAAAGTGAAGATAAGCTTCTTGGAGACTGTGCTTCATGGAACAGCAGTTAAATGTTGTTGTTGCTTGCTTTAGAAATGAAGTAGATATTTCCAGGCACGCGACTCCAAGCTTTATTGATTATTTCTGTACAACACAGGAGTCTATAAGTGTGGACTAAACTCCTAAAGTCCAGGCTCAGCGTAAGCTTGGCTCAGCAAGAAATCTGAACTGAACACTGTAGATGACAGCACGGTCTCCAGTTCCATCCTGATCCCAATGCTATCAGTGCTAGCTACTTCTAAAGAAGGCTCACACAGTAGGAGCAAGCCTGATGATTTTAACCCCAAATGGCTTTATTGGCATACAAACTCTGAGGCCTTCCCAGTAGTTGTTCTCTCTTCTCTTTACTTAAGTCGTTGTAGTAACTGCAAGTATGTCAATCTCTTCTTGGGTGGCTCTGAAGTCCCAGTCAAAGTTTTCACGTGGGCATGTCTAGCCATGAACTCAATTCCTTTCTGAACCCTCTAAGCCAGAAGATTGCTGTTCCTATGATATTAAGTGCTTAATTAGCAGCTTGTGCACTCTGAGTACCTCAGGCAGACTAGAAGAGCATAGGGAATGAATGACAGTAGAGATGTGTAAAGCACATTAGTTCTGTTGACCTGGGCTCCCTGATCTCCCACTCTATAGCTGATCTCACATGTCTCTGTCTTGCTGTCCAGGTTTTATTGGGATTTGACCATGCTGCTCCTGATGGTAGGGAACCTGATCATCATCCCTGTGGGCATCACTTTCTTCAAGGATGAAAACACTACCCCATGGATTGTCTTCAACGTGGTTTCGGACACGTTCTTCCTCATCGACCTTGTCCTCAACTTCCGAACAGGCATTGTGGTGGAGGACAACACAGAGATCATCCTCGACCCACAGAGGATCAAGATGAAGTACCTGAAGAGCTGGTTTGTGGTGGATTTTATCTCCTCCATCCCCGTGGACTATATCTTCCTGATTGTTGAAACCCGCATTGATTCTGAGGTGTACAAGACAGCCCGGGCTCTGCGCATCGTGCGCTTCACTAAGATCCTCAGCCTCCTGCGGCTTCTGCGGCTCTCCCGGCTCATCCGCTATATTCATCAGTGGGAGGAGGTGAGCAGAGGCTGTGATGCACTTGCATCCTAAATCTTTTCTCCACTCATGCCGGTATTACACAAAAGTGCTTTCTTTGAATAGCCATTCTCCTACTTTATGCCAGTGTGGATGCTAAAGGATTGCGTCTTGAGTCTAATGCTTTGCTTTTAGCAGGTTCCCGAGAGGGCCTTCAGCATATTGTTACTTAGTCACTTGAGACTGTACTATCTGCTTCACGACCATAATATAGATAATGTGTGGAGAAGATGCGTGGGCTGGGAGGAGAGTAAGTACAGGTGGACCCCCTGCAGGAAGCGTGTAGTTACAGAGCTGGCTGTGAGGGGAGCAGTTAGCCAGACAGCATGGTCTTGCCCTCTCAGAGCCCCAAAAGGTCCAGGAACAGCTCAGAGGAAAGGTCTTAGAGACAGTTGCTTTGCAGAACCTGTGGCATTTGTTTACCCAAGCATCTTCTTCTTTTACATGCTTATCTCTTGAATAAATGGCTCAGTGATATATTTATAACCTTCTTGCTTTCGAAATTCTCTGACACTATGTTAAGGGGAAAAGGAAAGAAGAGCAATCTGCAGACAAATAGGGTCTGTTTAAAGACATAAAGGTCTGGTGAAAAGCAAGAGCCCCACCACCCCTGAACGTTGTGCTGTTCCCAGGGGAGTTGCAATACGCAGGGTGAGTTGTCGGGCCTAACGTGAGTGAAGCCACAACCTTACAAGTAGCTTGAAAATTAGTTATTTTTTCCTGTCTCCGTGCTCTCCAAAGCAGAGAGAAAGCTCCCTGCAGCTTTCTCCACATGTCAGGAGCATACTTTCAGGACAAGGAAAGGCGGTCAAGGCAATTTCACCTTCCTCCCCATACTTTCGCCTCTGCTCTGGAGCAGAGCCTGATGCAGAGCATGATCTAATGCAGAGTGTGCTCCTGGGAATGTGAAGGGAAAGCAGCCATGCAAGTCATGGCTAGATTGCACCGAGCTGTCAGAACACTAATTCATGATAGAGCTGAACCGTTTCCTCCTCCCAGCATCACAGACTCAGAGGGAGAGCATTGGTGCATACTTTACAAATTTCAGGCTTCATCTTTGTGGTGTTATAATTTGTGAATGCTTCACTTACAGCAGAGCGTAATGCCTTGTTGAAGTTTGGGATGACATTGTGCAAGGTTCTGTACAGATGTATAGGGAGAGACGGCTACAGCCCTGAAGAATTCACTACTAGGTTAATTCATTTCATAGCACAGGCAGGCAGGAAGTGCATAGAGAGACGCAGATAAATAAAGCAGAAGTGTCTTTCCCGGTGTGACTCAGTAAGTCAGAGGCTGAGCAGAGCAATGAAATATCTCCAGGTCTGTTGTCTTGTCCCTTGGTTGCATTGCTTCTCTGTCCTCTAATCCAAGAAGGCTCAGGAAAGGCGAGTTGGTGGCTTAGGCTGTTGTTAAAGTAGCTCCTTCATACATGTAGCCACAGCAGTGCAGAGCTCCGTGCTTGCTATCTCTGCTCCTTGACTTCCTTTCCATAAGGTGGTTGAAGAGGATTTAAGTATATTTGCTGTTGATTGTACTGAATTTGTTTTAAAAAATAATGAAATGAAAGCAAATCAGTGCCCTTTCCCTGTCTTGCTTCTCATACAGTTTCACCGAGCAGCCATTTCTAGTTTCAGTCTCCTAATACAAATCGGTGGGGTGTTTTGCCCTTTTGCTGGCTGTCATGGGTACCGGAGGACAGCACAGCCAGGCGCTCTCTGGATCCCCCCTGAAGAACAGACTCCCTGGAGTGATGCAGTGCTGCAAGTGGAAGGGACAGATGGTGTTGGATTGCAGTTTGAGACTGCAATGCAGACACTGTTATGCATTGCAGAGCCCAGCAGAGCAAACATGATAGTCTTTTTTTCAAACAGGGCTCGACCCAAGCAGCAGTTTCCCAAAGAGAGTATGATACTAGGAGGTTTTCCACCTTCTCGAATGGGGGAGGGAAGCAGAGGGAAGGGGCGATCCCTTGTTGTTGGTGCAGTGCATGCCACAAAGCAACAAGGAGACGGGGAAGAGAAGTTCTTCTTCATCTTACTCTTCATCTTCATCTTCCTCTTACTCTGAAGTGCCTACAGATGATCCATCTCTGAAAGTTCGCGTTCATCTTTCCTCACTGCACATATCAGCAGTGGTGATCTGGAAGTGTTAATTCCTGTAGGACGGAGCAGTGTTAGACTAGACTTACTCTGGGTGTACGCAAGGGGCAGGTTGCTGTGCAAGAGTTAAGGAAGAAGGAGGACTGTTGGGAGAGGGGATTGCTGAAGACTTCTGTTCTCCTTTGCTCCCCCACGCTATCCCACTCCATGTCTCGTCTGCTAAGTAGTTTCCTTCTCTGATAGGCTCTCTGCGTATGACCAGAGAAGCTAAAAAAGACTTGTGAGTAGGGCACGCTGGTCCACTGGAGAAGAGTAAGTGTGCAAACTAATCTGTGTAGGGCAGTCTGAGGCAGAGTTAACAGAGGTGGATGGGCTCATCGGAGAGGGCATGTGCCATGTCGTGTCTGGGTAGAGCATACCCGCTCACCTGTACTGAGCTTATGCAGTGACTTTTGATGGAGCAATCACTGCTGCTGGCTTATAAGTAGTGCTGAGACTCTGGGTCCGGTATGAGGAGGAGAGGGGAATCCAGTGTACACAGAGATATTAATCTACTTACTCTCCTGCTAGGTGAACATTACATCTGTGCATTTGTGTAACTCTGAGTGAGTACAGGGATAAGTGGTCACTTCCTGAGTTCACAGCGAGCCTCTCCGTTTCTTCCCCTGCAATTGTCCATGCTCTGCATGAATTTATCACTCACCCTGCAGTGAGGAGAGAGCAGCCTTCTCTAAGGCTGCAATGCTGTAAAACAGCCAGCCACTCATCAGTTCCAGATCAATGCTAGTCATGAGTCTGTGGGCTCGAGAGCCAGTGGTTTGAAGTGCCTGAACCATTCTGGCTCAGCAGCAGACTACTCTGACATCCTCCCCCAGATCTGAAACAAGTGCTTTGGGGACTACAGCTGGGCAAACACCCTAAAGAAAAAAGAAAAGAAAAAAAAAACCCCAATCTAATGCACTCATGTTCACTGGAGTACAAAAATAAGCTTAATTCCTAATGTAGCAGTTTCATTTGCATTATCCATTTTGCATGAGTGGCCCAACGAATGAATTTACCAGTAGGGCAGAACATAAATAGAGTCTTTTTGAAGTGTCTGCCGTGTCTACCCTGCAGTAGGAATCTTGATTGCAATGTAGGAAGGCATACTCGCTGAGGCTCAAGCCTAGCTTGTCTGAATACCATACTATAAACTTCAGTGTCTGGTAGTTACCAAGTCCATAAGCAGAGAACCAGGAGGGCTGGCATGGTCTGTGTCTGGAGCTGCACTGCCAGGGTTAGAACGAACATGGGTACTCTGGTCATGCCTTGGTCATACCCAAGGAAGCTCTCATCATCTCGACCTTTGAACCACTCCAACGGCTCTTCATGGTATCTGTGTTGGTCTGGGGTTCTTGACCGTGTGAACACAGAGGCACATTGTCGCTCACAGAGTCAGGGGGTTGGGCCTTCACACTGTTGTCTCTGAGACACTGTTCAGAGAAAGCAGACTCTGAACATTAACATCCTACAAACCTTATCCCAAGGTCACCCAGCAGAAAGAATAAAAGCAGAATAATACCATGTAACCCATATACCAAATCAAAATGAACCAATGCAGTTCAGATTGTGAGTGTTAAACAACAACAACAACAAAACCCTTTAGGTTTTCATATGCAAAATTGATTGATTTTTTTTTTTCCTAAGAGCAATTTGCTGCGTTTTCCCTATTTTATGCACAGCATCTACCCCCATGTTTGGTGCCAGGATGCAGTAACCTATACTTAGGATCAAACTACTTTGACTTATGAACGAGGAACATTTATTGGGACAGCAGTAAAATCCTACTCCTATAAATTGGTTTCCAAATAGCATGTAGGCTTAGATAACCAAAATACTTTGATTTCAGAATCTGTGTGAGGGATTCTCATGGGAAGGAAAGGAACCACCTGGTTTTGATATATATCACAATGATAAGATTATCCTAAGTGAGAGGATTTTTTCAGGTTTTTGTCAGAAAAAAAAATAGTTTTCAATTTTGGCAGCTGAAACCTGAAGAAAAGGACAATTTGGTGATTTTCAAACTCTTACGTCAGTGAAAACTTGAAAACTTTCCTGAATGCTGTCCTTTTCTTCCCTTGAGTTTTCATATAACATAGAAGTTTTAGAATGGAGGTTACTGGCCACAGATTACATCGTCTGAAAGATGACATCACTTTAAGAAGATTCAGAGGGATTCAGAAAACTGATTCAAAAGCTAGAGGGCCTGTGTGGAAGGAGTAGGAGAGAGCTTCCAAAGACCATGAGAATATGGCTCCCAACTGACTTTCATTTTGATCGGAACAGCTAATTCCCTTAGTTTCTTCTGACCTATTTGTAGCCTTCCTTGAATTAAATTAAAATAATGTGGCTAGTGGCCTGGAGGATGTAATGTTAGGCCAAATCCGTAACTGAATGCTGAGAGTGGAGGAGCTGGGCAAAATGATTGTTCTCAAGTAGCACAGCAGGGTCCCATTCCATAAGCAGTTCAAAATAGCTTAGCAGATTTTTTATCGATATGATTTGCAATTCTGTTGTGTTAAATAGCAAGGCAGACCCATGAGAGTAACTCATTAAAACCTCTGGCCACCCTTGAGTAAAATCAGACTCAACAAACACTGGTAATGTGGCAGGGAGGGGGAGAATGGGCTGGATTTCTTCCTAAATTTGCATTACCTCATTTCTGAAGGCAGCATTATCAAGCATTTGTCTTTAACGTCATTACAGGAGCTTATTAGAACCATAATGCAAGTTAGAGTAATTTGCATTCTCACTGCACAAAGTGACCCAAAACTTGAGCATCTTTTCCTTTTAGAGAAAATCCTGGCTGCACCAAAATCGATGGCAAAAAACTCTTGTTGACATATTAGAAGAAGGTCGTTCAAGATTTTACCACAGCCTTTTACATTGGACTGTTTTCACTTGTGCAGCACAACATCCTTGCAGAGGGAGAACAGACAACCAAAGCAAACAGATAATCTCGATTCCTGTACAGACATTGCATTTTCCCTCACTTGCCTCTGGGCAGCTAGTCGTCCATCCCTGCCCTGTGCCATGTTACCTTTCAGGAGAAAGAAACCTGCGGAAGTCTTTTGGTGGAGTTTGTCTTTAGCAGGAAATTCTACTGCTATAATGCAAATTAAGCTTCCTACCTGGGCAACAGGAATACAGTTTCAAAGAGACTATCATAAAAAATGGGTTATAATGAATTATAAGGAGCCAGGCAAATATTTGAATAGCTGTGCAGCTACAGAGATTGCCATAAAAAGGAAAAAGCCTTTTATTTTTTTTACAGTCACCTTCTGGCAGTGCTTAATGTGTCTTCTGTCAACAGGATGGTATGATAGGGCGAATAGATGGCTTGAGGGGTTGGGATTAGGGCACAGAGCCATTTGTCTCTAGGTCAGTAGTTCAGATGCAGCTTGTAGCAAGTGAAAGTCATTTGCCGTCTCGTGGATGTTTTTCCTCTGATCTATTCTTAGTAGACAGGTGCCTGTGTGACAGAATCATCCAGGGGACTGGCCCTGCTAAGCCTCAGGCTCCCCGTAGCAGCAGCAATGGGGTTAAATGCCCCCACCCATCTGAAGTGAAGTCCCCACTGACCAGGGTGTAAGGTGTGTTAATAAGAGGGTCTTGCCTGTGCCCAGCCTCTGGTTCTCTGTGTCACAAGGCCCGTCAGTCTGGGCTTTTATGCTGGGATGGAATTATAAAGGTTTTCAAAAGAGAGAGGCTGATCTCCTAATGGTCTCTAATCACTGTGATAGCTGGTTGCTGCTCCAGCCTTTCATTTTCCTCTTCCCTCAGACTCCTCCTAGCCTACTCCTTACGTGTCCCTTCACTGGACACTGTGGTAAGTTTGCCTTTCTCTTGGGGAGCTCACGTCTCTGTATTTCTCTGCCAGCACCAGCTGCCTGCAGCTCAATGCCCGTATCTTGCCAGCTGCCTGTCATTTTTCTTCAGGCCATTGTTTCGGAGGGGGGTTTCTGGCAGGCTTTATTATTGCTGTTGTGTTACAATAACAGAGGGTCCTCAAAGGAGAAGTGCTGCAGTCTGGCATGAGGAGATTCCTCAAGCAATCAGTGTCATTTTCTAAGATTTAATACCATGGAGGCTTTGCACTTTATTGATGAGGCGTGCTGCAGCTGCAGTGATGTACGGACCCTGGGCCCTCAGCATATTGACACAGCCTGCCGTGTTGCTGTCATACAGCGTCACGGCATGCTTAAGGAGGGTGTTGTGACCTACATCAAGCATGTTTGTAACAGGGAGAGGGGTCTGGACAACCCTGTACTCTTGGCTGCAAAGCTTAAGGAAAACTTCTGGGAGCCTTCTAAATCACAGAAAACTCCTGTGAGCTCGGGAACCAGCAAGGGCAGTGCCCAGTTCCCTTAGATGTGTAGGAACAGAGATTCACAGCTCAGTAGGGCTGTGCCCCATAGGAAATGCACTGTGAAGGCCAGCCTGAAAGGCCTGTACCCTCCGTGGAGCTGGACTTGAGCACCTCAGGTTGTGTACATGCCCTAACCAGCCTGTACAGTGCTCTGCATAGCCAGGGCTGAGCCTTGTGTCAATACATCATACGCTGTATATGTGATGTACATATGTATAGTGCTGATGTTAGAACAGCCGATACAGCTTTTGAAGCCATTCAGAGGGAGATTCCTGTTACCGTATGGGTTGCTGATCCAATGCCAAATCTGTTTTTGTCTTTTAGCAGTATGGGAATCATGTTCTGCCAAACTCACCCAATACTTTAAGGCCAGTGTGTCTAAGGTACATTAGCCTTGGCAAGTGGTAGAAAATTAATTGCTCCTCTCGTTGAACCTTCTTCCAGGAAGGCACTATTGATTGCATTCATATCAAGTGAAAAACTTTAATGAGGTAGCTGAAGAGAACAGCATTTCCTCGCCTCACTTTTTGTATTTAGCAAGACAGTGTTGGAAAGGAACGTGCCGAATCCGTAAGTTCCGTGAATGAAGCAGGAGCTTGGCCCAAATAGGACCATGGGAAAAAAAATCAAGTTGGTTAGTGGGGGAGGAAGAAGAGGGGATTTGGGAGTGTAAGAAGGGGCCCAGCCATGTGGAGTTGCTTTTTGCCAAGAAGTCAGTTACTTTGTCTCCCCAGAGAGCATCGTCCTGTGCTCTGAGCCAGTCACCAGGCACGGGGAAGTGCCAGATGGGGACCTGAACAGCTGCTCCTGCTGGAGTTGGAGTGAAAGGGAGAGCAAAGCTCTGCTAGCAGGAGGAGAAAAATACCGCACTCACAGGGATAATTAAGGGTATAGATTCTGGAAAAGAATCTGTATCTGAACAGCTCTTTAGATACGTGTGTGGTTTCTTCCATCTGGTTTGCTTTGCTCGTCTCCCCCCTTGAAGCTGGTGGGCACTCTGAGACGCCACTGGTGGTGGACACCACTGGACACCAGAGGAATCCACAGTGGTGGGTACCTGCCCAGTCCATTTTATTCTAGTGCGTGGATAGGGCTGGTGGGAGAGAACAACCAATTATCAATACACCTCACTGTCTGTAGACATGACACCCTGTGGCAAGTGCTGTTGTGTTGTGAAGCTCAAGGCAGAGCGGAAGGCTGAATCCCTCTCCCAGACAAAGCTCACTAGGATGGAGTGCAGTATTCAGACCTCAGGCTCCAGCACCACCTCTAGATAATACTGTGAGCTGAAGAATTCATACACGTTGCCATGCATACAAGGTAGCCAAAGGCAAGCTCTTGCCTTTCAAAGGTGCTGTGCACTGAGGAAGGGGGGATAGGGCAATGTCAGCCGTGCAGAAAGGTCAGGACCCGTCCTGCCGGCGGGGCTGCACGAGGGCTCAGCTGTCTGGAAAGCCCTGACCCTGGCCAGACTAGCTGGGGAGAGAAGGAACACTTTTCCATGGGGCAGCAAAACCCGAGGCCAAGCTTTGGCTCTGAGTAATTCTCACTTGACTCTAGAGAAAAAGCTGCCAGCCATAGTGTAAGACTCTCTGCAGCACACCATGTGTGGGGAACCGGAGCTGGGAAGCCCCAGCCCTGAGAACATGTTTGTTTTTCACCCTCTCCTCTTCTTACCAGAAATATGCTAATGCAATGCAAAACAGCCTTACTTTCCCCACTAGTTTGAGGTGAAAGGAAGAAGAAGCCTTTCTCAGGAAGGACAAGCTTCACTCCTGAGCAAGGCACAGAGAGGTGCGAAGGTTTAATGGGCAAGAACCTTATTGATGAAGTTATTTTCTGAGCACCGCTGTGAAAAGAGCTGTTTCGAAGACAGTTTCAGGACATGCAATTATCCAGTTTGTCAGCTTAATGCATTCAACTTAACCTCATTTTTATGAAGCAGAAATCAATGTGGTAACTTTTTCAGAGCTGAGAGATGACATTTTATTCTTGCTTCTCTCATAAAGATGCATATTTTTAAGCCTCCTCTTCTGCTTTAACTCCTCCCTCTCCCAGTTTTGATTAAGCGGGAATACCCCAAGGACTAGAGAAAAGAGTGAGGCAATTTCCACATTCCCAGAGTCACATTAGAATGGAAAATGTTTCTGAAATCTCTTTGAAATATGGGCAAAATTTTCCTTATTGCCTTCTTGGAAAAGGACTTGGAAGTACATCTATGACCTCAGTACAAGAACCTTTTTATTCATTTCATTCAAGCACCACTTCACCACGGAAGAGTTTTGAGGTGTTGGTGACGGAGCTGATCTTCACCCCAGTTTTTCATTCCAAGGAACGCATGTTCCCTGTTCTCTGCTCTTCCAGCATCTGTCACCTTCTCTACTCCCCACACGGTCACGGATATTTTGGTGACTATTCTCCCCTCCTAAGCAAGAAGTCCTGCAGAACAGCAGCTGCCAGAGCCATGAGCTGGGTAATGCCTGTCCAGAGGTTCCTCAACAAGAGTATGCCATAAAATTGAAGAGAGTGGGGTAATTGCCCTGCTTTTCATTAATATGCCTCCTCTCCTACCCCTGGCACTTCCTGAAGTGGGTTGCACCGCATGTACAGTGTTGCAGTCTAGTGACACATGCAAAATCCTTGCAGACTAAAGATAAAACTTTATAACAAAAATCTTCAGCCCAGTCTTACTGTGCTGCCACCTGACCTGTTATGATTCTTTTATGTTCAAGAAAGAAAAAGTGCTTTAGTTTTTTGATTCTTTCAGGTAAATTTGAGTTGTACCTCTCTCCCTCCCCCTGATCAGTGCCCCGTGACTGGGTTTTTTATTCTAGAATATACAAAAATATTTCATTGGAGCCCCTTGTTTCAAGCTTTCTGTAGTGGATTGATGGCATAGCGGTCCCAAAGAGCAGAGCAGCCCAAGCCCGCCCCAAGGCTCCCTGAGCAACTCAGCGCGTGACTCAGCAGTGCTGCCGTTGGATGCACTGCAGCATCGGAGGGACGGATGGTGGCAGCCGGCCACACACTGGGCGGTGCTGAGCTGGGTCAGCTGCGGAGGAGCCTGGACCATGCAGCACTCTCAGTTCTCACCTCAGTGGTTGTCTACACAATCTGGTTGGTCAAGGGCAGAATGCAAGGCTATATGTTTGCATATGCAGAGGGAAAGGGCAACGAAGACTGTGGACTTTGGCTTTCTAATCTAAAGACAAAACTGTTTTCCCTGATGGTGTGAAATGGCAGTGGTGGCTCTATCTACCTTGGCAGAGCCATGCAGCAGGCAGTTCCCCGCTGAACTGCTGGCGATTGTATCTTTGCCATTTGCTCATCCAGTATTTATTAGGGAGAAACCAGAAATCAGGGAGGGCCTGATCACAGGAAACATTCTGCTTTTTGTGACAGCTGAAAGAAGAAAGTGAGAGATGTGACCTGAAAACAGAAACACCAGAATTATTCTTCTAGCTTCTTTCTGGGCTTAGGATAAGCCACGTGCCTGTAGTCCCACAATGTTCCTTTCCATAAAATGAAGATAATTATGTAGTCACCTCACAGATCTTAAACAGCTGCAGTTCGTTCATGCTTCTGAGGTGCCATTAGGCCTGGGATCTGCTCTGACCTAGACCCTGAGCAATCCCATTGAGATATGACATAACCATATACTTCTCTGCTGAGTACCCTTTGGCAGGTCCTGGCCCCATGGCTGGGGGGGTCACTGTTCCTCCTCTTCTCTAGAAACAGAGCCCTAACCCAATGTGGGACATACAAATCTTTATCTTAGCACATGCTACTGTCCATGTGGCTTTTCATTATTCTGTGATGTATCTAATATCCTCTCCCTTGACTTGTTGACTTGGGGTCATCAAGGTAGCTGAGCACAGAAGAGGATGGTATCATGGTTACTCTCTATCTTTGATCCCTGAGGGTTAGGAGAAGGTTGGGGAATGTGCTTCTCAAGTTTGGATCCAGCCAGGATGGATCATCAAGAAAGGATGATGGTCTGTGCAGCGTGTTAAGTGGATTTGGAGGAGAAGGAGACAGTCTGGAGGGGAAATCTTGAGTTAAGGAGTGAGTCTGGTGTGGGCCAGGAGCTGAAGGTGGCTAGAGACAAATTGGAAAAGAAGTGACTTGGTGCAATGCTAGTGGAGGAGAGAGCAGCAACACTGGACAGCGAGCTCAGGGAGGGAAAGTCATTCTGCAAAACGCTGCCCAGTGCTGGGGTGCGCAGAGAGCCATACTGCAGGGAGCAGGGAGCAGCTGGGAGTCTGCCCTCGCGTAGGATCACTTTAGGTCTGGCTTGAGTCTTGGGTGGTGGAGCCTGTGGAGGGTGAACTTTGAGAGAACCTCTCTCTGTGCTGGCAGTGACAAGCAATCAAACAAGGAGCCGCAGTGCTTCCTTGTAAACACTGGGAAGAAACTGTGAGGGTAATGTCCCTTAAAGCAGCTGACAGGCCTGCACTTCCTCAAGTCCCTTGAGGGGGTGGAGAGCAGTTAAGACGCAGCAGCTGTGTTTGTTTTTTTTTTCATTTATATATTTTTTTTTTTCACCCAGCAAACTGCCGGGTTTTAATTCCTCTTGATTTGCTGTGTCTCAGTGCAGCCTGGTTTGGAGAGGCTGTCCCTCGAATAGGGTTGATTAGACTCCTCTCCAGTATGCATCACCCAAACATCCATTAATTCCACTTTATCCCAACAGTGCGACTGGCTTTTCTGATGCTACAAAGAATTAAGCTGCAATTGTGTAGTTAATTACACAAATTTGGTGCAGACAAAGTGCAGACACCTTTGTCGGGGCCCAGCACTGATCACCAATGAAAGGTCCTCAGCAGAGAAATAATTTCCAGTCATATTCTCATCACCACCACCCAAAATTGGTCCCATCTACTGGGCCCAGCTGTAAGTGATTTCTGCAGGTAGCAGGACATATCTAGGGGAGATGAGACATGTCAACATGACCACGTCACTAAGAAAGCTCCACCCTTTCAGCACTAAAGGGATGCAACACCCCCTCCCCTCCCCCCCACCCCAAATTCACCACACTTACAAATCTTCCCTGAAAAATACAAGTGGTGGGTAGGGGAATTGTGCCTCTGCTACACTGGGAAGTTGTTATAGAACATCACAGAGGTCAGAAAAGCTTGGTAGCAGCCCTGACAAATGGCTTGACTGGCAGAGCCTTACCACAGCCCTTAGGTGCCACAGGGATATCCAAAGAGACCATCTAGAGAAAGCCTAGCCAACTGCACACCTCCCAGGGGCTACCTGCGGGCTGGCGATATCCCCCGCAGCTGGAGAGGAATAGTCTTCTGGTGGATTTCTGTAAATGTGTTGTAATGCACTGATGAACCTTGGGTATCACGTGAGCCCACCACTTCTTCACTCTCCCTGTATCTCCCTATATCTCCAATATCTCTTGTGCTAGAGCATCCGTGGGAGGTGCAAAGTAGAGCCATTAATGAGTAACGGGGAGCTTGTGCCGTGATTGCCTTCCTCTCTATTTCCGTATTACTCTTTCATGCATAGAAAGGATGAAGATGGCTGTCATTTGCATACAGGTGGAGAGAGGAAAAAATAGGTGTGATTCAGGTTGGTTGTGCCTTCTCCAGCTGGCTCTTCCCCCTCCCTGCAGGTCTGGCCTGTGTGCGAGCCTTGCTCCTTTGCACTCCGAGCCCTTTCACAAAGGTCTTCCCTGCCGGGATGCACAGGCACCTTACCAACTGCCTTTTTCAGTTGATAAATCACCTCAAGCTTGTAGGTGTGAGGAAGGGCAGGTAGGAACTTTTCCCTTTAGCTCTCTGCCCTCCAGACCTGAAAGACATGTTTGTATTGTGTTCTGAGCATGAGGCAGACCCAGTCCAACTCTGGAATGTGAAAGAAATACAGAGGAAGGCCGGCAGGGTGGGAGGAAAGCAGATTGAAAAGGGCTTCTGGGAAATGAGATGGTAGAAATGAGGGAGGAGGAAGGCCCGCTGCATCATCTAGTCTGTCCCGGCACAGAATTATCCGTTTCCTCTTCAAGCGCTGTTGTCAGGTAAGTTTTAAATGTTAAGCAGCAATAGCTTGTCACCTTTTCTGAGATGTTAATCTTGCAACATTGTCTTGTATACTGTGCAATTACTTTCCAATGCAGTAGGTTGCCATGCTTAGCCAGGGTCTGACTGTGCTTTGACCCATGGAGAACAAGTGGGCCAGAGAGTGGAGAGCTGGTCTTTGCTGTTGCCAGGGGAAAGAGATTGGCTTCTCCAGCACGGAAAGCAAAAGGAGAGATCTCTCATATCTGCTATGAGGGAGAGGGGTGAGTATGTAGCAGTGAGCGTAGCAGATGGCAGCTCTGTCCTGCTTTGCTGCCTTCCACAGTGCTTCCCATGTATGCATATGGGTAGAGTGCAGCTATGCTTCAGGGGAACTTGAGGAATCCTTTCTGGAGCTTCTCTCATGACCCACGGCAATAATGTTGCCGGAGATGAGATGCAAGCACATGATGCTGCTGCTTCTCATATACAGATTTTTGCCCCTCTCTTTGCCCTCTTCAAGGTCATTCTAGCAGCTGGCAGGGAGGAAGAATGCAGCCCATTTTAGGAAGATGGAAAAAACCCTTGTTTCCATCCTGGCTCACTGCGAGTGCTGGGAATGCAGACGATGAGGTCTGGAGCCAGGCTGGAACATGTTCCTCTGGCCTTTACCCTCTCCTTCCTCCCCCCTTCCCGAGGCACAGCATGCTGCAAGCTCCTACAGGAGATGGTTCCTTTAAAAGGAACCTTATCGCAAAGCACTCTCCCCTTATCTGCAGCCTTCAGATGTGGATGTGCTGCACCGAGTGCTGACTGGGGACCTGCAGCAGCTGGCAGCAGCTTTCCATCTGCTGCTGAAAAGAGGAAGCTCTCTGGACCTCCCTCCCAGCCTGTCTGCAGCCGTGCGTCCGCTAAAACCAGCCATCCACGGTCATGGGAGAGGCATCCCTCCTCCTTTTAAAGGTTCACCAGCATTGCAGAAAAATGCATACATACCTCTGCCGACTTTGCTCTAGTCTGGATATCAATAGCACCGCGGAGGGGGGACATTATATGTCAGAGCAGGATCATACCCCCACTGAATACTCGTGGGCCTTGGCGAGATTTGCATAGCCCCTATGGAGGCTTGTACTGCTTTGTCTTCCCTGCTCTTTGTATTCAAGGAAACCTGCTGCTGTGGGCTACAAGTGCAGTGCAGCAAGCTTCTGAAGCTGAAAGCATTCTTTCTCTGCCATTCCTCACCTGATAAATGTTGCCCCAGCCTGAGCGATTGCCGGCTGCAGGATGTGCTGCTCATTTCAGCCTTTCCGTCCTACCTCTGCAGCCTCTGGCCAGGAGCAGCAGATGGAGGGGAAGCAGCCTCAGAGCTCAGCATTTGACCCTGATCAACTAATGGGGGTGAGGGAAGGGAGAAGAGCCAGTGCTACAATCAGTCATTTGAGCGAAGCAGTGCTTGTTTTGATTAGCTAGCAATTTTTCTGGTCATTTGAAGGAAAAGTTGCCTGCATGTGTTCCCTCCTTCCTGGGGGAGATGTGAGCTGTAGGACACCACCCCAAGACTTCCTGTACTGTTTTGGAAGCGGGAAGAAACTATTCTGTGGAGAGTTCTTTCAAATAGAAGAGCGGGAAGAGGATATTTCCACACTGATTGAAGTGGAAAGACCAAACAAACAGGGACAGAGCATGTTTTGTTCCAGACAAGGCATTTCCTCAGTGCGAGGGCTTGGCATCAGCACCCCACACAGTGGCTTCTTGCTCCCATCACTTGTTTGCAGATGGTCCAGCGCTTACCCTGTCTGACAGCTAACAACCAGCTCCTTGCCTCTGAGGCTGGCAGTTGAGTGCACTGTGGGTTGCTTTTTGGAGCCAGGAAGGTGGGAAGGTTGCACCGATGCGCCAGCTTAATTGACAGCTGGCACAGAAAAGGGGATGTGCTGACGGATGGGAGGCAGCTGCCAACTCCAGATGCCAGCACTGGCATCAGAAAAGTGGCAGAAGAAAGGGCCAGGAGCCAGCCGGGGTGGCGGTGGGGAAACGAGCCTGGGACATAACCATGTGAGGGGGGTTAGTGCATAACTCTGTGGTGAAAGCCTAGGAAACGTGGCAGACCAGGTGTCTGGCTGGGAGGCTTGACTGCAAGGGCAGCGGAGTGCTCCAAGTCCTTGGTCCAGAGCCTCCTGGGAGCCGGACAGCAAGCTGTGCGCTTTTCTGCTTACTGCTGGAAAGACTCAAAATCAGGTGCAAAAGGGCTAAGCTCCCCGCAGCTGGTAATTACAGAAGAGCAATGTCAGCCAGTTCACAGGCTGACCAGGGAGAGATCTTCTTGATTCCTGGAGCGGTGGCAGCTGGAGGTCATCTGTGGTCATCAGTTATAGTGGAGACATCCTTTCATCTTGTGTACATGTGTATATTTGTGTGTATGGGGCTGACAACTTAGCAAAGCCCAGCTGGCTTGCTGGAGGGTGACGGGACATACTGGCCAGACGCTTGTCTTTGTGGCTGGCCCGGCCTGTCTGTGGCTGTCACTGCTGGTCTTCCCTTTATGCTTTTTGCGATGATAAGGATTTGCCAGGTCCCCTTGGGTTTACTGAATCATAGTGAAGATATGCTGGGGGGGGGCAGATCCAGGTGCAATCGCAGCTGCTCACAGAAGCCTCCTGTACTCCATACCAGCCCTGATTTCTGATGCCCTAAATGATGTGGCTTCCTACCTTTCCTTTAGCAAGGTAATGCTGCTAAAAGAGCCTTACAATCAGTATTTTCCTTTGATGTTCAATTCAGGGTTTTCCCTAATTGCATCCCAATGCGTTCTACTCCACGTCCCTCACCTCATCCCTAATAATCCTCCACACTTTCCTCCTCACCTCCCTCTTGACATCAAGCAGATCTGAAGAAGAGACAATTGCCAAATTCTTTCTCATTAGTCTTGTCAAAAGTATTTGCATCCTCCATGATACTTAGTCTACAGATGAGAGATGGGATCTGTAATGAAATCCTGATGTTCATCAGATCATTTCTTGACTCTGTGGTAAGGAGAGTTACCTAGCTCAGATTCAAATACCAATCATTTGTTAAAAATTTGGACGCCAGTCTAATCCTTCCAGAGATTAAGCTGCCTGGGGTTTTAGGGAGATCCAAACTAATAACTGGGATATCAGACATCCCAGTTCCTGTCTCCCTTCCATTTTCAGTCTTCCCACTGGGGGCTGTGAAATACTTGATTTGTCTCATTATTTTTTTACTGCTCTTTGGAGTGCCCACACCCATCTGCGTGCTTCAGAGCAAATTTTCTTGAGGAAGTCAACCAGTTCATAGGTGGTCATGAAGAGAAAGTTCACTGCAATTCCCATGTCTCACTAGCTGCCCACCACGTGCACAGAATTCTGAAATCTGATGGTGCTGTGAACCCAGCAGATAACCTTGTAATTTTAGTGAAAGGAGGTGAAATCTTGTGTTTTGTGAGATTTCAACTGTATCGGACATGGAACTGGGAAATCAGGTCCCATGGTTCTGAATTCATGCTAAGCCCTAAACTGATGGAGCAGGCTCGTATCTGGGTTCTCCCATTCAGGCTTTTGAAATCTGCATTTGCTTCATCCCATGCTCAGTTTAACCTTGTCTTTTTGAGGCAGCCCACTGCCCCTTCTCAGGTTGCTGAGATGACAGCAGTCTGAGAAGGGGTCAAGTTTGCCTGAAATTGGGTTTCAAAACAGTCCAACTGTTTCTTACCCCATGTTGCTCTAGCAGAACTCCTTGTCTGCAACGTAACTCCCTATTCACTTTGTGGAGGGAAAAGCACCATAAACACAAAGAAAGAAACTAATAGTATTATTTAAAACCGAGAATAATTTAGTCCTAGTGCTACAGCTTTCTGAAATGAGTACTTTAACGCTGTCTAGGAAGAATGTCCTTACTGCCCTGCAGGTTCTCCATGCCTGATCCCTTATGTTGCAGCTGCTCCTGGTATCTACATCCTCTGCCTGACAGGCTTGTGTCCTGGTTCACATTTCTTGCTCTGCCAGAGCTTTATGGGGTCAGGGATCCAGCTTCATTTATAATCACTGCTGACACTTAATAATAATTCTGCCTTAGGTTAGAAGTGCTCATGGAAAAGACGCTCATTATAGTAAATGCAAAACGCTGAAGCACTGCACCGGTCCCTTCTCCATCCCTTCTTACATCATGGCTTACTCTCTAGGGCAGAAATCTAGTCCTGTGTTGCAGTTTTACCACTCTATTAGTACTCTTTTTGGGGGGAGAATAGGCAATGTCAGCCTTTCTTGATTCCTGCTGTCACTTCAGCGTGAGTCTGAACCACATCTTTAGTCCCAGCTTGTCTAGTATCTGCACTGCATCTGTACAAGCACACATCCAGACACGAACTGCACCATAGCCTTACTTCTTCCGAGGTGGAGTATTTTCTGCCCTTTTGCACAGCTCTAATTCACGTGGTCTGGAGAAATCGAGCATGACTGAGGCTGAACACCATCCAGGAGCAGCTATCCTGAGATACTCGGCTCTCCTAAATTCACTGTTGATACTTTGAACCAGTGCTGCAGCTGCAGTCACTGCTAGGGATGGAACAGTGTGTGCCATGGGGCTGGCTTCATGTACCTATTGCTTTATTGGAGTCCATTCTTCCTTTCCAGTGTAGATATAGCCTCTGTGTACATAGTCTGTAGCCTTTGTAGACATAGCCAGTGTAGGCATAGCTCTTGCAAAGCCCAGTCAGTCACAGAGGTAAAGCAGATTCTACCCCGGACTTAATTTCTCTGAATAAATATTCAGAGGTATTGACAAGGGAGGCTCTGCTGCGGCAGCATGCAGTGAGCTGCTAGGGGATTGTAAAGAACAATCAATGTTGTCATTTTTATGTACTTCATTTCCCCTGGTAATTTTTCAGTGCTGCTACCATCATTTCTTCTGCCGATTTCTTCTTACACTGATTGGGGCAAATTTTCCTACTGCTGGACTGGGGGCTTTCACAGCAACGAGGTGTCATTAAATCAGACAAGGCAGCAGAAGTCGAAGAATGATCCAGACTATAGAGGGCAAGGCAGGAGAGGTCGAATGAGGAGGTTATGAAGTGAATTCCCGAAGGACTCAGTTTCTTTTAAAACTGAACAAGAAACCAAGCAGAACGCTTAAAGCAGCTCCATTTCTGATTCATAGTATAGCTTCTTTATAGAAGCTCCTTCTGTATAGCTTCTTACTGTCTGGTTCTCAGCTGGAGGGGATAAAAAAGCAGAACTGGGTTTGGGGGAGCACAGGTTGGAGACAAGCACTAAAAAATAATGTAAATGGCCATTGTAGGATAACTGAGTATAAAAATAACCCAATTTTAGTTACTTGGGCTACTTCTCCACTGTAGGAGTAAAGCGAATTCAGAGAAAACTGATGAGAATGATTGAGAACAACCTGGAATAAATGAAAAGTTTGACGTTCTTTCCTTTCAGGGGAAGAGATTAAAAGAAAAAGCCTCTAAAGTAATAAGTGAGGTAGAAAAAGATGAGAGCCGTATATATTTTTGCTGCTGTATTCAGCATAGATATGGAGCAGTCAATGAAATTGAAAAGGCAGTAAATTCCAAATGCATTCAAGGAAATACTCTTTCAGACAGCATGTATTCAGACATCAGAGCTTCTTCCACAGATGACACAATTCAAGGGCAGTTTGGATGTTTATGTGAGCTCTAAGTATATCCAGAGTTATAAGGTAGACAAGAGCTTTGGAAGGTTAAAAAACACTCCTGCTTCCAAGTTTAAATCAATCTCTTACTATTACACATTCAGGTGAAGTCTTCCAAGGAGGTGGGTTATCATCCTTCTGCCTGATGTGAGGTTTCTTATGCCTTGTTCTGAATCAACTGTTCCTGGTCGCTGCCAAAGAGAGCTCTCTGGAGCAGTTGGGCTCCACATCTGGTGTGGTTTGACCTTGTTCAGTTGCAGTTTCAACCAAAGTTGATGCAATTATTCTTTGTGTACACCGGTGTGAAGGAAGCCAGGCTTACAGGCCAGGAGAGGAGTGAATCAGGGGAGAGTGGTGGGTCCCATTCCCATCAGGATTAAAAGGAAAAGTTCACTAGATGTAGCAGCAAAGCCATTTCAGAAGGAAAATAGCAAAAAACTGGGCCAGTTTGTTTAACTAATTCTATCATGCAAAGTGCCTTTTGGAGAGAAATACTAATAAAATACTTTCTGATTACTTGATGCAACAAGAAGAAGGGGTTTCATCAGGACTTTGTTAACATTTGTGCGAGCATCTTGCAATGCCGTGGTGGTGTCTGGGTCCGTTCCAGCACTGACAAACAGGGACCTAGTATCGAATGCCTCTTCCTTTTCAGGGGAAAAGGATAAAAACCTGCCGGTGGAAGGGAGTGGCCTTTTAAAAGCACTTACTAATATCTTTTGCTTTTTTTGGATGGTTGGTATAGGTTTGCTGCAAAGAAAGGGTGTCAAAGTGTGAAGACTCGTTTCAAAGACAGAGAAGCTCTGTACTGTGAATAAGAAGGGGGCCTCCCCTTTACATTATCAGCTTGATGATGGGCCTCCAGGCCCCGACCTCTGAGGCACAGCTGGAGACAGAGGGGACGGCAGCACTTCTTTATAACACCCTTGTATTTTGCTTGAACGTACAACATCCCTGTCAAACTCTTATTATTACTATTACTATGATTATTATAATATTATTATGTTATACCCCTGGAAGAGCTGTGCAAATCTCCTCCTTCTCCCGAGCTGCAGCTCTGGGGATTTTTGCCTTGATACCTGTCATCAGGCAGTATTTCCTGTTGGATTTCTAATTAAAATGGCAGCCTTTAGGGACTGTGTTCCTGCCCAGCATATATTAATGGAGGTTTAAGAATATTTTAGGTAGAGTTTAAATACTGCTTTTAAACATCTTTGTTCTGACTTAGTTCATTTTTCTATAATCAGCCAAAGTATATATATACAACCACAGCAGGAATTAACCTGTCATACTTTCATAAATGTAATCTACACTGCTTGTTGGCTAAAAAAACAGTTTTCCCTGCCCCAGATTCTTAAAGCAAATAAAAAATGCACCCAGCCATGGCCCCCCCTTCACTCTCCTCCTGGGATCGGTGCAGGCTACGTGCATGTGAGGGTAATGGCTGTATTTCCTCCAGCAGCTCCTCTTCCTCTAATTTCTCTGTGTCTCCTCTGTGAAGGTTACGGGAGGGTACAGGTTTTCTGAGGTATATTACTCAGGGTGTTATTTTCACTGCGCTGTTCTTTTAAGAGATGTCTTCTCTAAGGTGCACGTTGCAACACTGAAAAGGTTATATTGCTATTATTACTCTAAAAGAGTACGAAGGCATTTGTCTCCCTCTTACTTGTCTTGGGGTGGATGCGACATGTGTGACACACTGTATGCAAATAAATTTGCATCAGTCTGTGCAATGAAATCTTCTGGCACTCTGCCGGCAAAGCGGTCTCCCAAAAGATGATTCAGATCCTTGTTGGAAATATTCAGACCAGTCTCCGTCAAAGCAATTTCAGAAAAAAACCCCAACAGTAATAAAGCAATTTAAGTTTGTGCTAGTAGGAACCAAAGAGCAGCCCACCCAGCAGCCTGGTACGCCTCTTTTCTGAATTTGTCCAGTGCTGCAGTCAAACATTTTTATCACTGTGGTACGAAGTGCACTGGTCGTTTCATCTGCCATTTCTGAAATGTTGCTAGCAAGAAAAAGAGCGCCCAAAGTGGATCAATGGAGACTTTGCAGGAAAATGCTCACCCCAGCTGAAAATCAGGCTGTTGTGCTGAGCATCCGCAGTCTGTGAACTTTGGTCTCTGTTAAAATACAGTCACCGAGTTTGCAGCTGGAGGAGCTATCATTATCTTTGCTCACACTCTCTGCCTCGTGGCGCATGAAACCATTCAAGTCTCCAGGCCTGCCAGGCCGGTTCCTTTCCTGGGTGTAACTAACAGCATAAAAAAAGTCAAGGGTGGAAGTTGTGCTTGGTTGCCGTGGTTGTAATTGAATTAAACTAGACGATTGAGTTAGGTGGAAAGTACTCAATCTCCCTGCAGAAAGGGAACCATCCTGGCAGGCTGCGCTGTGCTGTAAGCAGCAATAGGTTATGCTTTTGTACATAAATACATGCTTTTGTACATAAATGTAGTCAAACAAAATACACCACCAGCCTCAGAGGGCAGATGCAGCATGGAGAAATTTACATTATCGGCTCTGTTTAAAAACAGGAGGAAAAAACTTGCCATCACTTCAGTCAACAGAAAGCCTGATCCTTTAAACAAATGCTAGCTGCAGAGCCGAGAAGCGATCAGTGTGAAAATACGTGTAGCTGCAGTTCTTTTAAAGAGCCCGTAGGACTCATTTTGCCTGGTGCCCTGATCTCTGTGCGCTGCTTCTATAGGGTGCCCCATATGGAGGTTTAGCTGTGGAGCCGTAGGCCAGATTTCTGTAGGGAAAGAGCCTATAAACTCTTCTGCTTCCAACCGCTCGAGCCTATTCTAGGGTGAGGTGGGGCCTCAGCTGTGTCCGCAAATGTTGCCTTGCTTATGCAGAGAGAAGTGTTTTGAAGACAGACACATGCTCGTTCCATTTTGGGGTGTGCATTTTTTGGCTCAGCTCATCTCAGTGTGCTCTTACTGACATCCCAGTAGGGCTTAACAGTGGGTTGATACGCATGTACTTTACTCTCTTGACTGAAATGCAAGATGCATTGAAGAAATACTAATTGATCAAGAGTCAACTGCATGAGTTCTGTAGTTCTTCAGCAAGTTTGCACTTACTGGGCAGGACCTAATGAGTTTGTATTATATCCCAGGTGGTAATCATATGAATCCATAAGTCCTTAAGTGACAATCTTGGATTTTTTAAAATCTGTTCTGAATCTTAAACTAAAAAATTCAAGGGTGACTGAAAGAAATATGAAGACAAAGGTCACCGCTAATTTCTTTTGTGACAGCTTTCTCTAGAATGTGAACCATGACTATTTTACAGGCAATCTGAATTTTGAGAAGACAATTTTCTTTCTCATTTGAAGGATCTGTTTTCTTGATCCAATGTTCTGGTTGTGTGTTTATGGATACAAATACAGCTGGCAGTCCCTAGTTCTCTGGGTCAGGCTCTTTCATAACGGAGATGGGGAGGCACTGTGGCAGACCAGACGTTCATTTAGTCCACTCTTCTGCTCTTAATAGTGATCAAATGCTTCAGAGGGAGCATGTGATGAATTCCAAAACAACAGCTCTAAAATAATATGCTCACAGGTAGATTTATTCCTCAGGACTTTTTTAAGCACTGAAAAGGAAGAATATAAACCAATTTTTTGAAGTTATTATTAGTCAGCCATTTATTTATTTAGGCATGTATTTAATATCCTGCCAAGTTCCTGGCCTGGAGGATTCCTGCGGCAATGCATTCCGCAAGCTAAACTGCACATTGTTTGGAAAGAAGAGCATTTCCTCTCATCAGCTGATCCTTCACTTTGATAAAAAGTCCTCTTGTCTTTGGGTAAGAGAGGCTAGGTAAGAGCACTAAGCCTATCCCATGACACTGACGTCTTTCTGGGATACTTCTGTCTTACCTGCCTGTCAGTATTTCATCCCTGGACCAAACTGTCCCAGAAGGTCTTCTAGAATTACTGTTTTTTAACTCCTACCTGTTAATCAGGGATCCCCAAACTATGGTAAAAGCTGTCGCTTAGTGGAAGGCAAACAGCTTCAAAACAGCAAAACAGTACGTGACATGAACCAGCTTCGGGACCTGATGTTGCTGTTGGGAGGAAAGAAGATCGGGATCCCCTTCCTCAGGACACCTATTTAGAAAATTTTTTAGCTTCCTGGCTGAAAATAGATCTGTGCTGCAAGGGAAAGGGTGTCACTGACCTAGGTAATAGCATAACCTGATCAATATTGCCATTAGTACTTTGTTTCATTACTTGTCCATGCTAACCGTTTTAATTGACTTTGTGGCTGGTAGCTCATTGCGCTCAGGGGGTGTTTTCCCACTTAGCTCAGTGAGTTTTTGATCAGACCACAGATGAGGTCCTTGTGACACAGTCTGCAGCCTGGACTCACCTACATCATCTGAGTCATCCATCGATTACCTCATCTTGCTGCTCAACTGCCTTTCCCAGCGAAGAATACCTTCACTGAGTGCCAGCCCAGCGCAGAGCCTTGTGGACCAGCCTCTCAGACCACTCAGTGCTTTCTTCTTGATGCCATTTCCAGGCCTTGGCAGGCTTCACCTCTTACCCCGCGGTAGCCATGTTTTCCTCACACTAATCAAGCCCCAGTTTCAAAATAGTCATGTTTCTTGTCTCCTTCTCAGGTATTTATGCTTCCTTTCCCCTCAGCCTCCCAGATATTTCTTTCCCTAGGCATATCTATGTATAGCTACTGAGCTAGACAGACCTTTTGCCTGATGACTGTGGTCATTCTTAAACTTCCAAAAAAGCCTGTGACCTATTTCCAGAAGTGATTCATTTATAGCCTCTCAGAAGAACTACAGTTCCCAAAGATGCAGATAAGAGCCATGAGAGATTTTAAAAAAATGCCTAGGCAGGTAAGATATCTAATTCCCACTGAGAGCGAGACACCTAACCTACTTACAGCTCTGGGGGCTTGATTTTTTTTTCCTTTTTCCAAAAGCATTTAACAATATCAAGAGATACTGTTGGAGACCTGAGCTGTAGGTATATGAGAACATAAGCCCCATTGAAAAGCAAAGGGGTGCATCCTCCAAAGCCACAGAGGTTCCTGAAAAAGCCCTGGCCCCAGTCCTTGCGTTACTGCTCTGGGACAGTGAAAATGCCATCGTCCCTCTGTGCTGGAAGCACCAGCCAGCTCCTGTCCCTGCTAGCTAGCATCCATGAGAGGCTTACAGCTCGGTTCAGTGGAGGTAGAATCCAACCCTAAATGTTTTTTCCTAGAGGTTTGAAGAAAACCATGCAGGAAAGACAGTCGTTTGAGTTGTGCTAGAAAATATTTTTAAAAGTCTGTGTCACGTTGCCGTGGTGACAAAAGTTCTTAAAATGATGAAGATTAAAGTCTAGGCTGGGAATGGTGGCATGGGGAGGGGAAGGGGGGCTGTTGTCATGACAACCCCAACTCTGAGAGTGCAAGAGGCGAAAAACATGGTGGTGGCAGGATCTTTGGGCTTTATATGTATCTATAAACATCTGCCATTTATGCCAGCTTTCTCAGTGCTAATTAGTCCTGCTATTTCACCTTTCTCTGCTGTAAATATTTTCCAGTAGACGGAAATCTCTGAGGGAGAAGGCAAGAAAATGCTTTTTTTTCCTTTCATTTTTGCATGGGCTTTCTGCTGTTCTCTGTCTGTGGCCCCTCAGCTCCTACCTTGAGAAGAACATTCATTAGCCAGAAGCAAGCTGCCTGGGAAGAGTTAAGTCATCTCAGGAGGAGGTAGAGGCTCGTAGGCTTGCATCATGTTCTTACAGAGCTTTAACAGCACCAGGCTGCTGCAAGATCACTTCTCCCTGCCCTGCATGCACATACACACTCCGGCTTCGTGCTGAAGTGTCTCTTTCTGAATGTGAAGGGTACCTTCTTGGGCTCATGCGCAGTACGTGGGCAGTGGTTAGAGGGGGACATCAAAGCTGGCATCCCTAGATTTGGCTCCAGACTTTGCTCTCTGCTTCCTTTGCAACCTCTGGCCCGTGGCTTTTCTCTTTTATGTGCCTCATTTTGCCCATCTAGAATAACGGAGATCACACATTCACTGGAGATACTGAAGCATACCAGATTAATGTCAGCGGAGCCCCTTGAGACCTTCAGATGAAAACTGCCACGGCAGCACAAAGGATTATTATATTTTAAGTGTAAAATCTACATGGATATCTCTCTTAACACCTGGCACTCAGTGCACTTCCTCAAACTCACTGTTCCAGGCAGCCCTCAGACAAGCACACTCTACAACATCTTCCCCTGTGAGCGTTAAACCTAATGAATCACGGACCTGATTCTCCTCTCGCACTGACTCAAGGCAGCGTCAGCAACTCCGCTGACATTGATTATGTCATTTGGTGCAAAGCAAGCATAAAAAGAGAATCAACCCCAAATTCTTGCCTTCACCTAAAACTTGATCTTCTGGCTATAGTTTTCCTTGCTGGCACAGCAAAAAGCAGGCAAAACCAAATCCCACACCATCTCAAACTGTCGAGCGCATCCCTGAATGTGCACACTGCTTGCAGATGTAGCTGTGCACCACAGATGATTTCCCGTCTCCAGTCCATCTGCTGTGTGCTGGCTGGTGCTTTCAGCGTTGTCCCAATACAATCTGGATCCCAAAGCTCCCTCCCTCCCATAGCATTGCGTCGTTCTGCCAAACGCATTGTAATTAGCACAGCCCAAAGCTGTCTGACCCAAAGCTGATCCTTCATAAGGGACTCCTGCTTCCTAGTACGCTGTGAAGCTGTAAATAAGCCCAACTGCATTCCTTTACATAATTTTTCTTCCTTAACGAAGCTCCTTTTCAGCAGGCCAGCCTGAGCAAGTTGCCTCTGAAATTCGGAGTTTATGTCTTCGTCTATTTTAGTGGCAAGAACATAATTTTATCCATTCTTCCAAAAGAACCAAATGTGTGGCCTGGTGAGTTACTTGAGACAGCAAACCTTTTGGAGTAAAATTAGTTTATGTTTTGGCACAGCTTAAACGTGACATCACTGGGAGAATAAATAGAAAGTTGGGGAGGGTGAGAAAGGAGCAAGTAAAGGAGTTGATCATGCATTTCCCATAGCAGCATCAGGAGTGGGAAAACAGTAGCTGAGATCTTCTGTGTTGCTTTGCCGAAACATTGTGTTTCTCAATGGTGTGGGTTTACTCAACAGGCTGGAATTCTTGGGGAGCTGCCCCTTTTCTCTTAACTCTGATTTCTTGTGTGTCCTTACCGTGTCTGAGTTGCTCAGGGATTTTGGCTCTGTGTGCACCTTGTGTATGCTCATGGCTTCCATGCTTCAGTGCTCTAATGTGCATAGTGCTGTGTGTGCCTGGAAAGGATTTTTCTTCCTGGGGGAAGCCCATCCTGCAAGCTCTTCTTGTTGCTTGTCTCTCCCCTCGCTTCAGCCTCCCAGGACGGATCTGCACATCAAGGCTCCTAAGCCCTTCCCCTATTACATGGGTTGTGTCAGTCAGGACTCTTGCTGAGTGTGGAGAAGGTGACATTTTGCCCCTTGCCACAAGAACTGGGACTGATTTGTGGTAGTGATCCCTAAATGAGAAAAACCACTGCTTTTTTCAATGAGCTGCCTTTAGTTTGCATGTTGGCCAGAAGGAGTAAGAGCTTAATCTGTTGCCCAGTCAGTTCTCATAACTGAACAGGATGAGGCCCAGTCAGGGATTACACAGGTGATATGCAGCAGCACTGTAGCTGATGATGCAGGGACTTAGTACAACCACCCTACAGTGATCTGTCTAACAGTATTTTAGGCTCAGAAAAGCTCTTCACAGCAACCACCTATCCCCCGTATATCGAGAGATTAACACTTAGGTTTGAAAAGGCAGTTAATGCCTCTATAAGGAAAATGTATCTTTACTTCTGTAGTTATCTACAAAAGCCAAGAAAGGAGGAGTGAAAGACATCTCAACTTTCTTCCCCATAGTCCACAAATACTCTTCTTAAATGTAAGCAAATACATATTTCCTCACAGCAGAACAACCTTAACTCTGACTAGAGCACTCAGAATAACATATGATGCGGCTTTGATTCTCTTTTGAGATTTGTGTTTCCTTTTAAGGTCTTTGGGTTTTTTTAAGCCATAAATTAAGAGTAAATTCTTTGCTTTCTATTAAGCTGGAGCAGTGTCACAGCTACTTGATTATCCACAGGGGATTTATCACAGTCATATATTAGCCATAGTGCGGATACAGACACCGGCACTGGCTCAGGACCAGCAGGCTTTCTTAGTTTGGATGCAGTGCTACAGGAATACTGCTATGTTGCTAGTAGAGGTAGTGAAGGGCAACAAGCAGTTTCACTGCTTTCCTGTGGTGCAGAATCTGTTCATAAACGCTGTGGATGGAAGTCAGTTTCTGTGTAGAGCCAGCCTTCAGCTGAGCGAGTGTGGATGCTGTTAGCTGTCTCTGGCAGGGTGCTCAGCTCTGGCTCAGCCCTGCTGGCTCCAGACAGAATCATTACTATGCCCCTGCGTCGCGGTCCCCAGCCCCTCAGGAAAACCCATTTGTTCACAAGCATAGCTCCTCCGGTACATGCAGAGCCAGCGGGATGTGCAATTGCAGCCCAGCCTGCAGAGCTTGACGCACTGGGGAGCTGAGCGCAGGGACAGAGGCTCTGCCGGAGCTGGCCTGGGCCTGGCAGGGCTGGTGCAGAGTGTGCCTGGACCAAGCTGCCTCCCTGCATGGCACTCCCCGCAGTGTCCTCTCGGTGGGCTCTCAGTCTCTCGGAGCAGCCTAGCCTTCATAGCCCTAGACAGACAGACACACTAATGCAACATCGCTCGCAAGGATCTGAGAAATTCTGGTGACCTGTTGGTTTGGATAGCCACAGCGAGCTGGGTGCCAACATAAAACAACACACCTAATTAAACATACAACTTGATTTCAGTCAAAGCCCTTGTTTCACTGCCAGAGCCAGGCCCCCACTTCTCCAAGGTGTCCTTGATTTCTTCCAGCTCAAATGATTGGGTTAGAGGAATCCTGCTGCAGTACAGAGCCCATTGAGGAGTACTGTACAGAGTTATTTGAGGCTGACAAGACTTCAGATTCATACTGATAGGATTCCGATAGCTTGTTCTGTATAAGCGGAATTTCCAAGATGGAACTCTTATATAACTAGAGATGACTTTGTTGAGGAAAGTTTTGGTCCTTCCACTTTCCCAAGCTGTCCTTTCAGAAAACATTGCAAGGTGTCCTTTGGCTAGAAGGACAGAGCCAACTTTGTAACAGGGATTCTGAAGCCACAGCTTGTTTTGAGCAATCAAGAAACAGGGATATTGGCTCTATCAGAGAATACCCTTGGAAAGAGGTGCTTTTAAGCATGAATCTGTGCTTTGTCCTTCTCCTCACTCCCTTTTTCCAAATCACAGGCAGCAGAAAGCCGGAAAGCACAAGCACAGGCAGAAGGAGGTGTGTTGTTCTGGGACCCAGCCTGGGTTGTGTTACACCAGGACAAGAAAGCTCTGAGTGTTAATGATGAAAACCAGAGAAGTTCCAGTTACCACAATAGCTGGTCCTCTGCTCGTGAACCAGCTATTCTAGAATATTTCTTCCCCACCTCTCCCTGGTGAGCTATAGACTGCTTTAGGGCACTGCAGCACTGGCTTAGACACTCTCCAGCACACTATCGGAGTTAGTATTCCCTGCAACACAGGCACCTATTTACAGTAGGAGCTTCTTCTCAGTGAAAGATGTTCATTCACACCCCTTCACAGTTATTCCTGTGTGCTGCACCGTGAGTGTTTCTTTTGTTTCTCTTGCATGTGCATGCAAATGTATTCCAAAGAGTGGGCATGAGCTGGTAACTCCTGAGACTAACATCTGAAACTGAATTTGTCTCACCTGCAGTTCAGAAATTTACAGTTGGAGTTCATTATCTAGGCTTACTTTATGGGCAGCAGAGAGAAACAGGAATTCCTGAGACGTAGTGCATCTCCTTCTCAGGTAAACAAGTGCCACAAACCAGATGTGTCACCCTTTGGGTGTGTGTCTCCATCCAGTGACTCTAATGATATAGTCTAGATCTCAAGTCCCAAAGTAGATGAGCTGAATCCACCCTTGCATAAAGCAGATATTGTTTCTACCTATGTGGGAAGTTTGTGTCAGCTCAGTTGTGATCCTTCTCTCTAGTCAGCGCTGGGCATTAGAGGGCAATCCCAAATGGCCCCTGAGCTCCTGGCCTCTCTGAGCTCTGCACTGGGAACATCCATGCACTATAAGGGCAGATGCACCCCGGTGTTAATACAGAGGCAGGACTCTCCTCCCTGTTGTGCTTCAACACTGGGTCCTACGCTTATGGGTGGGTTACGTGATGGGTGGTGACCCAGCAGTGAAGGAAGACCTGTGAGCCAAGACGTACCCACACTCTGCACAGAGCTGGCATTTCTCAGCCGCCAGCAAATGTGTGAGTTATTAGTGCATGAGAGGAGGCAGCAGGGCCTAACGGCAGAAGCAAACACACTCATTTATTCCTGTTTTTCAGAGGTGCACCAAAGAATAAAGGCTTTCTGCCCTAGCCTGACTAGAATAGATCCCAGTCATCATGTAAGAAGCTCCATATCCATTCACCTTTCCCCTAAACCATCCATTCCCCCAGGCTCTTCAGTCTCTGCTTTTAATATATTAAAGGAAGAAAGGCATTTCCTAAATCTGACAGGGTTTCTCCCTGTCCCTGGCTGGAGTTCCCTGGGTTACAGGAGGGCTGGAGCTCTTTGAAAAACACATGTAGGTGGGAGAGGAAAAGTCATTAGCACAGTAAAACCCTGACGATACAAAAGATCCATTCAGAGATCCTTCTGCAAACTGCGGCTCTGGCTTCATTAAAAGCATAGCCCGCGGCTGTCACTCAGATAGGCTGGATTCGCTTTGGGTTATCTAAATGAGAGTGATCATTTCTGCAATGGAAAAAAAAAAAGATGAAACCAGTAGGAATTATTCTTTATGAATTATGTGCTCAGCTTTCCTACTGACCTATTGAGTCAGCATTGAGAGTTGGATCTCCTAGAACAGCCTTTCATGCTGGATTTTGGATATTTTCTTCTTTTCAGCCCAGAAATATCACTAGAATGGTCTTTCTCACACTAAGTGACACTGTGGACTCCAGCTGCATCTTGGATGCAGTGGAGATGATGGAGTTTAGAAGCAGTTATCCAAATCATTCATCCTTCTGGTTTCCAGCATTATTCTGTGGTTCCCTCTCAGTCTGGATTGAGCATGTCGGCATCTCTCAATGCGTATGACCTCGTGGCATCCTGATTAGGTGGGGAGGTGTTAATATCTGGTGTGGAAACAGGCGTTCAAATTGAACAGCTAGCTCTGACAACAGAGTGATGAGCCAATTTAGGCAGCTAAACTGACAAACCATGATTCCTTTCTTTTATAACAAAAGTTTTCTGCCTTTTTAGCTGCTTGGACTGACTCACTATGGGATCAGAGGAGGCTGATCCCTGGTAGAGGCGAGGATGGCAGATACATACTGCCATGGGGGGTTGGGAGGAGCGGGCCTATCTCTGTTAGAGCTGCAAGGAGTTATATGGCCTTAGCCATACAGTCACATAGCATGCCTATGGCCTATTCCCTGCTTCAGATACTTCCCAAGCAGTCATCTCCGGAGGTCATTGCCTGCCCCTCCAGAGGTGATCCCCAGGCGGCAGAGTCACCCGTTGCATGCCTGTCTTCCTACACTGAGGCTCAGTGGAGCCCAGGCAGTGCTCTGGAGGTGTTCGGCACCCAGGAAGCGCTGGGTGTGCTTCTCCCTGCAGTTTCAGTCACTGCACTGTCAATTTTTATTAATAACACGGCAAACTGAAAATTAGTTTGCTGTCTCACATAAGCCTGTATCAGGGTCTCTGTGCCTTTTGGCCCACTGCCTGGTGCCCCGTAAGAAAGTTGTGTTTACAGGTTTATTTTACGTCTGAAGAACTGGCAGTTAATCCTGCTACATCCCTAAGGAAATGGTGAGCTTGGATAGGTATCACCCTGTGCTCTGCATGGCTCACTTGGAGGTCAGTTTTACAACAGCACTGGGAGTCACGCTGTAACGAGAGGTGTAGTGGCAGGTCAGAAAACAGAAAGTGTTACCGTGCAGGGCTGGAGCAGCCGGGCAGGGCCGAGGTACAAGAGCAGAGCTGCGGAGGGGGACTTTGCAGGTGACATAGCAGAGAGGCTGTGGGCTGGAGTGGAGGGCCTGTGGCAGGGCTGTTGGGGAGTCCAGGGCTGCGAGAGCAGGAGGGGCTGCAGGGTGGGGTAAACAAGCTCTGTGGGAAGCTTCAAGCTAATGCAGCCAGATTAGGACAGAGCTGATTGAAATATACCCTGGAAGGGAGTATCATCCTACAGATCAGGGTGGAAATGCAGGATTAGAGCTGGGAAATGCAGCCTCATCTGATTCACAGCAGTCTTCTTTGCTCCTCACATTCCTCTGCTTTTTGTTCCCTTCCATTAAATCCAAATAGGACATTGTGTGACCAGATTGCGGGCTGGGCTGCAAAACAGCCAGGCTGTATGTGTCTTCAAACCACGGGGAGGCCTCCTGAGAAGGCCCAGCTACGGCAGCTTCATTCACGCACAGCTGTCCAAATATTTCACTCCTCCTCTACCAGAAACAGCAAGACTGTGTGTGGGGAGCAGTGATGAATGTTTCTCCAGATGAGGCTCTAGGGCTGGACATGTTGGCAGGGCTGGGACATGGCTGTTAGGCCTCCATCCATCCCGGCTCTGTCACAAATTGCCGTGGTGACACAGCAGCAGATGAAAGAGGATGCCAGATGTGTTTGGGGTCTCTGTTTCCAGGGTGATGCAGTAGGCTTCTTTAGCTGGAAGCCAGCACACTATGAGTGTATGGTCCTTACTGGATCCAAACCATTGCCCGGTGACAGTTTGAAGGCCTCCTCTCTTCATGGATTGTGTTAATGGCAAAAGAGGCCAGAAGGTGGGCTTTTTGCTGAGCCACACCGGGCCAGCCACGCTCTCCAGAGCCCACCTCTCCTCACTGTGGCATGTTGTAAGGTAGGGAAAACCAACCCTGAGCAGATATGTAGCTCAGGATAGCAGTCGCTGGCATGCCCTTTGTGTCTAACTGTCATCACAAAGCTGGGTGTAAAAGAGCCAAGCAGCTCCAATGCCTCTACGACACACCACCCATAGGAAAAAAACAGTGTCCATCAAGTAATTTTTGACTGCATATGCAGCTTTGATAATAGGGCCCCTGGATTTCTCAGCATGTCCTGCTCATGACTAGTACTACCAATGACACGGCCCTTTGCATTAGAGAACTGACTGCAGAGGTGTGGTTGCTGTTGCCTGTCTACAGGTTTCTGGGCTTCCTTGCTAAGAACTGCTCTATAGCTCTGCCATGTTTCTCTTTTCCTTGCCCACCTTCACATAAGACTGGAAGTGATATAGCAGCAGAATACAAGAAATACAAGAAATACAAGAAAATAGTTGAATGAGATCCTCTTCCAGAAGTCTCTGCTGAGTTTGAGGCCATTCTTTCTTGCATTTGATACTTGCAGAGACTGCATCTGACATCCAGTACAAAGACAGCTTCCACCATGGGTCGGTGTGTAGCATATATTCAGCAAGAGCCAAAATCAAAGAAGGGCATTGCAGTTAAGAAGATGTAATGATAGAGTTCATTTCTGACGTCCCAGAAATATTTGCAACCAACTTATTTTATAAAATGACTTATGGAGCTTTTAATGTAAATTAGAAGGCAAAATCAAAGGGCAAGAGGGGTGAATGATTATGATTTTGTATTTTGGGTTTTAATCTGTTTTTCAGCTGGTTCTGCTTGCATACTGTGGCTGACCTGAGCTGAGCTGATGCAGCCTTTTTCTGTTACTTTCGCAAGGTTCTTGACCCTGATACTGCATCTAATTATGTTGGGTTGGTTGTTTGGGGAGCTGCCATCTAATCTGCTCCCTGTTGGCCCCTGCAGATCTTCCACATGACCTACGATCTGGCCAGTGCAGTGGTGCGGATTGTGAACCTGATTGGGATGATGCTGCTGCTGTGTCACTGGGATGGCTGCCTCCAGTTCCTTGTGCCGATGCTGCAGGACTTCCCCGACGATTGCTGGGTATCCCTCAACCGCATGGTGGTAAGTGGCTGCCCTGCTTGCTCCCTCGCGGCCCTAAACCCAGGCCCTCGGTCACAGCATCACCATTTCAGCATCGACCTCCCAGCACTACCATGGCATCCCCCAGCTTCCCATTTCCCCCCACCTCCTTTTAGGGCCTTCCTCCACTATCCAGCAGGCACTTGTAAAGCCACGGCACTGGGGGCATGGAGGCTTCTTGGAGGCAATCTCTGCAACCAGTCTCAGGGGTGCAGAGCAGGAACCAGCCCCAGCAGAGCCTGCTGCGGGCTGCCTGCAGCAGAAGGCAGGAGCCAGGCTCCCCCTCCTGGCAGGAAAGAGCAAAGAGAAAGAATGGAAACGGTTTTCTGCTGGGATCTGGGCATACTGAGCCAAAGGCAGGAGGCAGAGGGGGTCCTAGAGCCATAGCTGGGTCTGATCCATAATTCCCATTACCGGTCCCAAGGAAACTGTTAAGCCTTCTGCTCCATATCCACTTGAAGGGTCGGTGTGACCACCCATCCTTCTCCCTGGGGAGCTGCACAATATCCCATTAGGGCTGAAACAGACTCTGCCAAGCCACAGTTCGGCCTCCTGTCATGGGATCAGTAGCCAGACTTCCCAATAACGTACCAGGCTGTGCTGCTCACTCTGCTGTTTGCTGTGAGGGAGATTTATACCATATGGTTAAGTGCACGGGGAGTTCATGGTACCTTTCAACCATCTCGCTGAGAATTCAGGATCTTTTATTCAAAAGGACAATGTCCAGTTGATTAAGCAGCAAAAACTGACAAAGCTTAAAAAATTGCCTCTTATTGCAGCTCTTAACCTCCAGATTCCCCCAGCCAATTTCTTCTTAAAAAAAAATAATAATCAGGCACTCGGGCAGAACAGAACAAATGTAAAATGTATAAAAGAACTGCCAACTTCCCATGCTTCCCACATGCGGAGCTGTGGGCACATGCTGCCCATGCCTGAGAAGAGTGAGCATCCATGAAAAAGTCATCTGTTTGTTGTTTATTTATTATTTTCTTTCCTCTGCAATAACTATTCACTTCCTGCTGTTGAAAGGTGCCAGACTGACAGTTCTGGAGACTAGAACCCCTTATTTATCTACAGCAAAAGAACAACCCATGTGGCAGCTGCTTTATGTTCCCCCATGCTGCCTTTTTATTATTTATACAGCAGGAGCAATGAGAGATCAGAGCCCCATTGTGCTTGTGCTATTCAGGTTCAAAAGGACATACAGCTCCTCATCCTGGAGAGCTCAGAGGTGCAGACAGAAATCACCCCCATCTGATGAAGTGACTTGGCCATGGTGCCGTTGCAGGACAGCTTCAGAGCAGCAGATTTGAACCACGTTTCCCTTATACTAACATTTGGGTGGAGGCTGCTGTCTGATGGCAACAACTTCTATTTGCTTTTCCCATCCAGCCCTGGGGGAAGAGGTAAAAGCTAGGGTTGTAGAGTTACATGTGTGAGTAGCACACTTGGCTCAAAGGCTAGTGGATGAGAGCTGCAACACAAGCTGCAAAGTGACCAAGAGTCAAAACAACCAGGTCTACTGATAGCTGATGCATGGAAAACCTTCACAGAAGGCAATAACTAGCAATGGCAGACACACGTGTTGAGAGGAAGAACAATCCAGTGGCTGCAGCACTGACTGAAAGTAGGACACCTGGGTTCTGTTCCCCACTCTGTTCTGTGTGATCCCAGGCAAGTCAGATGGGAGGCTCAGAGAGTTGTCTCCCCAGATGCTTCTGAGGATAAGTAAATACTGTAATGGTGGGTATCTAAAACAGTCTGAGAGACCTGGGGTTGTACTGAGTAGGTTGCACAAATGCATGGCACAAGCTAATGCAAATTGGCTCTTGGACACTTTTCACTCTGAGGCTGTAAAGCCAGAAAGTCATTTGTGTAAACCAGTGGAACAAAGAGCTGCGAACATATTGGGATCAGAGCCTGATGAGGAGGGAAACAAAGCTACATTTATATAATCTAGAAAAAGAGTTACCTGGGCCAGACTATGATCAGAGCTTATAAATGACCGTCAAGGTAACTGTGTAGTGAAGGGATAGGGTCTTGAAAGTTGGCAGGAGACAGGATAGAGGAAGAAAATATTTAGCCTAGGCACCTTTCTTAGCAGCAAGACCGAGGAGAGCGGGGAAGGATGCATCCCACAGGCAGGAGGGCTCAGCAGAGTCTCCAGGAGGGGCAGGGTAGAAAGTTTTTATCCAGAGCAGAGCTTTACCAGGTAAGGACTCGTGCTGCACTACATGTCTTCCCAGCCTTGAGAGCCTGTGAAGCTGGGAATTAAACTTGCCTTGTGTGATTTTTTCCACTTCTCCTCTGCAGCTAAATCACCTTCACTTTTTCCACTTAATGAAAGTGGAAAAAAAAATTATTATCTCAGTAACTGTCTCTGAAATGGAGCCTCAGGAAACTGGGATGAAGAACTGGAGAGATGGTTATAAGCCCCACCTATAGTTCAGGTGGCTTCCACTCCAGAAGCTGTACAGGAATATGCCAGCCCCCAAATAGCTTGGATTTAGAACATTTAACAAAGAGAATAATTAGTTCTTCTGGAATCAGATAGTTCTTCTCACAAGAAGATTTTGTCCTCTAATCTCCTGAGAAGATTTCCAGATGTGTCATTGGGACCAGTGATGGATGTGAATGGCATGATTAGTGCAACAATTTATATATAGTCTATAGTGAAGTAGTAGGAGAGGCCACTGAGTCAGGAAACAAGAACAAACCAGTGGTCTGGGCTGTTCTCAGGCTTTGGTGCCAAGATCTTGATGGTAGTTTCCAGAATGGCTCTGTTTGAGAGCAGTGATGGACAGGGTTGGGAGGTGGGAGGCCAGGATGGCATCTGTCTCTGCCAGAGAGTTGGTAGGTTGGATTTTGGGACATTCTGTACTGACCTGGTCACAGCTTTGAGGAGATAAATATACTTGGTGCACGACTGCCCTGATTACACACAGGAGCCAAAAAGCTGGGATGGAACCACTGTAGGAAGAAGAGGAGTCTTCAGAAGCTGCTACAGCCAAGGGGAGCTGAAAGTGAGGTGCCAAATGCTTTGGAGGCTTTCTCCTTGAGTATGCTGGTGCGGCTTTTCCGCTGCTCTGGAGTTTCCCACCTAGCCACTTGGCAGTCCATAAAACCAGCTCTGATTCCGATGCAGCAGGGAAGGAAGATTCATCACCTCCCATCTGCTTCCTAAAGGTTTGATCCTCTTCCAGGGGATGTGTGAAGGGTCTGGTGTTGCCAAAATCATATCAGGGGCTCGATAACTCCCTGGGTCCAATTCATCTTGGTGTTTTCTATATGCACCGTGTTTCATCTTTAGCAATTGTAGAAGGAGCGAGTCTCTGTATGACATCTTTCTGAACTGGCTCTGAAAGGGCCCGGAAGGATGTTTTCAGTATTAATTGCTCAGCCCCAATCTCAGGGGCTTCAGTATTAGCTTCCCTACAGGGCACTTTATTAAAAAGGGAAATGCTAGTGAGTCAGCTGCAGAGCGGCATGTGTGCGGGCAGCAGCATCTCCCCAAGACCCTTGCCTGGCAGCTCCTCATCAGAGAAATCTGAGCTCTGCTGAGACCTGAAAGCTGCTGGAAACACGTGCCTTGCTCCCTTGGGTATTGTGCTGAACTGATAAACCCTGCAGGGAAAGCAAATATCCCCATGTCAAATGCAGCGACCTTGCATAGGAAATACTAATTGTCTTCCCTTCTAGCAAAAGAAGGAGAGTAGCTTTCCTTTTGAGCTCCCTGCCCCCCAACACATTCTTGTAGTGTTGCTGATAGAAAGGAGGAAGAGAAACAGGCACCGCCTGTGTTGTGGAAGACAGAACAATTCTGCATAGATCTCCTGTGTGATTCCTAACTCCTTTGGTCCAGCAGATCCCTCCTACCCTCACTCAGCAGGCATATGAAGCTGGGTTGTTGGTTATCGTGTTTTATAAAATCTGTCAGGGAGCAGCAAGAGCTGCTCCACGATGGGATATGAGCCAGGAGCCAGGGCTGACCCCTGCACAGGCAGTGCCCTCTCCAACTAGGGCACAGTCCTACCAGTCTGAAACAGGGTGGGCAGAGGAGAAGTGGTGATAACAGGGTCCACTGACCATTCCAGTGAAGGCAGGGTGACAGTCATGTCCAGGGTCTACCCAGGGTCTGGTTAGGAGCAGCAAGAGATAGGGTCAGAGGCAAGGCTGGAAACAAGACTAAGGCATATCGTCAGGGCCCAGGGCTGGGCCCAGGTACAGCTAGCTCAGGCAAGGTCTGGGTGCCCAGGCCTGTGCTGAAATGGAGCTCTAGGAACAATGGGCGTATGGGTGGGGGTCCCACCCATGGGCGCAGGGGTGGGGGCAAGGCTGACTGGGGCAATTAAGACTGGTGCACTCAGAGTCCTGAGAAAATCTCTTCTGTTAGGTGAAGGCCATGCAAAGCTCTCCTTGGAAATGAGCCCAGAACAGGCAGGTTCTGTCCGATGTGGAGTTTGACCTGTCATCTCCATTTCTCATCCCACTCTCCCCTTCCTTTAAAGCAGATCTGAAGGTTTGTTTTCCCGGCCCGGCAGTTACAGTGTTGTCCAGGGGAGGGCAGTGATGTTCAGAGGCCTTATTTCACAGCTTGACGTTAAGTGGTGTGCAGTAGCAAACCCCGAGTAACAACTCTGTGGCCAGATAAGATCACTGCTGAGACAAATGTGGAAGTTCACAAGATTGAAATATGCCCTTTCACTACAGCCAGCTCCTTAATACCGTGAAATGTTAGTGGTGTAAATCAGGCATAACGTTGTGCCCATGGACTATGCCTCTACCCCAGGAATTTGCCAGTACTTCTCTGTGTCTTTACTTCTCTCTCTAGTCTTCTCCAGTGAGGGTTCAACCAAGTACACTCACGTGTACGTCAGACCCAGAACATCCTGTAAGACACCATACTGTTTCTTTAGGTGCTTCTGTAAGGTACTGCAGAACCCAACACTGCCTTTGAAGAGTTCCAGGAACGTGTCTCCAAGTATTCAAGGGTGGATCTGAGGAGAGGCATTGCAGTCCAGACACTAATCCCAGAGAAACCCATATAGTACTGCCAGTGTGGATGTTAAAAACAAGCTAGTCTGAGAAACTGCTTCAAAGTAATTTTAACTCCCTTTTGCAAATGCTCTTAGTGCCTGGTGTGTGTCTGAGATAACATCCCTCTTGAATAAGTTCCAGCACAGATCTATAGCTCCATTTTAGCTTGCTTGTGAGATTTGATTAATGAGGAGTCATTTTCTTTCTGCAGTTTAAGGCCTGATTTACCTACTCTAATGGGCCATTTTAGCCACTCCAGTATATTTGAAGTAGTACAACCCTCCCACCGTGGGGACTGGCATAGTGGTATATTGAGTATAAGGGTATGGCTCTTATGGAAACAAGCTGTATCAGTATAAGGCACCATGATGCTAGTAAACTTGTGTCCACAGTGTATTTGGAACCACTGCTACTAGTCTGGCTTAAAGTACTGCATTCTTGACCTGCCTGCTTATTCTGTGGAAAACAAAAGAGTGTAGAGCAGGCCTAAAAACTAAAGGTTTACTGAGACCTGTAAGCAAAGAGTCATCAAATAGACTGTGCCATGAAGATCCAGGGCTCTTTACAGATGCTCAAAGAGCTCAGAGGTTGTGTCCTAAAGGTAATTGCCCTGAAAGGTTTCCCCTTCATGGAAGTGCCTTTCTTTCAGCAGTCCTTGATCTCTTCTCCCAGCAGACCCCATTGCTCAGGACTTTTTTTTTAAACACTCCATGTTTTCCTCCAGCTCTTGCCCCTCAGTCTGCCATTACACAGTGATCCCCTCAGTCTGGCACAAAGCAGGCTGTCCTCACAGGGAGCCCTGGTACTGATGGGAATCGGGGTTGTGACTTCTAAGTGTAGAGTTCCCAGGGAGCCAGAAGTGTTTCTGCAGGCTACGGGGGCTCAGTGATGTTGGATGTTGTAGTTTTGGATGACTAATTCCTACAAAACACTGGCAAGTGTCCTCATAAACAGCATTCCCGAGCAGCAAGTTGCTGGAAGAATGGCTTTTACAACTTGAACCTGCCTGATACCCAGATGTTGCTCTTAGGCTCTGATCATTCGTGGCCGTTAAAGACCCTGGCAGCCAGTTTCCTGATACATCAAATTCCAGCTCAGCTATTCTTATTCTGTCTCCCCAAATTCCCTTTGGAATTTCAGCTCAGCATTTCTTTTCTCCCTGCTCTCAATTCTGTTGTGGAGATGTGCTGCCCTGTTAAACTACTGCCACACTGAACTCAGAAAATAGCAGCATTTCTGCAGTGTTCAGTGAGAAATGCCTGCATGGGAAAGGTATTCATTTAACAAAGAAGGGATGGGACAGGACACCTGCACTACTGCCTCTCTCCCAGTAAAGCTGTGAATGTGCTGCCCACCTTTACGGGTGATGCACCATTTTAAGCAAAGGTTGATCAAGGGTGACTGCTCCTGCCTGTGGTCTCAGGATGACAACTTCCCTGCTGAAGCATGGACAATAGATGGGCTAAAGCCGTAGAGTTTACAGCATTTGCCATTCTGTAAGTGCAGGGGCCACAGCTTTATGACTGCTAGTACTACAGCGCTGAGGGAAAGGGACTGTGGCTCCTGGAAATGTTAACAGTGAAGATGCAGGGATGCCTGTGTAAGGCTTGTGAGATGCTTGATGCCTTCACAGATCAGAAGTGGGTCTGCAAAACAGCACAAAAACTGGGTGGTGGAAAAATGCCCCCCGCCGCGCTTCTTTGGCCAGGAATCTAGGAGCCACAGCATAGACATGGGTGAGGCAAAGGAGCAAGCAGATTCACTCCTTTGGTGCTTATACCTCAGGCAGCCCCCATGGTCGGATCCTTCCTGCTGCCCTGTACAGGCAGCAGAGTGCAAATGCTCTTTGCCTTCATCTCTACCTGGCTCCCCTTTGGGTTGTGTCTCCTCATACGCTGGCAAGCCAACTGCATAGCCAGGAATAGAGACACCAACGGCCACATTGTCTCTTCTCTCGCTCTCTGTTGACTCAAGGGTAGTTTTTTCCAGTGCAGGAGGTGAACAGGTTCCTGCTTTGTTAGGGAGGTGAGCCCAGACAGGCTGGCGCCACAGGGAGGTGTCTCTTCTGGGATTGTGAATGTGCTGCTTCTTCTGTGTCCGCTTTGCTGTCACTTCTGTTGCTTTGCCCTTCTTGTTGCAGTGTGAATCAGGCCTGTCTTGCATAATGTAACTGAATATGGCCAGGGTAACACTATCCCCTGTCTTTGTCCATGTGCTTATCTCCTGACCAAGCATTAACGCTCTCCAGAGGTTCCAGCGCTTTGCCACAGCTCACAAACAGCAACAGTATGCTTTCCTTCTGTCTATTACTTGTAAGCTTACTGCAAAATTTCCATCAACATTAGTGACACTCAGAGAACTGTTTGCAGAAAGGTCATCAGCCATCCACTTGATTGTGATTAGATCCCTCCAAGAAGGTGTCCAGTAAACTCCAGAGCTCCCAGCATTACTGGTCACTGGTACTGAGGCTGCTGCGTCTTTCTGAATGGAGTTCACAAAAGTATTGCTTGTCTATTCGACAAGCCACAAACCAGGCCGCCTGTATGATGACCTTCTGAGTTGCCGTGGTGTATGTATCTGCAAAGCTGTATCCATAAAGAACACCTTCTTAGGAATAGAAAGAAGACCGATGAATGTACAGATTATGTGCTATGATGAATGTCACTGTAGCAGAGGTATTTTTTCACATACCTTGTAATAGCAGTGTGTGATGACAGCGCATTTACTTTACAAGGTTTTGTGGCAAGGACTTGCTAGCATGTAATACCCACAGGATAGTAAATACACCTTGAGCTGTTCCATGAACTCAGGCTAATCAGAACAATCATGAAACTTATGCTGTTTTTTCTCTCCTTATCCCATGATGTAATTGCTGAGGTGCATCTTGTGTTAGTTGCAGTGGGAGAGCACAGGGTGTCTGAGAAAAGCCGTTGACTTCAGCTGGCTTCTCATGGTGATTTACTGCATCCCTCAAATGAGACCATTTGTAGTTTTCTCAGCTCCCTGAAAAAAAGCCCAGTTTTACACTGAGAAGAACTTGCTGTCTGGACATTATCATCTTAATTTTCTGCCCTTCCCCTCTCTTCAGATAATGACCAGAGATCCTGACCATTTCCTAGATTGCTGGGGAGTGATTTTTCCCCACTCTAAGATCTTGCTGCTGGCAACCTTGCTCAGGCTCTCTTTTACCAGTTCTCTGTTAAAGTCCATTTCACAGTGGAGTAATCATTTGCTTCAGTTCCTTCTCCCACATGTGGGTCATTTTGAAAATATCCCAATGCATTATCTCAGTTTATCCCAGGTTACCAGTGTGTCAGACTATCTGGCTTCCTTTCTGGAAAGTTTTGCTGGAAAGAGTACATGGAATCTGTAAAAACTCTGGCCAAAGTCAGTTAATGTCAGATGACTAAATTTGGCCTTTTTTTTTTTTTAAATCGAGTGTGCCCAGCACTTCCAAGCCATCAAAGAATTAAATTGCTTGTTTAACGTATAGAGGTGTTTTGAACATGGACTTTCGGGTCTTATGTCAGGTATCCTTTTCTGAAATGTGTTCATCTCAGAGAATGTCTTGTCCCACTGCTAAAGCTTTGTCTGTCTATCTGTCTCTTTAGAATGACTCCTGGGGGAAGCAGTATTCCTATGCGCTGTTCAAGGCAATGAGTCACATGCTCTGCATTGGGTACGGGCAGCAGGCGCCCGTTGGCATGTCAGATGTGTGGCTCACTATGCTGAGCATGATTGTCGGTGCCACCTGCTATGCCATGTTCATCGGCCATGCCACAGCCCTAATCCAGTCTCTGGACTCCTCACGGCGTCAGTACCAGGAGAAGGTAAGGACTGGGCTTTGCAATCCTTGTGTGACCCAGGGGTGGTTTCCGCACTGTCTGGAGGAAGCCAGCGCTGTCGGTGACTCACGTGAGAGGGCAAAGGTGTGGTGTCTTTGTCACCATGGCAGTTTATTGGTAATTCATACCCATCCGTTCACTCAAAGAGACCCTCGGGAGGAAATAGATGCAAGATCAGGTGAATAATAGTAGGGCAAGTGGGTGATTCTAGTTGTCTCTGACTGTCTTTTTAGACCAACGTTATCAATGTCACTGGTATCTAAAATTGTAAGTCACTTTTTCCTTTCTGAGATCTTGTTTCAAATGCCGAGTGAATGTTCCAGAATGTGCAGCTTTTGTTTAGCAAGTCCCTTCTTTAAAAGTATCCAGATTATTCACTTCAGTGCTCATGAGTGAAACTACGTAACAAACCCCAAAGCACAGATCAAAGCTCAGGAGCGCCAAACAGGTTCCCCAGGTAGCTATCGAATTAATTGCACAGTTGTTGAATTGCATAATGTAGGGCTCAGACAGAAATGTCACAACTGATCAGGTTACCACTGCAGCGGCAGTAATTGGTGGTGGTGGTGGGTTTAAGGTGATGCTGTGAATTTCTAAGATGGTAAGGGGCGAACAGGGTCAGTCACCATGGCTCAGCTGATGAGGGATAACTCATGGAACTGCATCAATTCCTTCCCGCTTCCCATGCCTTCGGTATATTGCTATCTGGACAATGGCGTTTTGTTATCTAAAGCAAAGGGGCTGCTGGTGCAACGATACTTTTCCCTCCAGGACATAGACAGGCAAAAATTCTGCCTTCAACTTCTGGTTGAACCAGCAGGCCTGCACCTCCAGAAAACAGGAGAGCTAACTGAAGAGCGACTGCGTACAACTAAGCAAGGGCCTGGGTGGCTCAGAGGTGAGGAAGGGACTTCACCGCAAAGACAGTGGGTTACTTTCAGGCATCAGCAAAAGCAACTGCCCTCAATTAGTAGGGCTGAGGATACCATAGGCAAGGAGGCGTTATGGTCAGGGTCTTATGGATACATTTGATCTGAAGATTAAGAAGAGGAAGAATTAGTTTCTAGCCCTATTCTGACCTGGCCAGGTGCAGTTAGATTAGGTGAAAGGGTCGCTGTTATTCAAGTGGGGTAAAGCTATGGCTAGCATGCACAGGCTGGGTGAATTTTAAGTTCAGGGAGGAGGTGGGAGAAAGGATTTGTTAGATGGCCTAGGAACAGGGTTGAGACACAGGGATTACAACACTGGGCCACAGAAAGAGAGTAGGGCAGAGAGCGAAAGCAAAGAAGACCAGAGGCTGAATCATGCTTTGAGGATAGGGAAGATCTCAAACCACAGCTAGAGCTAGAAGAGGGGAAGAGCCCGGGAGAAGTGTGGAAGATTGGGATGCAGCTAGAACACCGGGCTTTGTATAGAGTTTTACTGCTGTGTTACAGATTGGCTGGACTAATTCTAATTGAGAGTAAGGCATGCCAAAGAGAAGGACACTGCAGCACTAGGAATGCAAGCTGATCAAATCTGTGTATGCGGAGTATTTATTCAAATGTGTTTGAAGTAGCATAGAAGTCAAGGACTGATTTGCAAATCCAACCACCTGGTCAACCTAGCCGCAGCCAAGTTTACACCTGCAGGACCGGGCACTACGATTTTTTTCTCAAGCCAGGTCTGAAGACAAGGGCAGAACTTGACCCTGGAAGTTGGATTCCAGTCAGTGCTCAGGGAAATCAGTCACCAGTAAGCCAGCAGGGACTGCAGTAGGGGTGGCAGAAGAAGTTAAAGCCTTATTAGAACGTGGAGATGTGAATGAGAGGGTTAATACATCCAGGAGAAAAGCTTTGTGACAAAAGCAGTGGGTAGAGGGTTTAACAAAGGATATATTTCATGTGTAGTGGTTATAGCAGGTTCATTTCCCAAGGTATTCTCCTAGGATTAAAGCCTCAGGGACTGAGTACATTCATTTTCCTCTTGCAAATAGGACAAATGATGGCCTAGAAACAAATATGTATTTACTTTCTGCATTCCTTAGCACTTGAATAGCCATGATTAAAATGAGGCTGCTTCGTGATTTGCAGCCCTGCAACTCAATTTAGTTCAGTCCTCATGGGACAATGTGTCTGTTGAAGCATATTATAAGCAAAGAATCTCAACAAGTTTGGAGGTCGATTGGTAGAAGCAGACAGCAGTTTAGAGACCTCTGCTGAGTACACCTTTGGGCTGCAAACAGGGCTCTGCCTCTCAGCTCAGCAGAGGCTCAGGCTACCGAGGCTTCAGCAGCTGTTCTGGGAGTAGCCAAAGAAAGGGGAGACAGCGGGGATGGAGAGGAATAGCAGAAATAACATAGTAACAGGACAGACTGTTATAGCTAGTAACTGTACGGACAGGCTTTGCTTTGTGTAACCTTCACGACAAGGTTCGGGAGTGAGTTTGTGATGAAGTTTCAGATTGTCTAGATCTCTGCCAAAACAACTTGTTCTTCCCTTGTACAAACAGGGCTTTTGAGAAGAGGAATAAAAGCCAAGATGTGCTGTCTGTTGGCTTCAGTAGCAGGCTTGTCTCACTCTGGGTTGGATTCACTGAACATTTGGACATTCAATCCCTGTCCTGTCTAAATCTCGTCCTGTAGCATCTGACTTCATGCTATGCTGGTTTCTGCAAGGCAGGGAAGCTGTATAGGATCGATGGGGTGTTAGGAACCATGGACAATTTGGAGAGGGAAGTTGCACCCTCCAAGACAGTGTGGTGCCGAGGTTTCTGCGTGCAAGTGGAGAGTCCCAGGTGGCACAGAGCACTCACACCAGCTCAGGCACTGAAAGTGGTGCAGCCATCATGTAAGTCTGGCTCTGTGCCTCCCTTAAAAAGCTCTGAATCAGAATAGCTCTTTAGATCTGTCACTCTGAAGTGACCGTTTTATTTCCAGTCCCAGAGGCAAAGTTAGAAGCTACCTGTCTGTCCCATCTTGCATTGCAGTGCGTGTTATGCCCTAAATTACTTGCCCATGGTCGTCACAGAGAGAGTCAGTGGCAGAATCGGGAGCTGACTCTTATCTCTTGACCTCAGTCTGGTGTCTAACTCCAAAATACCTTTGCACCCAAGATTGGTGTCTTATTTCCTACATGTGAGAGAATATTACTACAAGTCCATCCTGAAGGATTGTGATAGAAAAATTTCCCCAAAGTCATGTTGTGCAGTTCCGTATTATAACTGAATCGATCTGACAGCTTTGACCAAAGAGGGGAAGCCTCACATACTCTCTGTCACCCAGTGCTCCCTGCCACTGTTCTCAACTGCACCATTTCACTCTTGCGCACTCTTTTATACTTCTCAGACCTTTACTGAGCTTATTTCTTTCTTCTGGGTTAGTTTTCTGCCAGATGAGTGGGTTGAACTAGCTTACTGTAGAGTCCAGTGAGTGCCAGAGCTGGTGCAGGGTGCTGGTGGAGGAGGTCCATAAGCAAAAGCAGAGGCACAAGGCCCTTTTCAGCCATTTGTGGATCAGCTCAAGCCTTAACATGTAAGTTCATCATTGACTGTGAAATTACCCCACAAGCTGCAGTAACTGTGGCTCACCAAAGAGGAAGAGTGTCTCCTGCCCAGGAGATGAATAAACTAGAGTGATATGCAAGTTATTTTCATGCTTTTTGCAGGTTCCCCTATTAATTTCTTTCTCTAATCCTAAAGCTCAGCTGGATTAATATTTATGTCAAGTCACCACACACACACACACATACTCTCATCCTCCCCAACAGATTCTGTAACCTTGAGGCTTTTGGGAGCGGTGATTATGCTGCTTACTGCAGCTACGCTCCTTGGAACAAAGCAGGGAGAGACTCCGGGCATCACTCTCCCATCCCAGCAGGATGCAAGCAGTGATGGGTATTGTACAGAGAGGCTTGGCTGTCCCGTATAGGTACATATGGAAGAATGACTGACAAGAGGCAGGAATTGCTGCTGTCAGCATTGCAGAGCCCAGCAAAGCTGTAATCTCTCCTTCCAGAGCCTCATCTCTCCTCGAGATCTGTCTGCTACACTGGCATTCCCTCAAGCTCTCTGCTCCCCGCATTCAGTCCCCTGCTCCTCCTCCTCCCCCCCTGAACCATCACTATCGGAACTATCCAGTGAACCCTGACCTATCCAATGCCTCTTGTTCTTAAAATATGTATTGAAACTGGGTAGATACCTGCTTATTCACTTGTCATTATTCTGAAGAAGCACCTGCTGCAGCATAGTTGCAAGGGGGCAAGCAGGTGACACTAAAGAGAGAACCACTTTATAAATCCGACAGAAGCACTAATGACATCACCTCTCCGTTCCTGAAACACCCCTACTTAACCGTCAGCACAGTCCTTCTGGCCACAGTTTTATCCCATGGTCTGGCTATCCAAGCAAAAAAGCACTTTACTGTCCAACTATCAACATTTCAGCCCTTCTGTCATCAGCCTGAATTCAACAAAGAGTAATTGGGGAAAATTTAGTAACTGTAAAGGGTGAAGCATAACAACTGGAACATGCCATCTCTGTTGGAGACAAAGCAGATGTTAGACCAATATTTGTTAGAGGGGAAGTGAGACACTGCCATTGTGCCTGCCTACTACAATGACAGCTGAGAATCTGTCTTCTGGGCTTAGTCAGTCCTTGCCTTTTCTTGGATACCAGCAGTTTAGAATCTTACTAGGCAATAGATTTAAGGAGTGATTTTTTTTTTTTAATGGTATGTAATTAAACTGTGGAACTCACTGCTACAGGGTGCTGTGGAGGCCCAAAGTTTGATTAGCCTCAGAATATTTAGACAAATTCACATAGGGAAAATCTTTCAAGTGTTACTGGATGCTAAGATGCAGATACAACCCCTGGCAGTGGGTATCCCTAATCGGCTTTTGTCAAAAAAGCTAGGAGGGTGTGTCCGAGACCTGGATTGCTGTGTGCCTCTTTTATTCTTTCTTCTCTTCCTCAAGGCACCTGAAACTGTCAGGGATACACCACCAGGTAAGAGGAGCCCTCAGTCTGACCCTTCATGGCTACTCCTGTGGTTTTAGGCCGTTTCACTATGCAGTTCGGTGTTCTGAACCACCTCCACATGAACGTGTGCAGGGAATTTGGTGCAGAGATCCTAGCTGGGGTCCTGGATACAGTATAATCACATTAGTCTGGCAACATGCCCTTGCTGATTAGCCCCCCCCTCACCCCTCCTTTAAGCACGGCTAATTAACCCAAGCGCAGCACTGTACCAAAGCTATATTAATTCTTCTGGCTCCAGGGTTGGCTTAGCCAGTGCTACCTTGGGGACGACACAGCACAGATACATTAAGATAACTAGTGTCAGCTGCTCTATGAGCATGGAGTTGGGCAAAGACTGCCATTATTCCCACACCTACTCTGCCATAAAACTGACAGATGGGAGATTTCATGTTCATTAACACTCTGGACAGGATTTGAAGTGCCATTCCCAATATGACTGGTCACCGATGTCTAGATTCTCAGGTGGCATTCCCAGATTCTTAAGAATCCAAAGGGGTTACATAGAAGTCCCCTCCTGAGCTAACATCTCAGTTCTGGATGTCAGGAAAGCTTTAAAGCTCTCTTACTCTTCTGATAATGTGTGTGAAGGAGAGGGTAGGGAGCATGAAGCACTCCAGAAATTAAAGGTGTCTGGAAAATTTAATCAAATGCAAAATTTAATCGAATTTCCTAATTGGAAAAAGTTTGGACAGCCTTGCTTTATCCTGTTATGACTGCACTAGTTGTGTCTTACCTCAGTCTGTTAAGAGATGGCCTGAGAACTATTATGTCCCATGTCACTGTCAATCAAAGCATTTGGGATTGATAACAAGGCTTATAAATGATGTGCTTTATTGATTGTATCTAGATGCAAGGGCTTCCGATGTGTACTGGGCTCGGTGTCTCAGCAGTGCCTCTAGGTATTGTCTTTTGTATCAGGACTGGGTTTTCTGGCTGGTTTGCAGTCCAGAGTCAGCAAGTTAAAGGAGAAAGGTTAGATGCAGCTCAAGTTAACGGGAGAGGTCCAACTTCCCCCTGACATGTTACAGAATGGCTGGAATAGCAAAGGGTCCCCTATCCCCACCTTCTCTGCATACCCACCCATATGTGATAGTAAGTCCAAGGCAGCTGACAGAAAATTGCATCCTGATGTGGGGATTTGTATCAGATGACCCCCAGAGGTCCCTTCCAACTTATATCATTCTTTGACTTTGTGATTCAAAGTCTCTTAACTGCTTTCAGGCAGTCAAGAAAAGTCAAGATTTGGTGAGAATGGCTGGCTCAGGATTGCACATCCAGCGCTTCAAGGCCACTGTCCTTTTACAGATACCACATCCGTCTCGATTTTAGAAGAATGTCTGTAAGAAATAGGTAATGGGGTGGTATAAATAATGATTCATTCGGTTCAGCTCAACCAAAAAATCAGAAATTTGTGTCAATTGTTTTAAGGTTATTTAATCCTTTTCCTGAAAGAATCCTGGCTTGGTTATAAAATGGAAATGTTTTCCGAATGAAAACCTAACGGTTTCTTTTAAAAACATCTTGCAGTGCAAATTGAGTTCCCTTTATGGCCTTAACTGAACAGGGGTCGAGTAGTTTTTGTTCTTGCAGAAGAATATTTCACTGGTGAACTTAACTATTCCTTGAAACTGTGTAACCATGTGTTACTGAGAGGAGCCCCATTTTGGAGCCGTAAAACATGTCTTCTAGATATCTCTGCAGTGGTGATCAGTCAGCACTTAAAGCAGACAGTTCAGTGCGTGTCCATCTTACGGGTCACAGTGCCTATACGGAGCGTGTGCGATGGAGTGCAGGGGTACATGCAGTACCCTCTCCATGCTCACACGAACAAAGGAAGGAAGGAGTCAGCAACATTGCAGTGTCTTTGTAGCACATCTTTACAGAAGGAGAAACGAAGCTGCCATGTAGATTGCCTTCTGTCGGCAGGTTTACATTAGGCATTCGTCTTGGTTTGCTGTACCAGAGATACCGTGATTATAGGTAGGATTTTGACATTTTATTTCTGAGAGTGGAAGCCAGACAAATAGTTCTGTTCTTTGAGCAACGTTGATGACAGCCTGGTCTGAGCAGTATGTTTGTGCATGCACGAGCACTGCCTGTATTGTCATGGAAAGGAAAGTGCTCTTGCCTCAGCAGTTCTTCGTATCCCAGTGTGGGATTTCAAACTTCATTATCAGTTTTGAAATTCATTTTGGCACTTGAACTGTAAATAAATAAATAAATACATCATAATGCGAAGCGCTACGCCTCCCTGCTGAGCCGTCTCTCCTGGCAAAAGGCTGCTCCCAGCAATACTGATTTCAAATTGCACAGGCTCACTGTTCACTTTTCCTCATCTCCGGCCTTTGTCTGGTGGCAGATTTTAACTCATCTCTCTCATTCTGCTCTTGTGATGAAAGTAATGTTGATCTCTTTTCCCCTGTCATGCCTCCAAATGTGTGGATCCAGTGACATGACCTGACATCTCCAAAATATCCCGTGATATGAGTTTCACAGTGCTTAATGAATAATAAAAGATTCATTGACCAGGTCCAAAAGTTCCCTGTGTTGGACTACTGACTTATGCTAGGATGCGACCTCTCAAAGCCAGCAAGGCATTCTCTTCAGGTGCCTTTCCCAGGCTGGAGCTAGTCATGGAAAACAAGCTGTTTCTGTAGCCATGATGTACAGGTTCGTACATAATGCATTCATCATTGCACCGCCTTGCCATGATGCACAGGATTAGACCTTAAGGCTGAGCACCTGTAAGAGCGGACAAATGGGTCATTGCCCGCAACATTTAATGCAAAGAGATCTGTCCCAGAGTTCTTGGGTCTGCTCTCCTAGGACCCCTGAAGTTAGCAAGCATTTCCATTGCTTGCAGCAAAGCCAGGCCATGTCCTCTGGGTGCGTGACCACAAACTCAGCGCTACGTGCTGAACGGCACCATCCCCTGTGGTGGGTTCCCTGCCTTGCGCTGTGGCCACTGCAGCAATGCAGCCGATATGAGGAAGTAAACAAATGTTTTATCAGGCTCATAATTGACCCTACTCAGTCTATTGGCATCTCACAGCCCAGAAATGGGATTGTCTGAAGCATAATCCTTGCCTGAATAGGTAGTGATTAACAGCAAGGGGAGGCAACTACAGCAGCTGATGATCATTACAGCCATCCTCAATGTAATGAATGTTGTATAGAAAGGGGAAAAAAATCTCCAAGAATTTTCTGCTAATGTCTGTGGTCTCTGTACCACAGCAAGAGATGAAGAGCCTGATTCTAGGTAAGGTAATTTCTGAAGGTAGCACTGCAGTAAGGGTAAAAGTTTTCCATGTTTTTCAGCATGTAACATGCAACACTTAAAAATCATCCTCCTGTAGCAAATCGAGCTGGTGCTGTGGTACAAAAATTAACCCAGTCTTTGGGAGAACTCAGAACCAGGACATTACGTAAAGCTTTTAGCAGAATGGAGGTAGCTACTGAATAGCTTCCAAAACTGAAGAGAGATGGATGTGGGTTTAAATATAGCTCATTAATCAGAACACAGAAGTAGCACTGGTAATGTTTGATGCTGTGCTAGATGGGGTCTGAGTTGTTCTGGTTGAACTGGTATTGAAATAACCACCGATTCCTAAACAACCTGCTACAATTTGCCCGTAGCACACTCAGATCCCCCCCGACTACCACTCCCCTCATGCAGGCACCACAGCTGTCTTTCCACTTACTCGTTCACTTAGGCTTTCTTTTGGTTCCCTCTGTGAAGGAATCCAGCTCCTGCTTCAGCCTCATCTGTAAGCCCATCCTCTTGCTGCCTGGGGGCTGGAGGGTATGGAAAGGACAGCATACACCTGAATATAGCTCCTCTCAATCACTTTCCTATTGCTGTGGAAAAGACAGCCCTGTGCACACTTAATTTTATGAGTGTTCTTGTTGGAAAACAGCAGGACAGTGCTCATGAGCATGAGTATGTATGTAGAGCCAACTGCGTTCGTAAGTGTTGGCAGACTGAGGATAAACTGTGATAGCCTGTACCAGTTACAGTTCTCAGCAAAATTTCAGGAAGAGAAAAGAGCAAAATTATATAAGCTAGGACTGATGCTAAATATGATCAAGCACGGAGCTCTGCAAAGGGAAACCAACAAAGATCACACCAGCAGCATCAGCATGATTTTATTGTATTACAAAAGTTCACTTTTCTTCCCTTAAAACACTCACTCCTGGAGTCATTTGACTCCATGAGAATGAGTGTCTTGATCATTTTGAGTAAGATGTATATCTGGTTGTAGAACAAATCCTGAGGATGGGACTAAGAATGGCTTAAAAGAGAAAAAAAAATGGAACTTAGCATTTATTTGGTTTTGATGATTACTAAATGCTGGGGAGTTGCACTGTTTTACTCCTAATCGTAGGTCAGAGAAAATAAAACAAAGATACAACTGTGTCCTATCAAGACACTCCATCTGGTGAATCTCATGACTTGATCTTTACCCCTATGAAGCACTAATCCACTTGAGAGTGCCACAACATTGTACATCAGGGCTGCTTATGTGTATCTTAATCCAGTCTCACAGGATATATACTAACCAGCATTCGAAATACTGCCAGACCATCAAAATTTTTCACTTAGTTGGAAATGCATTACTCTGCTTCATTCTCATTTTTCTTACACAAGTGCATCTCTGTTGACTTCCACGGAGTCCAGATGTGGAGACTGACTGAGATTAAACTTTGTCCCACAGTGATTTCAGCCTGTTTCTGGAAGGATGCAAGCAGTACAGCTCTGTATAGGAAATGCGTATTTATCTTTGGGTAGAGGGAGACAAGCGTCCCAAGTGCCTTCATTACAGCAGGTTATGTGTGCGTGCCCATGTCGGCAGGTGTACTGTGAAAGTGTGTAAGTGTGTTTGAATTAACTGAGATGGGAAAATGGAAATCAATGTTTCTCTGAAGCTCTGAAGAGTGATGTGTGTGGACCAGAAGAGGACTCAAAGAGGTGTCAGTGCCAGGACTGGGATGGGAGCAGCTCTTCTCAGATGTGGGATCTTTTTTATATTCAGAAGTAGGGCAAGGAAATAGTCCAGCCTTTTCAGCCATTGTTTCATTACTGCCAGAGAGAGGAGGATTCATGATAGACATTGAGGGCATGGAAGGAGTTAAAAATACTTAGTTCCCTTTGGACTGTGAATGATCTGAGCTTTGGTAGAAGGGGAGGGGAGTGGTGAGACAACTAGGAAAAGTGGCCAGTTATAGAAGGAAAAATACTCAGCTAAATGGTTCCTTCTTGATATATTAATACCTCCTTCAAAGGCTTATTTGAGGAAAAACAGACTTAAGAAAATGAGTTAGGATTTAAATGGACTCAATTGTCTTCAGAGAGATTTCAATAATTCCTAAATGAGTCTTTTTAGTTGAACTCAGAGAGGCCACTAATCTCTGCGCATTCCTCTGAGCACAGGTCAGACTGAGGACATGGAGACAAGTGGGAAGACTGAACAGACAAGTACAAGGGAGAAAGGAGGCAAAAGGCACTCAAAGGGGTGCCAACTCAAGGGGGCATGAAGTGGCTTTAGAGAGTTCCCAATCTGCACGGTATCAGGGCCTCAGTTAAAAAAGGAAGGCCTGTAAATTCAGGGTTATCAGGCAAAGGCTTTAATCCCCATGCACTCTGCTGTTGATGTTCACCACATGATTGCCCTTACCCCTTCGCTTTGTCCCATCACTGAGTGTTGCTGGTGACCTCAGGAATGATCTCGTTTAGAGCTTAGAGCTGAGGAGACACATGTATATCCCACTACACTTTGAAAGGCCCTCCCTCATGCAGTTTTTTAGTGGCCTTTTGGTTAGTCACTATTGATGCTTGACACTGCAGAGGTGGTGGCCTTCAGCCTGGCTGAGCAGCTCCAGGGAAAGGGGGAACACCCTACACGAATCTTCAATTTATCAAACACAGAGAGAAGGGGCTGATGCTTTCATTTCTGAGCACCTCTGCAGACTCCATCTCTGCGCAAGGGTGAGTTAAGAGCCCACAAAACTCTCCAGCTGGCATGGGTGAGAGGAGGCAGCACTAGCAAAGAAAGGAGAGCCAAGATGTGTACCTCTTGTTAACTATGACAGAGAATTACGGTTTCTCATTTTACGATTTTCTTTTATAACCATGGTTTTCATTTGTAATCGGAAGCAGAACCTTTATTTCTGGGGAAGTAAATTTGTCCTGTTTTTACTCTGAGCCTTATCTAGGGACAGTGATTGTAGGAGAATCTGACAAGCCCTAAGGACTTTGCAGAGCAGTAATTTATTGCTCTTTGTTACAAAGCAATAAATCCATGTACAGTAATGAATAAGCAAAGAGTCTGAGTCGCCCCATCCAACCTGTGCTTGTGAACCTAAGAAGCGGGGGATATTTTTCCCAAGAAGCAAAGGTCAGTTGAAGATTGATTGCGAGTGCTTATGGTAGAGAGAAGAGGGGTAGCGGGCAGGTGGCTGGCAGCAGGTGATGAGAGGCATCTTGTGACACTGGTCAGTGTTCCAGTTCAAGACATTGGGCTAAAACTGAGAGTATAAGGTGATATTTTTGACAAGTAATTTATTCAACAAAAATACAGCATTAAAACAAGCAGAATTGTTTGTGGATTTAGGATCAATTTAATAAACCTGAGTCAGAAAAAGCTAGTGCCTAATGATTTCCCTTTCCATAACGAGTGTCCTGCATTTCCTATGTCCGATTTGCCAGATCCCATGGATGTCTTAAATGCTGCAGTGCATCTCCAGTGATAGTAGACATCTATGTTTAGGCATCTGAGCCAAGCCCTTAAACTTTCTGCATTTACAAGCATAACCTGCAAAATCCTTGGTGGGCTCAGACCAGTGAGTTGTCCACATGGGAGATGTTGGTTTCTGCTCCCTTCATCTTCCTCATTCACGAGCTGCAGACTCTGCGCAGCACCCAGCGTAGCACCGCCTGACACCGCGCCCTGCTAGTCTCTACAGAACTTCAGCAATCCAAATAATAAAGTGCAGCGTTCATTGCCGATTCTCTGCCTGGCTCCCTGTGGGGAGGCGGTGACTCGCTTGACTTTGATCATGCTGTAGTGATCATGAATATTTACAACCAGCTCCTCTGCTGCTAGCTACAGACAAAAAGCTCTGGAAATGCCAGGAAACCCCGAGTGTCCCCTCTGCCACCTTGGCTTCTTAGAGTAATTCCTTCTCTCTGGTGCAGATCAAGTTGTTAGCATGCAAGGCAGTGCCAGCACAGACTGTACTGAGAGCAGAGTGACACTGGTGTGTGCAGGGGAGGTCTGTAATGAGCAGAAGTTCGGTAATTAGACACTTCAGCACAAGCTGCAGTAAAGGGACATTCAGGGACAGGTTTATCAGGCAGAAGAGGGGAAAGAGGGATGGCAAAGGGGGAGCATAGCCCTTTTGTCAGCATTTTTTAGTATCATACATGCTCAGGATCATATTCTGTACTGCATACCAGTGGGAGGGAGCATGACCATTGCAATGCACACACCTTGTCCCTGCAGCACCTTCAAGGCAAATGGACCCACTTACAGTCCTGTGCCCTTGAGGAAGTGTCATATGCTCGTAGAAAGCACCATTCATCCCCGGATACTGCTCTGGCATCAGTCAGCGTGCCCTTGTATTCCCCTCTAAATGACATGGCGGAAATGCAAATCATTAGGTAAAAATACGGACAGGTTAGACAGCACGAGTGCATGGGGCAATAGGGACCCAGCAAAAGGTGAAGAAAATCTGGACCTGTGCAGCCCTAGGTGGGAAAGCAAAGGTGCCATTATAGCTGGGCAAACAAGAACACAAAGGAGAGGAAAAAAGCAGGCCACGGGTACTGCAGCTTCAACCGAATAACTGTCAGATTTCTGTCTGTATGTGTCCTTCAGTTTGTCTGTGACTGTGAACATCCAAGGCAGGACTGTGTTCTGCTGTTTTGTACAGCCCCTGGTACAGTGGGTTCCTGTGCTTGGCTGAGGCCTCGAGGTGCTGCACATCACTTACTGGTCTAGAGCCAAGCTGCCAGGTCATACACCCTGGCTGCCATTCCGCTGTGTGCCACGGAAAAACCTTCTGTTGAGGGCACATTGTACTTCTTGCTCTCATTCTGCACAGGGTTTGGACAGTCTTTGCTCAGCATTATTTGCTGAGAGGAGATTCACAGCTGAGCACTTCTTACTCATCTCTGCTCCCAGCTTTTGCCCTGTGTGCCTGTGTGAGAACAGGTGAGTGGGGAATGAGGAGTTGTCTCCACAGTGTAACTCGCTGAGGATAAGTTTAAAGGTTAAAACATGGGGCAACCATTTGGGGAATATACTAAATGTATATGCAAACTCCCCATGTGTTCAGACAGTTGCTCTCTCCTGCACCAGATTTATCTGCCTGGGCCTGGCTTGGTGTGAAGGAAGCAGGTATGGGTACGGTCTAGCATGTGCCTGTCGGTGAGCGGGCGCCATTTGTTACGTGTCCTGGTAACTCCTTCTCTTCCTCTCTCCCCTGCGCAGTACAAACAAGTGGAGCAGTATATGTCCTTCCACAAGCTCCCTGCAGACATGCGGCAGCGCATCCATGATTACTATGAGCACCGCTACCAGGGGAAGATGTTTGATGAGGAGAGCATCCTGGGAGAGCTGAGTGAGCCCCTCCGAGAGGTAAGGAAGGGGCCGTGAATGGGCATGCGTGTTCCTGTCATCTTTGGCAGCTGCGGAGCTCCCGGTGCGCAGTCTTCTGTCTCAGTGCTTTGCAGAGGACACTATCAGTTGATGGGAGTGGTGGGAGGCCAGCTTTCCCATTAGCACTGGTTCTGTGTGTGCTCTAATGTCATGTCCAGCAGAGACAGCACAGCCACGTGTCTGAGCAGCCATAAAGGCATCATTTTGCTTGGGGCTGTACCTGTTCCTGTGTTGTGCCTAACTTTCTGGGAGAGCAAGGCCAAGAAGAACATGGTCCACAGCTTGGCTATGTCTCTGTCAGAGACTGTTTCATTTACAGGGAGTGACTGTCCCAGCTTTGGTCTATGTCTGGTATTCCCTTGCCCTGGTCATGGCAGAAGTCATTGCTGTGGAGAGAGAAACCCAGGCCTTTGGCATTCGCAGGACTCCTGCCTGAGTCTGTTCATAGCTGCAGCACAAGTGATGTCTGACATAAAGGCAATGGGGGCTGCAATATGCAGGCCCTGCCACCCACTCATCATGTGAATAGGTATATCTTGGCACCTTCTGAGGCCATGGCAATGTCTGGCAATGTCCTCCCCATTCCCAAAGAACCCCTGCAGGACAGCACTCTGGAAGGTGCCTTGCTATTACCTCACACTTCTGCAAGACCCCTTCCCTCCCCACGCTCACATGCACCATCGCCTGGTATGGTGTCTCAGTAAGCTCCCACCTTGTGCTCCCTAATATTAAGCTGTATCATCTCATATACTGATATAAACCTCTATGCAGTGTGCTGGCCTCATCTGTGCCCCATCCATCAGCTGTACCGGCATATAGAGTCAAAGGAAAGGAGGAGCCTTCTAGCAGGGCCCACACTTGAAAGGAGTCTCTACAGAAAACCCCCTCCCCTAGCTGAAGCCTAGCAATGCAGGTTCTCCCTAGTATATGCCTCTAATATGTTACCCACAAGAACCAGAAGCAGTCTTCCTCCTGTCTTTCCCCCCAGTCACGTACCTCCGTAGGAGAGAGAAGAGCTGAGGATCTACCAGCAATATATTAAAACTAGTTCTACCAAAGTCTAAAAGGGCAACCCTGAAAAGAACCCCAGTGAGGAGGAGAGAGATGCTTCCCCAGCCCTCTTTCTTCATGCTCCAGTCATCCAGATCCTCCTTCCCTGCTTGGCTGGGGAGCGCTGTGCTGAGGTGATTTACTCAGTATCACTTTCTGCCGCTTTCTGAGTCTGAGCTGCCATGGCCCAGAGTAGCTCCTGTGCAGTGGCAAGTGCTATCATACCCTCTGAGTGACACCAAGCCACAGGAGGGGGCACAGACCCTGTCTGCTATATGACAGCTGAACAGCTGAATTGGGTTTTCTTCATCTGAGGTTGATGATCCAGCCCATGCCTCAGTGACTGGTGGGCACCTCTCCCTCCCCTCTCTTGACACTGTCCCCAGCTGCCCAGGATAATTCTTTCTCTGAGCGCCTTGGCACATTTGTGCTGTTTAATATCTCATTGACAAGGAAGGGCAACAGAGAACATAGGGCTGCCAAGGTGAGTTACAACATTTTCCCAGAGAGGAGCCCTGGGCTTTTTCATACAGCATTTCACCAGTGCTGTGCACCTCTCTCACAGTCCAAAGGTTCCTGCAGAAAGAGGTATATTGTGTGTATTTGGGAGGTTGGAGGGTATTGTCCTTGCTCAAAGAGAAAGCCTATGAATGAAAGCAGTGAAGCATGGTGTCAAGCTGTCAGCTTCAGCTCGCACTGCTACATGCTCTGAGCATCCAGAGCCCATTCCAGCCTGTGCTGGGGGAGCCAGACTAAGGGAACGGTGCTTTTTTTCCCCACTTCCTAATGTACAGGTCAAGTCAGGGATCTTGATAGGTTATTAGATGTTGACTAAATATATGTGTGTATCTTTTCTGCTCCCTGTCCCATCTTTTGTCCCCACCATCCCCCCCGCCTCTCTTTTTTTCTCTCTCTTTTGCATCACATCGTGGTCAGGAAATCATAAACTTCAACTGCCGGAAGCTCGTTGCCTCCATGCCCCTCTTTGCCAACGCAGATCCCAACTTTGTGACATCCATGTTGACCAAGTTGCGGTTCGAGGTGTTTCAGCCAGGGGATTACATCATCCGGGAGGGCACCATTGGCAAGAAGATGTACTTCATCCAGCACGGGGTGGTGAGCGTCCTCACCAAAGGCAACAAGGAGACGAAGCTGGCAGATGGCTCCTACTTCGGAGGTGTGTGTTAGTGAGTCACCCTTACATAGCGATACCCGCTGTGTCCAGGGATGGCAGCGTGTGGAACTGATACTCCAAGGCACCTCCTCTTCCACCCTCTGTCTTTGTTCATCTCACCTGTCTTGCAGCTTCCCATATAGTAAATTGTGCAAAGGGAGGTGACCAGGACTCTTGGGCAGTGCAGGAGTCTAGATAATAAATAATAACAAAATGGAGAAGGGAAACTTAGTTCTTGTAGGTTCATTTCTTTTTGCCCCAAGCAAACTGACAGATCTGTGAAGCTGATAACCTAAAGGAAAAAAATGGAGTGTTCTCAATTCTCCAAGCACATTTATAGTGTTGCCTAGTCCTACTGTCTGGCATCTATCATACGAGGTAGTGTATAAACACGGAGGAAAAAACATAGTCCATCATCTCCCCAGCCTGTGGCTCAGCAAAATGTTGTGAAGGTCAGCAGGCAGGCGTAATGTATCAGCAGCAGAGTGCTGGAACAGTGAAACTAGCATGAGGTCAGAAAAGACTGTAGGAGAAGATTTAGAATATTGTTCTTATGAGTAACACAGAGACACCCCTCCTATCAGAGCCCTGTAGAGACCTCACTGACAGCACAAGACAGACAGTTCTCTGGTAGATGCATGTTTCAGTACAAGCACTGAATGCACCACAATTAATGGCCTACTGAGAAGGGGCAGAATGAAATCTGCCTTTCCTTCCCTTCTGTAACGTTTTTTCTCTATCAGAAAATCCCTATCATGCATTTCCTACCCTCTTCTTAGACTCTTAGCTCCTGTGAAACAACCTGTCTGCACCTACCTGGAGTACAAGGATTTTGCATGTCCCTAGCAAGTTGGGTCATGTTGCTGGGATTTGGAGTTACAGCGGTGGAGTCAGGATAATCCCGACTCTGACAGATTCGATTAAAATTGCCTGTGACATTCAATATGGTTTAGATACCACACACGCAACTCCTCACACACATTCAAAGCCAGCATGGTCTCATAAGCATCATTTCCTTAGGAAAGCAGCCTAATAACGCGCTTATAACCTTGTAGTGCTGCGATACCAGTGCTTTGGCGTACACCCAGAATGAACCCTGAGGGTGGTGCTGGTGGATTGATACCCAATACACAGCCAAGAGAAGAGTGCTGTCAGTCTTCAGGTCACACCGTCTTGTCTTTAAGTACCTGCCTTAGCTGCCCATACTCTGTGTGTAATCACTGGAAAAGCAGGACTCAGGAGCTCTCCGCTGAGTGTTCAAGGAGCGTCTGTGCCCAAGTCAGGCATTTATGGTAGAGTCAAGGGCATTCTGTTCTGTAGCCAGCTGAGCATCCTCCTAGGAGTAGCTGACCGCACTGTAAATACACCAAGAGATAGTAGGTGCCATTAACTTGTTTTTTGCTGACAATCTGTAAGCTTGTGGCACATCTACAAAAAACTTGGAAAACTTTGAAAAGACAAATGTTCCAGGTGTGGGGATCAAAATTACTACCAGGCACCAAGGCCACAGGTCAGCACAGAGCCTTTACTACAAATCTAGAGAGAGAATTAGCTTCAATGAGAGCATGGCTTGACCTTCTGCTCCCAGTGCCCATGAGAAGCTGGAGAAAGACAGCTTCTCCACTCTGAATAAAAAAATGATGTCTTTGCTAATCCACCATAACAAAACTTGGCTGGCTAATTAGATCAGCAGAATCCCGGAGGTGCAATTGTGTGTAGCAGCTGCCACAACTGAGCCCCCTGGTATTTTTAAATGTTACTGCATATGCAGAATATTACCACTGTTCGTGTTTTCAGTGGGAGTGCAGGTAGAGTCCAGCTAGAGAGGAGACTGGGTGGCAGGCAGGACTGCCTGTGAGTGACAGTGCCAGATCTTGTATTGCAGGGGTGATGGTGTCTGTCCCCATGTTCTCAGGCTGCCTCTTTCATTCCAGAAATTTGCCTGTTGACCCGTGGCCGGCGCACAGCCAGTGTGCGAGCTGATACCTACTGCCGGCTCTACTCCCTCTCAGTGGACAACTTCAATGAGGTGCTGGAAGAGTATCCCATGATGCGGCGAGCTTTTGAAACTGTGGCTCTTGACAGGCTGGACAGAATTGGTAAGTGGAAGGTGTGAGGGTCTCCTTCACAGTACCTGCTGCCCTGGCACCCCATCTCCAGGCTTGGTCCTTAGTTCCTTTGCTGGAGTTATGAACTGAAGGAGATCCCAGCCTGTCTCTCCTTGCCTGACTTCAGCTCCTGCAAGGAGCCCCATTCACAATCTGTTAAATCCATATCCTTCTCTCTCTTTCTCTCTCACACACACATATTTCTGCTGGCTCCTACTTCTGTTTGTTTCCCTTTCCAAGGGTTCTTTTTGAAGAACCAAGATCTGTAATCTGAGGCCATCGGCGCCATGCTGGTAAATTCACTAGATTTTGAATTTTAGCTCAGAATGTGTAAATACCCACAGCCTCTCAGGTTCAAGAGAAAACTGAGTCCAAAGTCCTGCCAGGAAACCCCAGTATTTCAGCAAAATGTTCTGTGGCAGAAATCATCTCTCAGCATGGGGACTTAAGTGTCTGTTAGAGTGTGACCTGGTTTTGCAGGGATGCTGGCTAGGGTATGACTGTATGGGTTATTGGTATTAATTTTTTTAAGACAAAAGCTAGCAACCACGTTGATGAGGAAGAATATTCTTCTCTGGTATATCAATGCATAATGAAATGGAGGCCATAATGCTCCTTTTTGGGACAGGATTTTTTCTGGTCATAGTTGACAAGCAACTGGAGAAGCCAGAAGTGCTGTACGGAAGGGAAAGCTTTGGGCGTTTTCTGATCCTAAAGAGACTCTGTGCAAAGCCATCAGCAAAACACAACCACAAAGCACCTGCCCAGCTGTCCATCAGAGTCCAACTATAAATATATTCAGTAGAAGTAGGCACCTGATTGGACAAAGACTTGGAACGATTGATAAAAATCTAACCTCCCACAGCCCAAATGAAACACAATTAACCAAAGAGTACTATTGAATTTTTATAGCTCATAGTCACCCATCCCAGGATGCTCTCCTGTCCTGTGGGAGACATAACCTGTGCTGCAAACATCCTTGTCTAACTAGAGAAGACCAGGATAACATTCTTTGGTCACAGCCAGAGATGTGTAACACAGAGAGATTAAGTGACTTATGCAAGGTCATGCAAGAAGTCTTTGCAGAGCTGAGGACTGAGCATTTCAGAGTCCCAGTCTAACTTCTTTAGCTTCTTATTATACATCTCTTAAAACTGCATGCATTTTCATTGCTTTTCGGAATCATAAAGGTCAGTGCAGGTCTGAATACAATGCAGAAGTCGAGGAGGGTGATGGGGTGAGGCGGGTAGGGAATAACCTGGCATCCCAGCAAGGGGTGCAGTGCCTCTGGGGCTTTTCATGCCAGGAACATTGTATTCTGTGCATCTCATTACCTGCTGCAAATCAGAAAGCGTGACCCTGAGGAAAAGGTTATGAGCTAAATATGTAGAGTTTGGCAAAGCCCATGCTAATGAGGCCCTAGTGTAAGTGGCAATAGTCCCATCACTTGGGTTATTTAAATTAGTCTGAACAAACCGCTAAGAAAATGCAATGTCAGGCACAACCAGGGATGGGCCAGCTTGACATTATCTCAAATTCTTCGCCCTTAGATGATCAGTGCTGCTCAGCTTCCTAGCCTGATGCTCTCTGTGACTGTGTATACAGGTGGGCAGGACATGCTGTGCTCCTTGTCTTTTGCTCTGTGTGTTGCCGCACATGTAACTAAAATTCATGGAAAATTCTGAACCAGCATAAAGAACCTCACATGCTTCTTCCCCTAGGAGAAACTCCCTTCCACACGCAGCTGCAAAATGTCAACATAAGGTCAGAAGGTGACACAGAGCAACTGGAATAACAGGCCCTTTGGTGCAGAGCTCTGGCATTGTCCTCCCCTCCTTTTGCCATTCTGCTGACCTGAGACAACATCAGTGCCTATGCCATATAAAAGGCAGAGACCTGCAGAGTTGCGCATTGAAAATCTGAGTGCTATCCCTGTTTCCCTGGCAATCAGACTTGAGAGCTGCCTGTTCTCTCAACTTCACATACTCTAATATTGCAAAATAGCATCTTCATAGCACCTTCCAAGCCTGTTGTGCCCAGCACTCTTTGGCTGGAATTTCCCAGAAGAGCCTAAGGGAGTTATGTGCACTCTCCTGAAACTGGCAGATCCCATGGAAATCCCTGTCTTTATAAATAAGGCATTTCTTCACCTTCCCCTGAAACGTGGACCATCCAGAAAGAGCAGTGCAGTAGCTGTGTAACAGCATGTGACGTTTTAGGGAAGTCAAGATTACTGCATTCTGCTGAGACTGTTTCTGAAAGTAGAGGGATTATTCTAGAGGACAGCAGTTCCTAAAAGCCAGGTATGAACAGAAGCAGGACCATATTTTTGGTTCCTGTTACGTTCAGCTCAGGATCTGTGCACAAGATGGAAGCAAACGGGAGCCTCTTTCCAAGTCAGTGGTGCGTTCACTAACTCCCTTCTACCCAGCTGACAACATGTCCTTGAGAAGCCCATGCCTCACTGAGTACATGAAATGATTCAGAGGGCTCTATATCACTATTCTGGTACCGGGATAAGATCCATCCAGTATTCCCCCTGTGCAGTGAGGAATTGAGAGAGCAGGGAGAAAAATCTCAGTCCATCCAGTCACAGTGACTGGAGAGACGTTTACAGGATTACCTGCTATATGGAGGATTTCAAAAGCATGGTCTAAGCTTGTCTAGGTAGCAGGGAGACAGGATGAGAGCGTAAGACCTCATCCCTTGGAGCAACAGGAGCAGTACTGGTTGACTGGAGGTGCAGTGAGGCATTCACTTTGCAGAGCAAATGCAGTTTGAAAGCCTGTGGCTAAGCAGAGGGGAAGGAGAGGGGCAGATGCACCCTGATCTGTGTGCTGCCATCGCTTCCTGCTGGTAGATGGGCAGTGCAGCAGCATGAGGGGCACAGCCCCCCAGGGAGCCGTCAGCTACATTGATCGCTCCGCAAAGAGCAAGTTGATGTATCCTTATAACCTCTGTTGTTAATGGGAATTGATACTGTCATCCTGCCTGTGCCATGCATGGCTGGGGAAGATGTTTCCCAGGTGTTTTGCACTTGCAGAGCTCTTTAAAGACTGGAAGGGATTAGTCTCCATGAATTGACTAAGGCTGGAATTCTACAAAGATTTGCGTCCCTGCTTAACTCTGCTCTCTGAGTAACTTCAGACTCTAAAGAACTCCTCAACCTGCAGAATATCACATGTGTAACTCTGCACAGGCTCAGGGCCTGAAGACTGAGACTCAAGGAAATTAGGCTGATCACTGATTAATGATCATTTTATCACTGATTGAATCTTCCTCTTTTTCTTGTTCTTGACCAAGCTGTAAAATTCTTTGTAGTATTTGTGTGTTGAAATGATTTGTTCATTTTTCCAGTGAGTAATTCTTTGTCTGACAAGCATTTGTGAATCGTCCCAGTCTGTGATGTGTCAGTTAGTTACGTAAGTTGCATCATTCTGTCCCTGACTGCTTTGAAACTGGCTCTCAGTGACCATTGAAGCTTAAAATTAGATTTTCACAACTATTTGCACCTGTAAAACACAACCACTCAAATGTGCATTGAAAGTAAATACAATACGGATCGTGAATATTGTCGAATCAAAATTCACTGATGCGTTCAAAAAATATTGGGGGGCAATTATTTTCCATTGTTCATTGTGCTGTAATAAATACCATAAATGTCTGTCATAAGGTTGCTTACCATCCGTATGAAGGTCACTGGTGAGAGCTGAAGGCATACTGAAGGCCAGAGGGAGTTATTTTTTCATTTTCATCAGGAATTTTTTGCCACGTAGCTTGAAATGCATACATTTTGAATGCCAGTTGCATATGGTTTGATACAAGGATCCCAGTTAACTCAGAATTAAAAGTGCCTTGCATTTCCTCCAGGCATTGCAGATGCCAAAAAAACAAAGAAAAGCTAAGACAACACAATATCAGTCTCTAAATATAATTATATAATATTATTGCGGTACAAGAGTGTCTGTTCAAGATATTATAGTGGTAGAAGTTTTAAAAGCTTTGTCATATAAACAAGCCACAAAAATAACTGTTCCCAAACTTTTTGAAGTGGCACCCTATTTGTCAGGTCGTGATCACGCTTCTGCAATTGAAATCCTGTTGGGTTTGCAACCCCGCTTGTCTAGGTCATGACTAATACTCTGGGATCTGCTGCCTCAGAGGAAGGGCTGGCCTGTGTTTAGGCTAGGTGAACTGTGAATGAGAAGATCTGGGATCTGTGCCAAGCTCTGCCACAGATTCCGTTTGTCCTTGTCATGCCTTTGCTCCGTGCCTCAGTTCCTCATCCCTTCTACAGGCAAAATAATACCAACAAAGGTGGAGCTCAGTTTCTGAATGCTTCTTAGCTGCCTACTCCCTTGTGCCAGGTGCCGTGCAAGATCATACGAATAAATGAAACGGACTGAAATGTGTATAAATAAAACAATATGCACTCAGCATAAATTTTACACTGTATCCACATTGCAGTCCCAAATTTGTTTACTGTACGCAGGTGAGTAACCCCCAAAGAGCTGCACATGTGAGATGAGCAAGCAGATTTGGTCATAAGGAGATATATATATATATTTTTTTTTTTCTTATTTGAGGCTGCTGATACAGGCACAGGTGATGTAAAGATATCGGTTCCTGTGGCCCGGCTACGCAATGCTACAGTGTGTGTGCCTTGGGAGAAAGCTCTGTTTCAAAATCACGTTGAACTCTGCCCAGCCCTTTAAGGAGGTGGAATCTTATTATCCAAGTACTGAGCCGGTGAGGGTGTCAGAGGCTGACAAGAGATAACATAGGTTCTCCTGTGTCATGTCCTCTCTGATCATCGAATAACTCACAAACATAACTGTTTATGAGGAATCAAAGTTCAAATACCACTGTGTGTGGTACTCTGACTTGAAATCCTCTCCCATCATTTCTGACAGTAAAATGTGGAGATCTGAGTCTGACTTTTATAGTCAGCAGAGAGAAAAAAGCATTTAGAGTGTGATTTGTCTTCTCCTAAGGTGGCTGTCTAACATGGCTTAGGTGAATCACACCCTGGAAATGCTATCTAGCACAGATATGCAGGGTAGGAGCTTGGACTTAAGCAGGAGTTTAATATTTGAATTTCTTTTTATTTGGAAGTGAAGGCCCAGGCTCTGAGCATTTTCTGTTTAGCCTAAGGAAAGATACCGGCAACTCACCAGCCATGAATGAACGCAAATTACCTCAGCTTAAGGTGTACTGGCAACACTGTTCACCTGAATATGAAGTGCCATTTCTCATGCAACTCTAAGAAGGAAAATAAAGCCTAAGACACCCCAATAGAAGGGGCAGTACGGGTTGGTGATGAGATCTCAGGAGACCTGTCTTTGACTTTGTAAATGACCTTGGTCACATCACTTTATCCCAACCTGTGTCTACCTTGTAGGGTGCAAGTTCTCTGGCAAGTTTGGTCTTCTAGGCAGGAGTCAGTAGTAGCACAGATGGATAGTTGGCTAGCTGGGAGACATTACGCAGAAGTGAAAGAGTTGGGGGAGTTGTAGGAGGTACAATATATTTGTGCCCCATCTCCCTGGGTCCCCCAGGTTACTGGATTCCTTTTATATGTGGAGAGCCACGTCCACAGCTCTTTGCTATCTGCATCAAAGTAAAACACCTGTTCAGATAACAGTTTACCACTCCAACACCTTTTACAATAACTTTCAGCCCCCTCTTTAATTACATGAAGTAGGACCTGTTTAACAACCAGACCTCTAGACTCAGGGGACTTTTCCTGCCTTGGAGGCAGTCCAATCTGCAGGCAGACCATACTGCAAAGCACACAACTGACAGAAAAACAGTGCCAGAATGTCCAGAGTCTTCCAGAATCTGTCCCTGTCACAGCTGTCAGCTCCAGTAGGGCACTGAGAATTGAGTGCAGGAGCTTTGGCTCCAGACACATGCACTTCTGCCACTTGAGGAGAAGGCAGCTCTTTGGCTTCAGTCTCCAGCGATAAGTAACAGCCAGGACACCGTGCTTCAGGGCATCACAGGGACTCCAGAATTATACAATTCTTACACCCGTTCTTGGGTGTTCGCAAACAGTTTGCTCTAGATAGCTCTATACATTCAATATTTTTATTCTGTAAAGCTCTGTATGATGGGCATAACTGTAAAGAGTGGGAGGGAAGACCTTCCTTTATTTTAAGTTTTGTTTACCTGTCATGAGATTCATCAGATAACATTATTCACAAAGTGTATGATAGTGTATCATTTGACCTACAGCAGTTTCGCCCAGTTAAAGGTTGTGTTCTGTGTGTTAAAAGAGATGCCACGTATTTTGGAAGACAACTATTGGGATTATGGGAGAGAAGAAGCAATAAGTGGTAAGACTGAGCTGTACAAGGAGGGAAGACCTCCACTTGGAAAGACAGGGAATTGTCCATTTTAAATTTTTGAGCTCATTATTGTTTGTTAAGGTAGTAATAAGAAAATAGGTTCAGTTAACCTCCCCAGTACAATGGGCTCTCCACTGATAAAATTTATTTCCCATTCAATATGGTATTTGGCTTTCCTGCAATAAAACCCCTGTGTACAGGTGTAAATCCACACAGGCTCACAGAGGACACAGCAGGGGAGAAGGAGGTATTGTTGTACTTTAAATGGACTACCAGAGTTCAAAGGATACAGCTTTAGCAAGAGAGAAGTGAAACTGCAGTATACAGGTGGGTGCTGCCTTGTACGTATCATGGCATAGGAGCACACATACAGCAACTACTGCAGAGCAGTTCATCGAGAACTGCATGTCCAATTTGTAATGTATTTACACAGCCAGGCTCTCAGGAAGGTTAATCTGAATTAGTTTCTAGAGCAGATTTGTTAAGTGCACTGAACTCCTCTGTGGATGCTCTTAGAGTTGATCCAGCTGGCTTTGCTTTGCTTCCAAGAGCTACTTCAATTTGCACAGAAACCTTTACATGACAGTTAATACAGTTCAGTGGGGTTAACTTACATTTGAGAGAAAGTCAGGCTTGAACAGGAAAAGAGCACATATACTGGGAGTTAAGAATTATTTTGAAATCTCTGTTCCAGCTAATTTCCCTGTACATGCGGACTCTAAGACGGTGGCAAGAGCTGGTGCAGTGAGACCTTCTGACCAATGTAGTCCCAGTGCAGAAGAGTTTCCCCGGGGCATAGAAGCAGCTGTGGCAAACTGCCAGTTACTGACTGTGGCCAGGGTTTCTTTGCCTGCAGTTGCCAGTTGCTGTATTGCCCCTCTGGGGACGATGGCAGCAAGCTGAATTACCACCGGAGACCAGCTCAGGTCACAAGTAACCCATAGGCAGGGGAGGGCAAAGACCACCTTCAGAGCTGCCCTTTGCAGCAACCAGTCATCCAAGCAGGGTGTTTAGTACCCAGTCCTATGAATAATAAGAAGAGAAGACCTGAAAGAAGTAACCATGTGGCAGGGGGCAGCCACTTTGACAGCAGGCCAGGGCATTAGCCAGCCTAATAAAGTGAGATTATTTCAAATACATGCAAATTCAGAAAGCAATTTAGTGACCTGAATTCTTAAACTGCAGCCAGTGGGCTTAGACAGAACTGAAAAGAGAAGTGAACAGAAAGTCAGAGCTAATTTCCCCTGTGTGCAGAATTTTAACAACAGAAGGCTAATTTTGATTATTTGATAGAAGAATTATTGTTGAGTGCTGGCTCCTTTTATGAAATCACATGGGCCTTTCTCCCTGTTCTTTTGTGTGCTATCTACAGTTGAGGAAAATCTGACTTTGCAATTCTTTATTGAGGGAGCAACATCTATTTGCTTAGTTTCCATAATTTTACATACCCCACTCCATTTCAAAGCACCAGTAGCTTTGCTGTGAACATCTTCTAGGCTCTAAATACCTTCCTTTTTTTCCTGTATTTAGCCTATTGTTGCAGTGAGGAAAACGCAGTTTTTAGAACCCAGAGCACTCCATTGATAGTATTTGGTTTTGTCTGACTATGGGAAACCTCATATTGTGTTAGGAGCTGTACAAAGAGAATAAAAAAAAGTTAGTTGTGCCATGGAGACCTTTTAGTCTCAGCCCTCCTGTAGCTCCGTTAGTTGAACTGTCCTTCAGTCCCGTCAGGGGCATGTCCAGCCCCAGTGGCTGCTTGGGAGCCACCCCGTCCCCCCCTCATCGGGTTGTCACACACCCCTTGCCCTGCAGAAACCTGAGGCAGCTTCTCTCGCCTCTGTAGAAAACGTAAGGGGCCTTGAGCTACCTCAGAGTAAGCAAGGGTGGGGAGTTGGTGCATGAGGTGGTTGCAGATGGCTCCTGTGCTAGCTCCGTGGCATCTCAGTAAATTTGTATAGTGCTTTTGGGTTTAGGAGAGATGCTCGCGTGGATTGTTTATCTTAGTACCTTAGACTCCGCTCAGCACTTTAATTTACGTGGGATAAACAACATAGAAGGAGAAACTCTGTAACATACAGCCTCCCTGCTTCCCTGATTAGATTGAAGGGGAAACAGGAGTGCCTTTTTCTCTCTCCTAAGGAAGCTTCTCACTGGCTTAGCAGGAATGCAGGTCTCTATCACGGTTCACTGAGTGTAGCTGTGAGCTGCAGAACATCGTTTCAATTAGGGTTACACAGAGCCAAACTAATCAGCCTTTCAGCCCTTTGATTGCTGTCTTTTTTGCTCTCCTTTTGAGGCAGGTGCTATGACAATAAATCCAGAGCAGGAAAAATGAATTTGAAACTGAAGCAATTTCATAGATATGATGAAGGGGAAAAATAATCTCAGAATCACCAGCCCAAGCAAACTTGCTCCCACTGCCTCGTTCCACTGTTGGCTTATGTTTCATGCAGGACCTTCATCAGACCTGCCAGGAAAATATCTTTGTCCCAGCAGGGCTCTGATGTGTGCCTGGTCTTATCTGGTGCGGGCTGGAAGGAGGGTTTTCTCCAGAAGCAACTAATAAGGCTTACATTGCTGTGTGGAAACATCACGTAAATGATGCAGTTAATTAGAATGGTGGAACCAATTAATTTTTCAGTTTGCTAACCAATTACAATTTTGAAAAATTATTTTGAAAAATTCCTCTCCCCTTCAATAATTGAAAGAACGTTTTCAGTCTTTTTTTAAAAATGTTCTGGAGCAGGAATTTGAGACTTTCTTGGCAAAATAGAAAAGAAAAATTTGATCTAATGAAACAGTTGATACATTCAAGTTGGGCTCAGGAAAACAGTAAAGTATAATGTAATTTCAAAGGAAAGCGGAAATGTTCTGTTTTAAAAACTTGAAAAAAATAATCATTCCAAGGTTTTTGCTGGAATTATTTTATCAATTTGACAGAAGTTTAAGGAGGTTTGATCAAACCATTTTCCAGTAAACAGTATGCATGTTTGGCAAATGTTAGCATATTCTCTATTTAGTACTCTGCCAAGGAAACCAGAGTCTGCTGTTCAGCCCTTTCTGTGTTGTCAAGAGCTCTGGTTATGAAAACATCGGTCCCCTCCATTCATCTGTGCAGCTCTGATTAACATCGCTATGGGTTCTCGTTTGAATTGAGGGCAGCACTGGAAATTGCAGGCTATTCAAGCACAGACAAGCAAATCAGAAGCCAAAGACAGGTGACATGGAATTAAAAGAGTGAGATGAGGTGTAATGATGGAAACTCGGAGCAGTTGCTGGTATTGAGCTTTTCAGAAAGCTGCGCTAGCAGCATCTGCTGTTTCTCCTTCGTCTACCCCTAGCCATTCCTCCTCAGCCCGGTTTTGCTACAGTCTGTTATCAAGAAAGCAAATGTGGTAAGGCGGCTTTTTTGCCTGTCTGCTTTGAACTCAGCATGCCGTCTCCCATCCACATCCTGACCTTGCAGTTGTGCAAGATAGCTACAGATTCCCCATGCTGCGATTTGTACCTTCAACTCCAAAAAGAGAATGATTACAAACCTGCAGTCTGAATCCCTCTTTGACTCAAGTGTGCTGGCTAGATTCTGTCTTACCTGTCAATTTAGTTTAGATGGGTTGTTCCTTCTCTCCAGATTTGGAGCGGTTAGTATTTCCATTTCTTTTTAAGCAGCAATTTGTGATCTAATTTGTTTGTGAGTGCATATGTGATTCTAGTAGATAGCACGTGGAAATTACTGTGTCTGTGGGTGTGTGTGTGCAGCATGACCCTCTGCGCCATTCACCCCCTTTCACTGTATGTTCACTGCAGAAATGCTCTTAGGTTTAAAGGTGACATTCATGCTCCTTCTGGAGTGCCTGGCTGCGTGAACGGCAGGTAGAACCAGGATCTGTCTGTTTAGGGAATATCCGGTGCTGTTTATTCCAGTCCAGTATACAGTGAAACAGGCATTATATACATAGTCTACACAAGCACTTCCAGTGCAGACAAGCTCTCCAGCCCCTGTAATGACATTAGCAGCTGAGAACACTGTTTACCTTCAGGACTGTGTCACAGAATCACAGAACCGTTAAGGTTGGAAAAGACCTGTAAGATCATCAAGTCCAACCATCAACTAACACCACTATGCCCACTAAACCATGTTGTGCCGTGCCATGTCCACACGTTCCTTGAACACCTCCAGGGATGGTGACTCCACCACCTCCCTGGGCAGCCTCTTCCAATGCTTCACCACCGTCTCAGGAAAGAAATTTTTCCTAATATCCAGCCTGAACCTCCCCTGGCGCAACTTGAGGCCATTTCCTCTTGTCCTGTCGCTAGTCACTTGGGAGAAGAGACCAACACCCACCTCCCCACAACCCCCTTTCAGGTAATTGTAGAGAGCGATGAGGTCTCCCCTCAGCCTCCTCTTCTCCAGACTGAAAGTCCTTCCAGGGCTGGTGTCTTTCTCCAAGGTGAGAAAAGGAAGGCCAGTCCATATGCCTTACTGCTTTTTTTGGCGGTAGTGATTAGCAGTAGCTAAACCACAAAAGCATTAAGCATCCCATAGCACTGCCACAACAGACATGTCCCAACCGCACCAGCTGCAGATCCAGAATCAAAACTCTGTCAGCATTTTAGTGGTTTGGTTTTATGGTGCAGTTCAGCCCACTGTAGATTGTAAGCTTTACCCGCTCTGAACAATTGCATAGCACTATTGCATAGTGCTCAGTCGCTAAAGCCACACCTTGGCCTTTGTAAAGAGAGAAACGCATGATTTTAAAAAGCACAGTAAAGGAAAAACCATTAGTGTGTTCTTCCAGTGCTTAACTACAATTAGAGTTAGATTGCTCCATTTTTTTTTATGGGCTTGTCTAAAATCACAATATCTCATGGGTTCTTCTGGAACTGAAGGGAATGGTTCTTAGCAGCTTCCTTTGTCTGCGAAGTTCCCTATAAATAGGTATCAAATCACCTCTTCTCTGAGAGAAGCTGAATACATTGTACTTATTCACTGATGTTTTTCAAGCCTGATTCTTGTGAATATTTTCTGTACCTTTTCATGCTTCGCAGCTAGACACTGGAACTAAAACATCGTACTGTATGCCTTCCTAGCATCATATGTGGTAGTGACTAGTATCTCCCTTACACTTTACAATTTATGCAATTTATTTTAATTTATGCAATTATTGTTTCACCTTTTCTGGTGGTAGATTTGGAACTTAACTAGTTATATTCAAGACTCTACCATTTCAGAGTTACTGGACACCAGGATACCATCTGAAGATACTCCTCAGAGTGTCATTCAAGTTCTTCGCTGCCAGATGTTTGATTTTACATTTGGCTAGAGTAAGAAGCATGTCCTTTTTTATCTGTTACAGATATAAAAGATATATCACACACTGAAAATCCAAACAGCAATCTGGATGTCATCTATGCATAGAGATGCACCCACATCTGTACATAAAGATCTGAGATCTGACTGGTATAGGATTGAAAGGAAATTCCTCTGGAATCTCGCTGGGAACTACTACCCAACATGACAGTCCACTCTTAACCATTCCTTCTTGGAAACTGTCAGCTGACCAGTTTAAACTAGAATGCTGTATGGGACAAATTAAATGTCATATTGTGGTCTTAGTCGATAATACCAACGGTTGACTTGTCTTGAAAGTTGTGATTTCATGAAAGCATGGAGACAAGTTCAATGGACAAGCCCTTGTTTGCAGGAAACTTAATTGACATGAGCTGTGCTGCCAGCCTTTAATTCTTAAAGCATGACATGATTTGGGGGTTAAAATACAGAAAAAGAGGCCCTTCCACATCCAGGCCTCCATTCCATACCTGCCACTATCTCATGCTCTATAAATCCACAGCAATTGGCAAGATGCTGTCTGTTTGCCCTGGTCCTGTACAGGAACGAGAAGTGATCAGACAGGAACCAGCAGAAATGACATTTGAATCAGAGCAGAGGTTTGTTAATGGGTGTGGGGGCCTGAGGATACATTTGGTTCAGGAGGAGGGTTAATACAGCTTTTGATCTGATCCAAACTGGCTGGTGCTTCGTCTAGAGGTGACCCTTCTACACTCACCCCCTGAGCTTCAGCTACAAAATGAGCTGTGTACAGACACGCAACCAGGGGACCAGGGATGCACATGCACGCTCGCAGACACTCAGAGAACTTACTAGGCTGAACCCTTCAAATCCAAACAGCTTCATTAAACAAAAGTGAAAAGGTAGGTAGGTGCTGTCATCAAGTCAAACTGCCATATATTGTCAGGATAGAGGACCCTTGAAAAGGCAAGAACAGAGGATCTAATTCACACTAATTTTGTAAGAAAATCATTCAAATCAGCATATACCGGCTCCTTATAAATCAATGCTGGCACAGTTACCGATTCGCACGCTGTTACGAGAACAGAGATATGAAAGCCATTATGCAGAGAGCTTGTCCACATCAGAAATCCTCTTCTTTGAGAAGGCATTTGTGCTCTGGTGAAAGGGCATCACTGGCAGCATCTCATCGCCCTGCATTGCTTCTCTCCTTCAGTCCAGGAGAGTGCATCCCTTCAGTGCTAGGTGCACTCTCAGGCCAGACAAACTCATTACGCCACATTTTCCAGCCCATTGAAAAGGCAAAGCGCTGAGCTAATATTTTGCCGCAGGCTAGGAAGTCCAGCTGGAACATGACGTTTGCTAGCCTGCAGTTTCCTTAAAGTTGGGGCTAGAAGGGCACGGCCAAGTAAGATGGTAGCTGCGGCATGTCTGAGGGCTTTTACTTGGGCCACGTCAGTTTTTCCAGCACGTAAAGTTCTTCTGTTCCTTATTCATAGAGAAATTTCCTTTCAAATAGAAACAGATACTTGACTTTAGAGTGAACAAGGTGCATGAGACAGATGAGGAAAAGGTGTCGCTGGAGAGTAGCTGAAGACTCAGGAGACTTCACTGGACTTATATTTTTGAGGTTTTCCTTTGCAAACACAAAAAAAGTACAGCCTTTGGATTTATTCTCTTTTTCTAATGGAAGTTCAGATTATGAGGTGCAAAATGGGAATCTTCCAGGTTCATGAGCTTTGCTACCAGTCTACCACACTTATCCAAAGTGGCTTTACTGTCTAATTAAGAATACGTGTCCTGTTGGGCACGTTTTTATGGGATCTTGAGGTTTGTTGATCATACCACAAAAGCAGAACATGTGATGTTTGTCATCTTGTTGCTGGAGCACAGAGACTGTACACAGATCCCATGATGACAGTGGAGGGGAGACAGTGCCAACAATTCGAGGAAAATCTGGCAGGAAGCTTTAAGGAAGCTTCCCGTGCTTTGACATAACAGAATGACTCATTTCTCTCTTCACTTTCTCTACAGGCAAGAAAAATTCCATTCTGCTGCATAAAGTCCAGCATGACCTCAATTCGGGTGTTTTCAACTACCAGGAGAATGAGATCATCCAGCAGATTGTGCAGCACGACAGAGAGATGGCACACTGTGCTCACAATGTCCAGGCTGCCGCCGCTGCTGCTGCCGCTGCCGCATCCACACCCACCCCTGTCATCTGGACTCCACTGATCCAGGCACCCCTGCAAGCTGCAGCAGCCACCACTTCTGTCGCTATAGCTCTGACCCACCACCCACGCCTCCCGACAGCCATCTTCCGTCCTCCGGTGTCCGTCTTGGGTTCTTTGGGACAGCAATCCAACCAGACTCCAAGACAGCTGAAGAGGCTTCAGTCTCTAATCCCGTCGACTGGGCCTTCTGCCGTTGGCTCTCCCTCCAGTACTCCATCCCAGCTGCATACACCAGGAGCGGAAACCCCTTCGTCCTCTTCCTTCCACATCCAGCAGCTCGCAGGATTCTCAGCTGCTGCCGGCTTAGGCCAGTTCCAGGTGGGATCCCCTCCAGGTGGCTCAAGCCAGCCGGGTTTGAGCAGCGCATCCTCAGTGGGACTGAGCCAGTTCCAACACGCTCCTTCTGGATCACCCTTAGGTACAGCTCAGCCCATGCAGCAGCAACAGCAGCAGCAGCAGCCGCCAGCCCTTTCCAGCAGTGGATTTAGGCACTTCCAGCAAGCCACAACTAGCTCCCCATCAACGTCACTCACCCAGCTCTCCTCAAACTCACCCCCCAGTCTTCTCAGCCAGTTCCAGCCCAACACAAGACCACTGCAGGGGGGACAGTTACAGCAGCTGTCGGGCAGTGGGACTTTGGGGGGAATGAATCACTTCCAACCCCCTCCTTCCAACTCTCCATCCTCCAGCCTAAGCCAGCTGGCACAGGCCTCTGGTGGGCCGTCCTCAGGCCTGTGCCAAACGCATCCAAGTGCATTAGGATCTTTAACTGGAACGATAGCCCAGCTCCACCAAGAGCGGCCACCTTTTGCCTCCATGTCTCCACTACAACAGTCTGGTGTCGCCTCTCCCTGTTATACCCCTTCTGGCCTTAGCCCTCCTAGTCAGAGCCCAGTGGCAACAAGAACTTTTCAATGTGGCCCTTCCGGGGCCTCAGGCTCTCACGGATCTCTGCTCCTGCCTCAGACCGCCAGCCCACCTCTGCAGATCCTGCAGTCCAAGAGCACGGCACCTGTGCCACTGGGACGTCTGAACCAGGACATCAAGTTGATTTCTGCTTCCCAGCCATCTTTGCCCCAAGAGCTGGCTCAGGCACTGAGCCAAAGTTCTCCTCATTCCTCTAGAGAATCTGTTTCCAGCTTCTCTCCTTTTCCTGGTGGAGGGACTGGACTTCTTGGGAAGCCTTGTAGCTCAATTCCTGGGCGTGTGACTTTACCACGTCAGATGTCCTCAGGTTCTTTACCACATCCGCTGGTGTTTGGGGCCAGCGCTGCAGGCGCCGCATCTCTGACTGCTGGTGGGCGGAAAGAATCCATAGTGCTCACAGGGGATCTGGAACCTGTCAGGTCCAAACTGCCCTCCAATTTGTGAGGACTCCTTCTGAGAGCTGGTTATGTCAGCCGTGCAATTCAGTTCCTGATTAGACTTTCATGAATCATTTTTTCTTCCCCCCCTCCCCCTTTTTCTCCATTTCTTTTGTTTAGGTTTAACTGTGATTAGAAACAAACAAAAAACATATGAAAAACAACAAAAAAAAAGAAGATAACCAGGTATTCTTAGAGCTATAGATTTTTGGTCACTTGATTTTATAGAATATTTTAATACATGGAACAAAAGGATATGAGCAAATTTAATCCAACGAGGTAACGCACAGACAAGGCGTGTGCCTGAGCTGGAACATACGAATGATCAGCCATAGAAGCCACCAAAAAAGGTTTTCCTGTTGAGACAAAGATCCGAGGTTGACGTGGGCTGTAAAAGGGAACATCAGGGCAGGCCTGTGGCTGGTGTTTTTTAGAACAGCTCTGGTTGGCCTCAGCTTTGCATTGCTTTGCACCAGCTGTGAACCTGGCCCGCAGCACCTATTTACGGGGGGACTTGGATGGCTCACTGTGCGCGTCAGAAAGTGTCACTTCCTCCCAGGTTTTCTCCTGTGATCAGCAGGTTGCAGAGGAAGCAAGAAGAGGGGTGAGTTTCATTAATGCAGTCCCCTCTAGGGATTTCAGAAGGGCTGAGTTTTTGTTTGGACTCCACCTGAAGAAGATAAAGGTGACCAGGAGATGGACGGGCCTGACTTCAGATGCTTGTCTCTTTCTTATTCCACTGATGCTCTAGTGGGAACAAGAAACAATCCCTTGTAAGTCACAGGGAGGGCAGAGAATATCCCCTCTGTATTTTTGTAGGCATCATGGATGTGGGTTGTGGGAGAAGGCCCGTCTCCGCCAGCACGCCAGGCAGCTGGCCTCCGCCAGCAGAAGAGCCCAAGCTTCAACCTCTCCATGGTTTGGAAAGCGTGCGTGCTGCCTTCCAGGTTGGGGCGTGCAAGGCAAAGGGAGGGATGAAGAAAGAGGCAGCATTTTAACCTTCCCTCTCTCATTTTAATGTCTCAGTGTCCATGGGCTGACTGCTTTGAAGAGAACTGGGTAGAATAAGATTGAAAAGTGGGGTGCAGTCACCCCAGCCCTCTTCCTCCTTAGCCCAGGGAAGTTTGAGCTTTGAGGCACCGAGGGTAATACTGGTGCCCAGCCAAGATTCCTCTAGATTTGCAACTATGTTTGTACCATTAAACCAGATCAGACCAGAAATTTGGCCAGCCATGGTCCATGCTTCTCCTCTGATGGGGGAATTGAAATCGTTTGCTTGATTTCACCAGCAATAACAGCCTGCACCTGATTGGCTTTGGTCTCGCCCTGCAGTTGCAGCATCACTGGACACGTCTGGGGCCTGGCAGGCACCTTGAGCTGTTTTGGGGCTCCCCTGATAGAAGGCAGTCAAAGTGGGGTGAAGACAGTAAGGGGCCATTGGGTGCACACAGCACTGAGAAGCTACAGTCTTTACCTCTAGAGCAAATGTCTCCTTTTCTTTTACTTTGATCCTTTCTTTCTCTTTTGTTTTTTCCTTAGGCCAAGAGGTGTCTCCAGCCACCTCACTGTAAAGAGTCAGGTGCTCAATTTTTCTAACACGTGTTAGAAACACATGTCCAGCCTCCCTCTCTTTCCAGCTATCATGGGGTCCTTTCAGCCCTAAGAGGGAAAGCAGGACTTGACGCAGCAGTGCCAAAAAACTTACTATTACCATCACAGTAACGATACAGGTCCATATAACTCCCTCTGTTACCTCCTCCCACCCCCAGCTCTCTCCCAAAACACTGGCTGGCAGTTGTTTTTTATACTGAATTGTTTGCAAAACTCTTGACATGTGCCTGTATCTTGAATGTTGCTGCAAGCATTCCTGGGCACTCCTGCTTCAACGTGCTTTGGTGGCTCAGAATTCAGATGTAATCAGCTTTGGTCTTCCTTAAAGGGTCAGGGGAACTCTAGAAATGTTTTTTCTACTAGCTACATACAACTATATATGTGTGAGTGTGTGTGGTGGGAGGGGTGCGTGCGTGCGTGCATGTGTGTGTGTGTGTATAGATTTTATATATATCTCTCTATATACACACATGCTTTTATATATATAGTATACAGTTATACACATATGTAGTCTATTTATGCACGTGTCAGCACGCACACACACACATATATTTTTTTTAATATATATATCCTAGTTTTAAAATACATGTCAGTTTTGACCCTCCTGTAGGACTGATTGGCACGTGATAATTATAATATATAGATCCTGCTTTTCCAAATATGTACAGGTTCATCTTGAAACAGAATCAATTGATGGAATTGAAGCAGACTCAGACTCACAGACCCTCTCATATTTTCAAAGGTATGAGGCAGTTTCTAGAAGGAAGACTAACAATATCCTTTCAAGTTTTATATTCGTTTTGGCAATCTTTTTTCCCCGTATGCTGGAGGGCCCCTAGAATGAGCATCTCGAGAGGTTGGGAGCTGAGCTGTTTGGGTGTGGGGTATCTATTACAAGCAGGTGGGAAAGGTCTTCAGCCCAGCAATGCCAAGCCCTCATGGATGACTGTCCTGTGATTGCTGCATTGGTACTTGAATCTCAACAACCCCTGTGGACACTCAGACAAATGGAGGTGCACAGAAACACCCTGAGGGCTGTCTCTGGTAGACGTGCGTTCCATCCACCAGTCTGGTGAACATCCTCCTTCGGTTGGGTTCCTTTGCTTTGTTTTTCACGGGGATATTGTTTGATTTTCCAGTTCTTAGCAGTGCAGTAGCCAATATTGAGTTATTCCGACTGGACCCCAGTCAACACTAGGCTTGTCTCAGTAGGTGGAACTATATTAATTATTATTGTTATTTTTTGTTTTATTTTGGGGGGAAGGGAGGGAAGAGTTCTAGGGGTGGGGTTTGCAATATAAAACACACAATAAAAACCTTAGTAAATAAAAATGTGAAAACCCCATCCCTCTGACTTGCTGTCTGCTTTAAGTGTTGAACTTCAGACAACATGAGATGAGGTTTAAAGACGAAAAGAAAACTTGGGTGGCATTTCAGTCCTCTCTTTCCTGTTGAACAGAGAAGATGCAGGGTTTTGTCTCGCTTCCTGTCTGTATTTTCCTGATGTCTTTAGAGCTTTAGTAGTGTGTTTACCTGCTGCCACATCTCCACCTCACACATCCTTGTAGGAAGCGTGTATTAAGCCATTGACAGTAAAAGTTTAAAACTTTTGCCTACACTTGAATTTTTAACAGTACAAAGGCGAAATCTGGTAGTTGTTTTGCAAATGCCTGTATGAAAATCCTTCACATTAATGGCAGATATGGAACTCTGGCTGAGTTTGTGATCCTCGGAGAAAAGCCTAAGGAGCACTACCACAGGATACAGAACTTAACAACTTGGAATAGGGACTATCACAGAAAGCGGACAAAAAATGGGAGAAAGGAAGTAGCTGTTTCAAGGTCTCAGGCTAAGCTGGATGAGGATGCCAAGGTCAGGACCTGATGTATTTTAGGAAGGTAAAACTAGCCTCAACTCTTAGCTTTCATTTCAATCCTGGGATGCCCTCTTTGAGTCTTTGTCCAAACCCACTCTAGGAAATATGCACAAAATTGGTGATTTGGGTCAGTAGCTCACATGAGAGCTGTACGGCCTCGTGCCCTTTCTTTGTAGCCAAGAAAACGTAGGGCAAATCAGCCCAGCTGCAGGAGTGTGTCCTACAGCCTGCGGCAGTGAGATGTAGCTAGGCACAGTCCTCCCTGCTCCCTCTCCTCCAACCAGTTGGTATCAAGAGCCTCACCTCTCACCTCCGTGCAGTGCCTCACCTCTGCCTTGCTGATAGTCTCACATTCATTTTCCCTTTTCTGAAATCTCATTTTCTTCGTACCTTTTCATCCAATGGTTGCATTTAGCCCTCTGACGTGTGCCCAGCCTCTGAAAGACTTGAATTTGCTAACACGTCAATGGTGTCTCTTTCCTGCTGAGATGCGAACAAGGTCCAGGACCTTCTTTATCAGGACTCCCAATGCCAGAGATGGCAAAAAAATAAAAAGGAGCCCAAGGGCCATGAGTGAAATCGGTATTTTGCAGAGAAGGATGCACAGACACACACACACTCCCACTGACAGCGCACAGCACAGGCTAAGTCCAAGCAGGACACTCCTTTTCTCTTCCCTCCTGTTTCTGATGGTACAGGAAAATGGGAGGCACTGTTGGTCTCCCTCCATCAATTCTCTGACCTTGTCTGGCTATAAATGAGCAGAACTGGTGAGGAAAGAGTAGACCAAACATTTTAATCAGAAAATGACATTCCCTTGAAACCAGATGGCTCTGCCCTGGTGGGTCAGTTGTCCTGGAGTTTCAGTGAGGGCTGTTCAGGCAGTAAAATGTTTTGCCTTTCAAAATTAATGTCTGTGCCAGGCTTTTTTACTTTGCATGCCATTACTATTACAGAGGAAACTGGGATTGTGAGTCAGTCCTGCCCAATCAAAATTTTCTTCTGAAACTATGTTTCACCGAAGATTTGTAAACTTTCAATGTTTTCACGCTGGAATAGAACAAAATCCAAGTTTTGAGGTCTTAAATGTCCCTGTGAAACCTGCCTTCTCCACCAACATCTAGCAGGGATTCAAGATACAGCCCCACTGCCATGAGTTGCAGAAGGATGGGCAGGACTACATCAGGAGGATCTCATGCCCTTCCTGAGGGCAGAGCAGATCATAGTAACACGATAACTGTGAGGTCCTCATGACAAGCATGATACCAGAGGAGACATGGCTTAGCTAGTGGAGTCTGCTCTCAGAGCATTTCAACATGGCTAGTAGCCACGTCTCTGCTCTAGGCCATTGTGGGTCAGGATGGCACAGACAGCTTTTCCTTGACCAAAGAAAAGCCTTGGCTTCAGAGAAGCCAAAAGAAGCCCCATCAGTTGTAGAAAAGCACACTTGGAAGAGCTTGACTGGTTTAGCGTATGTGTTGATGCCTCCTTATCTTATTGAAAGGACTGAAAACCGCACTGGGATTTCACGATACTTGCACACCGACTGTCATGAACAAACTGTTCAGATACCAGAGCCCAGTCATCATCCTATCAAGAGCGTGGTTTCTCCACCTCTTGATCACTACTACATCCCCTGCAGTGTCTTGTGAAGATCCAGCCCGTCAGTGTGGGGGCTTAAAGTGGGAAAAAGGCAGGATCAACAGCTCTTGTCATTTCTCCCTTTCCCCAGTCGCAATTTGGCTAAGGCTGTTCATGGGAATTTCAGCCTTGTCTTGGGAAACTGTCCCGGGCTGGCTGTGCACCCCACTCCCCTTCCCTCCTAGAGAAGAACAGTCTGTGGTTATGGGAGAGAGGCAGGGACTCCCAAACTCAGACCTCTTGGACCCTATGAGAGATTTAGGTGTGCTGGAGACAACAGAACAGACCTATTCCTGGCAATGCTTTCCTGCAGGCACTGGGATTGTCTGATCCCCTCCACCAGTCAGCCTTAGACAGGAAGGAAAGTGATGCCAGAGCTGCGGTGAGAAGCAGGCTGACGCTCAGCTCTTGGAAATGAGGTTTTCCTTCCTCTTTGCAAACTCACTGAGCTGTTTGGACCAGTAAAGTGATGAGGTTCATTGAGCACAAAATGGTGGGGCACTGTGTGGACACCAGCCTGGCAGGACCCTCAGCAGACCGCTTCTCTCAGCGTTGTCCTCCAGTCACAACCGCTGTAAGAGAGACCCTGCAACACCTCTGATGTGTCTCCAGGAAGCCCTGGCATGGGGGATGGGGTTGTGCATGTCCTGGCTGAGTCCTTTTTTCACGTCCTCTGCAAAGTCAGGGATCTTGTAGCACTGGGCACAGGACTGGTGAGCTCAGAGGAGGCAATAGGTGCCCTACAAGGTACTCAAATGCCCAAAAGGAAAAGGGATTTACACCTTTCTCCTTGCTAGGGGAAACATTAGTTAAGTTAGGAACCACCACTTTAAAGACATTAATACATCATAGTGTATATTTTCTTTAAAATCAAGAAAACCAGATGCTGATGACAGCTTTCACTCATTTACTCTATCCAGCCTCAGGGGCCAAGCTTGTACCTGCCAGCCCAAGGCACTGGTATGGCAGTGGGACATGCGCTGCAAACCGTGTGAGCCAGACTCTGCGTCCCCGTTACTTTGTGGAAGAGAGTCACCTTGGGATGTGGAAGGGAAGATGTGGACAAGACAGTGCTCCCATTTGTGTGCAAACCACAGCATGTAAAAAGCAAATAAGAGAGTTGCTCAAGGCCTGACAGAAGTGGGAAGAAACCGTGGCTAGGCAAAGAGGCAACATCTCACTGCTTACACCTCTGTAGAGCGGCAGAGGACTTTTCCAACCCCTTCCAGATGTCCTGCTGCCAGACTGCCTGCCACACCACACATCACTGCAGAGAACATGAGTGACTGAAGGGGCCCCAAAACCTCCCTATGGGACAGGAGACATGGTGAGGGGGAGGTAGATGAGGTCACAAACAAAATGTTCGTATCCTCAGGTGATGGGGTGGACAGAAATCTTTTCCAGCTCAGCCCATCTCTGCCAGCCGGCCATGTACCTCACTGGGACAAGGGTACAGGACAGGAATTACAGACACCAGGGGAGGCACCAGGGTGGGAGCAAAGTCCTGTAGCTGAGGGAGCTGGAGCCCAGGGAGGGAAGGGAGAAGGGCCAGGGTTGGCTTCTCGACAGCTTTGGCAGTGAGGTGCTGGGGATCATGCTTGGACTGAAAGGTTGACCAGGAGTTTCTGCTTCCCATAGGCAAGGGCAGTGTTACAGCTTTACCACTAGTGAACCGGAGACAGCAGCTGCTGGCACCAGCGCGGGCCCAGCACCTGATGAGGCAGGATCTTTCCCCTTGAAGGTAATTCTCCCTGCCCAGCACTGGTAGGTGGCAGCCACCTCTCCAAGCCCCTGAGAGGTTCAGCTGGGGCATTGGTACCATCTGAGTCCCAGGAGAAGGGAAGAAAGAGGCCAACCCATGCGAAGACCCTGGGAACCCAGTGCCAGTCCTCTGCTCCAGCGCTGACCCCTCTGCCAGGCTGGTGGGGCAGTGCTGCAGAAGAGCCAGACCAGGGTCATGGCTGCAGGGGGTACAAGCCCAGGAACTGGGATGTACTAGCATAACCAATCAGTCCATTTTTGCTGGTGGCACTTTAACGCCATAGACTCCTTCCCAATCCAACATTACCCCCTTGCAGACAGTATCCCACCCCTCCATCCCTGGCTGAGGTGACTGACTGGTGGCCTGTGAGTCGCGGTGTGGGTGGCCCTTTCGCACTGCTGAACAAAAGCTGGGTTCAATAGTTGCCCTCAGCAATGGGGAAGAGAAGCAGGACAGGGAAAGATAGAGCCTGGGTTTGTCCTCAGGAGTCAGAGGTGGTTTGCAGCTGCTTTTCATCAGCCATGGAATTCCTTGCTCGCATCTCCCCCGTTCCCCACACAGAGAAATGTTCGGTTTGTGATGCCAGTTTTTGTGTGTGCATGTGGCTCTTCAGCCAGGGTGTGACCAGCAGCCAGTTTGGTTTCTAAACTCAAGCCCACACTCAGAAATCTGCAGAAATGAAATCAAGCCACTTAGGCACATTGTGAGCAATACTACCCCTCCTTGGAAAGGTGTAGGTTTGGCTAAATACTGCTTTTCTGGCAAGAGGGAGAGGCTGGGACACACCAAGGTCCTGGCCCCAAGTCACAGCTGAGCACCACCTCTTTTTCAACACGGACCATCAGTGTTGAAGTCTGAGGTTCCAAATGTTTTCCCTGTTTAAGGTGTTGGGCTGGGAGGCCTCCTTGGACATGCACGATGACCCTGCCTGCTCTCAGTGCCACCCTTCCTGATGATCCAGTTAGGAGCACGACAGTGAAGCTGTGGGGGAGCTGAGGGTCTGGCCTGCCCAGGGCAGAACTGTGATCAGAGCCAGCACAGTGCTGGGGTCTTTCCAATGTCCCCAGCCCCTGTCCCTGCCAGGCACTGTTCCTGTCCCTGTCCCTGCCTGTCTCTGCTCCCAGCAATCCCAGGGGACTGGCAAGGTGTCTTCAAACAAATCCACTCACTGCCTGCTTTCTCCCTGTTGGTAAAAAAGGGGGTGAATCTTCCACATGAGTATATGCATATTCATTTTTGTCACTCACGTCATTTGCAGAAGCCTCAGACATTTTGTCTCACTAATTCCAGCACACTGAGCCTGTGCCTAAGCCCCACTTTGACTTTAGGCTCTGATTTTAATGGAGCTGAATACGGTGCCATCTACTATTGGCAAATTAAGGGAAGAAAAATCCTGACTTGGTGCTGCCACTTACAGTTGCAGGAAAGTAGATTGATTTTCTTTTACGAAGGCATTGCAAACCGGCTGCCTTTCAGCCTCCAGCTACCAGTTGACCCTAATCACCAGCAATGACTGTTCTGCTAAAGTCCACCTTTTAGCAGGCACCTGATTAGAAAAGACATTGACTGAAGTCTTTCAGAAGAAGCCAATGCTCTTTTGTTTTATCGGGGGAGAAACAACAGCCTGATAGGTTAAAATGGGAGCTTTAGCCCAGCAAATGCCAGGCCCTTTGTAGGCCTTCCACAGAGTGCCCTCTCGTTGGCATGGGCACTGCGGGACCCAGCTCTCCCGCCCTGTGTGCAGGGCTGGCCACCTCCTCCAGAAATCCCCCCACCAAGGCAGCCATGCCATGTGTGCCCTGCCCTGCCCGCCGGGAATGGGAATGGGAGCTGCCTGAAGCTGTCCTGCAGCGCTAGGCAGGAAGGTGTTAACAGCATCTCCCAGCGCCTCATGTCTAAACGCCTTCCTCTCTCTGGGAAGCTGCTCTCCCTGACTGCGCTGCAAATTAGACAGCTCTTCAGGGTCATTTTTCCCCTCTTCCCTTTTATTTTATTTTTTATACACCCGCTTTCTTCAGCTGTGATGGGAATGGCTGGGGCTCGCCCACACACGGCTCACAGCAGCCTCTCTCTCTGGAGGAGCACACATGCTTTCCCCCTCCAGCTCTGTCAGAGACAGTGTGCAGGGCCAGTGGGGGTGGCTCATGGAAGGGCATGGCCAGCTGCCCTCCCCAGACACGGTGCTGGCTCTCAGGTGTCCCATCCACCCGCGCTGGCCTCCTGCTGCGGCCAAAGGATGCTGTCAGCTCCGGCCTTGTGCATGCCCATCACTGTCAGGTCCTCTCTGCAGAGGCTCGGTGCTGACATGCTGCTCCGCCACACTGTGTGGGCCAGCACAGCCCCTGGGGTGGCTCGCCAGAGAGCGGGGGAGCTGGAGACGGAAGCTGCTCTTTGCTATTGCTGATGCTCCAGTTGGTCCAGCTGCCTCACCATCCTGGAAACAGCCACCTGGGAGAAGGGAGCTCACCCCTGCCACCCAGCATGGGGTGGGGATACAGCACATCCTGGCGCTGCAGGAGCAAACCCACCAGAGTCAGAAGGGCCTGGCAGACTTCTTGCTCTTAGCAGGGGAGGAAAGATGGAGGACAGGGCTTCAGTGCTGCTCCTTTCTAAGCATTTTTTCTTCCCTCCCCAGGAGCAGCCTGAATGTATTCCCAGGGACACAGCACCCCTGGCCGGCCTGGGGAGGGAGGGGGCACTGTGCTGCGGGAAGGACATTGCTGGCCTGAACCACATCTGTAGCTCATGGCTGCACTGCCAGGCAGGATCACTGTCCCTGATGGATTATTAACCTTTTCCCTGGTGCCTCAAGCCCCTCTTGGAACTCACGGTTTGTGGCAAAGATTTAGTGCCAGGACAACTTGATATTTCATGTCACTGTAAGCCTTGTGCTCCTGGAAAGGCTGTGGCAACTGAGGACATACATACTTAGCTCTAGAAGGGTGCTCAATGTGTAGCTTTTAATCAGCTTTACCACGAAGGCTTGAGTGTGACCCTGTAGAGCCATGGTGAGGGTACCTATAGGAGCTGCAGATAGCCCAGGGATGAACAGGGAGACCTGGAGGCGCTTATGTATGGACACAACACACACGGTTTTTTTCCTCCCCACCTCCAGCAAAATGATCTCCAAAATCATAGGCTTTGGTTGAAGTAGTATGAATTTGGTTCAGGTAGTATGAAAACAGGCAGACACCAGCCCTGGGGCCTCAGGAATATCCTCTGAGCGTCCATGAGTCACAAGCACTGGGGACTCAGCATCCTTCTCTAGCTTATCATGGTACTGCTGTTTGCTTGATGGGTTTTACTAGATCTCGGTGGCTCATAGCATGTTTCACACAGCACTTAAAGCAACCCTGGCTGGAAAGGGCTGTCCCCACTCCAGCCAAAATCCCCTTAAAACTCCACTGCTGCCCAGCCCCTTATTTCCAGGCCTGCCTGCAAATGAGCCAGGCTGGCCTGCAAAGCAAAGCCCAGCTTGGTGTCTAGAACCAGCCCACAGCCATGAGCAGCATTGGGTTGGGCACTCAGGCTAATGCCCTGCAGCTGGGAAGGGGCCCTGCCCTGGGGATGGAGATGGGAAGCACCTGGGGAGGGTGGGCCATGGGAGCAGGCTCCAGCTCGGCTCCTCACAGCTCCTGGCTCCTCGCAGCCAGCAGCAGGTTCCTCCAGGTTTGGCTAGGTAAGAGGGGTGGTATGGATTTTGGGGTGGCTCGCTATCTGAAGCCCACTTTTTTGGGGGTGTTGGTGGTCTTCCTGATTCCTGGCTGCTGGGAGCAACGGTGGGGGAAAGGCTGAGCCCTGGCTCTATGCTCCCAGTCCCCACCCGGGACTCTGTCCCCCCTGGCTGCGGCTGCTCTCCACTTAGAGGTGGCCCTGGGGATATGGTTGGAGTCAAAGGGTCTGGAAGGTGCCATGTGCTGCAGTACGTTGGTAACTGGGCTGCATGCCCTGTCCTTTGGGTCCCCTCAGCGCTAACAGGGTTGGGGCTAGGACGGGGCAGCAGTTCCCCCCCAGCCCCGTGTCCGGGGGTGCCTTGTCCTTTTGGCTTCACCACCTTCCCTGCACACCCAGCCCCACTTCAGCAGCACTGGCTGCTGCAGCATGGTTTTTCCCCTTCCAACCACGGCTGATAGCAATCCCACATGGGGCTGAGGTGGCCTCAGCTCAGTAACCCCCTGTGTTACTGAGCCCATCGCAGCACTTGGCTGCTGGAGCTCACTGGAAAGGCGGCACTAGGGGACGAGGTGAAATGCTGCAGGCCAGGTATTAACTGCTTGGGGAGCCCAGGCAGGCTGGGCTGGGAAGAACCACCCTGGTTATCTGCGCTGGTGCCCGGAGCTGGGCGAGGGAGCACAGCAAATGCTGTAGGGGTCAGGGAGGAAGTTCAGCCAAGGGAGCCCCTGTGAAGCACCTCCTCATGCGGCTGTGCCTCTAGCCTGGTCTCCGGGCCGCGGCGATGTTGTGAGGGCTCTTCAGAAGAGGCTGGAGAAATACCATAAGCTTTGGTTTTCTCCTGAGGAGCAAGAGCAGCCAGGCAGAGACAGAGGGAGATGAGAGAGCCCAGGCTGGGGAGGACAAGGTATGGAGCAGCTGCTGGAGGGATCCTGCTCCCTGGGCTTAGCAGGGCCCAGAGCGTTCTGGAGGTGGCTCTTCCTGGGGCACAGCAGTGACACCCCACACAGGATAACACAGGGGCAGCCCTCGAGCTTGAGGGGTGCCGGCAGAGTGTTTATGGATGGCACCGGGGAGTGGCGTAGAGCCCGCGGGGAAGGTTTCCCTGGCAGCTGCTCACTGCCGATACCTCAGTGCCCTTCTCCAGTGACAGGGGTTTTTTGTCACGAGGCTCTAAATCCTCACCGCAGACAGTGAGGAGATCGACAGGAGCAGCGTGGGACCGGGGCTGTGCCTCACAAAACAGCGCAGCAGCTGCGAGGAAACCCCTGTGCGGGAGGGAAGCCGCCCCAGCCTCGCCATCGTCAGTGCAGAGCTTGGCCAGATTAAGTGAATGCTGTTACCATGGTGACAGTGCCCACGGAGGAGAAATGGGGTCTGGTGTTTTCCTCACGTACAAGGATGCCGAGATCGGGGAGGACGCTGGGCGGGATGGGGCTGTCAGGCACGCAGCCATCCCCGGTTTCCCTGTTCCACTGGGGAAACCCCCTCCCCAGGCTCTCCCTGGCCAGGGCACAGGGCATGTCTCTGATCACAGCCGGGCTCTCCTGAGCCCAAAGACAAACCTCTGTGCCCTGCAACCCCCCCGGATGGTGCTACGGCCCCAGAGCTGGGTGCCCCCAGCCTGGTTCCCCTGTCCTGCTGCAGGATGGGACCCGGGTGTCTGCATTAGCAGTGCCCTTGGGAGGCTGAGCTCTGGCAGCGGTCTCGCGGTCCCTGTGAAAGGGTCCTAAGGGGGGCCTGATGTCAGGTCAGGGCTTTCCAACACACACATATCTGACTGTTCCAGCTCCATCTGCAGCGGCCCTGCCAGCCAGGGACAGTGACTGAGGTTACAAATGGGGTTGCTCTTTCTTTTCCCCTCAGGTTTGCAGCCCGGGACAGAGGACCTTCCCCCACTCTTTACAGAACTGGTGAAATTACAGGAGGTGGAGGCACTGACAGCCAGCCTAAAATGAAAAAAGGGAAACAGAGACGCAGCAAAACCTCCAGGTAGAGGAGCCTGCGGCAGTCCAGGGAGTGCTCTTGCCTTGCCTGGAGCCCGCTAAGGGTGAGTACTACTGATTTGGATTAAGTTAACGTGTGATGATTTTATTGCTACATCTCTAGCATGTCTCATTTAATTGTCCCCGCCTTTGCAGCGATGGGGTTACTGCAGGATACTGCAACCTGTGTCTGGTTCAGGTGGTGAGGCTTTGCAGATACTAGAGCAGTGCTACATCATGTTTCCAAGGCTGGCAGTGGTGTTACTGGTGCATTTGCGTGTCGAACAAAAGGGCTGTGGTTAAACTGCCACCAAGACCAACCCTTGTGGGCAGAGCACCCTGCAGCATCCCCTTAGCCAGCGGCCACTTGGCAGCTGACTCAGGGTGGGATATCCTGAGGCAGTCGGGTTGGGGAACAGAGACTTTCCTCCTAAGAAATTACCACGGAAAATTAGCATTTGCTCTAAATTGCAGACCTGTGGGAGCCAGCTGCCTTGGCCACTGTCCCTACGGAGAGGAAGGTCTGGAGGAAAGGCAGGGTGTGCTGGAAGGAGGTGGGGAAACAGGAGCTGAAATTGGGAAGTAACTGGAAAAAGTTGATTCGCATTTATGAAAGGACGGGTTATTGTCCTAGTGCAACTGCTACCAGCCCTGCCTGTGCAGGAGAAATGAGCCAGGCACGTGTGGGCATAGGGAGTCCTGATCAGAGAGCCCCTCTCAGCGGGTGGAGGACACTTTCCCCCACAACAAGGGGGCCTGGCAGCACTCAGAGTAGGCTGAATCCTTCTTTGCCCCCCGTCATTGGATTCTTTACTATGAGGGTGGTGAGGCACTGGAACAGGTTGCCCAGAGAAGCTATGGATGCCCCATCACTGGAAATGTTGAGGGATTTTAGTTAGTCTCCCTGGTGCTCTTCCACATTCAGGCTTTTCCTGCCTTTTCAAAAGGCAGGTGTACTGTCTGGATCTGTGGGTGTTTCCTTCTGCCACCCTTTCACTCTTACCCTCGTGTTCTTGTTGCCACTTTTCCACATTGTGCCTGCCAAGGGTTGGCTTTCCTTTTCCAAACCCGCTGGTCCTGTCTTCCTGCCTCGGAGCTGCCCCTGTCAGCTCTGCACTTTTGCTTCTTAAGATGATTGTCCCCTTGACTTCCAGGGTGTCCATCACACTGGAGAGCTGGCAAGCTTTTTTGGAGGCAGGAATTTTGCTGTGTCTGCTTATGGAAGGTTCTAGAGAGTCACGCTGCAGCTCAACGTTTGGCTTTTAAGAGTCTCACAGGCTGTATGTGTTCACACCCCTGTGTAGTAAGGGGAGACGTGTAACCTGGCTGAAGCCTGTGTTGGGTTAGGGGAGACCTGGCCCCACAGAAAAGTGGTAATGGTTTAACATTTTTGGCAAAGGCAGTTTGGTTAAATCATGTTGAACCCCTACAGGAATGCTTTTATTTGAGATGAACAGTGATTTGCTGTGAGTTAGTTTAAATCCAGCCTCGATTCGTCTTAAGAAGAAAGACAGGCGGCTGTTCTTACCGGGGAAAAAGCCTGCAAGCCTTGCACTGATTTATGGAGGGTGTTGGAGGCAACCCCTTGCTTCTGTCTTGGAAACCAAAGTCCTAGCAAGGCAAGGCACAAAACTGTAGTTTGCAGCTTGAGTTTTTGAGCTTGAGCACTGACTGACCTAGCAAGAAATACTCGCTTTTAAAGCTGGAGGTTAGTAAGTAGAGGGCAAGGGTTGCTCTGCTGTACCCGCTCTGCCTGTCCGCATCTTGGATGTGCCTTGTGACACTCTCAACTTCACCATTAATCCCTTCGTTCCCTATTTCTCCCCTCCTGTACACACCTGCTACTAACAAGAGAGCATCACTGATGGTGAGTCTCCTTAAGCTGGGCTGAAGAGAAACAATTCACTCTCTGCCGGGGGTGGGTGGCGGTGCGGTGCGGGGTGGCGGTGCGGGGTGGCGGTGCGGGCACTTGGCTTCCCAGCGAGTCACCGCTGCCCTCTAGTGTCCCCGTCCCGCAGCGCAAGGTCCCGCAGCTCTCCATCGCTTCTACCTCTCTTCAAACGGGCTACGTGCTGAACACCTGGGAAAACTGTCGCTCTTTGGTCTGGCAAGGAGCACAGCAGGTTATCTGCCTGCACTGACTGACCTAGCACGAAATACTCGCTTTTAAAGCTGGAGGTTAGTAAGTAGAGGGCAAGGGTTGCTTTGCTGTACCCGCTCTGCTTGTCCGCGTCTTGGATGTGCCTTGAGACACTCTCAACTTCACGATTAATGCCTTCGTTCCCTATTTCTCCCCTCCTGTACACATATACATGTGCACACCCCACCAATTCTGGCATGGCTGAGAAGTCCCTGACCAGCTGCAGGGTCATGGCATCCCATCAGGAGAATTTCAGGGTGCAGGTCCCACCTTGGGCCGCAGTGTGGCTGCACAATTTAACGAGTAAACAGAAGGATCTGACTAGCAAAACCGCAGGAGCTGTAAACCAATGCAGTAGCTTGTACTCCTGTTTGCAGAGGTGAGGACGAGGAGTGGTCTAATGCTCCCACGAACATGGGACACAAGTAACCGGGGAAGGGGCTGGCTTGCAGAGAAGCAGCTGATGATCAGGGTGAGTCTCTAGTATTGAATGAAAGAGTCTGGAGTTAGCATGGGGGTAACAATAAGGATATCAATTACTGCACTTTAAAATCTATAGACAGAAAGTGCTATATTCAACGAATTATAGTAGTATTTTTCTGTGATTTACTGGTTTACTATCACAGAATCGCAGAATCACTAAGGTTGGAAAAGACATGTAAGATCGTCAAGTCCAACCATCAACCCAACCCCACCATACCCACTAAACCATGTCCCACAGTGCCACGTCCACATGTTCCTTGAACACCTCCAGTGAGGGTGACTCTACTAAGGCTATTAAATACACTTTCACTGATTGATTGATTTGAAACCCTTCCTTCTGATGCTTATTGAAGGCGATACTTTTGCTATTGAGCTTTGAAATGGAGGGGGTTAGTTAGCCAGAAAGACACCACATGCTCAGTGTCTGCACAAAGAAGGGGAGGGGGGGGAATAACGGTTCCTCCTGAGGACACAACCTACCAAACCACAACAAAAAAGGTGTGAGTAAAATTCCAAACCTGGTCACCATGCTGATTAAGGGGGGGACGGGGGGAAAGGTACAGGAATAATTAAAAAGAGAACAAACTCTCCAAGCAGACCAGAATTTGATTGGATTAAAAAAAGTGTATTGGATGTCCAATACAAAATAATAAACATGAAGTTATTAAAAAAAGCCATAGAGTATACAGCAAATACTACAGAAAAGCAAAAAAATTGTACAGAAAGGTAAACGTCTACAGCAGTCCTCAAAATTATCCTACATGAGAATCATAAAACAATATACAGGTTTGGTTTTTTCCCCAAATGTCTCTGAGGGAAGCTGTTGCTTAACAGCTTGACTATGACACTACAAGGATACACAATGTTCCAAATTTAAAATCACAGGATATGTAAGAAAACGTAGCATTAAAATGTGAAAAAGTGCAATACAGATTGTACACTGAATTGAATAAATGTTTTTTTTTCTTAGTTTAACCTTAAAAAACCAACTTTGAACAGTTGTTTTATCATTAAAAATATTCCCCCTCCCCAAATTCAATGACAATATTAACATTCATGGTGTTATACGTAAGTAATATTCACAAAGACCCACCAGCTACGAATACTGTGTATGTACGATGGTATTTCTTTGGGTATAGGTAAAAAATAGGCAAAGGAAAACATACACCCCCCTCCTTTCAGGACAGGGTGTGTATTTTATTATTTAAATACATATTCTGTAGCTTATTTTGCCCTGAATGGTATTGATTAGAAGTCCAAACATCAATTATCCAGGTGGCCCACGGTGCTCCAATTCATTTGATCCCCCCCCGCCCCCCCCCCCCAATAAATAAATCCAGCAAATGTCCTAGAAATGACAACACAGAGTCTGGGAAAAGAAAGGAAGTAAAAGCACAACGCAAACCCTTGCTGCTCTCCAGGACGATTCATTGGCTCTCCCTTCTCTTAGTGACAGGGACTACGGAAACGGGCCCAGCGCTTTCGCTTTAGTTGAATAGATAGAAGAAAATAAATGAAGTTCTTTTTTTTTAAGTTTAAATTTAAGCAGATTACAGTATTTCCTCTTAATGTTCCAACAGGTACGGCCAGCTAGCGGAGGCGCTGTGGACCACAGCAGCAGCACCCCACACCTGAAAGGCCTGTTACCCGCGCGTCCTCCTTCGCTATCGCTGAGCTTCCGAGATCACAAATCCGATGGCTCAGGAGGAACGGATTCTCCATCGGAATCATCAGTAAGTTTTGTTTCCTTTCATCTTAAAAGGGAAATTGCACATGAGTTCGTTAGGCAGCTGGGTATTGGGTTTTTTTGATTTTTTTACTAAAATATGGTCCCTCTTTTTATGTCATTCCTCTTCCTAGAGCCAGGCAATCATACAAGGAGAAAACACAAAACCTTTTCCTTCCCCTCACATAGGAGTTCCCTTTTAACTTTCCTTCCTTTCTAGACAGATGTGTGAACAGCACCTGAGTCACTAATACTGTTTTTCTTTTCAAATGGTTTCAAAAGTGTAAAAAAATACATTTTTGCCTTGCTTATGTCTCTGAAGAATCCTCAAGAGAAGGATTCTTGCTTAAATGGCCTGGGATAGAGGAATTGCACTGGGGCTGGACTGGCTGCTGAAGGATCCTGTGGACATGTAGTGTTCTCAAAAGTACGATGCGGCGTGTTGCTGATGAGAAGAGGTCCACAGTTCTCTGCTTCTGGCAGGTCCGGGAAGCTCAAACCTAAGCACCACAAGCAGAGAAGCGCTGTGCACTGCTGCCTGCGCTAAGTTCTCCGTGCTGAACGAGCGCTCAATCTGTACTTTGAAGCTTCATGATGCGATCTTTAAACTAACAACAACAAAACAGAGCACTGTTGCCAAAATAAGCTGTAGTGTCATCTAAAGATAAAGAACCCTAACTTTACAGGAGGAATTTTTTTTAATGTTTCTAAATGAGACTCTCACTGCAAATTCAGTAACCAGAGACACAGTATGCTGACGTTACAAGGAAGGACGTTACAGAAGATGCTTTCATTTTCTTCAGTCTTTCGAGTCAATGTAGAAAGACAGGAAAACAACAATAATGAAGCCTCCCACTGGATCCCCTCCCCTTCCCCGTCTACTTTTCCCCACTCAAAATATTGAAACTGCACAAAAAGCGACAAACAAGCCTTTCAAATTACATTTCAATTCAAACAGACTGGTAATCTCACAGTGATGAGAGGAGAAAGTCAGGCTTTTAATAATTATAATATAAAAATAATAAAAAAAGCTTACAAATAGCAGTGCAGCATCCCAAAAGGCCATGGATTAACTGCCAGAAGGGGACGTAATTATACGCAGAATAAAAAACAAAACAGAACAACCCACGCTGGCAATGAATTTTCATACACGATAGAACAAGCAGTCAAACGTCAGTCTAGGCTGTGGAAAACAACAGTTTCTCCTTTTTTTTTTATTACAGTATTTTTTCCTTTTTATAAAAAAAGATAAAATAAAAACACAAATAAAATTGTACATAAATGCGAATGTCCAACACTGAAAAGGCAGGGCAATCACACCACTGAGACAAAACCTGACCAGAAAAAAAACCCCCATGAAGTCCACTTTTTTTTCCTTTTGTCTGGATGCTAAATTTCAGCCTGATGCGTCCCATCCTGCGTCATCTCAGCAGGTAAATGGAATTCAACTTGGCAATGACTTCGTTGCAGGACGATGACAAGAAAGGTCATCTCTTTTTGACGAGCTGTAGCACAAATGCACTGGTTGGTTCGTTTGCTTTCTGTGTATTCTCTCATGTGCTGTTTTTTCTCTCTTCTTTTCTTTTTTCTTTTTTTTTTTTTTTTCTCTGTACAATTCCTTGCGTTCCAAGGCTGAGTCCCAAGACTTGTGAAACTGTTTGGAGTCATGTCCTGGTGAAGGTGGTCATGCTGTAGTGATGGCATTAAGGTCCTTCATAAGTCCTTCCAGGTGGGCCATCTCTTTGGTCAGCTCATCCGGTTCATAATTCTGTGGGAGAGGTAAAAAGTTATTGACAAGGTGACTTGCTTTCTTTAAAGAGGGACAGAACAAGAAATAAGAAGAAATGGTCAGTGATTCCGGTGTAGACGGTGACCCTGACACATGAATAAGCAGAAACAGATTTATCGACAGTTACAGGAATTAATAACTTGAAACTACTCTCTATTTTAAACACAGATCTTTTTGCAATAGTGATTCATAGTTTCACTGCTTTTTAAGACCGCGATCATCTTATCTGTTTTCCTTGTATCGATAACAGCTTCCTTTGAACCAAAGTAGGTATTTCAGAAAAATCTTCCCAGCTTAACAGGAAAAAAAGGTCAAAGGAATCACTTCAATAAAACTGTTTTAAGAATCATTATGCTTGCTAAAAACCATAATCCATTTTTAGCCTCAATTGTCTAGCTTCATTTATATTGCATTGGTAACAGAATCGTGATAGCTGCTCATCTATGTAGGTAGATACTACGAACAAGTTCATCTCAAAACCTTTTCTAAACTGACCAAGTCCTTCCCACTACAGTGTTGTTTTCAACCCCTTATGTTCTTGGAGCATTTCTCCAAACCCTCAACATCGTTTTCACAGAAGGCGAGCCAGGCTGCACGTGGTGTTCCAATACCAGCTCTGCTAATGCCAGATCAGAAGCAACAGAACTCCCATGTGATAGTTTCTGCTCTATATATTTAAGGTCCATTATTAGAACTTCTGGCTAGAGACTAATATTAAAGCTACTGCTCAGCTGACTGCGTACCGTAAAACTCAAGTCCTTCGCAGAGCAGAGCCTTCAACCCTGACCGTGATCTCACTTCCTTTCCTTCCAGATACAAACCTTTTCTTTCATTGAAATAGAAATGAATGGAGCAGTCACCTTCCGGTTTACCACGCAATCTAGGTTGTACCAGAAAAGTTGTCTCTGTCCTGTGTCTAACGCGTTATCTGGTGACTAGCGACAACGACAAACAGCAGCGAGCTGGACGTACTCAGACTCATTCCTACAGGCTCTCATAAAAAAGCAGAATCAATTCAAATCGCTATCTAATCCTAATTTTTAAAACTCATAATTTAACTAGTATTTTGTGTGCTGCGGTGACTTTATACTGTACTAATTTATTAATGAAGAAATTCATTAATGGCTATATTTAAATATTACAAATTTGTTGATGAATAAACTAACGAGTGTATTTTTGGTACCAACTAAAAAAAAAGAATAAAGTAGGAGTGACAACTAGACAGAAGGGCAAAAGTGCACCAAATCAAGCATGCCTACAGTTGCTAGACCAGTGCATACAGAAATAAAATCAAGAGGGTGACAAAAGGACAGGACAAGGAAACAAGAAAAAAAAGGAAAAATAATTCAAAATAAGCATTTCCTGTAGCAGTGATACAATGGCATATACAGTAACTTCTTGGCTTGCAATCTGAAAGCAAGACAGCTCTTCCAGTGCCTGATACCCAAAACATCCTCACTTTTCTTTAAAGCTATTTCCAAAGCAGCTCAACAGTTGCGTTTTTCCCAGGAAGTCAGAACACTTCCATGTGAGTATCTAAAAACATATTTGGGATGATGGCTTTAAACATTTTTGGCATTAATGCTAGATTTTCCATCTGCAGTGACGCTTTGGATGCTCTGCAGCAGCACAGGAAGCTGCAGCTGCCTGACTTTAATAGGATGCAGGCACAGTATGCTTGCAAAACAGAAATAAATGACATCTCAAAGTGAGCATGAACACAACATCTTAAGCTGTACAGAAGAGCAAACGGCACTGTTGGAGGCATTCAGCTCTGTGAACAAAGATGCTCTTTACATCAAGATAAGCAGGCGGCAAACAGATGTGCAGGGCACTTCTACAGCTCCAGTACGGAAGCCTGCCTATAGAAGCCCAAGTCATGAACCAAAGCTCCATTAGGCGCTACGTCCTGTAAAGAATGAAAAGACTAGTGCTATAGATGGTATCTGTCCTTACTCTCCTCTTCTTGTAATTGTGACAGGCTAGCAAAAACCAGAAGCATTGAGCATGAGTCAAGAAAGGAAATCTCGGAGAACATTACTCTGTGTTCAGCTAATAGCCTCAGTTCAGCCAAAACGTTGCCGAAGGTTTTTCAGTTTTTGACTGCGTGGGCCTTGTGGACTGGAATAGGTGGAAGCACTACAGCTGTTTAGTGTTGCGTCAGTAGGAATGAGGGTATGCTCTGAAGCGATTTTCACATTTAGAAAGCACTCCTAATAGTTGCAATTTAAGTGCCTATTCTCTGCATTTGCTGCCTTGTGTAGAAAGTATTTGCACTAAGATTTTTTTATACGGGTTAACAGGCAATGCGCTTGGCAGAAGGCAGAAGCCTCATTAACCTCTGCCTTTGAAAGTCTCAGCGCAGACAATACTAAAGTTTGCAAGTGTCATATAAGGAGAGATTCACCCCCGTTTGAGAAGCACTGCCAAAGAAAGCCACTGGCAGTGTAAGAGTACCTACGCTTTCCGAGTCCTCAAGCATCCTGGTGGTCTCCTGCACATCAGGGGCACTGGGAACTACGACTGGCATGGGAGGTCGAGTTCTTCCTAAAGTCCCAATTGACGCAGTCTTCACCGAGTGAACTGGATGGTTAGGAGCTTAAAACAAATTGATATATAGTTATGCCTCAGTCAATGAGTCCTTTTGGCTATTCTGAAAGCTCTTGAAAGTAGGAGAATAAAAAGGGTTCTATTAGAGGAAAATGAATGCTTCAAATTATGGAGTGCTGAATTTGAATATTTGTCTAGTTTATCCATGTACAGAAAAAAAAAGGGCCTTGAAAATTATACCAAGAAAATTCACTCCAGCCTCTGACCTATTTCCTTTGATGCCCAACTCTACCCCCCGCCCCTTAAAAAGCTTCTCTCATTTTCTTCTTAAAACCTCCTTTTTCTCTCTTTCGGCAAATATATCTCGCCAGTTTTGCCCCGCTCACCTTGCTGAGTCAGTAATGGTGTGCTTGGCAATGCAGGGTCATACGTGGAACCAGCCGGTGGAACTGCGGGCACCGCAAAACTCTTCAGCGGGTGGGAAGGACGGACGTGTGCCGTAGGGAGGTTCTGAGCCGAATCCTCCTCTTGTGCATTAGCCAGGTAAGACCCTGTGGCGCTTTCGGGATCCTGGTGGTCCGCGCACGTCTGAGATGAGGAAGCCGGCATGGTGTCCGTGCTAGGTGTGTTTCGAACAGATTCTACAACAGACAAATGAAAAAAAGAAGCGGTTCATTTTCTGTAACAGGAATGTTCTCTGCGGTCAGATGGAAACAAAACAGTAGTGTTTGCGAGCACCTTCTCCAAGATCGCTGTTATAAGCTAAAAAGTGAATTCACAGATTAACTATCTGTGTAGCAAATAACACCAATTCTGTGTAACTGTCCTGTTTTAAGGTGAAGGGCAACGGCTGACTAATAACAAAATAAAGCTTGAGAACCGAATGATTCCACAGGCATAGCACCAAATCAACAGTTTTGCACTGAAACAGCTACAGGTAATAAGACCTCAGATAAGCGGCATGGAACACAAATCTTCATTCTCATTCTACCCTTGAGTATTTCACAGTATTGGCATTCTTAAATAGGTATACATTAAGCATATATCACCGTAGTGCATACAGAAGAGCCATATTTTTTTCTGAGATGATGATAGACTCAAAATGCCTTTACTTGCTGAAAGCTAAAATGGAATCACAGGCTTCATTTGTTTGTCTGCAGCAGGCTCCACCCTGACCTAAGAGAACAATGAGATGGTATCTTGAATTTAGAGCATTGTGATCCCACTCGGACCACATGCAGGAAAAGATCTGGATTGTGAGAACTGTCACTTCAGCGGTATAAACAGAACAAGGAAATCTGCTGCCTCTAACATGCCGTCTGCCTGTATATTTGCAGCCTCATGAATTGTTTTGGTTTGGCTGTGGCACCTTCATTAAAATGTAGACCTTAAGCTAGAGAAGCTCAAAATTCACTTCCTCTCAAGATGTTACCTACGTGCATTTTAGCAATACTGTTGCTTCAGAATTTTCCAGAGCACTGGAGACATTACAAAAACTATTGCAAATGATTGTGCTTTAAGCCTAAAAACACTGCATAGAAATCACCACAATTTTCTGTGTGCTTCAGGAAGATTAACTGATGTCAGCTCTCGGTAGCAAAGTCTGGACTTTTGACCTCTCTCGGTTTTAAACACAACTAATTAGGAAAAAAGTTATCATATTAAGTAGCTCAAATTAGATTTAATCTGATGTTTCAGACGCCAGGGCTGAAGGCTTTGGAATAAGGAATCTTCCTATTTCAAGTTGTATATAAAACATCAAGCTTCGTTGCCCAAGGACGTCATCACGTACCTCAAGGATCAATATCTGATCTACACAAGAAACTTTACAGAAAACACAACCTACCAAGGATTTTGTCTGTACTTAAAGCGATCACTCTGCCTCTCGTGGAACGCCACAATGGAGACTGATCAAGTTAAGTTTCAGGCTTTGATTTCCACACGTTTCACTCATTGTTCCATTACAAGCAAAATCTACCTGATCATTTATATCTCACCTGTGGAATTGGCCCTGTCTGAATGGGACATGGATGTGCCAATCGGCCACGGGTTGACCTGGTGATGGAGATAGCTGCGAGTTGGCGAAGCGAGGCTGCCGGAGTGGAAATGATGGTGAGGGTTATCGAGTGAATGGATGGGATGAGCACTAATCACAGCTGTGAATGAATACAAGACAGAAAAATGCTTAACGTACAGACAAGCATGGACACGTACCGAAATGCACCACACCCCTCCCCTCTCCCGCAAAGCCACTGAACAGGGGAGCCGACTGCTCCGCAGGTTTACAGTGACACCAAGATGACATGTTTCGATATCAACTTCCCAACTCTGTTCCAGCACTTTAGCTCCCTCCGTGCCAAGACACCACACCCCCAAAAGAGGCAGAGCTCTTCATTTTCCTGTGCAGAAAGCGCATCCCTCTTGGCTGTATCTTTCAAGCGCTTTCTGTTCCGCTTGAGAAAAATGAAGTTCCGCTCCCTTTAGAACTTCCATGTATTTCATGCTGTGCTATTAATGTCAGACCTAATATGGGAGACATATGAGCTCCAATTCCAAAGTAATTTCTGGCTGTCATTGAATTTCTTAACATTGTAACCAAATGTGGCATCTTTGGTTAATTAAATAACGCAAGACAAATGATAAGAGTAGGACAAGACACCAAAGGCTCCATTCATTCCCTCTGTGCAGGCTTAGTAAAGCCCTGCTCCAGTACACTCAGACCAGAAGCTGCTTTTTCTTTTCTCCCCTCTTTTTTTGTCTTGCTGTTTTCTTTTTCCTGTTTGCGAGACATGAATTTTATACTCAATGAAAATCATCCTTTGCCCTCACTCTTTTGCGGTAACAGCAAAACAAACTCTCGCTACTCCCCAGCTGGGAGGAAAAGCATGCGCAGAATTTAGTTCTTACGTCAGACTAAAATACTGAATTGCTTAAAATCACCCAAAATAAAGAGTCTCAACACAGAAAACAGGAGGGAAATACTACCACTAGCACCATCAAGAAAACAACGGTTGTGGTTGGTTATTTTCTTTTGAACCTTTTCTGGAAAGTCTCCAGATGTGCTGCCTTTGAAAGTTACTTTCTAGGAATGGCATGATGCACAAATCCATCGTTATAACGGTGAGTTCAGTTAAGACTTGTTGCACTGATGCACGTGGTTTGAACCCAGAGGCTGACTAAACAAATCTGCACCCTCTGACTTCCTCATTTCCTGAAAAACAGTCTGTCAGCAGGACAGGATGTGTGAATTGACCAGTGGAGGCAATCTACTTAGAGATTTTCAGCTGTTGGTAATAAACAATTTCTCTCTCCCATTGAGTTATGCCAACAGAAAGCTAACATCATTATCAACCTCTTGTAAATGAAGAGTAACTAAACTCTAATACTGAGTAATCAGTAGGTTCTAGATTTAAGTCCTGTGAGATGGCTGTCGAGATGTGAAAAGTTGGATGTTCTCACTAAGAGCTTCAAGCAAGATTAAAATGCCACTTTGTCTTGCAGGGAACGGGCAAATGGAGGAATAACCCACAAAAGCTTGGAGATCAGACATCCAGCAGAGACAGCAGTCATCAGAGACACCAGGAGTTCTCTTACGCGTCAGCAAGGTAGGAGGCATATAGATTTTCAGGCATAACATTTTCCAGGCACAAACACTTTAATTACTTCTGTTTGTAGAAACCACTGGTCTACACCTGTGTTTCAGCAAGCATTTCAATCATTACCAAATATAATGCATGTCAGTGCAAAAGACTGCCTATATGTTTTTGCAATCACAATAAAAAAACCATGCACATACTCTACACCTCTCAAGACATTTCCTAAAAGCTTGGAGATGGGGAGAAGAACACAAAATCGTAGTAGCTCTGAAACACTATCCAAAGCAGAATATGGTGAGCAAGTGAGAAAAACCCGATCCAGTGAAAAGCTGTGTCCCCAGAAAGGGATGCCACAGGTGGGTTTAGTGCTGCAAGAGAAAATCCTATCCACAGCTAGATCTGCCAGCATTATCACAGCAGCCTGAACACCCTCAAAAGGTAGAACTGGAATATACTACCTCCCTAAAATATGTATCACCACCATATCACTTGTGTCAACTGTACGTCTTTTCATCCTACGTGGGACCGATCTTACAAGTTGCTGAGTATCTCACTGAATAACACACTATGAGGGGTACTTCGCTACGCTGTTTCGGTGGAGCACGCAGCATGCTTCAGCACGGGCTCCTATGTGAGTTTCTCTGAGGCTATGTGTATCCAACCCCGCATCCCATTTAGAGCAAAAAGACATAGAAGAGCGCAAGGGAAGAGTTTTTGCAGTCTGAATTTGTTACGGGGTCACACAAGTCTGAATTCATCATGTTCTAGTGCCTGGCATGGGACAGGAAATCATCAGAATCCAATAGCTGCAAAGTTAGACACCCGTATTTGACAGCAAACAGACTTTTAAGAAACTAATTGGAGTGAAGATGATTAGTGTAAAACTGTATCCTCCGCTCCTCCCTTATACATGTAAAACTGGGAGAAAACAAGGAGCATCAGACTATTTCTTTTAAAACCAAGAAAAAAAGATACTACATTTGTAAAAAGGTTGTAAAACAAGCAAAGAGTCGAAAATTCACAAACTGAGCTAATCGGGTCATCAGGACACTTGAAAAAGCATGTAGAGGCCAAGAAAACCAAGCACTCACTTCAGGTAAATAAAGCAAAAGGTTAGGAACTTGAAACGTAACGGAGTGGCCTGCTGCACCTCGAATGCTGTGTTCAGTTTTGGGCCCCTCACTCCAAGAAGGACACTGAGGTGCTGGAGCGTGTCCAGAGAAGGGCAACGGAGCTGGTGAGGGGTCTGGAGCACAAGTCTGATGAGGAGCGGCTGAGGGAGCTGGGGGTGTTCAGTCTGGAGAAGAGGAGGCTGAGGGGAGACCTCATCGCTCTCTACAACTGCCTGAAAGGGGGTTGTGGTGAGGTGGGTGTTGGTCTCTTCTCCCAAGTGACAAGTGACAGGACGAGAGGAAATGGCCTCAAGTTGCGCCAGGGGAGGTTCAGGCTGGATATTAGGAAAAATGTCTTTCCTGAGAGAGTGGTGAGACACTGGAACAGGCTGCCCAGGGAAGTGGTGGAGTCACCATCACTGGAGGTGTTCAAGGAACGTGTGGACATGGCACTGTGTGACACGGTTTAATGGGCATGGGGGGGTTTGTTGGTTGATGGTTGGACTTGATGATCTTACAGGTCTTTTCCAACCTTAGTGATTCTGTGAAATCGTTCCCTAAAACACAAGAGCTTGTGGTAGCAATTACCTGGCTACAGGGTTGAACATGAGCGTAGTGCTCGGGGAAGTCTGAAGCTCAGACCAGACCAGCACTGTGTAACTTTGCCTCACAGTTCTGTCACCGCATGTTAACTTTTGTACTTTTTACTTATGTTCTCAAGTCGGTGTTTCAGTCCAGTTGTTTAGAGGTTTAGCCAAGTCCCTTTCCATCTCAGAGTCATCATTTGAAAACTAGATATATTGTGTAATTCTTAAAATATTTCATAATAATAATTAAAATATCTTTCTACTGCCTGAACAAAGTTTCAGTTCAGCGCTTTTGCTCAAATCATCATTAACTGATAGGGAAATACATAGCTAAGAAATAACAAACCAGACATCCTCCTCATGTAAGAGTCTGCTTGGACAAACTCGCAAAACCTCAGCCCCTATCAGTGGTCTATCCATGTTCTAATAAATTAGTATAATGGCCACACTGTGGAGCAAAGCTACCGTACATATCGTATGCTTTTGGTATCCTTCCCAAAAGATGAGCACTGTCACTCCTTCTGAGCCATTTCTTCTGCTCAGGGGACTAGCTCACAAGTGGGGGTGTCTCGCACTCAGACACGTGGCGATCTATTGCCCCACGTCTCCAATTCTCTCCTACTGGACGAGCAACCGAGTTGTTTCTGAAGCTGCTCCTGAGCCCCCACTGCATTTTAGCATAAATCCATACTGATTTTGGTGTGCCATACGAGGGTGGACTATAAACTACAGCTGGTCAAGAACCGCTTCACAAATAGCTGTCCATGCAGTGGGGACAGCAGTTATATTAAATGTTTTGGTGTAAGAGTAGTAAGATCACTGCAGATATGGGTAAACATGGTCATTTAGAAGAAAGTAAGCATGACTCCTGTAAAAGTAAATCCCGCTTCACTAACCTCAGAGTTTCAAGACAGTGCCAATAAATATGGCAATAAAGAGAATCAGTAACTATAATACAGCTAAATTTTCAAAAAGGCTTTGACAAGGGTCGGCTCCAAAGTTAAAAAACTAAGTTGCTGTTGGAAGGAAAGCTCTTTTATGGACTGAAAGCTGGTTACAGATAGGAAGAAGCAAAAGGGACTGCCTGATCATCAGTTTTCAAGACAGAGGAGAGTCAGCAGGAGATTCCCCAGGTATCAGTGCTGGGACTGGTTTGAATCAATTATCATTCGCAGTGACCCAGACATGGAAGCAATCAGAGAAATCTTCAAGTTTGGAAATTATATTAAGGTCCTTGGGGTAGTCAAATGCTATTTTGATGGCAAGGAACTCCAGAAAGACCTCACAACACTGTCTGAGCGGGCAAAGAGACGGCAGGTAAACTTTAGCATAGCTAAATGTGCTATTACAGTAGTAATACATGGAGGGAAAAATAATCCAAACAGTACTTAATGTGATACTGCACTCGGAGCTGGCAGTTACAACTCAGCAAAGAGCTTTTGGAGGCACGGTTGACAGATCTCTGCTATCATTAGCTCAAGATGCAACGGCAGCAAAAAAAGCCAACAGAATGTAGCACCTCATTCAGCGAAGAAGGGTTTGAGAACAAGGCAGAGGACACCGTTTCCTGCTCTGTAAGACCTTGGTGGTACTGGGTGCAGCTCTGGCCTCTCTGCGTCTCAAGCAGCATGTAGTAAAGTTAGAGAAGGCTCTGAGAATGGCAACTGAAGTGATAAAGGGGATGGAGTAGCTGCCTCATAAGGGGAGGCTAAAAAGGCTATGACTGGTCTGGGGAGAAGATGACTAACAGTGGAGAAGAACCTGACAGAGATTTGCCAGCTCTCTACAATTCCTGTGTAACAGCTGGATACTGGCAGAGTACAAAGCGAATGGACTATGGCCAGGCTTGTAGGATCTCCTGAAAAAGCACCTGCGTTGCCACTGGTGGAAACTGGGACAGACAGACTGTTGGGACACATTCCTAACTCTTCCCTACTTTTGCAGCCTGCTTCCCGCTCACTCAAATACAGCTATTCAGTTTCTCCTTTTAACTTGATCTAACTCTGCCTTCACAATAAGGGATTCGGGATACCTTCTTTGAACTGTTTCCACTGCAGATATGACAGAATTACTTAGGAGAAGTAAGTAGGAGGGCATTACATATGAGTGTGCGTGCCTGTGCATACAGCATCAGCCTGGCTTGTTTGGGTGCTCCCAATTTCAAGCCAGCTGGTAGGTGGGCTGCTGACTTACGCTGAGGCGGTTGAGAATCAAAAGGCATCATCATCTTGGGCCTCATCCCCCTTCTTCCTGCCAGTGTAGACATGCTATCTTCTGACTCATGCCCTGGAGGAAAAATACCGAAGGTTATTTACCATTGCAGCAAGACTTCTGTGATACCATACCAGATGATTTCAATCCTTCTCTCTATTTCTGGGCTGTCCTGATTGTAAGCGGCTCTGTGACTCATAATTGATAAAAACAGCTCTTTCATCCTTCACTAGAAGGTGGAAACGAGGACAGTTAAGGTAAAGATTATTGGGCACCGGAGAAACTCCCCAGGCCATAATGCAAACACAAACCCCTGGCAGTGCAGCTCTGGGCAATGAGTGGCGGTACAAAGCGTCACACAGACCATTGACAAGTTAACCACTCACCGAGTGAAAACTCACCCACACCTCAAGAGCTGAGCAATAGCTGCTTAAAGCGCCAAAACCCGATTGTGTGTTTGACCACTGAAAAAATGTCCCACGCATCTCTCAACAGTTCAATATGAAACACTTGTTAGACGATCTTCTGATTACTAATCGGTATTTACCAAGGGAAATTAATGATTTAACTCTTGGGCACTCAATTTTCTCGCTAAAACATGTGATCCGTCCTTTTCAGAGAGTCTTATAAACTAGGCACAAACTCAATTCACTACTTGGAAAATAAGAACAAAAAAAGGTAAGGGTAACTGAATAATACGTCAGTAAAGTGATTTCATCAGATATAGTAAAAGGTATTTACTTTCAAACATCATGGTCAAAGTATTTGTTGACAGCTCACCTCTGTAGGAATTCCGCCTTTGATGGATATTGCTGTCCATGGAATTATCAACTGGGGTGATGTCTTGGGAGTTGCGAGGGATTGGGGTATCTGTCATGATTGGATTGGGATCTGGAGATTTATCTATGGGTTTTAGCTCCAGTCTTTCATGATGGATCCAGAGGTCGGGAGGCTTGACATCTTTGGAGTTTCCCTTGTACTTATGGGACCCATTCACTGATTTGCAGGCAGCTCGTTTCCTTGGGAAGGAAAACAAATGCAACGTTCTTAGATGTAGGCTTCCTTTCACTTGTTGGCAAAGGCCAATTTTCACTGAGATTTCCTTCAGATCTTGTATCCAGCTGAGTAGAAGCTACCCACTGGGCAGGAAGCTTTGAATTTTACATATAAGCACAGCTGACATCTCAAAGCATATTCTGCAACTCTGACGCCATGAAATTTGTCTCAAATGCTACCACGCGCTGCAGAACTGCGCTCTACAGTCTAAGCTTTCATTAACAAAATTTAAGTTTCCAGTACTTAGGGTTATTAAGAGAATATTCTAAATATGAAGTCTATGTACATCATGCCGTGTCCGTACTCCAGGGCTTACAAACAACCTCAAACAACAGCTGTAGAAGGAGTGTGCAAATAGCCAATTATCCCAATAGGATGGTTAACTCTAAAGACTAATGACAAGAACATTCATTTTTACCGCTGCTCAGGTCAGACACATCTTACTAACGTGCTTTTCATCGCTGTTGAACAGCAGCAGCAGCAAACTGATTGTGAGGCAGACGTTTGCTGTGATGGAATTTTGGAAAAGTAAAATGTCGAGTTCCAGCACTGCCCTCCGCACGCACTCCTCACTTGGGACCCCGGCAATGATGGAGGAAAGGTGTCCCTTCTGGGTAGCACACTTGCTAGAAATGGCTAAGACAGGACTAAATAAAATTTTGAAAATACCAATGAACGGAGCGCCTCTCATGTAGGTGATACGCAGCCAGACGTGCTGCCGGCACCCAGCTTTGAGCACTGTGGCTGAACGAGTAAAACAGATCAGAAGGTTATTCACGGGCTGTGGGTTGCTCCATGTAGGAGAGGTGGCATTTAGAAACCGGGAAAACAAAAGCAAGATTTCAGAGGGTTATTTCTGCTCTTTGAAAATAAAAATACGTCTCTGGGGTACAGGTCCATGAATTTTGCCCTCTCCCAAGCACATCCCCCAGCTGCTGGACCATCACTCATCTATCCTTGCTCTCCCCTCCTGAAGAACTTGCATTTTTGCAGGACGGTTCAGCTTCAGCAAAGCAAGTGGAAATTCTCTTCTAAGCCTGGATTTAATCACTTTCTTAAAACTCTCTTTTGCATAACAGTCTTTTCAAACTTTAAAAAAAAAGCTTTCAGTTCTGTTCAGTTCTTTCAAAGAACATGCAGAAACAACCTTCAGGAGCCTACAAATGGAAGCATCGCTGCTGTAGTCTTAATTCAGCTGCTCTAAATGAGAGAAGAATTAAGATACAAAACCATATTTTGGATTTTGAAGCATTTTTCTAAGGATTCCAGCACCAGATTCAGATTCCACTCTGGTAATCTATCTAAAACCTGGATTTTACCATGCACAGCTTGTAGACCTACTCCACACAGTGAAGTACACGCTAAGAACAGAAGTGAGAATCTGCCTGAGCTGTTGAGCTCTCACAGCTCTAAACAGATGTACTGGCTCGCGTTTGGAAACAGTATTTTAAACAATAATATCTCCTCAGAGGGGGTGAGTGCAGGTATACGTGAAAGCATTGCCCCAGTTTGCCTGTAAACTCTCGATGCTTTGTAAACTCTGAAACACTGATTAGGAAAAACAGAACATCGCCATCATCACCACACGCATGATAACTTAGCTGCATCGATACATCTTACCTTCCAAACACAAGAATTCAAACTGCATTACTGATGTGTTGTCGGAACAGAATTTCTACAGCCCGCAAGACTTAAAAATAATCAACTCTAAAGCACCATAAAGAAAAGATTACATAATAGAATTAAGTGAGAAAGGTAGGACAGGGCAAAGCACCACCCGGACATCTTACTTTTTTTGGTGAGAAGTTGTGCGACGAGTGCAGAAGACAGCGACTATCACCACTATCACAATGGTGATCACTCCAACAGATACTATGATTACAAGGAGCATGTTGCTGTCCAAGGGAGAAGTAGGACTTCCATGGGGACTGTTACTGCCTGTAAGGGTTTGAGATGGGAGAAAGGGGTTATTTATTAGATAGAAAAAATCCCCATCAAAACCAAGCAGTGCCTGTCAGAGACTTCCAGAATCATGCAGATTAGCAGAGTAAGAAAGATGATAGTTTGTCTGCTAGGATTTCAAGTGAACGCTTGCTTGGTTTTTTGTCATATGCCAACTGTGTTTCTGTACAATTGTTAAATCCGTAAGATGCTTTATAGATCCATTTCCAACTAACAGTCTATAAAAATTTATGTTCACCCTACTCAAATAGTTATCATAAAAAAATTCAATAGTCTAGAGTCCGAGGAGAGTTAACCCGGGATCTTGCTAAAATGACAGCACTACAGGCATCCCCTTGGACCCAATAATCACATGAATCGGTGTCAGTATTGAATCGGTGTCAGTATTCTACAGTGGTCACTTCCCCCTAAAAGAACACATTTTATGTAACACTAATGAGCGTTACCTTAGGGCAAGGCTTCCGCAATGCACAGTGCTAATAAGGAGAAGGAGTTCAGATGATTTTTTTCCCCTCCCTAATATGTTCTTACTGAATTAATTTTACACTTGTGCACTATAGCAGCCACTTAAAACTAAACTGGGAACAAGATCTGCTTATCAAGACTGAAATGTAAACGCATGCGATGATATTTTTTCCGTATACCCCATAGAGTAGGAAAGAACATTATGACAGAAGTATGATACGATTTCTTGAGTGGCAACAACTACCATCATAAAGAGAAAAAGTTACTGGAACAGCCGTAATCAGAATTTTCAGTAGGAGATAGTGTCACTCGGCGAAGCACCAGAAGACACTGCGTTTAAATTGAAAAGCTTTACAACAACACTTACCACCAAGCGGTGGTTTGTAATCTGGTCCTATGTCCACTGGGCGGCTTCCTTTCCCCGCAGATCCTGAAGCTGAAAAGGTCGTATATGTGGTACTTTTATATACGTATATATACGCGCACGTACTCATAAACACACACACTTCAGCATTTCTAAGGCAGCTCTTTCAGAACTTCTCTGAACCACTGTGAGCATTTATTTCCTCCTTTTCTCTCCCCTGCAACATGATTTGGCTTTGAACAGCAACTGTGTTTCTCCAAGAAGAGAACCACTTCTTCAAAAGAGCTATTTAATAATTAGTTTCCTACGTTACTATTTTCCTAAGTAAGCTTAGGAGCCTCTACTAATATTCATTTTTTAACATATAATACAAATTATTTGCAGTAATACACAGGTATGTGTCGAGGCAAATGGCTTTGACACACTTGTGCAGACAGTTAATCATCTTGAAACAGTAATTATACAAGTTTCTCTTCCTAATACCTAATTACAGTAAGTGTGGAAGACTGGAAGTAAGTGGAAGATCAAAAGCCCAGTAAACGTAGTATTAAGTCTCTGCCTATCCATAAAAACTTGCTTTCAGCTTCTCCCCGTTCTTTTCTGCTTGTTTCACCTTCGCCGCAAGTGACGATGAAGTATCAGAAAAATGTTTTTGGTGAAACCTGGGAAAACAAATTAATTCGTTTCAAAGCTTAATGTTTACAGGCTGACAACGGAAGTGAACGTATCCGTACCTCAATTATTACAAACTGAGGCAAATTACACAGCCCCTCCTGAACCTTAGGTACGGCTAGTGGGCTCCCAGGTGCTAAATGCAAGAGCTGACCTCCCAGCTGAAATGCCGTTCTCTTTTTACTCTAACAAGTACTTCCCCTTGCGTAATTCTCGTCTAATTTGGATCACTTGCTGCCGCAGCAAGACGCACGAAGTCACAAGTTCACCTCTAATGTTGAGACCTCTCCTGAGTTAGCAGAATGCTTCCCGCAGCTACAGCTCTACAAAACCCCGTTCTTTCGCTTCGGCGTTTTCATGGAAATGCACTAATGCATAATGATAAAAACACTGTAGTAGGGGAAACGTACAGCCAGATGCAAAGAACAACGTTCCTCTTGTTATAGGAATCCATAATACTTTGCACATTTTTACACCGTTATGCGCAAAAAGCCAAAACCACAAAAACCCAAAAGTCTGCAAATTCGGCGGTTTCACAATCAGGAGAAGGATTTTCTGAGTTAAAAATCCACTCTAATCAAGAAGTAATAAGTGTTAAAGGATGTGTAACAAATGGAAATTGTCAAGCTAAAGCCCGTAAATTAGTCACTGTGAAATACAGACAATTGGTAAAAGCAGCAGAAGGTACCAGCAAGAATACTGATTCAGCCCCGAGAAGGGTAGAAAGAAGGAAAGTTACGTGTATATAGTGAGGCGTTAGATGCAGTCTAAAATAATGGAAAAGATGCCTTGCAGGACAAATCTATAATGAAAAAGACATATTGCACCTGCCAGTCTAGAGAAGACACGGCACTCAGTGAAAATGTCTTCTCTTTTTGAAGTACTGGACTAGTAACTTTGCAGCAGCAATGAAATAATTTAACAAAATTTTAAAGAGCTTGTATTTAATATATTTACAGCCGTACGACCAGATAACTTGCACTGAAAAGACGTGAAAAACCCCCTAGAGGAAGACATGCTGGAGCACCGGAGAAGCTGCGGGAGAAGGGGGGAATAAAAACAACTGACGATATTTTAAAAGGACAAAGAGACGCCCTATGCATTTTTAGTGCAGCAGCTGGAGCCTGAACATAGGCAAGATCACGGAAAAGGTGACAGGTAGGAGAGTTGGTGTCATACTTTATGCCCATCTTTCTGTTTTATTGAAAGCAGGTATTTTCAAACAAGCTAAATGCCAGGCTACAAATTTGGCTGGTAACAGTAACTATGCAGACATACTATATTAAGACTTCCATAAAAGTACTGAGTACTGTACAATGCTTTGTTAAAACCAGCATAATAAAAAAGCAGTGTGGCACATATTAGCAAGATTAACAGCTAACTAACTGATAAGAATAAGAATTATAATTGCAGAATCATTATTCACAAGGGGTATTTGTAATGAGTTCTGCAAAGACCTGTGCTTGGCCAAGTGTAATTCAATATCCTTAATAACACCGTGAAAGAAAATCAAAATAATTGCTACTGGAGTTTACAGATGACATAAAATAAAGGAGTAGATAACAAGATACACGAAGCCACCTGCACAGACCAACAGGGATCATGTGGTACATGTGGGTGTAACACATGGAATCCGTGCGGTTTGTCATGGGGTCTGCACTCCCTGAGCAATGCATATACTCGCACAGCCAACTGCAGATTTTATATACCCCCCGTGTGTGTATACGTGGTGAAGTATATAAATCACATGTAGATGATAAAAATGTTAGAAGGCAGTGATATGGAGCAAGCAGCGTTCTGGTGCGCAGTCGTATTTCCAAAGGGTGTAGACATCCTTGGGAATAACTACCTGCGCGTGATCCCTGCAGAGCGCGGCAGCTCAGGGACGCCCGATACTGCCACTGACTGTGCGGTGTCACTGTCCGCCTGTTTTCAACAAAGCAAAGGTGCCGACAAGATACAAAGCCCAGTTTTCAAAATACGATGACATTTAGGAACCTAATCAAGTCGCTTCTCAGTATCTAATTCCTGAAACCCGGGATCAACAGTTTAGCCTTTAAATTCTGGGGAGCTCATTTCTTAGGTGGTGCAACCTAAAAGGATGACCTGACTCTTCTCTGCAGTTTATGTGGGCGTAAGGACTGCGGCTCCTTGCCTCCCTCGAAGCAGCTAGTCACCGCCACAACGGGGAGCGTAAGCCTTGCTTCGACATGATATGCTCTGAACAAGCATACACACATGCTGCATCTTCTGTATGGACACCAAATCTTAATGAAGTTTGGTGTTGAGGTTTTCCATTTCCTTCTGGGTTAAGGAACAGTTGAAGATAACATTTCCTTGAAATTGTTTTGGGTTTTTTAGCTTGTCAATCTCTGTGTTACCCATTAGGTATCTGCAGCCAGACAAAATATTTTTACTTTGTGTTACTTTAGGACAGTTTTACTAAGATTAGACACCTTAACCTTTGCTTTTGTACTAGGCCAGTGCAACTCCTTGAAGCCTGAGAGCAACACCCGCTAACTTCTCCTAATACAAGCTCCGTGCTATAGAAGTGTGTGTAAGAACAATATGGTGTACTTAATACAGAAGAAAAACATTGAAGCAGGAGAGAGAAAAAAAGATAGAGCCGCTAAGGCCAGACAGTCAATCCCGTTGTCGTTTTGTTCCTTGCAGTCCCAAATAACTTGTCTACTATTCCTGAAAGGACACAATTCCGCAATTTAGTGATCTTGTCACAGAGCAGGCTTTGCTGCTCTTCAGCTCGTCTTCTCCTTTTCTACATTCAACCTACCGCTACGATTTATAACCTCCGACTGTTCTTAGAGGAATCCTGAAACAAAACTCTCTTGGCTTTTATGTAGGGTCTTATGTTTTACAATTACATAATTTGATAAAGACTAATCAAATTGTTACTAGAAGAATACGTTACTTTCGGATGATAGCGACGGATGAGAAGATTTAGTTGCCTGCTGAAATGAGGTTAGAATAGTGCAGAAGAGAAAACAGCAACTTTTACATAAAACCTTTTAATCTTCTCCTATTTCCTTCCACTTGCAATTGAGACCTAACGATGCCACGGTGAGCATCTGCTTCCCCACAGACAAGGCTGAATCTCACCTAGCATCTCTGTTCTACAATATGAATATGAATATACTCCGTAACTGTCTCGTATCAGCATTATTTGGTACACAGAAGGTAAAAGCATATTTAAAAAATTCTAAGTAACAAGTTGAAAAGCAAGTCAAAAAAAAAAAGCTCATTCTCAACCCCTTCAGGGTCTATTTAATTGTGCATCTAAGCTGCTTGCCAATGTCCTGTTAAACTCATCCCTTTAGACTAATTCTTCCCCTTTTTATTGGGCTTGTAGGTTATTTGAAAGAAAGCAAAAATAGCCCTGGGACATTCACCTTATAATTCAATGGAGTAAACTCAAAGCTACCATTTTTCAAGCTAGCATTTTAAAACCTTAAGGCTTTTAGTAGCTAATGCTGTGCTCTTCAGGAGAGTCTGGAGTCTAAATGAGCTGACAAGCAGATTCTCTCTTGCAAAAAAGCTTTCTAGAGCAGACGTACTTTCCTTTATCATGAAAATAGTTATTGATGTAGAGCTCACAAAACAGCACTTCTGCTAATCAGCTGTTTGATCTTCCACCTCTATGCACTGAGATCTTGCATCGATGGTCAGAGGCTGGCTGGAGTATCACTGAATCCAAATTCATATTGATCGAATGATTCAGCTCTGGCACAACCCGCTTCTCCCTTCACGTGACATCTGACTACGGAGATCACTTTATATTCCTAACACCCAAACCACAAACAGGACTTCCAGTTCTTCCGCTATTAAAAGCGCGACAGGAGCTTGCTCATTTACAGTTAGAGCAGCCAATAGTTGTTTCATTTAGGAAATGCAACAGCACGTGGATAGGAAAAACAATACGTGTGATGGATGGAATAAAACAGAATGCGTGACTATTCATTTACCTTGATCATTAGGCATTTTATCTGAGGATTCAGCTAGTGGGACAAGCACAGGGAAGGAAAAAACAAGAGAAAGATCACAAGGCTTGAAGGAGTGAAAGAATTTAAAGTTTCACATGGCATAAGTAGACTAGCTACAGCTCTCACTTCTAACCACCGATACTCATATGGAAAAAGTACTGTTAGAAAATCCACTCATAACTTTTTCTTTTTCACCTCCCCTTAGAGTACTTGTTTTCAAGCTAGCATGCATTCGTACTATTTCACCAGTCACCATTCGTACTATTTCATCACCGAGCAGTTTTTGACTTAAGAGCCTGTCGTGTCACACTATTCCCCATTGCATCATCCACGTCACTAGCGAGCAGCTGCGCGCTGGCCACCAACGCCAGAGCCTGCTGCTTTGTCCCATTTCATCATGAGCAGACGTGACACGCGAGACCTGGAATCTTAAAGCAACTAAAAACTACTTTTCTGAAAAGCACATTTAGGACGCGGACCTTGGGCATTAATAACTAGATGACCTAAGCGCCCACCAGCAGTTTTGAAACAACACAATTAATCAAAAGCAATATTTGCGTGTGTAGTAACTACACGCAAGAGCAATCCAATGGAAAATTTCATTCTAGTCAAACTCCATTGTCTTCCCGTCTTTTCCAGTCTAAATGTAAAATTCATGCTACTGGTATCTTATCGCTATAGAGGCTGCATTCAGAAAACGAGACGGAAGATCTGTAGATACACGCGGTACTTCACCTTTCGGGGTTCTGAACTGCACTGCCTCAGACATAGGGCCCATGCCCTTCGAGTTGCGGGCCTGAATTTTGAAATAGTACGGTGTATCGAGGGTCAGTTCCTGGATCTGATGGGTCAGCCTGTTTCCCACGACGGGTTCAATAACCCAATCATGGATTTCAGCATTCACATCCGTACTGTAGTAAATGATGTATCCTAGTCAAAGGAAAAAAAACCAAAAAAGAACTTTATCCATAAAAGAACAGGACAGTCATAAGATCTCACAGAAAACGTTCTATTGACTTTTAACGACGTTTGCACAGCTAAATGATTCTGGGTTTTCTGAAAGTGTATTCTTACTTTTTCAAAGACTAAGAATGCATTCAAATAGTAGACGGCCTTCCGATCTTAAACTGTTAAAAGAGTATGTTGAGAGAAAAGAGCCATTTAAAATAGGAAAATCATTTTTGATGACTGTTCATTGAATATGGAGAAATTCCTCCTTTCCATCTCTTTACCTGCTCGTGGACCAAATAATGTAAAACAATATCAAGCTGTTATTATCAAAACATCCTCAAAGTATCAATATTTACAGAAAATAGTTAACCTTAAAATAAAAAAAACATTCTCATGCACAGCTAAAGAACGCATTTTCATAGTTCATAATTATCTTATTATTTTTCAGTTTATTAACAAAGACGACAACAATCTGAAGAGTACTGAAGTTATCTGGCATGTCACAGAAAAAAGGTATGGGAAGTTTATGTTTTGTTATTAAAATACACTACGATTACAAACCAGTACAAAGTCAAAGCTTTATAACTTTTTTTATATAAGAAACACAGAGCCCTGGCACAAAATAAGTACTTGCACAAATACAGGGTAAGGTCATCAGCTGCTTCATGCACAAATTGCTGCTGCCCTTGTCTCACAGCCCACCGGTCTGGGCGTTACAGCGAGGAAGGGGAGACGTTCTCCGGAGTGACTTCCACTTCTTTCAAGCAGTTGGAAATACTGCCGATACCCCAAATTCACATAAGTCACAGTAACTGGTATGGCATGGAGGGTGACGCCTGAAATGCCGGTTTTAGGTCTGGCGTGCTTGGCTTCCTCCCTTGGTGGCACAGCTAATTGCTGGGGGGTAGATTTAATGATTTGCTACTTGTACAGGTCACAAAGCAACGTATCTGTAACTTGCCTAAGAAGGGGCAACATATATATGTGTGTATATATATATAGTGAGAGTTAAAAGCACTATATATAGTATAGTGGCACAAGACTACTGACTTAACTTATGACTGTACTAATTAGTCAGCACCTATAATGGTGCACAAGCAGCTGGAATCCAGCCCAGCCCAGTTCGGATTTGCCCATCCATCCTACCCACCTCAAAAGGAGATCAGGGCTGAAAAGACAAGTATTCCACAGACACGCGATCCAGGGCATGGAGTTACATCATCGCTTAGTTTTTACGGCATTACTTGATGCAGAGATGAACTGAGATGGGTTAATGAGTCATTACAGGAGTAGTAAGTGGCTTTTGCCGCTGGCAGCGGCTCCCCCCCGCAGAGGGCAGGCAGCCCACGCGTCCCTGAACCCGGCTGCTTTGCTCCCCTGGCAAATTGGATCTGATGCTTGCTGGGCTCTGCTTTACCACAGGATGATTTATTTTCTTTTATTTTTGTAGCTGTTAACTGCTGCTTAGCCAAAAACTAACAAATACGATACGTGTTCATTCAACACGGATGAATAAATGTAAGGTTCTCCTTCACAGTACAGACACTGCAAGGAGATACTTCACCTGGAAAATTGAAGGCGTATGATCATTTTGCTAATCACATTGTGCAAGGAAATGCTGATCTCTTTGTACGCTGCCTTCCCTTTCTCATGTACGCACTCGACGTGAGATGGTAGGCTTATCTTTTTAAGAGCATATATAACCTGGGGATACTTGTGCCTTACATTTCACATCTGTCTGAATGACCCTCGCTGACTGCTGGCAACCAAGTCCTTTAACCTGCAGTTAAGATAAAGGCTCTTGTTTCTCCCGTCAAACCTTCTTCCTCACATAGAGGAAACATCTTGTTGATAATAAAGTAACGCAGAATTGGCTTATATAGCCAATATAAAAAATATATATACACCCCATATAAACAGCTATACTCATGCAGAGAGATACAAATGGCTCAGACAGGCGTTCTGGTGCAGAGTAAGCCGCCGTCTGTTGGAGTTGCACCCTGACTGCTCCACTTGTGAGACACGCTTGGCACCCGACGACACGGAAGAGCAGTGCACTGGTGTGCTGCACAACCCTTCCGGCCCTCCTGTCTCAGCACCGACACCAGAAAGACAAACAGCATACCTGTTCTAGCCACACCGTCCTACCTGCAGCCTTTGGGCTGCGTCCTCAGCGCCTCTCCGCCTTTTAGGGGTCTTCCTTACAGTTTACTTAAAGGTTTATTCTAATTACTAAAGGTTAAGAGTCTCCAGTATTCTGCCTTTTCAGAGGGACTGAATTAGTTTTGGTCTCCTGTCTAGAAGCCGGGCTACAGCACTGCCTACTCCGATGCCAGTCGGTGACAGGTTCCGAAGGTTTGATTCTGCACCGTAGTTAAATGTGACAACCAAAGCAAAATCACACACTGCAAACCGTATGCCAAAAAGATCTGCTTTAAGCTTAAAGCCTGGAGTCAAAAAGGAAAATGCAAGTGAATTATTTCAAAAAGCCTTTAGAAATGGGAATCCAAACAGAAATTACAGAAAGGAAACTGTAATTATTATTTTCTGTAAAATTATTTATCTGACGTGAAAGCAATGCAGTTACAAAGGCAAATAACAGTTTACTCCTAACGGTTATGTTGGGGGACTAACAAACTGACTTTAAGTCTGTTCTGTGCCACAAAAATGACACCGAGATGACAAACAGCACTGGGATGGAGTCTTCTACATAAAATACTGATGGGCCAGATGCATTAAAGATGTATTTCTGGAGGCATGCTATTAGAACAGCACAAGCTGATGAAGGCAAAGGTTATTGAGATATTTAAACTTTCAATTATATTTCTGGTTAGACTCCAATTTCACACTGCAGTTAGTTTGTATCTTAATATACTTTTACTAGGTACAAAAGTAAATAATTAATCCGAGCTACTAAAAAGATTGATGAAGAAGATACAGACCTCTTGGCTAGCTCTAGGCTAAATTAAGCATGGAACACGTTCACATGGTTATGCAGATTATATTCTGCTGTTAACCAGGCAACTTATATCTGCCTTTATAGCTCATGCAAACTGCACCTGTAATTTTGCCATTGGCTTCGGATGGAGGCTGCCAGTTAACAATTATTGTCCGAGGTTTTCCTTCTTTGCTCACCACAGTCACGTCTTTGGGAGGAGAAGTAGGAACTGCAAACAGACAAAACGCAGGCTATCAGAGACAGGTTGCCCAACTTCACTGGGTATGAACAAGTAACCTCGGCACCTTTGCTTATTATTTATCATTAAAAAAAAGGCACGTACAATAATAAAAATGCTGCCTGTTCCTTCAAGCTTCAGATAAATCTACCATCCTAGCGTAGTGGTCTTACTGATTTACTCCATTCAACTGGCAAATGCCATCCGGTGTGCAGCACCTCCCTTCCGTAAGGAGTTACCTGTTTCTGAAGCTTTTCTGTCAACAGAGGCTGTGATTCATGACTGAATGAGCACGCGTCTTCAAAAATACACTGTCTTTGTACAAAGCTAACAGTTGGGGTTAATGACTTCTAACCGGAATTGCTTCGGTCATCATAAATATTACACCAACTTGGGAAATAAAGACATTTTACAGGCAAAGGCATACAAAATATCTCCATGTTTCCAGGTTTATGGTGGGACCGAGACCTAGTAATGCCATTTTGCCACTCGGAGCTGAACCAGCAAAGGAAATTCACCAGAGCTTTAGAATCATAATCCATAATTGCCAATTTACTTTAGTGAAGAATTTTTTGTGATTTGCAAGGAAATCTGCACCACAGAAGCATCTGAAATCTAGAAATATTTGCCGAACACAACTGTCCAACCTTTTTCCCTGAGTTGCCAGAGAGTAAGACTGAGAGAGGGAGGGAGGGAGGGAGAGCGCGTCCTTCTCCCACCAGCCTCCTCCCGCCCGAAGTTCAGGAAATGGCACAAGCTGCTCCAGCGGAAGACGGAAATCTGAGACCTGGCTTGCTGTGAACTAAACGACCCAGCCGGGGCTCAGAGTAACGGCTTGCAAATGCACAGAGCCCACGTCTCCAAAGGTGCATTAACCAGCCACAGTTTGCAACGCTGCGTTAGGAAAAACACGAGACTTCTAATTAGGTAATTTTGAGCAAAGTAAACCCACCTCGGATATTTAATGCTATAATAGTAACGTTTAGGGCTTACACAGTGCCTTCTGCATTTGAAGAGCTTTATGTATATTACCTAGTAGAAATTAATCCGTCCATCCTCTGAGATGGCTACCTCTTATCCCGATGAAGAATAATAGCTGGAAAGCAGGGATAGCAAAAGCTCCAAAGTAACTATTATCCCAAATACCTTAAAACATGCTCAACAGAAACGTACAGCCGTAAAGCACGATTTAAGGCCCTACAGTAAGCTTCAGAGACAAAAAATCAAAAATCAGGCCTAGCCCTCAAGAGATCACCCAGCAACACTGAACCCAGTATCCCGTATTTTTCTTCAGCATCAGCGGAGGAACAAGTCCTACACAACGCTGCTACTCATGAGTATTCAAAAATAATGAGTCACACACTCAGGAATTTGGCGAGTAATATAAATCACAAGAGCTGTTATGAGAAAATATATTTAGCCTTTTTTGTTTTAGGTTGGTTTTGTTTTTCATTTGCTTCTCAGCTCCCAAGCTTTTAGGTCATTATTTGCACATCTTCTTTACAACCACCCCGACTATTTCTATTTAAATGAAAAGAAACGAGACCTCCTGTATCTCGCCTCACTCCTGTACTTTTTGAGGTTCCAATTCTCTTCTAAGAACTTTATTTGTGCAACTTTTACAGTCCCTGCTCTTAGCGTAGAGCTACGGATGAGAATTGTATCTGTGTCAGCCAAAATAACAAATAAAGTGTTTCAGTGTGGGATGGGCATAGTCATGGGGATGGGAAAGAAGCCTCAGTCCAGCCCTGTGCTTCAGAACGGTAGCTGGCTCCACATCACGGCATTCCCACCAAAAAACAGTGTTTTCAAAAGCAACTGTCGCTCACAAAAGGTTTATGGGACTTGAGAATAAGTTAGGAGCTTTCTGGTTGTGTCCTGGTTTTGCTTTTTCTTATGCCTTGTTTTAGAATATCTGAATGATCTCATCAATTTTTTGCATGCTTGATTTTTTCGCTGTATTTTAATTTAGCATGAGAACTACAGGGTAATTTGGATAGGCTCTTCTTTGTCCTTACAGTTCACATAAAGAGAAACCTAAGCAGTAAATTTAATTGCACAAAAATCATTTAACACTGCAGGATAAAAAGAGCTAATGAGGGACCGGTTGGGGGGGAGAGAGGTTCTGGACCTCGCAGTTACTCGGTGGGCCCGAGTTCCTCCCGGCGGCTACAAACCCTCTTCTGTTCTCTACTTTGAGAGCATGTCACTTCTACAGCACCGAGGACTGCGATGGCAATTGCTGGTGAAGAACAAGACTTCAGGGCTGATTTGGATGTCTTAATTTCTACTGGGATTTTTTTTTTTTTTTTGTTCATTTGCCTCATGCACTTCCGCACTCTGTAATAATTATCATCATAATTACAGAGAATTTTAATTATTATTTGCTAACCCATTTTCTTTGTATTTGCTACTAACATACTCTTTCTGAGATGTTTCAAACATACGCTGCTTTATTCTCTCCTGTCCATGAACTGTGGTACATTATTCATTACTTCTCTGTAATTTGATGTAAATTCTTTTGCATGCAATCATCCTTTGAATTTTGAAGTATGTTGTTGTTTTTTAATCAGAATTTCTGACTAAACTATAAAGAAAAGAACCCCCCCCAGCAAGTATTCATCAGCATAATCATTTTAAATACATGCTTTCCCTCCTCCAGGATTCTGGCAAGACTCGACTTTATTCATCCCGTCAGGAATGTCGGCCCTTCCAGAAAGACACAAAGGAGTACCTAATTCAAAAGTTGTTCCATGTGCTGTCATACTCCAAGTACTTGATCTTCGACCTTTAGTCACCATCACAGAGAATTCATACAAGGTATTTGGTTTTAACCCGGTCACTAAATAGCTCAAAGTGGTCGCATTTGCAGTCTGAAAGAAAAACAAAAAGCGTCAGTAACTTCTGAACTGAAAACCCTCCATCACCAGCTCCCAAACACCCTTGTCTCAGGTAAGCGTTTAAAATGTTTTAGCATTGCTACATTTTCATAACACGGTCATTAATTCTGTAACGGTTTTGCTCTGTCATGCAAATTGATTAATAAACTATTAATGTTTTATCCTAAACTAGAAATTCCCTCTGCAATCAGTAAGAGCATTTAACAGCAGTCAATTATAAATTAAAAAAAAAAAAAAAGAAGCAATACAAGGTCCAGGGCACACTTGTTATGCAGCAGGCTAAATCACCGTCTACTTGGGGGGGTTTAATTTACAGCATTTCATTAACTGATCTGGCTAGGGAAAACAATGAAGCCCAGCTAACAATAACAGTCCCTCTTGAAATCTGCATCTGCCTTCCAAATTCCCGTTAGAATTTTCAGTAAATATTTAACATACTTCAAAAAAAAAAATCAACCGAAAGTACAGGTGCTGAGAGACTTGAAGATAATGAAGCTTTATTAATAGGTAGATATTTTTCAGAATAAAAATGGTTATCTAGGATCAGACACTGAAACTGCACAGGGTTTATAGTGTGATTTGTAACTCAGCCATTTAGGTAGAATTTTTGACCTTTAGGTTAAAATAGCTGGTATTTGTTACACATGACTTGAACATAAACAGAGAGTACTTGAGGCCCGTGGAAAAAAAAATAATGTATCTACATACATGTATATTCCTTACCTTGACCTACAGTAATCTAAATATAGAATTAATGAGTTAGTTGTTTCAAAACCGTGACAGGGCCATACAACAACTGTACTAATAACTACTGCCTCAGGAGACAACTGTTTTCAGCTACATCTGTTTCAAGGAAAAGGCCATCCGTAAATGCACTTTCCCTGAAGACTCTATGAATAACATAGTCCAAGTTCTACAAAGAAAACTCTTATTTCTCAAGTATCAATGACAGCTTTCTCGTTACACTAGGTGAAAGTTCAGGAAACTGTTAGCCAAGTGATACTTTGATTTGTACAGTTATTTTGCTTGTTCACAGATAGGCGTTTTGCCAGTTAAGACATCGCAAGGATGGACAGGCAACAAAGACGTCATAAAACTAATTAAAATTGAGTCCTCCGTTACCTTTAAACCTTTAGTTGATACAAAACTCAGTGTTGTTTGAAAGTAACTGTGATTGTGGCTGAATGGCTCAGACAGGCAAGTGTAGAGCAGTACAGTTCTTACACGAGTTCAGTGACAAGGCTTGACCGAGCACAACCTCCCTGGTACAAACACGAAGCCCTGGGTTCAGAAGAGCTTTTCATCAGCTCTCGAAGTGCCAGGCAACATCATCTCCCGGCTCTTTGCAGTGCGGCTCAGGGAATGTTAGGAAATAGCTGATGCTTCAGTAGAAGCTGCAAAGACCTCTGGCTGGGACAATTATGTACTGACGCTGTATGGGGCCGGTCTCATTTAGTATCTTTATCGACGATATGGATGAGGGGATCGAGTGCTCCCTCAGCAAGTTTGCAGACGACACCAAGTTGGGCGGGAGTGTTGATCTGCTGGAGGGTAGGAAGGCTCTGCAGAGGGATCTGGACAGGCTGGATCGATGGGCCGAGGCCAATTGTATGAGGTTCAACAAGGCCAAGTGTTGGGTCCTGCACTTGGGTCACAACAACCCCATGCAACGCTACAGGCTTGGGGACGAGTGGCTGGAAAGCTGTTGGTGGAAAAGGACCTGGGGGTGTTGGTCGACAGCGGCTGGATATGAGCCAGCAGTGTGCCCAGGTGGCCAAGGAGGCCAACGGCATCCTGGCCTGTATCAGAAATGGTGTGCCCAGCAGGAGTGGGGAGGTGATCATGCCCCTGTACTCGGCGCTGGTGAGGCCGCACCTCGAATGCTGTGTTCAGTTTTGGGCCCCTCACTCCAAGAAGGACACTGAGGTGCTGGAGTGTGTCCAGAGAAGGGCGACGGAGCTGGTGAGGGGTCTGGAGCACAAGTCTGATGAGGAGCGGCTGAAGGAGCTGGGGTTGTTCAGTCTGGAGAAGAGGAGGCTGAGGGGAGACCTCATCGCTCTCTACAACTACCTGAAAGGGGGTTGTGGGGAGGTGGGTGTTGGTCTCTTCTCCCAAGTGACAAGTGACAGGACTAGAGGAAACGGCCTCAAGTTGCACCAGGGGAGGTTCAGGCTGGATATTAGGAGAAATGTCTTTCCTGAGAGAGCGGTGAAGCACTGGAAGAGGCTGCCCAGGGAGGTGGTGGAGTCACCATCACTGGAGGTGTTCAAGGAACGTGTGGACGTGGCACTGTGGGACATGGTTTAGTGGGCATGGGGGGGTTGGGTTGATAATCTTACAGGTCTTTTCCAACCTTAGTGATTCTGTGACGAGTCCAAAGGAGAAATCTTTTCCTAGCCTCTTGCATTACGAGCTGACTTACCCCCTGAAAAGCACACCACTTCTTCCTCTCCAGAACACCTATGGAAATTCCTAACACAATTTAAGCATCCAATTCTGTTTATAGTACTTTTTAGCTCCTAGCTGCAGTCATATGTGGGAGCTGGAGTCCTTTTTACAGGTTAAAATTGTATTTTTCATCTATGGCTTTGACACTTGGTATCTTTTAGTTTCACTGCACATCATATGGAATGTATATGATACATGAAGGGCTAAACTGGAGTGTTAGACTTCTCTACTTGCTTCATTTTTTAACACCACTTAGTGTTTTTAAGATCACAACATGCCCCACAGTACTAAACCCTGCTCACCTACTGGAAATAAACTTAATAAATATTACCCTGTAAAATTTATTTTCTTTTTATACACTCCTAAAAGATCCAAGTTCAGATTTAATATTTTAGCTTACGCTTGAGAGCGTGCTGATAACTCACAGGTAGCCTGCGAGGAGGACAACTCTGCCCCACCAACAAAGGTTCTTTGAGAAATGCTCTTTGATCCACATTAGTGAAACTGCACGGTTCAAAGCACAGTGGAGTATTTTAGCTTCAGGAACTGTATCACATCTGTTCCTGTGTTTATATGCTCTAGACTGACACAGCTCCTCCACAAATTTCAGAAAATAAGGCTCCTTAAGGTGGAACCTCTTAACTTTTATTTGAAGTACGCAGCCTCTTCTTTAATAATAGTTTGTGAACGTCAGCATGGAAGGGGGGAGCAAATGTAGGAAACATGAATGAACTATACCGACATCCAATTTTCTGATGGGGAGGATGGATGAAACAACACTGGTTTGAAGAGATGTAGCTCTGGATACTAGAGAACTGACACAAAGATAAGATTTCTGTGTGCAAGGCTGCGTAACGGAGATGCTCTGATGCAACTGGGCAAACAGCCCCAAAACATGCAATAAATAACAAAGCTGCTGGAGATGGCTATGACAAACAATATACTAGCTCATACTTAATAAAGTTACCAAAGACCTGACTGAAACGCAGCAGCTTACTGAACAGCACCGCTGAAAAGAGGTTTTGCCTTTCTTAAAATTAGCAATTGTTATTGTCCAACAGAGTAGTACAGAATTCATGACTGAAACAAAGAAGGAAAGAGTTCTCCAAACATCGTGGGCCAAAAATTTGAGCAAATGTTCTCAAACTTATGTCCTTTCAGGCAAATGCTTTTTACGACGAGTAACTTTGAACTATATTCCATCATTACATATTATTTTTGGTCCACAATAAAACTTCTTGACCACTGGCCACCAGCACTGAGAACAGTGGGAGTATTTCATTTACCACTGAGGGTGGGGTTTTTTTAAGCAGTTAACTAATGAAACTGCAGCATTATATAAATCACTCCCGAGACATCCTCTGCACATGACTCAGGAATGTGGGTTCATAAATAACTTGCCTTTAGAGGAAGAACACACATATATACATCATTTCATTTCAATAAAAAAAAAATCTGGTTTGTAACAAGATTGCTCTGTAGGAGCATAAAGGGAGCTCCACTAGCTGGATATTTTAATAACCCTTTCCTTGGAGTCTCGTTTCAAATGCGAAATTTGCAGTCAGCGTTTTGGAGGCCTCCAGGTAACTCTGAAAATTAAAAAAAAAAATCCAACCAACCAACTACAAAAATCCAAACCAATAAACTGAGCCCCAAATCTAGTCTCCAAACCAAAACAGTAAATGAAAATCAAGGAAGGCAGAGATATCATAAAGTTGTTGTTACATATTTTGCACCCATGTAGTTCCCAAAGGAAAGGTTCACTATCAACTTCGTATGAACACGAAAGGTTGTAAAAGGAAACTTAAAACCGTCAGGGTAAATATTTTCCCTGCATGACTCACCCCACAAATTCAGATTCTTCTGCTAACTGGAGAGAAGCCATTAGCAACACGTACCTTATTCATGCATTATGGCTCCTCTAAAGGTAAGCCCTCATCCGGCACAGAACGCAATCGTGTCAGGGTGAAGGAGAAAGGATAAAATAGTCACTGTGTCCATGGTTCCACAGCAGAACATAATTCTAGAAGCGTTTGCCTTCCTGCCCCGAGCCAGCTCTTCCATTCATTCACACACAACACCCCGTCTCGATCTCTTTCACACACATACGCAAGAGAGACCACAAAACCGACTACTTCCACTAAATCTAGAAGAATCTTTGAAGCGATGATTTAACTGAGCCGTGCTGATGTGAACTCAGTCCAGGCATCTCAAACAAAACGGGGCACACCTCTATACCGTTTTCTAAGCGCTTGTCCTTACTCTCGGCTTTCGGTTAACCCTGCCTTGCCCATGAAACTTCTTCTCCCTGAAATAACGCAGCTGTGTTAGTGTTGTTGAAACGCCAATACCTTGTACTTCGTATTTGCAGGAATATTGGTTTTCCAGCGAACTGTGTAGTAGCGAGCATCTGTGATCTTCTGGTTCTTCGGCAGAGAGTTGTCTGCCCAAGTGATCCGTATGGTGTCGTGACTCAGAATGGAAGCCTGAACTCCCACCGGTGGCATCATGGGAGACGGATCTGGCACTGGAGTGTATGGAGCATTAATAACAAACAAATCAACCTCGGAAGTGTCTAGGGAATTGATGGGTAAAAAGTAGTGTATTATAATTAAAAAGGGAGAAGGTGGCATTTTAATGTAAACAAAAACAAAAAAGGGGAAATGCAGGGTAGTACAATGAAATGAAAGGTGAGAAATGGAGAAAAAGAGAGAAAAGCCAGAGTTAATAGGTGACATAAGACTGGCTAATAAAATTACTCTTGCATCGTGATCCCTTCTTAAGACAACATATAGACGCTATGACGTTTTGCACCTAATCGTATCGGTGTTCAGTTCAACCATGGCCTAAGAACCCAAACGCACAGTAATTTTAAACTTTGACTTTATTTGCCTCAGAACGTCCACTGATTCCTCTTCCAGAAAAAGAGGAGGAAAAAGAGCTGGACTTCCTCTAGATGGGTAAATGCCACTTCATAGAAATTACCGTGAACTCCCATCGCCTCTTAAAGAATGTCAATGGCAATCAAGTTCCAAGTATCATACAAATTTGCAGTAACTGAAGAAACTGCAATTCCAATATCTGCTATAAAAATCTGTAAGAGCTCCTGCTCTTCAGAAGACTAAAACAAGCAGAAGTGTTAACATCTACACAAAAGAACTACGTAACATCAACAGTCTACTAGGGAGCACAGTGAGCCGTAGCATAGTAATAGCTCACTTGCAAACAAATTTCTCTGCTTAAAATATTTTATTAATGTATTACAAGACAAAAAAAAAAAAAAGCCAAGAACTTGTTTAGCGTAAGTGACAGCAGATTGAGACTTCGACAAAGAAAATGCAGGCATCGTATTCAAAATCTCAGCGTGAAAGACCAAAAAATATCTATACTTGTCCATAAAAAACAAAGTAAGGGCCGTGCCTTTGGAACTGCACTCACGCAATTTGTGCTAACGTAGCGCTAACTTTTTGAATAAGAACATCTAGAAGTAGTTGAAAGGTTAAGCTTTGTAATTTGAAAAAGAAACCAATTTTAGGTGGTTTAATAAACGGATGAAACACGCGAGGCAATCACTGAAACAGTAAGGCCAGTCAGTTAAAGACGCGGAGTGTACTCGATGACACTGAAAAACACCACTCTCACATTACGTATCCCATTTCCAGCTGCTGTGCGTTAACGGCGTTCAGCCGGGCAGAACTTAGAAGCAGCCCCTCGCCTTTACCTGAGTGAGGCCTGGTCACCGCGCTCTCGTAGAGGGGGATTCCTTCGCCAACGTTGTTGAACGCTTTCAGAGTTATGACGTAGTGGGAGCTGGGGTCTGAAGGGAAAAGATAAGGATCTTGTTAGGGCACGCTGTTAGTGACTCCTATGTTCTGCTGTTCCGTATTCTCTTTGTTCAGTATTTTATTTTTTAATGGAAATACGTGAAATAACTAGGCTAAATTTGACTTGAGAAAGTCTCCGTAGAGACCTTCTGTTAGTGTTCAGTAGTTCTCATACAGCGGAAGTCTACAGTCACAGCAAATCTGCCTTCAGTACAGTCAAAATAGTAGTGAGGAAAAACCATTTTAAAATGAACATTTTAGGTTGCTCCACTATAAAATTCCTCAAAACTCCTATTTTATGGAACTTCTCAATAGTCCGCAATACTAATATTTATTTTGCTTTCAGGATATTTTATCTACCGCAGAGAATTCTGCGGAGGGCTGAATCTACATTTTTCTTTTAAAGTAGATGCCACTGTATCTTGGTGACATTTTCGTTTCTTTTTTGCCTGAAGTCACCTGTTCTGCAGCTCCAGAAGGAGAGTGAGGGAATGCTGCTCGGCATGAAAGTTTTTGTGGTAAGCGTTGAAGGGAAAGCATCAAATCAAAATGCACTATGCTTCAAACTCGGTGAATTCAGGATTCTGGGTTTGGGGGTTTTTTTATTCCTCTGCCTCTTTCTCTATCATCAGAAAATTGATTTTATTTGAAATTTATCAACAGTTTGACATCCGGTATAAGATCTGAATAAGGAAAACGATCCTCTTAAAAACATGCGTGTAGTTTTATTTATTTATAATACCATAAATTAGAAATCGGTAACATAAACGAGAGGTAAAACTTGGGCAGGGATGTTAATTCACTTTCCTTACCTAAGTTTTCAATGGTGTAGTATCTCTGTTTATAGTCCACCTTGATGGTCTGTGCGTGAGGACTGCCAATGCCATACCCTATAGCGTAGCCTCTCACCACGATGTTCTGGTTTTCAGGTGGAGTCCAGCTTACTACAATACTGGTGACAAGCGGACGCACGTGTAAGGAACTTGGAACTTCAGGAACACGAGTTTCTGTTAAAGAAAAATGATGCATTTAAAGGATTTCTCTTATATAAGGGTAATTACAGGAAGGGCTGTGAGCTAGTAAGGTCAAATGGAGCACTTCTACTCCGCGTCTGTATTGAAACGAGTACGCTCCAAACGAGAGAGCTTTACTGTACAAGGGAGAGCAAAGAACTCCAACGAGCAGAAGAAAATGAACAGAGTTTCGTATACTAATATATTTTAATAGATACTCTCTTTAAAAGACAGGACAGTTGTACTGAAGAAAAGTACCAGATCTGCGCAGACTTCTGTGATGTTTGTGCGTGTTCTTTCCAATTCGTCATATTTCAAAATATGCATTACATTTATCACGTCCTTCCCCTCCACACAAAGCCATCTTCTTTCAGTTCCATCATGTTACTTACTTGTGGGCATTAAAATAATTATCTTGAAAACACACTGATGATGAAAGAAAGGTTCCTGAGCTCGTTGTAGGATTAAGTAGAATATTCCAGAGCTCTAAGAATTGTCAGCAAACCGAGTATTGCATGTGCTGCAAAGGTTTCTTGTCATTTGTCCTACACTTGTCGCTGTTTAAATCCTTGAGTCTCTTTTACGTAATTCACAAAATACACGCAGGGACTACACAACCACACCACAAGATCAGAAAATACTCATAGAGCCCGTATCAAATGCTCGAATCTTACCCCTGCAAGCACCGCAAATGTCATCACAACCCAACTGGGAGGTGGAACGTGGATCCTTAATAACATCAGGACCGCAATAATATGTCGCTGTAATCCCCTAATACGTTTACTAAAGCGTTTTTTCCCCACTGTTGATTAGAACTTAAAAGCCATCTAAAAGCGCAACTGTACCTAGTGGTGTCCACACCGTTGCTTTAACTTCTCAAAACCGAAATAAATACTTTTGTCAGGCCACTGGAGCCTGCCGTATCTTGACAGATTTTAAATAATTCTGTGCAATAGTAAGCTGAGTTCCCCACTCGAAAATAAAATCAGTTCAGAGAGTTCTGCTTCCTGCAGGGATTTCATTTTAATGAAGCATGCTGCATTTATCTAAAAACATTTAATAAAGCACCACGACAGGATTATTTGGCTCATAATATGCCATTGGCCTGCTAGCCCAGGGAGTTTATGGTCTCCAGCTGACACAGCTGATCAATTGACGTTCACAACTATTAAATACAAAAAAGCTACAGAATTGCGATATACGAGACGACGTTTTTAATGGCACAGAGGTCAGTGCATTCGGGATAAACTTCGTACAACCGTGTATGCGCGCCTCTTGCATACGCGCTCCTGGTGGGACTTGCACTGACTCTACAAAATGCGACAGCCCTACTAACACTAAATTGCAGCGGTCTGGCTCCCATTTACATTGGTGACACTATAAAGTGAATTATTTTCTATTTAAATTCAAAAAGCAGCCATGGAATAAAAAGGAATTATGCCTTCCATGTCTATTGAACCTGAGAAACTAAAGATTAGCTGTAAATACATATGCATGGTATTAAAATTATCCACGTGAGCTTACTAAAGAAAGAAAAGCCTTAAATATACATCTGCTTTCCAGTACGCACATACACAAATATCTCATACATGTATATGGAATGATATGGATACCATGTTACATTGTCTTAACTGTGAATTTTTATTACGTGACTCATTGTAAAGCACAGAGAAAGTTAGATTTCCTGCAAGGACGGCACCCTTCCAATTTGAAAAAAATGAAAGCTGTAAAATCAACGCAGAATGAAAGAGTTCTTTTCTTCTCCCTCCTTCTGCCCTATTTAAATTTAATCCTGATGCTATCCTCTGGCAAAGTATTGTGAACTCTGAGTCAAAAGCAGAGTACATTTTCATTACCCCCTGGAAGTGCTGCCCATTTACAGAGCTCTACTTCAGTTTGGGGAACTAGAGGTTTCTCAAAGCTGCAAGGTTGTGTCCTACCAGTGAGAGGAAGACAGACACACAGACGAAAGTAATTTCAACTCTCAAAAGTAAATTTTAAATAACTACAAAACTGAACTCGTTTGCACTGTTCTTGATTAAGCAACGGAGAGTAAGCAACAGGAGGACAAGTATTAAGTTGAGCATCAGCTTTGCGTAACACAAAGATTGAAGCATGGGCTCTGAAGGGCTTTCATCAGCTGACTGTTGAAGCCATCTTCCAACAGTGTAGAGCAAATATTGAAGCTCTTTTATGACTTTCTCTTCCAGCTGCCAGCATAACTGAATCTCAGGCCGCGCAGATGTGAAAGACATTACTGGATCCCGTGGCATTAAGCTAGAATGCCCCTCCAGCTACTTTAACAAAGCCAGGAGGGAGTCTGGCCTGCAAAAAACCTAAGGTAACTTGTGTGCAACAGTACTAATTAAACGCTTTTCTGAAATAGGAACAGTCTACCCAGAATCACCGCCTCCGTGTAGGCAGTTCCAAAGGGAGTCGCCCCAGCCATCCTTTTAAAAATGGCACTTTTCTTCCATTTTAATTGCTCGTCGTCAGATTCTGGGAGATGCTCGCAAATGTGCTCATTTGAATTCTGCACGAATTGGGTTCCCACTTGCAAATTATTCTAGCGTAGTAAATACCAAACATCAAATACCAAACAGTAAATACCAACTATCAAAGGTCAAATTTTTTCACGGAACGTTTTCTACTTTATTGTTAAACTCTACACTGGAAAAACAAGATGTTAACATGGTTCTGTATACCATGTAGCGGGAATCTATGGATTTGGTGGAAAAGACCTCATTTCTGATGGAAGATACGGTCCATACTAGTCTACCGCCACTGAAAAGATAATCAATCTCCCTTTTCTTTTAAAGTGGCAAAATAACCATTATTGGGGGTCAGATGTTCCCTTTAGAAAGAGTCTAAGCAAAAGGAAAAAAGAGCCCAGGAAAAATGTTTTAGCAAAGCACGGTACCAATGAAACACAGTGGTAAGTTGCAGACGTCTATGGGCGACACCAGTGTGTTCCACGGTTTCTTTCCTACTGTGGCACCTCTCTCACGTCCGACAAAGTTCACAACTCCAGGCCCCCAACCACAGTGCGGACACCGATACTCCACGCTGCCGTCATCGGCGCACATTATCGCCGGGTATCAAGATATCAAATCAGCACCCTGTACTCTTCGAGGTACTTCAATGGTTTCATTAGCATCACTTAGGTGCTACATAAATGCACAAACACCATTTTACTTCCCTCAAGGAAAACAGTCCTCCTACCTCTCTTTCATAGCATGTAAACCCCTGCATGATTAACGAGATTAAGTTTATTACACTATAAAATCGAGCCATTATTGTTATTTTTATTATCATTATTTAAATCTTACAATGTATTATTATTTAAATATCGAAACACCAACATGATCATTCATAAAGGGGCATTTGTTAGCAGAAGAAACATAGTGCCAACATACAGTACTAGAAAGTGTAGAAGCAGGGTTTAATTGCAAGCCATTTAATTGACTTGGCAAGAATTTTGTGTTAGAACAAAAATTAATTTCACTTAATCATAAATAAATCACATTGTATAATTAGAATACAGTAAAAACAATTGAACAAGATTGGGTTTGCCTTTAAAAAAGGCAATCAAACATTGCTGTGCCCTGTCCATGAATTCTAATGTTTTTGATGTCACGAATATGTTCACACTTAGGATCTTACCATCTAGATCACTCTCAAATGTTTCTGCTGATATCCAGTCGGTAGCTGGTCCGGTACCATTAACAGTCAAAGCAGCTACTCGGAAGCTGTATTCTGTACCTCGTTCAAGACCTAAGAGACAAAGAGCATCCAAGATATCAAAACAGGAATTCCAACTGTGAGCCCAGGAATCACAGTTCCTAATTAAAATACCGGTATAACCTGATGGTGAAAAGCCTTTCCCCCCACCGCTGCCGCTTGAGCATAACCCCAGGTCAGGAATGGAAACAGCGCTGCCCACAGTGCAGCTCCGCTAAGGAAGCTGACCCCAATTAGGGTGTGACAGCTAAATTGTGACCGGAGACACCCAGGGCTGTGACACTCTGCAGGCTGTCCCCGCGGGCCACTGGCAGGCACCGCGAGGTACTTACTCTTTGCAGCCAGCTTTAATTTCTGGCTATTAATTAGTTTTAAGTACAGCACCACCCACATCCATAACCAAACCCAGGTGTAGAGCATAGGCAGCGACTGACCAAACTGCGCAGTTTGTTTGCTGTATATACGAGTGTATAACCAATGATCAAAGCAGTATGAAAAGGCACTCAAAATCTGATATACGGAGCTTCTTAAACGGGCTTTGTTGCTGGCCAAAATATACTCTAGTTACAGGCACGTATCAACTCTTACTCTGGGAGAAAACTGAAACTTACTGAGTCACAGCTGGAGTTTCTGAGAACAAATCAAAACTTCTTGTTAAAAAGTGCGTATTCATTTTCGAGAGAGGCACAATTTCTTCTCTTTTGACCGACTGTTCATTTACAGAGATTTAAAAAACGAACAATATGTAGTCTTGCTCCTGTTCTCACGTACTGGTGATTTTTGCTACACAAAATTCTAGTTCTGGTAACAACATATAATTTATACTAAGTAATGTAGTAGGTTGGATTTTTTTTAAGTGTACAAAATAAAGAGGGGATATATTATGTCCATGCCAGAAAGAAGGAAAAAGGTTGATGTCAGTGAAACTAGGTGGGATGACTTGTTTGCGCAGATGCCTTAGGTAAGAACTTCATCCGCGGGACTCTGAGCTGAGCTTGTTGGTGAGCGTTGCAAGACAGAGCACGCACGCCTACTTTATATCCACGTGCGAACGGGTGAGTCTGCCGACGCCCAGCCAGGCTGCGTGTCTCTGGCATCCTTCTCCAGGCTTTTATTTCTGGCATTTGGTCCTGAGCTCACTGCGTCTGCCCGTCTTCTCCACGCAGCCCCTATGCCTTTTACGAAGGTTTTAAAAGGACTCGTTGATTCTGCTTAGCAAATCAATGGCAAAATTAGGGCTGGGAAACAGGTCACGAGACTTTGGTTACCACCAGCCAGCCCACACTACCTCATAACCTACAAACACTAATTTTAAGTGTTTTCACTTTTTCCTCCAAGGCAAGCACCCTACATGAACATGTCTCCGAGCCCCAGCCCACTAAAAGCACCTAAACACCCACTTCTGATAACAAACGCTTGCAAATAATAGCTTACCTTCAATTAGCTGAAAAAGCTGGGTCCCACCAATGCTCTCCGTCACGTCACTCTTGCGGGACACTTTACGATAGCGAATTTTGTAGCCTGTGATTTGTCCACTGTGCGTCCCCGCAGGAGGAGGCTGCCAGTGCAGCATGATGCTCTGTGGAAGGTAGAAGGTCATTACCAAGTCATCGCCTCCCACGCAGCCAGAGAAACTGCTCTAGTGCCAATACTTCATGAAACACGAGACAAAAAAACATGCATACAGAAAATACTGCATTTTCATAGAGTAAACCACAGGCTATCCGTAAAAAGTAAAAAACCTGCGATTCAGCAGCAGCCCGGGTCATACGTGTGCCTATAGAAGTTCACCTCAATCCTATTAGACCTTCTGATTCCAATTTCACCAACGGCCCCTTGGGTTTCCCTTTCATTTTCTTCGGGTTATCTTCAGATATGGTTTACTTGAGGATCTATCTTTAAGAACTGGTATTTTCTCTAAAGGGTACGAGTTATCTGAACTGTAGTTTATGCGCAGGTAGTTATTTAATCACACAGGCAGTAGAAAAAGGTACTTGGAAAAGAGTTTAGAAAAGGCTTTTTAAAAAATGTCCAATCATAACCACTGAAGGCATAATGATGAAGTATATAGTTTTCTCTTTTAAAGTGCCCAGGACACTATAAGCGTCCGTACATATGCACACACACTGTAAACAATAGCTAATCAACAGGAACACATTCACAAGCTCTGGTGCTTCAGGCTTTTGAGCCTGATTAAACCTCTTTCATAATTAGCCTCCACGCTTTGGTACATTGTCACCGTCTTCATCGCATTCCGGTACGTACAATCCACAACTGGATTGGAGTTTCTAATGCTTCAAGCCCCAAGTTCAGACATTCTCCTGTTGGGCAACTCATACACAAATAGCTGAAAAGCAGCATGGTAGAAGAGAGACCCAAAGGAGCTCTAAATTTTGGTAGATCTAAGACCCACCAACCTTTCCTTTACCCATTACCAACAGGAAATTCTCCACATCTTACCTTGGAATTCCGTACCTCCAGCGTTAGGTTCTGCGGTGGAGCACTGGGGACTAGAAACATTAAAGGAATTACAACTCAAAAATTTCCATATACGTATCAAGTACTGTACTTCCATACACAACTACTCTCTGCTGTCATTCATAACGAAAGTACAAACCATCCTGGTTAAAGACACTATATAAAGTAACTACAAAACTCTACCAGAGGTACTTCATGACATACAGTGACTAGCTTAGGAGGTCGGCGTATTTTCATCACAAAGAACGAACTCGCTTTTTATTCAGGTCTTTACTTATCACAGGTATCTAAATAAAAAACGTCTTCTATTTAAAGGTACTCCCCGTAAACTCTAAGAAGAGAGATGACGTTCAGTGCTTTTCAAAATCAAATCTTTTATTTACACGCTTGATTCTGGGAACGCACATTTAAAATTCTAGCCACGGTTTTTGTTATCATGATTTTCTGTAATAGGGAAAGCTCAGAGTCAACACGTCCCTGTGTTACGGAAGAGGTGAAGTGCATCGCAAAGACAGTTTCTGCTTTTAAACCTCCGCTCTTTGTTAGTTCTTTACTAGCTGTAGCAACTTGCTGGTCATGACAGTGAAAGTCCATTAGACAAAAAGGCAATCTAAGAGAGAACCTGAGAGCAAGGAAAACCTTGTCGCAGCACTTCAGATTCACAAATGTTATCTCAACGGCAGAGATAAGGGTTCCCCGGCAGGAAGGTGAGGCTCCAGCAAAGCAGGAGGACAAAGAAGTAGCACAACAGGGCTAAAGACTGTTCCGGCCTGAATAACCTATTTTCCAAATAACTGACACCGGTCACAACAATACCTAAAGAAAACACGCCTGAGTGCCTAAAGTGAAAGTAGCTCTGCGATAAGTGAAAGGTACACTGGGGTGTGGTTAAATAAATACCCCTCTCCCACTATCCCACACCAGAGATGGAGACAAGGAGGATTTGGTTTTCCTTCTTTCTTGCCAACCGCACTGAGTCTGAAATCGCCAGCCCTAGGGATTAAGCGCTATGTCCTTCAAAAAGCCAGAACACAGGTTAAGAGGAGGAAATGAAATCAAGCTCAGCTTTCTTTGCCGTTTGTTTTACGCCGTTGGTGCCTACTTTCAGAACAACCTTGAAAAAAGTCATGGGTTTCACAAGGAGTGGTTAATAATTAATGCATATATTGCAAACCTGGTGAGAGAAAGACAATCAGTAGGACCCAGGAAAGGATACACGCATGTGAATATATTCATATACACGTATCTCACCATGGGCACAGTTCATTTTATGTCCAAGTAAGCTTAGACTCATATCAGATTAAGAATTTGACCAAGCCAACAGATAAAATGGATTTTCTATGGGCTGATACCCCACGCTTCGATAGGAAAGGCATAGCCTAGTCTGGTCCGTTGCATAGCAGCCGCCCAGGCAGGAGGACCATGACATGGTGGTGTTTGAGAGAGCCTCCAAGGATGAGTTAGTAAGGGAAATGCCCTCTGTCCGGGTGTGATGCCGAGATGACGTTTCTAGTTGCGATACGTGATTGCTTCCTACAGATCAGGAAGACCACGAGAAGAGAAGCAATCCTTACAAGCAGCATCTAAACCTCGGTTCAAATTGTAATACCTGAAGAGCTATCCTGCAACAAAGCACCGTAACATGCTTAGACTAGGAGCAAAAACCTACATTAAAAACGAGGAACTTTGTTAAATAGAAGCTAAAGATAGCTCAGAAAGTAATTCCTGCAGGAAACATGGAGATTGCTTACAGACACCACAATAAGAAAACACAAGAAGAAAATGTGCATCATTCATCCGGAAAGATTTGAGAGATTGAAGGGGGAAAACAGCATGGTTAAGCAGCAGGGTTGTAAGGTTGTTAGAAGCAAGATGACATGCTTCAGAAAACTGTAGAAAATAAATTTCCACAGGTTAAATGTCAAAACAAAGTTAGGCCAGAAAGAACTTCAGGAAAACTTGAAAAGGACGTTACAACTAATAATAAATTCTTCAAACAAATAAGGAGCTGGAAGCCCTTTAGAGAAATTGTAGAGTTAGCAAATGGTCAGGGTATGACAGAGAAAGAAAAAAATACGGCCACACAACTGCCTTCTTTGCATTCGTACCGAGTGAGAGGAAGAGGAGAGGTTTCCACGACACCCTTTACAAGGGACTTCCAGGATCTCTCAAACTGAAATGTCAATAGAAAGGATTACGGAGGAGCCCAACATAATGAACAGCAGCGTGTTGCCGGGGTTAGAGGCTATTCACCCAGGGTTTCTCAGGGAACTTGGGAACGCAATGGTTGCATGATTTAGAATAGGCTGTAACCTCTCACAAGTTACCTCGATACCGGGAGATGGGAAATCTGACGCCAGTATTTAAAAGGGGTTCCACTTGAGAAACCTCAAGCAGTAAAGTCAGAAACCTGTATTAGGCAAATAAACGGAAGCTACAATAAAGCATGAAATTCATGGATACATGGAGGAATAACACTTATTTGTCACTTTCTAAAGGGAAATCCTGCGTCACAAACCTGCTGGAGAGCTCCTAAGAAACGAAGTAACGAGGGGATAGGAGAGAAGTCCTTGCCTGAGAAAACAACCGCTTAAAAGAAAGGGAAGAGAAGGTAGGAACGTAGGTTGTGGGAGATGACCCACCAGTAGAGCTCCACCGCGGTACGTGCCGAGACCCCTGTTGCTCAACACATTCGTAAGTGGTGAAAGGGGGGTGAGCGGCGAGGTGACGAATGTTAGTACAGACAAGATCTGATGGTAAAGAACTGCAGAAAGACCTCAGGACGTTTTGTGCCTAGATACTAAAGCGACAGATGAAATTCATGGTAGATAAAGTTACACACGTGGGAAAAATGATCCTACCTCTTCATGCAAAATGATGGCTCCAAGCAGACCAATTCCACCAAGATCCGTCTACCCCAAAAATGTCACCTCGGTGCTCAGAATGAGCCAAAAAAGTCAGTCAAATGCTAGTAATTACACACTTGCATCTTTGACACAATTTTAGTCCCCTCTACCTCCACTTTTAAAAGCACGTAGGAGAAAAGGAACCTAGAAAAAAGTTCAGAAAAAGGCACTGAAGGTTGAAAGGGCTTCCCCAAAAGCAACGGCTAACCGTTTCTGTGACTTTTGAATCTGGAAAAGAGATGAATGGGGGTGAATACAGCAAAGGTAGGAGTGGGACAGAGGGGGCTGGTGGACACCCATTATCCACTCTTGCAGGCAACAAGTGACACTACAGCAGGTTCAAAACAGACAAAAAGGGGTGGGTTTTCACGGAAAATCTAATTGTAGGATCTTTGTCCACTTGACGTTGTGGATGATAAAAGCTGACACGGGTTAAAGAGGATGCTGACAGGGGTCATGGAAGAGAAACTAACCACTGCAGAGTCAAGAATTCCCTCAGAAACAAACTTTTGGACACAGAGAGAATTTGGGACAATACTCCTCTCTGCTTGTCTGTTCTGCTTTTGGTCACTCCTGGAGAGAGGATTCCAGGCTGGGCTCACTTTTGGTCTGACTGTTCTTTTACAGAAATAAACTTCTCTATAAAAAATGAAAGTTAACATTAACACTGATCATTCTACAATTGTTCATATATCTGTATTTGCTCACATTATCTCTTTATTTGTCTTATAGAAAAAACTGTTACCGCTTCCTGCTTTCATTATTATATGCAACTGATTTAATAGCATCTGTGCTGGAGTCCAAAGACATGCAACATTTTCCACATATGACCACAATTAAAATAAAAACACTCCAAAAGCAAAAGTCTGCTCATAGGTAAAAATACTATAGAACCTAAAAAATTATTTGGAGTTGTTGCGTTCAATATAGCTGGTTTTCTGTCTGCTCTTAATACTCTGTAGACTCAATAACCCATGAAATAAACTACTGATGTTGAAATGAAGGACACCGTTGTTTCGTTATCAGAACACCAGATACTTCTGCAGGTATAGTAATTTTCCTTCACTCAAGTTGGAAAAGCCTCCGGGGGAACTTGCACCATGTGTGGCCATACACAACAACCACATTATTAATAAAACAGGGCAACAATGAACAAAAGCCATAGAAGTTGGGTTAAAAATTGACTTACAGGAAATTGCCACATAATTCCTGCCAAAAAAAAAAAATAATTGGAATAAAGCAGCTTACCATCTGACAACGTTCGTACAACAACATCTTGGGTCGAGACTCCGGGACCGTGTTTATTGTAAGCTACCACTCGGAAACTATACTCTGTGTATTTCTTTAATCCATTAATGGTGTAGGATAGTCCTCCTACATCAACATCCTGTTCATAAAGAAACACACGTACACGTCAAGGTCAGAATCAGGTCTGCAACTATTACAAATGTCTTAGACTTTCAGTAGAGTAATAAAGTCAAAAGCAGGAATGACAGCTTTCTGTAGGACCTGCAGATCGAACGCACAGCTTATGTACAGCCAGGACGTGTAGAGATGCTAACGGTGAGCTTGCAAGAGAAAGTGCTGCCTATCTGATTTAAATCATTACAGGGACGCTGGTTCTGTAAATGAAAAGAGATTGGGCAAACGGGTCTATTAGTAAAAATTATTCTTCTGTTTTGAACAGTGGGATGCAGAAGTAGACAATGACATTTTATCTAAGGGCTACAACTTCCCCATTTAAAAACGGATGTCAAAATTTATTTTAAGAGCTAACAAAAATATTCTTCCCTTGGCTTTTTTTAAAGCTGGAATCATATTCGTATGCAATCGGATGGGCAATTAAATGGCTGGGATTAATCCTCCCGAAGTTGTGATTATTCTCAGGTGGCAACCTGTACTTGTACGGAACATACTGGATTCATCCAGTAGAATCATAAGAAAATTTAATCAATTAGACACTCAGCAGTATCAAAATATCTGTCACTGGACCAAAGAACGCACGAAGTAAGACCAGTTCAGATTAAGGATCAGGCTAAAATCCATGGTTAGCCTACTTTACCAAAATAAAACCGGCCAACCGATAAAAACTCTGCAAGCATCCTTTACACCATCTGAACCACGACTGTTAAATGATGATATAGCTGTTATCTGAGTTTTCCTCTTGCGATATGATGGATGTCCCCAAATGCTACTTGATGCCAATGAATATCTAAATAAGCCATAACAAAAAAATATTGGTTTAATTCCAAGATGTGTACATCTCATGCCGGATTTTTGAGTTTAAATCTTTCCGAATTTTAGGCTAAAGGACTCAGTCTATCAGAAAAATTAACACTTCACAAGGTGTTTCTAGAAATTTAAGGTAGAAACATAATGAAAGACAAAAGGCTGCTAAAGGCGTTGTAGGTCACGCAGGAAAAGCCAGGCTCAGTACCTGTTCAGTGTCCTGTCCCTTCTCCATGTAGTAGAGCTTGTAGTTCTGGATCTCCCCATTGCCAGACAACGGCGTTTCCCACGTGACAGTGATGGAGGTGGGCGAACCGGCGTACGCTCGGATATTGGGTGCTGGACCAGGAAGCTGAACTGAAACGGAAGCGGGAAACTCCGCCAGTCACATTAACGTTTTCAGTAGCTAATTATTTTAGCGTCAGCTTCACTATTAGTCGACTCCAGTTAAAAGATGGGTATTTTTTCCCATTTCACCTGGATTCACTGGGGGGTTTAAAGATGGGACCAAATGTCTGAAGGAGATCCTGCTCCCTGGGTCAGACTCGTTTTGCCCTGAATGATCCTAACAAATGACACGCTTCGCATTTTCTTTGTGGATGTGGCATTGTGGGAGATGGATTAATGGGCATGGTGGTGGTTTCTTTGGTTGATGGTTGGACTTGATGATCTTACAGGTCTTTTCCAACCTTAGTGATTCTTAAAGTTCTCTTTTTTTCTCTTTCTGTTAATGACAATTTAAAAGTATTTCTTTTATAACAGAAACTTTAGGGAATTTAACAAGGAATGTCTTATCAGTTCTTCTTAAGGGTGCGAATAAATCGTATAAGCATACCAACACGGTAACTTGGAAAATCATGTTGAAACTACGGTCTGCATGTGCAACTTCTAAGAGTTTCAACGTATTCCAGGAAAGGCCATGAACAGGGAAAACAAAACAATAAAATTGAACCCAAAGTCAAGACGACTTGAAATATTTCCAGCTTACCCTCCGGCTGAGTTGCCACCTTCAGCGGCACCGAGCTCTCTCCGGGGCCATGCTTGTTCTGAGCCACAACTCGAAAGACATAAACTGTTTCTGGCATCAGGTTTTGGATCGTCACTTGTGTCTCTCCAGGACGACTCGTATTTTCAACCCGTTCCCTTTAGGAAGCAAAAAGTTTGGGCACAGAAACAATCACTGATTAGTAAGAGGGTTTTTGAGGGGTAAATAAAGGAGTAGTTGCCACTAAGATGTATCCCGTTCGCATGTATCTAATGTGTTAATGACGTGGTTATTTATACGGTGCTGGCTACACAATAAAACAATAATACGCCAAAACTGCTGGTGACAAACAGCTTCTAATTTTGTAACTTCTCTTTGAAAAAAAGTATGCGCTGAAGTAAAAGAATAAATTACACTCGACATCATAAAATTCTTTGTTATTCTTCTAACAGCATGCAGTAATTCACAGTGACAGTTTGTCCCACTACTCTGAGGGTGGAAGAAAAAATATTTAAGCAGCACACGCAGAGCCTGGCGAGATTTAAGGCATTTCTGTTAATATCGCAGGGCTGCTTTTGGTGTATTTTTCAAAGCAGCTGTTTTAATGTATTCTACCTCCAAACTTTACTCAGTTCCTCTCTAATATTTAGATTTTCTTCAAAACATCCCAGGGCTCCGACTTGCATACCCCCAGGCAGACAGCTGTGGCATTTCTGCTGTTACCACACAAGTAGCGGAGTCAACCAAAGGCAGCGTCCGCCCGTGGCTCCGCTGCTCTCGCTCCGCCCGACGCGCCAGCAGAAACCGTCCCTCAGCAGCGGTCCCCGCTCCTATCGTGCCCTGGCAGTCGGGCACGCGAGAGGGGCCTCTCTCAGAGCTGCGTGAAGACGCTCACCTCCAGCAACGCCGCGGAGGCAGCTCCGGGCTCCCGGACCCCCCAGTTTGCCTGCCAGAGCCCGCAGAAAGAGCGCGCCGTGCGGGAAGCGGCACTTTATGTTAGGCTCAGCAAAAAAAGGCCGACATTTTGCAAGCTGAAAGCCGTAAGCCAGTTGGGAGAACACGCTTTGCGCGCTGAGGCGACCCGAAGGATTACTGCCCCGCGTTTAGAGAACCTCCGCTGCGTCTCCCAGGCGCGGGGGAACGTGCTGCTTCCCCCCGGCGGAAGCACGGTCTTGCGCCCAACGCAGTTCAGGAAACTCGATCGGTTCTTATCGAGCTCGGGATTGAGGGGAAGATTAAAAGGTTAATCATCGACTAACTACAGCCTTTATTTCCAACACGTTGCTGTTGTCACGTGAGCCTCCCCGGAGCTACGTTTGGGTAACGGCGTCCACACGCTGCCCTTCCTCGAAAAGGAGCTACCTACTCCCTGGACGCACAAATGAAAGCAGCATTACAAAAGAAGGAATCAAAAACTTCCCCACTGAGAAAATAAAGGGAAAATGTGACTGCTTTGAATACAGTTCTTTCCCTTTTGTCTGCTAGACTTTGTTTAGCTCTACAGCAGAGGGCAGACGATTCTCGTCCCGACGATTAGCTGCTATTAAATCATTTTTAATGCAGAAGCCTAGGCAAAATTATTCCACAGTCTCCCCTCTCCTACCTTCCAGCCATTATGCTTTAGTTTATCTCACGGAAATATGATGCCAAAATCCCCGTTGTTAATTTATTTCTTTTTAAATCGACTAGCACGGTTGATTTAGCATAACCTGGTCGAAAACATTTTGAAACCCCTGTTGATTTCTGCACTATTACACCGTGTCTATAGAGAAGGAAACAATACACTTACTGTAACTAAAGAGCTGTTGAAACACATTTTCTAGAATATTCTTCGTCATGAAAGTTGAGCTAAACTGGCATTGCGTAAGCAGCTTAATTTATTTCAGATTTTTTAAAAATCTCCATCGTTAAACGAGCAGCACCATTATAGCGTCTTTGAATTAAAAATGTTTACAAAAGATTTTTCTTCTTTTACTGTTTATAAAGCATTTTTTGTAAGAAAGAAGCTGGCAGAGAAGCGAGACACAGACTGAAGAAATACCATACCCACCACAGAATGAAACCGGGGGGGCAGGGAAAAAGAGAAGTATTTTCCCTCGCTAACTTTTCCAGTTACAGCTCGTGCAAAATGCTTGCTTGAAAACGCATTTTCAAACGGATGGTTTCCTTTAAGAGGTGTCTTAGACACAATGATGGTATTTGAAAACCCAGAGTGAGTGCCAACTGATTCACAGCTGTGGAATAACATTCGTCTGCCATTGACATGCAAAATATATTGCGTTTTCTGCCCCAAGTGGAAATGCACTCACTGATTTTAACCAAGAAAAAAAATCAGCAATCCAAGGTTCGTATTTAAAATTAGAAAAAAATCGAATTATTTTAATGGAAAGACAACATTGATCAAAAAAATAAACAGACACGTCAAAGTATTGCAGTTTTCAGTAATAACTAGAACCCGTGCCTTCCCTCACAAGAGTATGTTCAAAATATGTTGAGATTAATCTAATTAAGTGCTACATGAATCTCTCGTTTATGGCCTTTCTTAGGGAGCCTCGAGCACCTTCTACGAGCTCTGATGTGTTTAGGTAGGCATAACAGGTAACAAAACAGATGGTCTATATGAATAACTATATTACCCTACAGAACATTATGACTATTCTAACTCATTCCAATTTAATCCCCAATTAAAGAGCTTTGTAAACTAGACTTAAGGTTTAAAATAGCTATCAAGGGCCTAAGGGAAAAAGCCTACAGTTCAAAACCAGGAACAAGCGTTAATCTGGAAATGTGACGTTAGAAGTTACACTTATATATAAAAAACCACCTTCAGGGAATTATTAAAAAGGGAGTATCGTCTGTGCCAGCCATGTCAGCTGCAGGGCCTGGCAGCGAGCTCAGAGAGACATTTTGACAGTGTGATTACACACAATTAAGCTCCATTTTCTGCGTTTGAAGCACACGACGTTGAACTGTGGGTTTAATATGATTCGAATATCTCACACCTGTGATTTACCATCTTGTACCAGCAACGTGCTAGCTATTTCTTTTCTTTTTTGTCCAAATCTTGAAAGTTTGGAGCTCTTCTGCCTGAGCGCTTGTCTAAAGTTTCACAGAATTAAACCTCCCTTTGCCCCCCGCCAACACATTTGAATTTTCATACCCTTTTTAGGGAAACTGCCTTAACTGCGGCGTACCAAACGCAAGGGTGGAATAACCCGGTAACTATGCAATCTAGAATGAAGACAGTAATTTTTATCTGATCAGATTACTTCAGCTCTTCTAGAGGTGTGACAATAAAGCCGTGAGACACCCGCTTCATTCGTACCTAATCTGCCGCAATAAAAGCCGCTCTTTGACATCATCAAGCCAATGCGAAGACGTGCCACCAGCCGGTGGCATTCTGTAGCCCGTGAAACAAGCAGAAACAAGCCGCCCTCACGGCTGACTCCATCCGTGCTTTGAAACGCTCCTCTTCCAGGGACAGTTTCAGTTTTCCTCTTAAAGAGTAACCTCCAAGTCCTACCGATCTTTACGCTCACTCGCTCCTCCTCAGCAGACACTACGTACTGGGAGAACGAGCTCCAATCAGCTCAGAAGTGATAAAAGCAACCGCTACAACTTGGGCAGCGCTTGCATTTTTTGCTGTAATTCCTTGTTTTCTGCTGCTTCCAGATCTTCTGTAACATTCAGCTTAGGGGCCAATGTTTTTCTGCCAGCAGACACTGCGTTTAAAAGGTGAAATATAGCCTTTCTCTGGGGGTGGGGGCAGAGGGCAGAAGGCACCCCTTGGGAGCTGAAGCTGCTGGTGGCATAAAGAGAAGGCACGGGGCACCGAAAGAGCCTTTCGCAGGAGTGCCCCGTGATGCCGGGTGGGAAAATTGTGTTCCAGTCGCCTTGCAGTCCTCTAAGTAAGTGCAAAGGGCAAAGTTAAGGAACACCTTACCATGCTCCTGTGTGTATCTCCTTTCACCAAACAGATAAGAATAAAAGGAACATAAATCAGCGGTGGTTGAGGCAGCTGATACCTCAGGAACCGCACACTTTGTATACTGCAGAGAGATTTAAGTGCTCCTACAATTTGCAATATGAAGACGTCTCTCTACAGCCCTTAACGATGGTTTCGAGATGTCAGAGTATCTAGCTAAGCCATTCCATGTTATATGTGTTTTTCTTCATTTTTCACAAGCCCGAGTTAAAAGGTGAATAAATCAAATACCTAGTTTGATCACTGCTCAAATGCGAGCGAGGAAGAGACAACGCTTAGGTTGCTAACAGGATGCAGTAATGCATGCAATGAAAATGGTACATGTAGGCAAAAATATAACAGTATGAGGAGATGCTACACATGCACTTAAAACCACGGCAAAGATACCTGATCATGTATAATTCAGGGACTACAAAGCGATCACTTAAGCAGTGTTCTGTAACGCTGAGAAAGAAAGGAGGGTTGCACATCCAAGCTTGACTGCAAAATTTTCTGATTTTTGACGGCTTAGTTGCGCGTGACACGCTTATGTGGTTTTTTATTCAATCACCAATGAACGCTTCCACAAGGCCCAACCAACTGGTCAAAAAGTCCCACGTAACGTCAAAATGGTAAACAGAACTTTTTTCTTTCTTTTTAAATTTTATTGTTCTCATTCTCTAAATCCAGGTTCAAGGGCAGGATTTCACAGTATTTTCATACCAATCTGTGAAATGGGTGATACCGACTGCCTTTATGAGGCATAACAAAAAACCCTTCAAAAACCCAAAGGAGTGGTGAGGTTGAGAAAATAGTGAGTATGTGCTAATAAAAGGCTTTCAGAGCCTACTCTGAACCCTGCTCCACAAGGGCAAACAAAGATCTCATTGAAGTCAACAAAACCACCTGCTTACATATAAGCCCCAGCTTAAGTACCTTGCTGTGTAAACTTCCCGGGGACTACACTAACCCAAGCCCGGAGGGTTGCTGTACGAGAACCGGAAACAGTCGTTTCTGCAGATTGTCCTGCAATTTCCTAATTTATCCACCACAAATTACGAGACGCCTTTTTCCCTTGGTTCTGCACATGCTTTTGGCCCAAGAGGAGTATTTTCTAGATTTCTATAGTCTTGTATGTGGTGGAAGGGGATGCCTTTTGTTTCCTGCAAAAGCAGTACAGGCAGAGGCATGAAGCCATCTCCAGCAAATTACGTTCTAAAACCCAGCGGGTAGAGCGGTTACAATCAAGAACGTGAAGGAGGAGAGGCAAGAAGCAAGAATGGCGGGCAAGCTCCCACCTTTTTTCCTGTCCCACTTAAAATATCTCCTAAGAATGAATATTACCAAAGTAAGTAGTAGATAAACACCATTTGTGAGGCAAAGAAAATTTTACTAATTGCCTCAATTCATCATCACGAGCCTGGATGAGATGTCTATCCACAGAATTAAGGAAGAGTGGCAGTTGACCATAAGTAGTAGTGCATTCTATATTCTCTTCACTGACTTTCTTAACTTTGAGCCTCACGCTCTAGTCAGTAAGTAGACACAGCATTTTTCTCTTGAGTAATAAATTTGATAATCAAGCTAAATTGCAATTAATTAAGCATTGCTCAAAATGAACGTTAGCTCCAACTTCTTCAAACTTACCACAACAGTTTGAAACTGTGATTCCGAGCAGTAGATCCCATCAGGAAGAAAAAGGGGTAGATTGAACTAAACCATCGGGATAATAGGTCAAAACCTCATGAATGCTTCATATTCATTAAATTTCTATTTACAGGGATTACCGGGAGAGCATCAACATTTATCCAGCACCTACCACACGGTTCTCTCTAGAATCAGACTACATTTACAGGGTTTGAAAGCCTGAAGCGACCGCTTGCTCTCAATAGCACGTGGATTATCTGGAGGATGTTTCTGTGCCCGCTGTGGATGGCATTTACAGCACTGTCAGTGTTCCTGAAGAGGTGTTACAGTCTACGCTTGCTCTTAGTTTCTGAGCAGTCTGCTAAAAGCAGGTAGCAACTGTTTGCAGTCATTCAAAAACATGTACCAGCACTGCCCGTAAGAATATATACATGCAGCAAAGAGGCAAATAAAAATGCACTTCCTCGGGGTGCAGGAGGGAAGGGAACGCAACCCCTCGGACTCTGCGGCCTGTAAGACTCTGAGCATTAAAGACGTGAGGTTTATAGTGCTTCTAAGCAAAGCTAGCGTGAAGAAGAGTCATGAAAGAGCACGACCCATTTTGCACGTTGAGATCTTTACCTGTTTATACCTTCCTTGGTGTAGAAGATTGAATAGGTGAGGTTGTCTCCTTGAGGGTCTGAGACAGGCGTCCGCCACGTCAGTCTGATGAAGCGAGTGGAGACGAGGGTGGCCACGACGTCCCGCGGGGCTGAAGGCAATGGTCCTGTTGTAGCTGGTGCTAGATGGTCATTAGTGGCACTGGTCAGTGAAGTGGGAGGTAATGTTGGGATGGCAACATCTTGTCATGTGCAAACATTGGGGAATATGAAGGGCAAACATCACCACGGTTTAAAAAAAGAAAACAGAAAAAAAAAACACAAAAGAAATAAACAAAACCACGATGGGAAACAAAAGAAAATGAACACACACAAAAAAGGCCATTAAACTGAAGGCTGACATGCAGGCAAGGTAACTACTGAAAACTAATGGGAAATATTAAAGGACACGTCACTGTCGAGCAAGCAGACCAAATCTCCATTGTAATGGAAGTGGCAAGGGAAAGGGAAGGGTGAAAACTGAGGATAAAATATGACCTCATAAGAGGACATACCAGCGGCAAACAATCTTTTCATTTCTTTCTAAACCAGACGTAATACCAAACGTTTACCAATAAAAAAATCCAACTTGTATTATTTATTCCAAAATAGACCCAGACCCAATTTTCTACTTTATTTCATTAACATGCGGAATTAATTTATACTATTCTCAATCATAAAAAAACCAGACAGATGAATACACAAAATTCATTTAAGAAGAGAAAACTCATCCGGGTTGTGCAATTAAACACTGAAGTCAACTCACACAGTATCTGCTTTCTGAACTGGTTGGGTTCCACTACTGCCAACGCTAAGATGTGGTGACAAACTTGGTACGGCAGTGGAAATACAGACTCTTTCCTAACTTTCACTAAGGTCACTGTTTTCTTTCCATCAATGTTTTTCCTCCCTCTCATAACACATATTACATCATTTGACAAAGATACTAACAAGCATAAACAACTCTTGCTTCATATTATACGAAGACTTTACAAACTTGTTTGTAGTAAGTCATGTACGTCTTCCTGTATTACTGCTTTAAAGCTAGGATAAATCTCCGGGATTATTGCATTAAAAGGTTGGCAAGTTAACAGCACAAGCTGTAACGTACAAATAGCTGTTCTCCAAATCCCATTAAAGCAATCCATCCAGTAAATCTAACGGTAATATTCTGAGCAGCTGGACCCCAATTACCACAGAGTATTACAGGAAGCACAATTAGTAACAAAAACCTAAAGCTCAGGATACCCTGATTTTTTCTGGATTCTTAACTATTTACCAAGCTTAAGCCATCCGATGCCATTTTCCACACGGGAATCCAGGCAGCCAGATACCTTTATTCACTTATTAATTATGGAAACTAACTAAAATGGCTCAGATTTTCCCCAGAAAGAGTTCAGGACTAGTACAGCTTTTGCTGAGAGCTGCAGCATCTCCACCCACCGCACTACCAGAGTACAGGGACTCATTTCTCGATAGACAAGGAGAAAACTGCACACAAAAAAACCTGAGTAAACCAGAAAACGTTATCCGAACAGCCAAACCTTCCAGCAGGCACGCTGAGAACGTCCCAGCTGCACGGAGAAGTCTATCACCAGCAACAGCCTGATTTTAAATTCTAAACCAACCTTGTCAACCAAAGCATCATCTCACGCGTAGGTCCTGAATTTGAAGAACTCTCATTTTTTCATTTCTATTTCTTAGGCGACTGCTGACAATGGTGGAAGAAAAAAGTATTCGCATTTATCAGACTTGCACAATGTAATAAAAGTACACGGGCAGAACCAGGGAACGCTTCCCTACCGTACACGCCACCACAAAGAGAAGGGTGTATTGCTTGGGACCAACGACCACCACAAACGAGGCCCAACGCCATGGGGACACTGGCAATGTCCTCCCTCCCTCCGCGCGTGCCGGCACGTCTGCTGTCGCTCCATTGCATCTTCTACCCTTCCTGAAGCTCCCGTTCATGTTTCACCTCCTCTCCCACATACTGCCCATCTCGTCAACTGGGAAAGTTTCACTCCCCCAACACGTACTGGTGTAAACACAATCACCAATTTAATTACATTTCAATTACATGTTTCTTCTTGCTTTCGTACTAAAATCAAGACTTTTTACTTCAACACCTGTATCTTTACAGGACTCTGCAAGACTCCCAGAGCTAGGAACATACATACTTTGGTACTGAGAATACGGGTCGCAGAAAGACAAGTACTCAAGAATATCTTCTTAATTATCTCTTCCACATGGTAATAGCCACAGATCACAACTAAGTAGTCTCCAGCACACCTCCTCCCCCCATCAATAGACTACCCCATTAATTCCACATTCATAGCAAAATCTAAATTCTTTTTATATTCCCATAATTAGGTTTCTTACAGAAATGCAGCATGTTTTAGCTCTTCTTCTGGACTCAGACAGGGCCCCTGTGCCCCCAGGGCTGCCCTCATTATTGCAGACTACTCAGTACAGCGTATTTCATTACACAGCTTCACCCCTTGTTCGACGGTACAGTACAACATACAAAGGGGGAACAGCAGCGTCTCGGGGCAGAAAAGGTTCTAGCTAAAGTTATCAGCACTTACAGTTTCCACCATAACCTTACTCCAACCTACAACGTCACCATTGCTCAGAGCAGTGAGCACCGAGGTGTGTCATGAACAACTTTTTGACACCAGTGCTGGATGACCCAGCGGGAGAGATGCTCTCCTAGATCTGCTATTTGTAAATAAGGAAAATTTGATCAGAGATTTGATAGTCAATGGCAGCCTTAGCTGAAATGACCCTCAAACAGAAGAATTTAAGATCCTGAGGAAACTGAACTACAGGAGAAGAAACTTGAACATGGTCGTAGGACATGTGCAATCCCATAGAGAGCTGCCCTAATGGGCAACAGAGCCCAGGAGAGCTGGGTGACCTTCAGGGACGAACTCTTCACAAGCCCAGAATGACCCCTTTTCCTACAGGGAAGAAAACAAGTGAGCCCGGCAAGAAGGCAGCGTGGCTGAACTCCTGGCTCGGCTTAAGCACAGCAAGTGTGCAAGGAAAAACAGAGACCAAAATGGCTAACTGAAAGAAATACAGAACCACCACCCAGACATGCGGAGGCGGAATTAGGAAAGCCAAATCTGGCCTGGACGGGTGGATGGTGGGGCGTGCGGAGAGCTGGCTGGCCCAGCGGGCTCCCAGCGTCGTGGTGAATGGGGTGAAGACAAACCGGCAGCCCAGGTAATGAGGGGCATTACCCAGGGCGTGCGTCTGGGCCAGAGAGGGCTTCGTACCTTCATCAGCGACCTGCACGGTGGGACAGAGAACATCTCTAGCAGGCTTACAGGTTATACCAGACGGGGAGGAGCAGCAGATAGACTGGCAGGGAGAGGGACCCGCCAGGCCGGAGACGTGGGCTGGTGGGAACCTCAGCGTTCAACGCTGACAAACATACAGCCCTGCACCAGGGTCAGGAGATCTTCCCAACGATCATCTCTCTGCTCCTAAACGACAATTGGAGTGCCAATTCAATGTCACCTTTAGGGTCCCGGTTACATCAGCCAGGCTTCTCCCATGTTTAAACCGGAGCCCATAGTTCCCTTGGACCGGAGTCTTGCTCACTGCACCTATCCTTACTCCTTCCACATCATGTTGCCACTGAGGAACAAGGTACGGTACTCTGCAAAAACCTCCTTGGTGCCCGTAGCTTTCAGCATCTTTCCCAGCGTGCCTGCTTGACTGACTTCCGTTTCATTTCAAATTTCAAATTTCTGTTCACTTTACACTTCAACTGAATATTTTTCCCTTAAAGAAAGCTTTAATTTCCTACCCTTCTATTAACTAATTACATTCATACTATTATTTGAAACCATGAAACAGTTTGAGGAATAATCCGTAGGGAAGCTGTTATAAAAACAAACTTGAGTTTTACAGCTGCATCAGTCAAAGGCGTTCTGAAGTAACGTCTTCTGAACCATTCTGGTGAACTCTGACTGCTCCGCACATTTATTACAACTACTTAACATATGAAGCGCCTCCATTTTTTTGAAAAGAAAGTTAAGACACTTCATACCCAGCACAACAGGCGGTTGCTACTCAAATAACACAAATTCCTTCTAACCACTGTTTCAGCTGTTCATTTTATCTCCAGGAAGACTGCGGGAGATGGATTTCTACTGCATGGACTTACAAAGAAGAAAACTCCAAAGAACAGTATCAGACCACCATTCTTCAGTACAGCACTTGTCTTTTTAGAGCTCGAAATGCAAACCACGTATCTTCCATCACCTTACATTAATACTGTGGTTACTCCTACGTGTCTTGGTAATTGTCAGGTGATCTGCTTCAAGTTACATGTTCTTGATGCAAAAGCTCCATCTTACCTATCTTTAAAAATTATTCTATTTCGTTAAAATGTAATACAAATATTATAAAAATAATTAAATGGAAACAAAATGCTGAAATTTCTCAATGGAAAAATATTCCCGATAGATTTTTTAAATTCATCTGCTTAATCTGAAACACATCCCACATACTCATGTATTTGTCTCCCTATATAATGAAAGAGATCCATCTTTTCCTTAAGTGATCTGCGCTCAGTGCTTGAAGAACCTGCAGGCATCAAGACGATGAGTCCGGGAGAGCTGCCAAGATTTCCCAGATTAACAGAAACCCGGTTTTGTCCTCGCGCAAGACTCAAACCCAGAAATATTCCTTCTGACAGCGTTATAGGTAGATCGGTCAAACACAACAAAAAACTAGTGGCGGCTGAAAAATAAACTGCGAACCAAACGAAAGCACAAAGGACTTGTAAATCGTACAAGTAAGGTAAGCAATGAATAGGCGAGAAAACTCACCCACTGAAAGCTGCAATTAAATACCAGCTTGGTAGCAATTTGGTACTGTTGATAGCCGTGGAACGTATTTAGAAGACTAGGTTATTTCCCTTCCTTTTTTCCCCATTCTTCCTCAAAATGCCTTGAGTGCCATTACGAACTGATTTGTACACAGCCGTGTGAGCAGAATGCTCAGCAGTGCAGAGCTGTGTTAATGAGTAATTACACTAAAATTAGTTTTAATGCCAATAAGGGAGCAGCTTTATTACTTCAAGCTTTTAAGCATGGTGTAACAAGTAACATGCAAAACAAGTCTCTTCTTTCCAACATGTATTTCATCACTTTTTAAAAAGTAACTATACTCTGGAATATTCTTTGCAGACCTATTCCTACCCAGTTTCCCATTAATCTCATTTAAAAAAAAATAAAAATAAAATATGCATATTCAGCAAGTGACACGCTAAGAACACCAAAAAAGAACGCCGTCGTTGTATGCCAGACATACATACAACAGATTTACCTTTTCAAGCACTGCTGACCTGTCGGTTTTTCTGAGCTCGTGTTTTTCTAAGGGATCAAGAAAAAGTCCTTGCTCAATTTGGCATCACACAAAGGCCGTACAGTCGAGACACAGCACATTGTCTTGAACAGCATTCGAAAGAAATCATTCAGCAAAACAGCTGACGTAAATTGAATCAGTCCTTAAACAGCGGCTCCACTGCAGTCAGGGGCTGAGAGGGGGAGACCGAGGTTAAATAAATGTTGCTACGAGGATACATTAAAACTGTCGCAATACAATTTCAATTCTGGATCAATAGACAAGGAAAACCACTTGATTTATCCGTCTGCGTCTAACGAAGTTAAAAGCTAACGAAAATAAGGGAAAAACAAAGCAAAATATTTCAAGCAGTCCTTTTTCTGCTTCGCACAATCATTTTTCTAATGCTCATGTAGTAACCTGGGCAACAGAACGATGTCTAAGCTACTAAAGAAACACAGGTAATGTTCAACTACCGTGACCCAGTATTGCAGGACACCCAGCAACCCTCGGACAGCGTGAGGGAGGCAGAAAAACGAGAAAGCAAGATTTTCTTAACTTTTCACTCGGAATTACTTTTACCCACAGTAGATATACTTTATATGAGATTCCACTGTGCATTTGTGCTGCCCGGGTGCAACATCAAGACCTCCAGCTAAGACCACCCTAGCACAAATCCCACCGACCCAGCGAAAGAGAAGATTCCTTCTCTCTCTCCCTCCAGACCCTTGTTTTGCAAACCGTAAAGGTTCCCGGCTCGCTTTGCTGTGCGCAACGAAGACGCGGGGACGCACGTCTGGATTGCTAACTGCTCGAGTCCCTTCTGTCAAGCTGCTCCTTCCGAGGGTTTCTTCTGAGCAGACATCGCCTATTGCAGCTATTTTACCAAAGTGTTCTGGGGAGCATGCAAACACCCACAAGGAGTTGGACTCAAACGCACGAATAACCATCAGTGACTTCGGTAACTTGAATCCTTCACCGGCAAAAGCACAGTAATTTAATTTTACCAACTTTAAGCTGGTAAAGTCTAAGAGGCAAACGCTACGGGCGCCTATCAGTTTGATACACCGATGTGGTACCCAGCTTTTAATCATGTAGGAAGACCGACCCCCACTGCTATTAGCGTAATTCACTGCAGTGAGATAACAAACAGTTGGAACCCGTGTCTGGGGCGCTACTCTGTCATCATCGTTTCAGGATGCTGATGTGATCTTTTAAAAACAACTCTGTCAAACATGCCACACCTGAAAACTAGTAATTGAAATGCTCTATTTGTTAGCTAATTATTAGAAATATTTTCCATGTTGTCCAGCCCCTCCGGTTTAGATTTCCTTTTTCCTCCTTTTTTCCTCCTGTGGCACATTATTGGCATATTCACGGCTTCCTCCTGCTTTGGGCAATAACATTCCAATTATACCATCGGATACATTACACAAAGGAAAAGCGGAATAGGAATGTTATCTGCTTCAGCTTTGCTGCTCTTATCTGAATGACCTGGGACGAGTCCAATTCCCTTGGCTACCTCATATGTGTAACAAGTATGCCACCGCTACAACCTACCTCATGAAGGTAGTATGGAAATGTCTGAAATTAAGCTGCATAAATACTTTAAGAACTAGTTAGTGGCCATATTTAGACTACTCTTGCCCATGTTGAGCTGCTCACAAAGTCACAGTTACAGATTTCTGAACCGTGGCTGAGGCTACGTCTACATGGGAAGGCGGCAGGAGAGGCACTGGAGGGTGAACCTGCTTCTGAGAGCCCAGCACCCACATCGTATGGACTCTTTTGGACTAGCTCTTACCCTGAACACCCGACAGGGTCCGGAGTGCATCTTCCAGTCCAGTTTCCTTCCAAAGACATCGAGATCCAAGACCACCCGGAGATGCAATTCAACAGGTGAGGAGCAGGCAAGGGTGGGAAATTCCGTGAGTGCCCTCCTGATGGAGATGAAAACTTGCGCGTAGGTGCGCCCTCAGAGGACAGAGATAATGCAGCAAGTGGAGAACAAGATAGACGTGGCCAACAGGAATCAGTTATGGGACAGCTGAGGAATCTGGGGCATCAGAGAGTGGTTACTATGTACTACTGAAGAAGAAAAGAAAGTTCTCTTTACAAGGACTTCAGAGTGGATTTTATAGCTTTTAAATGTAAATAAATCTTTGATTTCAGCAACAGAGACCTACTACAACTAAAAATAGCAAAGTACTATTTTGCCAAAAAAGCTGTTGGAAGAAACATGACCTAGGACATTCAGATCTCTAAACACCTTTAATATTTTAACTGTACACCATAAGAAAAAAATATCTCAGAGGTACCGATAGGTTTAATTTTGACTCGGGGTATTGGGATAAAACTGTTTACTCGATTAAAAGTATTTTTCACATAAATCACTATTTAACTGATTCCGGAAAGGTAATCAAGACTTTCAAATGTTTTTACTTTTACCTAATGCATTGTTTTCCTAAATTTGAGCTTTAATATAAGATATCATTCCTCCTGCTTCGGAGCAGAAGGATTATTCAACTTTGATCAGGATTAAGAAGCTGTGATACTTCAGAGAGTCACAGTCAAAACCCATTGCTTTTCTTTTGTACGCTTCCCCTCATAGTATTCGAAAAACACAGCAGTAGCTGGTTGCAACGTAGTAAGTATGAAATAATAAAATGAGTAAGTTCATGCTATACAACTATCCTTTAAAAATTTGCCTTCTCTCGTTTTTCCCCCCCCCGGGTTTTTACCCGTATCGAATTGCTGTCCTTCTTCAAAGCTTAATTCGCATGTTTATGACAGAAGAGACATCATCTTGTTATTCCTAATAGCCCCCTGCACGACACCATAACCAAAGAAAAACAGGTTAACGGGCCCTAGTAAGTTCTTACAGGACAAATGGCTGCAATGCTGAAGCTGGTACTTTGTCTCAACAGATTAGTTATTATAACTGAATCAGCTCCTTCCCTTGGCAAAACTAATTAAAAGAAATCTATCAGACTCCTCCTCTTCCACTAAGAGGTGCTTTCATGCAAAACCGAAAAAGTGAATCAACAGAAATGGAAAAAAGAGGGTATTAATTTAATTTCTGCTGTATATAATCAATGTACACTTTCCGAACCTCCTGGATTTCATGAGAACCACCAGCACCTCCATTTACCTGGTGTGAGACACAGATCTACGTCTGCTTGACGTGACTGGAAAAAGACAACAAAATTTACTATTTCAGAGGAAATTCAAAACGACATCAAGAGTTGTGTACCAAATTGCACTCCGTGAGGTAATATAAACTGCAGAACTCTGTGCGCCATTTTGCTGTAAAAGGAAATTTGTCAGAAAAAGAAAACGCCCGAGAACATTCAGGCCAACACCTACAAGAAAGCACAACCGTGGCCAGCTGGACATAAAGCCTGCTAACCTTGAAACTACTTCTAAAATTCAAATTGCTCGAACCATTGAGAAATGCGAAGCACATCTGCTGAGGACTGGCCCCGTAAAGGCTGCCTCAAGCCCGCACGACCGCCTAACGGAGGGGTACTACAGATCAGGGACACCGGGCTCAGGAATTAAAACGAACGGAGTTTTTATGGTTTATATTGCAGTGTATTGTACACTACTTGTTGTGCTTAACTGAAAATCCATTATTAATTCTTACCATTGTATATAAAAGACATTTGGTACCAAACGGGACAGCGAAATAGCAGAATCTGTGATAACGGTATTTTTCCAGTGACCTTTTTTGTTACGGCATGTTCACAGGGCAGCAGTACCTTAGTGCCGCTGTGTTTCACCACTCTACCTGGCCAAAGAAACCTCCACGTGGCCAGCAATTTTCAACCCTGGGCACTTTTTCTATGCGTTTACATACTGATCTTACTAAAGCCAACGCTTTTAACTTCTGCGGTATTTCAGATACTTTTGACTGCGATACACGAGCAGTTGCTGATGGGAAAAGGAGGTGAGCTTGTCTGGGAGTTTACGTCTGCTGAATGGGAGAGATTCCCCTCCCCGCTTGCCCTTGCACGCTGTAGAACTGGCTGTACCTCCACGTACACATCCATAAAGCCCTGTATTGGCTTCCCATACCCTGAAGCCAATTCATCTCCTCAGCCCAGAAAAAGAGCACACAGCTTTCCGTGCAGGCTGCGAGCGAGCTGAAGGCATTGAAAGGCTTCGGCAGACACCAGAACTGGTTCAGAGGAGGTGGCAGAACTATGGACTTTCCCTTTGGGATGTAAAGAGCTGTTAGATGATCTCAGCTGCACATGAAAGCGTTGCCTGGAAGAAAGAAGAGTTGAAGCCAGCTGCCCAAGGGGACACCGGCAACACCAAACGCTGTGGGAGCAGGCGGAGGAGCGAGTCGGGCTAGGAGGAGCACCCAGCTCCCGCCGGAGCATCTCCCACTCCTACCTTGGGAGGTGGGCAGTCATCTGAACCTATAGGGAAGCCAGTTCAGGGAGCTAAACCCGGACGTAGTTATCCTCTTCTTCTTAGTACAGAATCACAGAATCACTGCGGTTGGAAAAGAACTGTAAGATCAAGTCCAACCGTCAACCCAACTCCCCCATGCCCACTAAACCATGTCCCGCAGTGCCACGTCCACACGTTCCTTCAACACCTCCAGGAATGGTGACTCCACCACCTCCCTGGGCAGCCTCTTCCAATGCTTCACCACTCTCTCAGGAAAGAAATTTCTCCTAATATCCAGCCTGAACCTCCCCTGGTGCAACTTGAGGCCATACCACCCTAAATGAACTAAGTACTTTTTCACATAAGCATTTCCCTGGATCGCCTCAAAGAAGGAAAAGGACTGAGGACAAGAACCCGACGCAGCTCTCCGAATCAGCTTTGTCTCCAGCAGACTGAAAAAGCCAACTGCAATCCCCCATCCTGAGGAACAGACCCTCCCCCAAACAAAAGCAACCCCCATTTTCTTCATAAAATGAAATGGAGATGCCTACTTATTTCTCTATACTGATTTTTTTGCCTAAATCAGGATGGCAAAATGCCTTTTTTTTTTTGTTATTAATTGCCTTAGCTTAATTTACATTACCACTGGGAATGAGAACTGTTATTTACTCTTCACTCAACGCATACTACTTGCAAAAAGCTCACCAAAAATATATAACAAGCAAATGCCTAACTAATACCCAGTGATTGTGAATTTTAAGCATTCATGTGGTTCTATAATCGAATGTAAAATGGACACTGATGGGCACTGAATAAATTGTGATTACATAAATACACCGACAAAGACGTTTTGACCATGAGCCTGTTTTTTAAAGGAAGTCATAAAATCCATTCTGATAAGGAATACTCCTCCCATTTTCATTTCACCGTGAAATGCTTTGGTGTAGAGGAAACAATTTGATTTTTTCCTATCTCATAAAACAACCATTAAAAAGGTGTGACAGACCTTATTGACGCATGACACGCAGCGGTGAGTCTGCAGCGGAAGGCAGCCTCTCCTATAGACCCAAGCCGGAGCCCCACAGTTTAGATCAGATACCAGTGTTGCAGGGGAGGATGTCAAGAAAAAAAGCCTCGCAGGCATTTTGATCATGAGACTCGCGCTATAAAAAAGAAAGGACAAAGCCAAACAAATCTCCACCTCTCCCCGAGGAGTTTAAAACTAACTATTTTTGAACAGATTTTGTTATTGGAAAGAAATTCAAACCGTAACGACATATTGCAAAATGATGGACGACATAATCTTAAAAATTCAGTAGTGACTATTTCATTTTTTTTTTTAAAAGATTTAAGGGGTGTATTTAATGACCGTTCCTTGAGAAAAGAATCACAGAATCACTAAGGTTGGAAAAGACCTGTAAGATCATCACGACCAACCATCCACCCAACACCTCCATGCCCACTAAACCATGTCCCGCAGTGCCACGTCCACACGTTCCTTGAACGCCTCCAGTGATGGTGACTCCACCACCTCCCTGGGCAGCCTCTGCCAGTGCTTCACCGCTCTCTCCAGAAAGACATTTTTCCTAATATCCCGCCTGAACCTCCCCTGGTGCAACTTGAGGCCATTTCCTCTTGTCCTGTCGCTAGTCACTTGGGAGAAGAGACCAACACCCACCTCCCCACAACCCCCTTTCAGGTAATTGTAGAGAGCGATGAGGTCTCCCCTCAGCCTCCTCTTCTCCAGACTGAACACCCCCAGCTCCCTCAGCCGCTCCTCATCAGACTTGTGCTCCAGACCCCTCACCAGCTCCGTCGCCCTTCTCTGGACGTGCTCCAGCATCTCGATGTCCTTCTTCTAGAGAGTCAAAAACCCCCAACAAAACACACACATAGAACCCAAGGCAGCAAAAATGCATGTCAATGCGCCGAAAGCACCCTGCACAGGTTATCGTCTCAACGTAAATATTCATAAATTGAACTCTTATGCAGGATAAAAACATCTCTTGAGAACAGTAGAGCCTGCAAGAGTGTGTTTTAATTTGACTTTAATAATAACAGGAAAGCAATGCTTTTATTTCAAAAGCAAATGTGTTCTATTTGAGCCAAGCTCTTTATGGAATAGTTACTAATAAAAATACAGTGTATTTCTGGAAAGTGTTCATTTTTACAGCAGCCATTTGCATGTTTGAAGAGTGAGGCAAGATTGCTCCTTCAGTCTGAAGTTTCGCTGGGACCCTGCCAATAACTCATTTTATCACCTTGAGCAAATCACTTCCCCACGGCCTCGTTTCCATCTCACCTTTCGTGTTTTTCGCAGCGTTGTTCAGTTTTCACTCGCTGTTTGCGCACCCGAGGTAACAGGGCCGCAAGTTGCTGTCAGTTCTGTGAACGCTACAAATAATTAACCATAACAATTTCAACCGGCCAGGTTTAGGGCTAAATCCCTGCTTTGATGGCAGAGCAGTACCAATACACCAGCAGCGTGATCAAATCACACTACTTGACTGTTTAAGGATGTGTTTTCAAAGAAACACCACAGGGTAATCGCTCCCTTTCTCTCTTTTCTCACTAACAGCCTAAACTGAAATAAATTAACCCATCGTCGAGCTGCGGCTGCTAACCCCCCAGGTGCAATTCCTGCTACTGTCCAACGCTCCTTCTTGGAGATAACTTGGATAACCCTTCATTTTCAACAGAAATGTTTTATTTAAATGACCATAACGCTCCTCAAAGTTTCCTCTAGATAAAACGTGCATCTTCTCCTATAGGACAGCTGCGGTTGACGTGTGCCAATCCAGAGGTGGCTGCAGTACCCGCAAGATTTATCCGAACGTTAGCCTACGCTGTTTTCTCCAAGAAATAGCTTGGAAGTGAAAGACAATTTCCCTCCGTTTGGGATCTGTTGACACTTTAAACAACTCCCAGCAACAACTCTGGCAAGCTGAAGTTGCAACGGATGAGACTGAACAAGCTGGTTGTATGTCAAAACCGTCCTCGTTTCTGCTGATCTCTTCATCAAACAGCGACTTAGTTAACTACTTGTTTCTTACACATACCTAGCGCACTCTATTTTTCTTTCATTCAGGTGGATAACATAGAACTGTATTTTTTTTTTGAGAGAAGATATCAAGCAAAGCGCACCTTTCCTCTTTTAGACTTTAACCACGTATGGAGCAATACTCTTAGATGTGGGTTTTATTAGATGGGGGTTTTTATGCTCATTTCCACCGGACTTCTCTGTTAAAGACCGTTCGTATCTGCTGCTCACTTACAACTTCCAGGCTACCTCGGACCACTCTTTTTATAGAAATCAGATGAGGTATCAGGATGTTTGGGAATTCGTATAAAGGACACAAAAGGCAATCTTCTGAACTCTTAATTAAGATTTTTTACTTTCTCTTTTTAAGAGCCGCGTAACGTTCCTTTGCTTCTTCGTATTTCTAACAGAAACAGCAAACCCCATCAGCATCTTTAAACTTCTTTCACTAGCACAGAGGCTTGGGAGTTTGGTATGCACATCACATCACAGCACACACAAATTTGAGGTTATTCCCCAACTGTACACGAGCGAAGTCTACACAACACGTGCCGCATTTTAAATGTGGATTACTCTGGTCATTGACCACTGTTAAAAACTCCTGACCAACGAGATTAGAAAGCAGTTATATGTAAAATGGTGCTGAAGAAGAGAACGAGAGAGGACACCGACTCTAATTCCAAGGCGGAACAGCCCTTGCTGAGCCGCAGCAGCCCCTATTAGCTCCGGGACTTGGACTCCGAAAAGCAGACCCAGGTACGACTTCCCTCTTTCTCCTGTCTTTTCCTTTAGCACCTTCAGTAATAATATGTAAACAGGGAAACCATGCAGAATACATTTGTCCTTGGCTCCACAACTATTAGGTCCTTTGGGGGCGGGGGGAAGAGAGGGAGTAGGAGAGGGGAAACAATCGAGAAAACAAGAAAATACCACACCAGAATGTTTCCAATGCAGTGAGAACAGCGACAGTTTGCAGCTAGTTTCAATACTGAATGCAAATTATTAAAAATTAAATTTAGATCTATTCGTTAGAGTTATTTGACTTCCTTACGGTATAAAACCCATGAGCCTATTTAGGTTATCTCGTCGAGACTGCTGGAAAAATACGTGCCATCAGAAGAGAGTCTTCTCCCACATTCAGATATTCAGCTGTACGAATCCTCTTACACATGCAACCAATCTGTAAACCAATCCTCCTTCCTTTTTCTCCAAATGGCATTCAGCTGTCTCTGATATTACTGTATAATTTAGCAACTTTGAAATATAAGCAACCAATTAAGACCATATCCACGCGTTTGTTCCCTGCTCTGGTGCGAGACTGACAAAATCTGATATTTTCCTTTACAACATGAAGCTAGGACCAATTACAAATTAAGGCTACTTCTGTCAATCTTCACAACCGCGTTTATGAATAATAAAGGCAGCAGAAATGCCTTCGGGAGCCGTGATAGATATCAAGGCAAAGCTAATCCCATCGTTACACTCTTCACCTAAAGAAGAAACAAGCAAAAACCACTAAAACCAAACACCCACCGTGAGACAAGGAATGCATCCCATACAGCTGATGTTCCCCACCATGATTATTTTTATTTTCACCTGTAACGAGAAGCCGAATATAGGCAGAGGAACAATCAACCGTCACTCAACAACTGTAGCTGGTCACAGTGAATGCACTCGCATTTGCTTAATACCGGTTCAGAGCTGCACAGCTTGGGTGTCTGCTGCTAACCACTGCCGACAATAGATTATTTGGTGTAGCCGAGCTGACAGAAACAACAATTATTAAAAATAGAAGAGGATAAATGGAAAATTAAATCGGTGGATTTGGTAAGTGGTACTGCAGCAAGCGTATTTGCTTTTATTAGCCTTTCTGGTGGCAAAGAGACTTTCATTGGACCAAGAAGCTCTACTGGGAATTCAGGATAATCCAGAAGAGATGATAGAAAACAGGGACTCGAAGCCTTTGAGCCTGTTTCACAGTTGTCGTACAGTGTATACGCATCCTAGTTCACTCCACTTTCGCCGTGGTACAGTAACTATAGAATAAATAGAGGTGAAGGATAGAAAACATGTATTAATGTGTTGAATGTTTCTCAAAGTACATGGAAGCTTTTTCCTCCTACAGGTTCTTTCTCTGCCTCCACCTAACATTCCTTACCTATTCTTCTTCTTTACAATATGACATATAATTTCTTTAAACGCAAGTACCTTCTAACCATTAATTTCGCTTACGAAAGCCAAAATTAAACAGGTGGCCCAGCCCAAGTGTTTCAAAATACAACTGCGTAAGCAGCAATCACCGTAACCCATATTTGCGCTGAGCAGACTTAAATTCAAGTCCCGGTGCACACAAGCTGGTAGGAATACCTACGCGAGGTTTCAAATTTCTTTGCCGAGTCAACTGTAAATACAGTCATAAAAGAAGAAATGAAAACTAATAAGCACAATCAAGGCGCCCTATCAATATGGTTATGCCTTCCTGCAATTCACTGCGCAGTGGCAAACATTAATCTATTACTAATTTAATCTAAATTAGAGCAATTCAGTTAAAGCGCATGCCACCTTCAAACATGAATAGTCTCTTGAACGCAGAATACGAGAGCTGTTTCGGTCCCAATTTCATGAAGCTAAAATTCAAGAAGTTTATGATCTAGGGTAGTTTAGTTTAATCTGTTGGACTTCTCAAGAAGACTATAAATAAGCAGGGGCCATAAAGAGGGAATAAATAAAGGCCATTTTTTGAACAGGGATTGAGACAAGAAATTAAACTAACCGAAGTAAAGCGGCTTTCTGGCAATTTTGAACATACATGCAGCCATGAGAAACAGAAATGCTGACTTTCACTGAGGAAAACTAGCTAAGTAATGTAAATTAAAACCAAAATTAAAATGAAAAAAGTCTTTCAGCATTAAAGAGGAGAACATACTGTTATGTTTACAGAAAATTAGCAAGGAAGTGTACACAACCAGTAACAAAATAGAGCTTGGCTTTGGTTTTGCAAAACACTGTTTAAAGTCAGTTTGCCATTTCAGATGCTGTTTATGTTCCTAAAACACAACTTTCAAAATGAGACTTACAAGCTGTTCATCTATCACTCACAGGAAGCCGTTTCGATTTTCTAAGGCAGCGATCGAGGCAGCAAGTTTGGAAACCCTTTCGCCTACTTACAACACAAACATCGCCATTATTTTTTAAAAACTTCATCGTGCGATCAGCATTGAGGTCGGATTTGTTACATTCATTGCTTTGAGAGCTTTGTCCAGAATTGTAGTAGCTACAGCATCCTAGAAGCCCTTCATTTAAAAAGGTGGGTATTCATGCACGCAAATCTTTTTAGACGTGTCAATCCGTGTGTGCGCACGGCAGAGCAGAGAGCTTACGTGCACGCACAGCGGTGAATGAGGAAACGACTTGGGTTTTCTAATACACTAACTGCCTCGAATAGCCAAACTATTTTAAATGGCATGTATCATATAGAAGTTATTAGGCTCAAATATCACTGTCCCATAAGCTTCTGTATTGTTTTCTAAATTTGAGAGACAATTTTTGACATAAACTGTGATAAACACTGTATGAATATCATGTTTTGATACGGCAACTGGTTGCTTACATTAAAAAAGAGCCTTAAGCCTGCCGAGTAAAAAACCCACAGGGATGTATGTTGCTATACGATAGAAAAAAGCGGGGAGATTTCTCGAGGAGAGAGGAAACGCCCCTGCTAGTCTCGTCTCTAAAGAGACTCATCGCAGTGGGTCTTCCATCCTCCTACTTTTGGATCTTCTCCCCGTATGAGACCGGATGGGATCCCTCAAATCTCACCAGGTTTTCAATCCTAGCAGAGTCGGGTGCTCTTTGCACAGACCTGCTGCCAGGTTCGTTACTATTTCTGGCTCCCCCGAGATCCACGATTGGTTTCTTTCGAGTACTTTTTCCTCTTTACAGAAACTCTGAATTCTTGGCTGCAAGGGTTTGCAGCCTTACTATTCAGTTTTAATCTACAAATCATTTCTTCTCTGGCGGACACTAAGCTTTCTGAAAGCCGCCCATGTAAACCGCAGGGACCTCCGCCGATTCTCCTTGCGTTAGAACACGTAAAATTGTACAAGAGAGAAAGAACATGAAGACACTTCTGTTTGAGTGAAGGAACAGAACAGACTTCAGGAAGAATACCCAACAGAGTCATTCTCTTTTATTCAATGGACTTTCTTTCATCTTGCTCTGACATTTCATCCACAATACCCGGCATATTTTTCAAGTACTTCTGTGGTCTCCAAGAACTCCACAGAATTCCATGGACTGAGAAAATATTTACCGTATAACCTTGAGAACAATACTAAACGTTCTTGATTCACAGTACGTGACCGCATACAAAATACTTTAAAAAATTACCTCTATAAGATGTGAGAGAGCCTGAGAAATTACATTTGGTATCTGTGAAATCATCCAAAACAGGTCCTGAAGTAACATGCGAGTTGAGTTGTCTGCCTCTGGGCTCGAACCAGACAAGGGTAGAAGTTAAATTTATGTACATTTTTACATATGGAAAATACCCAAAAGTGCAACCGAGTTTTTCAAATCAGAGTACAAGCCTCTTAGTGCCAACTTTTGGATTTCTTTCAGCAGAAGCCAAAAATTTGTCAAAAAGAAATTATATTTGCCTCCTTCAACAGAATAATGGGACTTACAGATACGGAAAACACAGAATATTTCATGTATCTTGATTTAAATAAGCTTTTTGACATTGCCTCTCATGACATTTTCAAAAGCAGGCAAATATGTTCCAGATGAGGCTACTACAAAAGCGGATTCATAACTGGCTGGAAAAATCACGAGCAGAATAGTTCTCAGTGCTTCGGTGTCAGAAGGAAAGGTGATATTGAACTGGGGCGTAAAGGAGGGGAGGCCGAGTTCCATACGATTCAATATATTTTTTTAACAACCCCGATGACGGAGCAGAGAAAATGCTCCTAAGGTTTAAACGAATGCAAAGTCAGGAGGGCTGCAAGCGCACCAAAGGGAGCATTCAGAATTTCAGAACCTGTTGTCAAAATGGAGAAACAGCCTGAAACAAGCCAAGGTTTGACACTCTACAAGTTAAGCAAAAAGGGGCCAGGGTTTGACTAACAAGAAGTTGGAAATCCAACTATAGTTGGGAATTCTTTTGATTGGCGTCAGTCTAGGGGAGCTGAAATAGCCTGTAAGAGTGGAATCTGATCCACCAAAATCTCCGAGCCTGTGTCAGCCTGAAGTAACCTCAAACAATCGAATACCACTTGCGGTATAGAAATGCCAGATTTTCGGCACAATCTTACCCGAAATGTGCTGACTCCGGAAAAACTTTGATCAGACTTCTGATCTGCGGGGCAGGGAAGCCCCCAGCCTGTCCTACCAGCAGTCCTGTCCACCTCATTTCCCTGCTATCAGACTTGAGATAGCTCATGGCCAAACTCTGGCAGAGAAGTATCAACATAAAATGAAATTATTCATGCAGCAATGGTACTGGACAGAATTCAATTACACAAAAAGAGCATGAATTTAGGTCAATAAATGACGTCTTTAAAACTCTCTCAGAATTAGGATTCACATAAGGCAATTCAGGAGAGGAATTAATATCATACAGTGCAACTGAAGTGGTGTTATACTTTAATCAAATTTGGTTCGTAATGTCAAACTGCGCCACCAATACCAGACGTTCGTGTTTCTCATAAGGAGATCAGCAGGGAAATATATACCACAAAATTGCCATAACTTGACTATTACGTTAAGACTATACACAAAGAGATAGACAGGGTCCATTCACGCCTCTCACACCGACAGTTTTTCTGCATCATAGAATACTACTAGTTAGGAGGGATCTCAGGAGTTCATCTGTGCCACCCCTCGCTCGAGCAGAGCCACCTTTGACCAGGTTGCTCAGGGCCTTGTCTAGGTGTGTCTTGACTATCTCCAAGAACAGAGGTTTCACAACCTCCCTGGGCAACCTGTTCCGACCGAGACTACCCTCACTGTGAAACTGCTTTCGCTTATCTGATTGGAAATTCCCTTTTTGCAGGCTTCTCCTGTTACCTCCACCCGCTGCTTGAGCAGTAAGCTGTTGTTAGGCTTCCATGCTTCAGGAATAATCAAACTCCTTTCTCTCAGAGTCAGAGTACATCTCAGTATGTCACGTGCTCCAGCTCCCTAATTATCTTGGTAGGTCCCCGCCGGGGCTCCACTATGCCGATGTCCTTCTTGTGTTGGGAAGCTTAAAATAGTCCTGATGTGGTCTCACCAGTGCTAAGGAGGGGGAAACAATCACATCCCTTGATCTCCTGCCTATCCCACCAAGTCCTTTTCTACAAAGCTGCTTGCTTAGTTGGCAGCCAGCCTCTACCACTGCATGGAGTCACGCTGGCTCCGATGCAGGGCTCCGCATTTGTCAGCGTTGAACGCTGAGGTTCCCACCAGCCCACGTCTCCGGCCTGGCGGGTCCCTCTCCCTGCCAGTCTATCTGCTGCTCCTCCCCGTCTGGTATAACCTGTAAGCCTGCTAGAGATGTTCTCTGTCCCACCGTGCAGGTCGCTGATGAAGGTACGAAGCCCTCTCTGGCCCAGACGCACGCCCTGGGTAAAGCCCCTCATTACCTGGGCTGCCGGTTTGTCTTCACCCCATTCACCACGACGCTGGGAGCCCGCTGGGCCAGCCAGCTCTCCGCACGCCCCACCACCCACCCGTCCAGTCTCTATTTCCCCAGTTAAGCCGCAGGGATACAACTGGAGACGGCGTCAAAGGCCTTGCCAAAGGTAAAGTGAAGGACATCCACTCCTTTTCTCTCGACCGCAGGGCCAACCATTTAACCTTAGAAGGCTACTGGGATAGTCGGGCACGATTTTTCCTTGATAAATCCACGCTGGATTTTCCCAGTCATCATCACCAACATCATCATGTCCTTTATGTACCCTGACATGGCTTCCAGGGGGATTTGCTCCATAACCTTCCCTGAAATGGTTCTAGCTCCACACAAGCTTTGTCATTCCTAGTTCTATCCCTGCACATCCAGGGAATATCCCTCACTTTTCTGCCTTCGCTTCCAACTTCTACATACTTCCTTTTTGTGTTTGAGCTCAGTCAGGAGCTCCTTCTTTATCCCTGCTGGTCTCCTGGCCACCAACGCTCAAACTCCTGCACTTTGGAATAGACCAGTCTTATGCTTTGAGAAGACTGTCCTTCAAGATCAAATGGGTCACCTCTTGCCCATCGGCACAATCTCCCACGGGAACCTGCCAAAAAGGTCCCTGAACAAGTCAAAAATTCCAAGGCTGTAATTCTGCTATTTGCTTTGATCAGTTCTCTTAGAAGCCTAAATTAAAGCATCTCATGATAGCTGCTGCCAAAACTGCCACGACCTTTGTATCTCTGACCAGTTCTTTTTTCTTTCTGAATAGCAGGTCCAACACACCACCTCCACCAGTCATCCAGTCAGACACAGATAACCTGTGCCAAGAAAATCTCTTTAGCCTCCATCAGAAACCCCCTAGATTACCTGCCACGCCATCAAGTTGCCATTCCAGCACACACCGGATCGTTAAAACACCCCCATAAATAACCAGGGCCCGCAACCTCCAGTTATGTAAAGAAGGCTTCATCTACTTCTTCGCCTTGATTAGCTGGTCTCTAGCAGACACGCATGACAATGCTGTCCTTCCATCCTCTGATCCCTATGCATACGCTCTTGGCGTGCGCTCATCATATGCATACGCTCATCACCCCCTCCGAGGCAAAGCTATGTGCATTCGAGTCAGCCCTCTGCATACAGCATGACCCTCTTCCTTGTTTCCCTCCTCACCCCGTCCTTCCGAAAGAGCCTGTATCCATCCCTTGCAGCTATCCTAAGGGATCTCTGCAATCCCAAACGCCTCACAGCTCTGCAACTACATGCAGACTTCTAACTCCTCATCCTTGTTTCCCATGCTGGTAATATTAATTCACATGCAGAATATCCTTGTTGGATATAAACTATTTTTCATTAAAAATTTAAGTTTAAATAAATGGATAGTTCCACTACAAAAAATCTTGACATGTGTACTACTACACAGCGTAGCACTACGTACTACACAGGATACCAGCGGCGTATTCAATTCATTCACTTGAAGATCTCACTCCTATACAACTCAGAAATACGGCACAGAATGGCAAACACTAACTTCTGCAGTACAAAAGTACAAATACCACGTGGTATACTACACGTACTTTGCGATTTTGAAGGTGATAGAGTGCATCTCAAATAATGTTTTGAAATTGTTCTCTAAATAACGTGGCATATTTGTTTACAGTCTACGATTTTTCTTTATCCAGCATTCAAGAGTCACTCCTTTTTTTGATGCCTGCGTACTTGTCAAACGCCTGTCACGCAGGGGTGATGGGGAACCATCTGCCTTCCTCCCCCAAAGGCGCCTCCTTTTACTCGTTACCACCTGTTCTTTTTTCAGTCCCCAAATGGCAATCCTGAGCGACGGCAGATACATTGGAAAAGGCCAGGTTACAGGTCCTGGCTCAATTTTTCAGTCTTGTCACTAGCGTTTAACCTCCACGAAGAAAACCCAGCTGTATTCATTACCGAGGTTTTCACAGACCACGCAAAATAACGCTGGAAAAACGATGACATGAAACGGCTTTGTTGTAATTGAGCGTATCAGCGTACCTGATCCGTATCTGCGACAGCCAGAGGCTGACCCCTCAGGTTCTAATTGTAAGTAAAAAAGACTGGTTTTGTTTAAAAAAGGAGGGGGGAGAGATTTTTGAGGTTGTTTGAGCAAGTCATTCCCAAGGCACGACTAAGGACGTTCTCACTGGGACGTCCAGGAGTCCTCCATGGTGGTGTTTGCAGGAAATAAGAATGGACCATCTCTCTCTTAATCAATAAGACAGAGAGAGGCGCATCAATACTGCCAAACGCTGGCAGAGGGCAAGTGCAGAGGAACGGCGTAATTGAGGTTCTTCCCTTCCTTTACGTAGTTCTTAAATTCTCCCGAGCAGGCAGCGGAGCCACGACTCCCCCGAGGTACTTAGCGTCCAGGGGAGGGCCAGTGTCTGAGAAACGGGGACAAAATTTCAAACCTCAAAGTATTCTGAAAGCAGATGGGATGCTTTTCAACTCTCGTGCAGAATTCTGCACCTGAAGCTAAGTACAGAGGATATCGGTAGGAGAAGAGTATTTAACTCAGACCCGTTACCTGAATCCTACTCCCTCTCCTCCCTCTTTCAACCTTCTCAATCACAAACAGTTGTCCTAAAATCTCTTCTCTCAATGCCACAATTCTCTTCTACATATTGCAGAAAATGCCAAAGTTATGGATTCCCTACAGCCAATTAATTTTAGAGCACAGTCGTCTTTCCTAAACTTATTAATGGAGAATTACAGAATCTGAAAATAAAAAAGCCACTCCAACAAGCCATCAAATTACCTTAACCTTTTTAGCCAGTCAATTCTTTGTTCTAATATTTTCCACAAATAACTTCTGCATATATTGCGAGCTTTTCAGAATTAACCTCACATTAAAAAAAAGACCCACCCAAAAGAAACTTGTGTCTGATCAACAGTAATATTAAGCTCATCCTAGCAGCTGAGAGTCTGCATGCATACTGGTCGGTGTGGCTATACCCAACAGACACTCACACACATCCACGCACCAAAACTGTCACTGTGCAGCAGACAAGGTGACAAGGCAAATCACCAAACTACTGCCTCCTGTGCCATCAGAAATCCGCGTCCAAATCCAGAAACCCTGTTGTTGTTAGCAGATAACCACATCGTATACTTTATGCCTATCGCATCTAAAAATTGCGCTACCAACTGAGACTGAAGAAAATACGGATGCGGTATTTATTATTATTTCAGACCACTCTGAAACCCTTACAGTACAGCTCAATAAAGCTACGGGTGAAACAGTATCGTTCTACGCAGCAAAAACCAACACGTCGGAACATTTCCACGTGAAGGGTTTAGATTGAAACAAGTTAATGTACAGAAGAGACAGCTAAGTTCTGCTCTGATAGGTAAAGTGCAAACAGTTCTATTGGTTTATTTCTGTTTAACCTTTCACAGCATACCTCCCTCAAAGTCTGAGTAACTCTACCTTTTCCAACTACTCAAACTCATCTCTGATGGCAGCCAACTACCCCCTTCCTCACGGTCAAGCGTATCACAGTCGGTGCTGCAGTCCATTGACAGATGCCCACGCAACAGTCTTGGCCCATTTCTTCAACATTGCCCCAAAAAGAATGCACGCGGCCTGTCTGAGAAACTCCATAAGGCTTCTGCTTTCTAATATAAATTTATTTTATTCAAGATCAATTTGCTATGGTAAGGAAAAGGGCTAATGGGAAACAGTTTGTAAACAGGCAGATGTTTACCAATTCCGTTTAGGAAGGAAAAAACGGAACAGCAAGGGAAGGGACATACTGCTAATTGGGAAGAAGAACTTGGACGAACACTTAACATGTTGTCCTGAAATTACTTTTCAAATTGGCAAAGTAGGTATTGCTTATCATCAAGTACAATTTTTTTAAAAAAGCTTTCTGTATTAATGACTGAAGTGTTCAGAACAGTTTTTGCTCAAATTAGTGTGTTTAATTTTCATACCAAGATATCCGTCATGAAAGAAAAACTATATATGATACCTTCACCCTCTTCCCCTGAATATTGTTTCCTCCTTTGCTGTTCATATATTGTCTGAAGATATTAAAATACCAAATATCTATATTTTCTTCAACTGCGTATACCAGTTTTCATCTATCACAACTGAGTAAGACACAGCACATTCATTCCTAGTAGCACTACTTGTTACGCCACTACTCAACAACAAAAGAAATAGAACGTGCTTTCAGCGATGTACCATCAGGTTATCTCTACCGTTGGGAAACAACAATATGCATCAGTGTTACAGAGGGAGTGCACTGTTAAAAGCACTGCAGGCCATGTAACAGAACAATACGACTTCGGGGGCGTTATCTTTACACCCGAATGAGACTCCGCCAACACTGCATCCATAATCCTTTGGCAGCATGCAAAAGAAAAAGGACAGCATTATAAGGCAAAGTCCTTCAGCAAAACAGGACAGGTTGCCGGAGTAGAACAGGGAGGAGAAACCACTGGGCAAACAACAGGGGAGGGAAAGGAAGAAGAGTGAGACCACAGGAACGAAAATAGTAACAGTAATAGTAATTTATAAACCACTACTGGGAACTGGGTGAAAGTAGAAACTTGGGCAAGGCTTCCAAACCCAAGCACATCAATTATTCCGTATTTTTCAAACGTGGAAAACAGGCAGTAATGCTTCCGCTTGAAAGATTTGGAAACGACTCAGGTGATTCATGCATACAGCAGAAATAAAATCACTTTTAATTTTTCTGGCAACCTGATGACAGTAGGCCATTGCTGGATCCAGACGCCTAACACTACTTGAGAGGCTGAAATCCTACGGCTCCATAGTATCAAAGCTACTGAATGCAGCAGAGGGCACCTTTCATTCCCCAAAGAATTGGGGAAAGTACACGCATCTCTTCAGCCAGCAATGAAACACACCCATACCCAAACGAGAATTTGGAAGAAGTTGTAAATGCACAACTACTCTACCAAACAATCAGAAAAGAGATGGAGAATCTCTCTCGTCATGGCACAGTTTACTCTCTGTACGTTGAACGCCAAAACCAGGTCTAGCAGATTCACCTCTGTTAAAATCGCAAGCGTGAAGTTACGTCGTGCCTCTGACCATACGTAAGACTGGTTCTCCTAAATCCTTTCCATCCAAATAAAAAAGAAATTAGAATTTTGAAACAATACCCCCAAAAAGACAGGCAACACAAAAGCCCCAAAAAGCAGAGAATTAATATTTTCTTGTCTGACTTGTCTCTCCCCTCATCCCTCTTACTATTGGTTTTCTTCCTTGTGCTCTTAGAAATTATTTTTAAAGAACTGTGCGACCTGAAAGAGCAAAACAAGCTGATGCCTTAGCAACGATATTTGTACTATCTTTTTTTCTGGAAGATAGTAGGTCTTTAATCGTAACAGCAATTATTTATTCTCTTTTAACATCCAAAATATGCAATGCAGGACATGGCAAGCAGGTGAGCATCGTTAGTAATTCCACTGACTGGAGCACAATAACAAATATTTATCTTAAACTGCAGCTGTAACGCAGAAAAAACTTTGCAGTTGCAGTTTGCAGAAATGACAAAGCTTACTCCATTTTAAACTAAGAGCAAAAAAAAAACCTTCTGACACTGGATTGACTTTGGCGTAACAGATTTCATTTGCGGTGCGCTCCATAACTACTGCTTCTTCACTTTTGTAATGTCAGTGATGGTTTTCATTTCAGTTATCCTGTTATTTTTTTCAAATCTCCGCATGCAACAATATTTCAGATCTCTGGCTACGGTTTATTATCGCACTAAATATCTTTGACATATTTTCCAAAATACAGGGTGACTCCTGTAGAATTTCTTAATTTCTCCTAAGTAACTTTAAGCATACAGAAGACAACACTGAACCACACTCCTATGATTTAAAAAACCCATCCTAGTCTAGCTGAGCTAGATATAACACATCACATGGAAAAGGTCCCTCTAAATTGTTCCTCCCCATCTTTTGGCACTGCACTGTCACGGTTTATCTTACCAAGGTCAAGTATTATCAGCTGGGCTCCAGCCTGGGCATTTCCAACATCATTTTCTGCAATGCACTGATAGAATCCTTCATCTGATTTCACCAGACCCAAAACTTGCAGATTATGTTCTTTCTGAAGAGTAAAAGAAAAACGCAACACTTAAAAATGGGCTGCAATCGCAAAAACAATGGTGTTATTATGGCACGTTACTATGACAGGAGGAACTTCTGAACAGTAACATGGAAAAGTATATTTGAGTTCCCGTCAGATTTCATCTCTTTTGCACTGAATCCTCAAATTATATAGTATCGAAAAGCAGCAGAAGCTCTTACTAATGGCTATCGTTTTCTAGCATCAAATATCACCGGCAAGTCGTAACATTTCCGCAGCCATTTTTACGATATTTTAAGCACTGAATATAACCGCATAGCTCACTGTAACAATCCTACAACCTCATGCATACCCAATTATACAACCATTAAGTTCTCAACCATGTCTCGGTAATGACTTTCACTACATCTAAAATTTCCCTCTAGAAGTACCGGTGTGCCAAAACTCATCATCCACTACTCAGTTATATTTATATTTAAACTCCTGTTTGAAATTGTGATTTTCATCGATCACAGACGACAGCAGAAACCACCATCAGTCAGCGTTCACGGCGAGCTTGCACTTTGCCAGGTTCAACCAACAAACACCGTTTCGTCATCGCGCGTGTGTCTGTCTCTCACGGAAAATCTAAGCTATAAAGACATCAACTCATACAATATAAGCAGCGTGCCTTAGCGTTGCAGTAAAACGACTGAATTACGGAGCATTAAAGGTTTCGAGAAACTATTTCTCTTCCAGGCCCCAAACATCAGTAGTACAAAGATAGGAAGCTGGTCCTATAAAAGAACCTAGCTTTCATGCGTATGCGTTAGAGGACTAACAGACAGGTCAACAGCTTAAAAATCTGCAAAACGGACAATATACTTACAACTATTTTGAAATAGTCACTCGGGATGACCATGTCTCCGTTCTTGACCCATTTCACAGTTGGAGTAGGTTTTCCAGTCACCTCACACTCAAACACGATGTCCATAGATTCATGAGCATAAATATTTGCAGGCCGCTTCAGAAATTCAGGAGGAACTTCAAATAAAATGGAAGAAAGACAAAAAATGGTGTTAGCATCCACAAAAACACATCAGTTGAGCTCCTACGCAAACATACAGTAAGACTGAACACACAAAAAGACGGCTGCAGGGACTCTAGCGTGAACAGTAGCAATGTGGGCAGAAATCTTCAGATCAGGGTTTGTTAGAAGCTGGTACAAGCTCTGCGTTATCTCAAAATTGGGCCAGTTAAACGGCCAGCCATTTTAATCTGAAACGACCCCTTGAGAACACATGAAAGAAGAAAACGAACCAAGATGTCTAAAGCGTAAAGTTAAAGAGTATTTTAAAACTGAGCCATAGATGCCATTTGGAAAATAATATTTCCATGGTTGAAGAACACGTTGCAGTCTCTTCTCTCCCGTAGGCATATTGCTGCATGCTGAAGAGACCACAGCAGGCAGCGGATTTCAGACAGCGTTCACACTTCCCTCACCAACTCAGAGTTCGCCTGAGCAAACCATTTAGTGCTTAATTGCGCAACAGTTTCACGCCCCTTTCACAAATAAAGACTCTGGTGGGATAAGCTCCCCGGCAAGACAGTGAAAGGTTATACAAAAGCCTTCACCCCATCCGGCAGCAAAGTTTATTAATTTATAGAACAGAAAGATATAGTAAGCTAGATTTGAAATTTAAAAGATCAGGCTATGATGAAAACAGCTGCCTAGAACATTTTCAGGAACGTAGACTTTGATGCCCAGTAAGTCCATCCAGAGCTCCATAAAACACAGAACAGCGGTCGTGCACTCAAGCTACGTTACACAAGAGGATATCATGACTAGGAACAATTTCTTTATTCAGACAAAACTGCGCAGTTGATACAACAGAAATTTTTCAGAGAGTTCTTTGTACTCAGTACTTGGAGTCAGTAGGTAACCAAAAGGTAAAATTATAGAAAAAAGACTTTTTAAAATGAACGGACACAAAACTAAGATGAAACTTTCCTAGGGTACCATTGCCTTGTCCTTCTGTGAAGAAACTCAGCTTATCAAATACGTGGTGCTGTATTTAGCCAAAGATTTTCTCCTCTGGTTTGTGTAAGCCCAAGAAACAGGACTACACACGTACCTTTGTATCATAATAATAACGTGCTACTGATATGTATGACCAAAGACGTGTATTGCGTAACGCAGTACAACAGAAAGGTTCTTCATTTAAGACATGTACCCAAGTTGTTACATCTCTGGGTCTTGGCTGCCTTTTCATATGTCCTTATGTACTCAGAGTAAGACGAATTACGTTAGAGATATTTAAAATCCATAAAACCTCAGAGATATGGAATTTTTTGGTGATACAAGCCCCAAAGCGTCCAATGCGCAGACATGTTAAAGAACTTCTGTGACTGAATGTGCCACTAAGAAGCATCCAGCTGCGTACGAGGACTCTCAGCTTCTTTAGCTTAGGGGCAGAAAGAAGAGCTGTTTGCAGGCACGTACAATCTGAACATCATCTATTATGTAGAACATTCACCTATTTATTAGTTTTTACTACACTCACCGGCATGGGGGCAATTTGCTGGCTTACATTGGCGGGTCTGATTGTTCAGGTTCCAGGAAAGTCAAAAGCGGCCTTTTGTCTTTTAATATTTATCAAAGAAAGTCAATATGGAAGGGCCGCAGAGTTTAGGCAAACATTTCGCACGCTTCACCTATCAATGGGACTAATGTCGTGCTAGGGAATAAAGGAATACTAGATCATGTTTTACTTCTTCCTATGAAATCATTGAAAAGGTTTATAGGTGGATTTAATATTTTTAAAAACTGATAGCTGGAGACAAGCAGTTCTCAAAAAAACCCTCAAGTTTTGGATTATGAATTAAATAAGAGAACATTAACATACGGAAGTATTTGTTTATCGAGTGAGAAGATGGCTTAACTCTTAGATAAGCATATAAACCTATACCAGAAACTACATAAAGATGCGCATACATGTTTGCTGCTCAAAATCTCTCATGTAGGAGCAAAAAACTGGTTGGGGCTGAGTTCAGTTGCCGATGACTTCAGACGTGCATTTCATATAATCATTGCCACAAATTTACCAAAGCCACCACAAACTCCACCTTAAAATGATGTAGATATTTTTGTACTTACTAGCTGTATCAGATGGCTGTCATAACCATATATAACTCTGACATTTGAAAACCGTCTTCTGAATTTATTGGTGGCCAAATTGCGATTACTTATTCTTTCTGAAAACAGCACCTTTTATTCTAGATTTTTATTTCTTCCTGGCATTTAATCCTTGGCATTTTTATTTACTGTGAGCTGCACTTTTTCTCCACACCCTTCCCACATCCCAGCCTTTATTTTGGCAGGCTCAACAAGCCACGTTCGCTTAGTTCTGGTATGACAAGTCACCCGCACGCTCCTCACAGCACCTCTGTAGTTGTTCTAGTTTGAATTAATCTTCGTAGCCTGCAGAGTTGCAATTATTTGCATGCAATTTCAGATGTGTCCCACCAGTGACTTGAAAAATGGCATAAATACGGTGTTATCACTGCAGCAAATATCTTGCCCAATTCATTCGACTACTGTATTTGCCCTTTCCTAGACGCATCGTACTGCTGTCAGCCTGTGATAGATCATTGCTCTCTCATCGTTAGCCATTTTTAACTAATGAGTAATTTTGTTCCAGTCTGCTTGATCAATACTTTATGTTCTCATTTCCTTTCCATCTCTTTCTCCCTGTGTATACAGACACACACACACATCAATTCTTGAAGTGGTTATATAGTTGAAAAAAGGGGACATAAAAATTGGAAACATGAAAAGTTAGGTTTTCCATGAATGTACAATATACATGTATATAAAATGCACCCTATTTTCATAATGCTCATTACAGGCTAACATTTAATTCCTTAGCCACATATTAAACTTATTACAGGAATCCTAATAAACACAAGTCAATAACATTCACTGTCAAAAGCACAAAACTTGTGTAAAAAAATTAATCTGATGACCTCAGAATACATACAAATTGCTATACTGAGTAGCTACACCGTAAAACTCAAGGATGAGAAAAGGGATATATAAGAGAAGTTCAATAAAATCACGAGTGGCTTTTAACACAAAAACCAGCTGCTCTGGGTTCAAGACTGCCTTTACTGAAGTTGGCTACTTTATCAAAGGAAGTATTACGATACAATTTACCTTTAATTAAACCACATTTTTATCCAGTTTTCCTTCTACTTCTATGTGTTCAAGGGTTACCTCTTTCAAAAGCGTATTTAGATACCCTTTTATTTCGGAAACGATGAGCATCAACATCCCAGAGGAGACACGTCAGACCTTCCCTGAGTAAGAGAAGCATCAGAAAGGGCAAGTCCCTACTCCTCAGCGCACACACGTCATCTGCCCAGCACAGACTGTATGACGGCAGGACCCTATCACAAAGTCTTGGAGACAGACGTCTCTAGCGGTATTCCGCCTGTTTCCCCTTTGAGTATGTTGCCAGCAGTTCAGACTTCCCTCAACATCCACCTACTGGGTAAGAGACTTCCATGATACCTAGCAGAAAATAGGTAGCTTTTTAAAAGCAAAACAAAAGTTGAACCACGGAAGAATGAACAGCAGTAGTTTGGGAACGGCCATCGCTAATCTGAAAGGCTGAGAGATGAGTGGAGGGTGAGGAGGAGGGAGGAGCACCATAAAGGAACTGATGGACCATCACATCCGAAACAAAATTAGCGCATAGTGAAGTTCTGGGATTATTTCTGTTTTCTCCACTAAAGTTTAACTTGTAGTGAAGGTATTTGGAAAGTACTCAAATATCTTTAGCAACTGATATCGCTTTAACTTGGGGCACCATCCACAATATTGAGATGCAATCCACATTGCTCTCAAATATTTTTGATTTAGGAGATTAAGAATCTGAAACACATTATTTTTTCAAAGTGATTTTGCTTTTCTGGCTCATGGGGTGAATGCCAAGCTGCTTACAAAGGGATAATAATATGAGAAGTGCTCACTTTATTATCATTTACTTTCCAGTTAATGAATTAAAAAATGCTTTTAAAACACACATTTCTAGTTTAACTATGTCAATGTTTAGCATTCGCACAGATTGACACAATGCAAGTACAGATGTTTGTGGTGGAGAAGTTAAATTGATAACCAGAGAGCAAATGAGCCAATTACCATCTAAAATAAGATTTGGAACGGAAGACTATGTGTTCCGTTACCAAACAGATAATTAAACTTCAAAGAAGACTTGGCAGCTCAGCCCGCTCTTCTATCCCTCTTAATGTTAGCACGCAAATAACAACTATTTAAATTGCAAGATGCTTGCACAGAATTTCACGTGCACTGTGGTACCCTTAGAGAGTCCCTATCCAACAGTATCTTCCAACCTTTTGCAGATTTAAAAGACAAAATATTTTGATCACAACAGCGATCAAAAAAGAAAAGAAAAAAACAATCCACGTCACCAGTTGATTCAAACATCTAAGCTAGATAGAAATAGAATAGAAAAATAATAGGCTTTTTTAAGCCAACAGCTGTAGAATGGTGGGAAGAGCTGAGGAACTACACCGAATTGCACCCAAGTTGCAGTGGAAAGGGGAATGGATGCTGGGCATGGATCCCATTCCATGAGTACAGGTGATGAGAAGGAAATGGAAACCAACCGCCCCGACTCTCTGCTCCTCCGTCTCTTCAGGTATAAGAGCGGCGAAAGGCAACACACTGCCACGAGGGACTGCAGCTCTCATCTTCTTCATCCTTGTGCACCAGCACGATCCAACACGGCGAATTCACAAAGAAAAATGTTGGCTTCGGATCCATATTGTCTGTGCGTTGTTTTTTAAGTGCTCAAGGATTAGAAACTTTGAATAACTATGCAGAGAGTGTTAAAGCAGCATCATTTATTCTGAACTTTACAGAACGACTGTTTCTTCAAATGTCTCTTCAGTGGTCAGTTGCTCGTTTCTGTTCTCTCTCATTAAGGCAGAAGTTTTGTGGCCTTCAGGGCCATAGTTGAAAGAATCTATTTTCAATTCAGCCATCTGTACTGCTTCAAATGAGAAAGAAATTAATTACATTCAGTCCTCCTCTCCGTCTCTTGAATAGCTTTCCTTTCAGTCTTACAATCACTGACGTAAGAACAAAGGTTTCTGGTTTCGCAATCCCATTTCAAACCTGAAACATCTCTAACTACAGAAGAGAAGGAAAAATTTGAGGTCTGCGCAATTAACTAATCAGAACTTTCAACTTTCTTAGTTATAAGCACAATCAACCTTCTCCTACAATGACCAAATCAAAATGCTGCTATTCTAGATAAGACCTCATTTTTATGCATGGTAACCTTTCCCAAAAGTCAAATCCCCTCCACGTTCTCCCCAGAAGGAGGAAGAAAACCCTAACGGTGGCAAAGCAGTGATTCCTGATAATCAGACTTGAGCAGCAAAGAAAACCTTGCAGAGGCAGAGAAGTGATCTCAAGCAGGCAGGCCATTTATATCACCACAGGAAGAAAAAGATATACAAGTCTAAACCATTTTTTTTACAAAGTATCCAAAAATAAACTAAGCATTATATGTCTAGTACTCCTCAAAGGACAGGCAGCTGCACCGTTATCTCACTTCCCAATATATTAAAACACTGTCTGTCGGACCTGAAGCGTGCCAGAATAGTCTCATTTTGACACAACAGAAACAGATTGCAAACTACACTTTGAAAAGACTTATTCTCTTTTTAAAAAGCATTAATAAATACGCTGTTGGTCCAAGCATAGCATCAGACAAAGACAACGTACACAGGATCAACTGGAAAAGGTAGATATCATCTCTATTACAGCGTTTTGCTGTTTCCCCACGTCCTCTATCAGCTTCCTCGGTCCGTGCAGATGAATCACTCTCCTTGCTCCCATCAACTCACCCAACTCCTGCAGACATGACTCCGCTGTTAACTCCAAGTCCCTTAAGAGCTATGTGCCTATATAAGCATCCTGTAAGTATAACGTGCTGGCTCACAGCACAAGTGCAACACCCACTTCGTGGTCCTCCCTAACTGCACCACTAACCAAAGGAGCTTTGGACTAGTCTAAGCAGGTCTCTGGGAAGTGCGGAGTGGTGGAAAGCATCATCGCTAAGTCAGGAGAACTTCTTCCACCTGTGATTGCTGTCTGAGCAACTTGCAGCAAAAACCAAGACCTTGCTCAGCATCGCAGTATCACAAATCGACAAGACAACTCACACCAGGATTAAATCTCCTGATTAAGTACGATGCATCTGTTCTGTCACCTGCTGTTTGCTGTAGCATGAACAAAGAACATGCATTAACCCCGCTGTAGGACTATTCCCTTTGCACACTGATGCAGCATAACAACTTCTCCAACAGCTTAAGGCAGCCAAAGGACTGACTTGCAACCACCGAATTTCCAGATAGAAATTGTCACGGACAAGACTGAAGTGGCCATTTCTGCCTCCTCAGCCACCTACAAATGCCCTCAATCCCCAAAAATTAGAAATGTGTTTTCTGAAGTCGCACAATTAAATCATAGTTCTTGTCTACATCTCTTTATCGTCTTCCTTCTGTACTTGTGCCCATGACAAATATATCTCTATCAAGCAATGCTTACCATTCAAATGCAAAAGCAATTTCTAAATCCAAAAGTTCTTGCATACGCGGAATAGCAGATGTAAAAACTAAGTAGACCAGATAATTTTTCATATTGTGTCTCCAATCAATCACAGCTTAAGCATTCATGGTCAAATGAGCTCCCTTCTAGAACTACGTTTCTGGTGCACACTCTGGGTAGAGCCCCAATCTTGTATGTCAGTTAACAATCAGGATCACCAATAACATTTCAACTGGGCATTTTACTGTAAAAAATGTTTCCTATCAGCCTAAAATGGTAAGCCCTGAGGAATTTTATGTTCTCCTCCAGGGAGAAGAAGATATCCCATTAGGGTATCCTATTAGAATCCGTATAAAGTCAAACTTAATTTTAACAACTGCAGGTTTGTTTCCAAAAAGGATATAACTCTGCAATGTGATGACCACCCTGGGAATCCATTCAATCACACCTTGAATCAGTATTAACATATTCCGCGGTGTCACTGCAATACGTAAGACGGTCTCCAAACCCTCCTGTCAAGTGACAAACCTTTCTATTTTAGTAAGATGCTTGACAGGATTTGCCAAACTGGAGGGTGTGTTAGTGGCTAGTTCCATCTCCAAATCGGAGCAGAGGACACCATTTCATTGCCTGGGATGTTTGCTTTTCACCGAATCACAGAATGAGGGGGGTTGGAAGGGACCTCTGGAGATCATCTGGTCCAACCCCCCCCCAGAGCAGGGTCACCCAGAGCAGGTTGCACAGGAATGCGTCTGGGCGAGTTTTGAGTATCTCCAGAGAAGGAGACTCCACAACCTCTCGGGGCAGCCTGTTCCAGGGCTCTGCCACCCTCAAAGGAAAGAAGTTCCTCCTCATGTGTAGATGGAACTTCCTGTGACCACGTTTGTGCCCGTTCCCTCTTGTCCTGTCACTGGGCACCACTGAAAAAAGCCTGGCCCCATCCTCCTGGCACCCACCCCTTCAGTATTTACAAGGATTGATAAGAATCACAGAATCACTAAGGTTGGAAAAGACCTGTAAGATCATCAAGCCCAACCATCAACCCAACACCACCATACCCACTAAACCATGTCCTGCAATGCCACGTCCACACGTTCCTTGAACCAAGATCCCCCCTCGGACTAAAAAGCCCCAAGTCCCTCAGCCTTTCCTCAAAAGAAAGATGTTCCAGTCCCCTAATCATGTCTGCAGCCCTTTTCAGCGCTTTGCTGCCTGTGTTAACCTACGGGGTCCCTTTGATTTAAACCAAGAGCCATCTCCTCGGTCAGTTAGCCGAAACCAAGTCGTTTCTGTCAGCCAGCTGGCATGACACACAGGGTGGACTGATGAAAATGGATTCAATTATTTGTATCGTCATGGTACTCGGGAGCACCCACGGAGCAGACCCACCACGTTAAAAACAAACGCAAAGCGTTTAAGTATCACAAGGCAAACAATGACATTAAGCAAATTCAGGATAAATTATAACATTAAACAATTAAAGAGAGAGCAAGTTGTCAAACGTCTCAGTTATGTCTTTTAGTCACCTAAGTCTACGGAAAGTCTTCCGTTTCATGGTATCAAAGTGTAATTACAAACTCGTTAGCAAGCCTATTGGTCTTCTAAATACGTGTTTTTCCAAAATCTTGATTCTGCTCTAAAAGAGCGTGACATCCTTCACTTCCTGCCATTCCCACCAGAACACAGAGAAAATACAGATCCCTGTCTGACAGTGGAAGTTTTTATTATCTTTTAATTCCATATTATAGTTGTCAAATTTGCTGGTTTTCTTCAAGTGTATCCTAAAAAAAAAGGAAATTACACCTTAAAAGAGAAATGAAGAATTATAATGTTCTGTCTTAAAAATGGCAAAGGTATATGGATAAGTACTCTGGGGAAAAAAAAAAATATATATATTTAAAACCCAAAACTATGTCGCAGGAAAGTCAAAAGTCTTCCCAACCTCTGAGCAGGGCTGTCATGTCCTTAAAACACACTTAATATGCAGCTAGAAAATTTGCATAGCAAACAAAAGCTGACAAAAAGGAATCTTTTAGAGAAATAGCCACAGAATAGAAACCTGTCAAACGAATATTTTAAAAAAAATAGTAAATCACTGTACCAAGACACAAAAAGGTTATAAAAATGTAAACTAGTCCATGCACAGCATTTTTTAATGTGCAAAACCCAAAGTTGCAGTTTATGAACAGAAACTGCAGGTGAAAGTTTCTGCGGTAGTGAAATTGTATTATTTTTCTTAGTTAATAAGACACTGACTGGATGTGTCTGGTTTTAGCAGTAAGTAAACAACTGATGGGTTTCTTACATTTTCGAAAACGAAAGGTAACACACCCATAGCTCGGTGGGTCTCCGTCTGGGGCATCCTGACCAGTATGAATTCTTCCCCATTTCTTTACCAGATAAAGCAAAGAAAGAGGGACTACTTTTATGTTCCGTTAATGGGATCTCCGGGAGACGAGGTTAGACTCGTTAGGCTCTGCGCATCAGCCAAAAAGGCACAAATGAGCACCCAATGCTCTGCTATGCTTTTGCTCACGTGGGTGCTGGTCTCTTCTCCCAAGTGAGTAGCGACAGGACAAGAGGAAATGGCCTCAAGTTGCGCCAGGGGAGGTTCAGGCTGGATATTAGGAAAAAGTTCTTTCCTGAGAGAGTGGTGAAGCACTGGAAGAGGCTGCCCAGGGAGGTGGTGGAGTCACCATCCCTGGAGGTGTTCAAGGAACGTGTGGACGTAGCACTGTGGGACACGGTTTAGTGGGCATGGGGGGGTTGGGTTGGTGGTTGGACTTGATCTTACAGGTCTTTTCCAACCTTAGTGATTCTGTGACTGTCTGGTGCTTTCCAGCTTCCTCCACAAACTCCGAAGCATCCGCTCTATGCAGGTGTGATTTCAGAAACGGGACAAGGGCAGGGCATGACCAAATTGTATTTGAACACAAATATTTTACATTTACAGTGAAAAGCTTTAATTCACAAATTGCTAAAGTATGAACTATTCTTCAGAGGCAGTTCCTAAATAAACATTTCAGAAGCGGAAGGTAAAAAAACCCCACAACATTCAATGATATTACAACGACCAAGAAACCAGATAAGGATGACTAGTACAGAACAACAATAAAGTAAAATTATATTGATCAGTTAGAAAGGCAGAAGAAAAAACGTCAGGATATAATTCAATAAATACGCATTTCTTTTTCAGGGAGAAAAAAATTAACTGTACATTTATGGAATACGAAGTAACAGCAATAAACTCTGCAGAAAAAGGTCTGAGAAAAAAAGCCTTTATCAACGATCACAAATACGACCATGAACTAAACATGACTCCCAATATCATACTGATATGAAAAGAACTGATCACACAAGGAGGGACAAGCAGCAGCTCCTGAGACGCCCTAACGCCTCGGCTGACCGTGTTATTTGAGCAGCACATTTCAAATAAAACATGAACTCCGATCTACCAGAAAGCACTGAAAATAATCAATGACTCAGAAAATTGGCTCCAAAAGAAAAATATAAGTCGTGGATTCAGTTACTTGAGCAAAGGCAAGATTAAGCAGTCATGCAATTGGACACCTCAAATAGGTAAGAGAGCTTAATACGTAAATACTCACTGCAATAGAAAGAAAAGTTGTGTGTGTGTATATATGTATCATTCTTGCAAAGGAAGAACTACACAGGAGTAACATCTAGATTTTTGCCCTGTTCTAAAAAACGTAATAGTCTAAACAATTAATTGCTCACTCTTCCACCTTGGTATGAAAACGGGTTGTTCTTTTCAGTACGAGCTTTAGTAAAATCAAAAAATGTTTTTTAAAGCAACAACTATGAACTTCTAAATATGCAGGACTCTACATAGTCAGCAAAAACTCTCATTAAAAGCCGTGAGCTGTTAGCTTGGCACATGGATTTGGACTGCAGACAATGAGAAGTCACGTACACATACCCACAGATGGAATTGTCTGGGAAGTTCTCCAGGTGCAGAAACATACAGCAAGTTCTCTGAGCATCCTACAAACTAGCAGTAATTTTCTTGATGTTTTTCACTTGTGGGGCACCTTAGCAGTTACAGCCCAATTCAGTACACTAATTGCAAGCTGGCATTAAAACTTTGGCAAGATTGCAACATCATCCTCGCTTCCTTTAATCCTAACTATACAAAGGTAAGCGAAAAAATGTCCATTATTGTCAGCCGATCTGTTCAGCAATAGCGAGGAGCGTTTAGAGAAACTACCTTACCTAACCAGTATCTGCTGGGGATGGAGCTTTGCCCTGCTTTCACAGCAACCGTACCCTGACCGCTGGCGAACAAAGGTTGCTTATCAGCGGGACACATCTGGGAACGTGAGAACACAGTGAAGGTTGCACAGTGCCACACAGAAGTATCAAGGAAAGAAAACAAGAAAAGCATAAAAGCAATACATCTCCACATACTCTCCCAGCGTCGAGCAAGCCCTGGACGAGGGATTGCCTGAGAAAGAAGAGACACCTTTGTGTTTACTAGTGCTGGTTAGATTTTGCTTTTAAAAACTCCTCTCCCTGCTTTCTGGATCCAGGTAAGCCTTCGGCAGCCCTAACGCTCGCAGCAGCAAGTTCCATGCGACGTTCCCTGAGAAAATTCACCAGTTTTTGCATGTCTTTGAGTCAGTCGACCACGTGATGTCTCTTGGTTCTTGCAACCGAAGAGAAACAAGCATTCGTTTCCTATTTGTTTTCCCCATGGCACTTAGGATTTTACAGAAAAGAAGTTTTCGACACTGCATGTACCTTTGATCATCTTTGTTGCATTCTCTACGCCTTCTTTGGCTTTACTACATTTAAGAGCTTTGCTACATTTAAAAGGGGAGGGAACAAGAACTGATTGTGGCATTCGATATATAGGACCATCACAGACTGAGACAGTGCCGTAATGACTTTTCTGTTTAGGCGCCTATTCCTTTCCTAACAATTCCTAACGTTTCATTTGATTATTTAAGATCTTGCGTTTTTCCAAAGACCTATATATTACAACTCCAATATTTTATGCCCGTGCAAAACGCAGCAGTTGAGAGACCACCGCTATATAAATTTATAGAGCTATGTTTCACCATACATTGAACTTCACCTGCCGTTTCATTGCTGCATTGTTTCTTACACAACAAGGTGTTTCCGCAGCTCCTCACAGTCAGCGTCCATTCTCCCAACCCCAGCCAACTCAGAAGCAGCGGCAAAGCTTGTCACCTTACAACCCCCTTTCCTAGATAGCGTACAAAAATGCTGAAGAGTGCCGACTCGGTGCTGATGAAACGAACTCAGTCCCACTCTAATTTTCTATCTATCTGTTAAACAATTTATTTATTCTCTTTTATCTACGCGAGGTCGTTCCCCCGACTCCAGAGCTCCATCGTTTGAGACTCCTAGCGAGGGGACGGCCACAAGTGCTCTGGAAATGGAAGAGCCCCCCAACATTTCGGCAAATCCTTCAAAAGTTTCTCAACAGTAAGATGTGGCTCTTTCCCAACAAAATACACACAAATAGATCCAATATATGATATTACCCATGCATCTAACAACACTATATTTTATTATAAATTTTGTTAATTTAACTGGTCCAGGCATCAGATTAACTCCTCTACAGTTTCCCAGATTTCCCCCAAAAGGCTTCTAAAAAACCTCATGACACATTGACCAAGTATCTTTAGTCTGATTTTTTTTCTTTCAGTCTGGTTAGCCAATCGAAGTGATAGGTTACACAGCACACTTGGTAACTCAGGATTTCACACTTAAACTCGTGGAGAAATTTTGAGTGAATACCATCTGGTCCTGATGATTTCTTACTGTTCACTTCATGGATTTGCTTTGAAATACATTTTACTAGCTCTACAATTTCAGGTAGGCCCCCCCCCCTCCCCCAGGCTCCCCCTGTTTTAAAAAAAATATAGTATCATAAAAAAAAGCTTCTAAGTCTGCAGAGAACATGGATATCAAGAATTCGCTTTTCTGCTTCAGGCCATCTTCTCACCCCTTTCTCTCTACATTCAATCATCTGTTGACCCTACGCTTTCTCTGACAGGCTTTAAAAAAAACTATCAGAAGATTTTTATGTTATTAGCAAATGATTGAAAGCTTTGTATTATTTCACTTGCATATAAACATGAGAAAAAGTTTTCTTTACCTTGCTGTTAGGAGATTTCAGGGGGGCTTTGGGGGTGGGTTTTTTTGTCTTTCCAATATAACTTTCGACAGGCGTTAGGCATTCACTGGGAGCCTCATACAGTGCCTTAAACAAACGCCACGGGCCAAGTATTTGACCTTTTTGGCTGTGCCTCTTCATTTCGCTTTTAGTAAGCTTCCTCGACGTTATGTAGGTCCCCCTTCTATAAGACTAAATGCTGCTGATGATGACCAAAGTCACTGCCCTGGAGAGGCAATCAACTGTACAGCCCAAATACTGTGGTTTTCAAATTGAAGTCTGGGATCTCAACGTAAAGAGATTCTGCGTTAAAAATTTCAAACATACCCAGTGTATCACATCACCTTTGTGAAAACAAGGCACTATACCTCCTCTTATCTGTGTGAACTTCTGGCATCTGGACAGAAGTTGATCAGGTCACGGGGGGAGGAACGAACCCCCAGCAACATGATGCTGCTAAGCCCAACTTCCTAAGCAGACCGAGCAAGACAGAGGCTGCGGCTGGGAACTTCCATGCTCACGCACAAGCACGTCACCAACCCCAACCCACCCAAACACCACCCTGCTGAGCTCAGGGGAAACCCAGCTCTCCCTCTGACCAGTCTGTCTTGGGTTCTTCAGCACCAGCTCAGCTCCAACACATAACGGTTCCTCCCTGGGCACTCCGCTCCTACGTAACACCTTCCCAGGCTCAACTGTACCGACTCACCACACCGGTATTTGGGGTACCTCTCAGCCGATGAGACGTGCGAATGAAATGCTTCCCCTAACATTGCCCATCCCTCACTTGGTCTGCTTAATAAACTGAGCTTATCAGCGTCACGTTGTCTGGTGTTAGCTCCCCATCAGCCTCCACGATACCAATCAGTGAAGAACACTGGCAAGCCTCAGAGGACTGCGTACAGACAGCTTTTGGGACAGCCCGCATGGAAGAATTTGAGTTAAGGGTGCTGCGTGGTGTCACAAGAGCAACAGAAAGTACTGTTTGTCATCTAGAAAGAAGCCACCCTCAAGGAGCCTCATCCCACCTCCCCGCGATACACAGCTGGGGCCCGGGGAGGTGCGCCTCAACCGCCGGTCACGCAGCACGCACCAAGACTGGGGTGGGTCGATGCGCGCACAACAATCGGAAGCAATGCGACGGGGATGGCAACGGGACGGGGATGGCAACGCAGCTGGCAAAGGCTGCCTTCCGGATGGGAAAGCAGCAGTTTGTGGGCACACTACAGTGCCTGGCAGGGTGTTTGCGAGGCGGTGCAGATGAATATGGTAGAAAATGAAATGTAATCCCTGCAAATATTAGTCAAAAGGATAAACAGGGGTAGATGCTTTTTTTGTTTGTTTTACAGAATTTTCTGTAGTTTGTAGATCTCCCTGAAAAAAAAAATCAATGTGGCTGTCTCTGCAATTGGCAAGCCCCTGGTGATAAAACAACCCTCAAACACACAGGCTGCCCTGGGGGGTGACACTTTTGGCAACAGCCAAAGCCTGCGATGTGTTAGCGATTGTAATTTGTGTCTGGTTTTGCCTGCGTTGCCATTCGCTGCCAACTGCCCTGTGCCTGGAAGGACTGCTCTTGGGGTTGAACCACAACTCGAGCCCGAGAGATATGCAAGAGCAAGTGTAGTAGCAGCGCAGCCCTCGCGTAGTTTTATTTCCAACGTGTCTTGGGATGAGGGATGTAAGGTGTGTGCTATACAGCCACTGCACTTGGATCCATAGCATCCATAATGGATCAGAGGTTGGAATAGGGCAATAACCCACACAGTTTGAGAAGATGTGGCAGAATGTCTCCAGCTAGTCTCTGCATGGATGGAACACTGACCTTTGTACAAGGATCCATGAAAAGCTGCTTTCCTAAGACTTTAAGAGTATCAGGACCCACTAGCGAGTGAGTGCTTGTTCTATACTAACCTAAAACGTAATTGTTTTGCACACAACAGGTGAGCGCACACAAGAAAGCTTAAACTATTTGTAGAGTAATGACGTACAATATAAGTGAATGAATAATTGCGTCTGCGTACAAAACCTGTACTTGCCAGCTGTCAGCAGGACCAAGATGCGGAAGGACGCAGGACTATCATCACAGCTTGGTGCTGGACAAGAGGCGAGTAAAGCAGAGATGCTGAGCGTGGGGAACCCCAGCCAGGAGGACAAGGCAAACGAGAAGCGAGTGCAACGAGCCTTGGCGCAGGCCGCAGATCAGCGACGGACAGGAGAACTTCACCAGAAACTGCAGGAAAGGCACACCATGACGCCATCACGGCCTGACGTGACGGACGGCCCCTGGTGAGAAAGACCCTCGGCAGCCACCCAGCCCCACACAGCTCAGGCCGAGGCGGAGCCGTTCGGCTCTGCAGCTGAGCTACGGCCCGAGAGCTCGACACAGGGGCTGCGAGGGGCATGCGGTGTGCCCCAGGCTCCCCACCGCAGCCTCGCTGGAGGGGTAACTGCGGCAGGTCTCCGCTCCTGCGTCAGCACGTAGTTCTCCCCGACAGAGCTTATCCCTTGCTCGGTCTGCTTAATGGATCCACCTTAGCAATGGCATGTTGTTGGGGTTCCTTCTTCCAACAGAAAACATGTTTCCAATTTTGTGTACCCATTTCACTTCAACACTGACTACTGGGTTGTGGGTTTTTTTTTTTTCCTTCCTTCTTCCCATTTAAGCTTTGCTAATTTCCGATTCCTTTTACGTGAGGATACGGAGGTTTTGCCTCAATATCTTCTGCACTTGCCATCTCCCCCCTCCAGTGCTTGCAGTAAAACCCCTCTATGATCTTTTTAAATTTTAAATACCAAAGATTTATTTCCTTTTTCTTAAGACCGAGCCCACCCTTGGTGTATGGACGCCCTCCGTGAAAACTTTGGAATGCACAGTTTGGGATTAACATGCTGTTATCAGGGTGAACTTTGCAATTAAGGAAGAACTCGTGACAAACAGAACAGATACCAAAGTAGATTTCTATATTAAAATGAGATAACCAGATCATATGTAAAAGCTTATCAGTCATAAGAAATTAAAACAGAGCTCACGCACAATGCTTATCAGTGGATGTTAACGATTATTATTCAAAGCAAGCCTTGGAAGCAACTTCTAGGACGATTTTTAGAAGTGAATACCTTAATCTAAGCATCAGTAATGTAAAAATGTCACATTCATTATTTCTGTGTTTTACTAAGCCCTTCTTCCCCGGTCCTTCTAGGAGAAATCAAGCCTGTTTGACCCTGAATCTACTCCAAGTACCATGGAAACATCTGAATAACAAGGACGCTCATCAAAATTTAAACTTCTTACAGCAGCGCCAAAGGCAATGAAAATTTTATTGAATTCCAGAGCCCTGATTTTCTACGCAAAGAGCACACGGTGAAGAGGCAGCAGAGACAAGATGAAGGCAAGATGGAGGCCTGGAGCCTTTAGGCCCTTGTTCCCAATTTTCAGGGCAAAGCTGCTTCCAAGTGAAAGCCTCCCCTTCAGTTACTATCCCGCCACCCCTCATAAGCGACGCTGCAAGAGAAGCTTGGGAGACGATTCTGTTTCAACCTCCCCTGCCCCTTCTAAAATGCCACTGGCTAAAATAAAACACTAACATGGATCCTCCATTTACACCGAGAGTATTCAAGGAAAGGATCGGCAGCACTGCTGCAATCGCTGTGGAAAATAAAAACCGTTACTTCTGGCATTTATGGGTATTTATTCTGGATATGGGGATTTTTTTTCCTGCAAGGTATGTTTAAAGCAATTGCCAGCATAGCAGGACCGTGTCATACAGGTCTATACATACATGTATTTTTAAGTTGTGTTCTATTTTTGTAACTACACATATATTATACATAGGAATGTATTAGAGTCATGACGTACAAGTTCCAATATATCCACCAAGTTTTAGTCCTCAGTAAAACGCGTTATGACATTGTTTACCATTACTCATTTATTATAGTCTCAAGGCTTTATCAAGATGATTATCGCACTTAATGCATTTGCAAACACCGCAGCGTTACCGTAAAGCTAGGAAATGGCTACGCCAGCGAAGGATGAGCCCCTCCAGCAGGCTGTAAAACAAAGGTTTGGTTATTTTCTGAATTTTATTCCAGGTGAGGCTGGGGCCTCCAGCTACAGTGAACGACACCCAAGTGCCTTGGTAGCAACAAGTTTAAAAACTGTAAAAATGTGATTTTGGCAAGTTTTCCACAGGCGTTTTCTTCCTTGAATTGCATTTTTCAGAACCTGAAATCCTAAGTTTACAATTTTTCAGTTCTTTTTGATCAGGGAAAGAAAAATTGGACTTTACTTTTAAATTTTTCATTTTCTCAAAGACGCACAAGAGATGCCTGGAGAAAGGAGAGGGAGCTGGAGAACAGTAGGATGGGGTGACAAAGGTGGGACAAGCGGGATAAATTCAGGCACAGAGATGCCTGAAGCCTTTAGGCCCTTGTTTCCAATTTCCAAGGGGAATGGCCCGGCTGGAACATGACAGCAAGAGCGATGGGAGTGCCGATAGCACTATTGCAAAAGATCTCGGCAAATGGGGGAGACTAATGGAGACAGGAAAAAAAAAGGAGAGGTGGAGAAGGAAAAAAGGGTAAAAAGGCATGACCTGACTGCAGACAGAGAGCAATAGGGATCAACTGAGCAAAGAGTAGGCATCTGAAGGGACCCGAAACCCAAAGAGTAGGATTTAGTAGGACACTCGAGAGAGTAAGTACAGTAGAAAGACATCAATGACGGGGCATATAAGAAAGGTTGGGACAGGCTGGGACATCAGAGAAAGAAGAGGACAAGACTGGAAGAAATTCTGCAAGTGTTGGCCCCTTTAGAGGCTGGAGGTGCCAGGGAAGGGCAGCCCCCCCCCCCCCGCACCCTCAGCAAATGCATAGAAACCTCCCGCTTCCATCACTTCCATCCCCCCCCGCCCAGCAAAGAGCCCCCTCGGAGTTGGGCACACGGAAGACGGGTGGCTCGAGCGGCAGAGATCAGTACGAAAGTTGCCGACTCCAACTCGTTCGCTGCCGGAGGCGAGCGGAGGCTGGCGAAGACCCCACGAGAAGGGAATGAATGGTCCCGCGTCTAACAGGGCCCTAGGAAAGGAGATGCCCTCCTGTCTCTGCCTCACGGGTGGGCTCGGGGAGGATGTTTCAAGAGCGAATCCAGTTTTTGACAGGTGACTGCAATCCCTCAGCCTTGTGATCCGGGTCTGCGGCCGGCCGGAGCAGCAGAGCCGCTCGGCCTTCGCCAGTGCGTAACGCCAATCGCAGCTCTAAAGGGACATATTAAGAGATGCATATTCTGAAAAGAATCAATATCTAAGTGTCTCACGCTGGGCACTGAAACAGCTGGATACATTTCATCTTCATTTTTCTGTCTCTCGGTCAATTTTTAAAATGGATTCAATAGCACTTCATTTCAGCAGAGTGCAAAACTACATTCATTAGTGTTTATGAATGATTCAGATTCCATGGTGCTGAATACCGAAACAGAAATAAAGAGGGATTTGAACTGCGCATAAATAAATAAGTAAATCATGGTACTATCCCCTGAATAAGAAAAAAAATATCAAATATGGAATATTTTCTCAATAAAGTAGTACTATGAAGTTTGCGCACCGCACAAGGCAGTAAGATCCTGTGGAGAAACAGCAGGAGAACAGATATCTTAAGATTTTCATAACTTCATCCAGTAACAAGGGGAGAGGAGGAGGAGGTGAAAAATTAAAGACAGCTAGCCTTGAAATGTCGTATTTTTGAGTATTTGCTTGTGCAGCGCCTTGGCGTGCTGGAGACTGAGAAGCTGGCAAAGGCCAAAAAGGGCATAGATTTTAAGATAATTTCAAATATGAAACCATTTGTTCACTGAGTATAGATTGCCTCAGATCACTTGGGGGAAAAAACCAAACTAGGTCTGCCAGCAGTGAAAATAATTGATTGGATCGACTGCTCCACGAAGCCCCTCTCATCTTTACCAAAGCGTGATGTGAACTTCCATGGAAGTTCACATCACGCTACTGCAGCAGCCAGGCAGAGCCCCGCAGCAACCGCCTACTAAGAAAAATACTTTTTTTCAGATCAAGTCAAAAAAAAGAGGGAGAGTTTACGCTTTTCCATTTTTTTGGCTTGTAACACCACCAATTCTGTAGGCTTGCTTTACACATCAATTAAGAGTTATCCAATCGCTTTCATTTCCAGATCAATGAATGCAGGCCTAGCGTCACGTCAAAGTCCCTTCTAATTTACAAATCCCCAAAATAACCTTAATTACAACCCACTTCAATAATAGCTTCCATATAAGGAACAAGCAAACAAGCTGAAACTCCGCAGTCTGAAAAGAAACAACTAAAAAGGACACAATAAAGGCCTATAAAATCACGTCTGATATAGCAGGGGAATAAGGACAGATTGCTTCAGCCTAGGAGAAGAAAAATCCAATCAAGTTAACAGCGCTTGGTTCAAAACAAACCAAAAGAAGGTGCTGTTGCTCCCAGTGTCAGGGGATGCTGCGAATACCGATGTTCGCATGGGCGGGAAGGGGGACAGGAGCAGGAGATGGATTAATAGAAAAGAAATCTATTGAGGATTGCTAAATAACATGGAAACTACATGTAGTTCAGAAAATCCCCAATCTGCCAATGGCTGGAGAACGAGACATTACTCAAGGGAAGCTACAAATATTCTTGCCCTTTACGTAAATTCTCTCGGCCATCTGCTTTTGGACACCGTTAGGAACGCGATACCAAATACATAAGCCTTTCGTTTGGTCTAGCCCCACTGCTGTTGTATCGCTGGGTTCACTTCGCTCTCAAGAATAGGCCCATAATAAAAATAAACTGTCACACACCTTTGTTTGCACAGTGTTATCGTTACAGCAAGAGGACTTCAAACGCACGGCCATCCTCCGGCCCTGACAGCAGACCCTCGTTCAGCCTCCAGAGCCCCGCGACCAAAAGCCCCCATTCCCGTCCATCCCATGGGTTGCTCCACCACGCGCTTCCCCCTTCCTGGTCCCGCGTTGGCCACCCTCCTTTTCATGGAAGCAAACAGGAGGACAACTCGGGCATCAGACCTGGCAGCGGCCACATCTTGCGACAGGAGGTTTAACACGTATCTACGGCACTGATGAAAGTCTCAGTGGGGTAAGGCGAAGGCTGCGGTGCCTCCAGCAGCGGGTTTCTCACCGAGGGAGCGCGCTAGGAGAGCTCTTCAAGCGGAACCGCGGTAAACGCACTCCTAAAGCATTGTCTGCAACTAAGGGGAATAGACCCTTTCCCATCTCAGACGTTCTGCGTTATATTTGAGCCCGTATGGCAAACCTTAAAAAACATTTCACTATGCTGAAAGCTCCCAAGTCTTACCAATTTAAATGTGGGTTGACTTAGAGGCAGGATGGATTTGGAATAACTTTCAACTTCTCTATGACTGAATAGAAACACCACGCCAGGACAACCCTGGGCTGTACCACACTATTATGTTCTGATTTCCCCTTAAAAAAAAAAAGGTTTAAACCAGAATAAGTCCCTGGCTCAACTTCTGCAGTGTAAGAAAAAACACACACACACACACACAGAAGTAAGGCAGAAAACCAGCAGGATTTCAAAGCACAGTTACAAATTTGCCAGACTCTCTTGCCTTTGCAGTTTGCTTATCTTGAAACACTGTCCAGTGCAAGAGTCACTGCTTTTCAGGCACAGCAGCTCACAGGACACAACTGGAATCCAGGAAAGCAAATAGCTCAGTCAAGTTCTTTTTTCTTAAAAAAGTCTAGTAAATTTAGGATAGGAAAAAAATAATCAAGGAAGATATTAAGGATAAGGAGCATATCTCAAATCCATCAAATAAATTGCCTAAGTTTGCAATATTTTAGAAAATAATCCTTCCTAGTAAACAGAAATAGTAGACTGCGGAGCATTCACAATAATAATACAAATTAGTAATTGTTAATAAATTAGGAAGAGGTGATATAAATATCTCTATTACTCATATTTCAATTTAGAACATTAAACCTTGACCACTTCATCATAAATAAAGCACCAGAACCTTCCTAGAGAAAAGCTAATGTATACTTCTAAAGAGTATTTTATAACATCTAGTATTTTGTGTAAGGTGGTGCAATAAAGGATCCCTAGTTTAATAACAAGAGAGGAGTAGCCTTCTAAAGAAAGTTTTACACATCATAGCTATTCTAGGCAAGCAAGAAAAATAATCCTATTCCCCTTCATACGTAACAATTTTTTGCACATTAAAGAAATTTCTCTTTTACTTAGAAATCGATGATTGACAACTAAAATCCAATGTGAAACTAAAGAAACCAAGAGAAGAATCAGCTTAAGATTTGAAGTCACAATATTTTGCCCAAGTACTCAAACTATAGGTTTAAAGTTGCCGTATCATTAATACAACGATGCAGGGCTTTACTAACAGTAATGAGGCGGAAACAGTCAACGGAAATCACCTAAGAGGCTTCATAAAAGCTTTATTTCTTGTATTCTACTGCACTTGCTTACAAGCCAGCTAAATTTTACATAAGTTAATAGGTTAATTGTTTAAATCCTCAGTTCTCTTGCTTGTAATCCTCTGAGTTGATGCCTATACTATTCCAGTTATAAGCAAAAGAAATAGCGGGGAGCTTAGCAACTCTGAAAATCACTCCTATAATGGTTAATCACACTAATGATAATTTAAGCAAATTAGTAGAGCAATAACCGTGCAACGTTCAGATTAAGTTTATGACTGGAAGGAAATCTGCAGTCAGTGCCAAGGATAGATACGCTACAGTTCATGAAACCTCAGAAGCCTCATCTTACGTAACAAAACCTCCTTTTTCATCTCCACGAAGACTTCAGTGGTTATTTTTCCTTCTCACTCCATCCAAATTCTTGGCCAGCTGTCCAAAACAAAAGTTTCAACTAATTATTTAAAGCACAATGCTTTGGGCCTTATGTTTTTTCCACAAAGAGAACGTAACAGGATGGTGCTCATGCACTCTATTTTTCTATTATCTTCTCACTAGAGCCACCTTCCTAAGATACAGTTTGTTCTAGGTGGCATTTCATGATGTCCTAGAGGGGAAGCAAACGGGCAAAAGAGAAATGCTGTAAATCACAGCTATGTTATCGTTGACATTATCAGTAAACAAAGTTATTAATTATACAGGTACTGGAAAAGCTGAAGAAAAATTATTTGCCCAAAGAGGAGAGGAGTGGCAAAATTAGATTTTAAAAATTCTCCCCAAAGCATCACACATAGCTTAGAGTACAACATTTGAATTTCCTAAAAGGTACGCTTAACAGCGTGGACTCAACTCTCAGAAGCTATGAGCTGCTAAACTCATCTCAAAAGAGATGTTCATTACAGAACTGACGTATTTTAACTTGCACTTCTAGCCTCATTGCTTCACCTCTATGTATAAAGCCGGCCTTCAGCTTCTCAAAGACAGCACACAGACTTGCAAACATGAAGCGCCTCATCCATTTCGTAAAAGATATTCCATTAGAATAAACAAAGAAAATTAATTTGAAGCTGGAGCTCCAAAACACTATTGAGCTCGATGAGTTATACAGCATGAAGTGCACCTCAAATGCCGTGTTCAGTTTTGGGCCCCTCACTCCAAGAAGGACATTGAGGTGCTGGAGCGTGTCCAGAGAAGGGCGACGGAGCTGGTGAGGGGTCTGGAGCACAAGTCTGATGAGGAGCAGCTGAGGGAGCTGGGGGTGTTCAGTCTGGAGAAGAGGAGGCTGAGGGGAGACCTCATCGCTCTCTACAACCACCTGAGAGGGGGTTGTGGTGAGGTGGGTGCTGGTCTCTTCTCCCAAGTGACAAGCGACAGGACAAGAGGAAATGGCCTCAAGTTGCACCAGGGGAGGTTCAGGCTGGATATTAGGAGAAATGTCTTTCCTGAGAGCGCGGTGAAGCACTGGAAGAGGCTGCCCAGGGAGGTGGTGGAGTCACCATCCCTGGAGGTGTTCAAGGAACGTGTGGACATGGCACTGCGGGACATGGTTTAATGGGCATGGTGGGGTTGGGTTGATGATCTTGCAGATCTTTTCCAACCTTAATGATTCTGTGATTATTTTCGAAGGCTGTTAAAACTTTCATATCTCCTTCCAGTATGATTCCACTCTGCAACATGCCTATGCGAAAGACATTGTCCTACTTCAGTGAACTGGTCCTCCTGTTTACAGATCCAGATCTTCACTGATAAAAAGCACTTTTTGGGAAGATTTTGCAACTTATATGCCTACCACCATTGCAGGCAATACATTCATTCTTTTATAAAGAGAACTCTTTAGTAAGCCTACGTTCTGTGTATTAACTTACCAACGACAGTAAGGTTACAGTGGCAATCCTGGAGGTTTATATTGCGCCTTTCAAGTATTGTAATTTATGATGACCACAAAAAACCCCTTGTACTTAAGTTGTATTTACAGAACAAAATACTTTACTGAAACCATCTGATGGGAGTCAGAGGTACATAACCTGTGGAATGCCGCTTCTAGAGCCACTTTTTAGAGCACACTGGTGCTTTGAATTACCATACAGTATAGCAATTTATGTCCTCACTTGTAAAACGCTTTGGTTGACACTATACTGAGACTATACCCAACCTCCTAAGACTGTAAAAAAGAAAGACCATGAAAGAAAACTTTGAGTCAGCACTTGAAAATAAATAAGACTAGCAGAGCTGCCAGAAGTCAGGACTGTTTAGAAAAATAGTCAATATAAAAACATCTTTCTGCCATTTACTAACCATCAACTAGCTTGCAGGGAGCCGGATTTCCTTCTATGTAATATTTGGGATCCTGTTCCCATTTTGTTACCGGCCTCCTTCCAGCACCTTTCCGAAGACAGAACCCGAGAAGCGTCACTGAAGAGCACGTAACAACTTTATTATGCAGATCACACCTGCCTCAAAGGTCTTCACATCTACTACAAAACAGTATGTTTAACTTAAATTGACAGTGTAACGAAAGAAACTGTGTTTACTCCAGGAATCAAGCTCCATGGTGGTGTTCTTTTAAATTATTCTCATCATGAAGAGAAAGTAATTAACTGCAAGACTGTGCAGGGAATAAGTCACCACAGATAACAGCCCGCCTCCTTACAACGAATTACTAAATTGTTTCATCTTTGTAACTTTGGGATAAGCTTCCCTGCCAAGGACTAGAGTTTTTATAATGAGACATCTAGTAACTGCAATAATCTAGATCCCATTAGAGAAATAAATTAGCTGGTGGTATGAGAGTCAGCTTAACTACCATAAAAATTTAACTTGAAAGAAAGTATATGTATACTTTATGGTATGGTGTCTCTCTCTAGAGATTTATTTAAGTAATGCAGGGTGTTCTTCAGCATTTCCATTTTAACATCACCCTCAGATTTCATCGTGAAATTTTGTGGTGCAAAACCAATGCAAAACTCTGTGGAAATGGAAGAGAAAAAAAAAACTTAAACCCCATAAATCCAAGAATCTTAAAGCTTGATTCTACCAATTAAACATGGAAGAATGACCCTGATATATAGAGAAAAATACTTGCCATTTAGGGCACGATTTCTATAAAAAGAGTTCTCACTTAGAGGAAGAAGGTATTTTAATGAGCTGCTTAGTTCACACATTCAAATTTCTTGGAAGTCTTTGGCATATGCAACTTAAAGATTACTACTGAATCTTTCAGCTTTTTTTTTTTTAATTGAAATTCTAACTGTCACCTAGTTTTGATAGGGAATAAAAATGGTACTAAGAAAACCTGTAGTCCATCTCTAGTTTATGATTATCTCTGCTATAGCCTTCAATGCTTAACATCTATTCAAGAGCATTTGGAACAATGAACCAGTGGGGATGCCCGCCTGGCTCACCTCTCCTACACCACTGTAGCAAAACCATGCGGCTTTTCTAATGGCAGGTCAGTTGCGCGGAGGATGAACTTCCCACTTGGTTGGACTTGATGATCTTACAGGTCTTTTCTAACCTTAGTGATTCTGTGATTCACCCAGCAGTTATTATTCCTCCTGCCTAAGTCACAAGGAACCTAATGGCGTGCTTCATATAGCGTACCAGGTATATTCATGCACGACATACATGGTATGACGAAATTCATGGAATTAGAGCTTTTTGTTCCAAACAATCTAAAGGAAAACACATCATCCAGAAACAAGCTGAAACTAGGTATGGAAAATGGAGATGGCAGGCTTCACTGCACGTCTTCCCAAAATTAAGAAGTCACCTCAACAGTATGATTTCAGACGGGTGTTTCAGTGCAAGGGAGCAGCACAATGAATGAAAACCTGGGAAAAGGAGTGGACGAGTGATGAACGCAGGACCGACTGCCCCGCACGGCAGCATGCTTCTCCTCTTCCTCATTTGCAGCGTTAGGTACCTCGTCATCACGTAACTGACTTCAGAACCAAGGGAGGAAAATCCTGTGTCAGGTAAATCCTCCTCCAAAGAACATTTTTAGTTTGGAGATGAGACAAATGTTTCTAAATATGAAACGTAGGCAAAAACGTGCATTTTCTGTAACTGATTGTCTAGGCCAAAGGTATTGATAGCAACTTCAGCTTATTTTTTTAAAAGCCATTCTGTGGAGAAAGTATTTCTTTCCATGAAGCAGCAGCTGGTTCAAACCCCCGTTAATATGATCTTAATTTATTAGAAATTCTAGCCGAAAGAGAAACTAGCTTTTACAATTCCCTTAGTTCAATATCAGTTTCTACATTGTAGATATTTAAGACACTGCTGCTTAATTTAGTAACATTTTCATTATCCCCAAGGATTACTCAAGAACATTTACAAGGAAAACCATTTGTGCAAATTGTATGGGTTACTGATAATTTGGTTTTGTCTTTCTTAATGGTATTTTTTAGATATATAAATAAATCACAAAGCTTTTTTTAAAATTCAAAGTGAACCTCATCTTCCTTGCATGTGCAGTTCTGGAGGCATTACCTCCCATCCCCCTTGCAATTCAGTTATGGGCACTTAGCCAAACGGATCGAATCTTTGTCCTCATTAAACACTCAACCATTTTGGGCTGTTTTGCGATTTTTTCGGTGCCACAAAAATCCGTTTGAAAACTATGCAACACCCACGTAACACGAAGAAAATTTTTCCAAATATAATCGAATTGTCTGGTGAGTTACAGATGTTTCATGTAGAACCACCCCATGACTAATGGTTGTCAGGTACCCCGAAAATAGACTTTTTTAAGAGAAAAAGGCTACCTTGCAAAACTGTTATCTACAGACCGCGGTGGCTCCACCTGCACTGCACTGTCACCACTGGTGGGTTGCTCCAGAGAGCTCGTCCCCAGGATGGTGTCCAAACCCAGAGAACTGCCACATCCACGGTCCTTCCTGCCGGTTAGCGGGAAGCCACCGCTGCTGGGAAGAGCTGGTGTTTCTGGATGCAGCAGGGGTGTGACATTCCCAGTCACGGCATGATCAAAGAGCAGGATTGATTTCAGGTTGACAAACGTAGCTTTTCACATCCTGTGCCAGAAGCTTCAGAGAGACGGTACACCCATTTCCAGTTCCTCATCCTGGTCTGTCGGTGGGGGGATCTCAGGCTCTGATAGTTGAACAAACCACGCTCATACCTCTGCAGCACAGTTTAAACCAAAACCCATCTGTTATGGTAATGAGTACCTAGTCTGCGAAGCCCTCACACCACCTCGTCGACCCGTGGATGGTTCATACCACCCCTACAAGGCGCACACGTAGCCCTTGTCTTCACTGTCAGGTTTCAGTAATCATCCTGGACTTGCCCTGACCACAGGAGTTAGACTCTGCTCAGCACGAGGCACAGACAGCAGCTGTCTCTGCTCAACCCTGACCCCGGGTAAGGTCAGAAAACCATCCCAGCCCTAAGCTTCATGGAGCGTTTGCCCCTCTTGAGCAGGAGGAAGCAGCAAGGCAGAGCTCATCGCTTGGGAAGGCTGCCCAACGCTTCTCGTTACAACGGTCAGTTTTCCTTGTTCCGTAACACCACCACCAAATTTTAAAACATTTGCACTGCTACAAGGAAATCCTCCTTCAAAATTCCAGCAAAGCTCATTCATAATTTTCGGAAATATGATTAAAGAAAACTGATCTTTGTGCCCCTATTAAGAATCGTGGCAAGCTCTCCTCAACAAGTTCTGTTGTCCTATGCTTCTGAACTACGGCAAGAACTGGACAAATGTTCCTCCTGGACTTAAGAAAACATCAAGACGTACCAAAAAAAATTACAACAGTTCACCAACTGCAGAGCAAGATTTAGAAAATGAGCAGCTACAAACAGAGGCAGTCAGAGGTTCTGCGGAGCCCAAGTCCTGCATAATAGCAGCGGGCAACAGAAATCAGATCACAGTATCTTTAAACGCAACAAAAGTGTGATGTTTTGCATGATGAAAGAACAACTTATTTTTGTGGAAGTTTACATTTAGTATCAAAAATTATGCATCTCATGTAGATGGGCATTTTTGGTCTCCAGGTGAAGCCTGAGCCAGTGATGTAGTCTTAAAATAATGCTACGATCTCCTTCCTCCCTATTCCCTATGTTTCTGAGTATTTGTTTGTAACTTTCTCACTGGTAACATTACCCTTGAACACCAATGCAACAGAGGCAAAATTCCTCAAAAAGTATCTATTTTCATATTTAGTTGAATTCACAAGTAAACTACACAACTCCATAAACATTAAACTATACTTAAGAGCAGCAGCAAGGTCTATTAGAAAGTCTTTTCAGATAATACGGTGAAGTGCAATGGTAGTAACCAAAATTAGAGTGAGTTCAGCTTATACACCTTCCCCAAACCAGGCTCCTCTGACTTACGGCACTTCTTTTGTATCACTACGCATCAAAGCTCATTACCGAAAGTCACATTACAGTTTCAAGGGAAAGAAATAACGTGTATGAAGCTGAGGTATTCTTTTTACTATTAACAGCTTTCCCCAACCAGAGTAGTTCCGAGATAACAAAAACCCCCCCAATTCTTTGTCCCAAGTACGAGCCTTTGACAGCATCAGGTTCAGTGCAGTATCTTCCAAATCTCTAACTGAAGTGCAGCCTATTATCAAGATACAGCACTGAGCTTAATTAGAAACAGAAATCAATAAAGATAATCTAGAAGGTATGAGAAAGGTTTTAGCCATTTTCAGTGTTGGTTCAAATTTCTTCCCTAGAACTGTTTCCAATAATAATGAAAGCTTAATGCAAAAATAAGTCACCCAGACGTATTATTCTGTTGCTACAGGACATAATGCGCTTTTCAAACATCTACAGTTTCCCGAGAAGGATAGCGTTATCTCTTATCAAAGCACCCGCCACAGCTGAAGATCCGGTCAGCTGTACTTTTGGAAGACAAGTCTAAGATTCTTTACGTTAAGGTTCTTCCCTCTACAACTGGTTTGTTTTGATTTTAAAGAAAGTCGTTAATAATAAGTTTAACTCAGGCTGGTTAGGAAATAAGACTGAATAAAACTGCTCTTTGTGGAAGACGAGGAAAGTAAAGGGACAGGATGGAATGCTCTCCCCCTTTGCAACCTCAGCCGGAAACACGGCAACTGTGACTGACCCACATTATAACCGTGCAACAAAGGAGTCAGCCTGCTTCCCCTGCAGAAAGTTTAGAAACAGGGGTTTTTTTCCAACATTTTTTTTTTGAGATGCTTAAACAAATGTTTAAAATGAGATGTTTATAATAAAGCTACAGGGAAAGGGCCACACATTTTGACCTACCTCACACCTCCTGGTGCATCTTCACCTTGTTTTAATGAGGGGAGGGGAGCTATCTGACCCAAGTCCTGTTTCTCGGTAATAGTATAACGGGGAGCCATTTTTCAAACTATTTTTAAAGCCTCGTCAATAGCTTTAGACTATATTGTTCCCAAGTATGAACAACAGTAATTAAACCCATAAATAAAAATAGAAAAAAAATCATGTAGTAATAGGAGCATAACCACAACTAGTTTTTAAGCCAACATCTTCAAATACAAAACCTTAAAATAATTACCTGCCATCAATAAGCAAAGTGTTTTCCGTACTAGGAACACCCATTACACCAACAGCAAATAGAACAACTAAATGAAAAGTAAGGCAGAACAACTACAAAGGTTGCAGATCGCTTCTCAGAAAATCTGACCTCAGCACGCTTTCACAGATTTGGGAAAGCTACATTCCCTTCCTCTTTTGGGTGCACCAAGCCTTGCTCCAGGTGTTCGAGACCCTTAATGTCACCATCTCGGACGCTTGCGCATGTGACGATGCATTGGCTATGCTACACCGACAGAGGAACGTTTCAGCTGGTATAGTCTAGACCCTCAACCAACTACGGTTCTGCTGCGTCGTAATAACATCATCTTTTCAAATCTGATTTGTGTCACTGACTATTAATTTAAAACCTATCGGCTAGACAAAACATAGTCTTTATTTGGCTTTCTTTTATTACCCAAATTACCACCCAGCCCTTGCACAGACGGCACAAATAAACCTGTTTTCTTACGCTGCAAGGACCAACATTGCAATATATGTATTTTTTGCTAGAATAAGGATTTTCCATTAGCATAAGGCTCTTCAATGATTCTGAAAATATATCCGGCATTTCCTTCCAAAGCACAAAATTGATAATTCTACCAAACCACTTCTTCTGCATTTGTTTCTTCCATACGGTTTGTCCTGGCAGCACAAATGAGGCAGTGATCAGCCTCTTGTCATGTGCAACCTCTAATTTATTGCTACAGGTACCCAAAATAAACCTTTCTTTTCATGTAATTTTAATTTTAGTACATTAACACAGCAAGGCACTTAACGCCTAGTATTTAAGATATGCTGTCGGACACCGAATGCTGTCCTAGATGACTCAAGAGCCAACTTTCTGCAATTTCAAAAAACATTGCAAGGTAGTAACACAGACAAAGAAAAGAGCCATTCTGACTCTTCTCACACAAACACGGCGATTCATTTATTTTAAAGACTTCAGACCTGCCATATCAATGTTATACGGAAAATGAAAATGGAAAATTTTTTGGTTTATTATTTTCTGGTTCAGTATTAACTGCAGTAAATATTTCAACCTAAAGAGAAAACTCCCTCTAAACTCATTATCTACAACATAAGCACCAAGACGGGCGAGAGGAAGCTCACGCAGTGAGCTAACTCGCGTCACAGCATTTGCAGAAATCCCAGGGGCGCTGGGCACAGTCATAAATTTGAAATATTTCCCAGATGAAGAATGAACTTATAACCTTCTCGGTATTTAACTGCCACTATGGCTCTTCCAGGCCACAGGTTTTAGACTGAACAGAAGCCAGCTGACTACATTTTAAATACATTTACTACTTGTTTCCCCAGCTTTTCTTTCATCACTTTCCACTCTTATCTAACAGAAATACTAGAGATTCTTTCATTGCTGGTGAGAGCAAAACAAATTTTTCCAGTGCTCTCAATTCATTACATGTGTTGTAAATAAATGTGGTACCCGGCACCATTCCTCGTGCTGACAGCAAGGGGAAGGATCACTGTCAACACAGCTCACGGAAATTTGACTTTGTACCGAAGATTTTCAGACACCAAATTTGTCGTCTCCCTCCATGGGAAGTAACCTACCCTGGCGAAGGTACTTTCAAGGTGCTCGGCCCGAGACCGTGACGAGATACGCCTCTTGCACCCAAGATTAACTGAAGGGAAAGTGAGTTAGTACAAAGCCATACACCCATTTTATCCACTTGGTATTTGTCCCAAAAGACTATCTCAAATGTGGATGGGATTCAGCAATGTTAAGCCTTAGGGGCTGAGGCTGTCTCAGCCGCAGATATTCCTCCAGGACATTGCATGTTCCCGTCAATATTCAAACCGCTTCACATGCGCAAGTCAAAAATCTGGTGCACACGGGGCCGTGAGATCTCCAATTTGCCCACACATAACTAGACACTTATTTTCTGCAACTCTCGGATGCAGAGCAGTCTTGTGAGTTTGCTTCAAGGTGTCTCCTCACTCTGTGGCAACGTGAATCTTCCCCTTTTCAAGGAAAAAGGCTGAAAATTGTGCTTGCAAGAGATCCACCGCTGAGCTGTTCAGGGAGTTGCTCCCTAACCCGTTTCGGTCAAAATGATCTAAGATAGCTTCAAGCAGTCTTCAAAAAGGTCTGGTTTAAGTTAATGTGCCTTAGAGCTCACAAAAGCAGCTAAGCAAATAGATGACAGAGGGGCTGTGGGGGGAGGCGGAGGCAGCACCCACCTTTCCAGGGGCCACAGCCACGCCAGGAGGAGCGCAGGAACACTTGTGTCACTCAGCAGAACATACAGAATTAATTCCAGGCGCTTGAGAGAAGCTACACCAAAAAATAATCGCTTTCCAAGACGTACTTTAGATATTTAGTGTTTTGAGTTCCCTGTGCATTTCTCAAAAAACCCCTTTGTACCATATCAAAGAATAAGCAGGTTTAACAAAAGGTTGAAATACAAAGATGTTTCACAGGTAAAGGTACAAAGAATGTTACTAATGATGAAAACAGGTATTCATTTATGATTCTTTCTTTGTCCTCCTCAAAAACGTAGGCTACATAAAAACCATATTCTTTCTTCTCTCCAAACCCACCTAAAATTTAAATGATTTCTCAACTAAAACCACTTTCAATACCACTATTTACTTTCAGCAGTAGTGAAATAATATTTTTTCCTGTATTCTTAGGATCAGTACTGCATACTTTTTGCATATTCTTAGAACAGCTTTCACTAAAGTATCCCATTAATTTTCCATCACCCTCTGAATAAAACAAAAATCTCGTAGCTCTAGCTCCCAGCCACATGTTGTAGATAAAGAGCTTGAGGAAACAAATTTGTGGGATATGCTTCTGGACACTTAAGTACCTCTCTAGTTGAGTACTCCTTTCTAGTTAAAGCCATATGTCGGGATTCAGTCCTGCTGCGATGTATGTAGGGAAACTAAATCAAGTGATTTTTTTAAACCAAATGTTAGGGCAATAGAAAGCTTCTCTAACTTTTTTTTTTAAAAAAAAAAAAAAGACATAGGGTAGCCTGTTCAACAAACTACCTCCAGGCACGTGAAACAGATGACATCTTTAAGTGTCACCAACAGGATCTGAGTAAACTCCATTAATTTAAAGGTAACATCTACCTGAATTCAAAATGGTGCCAAATTTAAGAAAAAATATGAACTCCCAGGACCGATCACTTCATATACTTGTATGCAGTTGGAAATAAGCCATCTTCAATTATCTCCCGTTTACCTTAAACAAGTACACAAGCATCTCGGCAAACCGTCCCTATTCCTCGCCAGCCGAGTACAGCGCACGCCTCAGTGCGAGACACTTCCCGGTACCCTACCCTTTAATGACGAAGGTCGGCAATTTCATCCTTACTGCCGTGGAAGAACGGGTATTCAGGCAATCGGTCGGACGCAGCGGATGCGTGGCAGCTTGCTGCCACATCAAAGAGAAAGCACGTTAGCTTCCAGGTTTTTATATCCTCATTAAAGAACATAGAAAAGCCGGTCTTGGAGCAAAGTAACGAGTATTCTTTTTATTCTGCGCACACTTTAAGCTTACAACTGGAGAAAGCGGGTTGTTTCTAACTACCTGCAAATTTCAGTCAATCCGTACCTGGCACTGCAGGGAAATCTCAGTTAAGAGGCATCAACAGGAACGCCGTTTCACTTTAACTGTCCTAACACTGTCAAACAACGCCATCTTACCCACACGTAAGTAGAGATTTACAAATGTCTCCCTGAATTGCCATCGTGAAATATTAATGGAAGGAAAAAAAAAGACTGCCTGCCTTAGTACAACCTCTAGTATGCAACTGAAATCTCCAAACAAGAAACCCCAGGTGCTTCAAGAAAGAGAAGCAGAAAAAATAGATGAGGCAAGGGAATTAAATACCCTAAAAATGGATTTCTTGTATGAGCTTCTGCCAGACTAATTTCTAAGAATGACAGAAGAAGCTTAAATTAAGCAAAATGATGCGGTTATTAGGTGCGAAGAGACGACAATTTTTCTAGTCTAGAAGAAAATGATACAGTGATCAGAGAACAGTTACTCCAAGTATTCAACCCTTCAGCAAATTACAGTAACACAGGAATACAATTACTTTCTACAGTGACGTCTCAAAGGAAAGTAGAATTAAGATTAGAACAGAGAAGTAAAATCAGAAATGTAACTTTCCAAAATGCATTCTATATAATCTTTAATACCTTTTAATACTCAAGCATGAAAAGAAATCCTTTTTTTTGGTGCCAGGTGTGTAAGAAAAAACTCAGCACAAAAGAAGTGGCAGAACATATTCTAAATCTTTACAACCAAATAAAGAAAATGCTTACATTAGCTTAGGAACAAAGAGTGATCTCAAGATCACTTTCATACCCCAAGTGACCTGGCTGTATACCCTACGTAAAGGCTATAATCTCAGTTTTATCTATGACTTGCTTAGTTTAACTGCATCGTATCATTAATATTATTAAATTTCTGCCATTGCCCATAAAATCAAAGCCCCATGCCAATTCTGTAAAATGTACAGGTTGGAACTGAATTAGACACAGCATGCAGTGAGTTGCGTAAAACCACTATAAAGTGCTATGAAGCATCAAGCATGTATTTAAAAAGACAGAGCACCTGTCTTCATTCTTTTGGCCCAGGAAACAAGATAACAAAAATGCGGGTTTTTTCTGCGTGACCAGAATTTGTTGGCTTTTCGCAACGCTCTGAGCCAGAGCAGAGCTATATTGCATTTGAACAGGCCTCCCAGAGAACGTGTTTTTTCAGATGTTCTTCCCCAACTTTTAAAGAAGGGCAGAGCTAGCTAAAATGCCTCTCTACTGGTAACCTACAGAAAGCAAAAGACATGCTCGGAAAGCTAATCCCAAGACCAGGACTTGGGGAATAAAATGCAAGGTGAAGCTTAAGGTAGAGGTAGTGGGTAAGAGCACAAAGTGAGTACCAACAAGGTAGTCTCAGGAGAACAGTCCCCCCGATATGTTCGTAAACAATTTCTGCACCTTGCTGACGTTCAGTTTTACACAGACATGGTTAAATACAGCTGTGACATAATGCAGAAGTGCTGCGGGTGCCAATATACACCTTCTTTCACACGCTGCTTTCCTCAAGAGGAACCCTTTAGCTGTTCAATACTGAGGAGCTCAATGGTCAACTTTATTAAAAAAAAAATATATTAAGAAAGGACGACAAGTTTTCAAACCCAACTGACCTTGTCCAGCTCTTCCATACCAGAAACACACCTGGAACTTCAAAAACACGGCTAAGACATGTAAAATGTATCATCTTAAGTATATATGCCTCGAGTACTAAAATCTGTTAAACTTTCATACGTTGTGTTGATAGAGAACTCCGCTAACGTGCCTTTACAGAACGTTTCATAGTATAAGAATAATTACCCTGTAATATAAAACACTACTTTTTTGTCAAAGGTTTCAGCTATAGACAAGCCTTCCTTAATGGTTATTCAGTGATTAGATTTATCCCTTCAGACGTACTTTTAAGACCAACTTTCCATTGTAAAACAAGTCAGCTAAGCTCTTACAAGGAATACTGCATGTATGAACCACTCTTACATGCCAGTAAATTCTAGCTGAAAAACTTTAAAACAATATTAAGATCCAATTAATACGAAAAAAATGACAGATTTCCTCATGAAATGTAAGAAAGGTGAAGAAGCCAAACTTAGACCTCTTTGTTTGTCCCGCTCCTTAACAAATCTACCTTATTGGCACAGGTTACAGAAGATGTTTTTAAAATAACGTTATCAACATTTCAGTGCTGTTTCTAGTAAAAATAGCTTTCCAGAGTAAGCAAGACAGTTATACACACAATAAATCAGGGTATTACTAAAAAAGTATCTCACCTTTTACCTTTTGTCAAGCTCCCTGAAAACAACAGTATATTTAAAGGATTACGAAAAATATTTTATGTAGGTCCTCTTCAAGGAAGACCTAAGTAGTAGTACTATAGGTCAATTTTCAGATGTGATTAGCCACACTGTGACCTTTGTCCTACTTTAGGAAAGTATATGGCATTGACCACATTTAATGTTGTTATATGAGCATATACAGCAGCTTTTAGCCATGCTCAAGATGCATTATATAAGCAAATTCCTCATTTGAATATTTATGAAAGTATAAACAGTTTGAGTAATAAGTCAGAGTAACACATGACACAATATAACAGAAGGGGGGGGTTAGGTCGGGGGTTTTTTTGGTGGTTTTTGTTTTGTTTTTTAAAACGGGGCACAAAAACCAACAGGGTCTTTAACTAATCACACAATAAAACTCTTATGAAAAGTCATCTAGAGATCTGTTCTCCCTAAAAATTAAATATTTGACCTACCTTGAACCGCGAGTTCTGCCTGAGCTTCAATCGTCTCATTTCCATTATCCGCTATGCAGGTATACGTCCCAACGTCCTCTTCCGTAACGTCACTGATCTCCAGACTGCCTCCCGCAAGCAGAAGAAACCTTTCATAGCTGTGCAAAAGAGAACATATGGGTAATTTGATGGACAAATCAACTTAAGTAAAGCATAACCAGAGAAGCACAGACAAGTCCTCTGCCTGAAACGTCTACATAAACTGAAGAAGTGTTTACACGGATATTTCTGGGTGCCGTTTACAAGGAGCCACGTTAAAGGGGAATTTTTAACTAGACGGTCAAATTCCACGCTTTGGCTTCACATTTAAAATTCAGTTCAACTATATCAATTCCACAAGGGCAGCTCATCTTTTTGCACTTTCAGCTTCAGTTCTTCTCGATTAATTCTAATCCAAGGTATTTAGACAATAGCAACTAAAACTTAAGAAAAATGAAGTAACACAACCACATCGTAAAACAATGTTTTACAGATACGGCTGAATGACTGATTGCTTGAAAAGTTAAGTGAGCAATAACATGCCAGACTTACGCCTGTACAACGTAATGAACAATGTATGTTGTATAATGTATATAATATTTGAAGTATTTTTAGAATATAATTTAATTTTTGTAAAAAGACAGCCATTTCAGCAAGATGTAAGATTTCAGAATAAGATACAGCTTAAATAAAAATTCAAAAGACAAATTCAACAAGCTGACCAAGTTTCTGTACAGAATTTTCTCCCTCTGACTTGCGAAGGGTGGGAGGAGGGTTTCTAATAACTCAACCCTTGTAAACTATCTGCTTTTTTACGCTAAACGTAGTAGCTAGATGTAGCATTTTATGCTACATGTAGTACCCTCAGCATCCTTCTCCCATCGCAACCATCATTCCCCTTTATGATACACAAATTTGTACAAGAGTTTCCCAAGATTCGTTGCTCCAAGCACCCACAATAAAACGCCAGTAACATTACCAAAAACCCCAAGCCAAGACAACAAACGATGGCTGGATGCTGATCCAGAATCATTCTTATTTGCAGCTGAAAAAAATGAGAGAGTCTACCTGACGGCTGCCTTTCTGGCATTACCCAGCAATGGCTTAGTGGGCAGGAACGGACTGAATTCTTTCCAGCTATTAACCAAATAGCACATTACAACAATTAACTTCTTTGGTCTCTATAGAGTGGCCAATAATCAACCTAATTGCTTTCTCCATTTGAAATTTTACTAGAATTCTGTTAGTAGAACCAATGCTCTTACCTGCTTGGAAAGGTAAATTGTTAGGACACAAAGACTTCTGACTCACCAAACTAATTGCCACCTTAATATTGATTTACAATACTACTGTAATCGTTGATCACATTTCTGATTTAAAAACTGAACAAACAAAATCATTATTGGAATTAAGAGAAAGAAACCAGTCTTAAAAGCATCCAGGGCGATGTCCTAACCAGGTATACCATAAGGAAAGGGGTCCTGCTTCCATAATCTGGTAACAGAAGGACGACAAAAAGTTTGTTTTCTAAGAAGTGCAGGGAATTTGAGTGAAGATATAAGTAAGTTTGAAAAAAAAGTATTAGGAGCTTTAAAAAGAGGAACATCTGAAGAAATAGTAGAGGACTATGTGGACAGCACTGCAAACAGGTTCTAGCTAAGAGGAAAACAGCAGTAAGTTTGTCATTAAACTCTGTTTTGGCACTGCTTGACAGTAGTTCAAGAAGAGAAATTAAGATGAGAAGATACATCTTGGATTATTTTCACATGTATTTTACTGTCATTGCAGCCAAAAAACAGCAGAAGCCTCCTATCATGGATCAGATGAAAAATTAGTATGTAGAAAAAAATAGAAGCTTTAGTGGTAATCAAAGATAGCGAAGGATGATCGGTCTCCTGTCTTGAGCAAGAAAAATCTGTACAAAGGAGATGTGAACAGGAGCTGCCAAAACCGTATCACTTACTTTCCCCTCTTCTCCTACTTTCTTGTATTCTATTTACCTGTAGAATACAGGTAAATTCATTAGATTTAAACCAAACAAGTCTGTTGAACTTAGCACAAAGAAACTGAACCTAGAAGTCTTGGACTACACCACCTCCAAAATAAATCTGACCATTTAAGAAAGTTCTAAGACCATCTAAAAAGATCTAAGAAAACAATGCTCTTCCCGATTCCTGAACCTCTTTGTCTGCATCTGGACACCGACAGCCCACGAACACAGAAGAGCTTTCCAAACATTGTCAAGCTGAACAGAAACAATGTCACTGAAGCTTATTTTGTGAGAATGGCATGTTAAACATGTTAAGGCTGCACTAAAACCACGCCTAAGAAAAAAATGAATGAGCAAGGCAAGTCTGGACCTTCACACATCCATATAAGCAAGTTTGTATCTTCTTTTATTATGTAAAATAGCTTCTTTGATTATTTGTTCTAGCATTCGCGGTGAATTAAATAAATCTGAGTAGCATATAATCTGCTGAAGGCTAAAATGAAAGCAGAAAGAATGGAGCCAACTGGTAAATGTGCTACATCTATCAGTGACAGGACACAAAACAGGAAGGCAGGCCGTGCAGCAAGAACTGACCGGACGCGACGCTGAGACTACCAAAATTGCAAAGGCATGATAAAACGCTATACAGAATGTTAGTGTCGTTTTGTTGACATGTAGTGCCTTTTTCTGGATACCCACCAGCTTCCATCGTTATCCATCTAAAAGCAACACGAGCCTTACGATGCTCATTTTCCCATAGCCAGCCTCTGGAAAAGTGAAGTAACATCCGCATGGTGAGGCAGCAGACTATCACGGTTGAATATGAGCCAGCAGTGTGCCCGGGTGGCCAAGAAGGCCAACGGCATCCTGGCCTGTATCAGAAATGGTGTGCCCAGCAGGAGTAGGGAGGTGATCGTGCCCCTGTACTTGGCTCTGGTGAGGCCGCACCTCGAATGCTGCGTTCAGTTTTGGGCCCCTCACTCCAAGAAGGACATTGAGGTGCTGGAGCGTGTCCAGAGAAGGGCGACGGAGCTGGTGAGGGGTCTGGAGCACAAGTCTGATGAGGAGCGGCTGAGGGAGCTGGGGTTGTTCAGTCTGGAGAAGAGGAGGCTGAGGGGAGACCTCATCGCTCTCCACAACTGCCTGAAAGGGGGTTGTGGGGAGGTGGGTGTTGGTCTCTTCTCCCAAGTGACAAGCGACAGGACGAGAGGAAATGGCCTCAAGTTGCGCCAGGGGAGGTTCAGGCTGGATATTAGGAGAAATGTCTTTCCTGAGAGCGCGGTGAAGCACTGGAAGAGGCTGCCCAGGGAGGTGGTGGAGTCACCATCCCTGGAGGGGTTCAAGGAACGTGTGGACGTGGCATTGTGGGACACGGTTTAGTGGGCATGGGGGGGTTGGGTCGGTGGTTGGACTTGATGATCTTACAGGTCTTTTCCAACCTTAATGATTCTGTCATGGTTACTAACCAGCAATTAAGATGCTACTGAAACTATTAAAAATTACTGGACGTTGCCACATTAGGCAACACAAGTTTGTCATATAGGATCTCACAAACTACTTCCAACATGGTAGCATTTACATGAATTCTCCTTTTTGTCAAGAAACAAGGTTATAGAGTTTTCAGCCATCTAAATTGTGTGCTACGCTTTCATTCTCTTCCATTATTTTCCTCAAGAAGACCTAGAGCTGAGTCCAGAGTACTGGATCACATATTGGTCAACAAGTTCACCGCTGTTAGAAACACGGAAGAAAACAATTAATCTGTCAGGCTCCTTGGTGATTCCTCCTGTATGCATTAGTTGGGGAAGAATTGCAGGCTTAAAGCGAAACTGCTTTTGTAATATAGTAAAAACATCTTAATTTTGTAAGGACAATGCAGCATTTCCATAAAAGAGTGAAGCAATCAGATTTCAGACACTGGAGACAAAGAATCAGCTTAATACAAAAGTGATAACATAATTTAAACTCTCATTAAAAACAACAAAGATTGATCATTCAAATGTCAGAGAACAGCAAAATCAAATTCAAGCCTTTTATATGCATTCCATACAGCCCTCAGTTACACACTCATAATATGCAATTACTTGAGCTACTTTGGATACCTAACTCACACGCTTTTTTGTGTTTCATTATCACAAAATATAGTGAGCCTTTATTAATTTACTGTATTCAAACAGCCAGTTATACCCTGAGGTTTTAGCTTTTTTTTTTTCCCTCTTTTAAATTACTATTCCCCAAACATCTTATAATCTATTTGCAGTCTTGGTAAAGTACAGCAGATAAAATTAGACAGTAAATTAGATTATTTTGTGGAATCTACTACCAGAAAAATCTCCATAATTACTCTGCTATGTTTAACCTTTACTGAGTTGGGCAAGCGTAATTCACTTAATACAAATCACTCGGAGTGCCTGGCAAACAATAATATGGAATAATTAAAAATATCACACATTCGTGTGAAGTATTAAGGAAAAATCCCTGCGTTAAGTCTATGTATGTGATCATACAATTAAAGGCTTCATTTGTACGCATACAACAACAGCATAAAATTAATGCCGCACATGCAACCTCAGCTTTGTAGTCTCTTCACTTGAGAAAATGATTAGCCATACAACCATGTTGTAGTTTTCGGTTGGCTTCTTTCAATGACATAAAATTTTGCTAAACTGAAGAGCACAATAACACCAAAGAGTTAGCTGTACTTCGATAGCCTTCTTAAAATACAATGTTTTGTTCAGGGGTTCTTTCAACTGTTTATTTTCAGATTAACGGTCCCATTTAGTGTAACTTTTTAAAGAATTTCTTGCAGTAGGTGCATTTGTATTTTCTTCCATATATACATCCAAACATAAATTGTGTTACACAACATACGGTGTTTTGAGCACACACTGATCCACACACTGAAAGGTTCACAGAATCACTAAGGTTGGAAAAGACCTGTAAGATCATCAAGTCCAACCATCAACCCAACCCCACCATGCCCACTAAACCACGTCCCACAATGCCACGTCCACACGTTCCTTGAACACCTCCAGGGATGGGGACTCCACCACCTCCCTGGGCAGCCTCTTCCAGCGCTTCACCACTCTCTCAGGAAAGACATTTCTCCTAATATCCCGCCTGAACCTCCCCTGGCGCAACTTGAGGCCATTTCCTCTTGTCCTGTCGCTAGTCACTTGGGAGAAGAGACCAACACCCACCTCACCACAACCCCCTTTCAGGCAGTTGGAGAGAGCGATGAGGTCTCCCCTCAGCCTCCCCTTCTCCAGACTGAACACCCCCAGCTCCCTCAGCCGCTCCTCATCAGACTTGTGCTCCAGACCCCTCACCAGCTCCGTCGCCCTTCTCTGGACACGCTCCAGCACCTCAATGTCCTTCTTGGAGTGAGGGGCCCAAAACTGAACAGTTTAAAAGCAGACGAACATCTTCCAAACATTTGAAACTCAGCGCCCGTCTCCCAAGCTCTGAAAATGCATCTTGGCAGCCACCTCACCCGAAACCTCACTTTTGAACTTCGGAATCATCAAAAGCACAGAATTACTCCCGGGTTCGGTAACAAACAGACCCTCAGGCAGCAGGGTCCTTAGCCAGATACAACATTTTTCAGAGGGGGAAAAAATTATGGAAGGCTCAAAGTTGGCAAAATCTCAAAAACTATTCAACCTGTATACAATATTTCCATTTATATCAGGTAATATTGACAATAAGGCAGATTTTACTTTAGAAAGTTTTCTGTGAGGGATGTAAGATTTATTCAAATAGCTTCATACTGCAGTGGTTTTTCCTACTGCCTTCAATTTCTGTCAGTATTTTCTACGTTCCTGGCAGAGATATTACTCATTCTGAGTTTACGGAGCAAATCCAGCTGAAAAAGTAGAATGCGCATTCGCCTTGCTGAACCACACGTATGCACATTCGTCGTGCCAATCCTAAACTGAAGAACTATGAGCAGTACACCCTGTATCACAAGATCATACCACCATGAATACACACAACGGGTTTAGTTCTTCTGCTTCGGTCCAAGTCTAGAGGCTCGCTTCATATTTTGAAGCTCTACTTTGGAGCTACAAGCACCGGCACCACAAATCTCAACCTAGAATAGGGTTCAGCCTTTTCCTTTCTTTTCCAACAATGTCGTTTTGAGAAAATTATTACATATCATGAAGGTTATTAGCTTAACTAGCAAGCCAATTCAATGAAAAGCCTTCATCACAAGTCAAATGGTTTTCCCAGTGACAGGTTATGGGGTCCAATTTTCAACTTTGTGGTTTTTTTTTCTCTCCCTGAAATGGTGACTGCAGGAAGAAAGGCCTCAAGGGAGGGTGGAACCTGGGTATCTCCTCGTCTTTGAGGGACTTCTTCATGAGGAACCAACAAGTCGGCAGTCTAACCATCACTTAGATTTCTTTAAAATCTTTACGTCAACAAGGTCTGAAAGGATTCCGTGACGTTCTAACAGTTTTACTACAACGGGAAGTTTTAGCCTTGCGTTAACTTCACCGGTTCCTCACTCAACACTCAAAGCTTCCTTCTCTTTCACTCAAATTAGTTTGGAAAATACTTTATCACAGCAAACTAATTTCACAATATAATGCATTACAGGCCACTTGTTTGAACAAGCGCCAAGACTGACATCATTGAAGTTTACTCGTATTTATCCATTAACATAAATCTTACTGCAGTTTTCGACAAATACTCCACTGAAATTAAACACCTTCCCTTTTTTCAGGTCTTATAACAAATACTTAATTCCAAAACCCCACCACTCCCAATCCTTAAAAGTAATCTATTTGACCTATAAATACAGACTCCTACATATATTCTCCTGAGCAATACAGCTTGAAAGGAAAACATTAAATTTTGTATTCGATTAATTGCCACAGTTAAAGACAAAAGTAAAAATAAGGTTGTGCGCTTAAACCGTTTAACAAGGAGTAAAAATCAGGGGCATACCTGACCACGCTATCCGAGTTTTGTTTCCTAACCCCACACATACATGCAGAGATATGTATTAATATATATGTATATACATGTGTGTTTACACGCATATATGTACATTAATAGTAGTGTGTGCGTATGGACAAAAACCATGATTTAAGAGCTTTTCCCAGGCAGAAGGTGCATTAAAACCTGTCCAGATGAAAAGGATTGTTTTTTTCTTGGGATAAAGTGAAGCCATGCTAATAAGCAAAGTCTTACTTTTATATCAAAAGGGGATTTGAATACAAATTAAATGTGATTTACTTTGTAATTAAATTAACAGAAGATGCATAACAAGCTAAAGTACCTATTTTGCAGCAGTCTAACTGCAGGCTTTACTCCAACAAAGAAGCTTAATTTTTAGTTCTAGAGGTTTTCCAGTTATTCTATTCAAAAGAATAACAGGACAGCTGTTGAGGTAAAGGGAGTTTAAGAACTTTTTGTTGTCTCCTGTTTGAATCTCTCCTCTGTTAGGCCACAGTCAGGAGTAGCAGACTTAAGGGTTTTGGCACGGTTTGATCACTTTAAGGAACAATGAAGGCAGCTTACTCCTACAGAGTGGAAAAACCCCTACATTTTCTCCTTTACCTACTTTAAAGGTAAACGCTATAATGAGCACACATTGCCCTGTAAGGAAAAAAGGAAAGCTAAGTGTTGTAACAAGAAAAAAAACTAAAAAAATTTTTAAAATCGATTTCATCAGCAAGGTCACCGTACTCACTCATCTCCAGCCAGACCAGAAAGGTTCTGCAAGTAACATTAAGGCCAAAAGAAATACAGTTGTCATTGTTCAAAACCCTTATTTACTCCTTTTTGGTTCCGTCTTTGAGCAGAAGAATACATTTATTTCAAATGGAAGAAGAATATTTCTTTGTCTTTTCAACTTTACCCTCCTCAGTGAATACACATCCAGAGGACGTGAGGACCAGCGGATTCCAAGAACACAGAGGCACCTGCAGCTCTCAGTTTGGCGAGAGGCTTCGCTTGGGCTTGGCAGAGAACTTACATAGCTCATTTGTTGCAGGAATCGAGAAATGTTTAGTAAAACTGTGTTTGGGAAAACTGACAGCCTTTGGCTCCCGCCTCACCACACAGCGTCCGTCTGACGACGGAAAGATGCTCAAGAAGAAGTGGCCTCAAGCGAAGAGCTGGTGACAACACAGAGGAAGCACTACCGACACCGCGACACACAGTTCCCAGAGGGATTTGTCCTTGCGGCAAAAGTCAACTGGAATCTGTTCTTGCAACAAAGGGACATAATGCTCAAAACTAATGCTAAATATTCTGAAATATCAGGTCATACGTGGTTCAAATTGTGCACGTATGAAGAGCAAATACGCTTACTAATGTTATGCCTCAGCTCTCCGATAATTCTCACTCCGAATTTTGAAAAGAAAAAAAAAAATACTTGTGAAGCTCAGAAGTAGTCGTGACAACCTGCATAGAAAAGCTCATAGGGGAGTTAGCAGCACTGTATTAAGAGCAGGATTTGAAAATTTGGGCTCTGTATCAAAAAATAAGAAGAACATAAAAAGGAGAGCTCTTTAGTAAGTGAGCTTTAACCTCCTTGTGCACTGAACGGGACACAACCCAGAGAAGGATGGGGGTGGGGGGCAGCAAAAATTTATAAAGTTATGACATGACATCATTTTACATACAAGAAAAACAAATTCAGATCTTATCGGTCACATCTATTCTGACATTTCATCACATTTGCTTGTGCAACTCTAATGAGGCTGTACCACTCGTAGGTGGATGTTTTCTTACATTTACAAAAATCAATCTAAATCACGTGCCATCAGATTGACACCAACACAATTTCTCAGTGCTATTAGAACTGTTAGCCATTACCCTCGGAAGCTTGCATTTTCCAGATAAAGACAGTTCAAATTACGAGCCCCTGGATTTTTTAATTTAAGAGTTGACAAAAAAAGAGATATATTACTATCACTGGTACTGTAGAAAGACTTGCGTATTCCTTTAGCTGCTTTCTGTGTCAGCCATGCCGCAATACAACTTTACCCCTCGTCCTTTCACGATTAACTTGTTTCTACATTAATCTCACCACCGACGGAAGGACATTGAGAACATTCAAGTATCTGCTTGTTCTTTCCTTGTTCTAGTAAGTTCATTAGATGCACAAAAAGACAGCTTTTCTTGACAAGATTTGTTCTGCTTTTTTATACCTATTTTCTACCCCGTTATTTTGAGCGACTACACCAGCAATGACAATGTATAATAGAGCAGTTTTCACTTAATGCATTCCTGAAAGCCCACAAGTTTTTTTAATCGTGCCTAACATTTTAATACTCTGTTTTAATGAGAAATTATGAAATCCTGCTTTAAACACTTATTCTTAAATTCTTATGGAACATTCAGATGCGTACTGGACATCTTCATTGCAGAAAGAGTAATGCGAGTGCAGGGCTTCACACACATAACATGCCAACATGAAGAAGTCTCAGCTTTTCTGCAGTGTCCTTATTCCCTCAATTGTTTCTTTTACTCCAGTGGCAATCTAAAAGTAATACATTCTTAATAACCTTCCCGCTTCAAATAGGATTTCTTGGTTTCAGATGTCTGCAAAAAAAATACTATGAGCTTGTTCCACGAGTCTCATGAACTACCTTACTTGTCTTAACACTCAGTCTAGAAGCCCGCCAGCATTTGAAAACTAGCTTCTGTTCTCCCGCTTTAAAATTAAGTAGAAAGCAAATGGTGCTCTACAGTCGTAACTCTGGCTGGATTCCTACCATTATATAAAAATACATATGTTAGCCATTACTCACCCTTCTGTGATAAGCTCTTCTTCATTTCTTGTCCATCTGATATACGGAGTTGGAAATCCTACGGCAACACATGGGAAAACCGCACTTTGCCCAGTGACTTTAGTAAGTGAAGACGGCTGCCTCACAAACATCAGGTTCTGCGGCACCTCTGGATCTGCAAGTATTTTGTAAATTAAAAAGTTGTTACCAGATGCAGGATCAGAAGATGATCATCTTAAAAACCCCATGTAATTTCTTCCCTGCATCCTCACAGGATTCAATCATCCCCTTACCTACATAAACGGTTTTCTGTAAGAGAAACCTCCCGACCTCCCACGTGAACAGCTCTTTACCGTTTCCTCCAGACATACAAACCGATTCGCTGCCGTTGGGATTCTGACTCCTCCAACTCCCTGGGAAACAACTGCAGCTAAAAGCTACAGCCCTGAAACTGGAACTTTCAGCAGCGAGTAGAGATTTAATAAAGAAAGAAATAGGTTTGACTTTGTTCAGCCAACCTGGGGCAATCACCTGACTTCATCAGGGCCTGAGAAAGTGCTTTTATGCAACGAAAAATGAAATTACTGCAGCAGAGTCAACCCTAAGTGAAATAAAAGAACTAGAAAATTTGCACACTGAAGTAACACAAGCTTTACACTACAAGAAAAATATACCATGGTTTTCCATCCTAATGGAAATGATGAATCCTCTGAATTAGTTTTGGTTTTGCATTGAATTGGGCTGGCAAGGGTTTTGTTTCTTCCCTCGCCCCCCTTAAAAACAAGCACAAGCAAAGTGCATGTTTACTCAGCCTTTCACTACAGGAAAAGGCCACTTTGACTGTCAGAATGGAGAACATACCCACCAATAAAGGCTGTCCAGCAATCGACTCTGAACCAACCTACCAAAATAAATATTCAGAACAAAAGGCTGTTTTTCTACTTTACTAAAAATATCCATGACTCCTCAAAATGTAACTTCAGGAAAAAGGTTCTAAAGTCCATTTTAACTAGAACTGTAACCAACCCACCAAGGGGCCTCAGAAACACCCGGACAGAAGATGCAGTCTGTACGCTTTGTCTTCAGCATGTGCCTTGCAGTGTCGTTAGAGCGAACGAGTTCCTGCATACCAGCTACAGCATTTCTACTGTCTCAGTTATCGTAACTCTTCCAGCCAACTGCTCAAAAGCCCCAGTGTTTATGCTCCGTTACCTGCTGTACTCTCAATGCTCAGACGTGCGCTTACAAGCTCGATGAGAAGCAAGCTCCAGAATCGGACAAGCTATTCTTGGCTCCCCAAATGGGGGCCGACTACTCTCTGCCTACACTACTTGTGCCCACTGACGCCCATTCCGCACCCATCACGCACAGCAGTTGGCCCCGGTCGCACCTGGGACCTACGCGATAACTCGCAGGAGCTTCTGAAAGTCGTTGGGTTTGGTGTTCTTCAGCTCAAAGTGCTAAAAATAAAAACTGAGCGTTACAGCACTAAGCTAACGGCGTGCACGTCCTCCGATGTATAACACGATGTTGTTGCCACGGCATTCGAGAGAACGGGCCCCGATGGAAATCATGTTTCAGAATTGTCCTAGGTAGAGGGAGCCAAGCTTAGAACGATCCTGGATCACACCATCTGTCTTGGGCCCCCACACAAACTATCACAGCAGCTCTGCCCACGTTCCCTGTTAGAGGGAACTAGCCGCCTTGCTCCAGAAATAAGACCATGTGTGAACAGGCGGGTAACACAGTGAGAGTGACCCACGGAGCGAGCCAAGTTGTAAAAAGTGGATATAACAGATTGCCAGCAAGCAATCACTGCACTAGGGAGAGGAGTCAGCATGATTCACTGGAGACAGAACTCATCAACGCTCCAGGCTCCCAAAAAGGAGTTCAGTTCTCAGGTCAGTGGAAACTGGATTCAAAAATTAAGTGATTTTCCCCCTTGCATTCCTATATTTAAAAGTACCTGCTATTAAGTAGCAGAGCTCAGAAATGTATCCTCCTGCTTGCTCGGTGGCAGATGAAAGGCAGGCTGAACGCTCCGTGGAAGCTCACTATCGGAAAAAGTAGAACACTGTCCGTGGATGCAAATCCGTGTACGCAAATGTGTGTTGGGTGTATTTCAAAGATTTAGAAGCAGAGCAGTGAGGTCGCCATCAGGCACACATCAGATAACGATTGAAAAAGAGAGTAAAATGAATGAAGAACAGATTTAAGTCAAATTCTTCTTTCAAATACATCTCAGACCAAACAATCAATTATGGGGCCACTCAAGATTAAGAGAGCCTTCTGTGCAACAGTTTAATCACACTTAAAAAAAGAAGAAAGCCTGCTGGGAGGGATTTCACAAAACTTCACCATCAACACTTTCAGGCTCATGACCAAGCAAGGAAACAGCGTTGTTTGTATTCCCTAAGAGAGTTATCTCTAATCACCTTCAGCAAAACACAACAAAAGCAGGTAAACTGTACCTGGAGCCAAAAGAATTTGAAAGATCAACACGATACGGAAGCTTATCAGGAAATCTGTAGTTGCCAAAAATCAGAAAAAAGTCTTAAGCATTCATTTGAGGGGCTGTAGAAACACGAAGGCAAAAGAAACTAAAACAGTTCAATTAAGCATCTTTTCCAGAAATGCCCTTCTTCACAAACTGTATCTTTAGTTTAAGAAAAGATGAGCATTTCTTTTCAGAAACGCTAAAGAACTTCACGAAACAACTTCCTACTTTAAGCGTGATTAGTTTCCAAAGCCGAGCAAACACCTCGATTTTAGAAGAGGGAAGGCTGCAATTGTAAAATTGGGATATTTTAAAGTACATTTTAGCATCCTAAATAGAAAAGTGACATAGTGATGAGAAACAGAAGTATTCGTTGAAAGGGACCTCTGACGAGGTGCAACCACCACCACCAGCTCAGGCCAACCATGATGTTGCCCAGCCCAGCCCTGAAAACCGAAGATGGAAATTTAGCAACCCTCCCCGGCAGTTCTCCAAGCAGTAAAAATTGAATCAGAATTCCAACATGTAGACTAAGTCAGAAGAGACAGCATAAGGTTCTGGAAATAATTTAGAAAGCCCATACAAAACACAGCCCGTATTTCCCTAGTTTGGGAAAGTGTAAGTCACATTCGTGTCTTATTCTCGGTCAATTTTCAAAACTCTATTAGAACATCTGGTGACACACAGCTCTGCGCGATACTGTCACTCGAAACAGAACACGCTAAGCGTAGGAACAGGACTGGACTTTTGTTCTTATAAAAAAATCTGAACATTTCAGAACAGCAGGCATAGCTAAACCTTTCAAAGTAAGTCATCCTCCCTTTTTGAGTTCTGGAGACTTCCCAAAAGGGTCCAGTGTTTAAGGAATCGGAACCTTCTAAACACTGGGAGAATTGAAAGTGCCTCAGCTTAAGTATTGCTAGAGCGAGCGACTAAGCACCCATTTCTTTCGGAAATTTCAACAGTATTCTAAACATGGGCTTCAAGCCTGAGAAACTCAGAAATCCCCCAACGTTTATACTCAAAGAAACAGCCAATTCCCTCTCTGCAACATGTCACAATGGAAGTGTATTACTAGTGACTTTTAAAAAGAAGTCTTTCCCAAAATGCCCTTAAAAGCTGCACCATTAAATATGGCAAAAAAGTACATGCATGTCTCTGGCCTACCTCCAACCACTGCAAAGAGCTCAGACACCGATAACTGATTTTGCTTTTCTGTTTCCCAACTGCAAGATGTAGGTTAGTCTTCCCAGGGGCCAAAATCCTTTAGCTGAAGTGCCTGCATTCATTTTAAGCTACACAGAAAAAACCCAAAACCAAAACCACCCCAACCACCAGCTTTCACAACACACATTACACTTAGTCCAACTTAAAATATACACAAATGCAACAGAGCAGATTCTCACGGGTTCCCCTTGTAAGTATTCTTCTTTGGTTTTTCCCCCCCCTCTCGCTTGACTAATGTTTTAATTATTAATTTTTTGAAAAGAAAAACAGATTAATACCTGGAAGAACTTTGAGCTCTGCTTCGTCACTGTACTTGGGGGTCCCACCACTTTCAATGACGCAGCGATAGAGTCCTCCATCCGTATCAGTAGCATTGCTAATAATCAGAGCTCCACTTGGTAATTTAAATACACGATCATCCAGGAAGACTGGCTGGCGATCCTGCTCCCACCTCACAAACGGTGCAAGGTCAACGTTGACTTCACAGTTAAGGATTGCACTGTTTCCTTTATAGACAGATGATGATTCTGGCTGACTGGTGAACCTGGGAAGGCCTGCAAATTCAAAACAGAAAAGTTAGAAAAATCAAAAAATAGAGGTGTTCTGAAGATGACACCAAAGCTTTGAAGTCCAAGTCAAGACTCATGAACCTAGTTTAAAAACATTTTAAGCTGCTCTCCAACTCTTTAAAAATCCTAACACTTGATAGCACAATGCTAAACATAGCTGGTGTAAGGACAAATAAAACCAGTAACAAAACACTGATTTAAAAACAAAAGTGGTTTTAGAAACAAGCAAATGTCGACAACAAAACGGAAGTCTTTGGAGTCCTCAAAAATGGGAGGAGGCATACAGGTAACCTCTGCTCGCTTCTCCAGTGTTGCTGCTATCCTTAAGGAGTATCCAGCACAGAAGTGGCAAAAATCAAGACAGTATCTCTGCCTGGTACATCGAACAAATATGGTTTGAGCCACATTCTGTAAGAGCCACAGATTCACTTGCAGTGGAACACAGATGCCCTCTAGTACTCACTCGGGAGATAGTAACAAGGAGAGGAGAAGGCTTCTTGTGTGCCTTCCACTCTCAAGTTTACAGTCTACATGACATCTCAATGTACCGCCTACAAGACTACTCACGAGGGGGGTTTTCCTATCAACTTAGAAGATTTCTGGTCTTAAAATTAGAAGTTCAGCAGTTAAGAACTTAAGCCAATAAAGTTGAAAAGTATTTTCTATGCCTTCGTTACCAGCCATGTCTAAGTAAAGGTTTAGCTTCGCAGTAATTTAACTAGACCATGAAAAGGAGCCTGAGGGCGTTAAAGGACCAAATCTCACTGAAATTCAATGGAAGCAGGATATCCCTTTGAAGATTTCAGCTACAAAACCCCGTATATATAGCACCGTAAGGTAAAAATTGCACTTATTCGTATGCAAATATTTCTCTCTCTCATGCTAGTACACCCGAGAACCGAGTTTCTCCACAGCATAACACAAAGGTACCGCCGCCACGCCAACCCGGCAGCGCCGCACAAAGAACGTCTCACCTTCCGAGTACAAATGTTCTCCAGAAATACCCAAAGTCTATTGAATGGCTTCACGTTTGTTTTGGGTGGCCGTGTCCCAGTGTGGGAGCTGCCGGGGTGGCCTCTGTGAGAAGAGGACACCCCGGGGCGGGCACGGTTGGTTCCACAGCGGCCCCAGGGAGGCCCCAGCTGAGGGATATCCAAGAAAGGGGAAAACACTGCATGGCAGCGAGGAAAGCGTGAGAAACAGCCCTACAACAGCCAGGTCAGAGCAGGAGGAGGGAGAGGAGGAAAAGCAGCTCCGGGTGCTGCCCCAGGGAGACCAGGGTGGAGCAGGAGTCAGAAGAATTGGGAATGAAGGAGGGAAGTTGAGCCTGGGAAATGGGAAGGGGGCGGGAGGAGGCGGTTTAGTTTTTGTCTTTGGTTTCTCACCATCCAACTTTATTTTAATTGGCAAGAAATTAAATTCATTTTCCCCAAGTCAAGTTTGTTTTGCCCATTAAAGTAACTGTTAAGTGACCTCCCTGGTCTTGTCTCACAAATTTTTTCATCTGCTTTTCCCTCCACGTCCTGCTGAGGAGCGGAGCGGGAGAGCGGCTGGGTGGGCAGCCAGCAGCCGGCCAAAGTCGACAACCCACCACAAGCATTTTGCACAACAACTTCCCGTTACAGGGGAATACCCTGCCCACCATTATTGGTGTAAGCAAATGGTTCAAAATAAAGGCAACAGAATACAGTATGGGGAAGAAAGAGGCCAAAGCATGGGACAGGAGAAAGAAAAGCCTCTTCGCGCTCTATTTTCCATGGCGGTTAGCTATATTATCAGCTCTCCCTTTTGCAGCCGGCGCAGAGGTGGGTGTGCGGTCAACACTGACACGGGGCAAAGCACAGACTGCTCGCTGCAGTAACAGTCTCAGAGTAAAAGTTTCCTTCTTTTTATGCTCGCACCTAAAACTATTATTGTCATAGAAACAGCCTGTCAGTACTCTTGACATCTTACCTTTCCTTCTCAATAGCGCACAGCTTCAAGTGCGCGTTACGATTTTTTTCTTTAAAGTCAGTACTCTGCGCACCTTCAATATAAGAGATGGAAAGCGGGACTCCGGGTTGCACAAATTAAACCATCCAAGGACAATTATTCGTGCATGAGAAGGGAAGCAGTAGGCTCTGGTAACCCCTAATTCTATGCTACTGCACACAGCCAAGACCTCAGATCAGAAAACACAAACACAAGCTCTTTTCACAGGTGACACCTCATAGTCATGATGTTATATGAAAGAGGACGGGACAGTTTAGGTCAGTTCTCACCTTTTCTACTTCTTCTAGCAAGGCTAAGGGTGAAATCCCTTACTCATTATCTTCCACTTTCAAAAGTTTGACCTAATTGGAAAAATTCTCATTCATCTCTTGTGAAGATGATTTTTTTACCTTGTTTTAGACACTCAACTCATTTCCAAACAGTTCAGCTCAATATTTCCACAAGTCTCACTTAACACCTACCAAGAATGCGCTGAGAATTTAACAGCAATAGGACCAATCTTTTCTATATTTTTAAATTTATTTTTCAAATACCTAGTTCAGTGCTTTGCAATTCTTTCTTCCTTTAAAAAGGGATAATGAACAACCACTCGGATCAGGGACTTTAACTTGATATTGAAGTATGCAAAATAGCCATAGATGACAAATACTGCATGGCTCTTCAATGTGAAGGGGCGGAAAAGGGATGGGCGAGTTACCTACCTCTTGTGCCTCAACTTCCTAGCCAAGTATATTACTACCTGCTGCTCATCAGTTACACACTGGTGCCGAAACTCCACCTCCTGTAGTTTTCTCTGTCCACATTCACTATATTTGACTGCCTACGAAAGAATCTGTAACACGCATTTCTGTAGTTAAATGGTACTTTCTATCATTTCCAGCTCTAATCCCTATTTACTTTCAAGAAAATCCCACAGGTTTTTTGTTTGTCTTTTAAACTGTCTGTTCTTTGCTCTCTTTTTTTTTTTTTTTTAAGACATCTTTGAAGCAGCAGCAAGAAGCAACATCTGATGTCACGTGTTCAGGCTTTTCCCACTTGAATGAAAAGCTTCTTTACTTGAACTGTAGAATTCTTCATTATCAGCACACACTTAAGTACAAATTTTAATACACACTTTTCACAAATTTTTTATATATACTTCTCCCATAGAAAAATAAGCCTGAACCAGGAGAACAGCACCAACTTCAGTCCTCTGCAAAGCCAAGCACATAAGAGATTTATTTGAACAAACCCACAAAACACCATCTTCACATCCTATATTAAACATAAGACCTATAGTAAAAGACCAAAATCCACAAACTACCACGTGCCACCACGTGAGAGATCAAAAATGTTAATGCAATGAGAAGTGGCAGCACACCTGCTCTCTAGTTGTGGCTGACATCTGATGCTATAGAGAGAAAACAAACTGAACATAAAACACGTATATAATTGGGGAGGGGGTACAAAACCAGAGACCTTCCCAAGCCTTCCGAATAGCTGGACTGAATTCTAATGCATTACATTTCTAACACAAAGATCTCTTCTGTTTTGTCAAGGAATTCCTTCCGTAACCTTGTACACGTCCACCTTCGACTGCTACATACTTTTCCTCCTCGTGGAGTTCTATCTGTAGGCTCCTTCCACAACTTCATTCCTCTGAGAAGAAAGTTTCTAGTTTCGCCTCCTAATGGGCTTAACGACCAACTTCTAGTCCTTTGATCTTGACCTTGTTTTGGTATTAATTATTTTGCATCCTTGATATTTACCCATTACTCCCTCCAAGGTATTCATATGAATAAAAATCATAGCTTCTGCTTAGCTAACAAAGCTACGCTCTTTGGTTTCTTTTCCTCATTCCCCTAACCATCCTATCCATCTTTAAAGACTCAGAATCACAGAATCATTTGGGTAGGAAGGGACACAGCCAGAGCAGAGTCAGCTACGAGGTCAGAGCAGGTCACTCAGCAATTTGTTCGGACAAATCTTGAAAATCCCCATGGATGGAGACTGCAGAACCTCTTGGGCACCTTCTTCTACCACCTGACTGTCTTCACCATGAAGAACTTCCTCCTTAAATCCAGTCAGAACCTCATTTGCTTCAACTGATATCTAATAACTCTTACTCTCCCACCATGCACTACTGGCAGAATGACAAAGAGACAACAGACAAATTGAAATGCCTGTTGTAATTTAAGATCACAGACGTCCGTGTAAACATAACACAATTGCTCCTCTGTATCTATTGAAAAGATCTTCCCAAAAGATTCAACAATCACATTAGGTCTCTGCACACTGCAGGTTACAGTCAATCCTACAATCCACCAACTAGCCTTCTTTTCTCTCCTAACAGCACCAGTCCCTCCGTCCCAGCTTAGTACCAGACCAAGAATATTGCTGTATCTGCATGACTTTGCACACCGCGCTAATAAAGTTGCACCATTATTCAGTCCGTAGCATCATTTAATTCTTCCTATAAGACCACTGAAGCCACAGCAAGAGTAACAAGGTCTCCCAAATTTGTCACACTTGCTCATTTTGTAGGTATATACTTTTTCTTATAGCAAAATGACCGATGAGGATGTTAATCATCATCATTCTAAGCTCTAGTCTCTGAGACATCTTTCCATTCTGAAAATCTCCCTCTCAATATAACCCATTAAATTTTCATAATTGCCTCAGATTCTTATCAATCTCAATATTCTTATTTAAATTTCTATCATTTTGACCTTTAATAATTTCTAACGGGATAGCATATCAAAAGGTTGTGTTGCGGCATGCCCATCATATTCAAGCGCTCTAAGACATCAATTGCTTCATCAAGAAACTCAGATGCAAACCGCTGACAAAAGCCATGTTACAGTTTAGCCTTCTTTCCATTTTCCTCTGTCTTAATTACCCTCGCCTTCAAAATCCCTTCAAAAAGGGCACAGTGTCGGGATCAGACTAACTGATCTGTGATCACCCCTTGCCTTTTTGGACACATATTCTACATCAGTGATTCTTCAAGAAGAACGTTCTAGCCCCTGAATTCACAATTTATTAGAAGTCTTTGTTGAGAGACCGGCATATTGAGCCGGTTCTTTCACCAGCCGGAAGGGAGTCCTGGACCTCCTCGCTTCGTCAGGTGAGCACTCCGACTTCCATTTCCACCTCAGCCGCTGCAATCTCTTTACCCTGTACAACCACCACTTGTACAATCATTGTATCAGCAACTTCTAGCACAAGTGAGAGTGTTACCGGAGGACTAAAGCCCTGCAATTTCTAACATACAGCACAACTACGCTTTAATTTAAATCCCTTACCAGTACTAGTCACTTTTTGGACAAGACAGGCATTGTGTATTCTGTTGTGTGCAGGTGCTCCATTAAGGTTAAACAAGCTTTGTTTAAGATGGTTTCATTACTCACTAGCAATGAAATTACAGTTCATTTTCCAGGTCATCTTAAATGCCAGTAAAACCTTTATTTGATCATAGTTCTGCCTGTTTTTAAAATAGATATTTTAACCTAGGCTATAATTTTGTCCTAAAGAGTAATTTTCTTTTATTCTACGATTATTTACAATTTGCACTGCTTAAAAGTCTCCATTGTGGAGGAGGACCCTTTTGCTTTAGCCAACAGACAACCACAAAACAATAATGAGGTATTACAAAAGGCACTCTAAATATAAGCCTTAATTACTAGTAATTCTGTTTATAAACACCATAACAGGTTGCAGAGTGCTGGCATACCTCCTGCAGCAGTATACTACTAGAAAAAACCCTTCCATCTATTAGTCTGGCGTCTTTCCATTACAGAGCTTCTCTTTTCCTCTTCGAAGTATCAACTGATGGACTTGCAAGCCTGAGTTTCCTTAACTTTTTATCACCATCTTCAAAAGCATTACCACGTAAGCGAATTCAGTCTTTCTACTGAAACTACAAACACATTTAAAACTATTTTTTAAAGTTAAATTTAAAAAAAAATGATACTTCTTTCCTCAGTGGTTTGTATTTCCCAATCACTGCAATCAACAAGACTACACAAGGAGATCAAATGAAAATTAGTTATGTTTCTAATAAGCAAAAAGCACCCACTCTTCACCCACGTGTTGCAAGACATTCAGGTGAAGGTACTGCCCCATTTTTCTGTTAAATTAACGTAATGTTAAATGATATTTTGGAACTCTGATATTAAAGATTTTTTTCCATGTTTGTACGTACATTAATCATCCCGCAGCAGCACAAATACATGCTATATCAATTTTAGGACATTGAAGGAAAACACTACTGACCTAGCAGGAATGTAGGTTAATAAATTCAATTTAGGAAGGACTATTTTCCACTTGGAACGTTCTCTAAACACTGGTAGGAGAACACATAAGCAACAGCGTGATTCTCACACGCTTACAATAGGAATTAGATGCACCACAAACCTCGCATTTTCTGCTAGGACGATGCAAATGGAAGGCAGGGGGGGAAGTCAACTCTGTCCCTATTTTCTCCTTCCCTTGTGTCTCTCCCCTCCCCTTATCGAAAGCCCAGAGCAATGGTAGGAATGTGAATGAACAATCTACTTAATGCAAATGCGTGCCATTCCGATGGCATTCCCAGTCTAAGCATTACTGAGATTTGTGACCCATTGTCTCCATTTCTGAAAAAGCAAAGATGCGCCTAGAAGAGCAATAATTCCCATGCTCCTGGAAAACACAGATGGTAAAAATTCTGGCTGTAGTCTGCTGCCTTCAAAGGAGCCAGTGTTTCACCTCCTGTACTTTCCAGAAGAGGAGGAATTCATTGCACTGAGCCAGATGCTAATCTAGCTCAGCAGTCTCTCTGCAGCCCTGGTCAGTGCCAATCATTTTCAAGGAGGCTGAAAGAAAAAAAAAAAACAACAAAAAACACACTTCCACAGTCAACAATTACTAAATAACTCACTCATATGACAATATTCTAACTTCAGAGTAAATACTTGCTTTCTGCTTTCTACTGACTGTCAGCAGTCACTGTAAATGCTTAATTTTATTTAACACGGATGCTATTACCATACACGCTTTTAATCCTCTTTAGAATCCTACTAGCCTTCTGGCATCACCCTTGCCAAATCACGACTGCAAAGCAAAAAATAAGCAACGAGAGTAACTTCCCGGTCTCCGGGGCCACAGAAGGCTGCACAGGAATTCCCTTCTCCCTGCCCGTGGCAGGGTTGTGTATTGTGTACCCTTACTCCATGGTCACAAGCCCATCAGATCAAGTCTTCGGGAGCATTTGTCATGTGCCTGAGCCTCCTCTATTGCTACTCCACAGACTGGAATTTAACGTAATACTGTGGGTAAGCATCAAATAGCTCTAAACACACACACGTATTACATGTTTATGCAATTAACTGTTTCCCAAAGCTGGTTTCAGGCTTTTTTGTGGCATCTCAATGTGCTCAGCAAATGTTTTCCCTGGTTTTTCCCCTGATTATTTCTATTGCAGTAGGGAAAAAGTAGAACACAGGAGGAGCTGACAGTTTTTTCCCAACCTATTACCTCCTGTATACCCGCTATGAAAATCCTGTTGCCCAACGCTACTCTCCCACGAGTTTCTCATAACTTACCCAAGTCTACACCAACTTTAGCAGTATCATCTACACACACTGCCACCCTACAGCTTCACCTTACAAACCTCCTGCATTAAACTCTTCTGTTCAAGCACAAAGAGACCGGGAATGATTACGCAAACTGCCGATAATTTTAAGACACTTCAGTTTTTCCTCTGTTCTTGGTTGCCTAATCAAATTCGAACTTCGGACAAATCCACAACTCTTACTACTTTATTAAAATAGCCTCTTGGGAAGCGTGAAGATTTTAGCAATGCAAGTAGGTAAAGGAGTATAGAAACATGATACCCTATTGTTAAAATAGCTGCAACATCTGTTATCCTTCAGTGAAGCAGCGGATCTTAAAGATGCTGCACATTTTGTTAGCACATCAGCTTCTCATCTGAACCCTGTTAAAAAATTAATAAGTCCAGCCATCTGTGGACACTTCATTAAATTATCGCAGCTCCTTTTCTTCTCCTTTGCTTGAACATTATTCAGCATCATTTGTCTGAGTGGCAGAGGTGTGAAACATGTTTTAATATACAATTTTGTTAGTAAGACATATTTCATGGATCTCACTAGCGAATAGACTAGACTCCGTAATTACAAAACCTTCACAGAGAACTGAAGTCCAGCATTACCTGAATTAAGAAAAGGCCAGACGCTTCTAGTCATTTCCGCAAAAGGAGAAACACAAACTATCACATAATTTCTTTCCCCTCCCTTAGACAAATTAGACAGGAGAGCAGGCAACCTGGCCTAAAATCTGGGCAGGAGACAACTAGTCAGGAGCGATAAGAGTATTCTTAGAAGGATTATAGCACGAAGAGAGACAAACCTACCAAACATCCTTGTTGGCTAAACTAAAGCGAGAACTATGCGGAATACACAACAGGAATGAGACATTTCAGGACGTAATCAGAATTCTTTGTTAAACACGGACCTGGTAGCATAATTAACATGACATATACTCATTTAAAAAGGTATCCCTTGATCAGAATTAAGAAACAGAGGAAAAGGGAGAGGATGCCGTTGTACAAACCAGCAACGCACACATCGACATATCTACCTACAGGCATATAATCAACACACAGAGAACAACCTGGTATGACCTCAGAGCTGCTTTGACCCGGCAATTGCACCAGAGTTCTCCCGAGGCCCCTTCCAAGCTCAGTTGTCCTATGACACTATGATATGGAAGCTATCCAGAAAACTATGGAGAGATATAGCAAAATACAGCACAAAACATTGTGCAGAGAGAAACAGAACTACATCTGTCAAAACAAAGTTCTAACAGGGAAAGTCAGAGCAAAATGGATCACGCCCGGGAGCGCAGGGTCAGTTACACAAATTTGAGGTTGCCACCATCCCCTCTCAGACTCGGATCCGAGCTTTGCTACAGAACCACAAACTAAAAACAAAACACAGAAACCACACATACAAAACTCTAAAACACACATCAGAATATTCTAAAGTTTTAGCTGGCAAAAAAATGTCTCACATTATTTGTTTTGAATAACGAGTGGCAGGCTTTGCAAAGCCTAGTAGGCTGGAAGCCCAAGCTGAAATACAACAGCGTTAAGACACAGCCATGTAGACATCAGAAAAAACCTCACAGATCAATGTGATCAAGGGAGGTGGTGGAGTCACCATCCCTGGAGGTGTTCAAGGAACGTGTGGACGAGGCATTGTGGGACATGCTTTAGTGGGCATGGAGGGGTTGGGTTGATGGTGGGACTTGATGATCTTACAGGTCTTTTCCAACCTTAGTGACTCTGTGATTCTGTGAAATCTGATAGAGTACTAGAGATCAATTCTGATTTTTAACTCCGTCCATCAACAGAAACAAATATACAAAGAGATCCTGACTTCTTAAGAAACTTTGCTTAGGCTGGAACAACTCTTTACACCCAAGCCAGGATACAATGACCCCACGTGAGCTTCTCTTGCAAAAGCTTGATGAAAAGAAGCGAGACAAAAGTCAGTAAGATAATCCTGGTGAAACCGCTAGACTCATGACTGACAGCACAATATTGAGTAAGAGACAAGTCAAACATCCAGAAATAACTTTATGATGCCGCTTTGCCAAACACTACCTTTGACAGAAGTCCCAGGAATAACAAAGTACTAAAACAGACCAAGAAATAAAGAGCAGGCATGTTGTACATCCCAATGGTCTATCAATTGGGGTACGGGTTCCTTACCAAAAACCCCTGAAACAGCTGAGCGTATGTTTGCTATGCTTTGCGACATCCCAAGTCTGTAGCGATGATCCAGGCTTACAGCCTGACCAGCTGCAACTCCAGGACAAGCGGTAAAGGGAAATTCCTCTACCAAACATCTTTGGTTATGAACAAGATTGGCTCTGAGAAAGGATGAACATCTGGAGTCTGGTACCTTCAAAATGAAAGATAGGGAGAATAAAGAAATTGGAAGATCAAACACTTTTGACATGGAAGAAAAAAAAAATTAAGTAGGCTACCAGCATGAGGAATTTCATATTGAAAACTAATTTATGATTGCTTAAACATATTTGTCCTTTCTGAACTATGGAAGCGTATTTTAACAGCAGGTCACCACCACCACCAAAAATTGGACAGCCTCACAGACTTAACAAGATTGCTCTGCAACTGAAGCATGCGTCCTGGCAGAACTTCTGATGAAGATAACGGAACGTGTATAGCTGCTCAAGCTAGGAGTGACACAGTTAGGCAAAGCCCCCCAGCGTAATAAGGTTCAGCTGTATTTTAAAAAAAAAAACCCTAATAACATAGAAGGAAGAAATGCTAAGCAAGAAGTTAATCCAGCCTTCCTTGATGGAAGCAGCTCAGAAACCCTTTGGAGGAAACCAAAGAGATCAGAAATGAAGATTTGATCTTTGATAAGGTACTGAAAGTGTCGAAGAACAAGGGCAACAAGACTAGAGAACAGACCAAGGCTAAACAAACAAAACCAGATTCTAGTGAGGTGATATCAAGAAGAGATCAATAAATTATTCCAGGAAGGAAATGGGAACAAGACAGGTGATTCAGAGATGATCATCCAAAACACAGAGGTCATCGATGACAACCGTAAATGGCAATAAACGTGATGGGGGGTGAGGTGGGGGTTTGGTCCATGGCACAGCGGAAGGTCAGGCTCAGAAAGTGCTGCAAGAAATGGAACAGAAATACAGAAAAAAATAATTCTCCTAATGGAGTAGGTGAGGTAATAGCACCACTAAAATCAGAGACAGGACTTGAAATTAAAGGGCCAAAGAAGAGAAAAGCTCCAGCATCAACAGCAGCAGTGCGAGGCGGCAGGAAAAGCTGCAGTAGCCACAATGAATTTGATCTATACGGGCACCGAGAAACACGGTCAGTAGACATTTCTAATACAACAGAAAAAAGAACCGAGGAGGTGCAAACTACGGGATAATTTATTTGGCACTGTTGAAGATCATTCTAATAGCGAGGACAATGAAGAAAGCACTGAGGGACTTTAAGAGAAGACTTTAAGATAAGGCATGGAGGTTGCCTCATCATTTCAGAAACCTCAGGTCTTGATCAATAGACTGCCAAAAAGAAAGTACAGGCTCACAATTACTCTAAAACAAAATCAATAGGCATAACAAAAGAAGAGTAAGATCCGAGTATTCTGGTGAAAGAAAAGAACTTGACAGGTTAAATAATTTTAGATCCAGGCGAGGCTATCAATTACAAAAGCTCATGTGAACAAGCTATTCAAAGAAGATTAATGCACAGAGAGGACTGTCATGATAAATTTATCAAGAAACTGGAAGAAAGGAGAGATCAGAAAAAACTTTTGCAGGCAACTCTATAGACAGTGACAAAGACAGCTGGTACCTGACAACAGACACTTAGAGATAAGAAAGAACCTAAACAATTTCACAGAGAAATACGCAGAATCCATGAATAGCAAAGAAAACCCTCAAAAATAGAGTACTTGAAGACTGATGTAACAGGAGACATAAATACAAAGGAGAAAGAACTTCTATAGATACAAACACCTAGCTGAAAAAGATGATGTCTAGAGACAACAAGGATGCACGGCAGAAAGGAGGAGAAACACTAAAAGGAGTATAATTAGCAAATTATTCGACAAAACTGTAGTTCGCTCAAAGGGATCGGGAGAAAGACAGCCAAGATGTGGATTGTCACACCACTGACCCTTGATTCACGGACAGTTGCTAGCAATTAAGCTCATCATATCAGAGTGAATTTTTTGAGGGTCTCTCCATAACGAAGCCTTTCTTGGTTTTCTTTTCAATGAGTCCAGTTTAAGAACAGTCACAGAAGAGCGGACTGACAGTGTATCTAACCCAGGAATGTGACTTCAGAAGCTGTTAGAGAAGAGCAACACCTTTACAGAAACCTATAAATTATCTAGAGACACTTCCCCATGCTCCCCCAAAAAACAGGGGTTTAAATACACAAATAAGTAGGAGTTGCAGAGCTTTTAAAATAATTTTTAACATCTTTATTTCTAGTGTACTCATGTGAATGAGAGCCTGTGCTTTTAAGAATGTTACCAAGGACTAACCTCACTGAAATCAACCATAGCAAGTTTCAAAACTTCATTTTTCCTTATTAAAAACATTTTTCTTCCATTTTCTTCCCTTTACAGTGTCATGAAGCTTCCTTTTGCATTTCTACTATGAAAAAACCAAACAATTAATCACACACACCCACTTCTGCCCCGATACTTCTTACCCCTAGTGTTTTTGTGTCATCTGTCATTTGGGTAGGTGTGATAATGCAAGTTCTTCTCATTTTCAAATGCAATACTCAGTTGGTCAAAAATCTGAACAGTGCCAGTGTGGAGAGCCTTCTCTCCTACACGAACTGAAGCTGAAATGCCTTGTTGGATCCACGCTAGCAAACACAGCCAGTTCAGAATACTGCATGTGTAACTAGTGCTCGCCTGACAGTTTGGGATTTAGCGAGCACTCTATGCAAAAACTTGTCAAACAAAATTACAAGAGGGATCGCTGGTGCTGACATGCAGAACATAAATAAGGAAAAATACGTATTTGAGTGAAGATATTAACAAATGAGAACGCTAATCTAAACAAAGTTCATCCAACTTTCTTGTTTGGGGTGTTGATGCAGCATCAATATGCTCTCACTTTCTACTTCTGTATCACCATCTAGAATCATCCATCAACAGATCGTCTACTATCAACCCAAGTGATTTTTAGAAACTTGGCACTGAAGCTCCCTTTCACAGAATTCATGCTTCTCTAGAGATTAACTATATAGCCTTCCATATTTCAAAACCAAAGGTCAAGATCTGAACGTATACTGCGAAGAGCTTTGCTTTTTTATCATTTACAGTAAGTTTATATTATTTTTTTAAGTACATTAACATAAAGACAACGTTGACCATTAACCAAACTCACAAAGAATACTTTCTTTGCTAATTACAAGACTTAACAATTGAAGGTGCAAGCTGGTAAACTGATAAAACCTAATCTTTCTCTTTATAATGACATGGAATGTTGCACCTAAGATAATGCCTAATGAAGGAAAATTTTAAGTTAATGAATGACCACAGCTGATCTCTCCAACACTTTCTGGTCATGTAGGAAATGACACAGGTTTAGTTTGATTAGATTTCTACTGATTAATTTAAAAGAATTATTTCAGTCATGATCAACTCCAAGTCCTCTCCTGCCATATCCCCTAAAAAGAACTAAATTCGACCAAATTCTGGAAGAAAAATTGTACCCTAACCCCCTAACACCATGTGAGAGGTATACGAGTCATTCAAGATCAGAGTAAAACATCAACATCATTTTGTCTTGGCATTTGTTTGGGTTTTGTGGAAAGGCAGAGAGGAAATAGATGGTACGGCAGCAGTCGCTCAAAGGCAAGCCTTTTCAGGTCGCGTACCCAGAAAGCGAAGGACCCAATATCACAATTCACTTCAAACACTTCGGTTCCCATTTCCCAAATGTATGCAGTTACCGTTCAAAAAAACCAAGAAAAAGTAAATGACGACAGAGTCTACCAATTAGTTTTTCCTAACCTTACACTGAAAATATTTATAATAGTTCTGAATCTGGACCTTTACTTTCAGTCCACCTACTAATATCGATCAGTCCAAGGGCTCACATAGATTTTTTTCCTACTTTAACCAGACACATGTGGATTGTAAGAATTTAGAATGACACAGAAGGTGGAACATTTATTGTCTTCAATGTCTAAACTCTCATGGGTTTAGTAACAGCTGACAGAAACTGTACAAACTGCATTTTGTTAAACCCACCCTTCCCATTTACCTGTCATTGACAAGAAATGCATTTTGATCTAAGCCAATTTATGAAAAATGCAGATGCTTTTTTCATAGAAAATGTATTTTTGCAAGGAAAAGCTATCGCCCATGTCACTTACTTTTACTGGTTAAGTGCTCTTAAGCACCCTCCACTCAAGCATCTATGCTCTTTGGTTTTTTCCAATTCCAAGGCACGGGAAGTTCTTTATTTGTGCAGACCAGATCAAGATTTTTTTTTTCCCCTCACTCTTAAAGGAAATATGCAATACTGAGTAAAAACAGTGCTGTTATTTCTAACCTAACTGCATCTCCGAGGAGCTGGTATGGGCACACAGTTTGTTCCGCGCAGCCACTGAGCTAAGCTTCTCTCATCCTTTAGGGATGGTACACACACACAGACGGTCCCGTAAGAAATAAAACGCTGTTCAGTTGTAATCTTCAAAGTTAGGCAAGCTTTGCAAAAGACGTGCGATTCCACAACGGTCCAACCTGGCTACGTTTATGCAGTTCTTAGTAATTATGGCAAAAAGCAGAGATAAAATTTCAACCCACATTAATGTTTGATCAAAATCCTTAACTATTCACCAGTGCTTATACATAAATAAGTGATTTAGATATTAAATAGCTAAATATTATAACATACCAGAAATTAAATTCTCACAACCACGACATACCTCTGATGATGTGCCTTGCAGAGATCTAGCTTTAATCACAAGAACACATCCATCCAGGTCCTCCTCTCTCCCACAAGCTGTGCTCAGGGAATGTCCTGGACAATCATTTCTCAGCCACACCCTCACCTACTGCCTATCACCCAAAACCTGTAGTGGATATGGAATTACTCATTTCGACATGGTCTGCTCTCAGCGTACTCATTTACAGCATCCTGGTACGTTCTAAAAAGTAATACTCTAATTTTATTGAAGAGAAATTCTTTACTAGCCCATTGAGAAAAAGGCAAAGCACAGAGATTTTCTTGAGACCGTATAATGAGCCTGCAATAGAAGCAGGATTAGACATCAGCATCTCCTGGCTCATAACTCAGTTAATTCCTCCAAGCCACATTACGTTGAATACCACAGCAGTTGCTCATCCAGGCCTCCTATAATTTCAGTGGCAGTTATACAGACAGCTCTTCCAGTCATCAACTTGGAAGCCCAAAGCTAGACACAGTCAAGATGCAAGTAAACCTTAAAAAGACAATCTAGTCAGCTAAAAACTGGAACAATTTCTCAAGTGAAGTTCATTCTCTACAGCGGATGTACTGATATCAAGTAAATCACATTGGTCAAGCACAACTCAAGGGCTTGACATCCTCGTTATTGAGGGGTTCTGTGCAATGCTATGCAGCAGGTTAGAGATTCCAGTTCACAGCTTTCCTCCTCTGGTCTTCAGTCTCCTGCTCACGAAGGAATCATCTTGACTTTTTGCAATCCCCTGAACAAAGGGGTTACATACCTCCCAAGCTGTACGAGACGTGCGGGAGCAATAACATGGAACGTTTCTTTCACCACGCAACCCTATCCCGTTTCCTGGCCCCTGAGTTTGATTCTGTACATGGGCAGAGACAGGTCAGCAGAAGGAATGAGGGTGATCGTGTACTGCCTATCATGGGGGTATGACCATACCGTGCACAAAGGGACAGGTAACTGCATCGTTGACACACTCTGACATTTAGCCTTCAGACGCTTGATTTCACAGGCAAAAATATTACTACAAAGCTTTTAAATGAAGTTCTGAAAAGAAAAACAGTGAAAACAAATTTTATTAAGGAAACTGCAACAATCCCTCCGCTGTGCCACAGCGGTAGGATCCGAAGGCTTCAGCACTCCGGTAGAGCCTGAGCTACATGATGAGCTGAATGAGCTACGAGGAGCAGGATTTGTTCAGGTCAGAAAAGCAGAGAACTCCAGAGAATGCCGTGCGGAGGAGCATGATGTGCTAGAGCATACTTGGAATTAAAGTCCAAATCTTTCTTTCAGGTATGGACATGATGTGCCCCAACCTACCCAAGTCACTCGAGTATTACTAGTCGTAACTGGGAAAACGGGAAGTCTATCAAGGTTTCAGTGGTTGTGTTTTCAACGCAAAACAATACTTGAAGCTTCACCATCATAGTTTTCAGAATTACTTTTCAGGAAGAAACAACGCTTATTCTGGACGGTGCTGCACCGGCAATTTTTTCAGATGGTTCTGAAAGAAATACTACGTTTTTACTAAATACAAGCCTGCCTTTTCTGAACACTTTTAGATTTTGATACTACATGGCAGGAATATTTAACAGAAGTAATTTGCCCGTACTTTTTCCTAAAAGTAATTACAAAACAAAGGTTTGAAAATAAAATTTCTAGGAATATTTAAATGAGAAATAATAATATAAGGAGATTATTTAATCAAGGTGGGAGGAAAAAAAGGAGGTCATAAAGTTAACACCAAGTGCTTTTTGAATTAATGAAACTCGGACATACCTAAAGTTAGTATCAAGGCAGCGAGAACAGCTACCTCATCACAACCAAGCACATTACATACAAAGCTCAAAGCCAAGTATTATCAAATGCAAAGGTAAGTGGAAGAAGAGGAAGAAAAACAGATGGATTCACTTGGGGGAAAAAAGAAGAGGTGAAATAAATAATTTAGTGAACAGTCTTTAAATGGATATATAGAACTGATAAATCCTTATGATGAAACTCAGGGCCACTGTCACGCTTCAGACCTTTTAGATCTCCACGCATCTGTTCTCTCAATAAAAGCTTTATGAAAGCTTTAATTAAGTAGCAGTAAGCAGTGACTGGAATAAAAGATCATCTTGGGAATATTTTTAAGCTGGTATCATCATACTTTTTACTAAAATACATATAAATTTATTTTTCCAAGATGAATTACAGACACGGTTCCCCAAGATTTTGTAAATCTTGTTCTTAATCCGTGTTTTGCAAGAGCTATTCCAACCCTTCACCCTTCTTAAGATCTATCTGGCACTTAAGTATCAAAGACAGATTTGTATTTCCAAAGCCAATTACAAAAACATACTGTCGTAAGGCACTGATTAAGAAGTGCTGTGGCTTTACATAAATTAGGCCGCTCCTTTGACTTTCCCTAGTTCAAATCCATCATAATAACGGCAAAACCTATAAATTACATGGACTACGTGACCACCGCACCATCTCCCTCCGCCACCCGGATGTTTGTGCGGTTTCAAAGAAAGCAAGCAAAACCACTTTTAAAAATGTATTAATAATTTCACCAATCGCATTGAGAGCATGATAACATGGTTTAGTTTGCACAGCGAGAGGAAGCAAAGAAGGAAAGAAACACTAGAAACCACAATCTCAACCTTCATTTGCTAGAAGGAACCAAAACGCGGAGGCACGCACACTTAACAGGAAAAAAAGAGATACCAGTATCCTGAAACTACTGATCATTAAAGAAAACTAACAAATTTCTTGATGCTTGCAATTTCTAAAAATCAAAGATTTACTACTAGAAGTCTGACAGAAGAGTAAACAACTTACTATCAAGGTGCAATAACATACAATTTCAAGCTACAGACTAACCGTGCCAATTTAAAGTATTCTTCATAATGTAATTACTTTATCATAACTTCTGACTTGTTTTTTAAAGCACGTGAGAAACTAGATTAAAGAAGGGAAAGATCAATTTCTATAGGGGCCTCAGTTGCCACAGACACTTTGATTCTCACACCTCAAAAAAACCTGAAGAGTAAAGGCTTCTCATCTATTATCACGTATGGAAAAGGTTCTTTAAAAGCACATTGGCAAACGCACTACAAACTTGCCAATCCACGCCATCATCAATTTTCCCCTGCCACAATGTGTATATAGCACTGTGTCAGAAACATAAATTGAGAAAAGAAACCAAGAAAGTAGGTCTCTAACATAAAGCATTCGGTCACTGTCTGAACGGTCCACACACAGGTATTGAGAGTGTGTGTTTTGGCTTGATTTTTTCATACAACGGTTGATTAAGCCCCTCTGCCACCTTGCAACACCTCGCGCTATCAATATCTGTCAAGCTACGGCAATAAAAAGAGCTCCAGTTTCTGACGTTCACAAATTTTAGAATCTGTCAAACTGTAATATATAAAAAGTCCGTTAAATAATTTGAGAAATTTATCAAAATCGATCAGCCTGTTAGACCTTTATGCAAGACTCGCTACAGGTAGGCTGCTCGGCATCACCTACCAGCTGTTAGGGAAAACAGTGGCATTACAAGACTAAAAACTCACAAGCTGTATTCATTCCTACATACGCTGGAAGGCAGCATGCTTTTACTGGATTTCCTTTGCCCTGGCCTACACTACTCACCAGAATTTGTCATTTTCAGGCAATGCAGATATTTAGTGAATAAGAAGCAGTTAAAATACGCAAGCTACGCTTCATAACGTTCTCTTTTCAAGAGATCGGGTGCATCACAGTACAACATTCACACACCCCATATGAATTCAACATACCACTGCTCAATTAAGAAGGGAATTAGCTGCCTCCCACTGTTATCTTGAGGCTGAGGAGAGACCTCCCTATGCTAACTATCCCCACACTTACTGCAGCCTGAAAGCTTCCAATTAGAAGAAAGAGGGGGAAGAAATATTAAAAACCACTGATAAAACGGAGGGATTCAAAGGAGGTCAAGAAAAACAATATAGTTAAGCCTGAATTTAAATATTCCACCTCTTATTCCAAAGCCTTCAGCAACGAAAGCTACCCTTCCCCCCGACTAAAGGGTTAAACTCTGTCTAGTCTTGCACAACTCTTGGCACTTAACTGAGCGAGTAGGTTTTCACACACCTACACGTGACGCATCTTTTGCAGTAGCAGAAGAACTTAGACAGGCTGCAGCTCTTGCGTGGGTTTCTAACAGGAGGGCATAAGGCAATAGAGAACATGCGACTAGTTCTGAACAAAAAAATTTACAATTTTTATTGCATGGAATTGATCAATAATCTTCTAATACAGCTGCTAGGCCAAGACGAGACAGAGGCAACTCTCTGTGCGGTCAACATTCGTATTAGCTTGGGTCAGACTGTATCGGTTCAGTTGGCTAGCAAAGATTTTTTGAAAACAAAACTCACCAGAATTGTGTTGGGGTTTTTTGGGGGGTTTTTTTCGGGTTTGTTTTGGTTGGTTGGTTGGGTTTTTTTAAATACTACACAGCTCTTGAAGATACCGTCCTTTTAAAAACTATCAGTTAAAATCCTATCTTCTACATAGATACAGGAAAAACAAACTGGAAATGTTGCAGACATTTTGGATTGCCTTCATTTTTAACCCCCTTAACCTTACCTAATGATCATACAGGCGAGAACGATAACAGAAGCAAGATGCTGAAGGATCTCATGTGGAAAGCAGCAGAATTAATCACGACAGCAGCAATATAAGAAGGTGGTAATTGCCCGAGATAAGTGTGTGAGAACTGCTGTTATTGTCCTCATTGCCAACAGACCTGGAAAAGTATTTCTCATCGAGAGACTCTGAAAGGCACTTCTTTAAGGTATAAAGCCCCCATTTTTTCATTTCTGACATTTCTGATGTTTCACAACAATGCCCCAAGCTAACTTAATTGAAACAACATCAGAATATGAACGACAGTAAGCAGCAGCTCTGGGAGATGCTGTAGCACTAGTCAGAAAGAATTCATTACCTCGAGACATTTATTAAGCAAAGAAAAACACTGTTTGAAAAAGGCTGGCAAACATCGTTAGAGAAACAACAGAAAATTGCTTCATAGGCTTCTTTCCTAGTTACATCGCCTTAGTTTACCTCTTTCTGGTTGGTTTTTGAAGTCTCACTCTTAGAAAGTAATTGCAAGTCTCTTCCAGCGATACGGTTTACAGAACACTTACACAGTCTGACACCCCTGATCCCCGAGATACAAGCAACTGACATCCTGGAAACAGAACACTTTCCCCAGTCATATTCTTTATTTTTCCCCCCGCAAACTTCACCTACTTACCGCTTTCTACCCCCTAAATAAAAGCTATTACCAAGTCACATCTAAAGGTTACTCAAAACCCCAAAGGTGAGGTTATGACTTGGGCTTCTTAGTGTCTGTCAAGAAAGTTTTAAGCCTTTCATATTTGTCACTTTTCAAACTTCTTTGTTCACACCTGATACTCAAGAAACAGAGAAATACAAAATCCCAGCAGCACTCCTGCTTTCTCCACCACTCTTCCAGGTCTTTAGGGATTGTACACATCGCTAGCTTTTAGGAGCTTCCCAAATGCTTCATGACAGAAGGCAGATAAAGCTCAACATGTAAGCAGCCAGAGAAACTTATTTTTAAGGGTATTTGTATATAAAGAAAGTAGAACCCTACTCTTTTTTTTCCCCTTCTAAGCTGTGGTGAATCTTCATTGTGATTACATGCACCTGACACTTTTTTTAATCCATTCATTCCAGTTTTCCCGATCTTCAGCATTTCCTGGAAAATACCCACACATTAAGCCGCTTAGATGAGTAGAACACATGACAGCTTTCAGCTAGTAAAAAGAGAGATACAGTCCCAGTTTCACTGAGAAGTGACGGAACTATCTTTTCCTTTCTTGGAAAGCACCTTCCTCTTTTTGCAAGGGCAGAGCATATGTGTACATTATCACGCTGTTAGTTATGCTTAACAAAAGAGACTCACCTGCTACCGTGAGCTTCGCTGTTCTGCTGACGATGGTCCCCAGGCTTTCCACAGTTGCCACACATTGATAATATCCTTCATCAGGTTTATTATGCTTGGAATGCACCACGCTGTTTATTAATAAAGATCCATCTGGCAGCAACTGGCGACGGTTGTCTGACACCAAGTTTAGAAAAGTCCCGTCTTTTTTCCATTCAATTTTTGGAGAAGTTTCACAATAAGCTGAACAGTTCATTATAACAGAAGCTCCGCGAACTGACAGAACGTCCACTGGCTCCACCAGAAAGTAAAAAGGAGTGAAGGTTCTCACAAGGGATCCTGTAACACACAAATCACAACACACAATTTTTGGGTTAGCCTTCTACCTTTTTTCAACATACAACGCATCCTCATGTCAAGTATAACCTGCACAAGAGCTATCACTACTTGCAACACCGTCACCCTGAACATACTGGAAATAGCTTGGTCTATGAGACAGTACTTTCTGCTTTGACTATTTACACCAATGGACTCTTAAATTCAAAGAGGTTTTCATCCCTGTAACATATTCGTCTGCTCACGCGGGAATCGATGTGGTTAACAGCCCCGAGCGACCCGTCGCAGACAGAAGTCTGCCTCAACAAAGCTTATGCAAACTAATATATGTGCTTGAGTAGCACGTTGATAACAAACGATACATACTCTTAAGGCTCTCTTGTTGGCCTTTTGTGGTACGGCTGCCATAGCGCAGCAGGGCGGTAATTTGTTTTGTATTACAAAGATGAAGAAACATGAAGAATAACTCAGCCCTCAAGAGAAAAAGTGTCGCCAATTCTCAGCTTAACTCGTCGTGCAAGTGCCATAAAACACTTTGTTCTCTTCTAGTTCAGGATAAACATGGCTGCTTTTCCATTTTAAGTATTCCCAAAGGACTTCTGTAATTAACATCTACTTTCCGTTAAGAAGTGAACTTTAATTACTGTACTTCTGGTGTGTTTGGTCAAGCAGAAAGATTGCGTGTCAATATTGCTTTGACTTGTCTTAACTTCATCATCCAGTGAATTTTTCTTCTTTCTGTTTTCTTTCAGGGAAGAACAGTTTTCCAAATCACCATAATGTTGGGTTGAGAGAAAACGGGGTCTTTCTTTTTAAAGCCAACCTTAGGAATAACATGAAGGCTCCCCACCTATACTCTGACGAACTCCACCTTTCCTCCCCTGGGGGAATAGGAGCAGGATATGCGTACAAAACGTCACAGCAACATAAACTGAAGCACTGCTACCTGTCTACCGGCAGACCAAAGACGAAAGCGCACCGACTAAAAGGCTAATGGGGTTTTTGAAGCGAGTCGCTTCAACCCAGAGCTGCAAGGATTCCTCCTATCTTTACATAAAGAAAGCAAGCTGCAAAAGGAAACGCTTAAAAACGCCAGCTGAAAACAAACACACAGCCAGACTTCTGAGGTCTTTTTGCAAGGCCTAGAAAATAACTATTTTCCATAGACACAACAGCTAAATGACAAACCTGGTGAATAAAGCGTATTTTACAAGCACTGCGTCTCCTAATGTACTCTCAGCATGAAGTGGCAGATTCGGACTACCCTTGTCTAAAAATTTTAACAAGAACTTTTTGAAGTCACAGGCTGTTCAGAGACCAGAAAGGAGATTCCATCACTAATGCTTTTTTTTCCCCCCTCAACAGTTCAAGTGGTTTCTGTCATTAAGCTATCTGTTAGCGTGTGCTCCAGAGCAAACATGGGAAAAACCAGTTGGTCTTTAAAGCCTGTATGAAATCCTTAACGGGGGGATGGGAAAAAAAAGTCTTAAACTTGGGGGGAGTGGGCATTGCCTCCCAATCACATACAGTCTTTAAGATGAATGTTCAGACAACGCAATAAGGCAGTGAAGAAAGACCTGTTCTCCATTGTACCGTACAGGTAGATACTACCTTATTTTTATCTGACATCGGAGTAGCAAACCTACCCATGAACCAGTTTACTTGACCTGGCAGTAAGCAATACACGACGCAGTAAGAATGTGTTTTTCCTTTTAAGCACTTCTCCTAAGAATGTGAAGGCAACCCATAACGCTTCTGAAACGCATCGTTAGAAAAGGGTTAAAACGCACTCACAAATACAAAATGAAGCTCCTAGCGCGCACACGCTAAACCCTTCACAAAGGGTCGTAAAAATATTCATCTCAAAACTATTGAATCTTTCACAGTAAGGTCAGTAATGAAATGCTGAAGTATGTTAAGACCACCTTGAAGAGGAATACGCATTTAATGACCAGATTTAAGTCGCAGAATAATGATGAAGCCTGTGTTTTTAGAAAAAGTACAAATAGGAAGCAGACTTCTACTTGTAAAGAAAGCCTGTCCTGTAAGCATTTTAGCTTCTTCAATCGCTTTTTTTTCTTTTAAATCGGATTTACCTTCTGAAATAGCCTTAATTAACAAATTGATATGATTCCCTCTATCACTGAATTGCACAGAAAGTCTCTCGTCTCCAAAGAGACACTTCAGCTTCCCCCTGGAGAGGGACTCCAGCCTTCCCACACAAAGCCTATTCTCTTTGCTACTCAAAATTCACAGGACCTTGAAGATAAGGCAGGAGTGGTGCGAAAGAAACAACAGATAAATTATCCTTTTGTAGGTTATATCATTCAAATATTCTTCTACCTTCAAGAATTCAAAGATGAAATAAGAAAAAAAAAAAGTATAGAAAGACTGAAGTTTCCCTAGTGACAGTAACAGTCTCAGACAAGACTGGGGACCTGTTATGTTGGTATCCAAATCCTTGAGATGATGTCTTTCCTAAGGATAAACCAAAAACAAACAAACAAAAAAAACCATCCAGACCCACACACAAAAGAAACCCAGAACAAATTACAACATTTCTAGGCGCTGCTGGTGTTACTTCAGTTTGTATAATCACACCTATGTGCAGATGTACTTGATTCTCTGCGTGCGGAGTACCGAGCTGCAGCTCTAATACCCCAAATGGCAGCAAAGAAACAAGAAGCATGAGCAGCATGAAAATCTTTTAACCTGTTTGTCAATATAATCTCTTCCATCGCTCAAGAAACCTAAAGGTCTGTTTTAAAATTAATTATTTAAATTAACTGATTTAAAATTAACGAGAAAGCATTCTACCCAAGCTATCAACCTTTTTTTACCCTCATTTACAAGTTTCTGTAAGTTTTGCCAATAGAGATCCAGACCCCTACCAGAAGAAATACACTCTTGAATTTTATTTTTCTCCGCCCTTTTTCTCTGGCTTTTCAAGTAAGACCTAGAAAACCCTTGAAAAAGGGGAGACTGGCTTCTTTTTTGCCTTGTCTGGCTTTGGTGCAGATTGGAGCAGATCAAACCCATTGATGGGATAAGATTGTTCTTCTCCTGGAAGCAACAAGGTGCCCAAGGAAATAACATCGCAGAGTATAGAACAGAGGATGCCAAGAGAGAGCACGCCAAGAAGAAACAGCAGCGCAGAAGGGATTAGAGACTTTCAGAAGGAATGGGAAGCAGATTCTCAGCCAGGTTTCAGAGGTAACACAAAAAAAGCTCTTGCCAAGAGCCCTGTGAAGACACAGCACAGCCTGCTTCATCTCCGGATACTACCACGCTCCTGCACAGAAAAGAGTGAATAAAAAAATAAAAGGGTTGGTAAATAACTATGTCCCATCTTGAAGGCAGTTAAACTAGAATTGAGAGAGTTCTAGCTCGCAGCCTCGGAAAGGTTTTGCAATTTAGAGTTAGGAGCACTCGGGAGAAGCGCTGGTGGGCTGCATCCACACTCCAGACACCTGAGTTCACACCTTGTTTAAGCCTCGATTCAGCATGAAAAGGCTTTACAAGACCTTAACAAACTTCTATTTCTGCCAACACGCCATTTCTCCCACTCCATCAACCTACTGATTATTCGGTTAAACGACACCACATTATTAAAGACTGAACTGGTATATTTTGTGGAGGGGGTCCTTCCTCTTTCCACGTACTTAACTTTGGGTGGAGGCATGTACATATGTAGGTATGTACACATCAGTGGCTTGATTTGTGCTAATATTGGCCCAAGAAACTTAAACAAAAGCAAGACAAGTCTATCTTCCTGCTCAGAAACAAGAACAGTTAAATCTTGCTCATTCCCAACAGATTTTGGGGGTTTTTTTTCCCCCCAGACCTGCTCTTGAAGACCAGTGGTAGGGACCCAGCAATTCCTACAGGCATTCCATTCCAGCGCTTCACACTCTCTATTATTAGGACTATCAAGCAGCATTGCTATGATTTAAGCACATTTCTTTTTGCCACTGTGGGCATGGAGAACAGGCTGTTCATCTTTCCCAGCCTTCTACATATTTGAGGACTTAAATCCTTCTCTAGCCTTTTCTTTAGGCTTAGCATTTCCAGTTTAGTACTAGGTAGAAAACCTAGTACTAGGTAGATAGTAGGGCTCTGAGAATCAACTCCGAATCCTCTCCAACCAGCCCACGTTCTTCCTGAAGTGCTGTGCCCCGAACATGATGGAGATACCCAGCAGAGGCAAGATCAGTGTTAGATGCAGGTATGGTGTCATTTCACATGTTTTGGAGGCTCCGCAACTCCCTCCTCCATCCCCCCCAACACAGAGGCATTAGGTTTTAGCGCACAAGCGTAACACTACTGACTACATCTGTCTGTAATCCCTTCATGGCCGTAACCCCTAGATCCTTTTGTCGGAAACTGCCATGAGGCTTGTTCTTTGCCATTTAATGTTTGACTAGCTGATTACTCCTGCCTAACTGCATGAACTTCCACTTGGCTCCTCCAAATTCTTCCTCCTTCCAAAAAAGTTTACCAATTTTGAAGTCTAACTTCGTCCTCCCTCTTGCAGCTTTAAGACGTGTGAAAATTTAACAGATTACCTTACTCTGTCATCCAGGCTGTGAGTGAAAGACATCTAGTAGAAGTTTACTCAGAATACCCAAGTGCAAAATCCCACACAAAGCAGCCTTCAATATCATCGTCCTTACTTCTTCTCTCAACACTCATCCACCCCTTTTCGTAGCCCTCCCATGTCAGTTAAGACCACGTTTCCCTATTTCCTTGCAATAGTGTCATGGGACAGCAATGGTTGAGGAAAGAATAAGGGAAGGCTTTAACTACTAAGGAAATTAGAATGGGCTGAAAAATATTTCCTTGACAATTCCTTACCAATTAACCCTCCTACCCACATTGCCTTCCAGAAGAAGTTAGGGGAAAAAAAGTTTGTTCACTCACCCCTCAATTTTCCCAGGAACCGAAGTCAAGCTGACTACTTTTATACATTCTGAGCTCCTCCTCTCCTCCCATTTAAAATATTTCGGGTTTTTCTAGTCCTCCTTGTACCTCATCTCTCCTCAAATTCTCAAAAATCAACCAACAGTTCCAAAATGGGTTCAGCCAAGAGAAAACTCATCATACAGAACTGATTCGAAAATATTTAACAACGAAGTACTTTCAGCCTGTCCCTTGCTAAGCCTGGCTGATCTCTTATCCTCTCAGCAGTAGGATGAAGGACCTTAAGAATGCAACTCTTCTCACTGAAAAAGGACCAAAGAAAGCACATCTGAGATACGACACCGAGTTCACAAAGTTAAGGTGAATCTGCCTGAACCTCCCCTTAAAGCATGCTTCCCCAAAGACCATGAAAAGGCTTTTAAAGTCAAAAGGAGGACGTTTTAATACAACACTTTCCGGCTGCAGGAATCTGAAAGCAGCTGGGTAAGACACAAAGCGCTCATCAATCGCTTTTTCCAAATGCTGCATTTTCAGAGGGCGATAAACGTCAGTGGCAAAAAGAAATCCACGACTTCCTTCAGCTTTCTTCTTACTGCTACCACGCCTACAGAAGGGCTTCTTTTCTTTTTTGTACGTTCTGCTAGCTGCATCCCGTTTTGTGCAGTGGTACGTCTTTAACAAGGCTTCAGGTGAGGAAAGTATGCCTAGAATGGTAAACGCAAAGCGGGTGCTCAAGTGGGAAGAAGCTTCCCTTCGTTATTCAGTTAATTTCTGAAAGACACCAGCCTTCCGATATCAAACTCAAATCATTTAAATGCGTGCTTTAACAACTGCCTGACACAAGCTTTTCAGAAATTACGGCGTTCAGGAAAATAACTTAAGACAAAACCACCCTGATCTCAGTTCTACTTAGTACATATAAATTACCTCAAACTGGTGCATGGCAGTATGTGTCAGATTCTCTATTACCAGTGCTATAGATTCGACTTCAATCCACTGTTGCCACCAAAACTATTTGGAAGTGATGTACTCCTGACAACGACCGTCAACTGCATTCAAAGCAGAGCACTTTAATACCAGATTTCACATAACTATCGGAAGGAAACTGCACTCCATTTTACAAGGACCAACTGCAATAACCATCCAGGAAGAAAATGGGAAGCGCAGCAGGTACAATTTCAGAACCACTTTTTCCAAGCAGAATGATAAGTGAAGGCAACCAAACACCTCGTTCATCAAAAGCACCTGACTTAAGATTAGCAGTACACAAGGATTCAGTCCTTGGAAGGAGTCATACAGGGCTTTGATGAAGAAAGATTACTTACTTTTACATGTTGAGGAAAGATGTGTCAATTGGGGGGGATGATACTTGTCCTTTTAAGTTAGACTCCAAAGCAATTTAAGAGGACATATATAACACCCTTGAAAATTGACGTTTAAGATAAAAGCATTTGACAAAACCCTCATCAGACTGGCAGGAACTATTGTAAAGCCCCTTTTTATGTATTGCAAGTCAACGATAAAAGATCCAAGCTCTCTTGCTGCAGGATTGAACTTTTAAAAAGCTTTTCACCACAATTTAATTAACATTCCCAATGGCCCTTGTAATCCTAAAACCAGTACGTCATGCCCTTCCTAACCTAGATCATTAAAAAAAGCTGTCTTCAAGAATTAGCCAAACGTATTTTAATTGAAGATGTTACAAACACTATTCTTTGCGAGCTGCCAGCAAGAGCTCACGATGAACTTGCTTTGTAGTTTTGTGAAAATATTCATTGCTAAGGAACACATTATCTATACAGATAAATTGCTACGTGCGTTAATCTCTAAATAAAATGTAAGTATTAGCAGGTTGGTAATTTTTTTATTTCCTTGGCAACATTGGAAACATCCTGCACTGCCCAATAAGCAATATTTATATAAGATACTATAATGCACCCCAGCAGAACAAATGTTTAGGCAAAGACAGATTCTATGTTTAGTATTACATTTTTCCCTTATGGCAGAATACAGATCACCAGACCAAATTACAGTGCAGATGATGGCAATATACATCAGCCAACAAAATATGGTTTCCAATATTTTTTTTTTTTTTTTTAAAAAAAAGCACATCCAAAGCCCCATCATACACATGGTGGTTCGCAAGTTCACCCTTCAAACCAAAGCCAAATTCTCTAAACTGCATTCTCTAAACACCATGTCATTTCTTTCTTTGCAAAGACTCTACAAAACATAAATTATGAGACAAAAGTGATATTGCACTTAAGCATCAAGAAAAAAAGGAAAAGTGTAAGAGCTATCCCTGACTGCGGATGTACAATATAAATCCTGTTGTACTTTAATAATTCCAGCGGTAGGCTGACAGCAGAACCTAGGAGAGCAAGTGATGTAACATTATAAGGTAAGTAATGCCGTGTATAAATCTAGACTTTCCCAGACTTACTAGATTCCTTTCTCCATCAGCACAAGCAGATTTCTTCTTTTTATGATTTAATACCCTCTAACAAAGATATTCATCAAAAAAGAGTAACTCATCTTCGCCCCAGCCTCATTAAGCATTGCGGGCTAGCAATGATGTTTGAAGAATGATATGGTGCCTCAGAATCGCCCTGGCCTACGAGGGAAGGGGTATATTCTGAAATCCATAAGGGAGAGACAACCTTTTCTTTGTGACACGGGGAAACAACCCGTACAGAACCCCTTTGCCCCTTTACTAAAAAGGACTTGCTCTGTGCTGCAGAAAGACAGAAAGAAAACTGCTTGTTCAAGCAAATTCTTCCGAAAGAGAGCGACATAAAGTCGGATGCTTTGGTCCTTCTCTTCAGTTGTGTCAATCCTGTGCGCAGGTGCCTTCTTACAATACAGGCCAAGCAGATAATACTGAGTAAATATTAAAAGCCCAAGATACCGCCAGAAAACCTGTACCCTCAATCATTCTCCTCAATAAAATTGTAAGTTTAGAGAAAGTATTCTTTATGGTCTATTGTGAAGAGCACCCACCAACACCCACAGGCCTACGTGCAGGCTGTCGTCAACACACAGATGGCACCTTCTAGTTATACGGAACTCCGTTCTGCCTTTTTACTCCCCTGGTTTTCAAAAGGCATCCATCTAGAAATATGAAGCTGTGAAAAAGCAAATTATTTTTGCATATTTTTCTCTAATGGTTTAATGTTACTGAGTTGAGAAGGTTTTTGAAGGTTTTTGTGTTCAGTACTGGGCCCCTCACTCCAAGAAGGACACTGAGGTGCTGGAGCGTGTCCAGAGAAGGGCGACGGAGCTGGTGAGGGGTCTGGAGCACAAGTCTGATGAGGAGTGGCTGAGGGAGCTGGGTTTGTTCAGTCTGGAGAAGAGGAGGCTGAGGGGAGACCTCATCGCTCTCTACAACTGCCTGAAAGGAGGTTGTGGGGAGGTGGGTGTTGGTCTCTTCTCCCAAGTGACAGGACAAGAGGAAATGGCCTCAAGTTGCACCAGGGGAGGTTCAGGCTGGATATTAGGAAAAATGTCTTTCCTGAGAGAGCGGTGAAGCACTGGAAGAGGTTGCCCAGGGAGGTGGTGGAGTCACCGTCACTGGACGGGTTCAAGGAACGTGTGGCACTGTGGGACATGGTTTAGTGGGCATGGTGGGGTTGGGTTGACGGTTGGACTTATGATCTTACAGGTCTTTTCCAACCTTAATGATTCTGCGAGTCTGTGTGATTCTGTGATTGACACCACGTACTAACAAGAACACAAAAGCCAAGATACTCGTCATTATCACAGGAATTACTATAACACAGAAAGAACGATTATACGTTTTAAGACTTTGCCTTCGGTAACTCTGCAGTATCCTTCCCTTTCAGACAGCACAGTCAATAAACACAGAACGAATTCAAGCAAAGCAAACTACGTTTTGCAATGATGCTTTTACAGCTGTGTCTATACTTCCAGTTACCTTTCACTTGTTAGTAACAAATTATTGTTGGCTTAACCTTAACTGACCCTCCTGACAGACCTCAAGCACAAAATTATATTAAAAAAATTAGCCCATTAAAAAAAAGTATGAAGCAATAGAATTAAGAAAAATTATCCCAGTAGTATACAGTGTGCCTGCAGTAAAACACTGAAAAGCATCCACACATTTACTCTAACCACTCTTTCTGTAAGTGATACCGTCTCCTCATATATTATTAAATAATAGGAAGGAAAACAAGATAATGATCAACAGCAAAATCCAAACACAGATTGTAATCTCAAATACCAAACGTCTTAGGAGATGCATTTACGTCTGGCGTTTAGTTGCATGGCCTTTCTAACACCTCTAGGGAGTTGGAAGTTTCTACCTGAATTTTGACTGCATGGAAGCAACTTCATTTACAGTGTTGCTGCTTTTAATTGTCAAAAGTTCTGCAACGATGGTCCCCTTAAACAGCCAGCTAACAAGCACTGCCATGCCGAGTCACAACCCCTACGCCCCTTTACTAAGGGGCTGCAGTTCCATTAGGCTTGGAAAACCAAAGCAGAAAAGATGGCACAAACTCCTCCTGCAGCAGCTCCCCTAAAGCACGATTCACGGTAACCATTTCTCGTGGTACGCTTGTGTGACTTGTCCAGAAAGAAATCCCCACCAAAGAGACGTTTCTCTTGTCTGGTCCGGAGTTCCACCATTAGATGGTTACCTTTTGGCAAGGATTTCTTGATCTGCCTTAAACCTATACTCAAATCTAGAAAACCGTCTGCTAGCCGTCCTTCAAAACCAAATTCTATTGGACTTTTTATTCCTCCTGGTGTGCAAAGAAAAAGAATCCTTCATAACCACTAAGAACAAAAATTTGGATTTCTTTCAAGTTGCTTAAAAACAACCCTTGGGTTTTATAGAAATCACTTCTAGGAACTGAGTCCCACAAACCTCTCACCTTCTGTGAGGAACATCCTTCCAAAGAGATTTTGCTTTTATAATCAAAGGAAAAGCAAGTCAGGCCATCTAATGCCATATATTCAAGTTAAGCCAATGAAGGAACTACTCTGAATATCCCAACTACCAAATCTCTTTTCATAACCATTTCAGAGGGAGAGCTTAAAGAATTTTATCTACCTTTTCCTTTTTTTGTGAAATCACCAAAGCCGTTTCTCTCATTTCAGAAAACTATCAGTTTTCATTCAAATAGCCAATCTCACAGAATCGCAGAATCGTTAAGGTTGGAAAAGACCTGTAAGATCAAGTTCAACCATTAACCCAACACCACCATGCCCACCAAACCATGTCCCGAACCATGTCATCTCTGACACATCCCTCTAAGCTTGCATAGGGTTTATAAATGGTTGCGTGTTTTACTTGATACAAAGGACAAAGCATTCTTGCATACAATATCCCCTTTCTATTGCTATTAAATGACAGCAAAAAGCTAGAATGATAATCAGGTAAAACCTTTTTGACTTAAACTCCAGGCACAGAAGTTACCTTAATCAAAATCTCTAGGGATTAGTTGTTCAATAATGATCTAGCAGCAAGCGAAGATGCTTTCAGGGTGATGACTGTCATCAGGGTAGCAAGCACTACAAAAACCGACGTGCACTCTACCCCCAACAAAGCCTTCATCCAATGTCAAATTTCTCTCTTCTCACCTGTCCAAACAAGCCGAAGTGATTACCTCTCATATGAAATTAACAGTATGCCAGGAGATACTTTTTTTTGCTTTGCCCATTCCAGTCCATTTTTGAATGCTTTGTATGGCTCTTATTCCCCTACAATTTTCTTCCTCATACTTCAAGCAAAAAGAAAAACTAGTTTCTTTACTTGTGACTTCACAGCTCTGGCTGAAACCCCATTACTGGAGTACCCAATTTACAGTTGTCAGCTCTGGTAGCTTTACAGTAATCTGACTTCAGAGTGCTTACAGTTTTCATATTCTTCCTGATCAAGTACGAAAAAGAAAAGAGTGGTGAGCAATTTTTACTTATTTTTATTATTAGCAGTGCTTCCTTCGGAAAGCACATCAGTTACAGTGGACCACAGTTTTTTGGGGTTTTTTTAGGTCTTCCAGTGACCATTGTCATTACTTTATCAAATTGGTCCAAGAAAAGATACATCTAGCATTTCTACAAGAGATTACTAGAGGGCACTGTAAAGACACCTACAAAAGGAAGAAAATTTATTTCTGTTCATTATCATGAACAATAGTACTTTGACTCTTCCACAGAAATAGCTACCATATGTTAGCTACTGACAATACTACGTCTGTTATAGCAGGTGAAGAGGAATTTCCATTTTTTCTGGAGTAATGGATTTCCTTTCCTAGAGCTCTAGTCTTCTGGGCACTCAGGCACATTGTTTACCTCTTCCATACGTGCAACAGTAAAAACAAACAGTGGCTTTCAAAGGGTTAAAAACCAGAAAACCCATTCCTAAGATTCAAAATACCTATTGCATACATTGCAGGCAAGATGCTGAACAGCTAAGCGAAAGATTCCTCCATCTTATCCTCCTTATATCCTGTTTGGGCTTCCGTCAAACCACCCAATGCTCAGCCAGGGCTCCAGGTGCTCAGACTTGAGCAACTGGTTTGCCCAAACCCTCACCAGAGCTAGCCAAGAGGGTTAGCTCCCTACGGAGATGCCCCGTTGGTTTGCAAACCAAGCCCAGATAATCAGGGAGCAGATTCCTCGCCGCAGTCTCTCTTTTTGCCAGACCGGTACTTCAAAAATGGTTTAGAATATAAATACAGAAAAAAATCCCCACACATCACAAGAGAATTACTTGCTGAAACCAATTACTTAAGTATTTTCCAAGTAGTAAACACACTGCGGTATCCAAGAACGCTGCATGAAGGGTAACGCAATATTACTGTTTCTCAGGTGCAGACAAGGTTACGGGGCACCCAACAGAACATATTCCATGTAGCAAATTCATTTAAAGATGCACTTTAAGGGAGACAAGAGTTGCACTTGAGTGAAGGATCTCCCTGCGCTGTGGATTTCCTCCAGCCCACCCATTCCGTTCACTGCTTCAGGGTGATTGCAGAGATCACGAAGGACGCTTGCAGGAGAAGTGTGAAGGGTGAGGGGGAACGCTGTTATAAAGTCAGGGGTGCTGCCATCACAGGCAACAATCAAAAACAGCGTGCAGGAAGAGATATGAGGAGGAAAAAAAGAAACCTGGTTTCTATGGGAAGCTTAAAGTGACAAAAGGGTTGAACATTACAAAAAAGATGCAAGCAAGAACCAAACTGAAAGTTGCTGAACATCATTTCCAGTGTCTTTCTAAAGACAGAGACAACACTGTCATGCTTCATAAAAGAGAAAAAAAAATTGTAACAAATACCTTTAATGCTAGATCAAGCAAAGACTATCTAAGAGGACCTGGAAACAGAAGAACAGCCGCATCAGATCAGAGCAAAAAGAATCCTTTTAACTCAGTGTCTTGTCACAGCACAGTCGAGAGCAGATGCTAGGGAGCCCCTAAAACCGAACAAACACACGGCAAAACTCTCCCAAACTCAGCCTCTGAGCACCTCGGCACTTGCAATCGAGGGGCTTGGCAGCCAGAAGTGGGTTTTGTTCTTTAGCTCTTGGAGAGCTCTTGGAGAAGAAGTACCAGCAACCTCCGCTGGCACCTCCGAACTGCCTTGGGGGGTGGGAGGAAAGGGGGAAGGGGAGAGGGCAAAAGAATCCGAGTCTCAGCACTCAATTTGAGGGTCCCTAATTCAGGGGACTAATGCTGAACGAGCAAGACGACCGGTGAATTCTGTACACTCAAGCATAGCTAATCGTACACAGCCTGTTTCATTCTTCTGGTTTCCTACGTTAATAAAGCAACCACTGTTCAATCACACTATTGATCCATACCATATAAAAATATAATAACCTTAGCGATTTATAAATGAGGGTTTTATCGATCTTTCAGGATAGTAGTGGAAAAAAATGAGAACAGTAGAAAGGTAAGGAAAAGATGCACGTAACAAACACTACTATAAGCAGACTGCAGTATTTTTAAGAATCACATTTTAAAAACATATTTACACTAGTTTTTCTATCCCATGAAATTCAACATTTGTGGCAGAGTTCATTATGGGGTAAATTAAGGTGCAATAAAACTGACCCTTCACAAATTCAAGTCACAACGCTGCTCCTGTAAAAGCAAGCTGACAAACTATAGAGTTCAAAATAGCGACGTTTTTAGCAGAAAGGTATACGGCCAGATGATAGGCACACAATCAGTCACACGGAAAGGGACAGAGATGCAGCGCGTGCCCTCAGGTGACACGGAAAACCCCAGCCCATTCCAGCTACACCAGCACCGAGATAAATAACGCATCAGGGAACTGGAGGAAATACGAGATACCCAGCAGCACCACCCACTTGTTTAGATCTGCTATTGAGCGTGAGGGTGTGCTACATTTGTTGTTTGAGAAGCGCAAAACTAAGAACTGTACCGTCTAAAGATAAAAACTTTAAGAGATGCCCATCTTTGTTGCAGTGAGGGAAACACAAGCCTCTGATACAGAGTCTCTCTGACCACCGCACAGCATCGGAGCAGCCACGCTACCCGAACACTAGGCAAAGCCTTCGCCAGGTTCTGCGTAGTCCAAGTTCTCAATGTTTTTACCCCCCATCCATCTCTGTTTGTTTTTAAATTGAAGGTTGACTGTTCGTGTTTGAAGACCCTGCCAGTGTTGTAATAACTGAGGTAGAGCATCTGACTGTCACTGAGGAAACGCTACTGGTGACGTGGCACCGCGGGACACGGTTTAGTGGGCATGGTGGTGTTGGGTTGATGGTTGGACTTGATGATCTTACAGGTCTTTTCCAACCTTAATGATTCTGTGATTCTGTGGAATTAAAGTTGAATTCATTTCTCTAGCAAGAGTGAAAAAAATCACACAACACTAACTGAACTACAGAAAAATAAGGAAGGCACTTTACACTAGACAAGCAGAAGATGAGAAATTTGCCTGGTTTCAACCCCTTGGAAAAATATTTAAATCACATGGTTCATTCTTCAAGTTGTCTTTCAATCGAATGGAGAACAGAGGCAAGAAGTACCAGGGTTCTGTACCCCAGCAACACGCACCCACGCGCAGACTGAAGCCCGTGGTCATAATCTGCATCAACAAATGGCACAGGTGAGAAGAGCCTGCTGCACGTGAAACGGAAATACTAAATCAGCAAAGAAAACAGAGGAAAAGGCAGCTTTACTCTTACAGCCAATGCGTCTCAACTGCACAGTAAGCAGCAGCAGTATTTTTTATACTTAATCATAATATTACTCTACCGCTCAGTAAGAGCGCTGGACAGAAAGACAAGACGCCATGTATACATACTAAACAGCCATACCATCCCCTCGTACGGGTACTTTGGTGTTACGTGTGTGGTTGTGGGGTACCGCTGCACCGTCACATGAACGTGAATTTTCCAGCGATACAATCTTTGGCAAAGATCTTTTCAAGTCGAACATTTATAGCCATACTATAGTAGCAACCATCTAGAAGTCTGCATAAACTACCTTGGTGAATTTTAAGCGACAAATCGTTAAGTCATGTACTCCATGTCTTTTAATTATTTTTAATTTATGTTTAGATATACCTATACCCCTCATATAAACTTTATCCATACACACAATTATATAAGTTATATATATACACACACCCCTATAGTCATGTACACCTACAACGGTCCTCTATACCTGATTATTTTTCAAACCTCAATTATTTTTTCAAGACAAGCATTTAAAAATTATAAAAACCATCAAAAACATGAAACACATCTTATTAGTACCACCGAGGAATTAAGCCATATTATTTTTTTATATGGCTTACAAACCCAGAATGTTACTGAACCAGATTTCAGGAAAACTTAGCCCATCCAGAAGTGGTAAAAAAAAAAATAAATGAGGAGATATTTGCAGACGCAGAAATTAAAATCTGATCTCTGTATCAGCTCCAGTATTAAAAAAGAAGAGGGTAACTACTCAAGAATGAACAACATTTTAACTGTGGCCAAGAATAAGCGAAGAAACAACACTCAGGTACGTCACAGAGCACTGCCCACCAGCAGTATCCTTTTTTTTTTTTTCTTTTTTTCACTCTGAGCAGCGGCTAAAACTCTTCATTTCTGTCATCTCAACAACACACCGCTTTTACAAGTTTCAAACATTTTTTTAATCCTCTCAAGTGTGAGTTCTGCACATCGATCCTGCCTTTTATACAATTTGGCTGGGTCAAGATCGATACGGTTAGAGAACGTCACGGTGTCTGAGAACCCGAGGAAGGCTGTGCTGGCCTAGCGCTCCCTTCCCAACAGGGAATATCTACCCACGACAAAATTGTTCTACAGCGAACTGGAGTTACGGCTTTGCACCAGTGACTCTGGACTACATTCCCGCATTAAACAAGCTGTCCCAGGAACAGCACGGCTACCTCAGAAGCTTTGCCGTTATAAATTAACCTCGCTTCATACCCCGAGCCACAAGATGACAGAAATATTGGCAATGTAACTGATCCTTTAGCCTGAAATGCACAAACATGATCTGGAATAAAATAAAAAATGCCCAAGTCTTATTTACTGCAACTTAATTATTTCAAGTGCACTGAACGTACAGGGAGTAGAGCAAATTATTGGGTTTTTTATTATTTTTTTAGATATGAAATCAAACAGCCATACTTCAGGAAGGCAACGGCAGACTATTAACAACATATCTGTATTCAAAACAGATCTATGAAAAAAATCTAACTGCACTAATCCTTTATTATAACTTCGCAGTCATGTTATTTTATCCAGTTGACGTTTTTCCATAACAGATTCCTACTAAGCTGTTAGCGAGCTCTTCATAAGCCAAGAAAAGCTAGAAGAAAAATAGCCAAATGCCTCGATTTAACTCCCGATCCTCAGTTTTCCAAAAGGGGAGCGGGTGGCACATGGCTATCTCCACTTCTCTACCAGGGACAGGGGAGGGGGCAAGCACCAGGGTTACCGCTGCCACTCCCACGCCTTCCCGGGAAGCGGCGGACTTGCACGTCTAACTTGAACCGGGAATAGAAACCACGGGATGTTAATGGAGCATGTCTAACCACCATCGCTTTCCCTATTTCATCTCAGTTGAAAGTACAGTAAAATGAACCGAAAGACCAGTTTTAAAAGCTTTACGCAGATTCTTGTCTCTTCTCAAAGTGTATTAATGAAACGGCTTCCTGCTTCATTTTCTAACGCCAAACAAAAGCTTTCATCTAGCTTGTTTACTCACTTAACCTCCTAAATTCCCATGAAGCACCGTAGCTTTGATTGGCGCAGGTTTTGTCAGAATAAAATAAAAAGTGTAACTGTAGCTTTGCAAATGTATTAGCAAAAATATTTGCAAGTATTAGCTTTGCAAATGTTATATAGAAGCGCAAGGAAAAACAGATTTCTGGTCATTTATAATACAGATTATTTCATCAAAGCGGGAAAGTAAGCATGTTTGAAAAGAACTTACGTAAGAGTGGAAATACAAATATTGCATATATTAACTAAATTATCATATAGATATGGGTATTACCTGAATTACTAAGTCAGAAATGCTTAAGAAAAGCAAATTTGTAGGTCATTATTAGAAGGAATTTGCTTATATCCCTTTTATCCTGATTTCCCCATAACCATAAAAGTTCTCATCTCACTCCCACTAAACATGTGAAACCTCCTAAACAATACTTTGACTATAGAGCGCAAGATGGGTTTAGCACACAACGTCTCCTTACATTCAGCTGAGAGATGTCTCCCTTTAGTTGTATTCATTCCAACCGCTAAGAAAAGGCCAAAAAAAAAAAAGCCAGCGCAGGTCATCCATCGTTACAGACGCTACAGACTCCTGGCAGGGTCAGACCGTTCCCCGAGGGCTGACACTTCACTTCGAGGTTTCGGTGTAGGCGGTTGTCACTCGTCCTCCTGCCACACATCATTGTGAGAAGCCTGGCTCCATCCCCTCGATAACCTCCTGACAGATACGGGCAGGCTGCTCGGAGGTCCGGCCCCTCACCCTGAGACTTCTTTGGGTCAAACAAGCCCCTCCTAAGGCACACGCTTCAGCCCCCAGCCGTGGCGGTGGAGGGGCAAGCAAGCTCCCTCCACTTTAGTGAAGTCTTTGCCACTGACACACCGGGGAGCCCCTTGTAACGCTACAGGCTTGGGGACGAGTGGCTGGAAAGCTCCCCCGCAGAAAAGGACCTGGGGGTGTTGGTCGACAGCCGGCTGAATATGAGCCAGCAGTGTGCCCAGGTGGCCAAGAAGGCCAACGGCATCCTGGCCTGTATCAGAAACAGTGTGCCCAGCAGGAGTGGGGAGGTGATTGTACCCCCATACTCGGTGCTGGTGAGGCCGCACCTCGAATGCTGTGTTCAGTTTTGGGCCCCTCACTCCAAGAAGGACACTGAGGTGCTGGAGTGTGTCCAGAGAAGGGCGACGGAGCTGGTGAGGGGTCTGGAGCACAAGTCTGATGAGGAGCGGCTGAGGGAGCTGGGGGTGTTCAGTCTGGAGAAGAGGAGGCTGAGGGGAGACCTCATCGCTCTCTCCAACTACCTGAAAGGGGGTTGTGGTGAGGTGGGTGTTGGTCTCTTCTCCCAAGTGACAAGTGACAGGACAAGAGGAAATGGCCTCAAGTTGCGCCAGGGGAGGTTTAGATTGGATATTAGGAGAAATGTCTTTACTGAGAGAGTGGTGAGACACTGGAAGAGGCTGCCCAGGGAGGTGTTGGAGTCACCATCCCTGGAGGTGTTCAAGGAACGTGTGGACGTGGCATTGTGGGACATGGCTTAATGGGCATGGTGGGTTTTTTTTTTTGGTTGATGGTTGGACTTGGTGATCTTACAGGTCTTTTCCAACCTTGGTGATTCAGTGATTCTGTGATTCGGTGAAAATGGATGTAGGATTCTGGATGCAGCCTAGCGAGTATCAAGCTCGCTTCCCTCAGCCTGCTGGCTCCGCTCCGGCTAATCCTGTTCCCTCAGCCTGCTGGCTCCGCTCCGGCTAATCCTGTTTGCGCTATGAATTGGCACGCGCAAACGACGTTCGATAGTCTGACAGCTACCTGGTTGGCTGTTTGAAAGGTTCCAGTTCAAGATTTTTCTCTGCTTAATAAAAAGCAGAATTTTTCAGCTCAAATAATATCAAAACAGGACCCAGATTTGAACTCCGCGTATCATGCTGGAGGACAATACTCAATTCATACAACTTCGCTTTTAAGCTGGTAAACAAATAGACAGACCCGATGAAATATTAATTTGACTAATTAGGGCAACAGAACCCCAGAAGGAACTAACAACTCCACAGAAATGGAGCAATACCTGTTTCCAGCACTGACAACTGCACAAGTTTCAGACACGTAACAGATGGCTCCAAAAGCCTGTGCAGACTGCGTCGCTGTCACCCTTCGCACCGGCAACACCTCCCAAGTTTTTAAGACGCAAAAGCTTACCTGACTCTGGAGAGCTGAAGTGTGAGCGACCGAACAGAACTTTTCAGTAAAGCCGGGACACAAAGCATTTCCACTTAACATTTCTTGCAACTCATAGACTGTAACCAAACGTGAAGCGTTCTCGCAAGAGAAACATTTACCGTCATATAACAAAAAGCTCTTCAACCTGCTTGGACAGCAGAATCAAACCACCTGGTAACCTCCTGCCTGGAATAAAATTTCAGCTGATAACACGTCACAAAACATCATCCGGATGCAGTTCTGAGCTTCCATTCATGTGTCGCAGCTGAAGTAGTTGCCTGTCCCAGAACGACTGATCTAGTTTGGCAGGGACGTTGGGAGGTCACCTAGCCCAGGCACCCGCTCCACGCAGGTCTATTTAGATCAGGTTGCTCGGAGATCTGGCCAGCCAAGCTTTTTGCTTCTCCAAAGACACACGACAATAGAAGGCAAGCAAGCAAGAAGTGTACAAGCATCCAAAGCAGGAAAGCGTGGTGATAGATACGCCCCCGAGCTGCTTTTCCGTTATTTCATTCCTGACATAACACAACAGTGAGCTATGGTTAAATATCTTCAAATTAAAAGCACGGAACTAACACGAAGCAGCACATAAAGCCACAACAATGGCAGCATTAGGAAAGATCTTTTCTGAGGAATCCAGCAATAAAAGCTACACAAAGTGCCTGATCCATCTGTTACCATACTTAGAAACAAGGAGGAGGACACGATACACCAACATGCTCTGAGAAAAAAAAAAAAATAATATATGTATCACACCTTCTGGTATTCAGACCAGCAACAGGAAGGACAGATCGGATTCTCAGCAGAGTACCACTCAAAACTGCACCCGCAGTTCGTCCCACAAGTAGGATTTCGCAAAACGTATTTAAAAAAAGCAACCCATTCTTGGAGGAACCATGAGGCCATAACACAACCTCACCTGGTCTGAACACGATGGCTTGACTGTTGAGCTTGCTGACGCTGCAACTGTGGTTTTGCTTACGCTACCAACGACGTTAAGCGCACTGTTTTGGCACTGAACGCAGAGCACACCAGCCCGATGACCAAGGGACTCGGCGACGACTTGAACCTCGAGACAGAACTATTAACTACCGTAACATACTTCAGTGTCCCCGAACACCTCTTCACATCAGTTCTCGACGCCAACTAAGCTCCAAATTGCAGAAGTTGATACGTTAATCTGCGGCGGAAACCAGTTCGGATGTTTGTGACTGCGTATCCATCAGCTCCACTGCGCTGACCGCAGCCAAAGCACAGAGTACGCTGTCACCGCCTACCACTTGCGGATCTGTAAGGACAGCGTGCTACAACTTCGCAGGTGTGGCTGCACCCTCCAGGGTCGGCAGCAGTTATCACCACCAACACGAGCAAGGAACCCAAGGTCTTTCAGTTGCAGGGTTTTTTTCATGCCCCTTCAACTACAACCTGCTATACATTGCCAGGCCTGGTTTTCTCCTCTATTTTAGGTCTCTAGCTAGCATTAAGGTAAGGTCTTCGGTATATCCTTCACATTTGCATTATGGTCAGTGCCTGCTGCAACAAGTTTTCTATTTTAAATAATACATGTTGCTAGAACTGCATTAAAATATAAAGCAGTTTACACAAATAAGTTAGCTCGAGCATTGCGGCATAAAAACAAGTTCCAAAAGATGTTACAGCAAAGCTTTTCCCAGAGTCTTTAAGAATTTTTGCTGTAATTTGTCCCATTCACCAAAATACTGCCTGTAAGATAAAACCACAAACATTTTCAGCTGAAGGGCAGACCTGCTCTGCCTAGGCATCCACCACTGACCACTGTCAGACACTATTATAAAGCTAAAAATTCCTTTGGTCTCATTTTCCCTGTCCGTTCTGAGGTTTCATGTAAATAGCCTGTACAACCTTCTCCTGAGAAACTTTCCAAACTCAAACATACCTTAATCACAGTATAATCAAATAATTGGACTGCAGTCCCTGGTAAGTCTACCATTAACGCTTAGAAGCTATGTTTAAGGGGAAAAAAAGCTCTATTTCAGCCAATTTACAGCACAAGATGACTATCACAAATGGGAAACTGTAATTTCTAGCAGAGTAATTGACACTTTTTAAGCAAAAAATTCCAAGAATAGAAATTGTCTAATAATGTGTGGTGGTTTTTTTGGTTTCGATTTCTGGTTGGTTTTTGTTTAAGAACTATAACCAGAAAACAGAACTACTAAACCACCTCCTTTCAGTCCCAAGAGGGATGAAATACAGCTTTCCAAGAGAGCCAAGCACTCATGTCACTGTTAACCACGAAGAAGTCCCAGACAAGAGTATATAAAATCATTGCATCAGCTCCGTAACAGAAATATCCACTGCTACAGATCCGATCATAAGAGGAAGTGGCCAAACTGATGTCGGGAATTGGTCAAAAGATCAGTGTTATGTATTGTGTGCGGTAGATGATTTTCTGCATCCTATTTTACAATACGGCAACCAACAAGTAATCTCCAATATGCCAGTGAGGTATGTTACATTTCTTCAATTTCTAAGTATCTGTGAAAAAGATTGTTAAAAATGGTGTTCAAGGAACGTGTGGACATGGCACCGCGGGACACGGATTAGTGGGCATGGAGGTGTTGGGTTGATGGTTGGACTTGATGATCTTGCAGGTCTTTTCCAACCTTAGTGATTCTGTGAAAAGACGAGGGATCTATGAGGTGATGTACTTTAAGAACAGCGACATTCTGTGGATTCAAATATGTTGTAAAATATGCTCGCTATCTTTATATATATATCTCTATCTCAAAAACTGTTACGTTTCTGCAAAACATTGTTTATCTTAGAGTTTCTGGCTTTGAATCACCCAATAACATGCATCTCCTAGGTCCTCCTTCACTTACTGCACTGTTATCTTACTTGCACATGAGAGGGGATATAAATCACAGACTATTAAGTAAAGCAAGATGCTTTGCCCTTATTTCATTAAGGTTCCTTTGCAGCAGAGATTTCTTACAGCCAATATTAAAATGTAATTACTTTGTCTCCCAGAGTTTTAGAACACATAGCTTGCACATATTAAAAGTGGTTTTCATCTTCGTAAAGATGAAGTAAAAAAGGGAAGGGTGAGTTACTCACTTTTTTAAGCTTAACAGTTTCAGTTCGAACGGTTATCTCCCTCAGAGACCAGCACATTCAGCCACAGCAACCCATGCAAGGCTTCCTCCCCGCTTCGCTTGAAGGTGAGGGAAAAGTTGGGGCATGAGGGGACTGTGGAGTATTTGGTACAAGAGTTTGTGCCCGTAACAAAAGCCTACAAGAGTGCCCAGCGCGAGGCAGCTGCTGGGAGGAACCGTAACCAGGGCGGGCAGATGGGCCAGCGCTCAGCGAGCCGCAGGCTAACTCTGTCAGGGATCTTGTGAAATAAGACAGTCTAGAATAGTATCTAGTGTGAGCACCCGGAGCTAGATCACCTTCGTTTCACCGTCTGCACGCAATACAGACATCCCAAATACGCGCTGGTGAGGCCACACCTCGAATCCTGTGTTCAGTTTTGGGCCCCTCACTCCAAGAAGGACATTGAGGTGCTGGAGCGTGTCCAGAGAAGGGCGACGGAGCTGGTGAGGGGTCTGGAGCACAAGTCTGATGAGGAGCGGCTGAGGGAGCTGGGGTTGTTCAGTCTGGAGAAGAGGAGGCTGAGGGGAGACCTCATCGCTCTCTACAACTGCCTGAAAGGGGGTTGTGGTGAGGTGGGTGTTGGGCTCTTCTCCCAAGTGACTAGTGACAGGACAAGAGGAAATGGCCTCAAGTTGCACCAGGGGAGGTTCAGGCTGGATATTAGGAAAAATGTCTTTACTGAGAGAGTGGTGAAGCACTGGAAGAGGCTGCCCAGGGAGGTGGTGGAGTCACCATCACTGGAGGTGTTCAAGGAATGTGTGGACGTGACATCATGGGACATGGTTTAATGGGCATGGAGGTGTTGGGTTGATGGTTGGACTTGATGATCTTACAGGTCTTTTCCAACCTTAGCAATTCTGTGAAAAATCTTCTTGTACTGAGTTATATATACTGATTTATTTTTATATATATTCTTATATATAAAAATATACACATCAGCATAGCTGTACAAATGTACACACGTAATGATTTCTAAGGCAAAAATTAAGCTAGAACTATCAACGGGGCAGATAAATCCATGGGTTTTGATAAAGTATACAATAGATCATTTGAGACTTAACCAATAATGGCATTAGATCTACCTCGGTATTCAAATTAATTTTATTGCTAAAGCAGTCCAAGTGCTCTTCATAGATATGTTCAGCGAAGCAGGCAGCGTGCTGGCTGGGGGCCCCTCTTACACAGAGTATCGCTCCTTGCTCATTTTCAGTTCCCTGCAATTTGGGGAAATGAACTTGGCCTTCATCCCACCAGTTCAACCGTTTAAACACACAGGAAAAAGGTAATCCTGGATACTACTGCTACCTAGTTTAAATTGGTAATCTAGGTGAACTATTTTTACCAAAAGGCATTTCATCAGAGAGATCTCCTTGGGTACTATAATTATCTAGAGATTTTAGAAAATCTGGAGCTACACTGCACGACCACATGATGGAAAAAGACCAAAAAACGTAAAAGGACACTGTCTAATGAGAGCTCTGTCAGGAAGAGGGGAGTGAAAAAAGCAAGGGACAGCAAGGTCTCACAACCACAAAGCACAACAAAAGCAAAGGGGCAATGACGATACTGGGAGGATGGCATCTTTTGGTGAGCAGTTAGTATTGCTTGCACAGATCAGAGGCGATTTTTCAGCAAGAAATGCGTGCGCATAAAACCAAACACACAAACAAACCAGAAAACCCCAGTTAATCTGAAGGTTTACCACTTGACTGGGACTCCAGGTAAGCGTAACGGCTGGGGAAATGTGCCGTGCCACCTCCCCGGGCGGCACTACAAAGCACTCGCTGTCACAAGTTCATTCTAGCGGCGGTTCTGTCTGCGCCAAAACCAAATGCCTAAAGAGCTGGTGACTAAAAACCACCCCACCGAAGCAAAAGCGTGTCAGATGTAAAGGTCGCATCCAAACAGCAAGCGAGGGGAACATTACAAGAGCTCATTAAGTGTGCATAACTTGCTTTTAGTTCATAGGGGGAAAACGTGAGTATTAACATGGTCAAAACTTATTACCAGACTAAGGTGCCTGTGATATCTCATCGATTAAATTAAATATCATTAATTTTGAATGCAGCTCGTAGATCATTCTCTAAATGCTATGCCAAAAATATAATTGAGTCTTCATTAGATGGGAAATGGGAGCTCTTTCCCCATATACAATTCAAGGTTAAACTGCAGCTCACTGAGGTTTGTTAAGAACTGGCACAAACCATCACCTTCAGTAACGACACACACACACACACACAAAAGGGTCTGTATTTTATTCACTCCAGATTCCCCCCTTATCACCCGGCTCTACCCTGCAGCTTACCGGTAACCTTGAAAGAATGAGATAGGTGGAGCTACTAAATAAAAGACAGATTTCTCAGTGTAGTCAAAAGGGCTAAAGAAAAAGGAAATTATTTCAAAGCAACAATTAGAGTATACTACCAGCCTTCACTATTTCAAAGTTTAAATTTAAAATTAAGTTCAAATTAAAACAAGCTGCATTTTCAGCCACCTGCTTGCCATTTTATCTCTGCAATATCACTGTCTGGACAAAAAAAACCTCCTAGCCTTACCTTAACACCCTAGTACCACAGCTCTATTTGGTCACCCTTCTGTTATTTGTGTGCGGTGCTGGAACAAATCTACTTTCTAGTATTTCACAGCTAATAACTAGACTGACAGGAAAAGTAGGTAATTTAATACACAAAAGGTAAGACTGGTATAATATTTTGAGGAAAAGGTTTAGACGTCCGATTCAGCTTTTCAGACAACTGGGAGAGCACAACAGCAAAGCAGAAGGGGCAGTGGAGTTTATCACCGCAAAGAGGGTACGCTACTACTTGCAAAGTAAATCTGGAGGATAACTCTGCTTACAGTTGTGATCTAAAGTTAACTCTGCTAACATAGGGAATGGAAAAAGCCCTCAGCTACTGCCAGGCAACAAAGCGCGATTGCCAGGCGAGGCGAGAGGTCAGACAGGAATACGGGCAGGCTCCCGGCTGGCAGAGGGATGCTGCCAGTTGCCTGCCGCAAAGATCCAACTGGCAAGGACTGGGGCAAGTGGAACAAGAGCAACTGGGCACAGCACTCCGGGGTTCGTAAAGGCTTTGAAAAATTAATTCGATGCTTTGGTTGAAGGAGATCACTGCTCTGGGGCACAGACAAGTGACCCCTTAAACGTGGCCATTCCTGTTGATTCATGGCATGCTTTTTACATTTCACTTAAACATTAAATTCAAGAAATGAACACCTGTCCTTCAAATCTCTCCAGAACTCTACCCATGCTTACAGACCAGAGCTCTACCCATGCTTACAGATTGCTTCTTTGTCTTCATAGCTACGCTGTCTCCTTGGTTCAGTCTTTCTAAGTACGACCTTGGATTTTTGCACCCATTCCAAACTGTGTTCCCCTTTGTGTTACACTACAGGAGAAGGAATATTAACAATATCTAAGTCATAAATGTTTTCCTCATCATCCCAAAACTGTACATTAAGATTCAGCTTTCATCATCCTGTCCTGCAACTATGCCTCTAGATCCCTAGTTTCTTATCAGACCATTTTTTCAGCATATTTGGTTTCAGCTGTAAATATGTTTTTTCCATGAGAAATATTTTGTAGTGGTGGTATTTTGAGTCTCCCCAAATCACTGATCCATTATTGATCTAAGATGAAAATACACTATCAATTTTTCACTGAACTATTGATCAAGCTAGGTCAACCCTAGCAAGATACCCAGAGTACTAGAAACCCACAAGTGAACAGCTGCAATGAGCTATGGTATTTCCAATCACATATAAGGAAAGGAATTTAGAAAATAATATTTAAACAGCTTGTTGGACCGCAGACTACTTGTAGGAGGGCTTCAGCAGAGCGTGTACTGATTACAGTGAAAGAATGTGATCCCAGGAAAAAAAAAAAAATATTTTTGAAAACTGTTTCTCGAGAGGCGGGCAACTTCCCCTAGCTTCTGCAGACCCACAGCCTTTTTTGCTCTGGTACACGTATCTGGCGATACTTTCCATTCCCACACACTCACCAAAACAGTTGGTACATTAGAGCCGCCTGACAAAAGCCTTTTTTTTTTTTTTAAACAGCTCCATTCAAAGCCATAAAATCTTTTTCTTAAATAACTATTACAGCTTATTGTCCCACGATTTCTTTTGTTTCAATTCTGAGTACCCTAGCAAAACTGCTTGCAAGATAGGAAAGCAAGCCGGAAAGACTGACACGAGATTTCCAGCACGCCTCGCCAGGCAGCCGCTTCCCAATTCACGACGCACGAAGCACTGCTTTGCCGTTTTCCGCCTGTGCCTAGAGGTCAGAGAAACCGCTCTACTTGGAAGCCTTCCAATGCCGAGGTGGGGGTTCCCGGGAGCGGTCCCATCCCCTCCGCCCAAGCAGGGCCACAGAGCCCGGAATGGCGGGCGAGGGGGATGGGGCGGCTTGGGAATCCCATCCTGCCGTTGCCATGGCTACCCCAGTTGAGCAGGGAGCCTCTTACAACAACCAGGCTGCGGATGCTCGGATGCTCCATGGTCCCTCTCCAAAAGGAAGTGGCGACGGAGTGGGGGAAGAGCCCCAAACAGGGGTAAACGCAGAGGGGGTCCTGCAAAGCCCCGCTTAAGGCGAAACAAGCTTGGAGCCTTGCAGTAATTTTTCCATCACATGAATACGAAAGAAAAATAAACGTGGGTTATCTCAATTAAGGTGAGCCACGGAGAGCGGCACAAATTCGAGGAAGCCAGGGGAATTTAAATACTAAGGTAAGCATCAAATATCAACTTCGCCTCGCCAGTAAGGCGTTTTCGTTACTATGGCAGGAGTGGAAAGAAGAACATTTTATACACGTACTTACCCAGAAACCAGTATTGACAAAAGTTACAGTGAAGTTTTAATGAAGAACGCACGTGCAGGCATGCTGATTGCTAAATACCATGTACAGAGTGTTCTCTGTCTCTGATCTGTTGTGTGTAGTATTTGAATTACCCAGGCGCTCTCTAAAAAGCTATTTATTTTATTTTCTCGTTTCCCTACAGTCTAGTTTGTGACATGAAAATAGGAATAACTTACCCTCATAACAACCTTGGAGATGTAACTTACTATTCATTACCTTTTGAAATGTTGGTATCCGACTAGTTTTCTGCTACACTTCTTTAAAATAGACTATTATGAGATTTGTATTGAAAATCAATCACTAAGAGCTGCAGGTAGTCCTGGCCTCCTTTTGTGTTAGAAGGCACATTAGTCAATCTGAAATAAAGCATTCTCATTTGACTTGCAGCCTGTGCCATGTAAATTCGGGATGTGTTGTGCTGCAAGTCCCCAAGACAATGACATCGCTCGTCTCCGAGCGGGATTTCTTGAAGGCAAAAGCCTCGCGAATCCTTTTAACTATCATTTCAGAAACTACCCCTAAAATGTAAGTGTTGTTAAATAAAAAGAATGATGGGAAGAAGAATAGTTTTTCAGTCAACACCACTCCAGCAGTAATGTTTTTTCCAACTAAGCTTTCAGCAGTCAAAAATGGGAAAGATTATAGACACAGAGCCTGCAATTCAACTCAAAAAGATCTTTGTTAACAGCAGCAATGAAAAGAAGAAAAAAGCCCACAAAATTCCTCCACTTAGGCACAATCTCAAAACATATGCTTACAATCCCGCAAACCTTTGAGAGATTCAGCGTGTTAAAACAGCTGCAGCTGAGCTTAGAATGAACATTGCAAATAAATGCTAATGAGATGCTTATAGATCCTGAACAAATTGATTTACTGAGATCTTGTCGAGTGGCTCCTATCAAGGGTTTGTCAGAGTAAACAACCAAATCCTTATAAACAGAAGTGACTCATTCATTACAACGGGAAAAAGCAATAAATAAAAATCCGAGCTTTAGTTCAGGAAGACTATAGAACAAGCTACATACACATATATGCACATGTTATGTGAAAATACATACACTTTTGAAACCACAGTTAAGATTTTCCTGCCTCTGAAGAAACTGGTCAGCAAGGGAAGTAGTGAAGGGCATTGGTAAAAACGTGTCTCCTTTAGCTCCCCAGAAAGTTACAGATCAGTTTGCAATGCCATGACTACATTTAAACGCTCAAGAAAGTTATCGATCTAAGAACTGCCCGTACTAAAAAAATACTTACATAAAGCGTTAGAATAAACCCATGTAAAACAGATGTATAATGAGTTCATATTCACATGTTGAATTGTTTTATTGCACGTTGTTTTAGTACAACCTGTGTGTGTAACCAGTGCCTTGGAAATCAATCTTCTTAAAAAGAATCTTATTGTTCGTAAGATTACGTATGATTATGCATAGTAAGTTACAGAGGAAGAGAAGTGAAGTAAAACTTCAGCAGCAGTATATCGGAATAAGAAAAAACGTTTCTATATCAATAAAACTTACACGATCGCATATTACTGTAACTATTCAGGATAGAAAACCCTAGGATTTCTTTCTGGCCAGTCACATGTAAAATATAAGCATTTAATAATTTTATAATGGTAGGCAGGGAAGGTGATAACATGTATCCTCTGGCTAAGGACAGCCAAAGAGTTTCTCTCACAAAATATGAGACTGAGAAATTGAAATTCTCAGAACTGGGATAAAAAGCAAGGGCCAGTTTATTAACACTAATAGTCTTTGGGGAGGTTGTTCAAAAAATACTTAGTAGGAACTGCAATGAAATGCAAGAAAGATTAATCCTTTCACCCTTTCATTCTCCACAACTCCACTTAGTGAAATCCTGGCAGCTCTTAGGGGAAATCAAATTCACCAGTCTCAACCTCCTACTCAAGCAGAAGCAGTCCCAGAGTCCTGGATCCCATGGCTGCGTCTGGCAGGTGATCTGCAGGAGATCCTCGAGAAAGGCTGATGTACTGTTACCAGACATGCTGCAGCCGCCTGCGGTTATTCACAGAACAGGGTACCCACAGGGAAGCACCCCCTTCCTACTAGGGGAAGGGCAGGACTTTGGAGGGGGGGGGGTTTCCTGCAACTGTGCCACAGATCTCCATTGCTGACATCTCTGTCACTGGCACAAAGCAGAAGAATATCAGTTGACATTCAGAGAGCAAATTCCCTTTGAACTAAACAAAACCAACTCCTCCAAGGACTGGGATTCTCCATTAGGACCAGCAAAGCACGCCCGAAACAAAGTTCAAGTCTCCAGATTTTCTAAGCTCCCCATTTTAAGCAAGATAAAGCAATTTCAACAATTCTCGCAGCAACATTAGGAGAAACAAACTCAAGGTTTTCACACACAGATTTATTAAGGTTGGAAAAGACCTGTAAGATCATCAAGTCCAACCACCGACCCAACCCCCCCATGCCCACTAAACCGTGTCCCGCAGTGCCACGTCCACACGTTCCTTCAACCCCTCCAGGGATGGTGACTCCACCACCTCCCTGGGCAGCCTCTTCCAGTGCTTCACCGCTCTCTCAGGAAAGACATTTTTCCTAATATCCAGCCTGAACCTCCCCTGGTGCAACTTGAGGCCATTTCCTCTCGTCCTGTCGCTAGTCACTTGGGAGAAGAGACCAACACCCACCTCACCACAACCCCCTTTCAGGTAATTGTAGAGAGCGATAAAGTCTCCCCTCTTTTCCCCAGAGAGATCCAGACCTCCCAAGTGAACGAGAAATGCCATTCTAGCAACTGCAAGCTGCAAAGAGGAAAAAAAAAAAGAGAAATCTACCATAGGAATCCTCTTCTATGGCAAAAATACAGTTCCTACTCTTTTGTGTGCAACAGAATTCTTGCTAGGAAAGTTCCTGCTCACATTCAATCTCATTCCTGTGAAAGTGCACCACTGCCATGGTATGACTTGCTTCTGCATCCCCTGTTCTCCTTTTTGCTAGTTTTTAAGTACAGACTCCTGTAAGTCAGTAAGAGCTTGCCCTCTTACAGAGATAGCGATCGATGGAAAATAAAGAAATCTTTTCAACCTTGAGTCATTTACGGAATCAGTGAAAGGATGCCAAAATAATCAGGAAGCTCTATCTTCCTTCAGCCACTTCACAAGCCAAAAGTACTATACAACAATACAACACAATAGGATGTGCCCTTTGTGAGAAACGCTCGCATTTCTGCAAAACAGGTCTTCAAAAAAGATTAGTTGTAACTGACCTTCCCCGTCCCCCAGCTGTGGAGCTTAAAAGCAAATCAACTCACTGTTACAGACACAGGGCCACCTACAATTTCTGTACACTATGCCGTGACCATATTGATGTTGTCTTACTGTTTTTTTGGACTCTCATAAGCTGAAAAACATATGGGAACGGAGGTTATACAGATATGCACTTCCCAAAACACTCAAGACCACAAAAAACCCCAACTATCTTCACGCAGCGACTCTCACCATCTCTGGCCAGGCAGGTCTCCCAGAAGTAATCCTATTTTTGAGGAAGACAAGATTAAGAGGACAAAGAGAGAGATGACAGTGTCAAAACAAGACAAAGTATTTAAGTAGTTTACCAATTCCTGCCTCTCTCAACCTGCAGGCAGTAGTCAAAATTAAAACCAACTTACTCGGAATGTTAGCGAACGTCAGAGGAAACCCAAACCCACACTCTCAAACAAAGTTACGGTCCTCCATATGAAAACTGACACAGCTCAGAGCAGTGCTCCATCATCTCAAGAAAGGAAACAAAATAAGGTCCAACATGAAGAGAATGCATTCGGATAGCAAAGGTGCTAAGAGCAAAGTTTGCTGTATGAAATTGAGGTATCCACAAAACCATTTCATTTTAGAACCAATTTTTGCTTCTCCCCTATTATTCCTGGCTGGGAGTTGTCTCAGCGTGTACCAGGGCCAGTAAGACACAATATAAACTCAGGATATGCATTCCAATTACTATCAGAAAAGGCTACTACTTCAAGCTGTTTAAAAAACAGTCTTCCCTTCCTAACGCTGAACAATAATCCCCTTTTTCTCCAAGGTGTGAGCAGAAATAGAAGAGGCTGTGAAGAGAGGCAGAACATGTATTCGCTGTTGACATAGTTGCCTTCCTGCACCTACCGACGTAAAATGGCCATTTTTGCTTGTAGTAGTTTTTCCACTTGGCCTGCTGTATCTGGTTAATTTGTCTGTTCCTCTTTCATCACGTTTTCACAGGACAGGTCTAACGGACCAGGTCTGAAGGTATGCAGCACAAGCAAGAGCTGGAACATCGCAACTGCCTTAGTCTGTCTTCAATTGTGATCAAAGACAAGAGGTAAGAGATGGTGGCTTGGAAAACAGAAGAGTCGAACACATTAAAACTAAGGAAGCCTACTTTCTTCTTTCAACAATCCGTGTATTATTAAAGTTAATAACTACCCAAAAAGGCACTGACTAGCTTTTCAAATGTAGTTTTATACTCTGTAAAAACAGCAGAGCACTAACAGGTGAAAAAAGACCAGAAGAAATTATGAGATTATCCCAAATCAAATAATTGGGTTGGGCACTTTTAAAAAAAAAAAAAAAAAGGGTGCTGGGAAAAAGACTGAGGTTAAAGCATCAATAGATATAACTACAGTAAGAAGGCATTCTTACAGAAAAGATAAAGCTTAGAGAGTTTTCCATCTGAAGTTACAAACATTCATAATGATATCTAGCAAGTTCAACAGGTTTTTATAATTTAAATAGTATCTCATAAAACAGGGTTAAGCTGTGCAATTTCAAAAAATGAAAGAACGTGTAGAGTAGGAGATATCAGCAGCAACTTTTGGTGGTAGGAGTTTCAATAATGGTGTTTTGGATACTTTGCTTCCATCCTCCACAGAATAGTAATAGGATTTTAACCGTATACAGAAGAAAACTGCCAGATCTGGATTAACAGTGCCACAACACACTCAAAGGAAAGCTATTTCTTAACTCCTGGATGCAAACTGAAGGCTACCGTGAGCTGCTCGTTTCCCCAGGATGCTGTTTCACCTTTAAAAAAACCTCACTGAAACAGTTGAGGCTATTATTTAACCAATTGTACCAAAAAATTACATGAACCAAACGTGCAAGTGTTTTTAAACAAGCGAGCAAATCTGGAAAGATGGGGATCACTAATACAAACAGCATTAGTTCTCCACATTCAGGAAATAAGTATTCACAGAATCACTAAGGCTGGAAAAGACCTCTAAGATCACCAAGTCCCACCACCAACCCAACCCCACCATGCCCACTAAACCATGTCCCGCAATGCCTCGTCCATACGTTCCTTGAACACCTCCAGGGACGACGACTCCACCACTTCCCTGGGCAGCCTGTTCCAATTCTTGAAGGTTGAGCATTTTGCAAAATAAAGCACCTTCACAAAGCGGCAGCTGAAAAGTTAATCCAGTATCAGCTAGAAAGATGTTGCTGGAAGTCACATATTTTCATCTGTTTCCAAAGCCAAGCCTTCCTTCCCCAGGAGAAAACCTGTTCTCTAAACTCAGCTAAACGTGTACCTGAAAGATGCGCTCGCATCGGAGTCCCCCAAACCAAAACTTGCACTGCATTTAACTTGTAACTCCTTTTCTATCATTTGAACCACTTCAGTCTGTTGCTTTGTCCTTTAAGTGGACTAGAATAAATACCGTCCCTCCCCAGAATGTAAGTGCTATATTATTGAATACATTGAAAGTGCAATTCCAATCCCACCAGTCTACTTCTTTTCTTAGAAGTAGAGTGCAGTCGCATTCAGCTCCAGCTTTCTCTCACACATTTCAGACTTTCCCATTCTTTTGTTCCTGCAAGAAAAGAATTCACAAAAGCCTAATAACTAGCTCTTCGAGAGCACCAATACGCAGCGTAGAAATGGTTCTAAGTCTGTGGGTTTTTCATTTTAATTTGTGTCTTCAAGGAACATTTAAATAAAAGCAACAAATACAATACCTGTGAAGCAGCAACAGCAAAGACAGAGCAGCCAGGTGCTTACCTATCCCACAAAGCCATCAGCATTTAAGTCAAAGAGGACAAGATTCAGGGGTTTAGCCTATGCTAAAACTCTGCTATGTAACTTCAATGCCTTTCCCATGTCCTAGCCTTTCCATATTTAATTCTGTGCGTATGCAGGACCGTATTTGACAGAACCCAAGCCTTAATTGTGATTCTTACACGTCACTTCAAAACAAGTATGTTACTTGGGTTTCCCGAAAAGGAGATGAAGGAGACTGCAGCAACGGTCTTACTGGTATTTCAGTAAGGTTAGACAAGGGGTAATTCTGACATTCAGACTCACATTTTCTCCCTCGTAAAGCAGCATGCGCTGAGCTTCAGAGGACCTACAGCTGAAACGTGCGCAAGCGGTAATGCACTGCCCATTATTCGGTTACTCTGTAAAGCATTTGTGTGTGCAGCACAATAAACACAAGGTACTTCCAGAGAACAAGTTTCTTTTCATCCTAGTCTAGATTTAGAAGCTCCATTTCAAATCTACCATATTATTACTACCAATCACTTGAAACTTATCTCATGCTTTTAAAGACACTGTATACTAAGCACTACTTCAAGCCTGAAAGGTTCAGATGAAACAGCATCATTTCAGACCAACCCAACGTCAATCTCCTGCAATACGCATTCAACACAACTGCCGCACCTTCCCGTCTCCCAACAAAATGTTACAACAAGCACTTCAGCCTCAGGAAATATGCAATCTGCTGGCAAGAGAGGTGATCACATACTCTGATGCCAGCCTTTCCACCAACTTCAGTTGATAACCTTACTTGTTTTATAGCTTTTGCTAATCAATTTCTCATTTCTTATAGATAGGCATTATCTCTGATCCCTTTGGCACTGAGAGACTCTGATGACTTTAGACACCTCAAAAAGGGCACAAAATAAAAAAAAAGGTTTATTTGCAATTAAGACAAATGCAGGTTTCAAAACTTTTAATGAAAAACATGGCAAACACATTCCATGCCTCCCCTATAACGTTAACTATGAGAATACCAACATTATTCTGCTCATGCTCAAAAAAACCGCAAATCCTGAGCAGTCATAGAATCATTTAGGTTGGAAAAGACATTTAAGATCGAGTCCAACCGCAAACCTAACATCTCCAGGTCTACCATACTCCAGTGCTGCCAGTACAAATGGAAACGCCTGTGCCATAACTCCCACTAGAGTCCCAACATCACACAAATTGAACACGAACTATGAATTCTGCCATTAATATGGGCAAGAACTCATTAAAAATCTATATTCAGATCCATCACCTACAGCACAGGCCAAACCTACAAACTGAGAAGACGACTACAGCAGAAACCTACAAAAGTAAGCGACGTAGAAAGTTTCTCCAGAAGGCCTCATAGGACCTGATTTTTATTGAGGAAATTAGAAGGCAACTCAAGAGAAGCAGTTACTTACACAAAACAATGCCATAAAACATTACAATGTATTTCAATTCCTTGCGTTGCCTCTGTCCACAAGCTTTAATTAGAGACGTCGTGGTTTTAAGACAAGTAATTAACCACTTGACTGCATGACCAACAAGTGTGGAAAGCTCCCCATCACTTAGACTCTTCTCATCAAACCTGGCATATTCTCAAGGATGTATTTGCCATCACAGAACACCCTGCATGGGAGAGAGACACTTGTCATACATAAATCCTGTAATTGTTGGTTAACAGCTACTGAATGTAAAAAGATTGTAGTTCCCATTTCTAGTCATGAAAATGAAGGAGCGAGACTCCTGTTTTCTAACTGATACGGCACAGCAGTGCACTAATAAAAAAGAAAAAACATTCCTTGCAGCCTGAACCTGCACAGTGTGTCACAACAGCTCCAGGATTTGCAAAATACAAAACTCCATTGAATGGAGAGGTGTAGAAGCAGTGTCATAAAAGGAAGCAGAGAAACGCATGACGACCAGCTGGAAGCTTTATTTTTCTTTAAGCAAAATGCATTTCCTAGAGTTGTCTCCAGCTTGGTTAAGAAAACATACGTAATGTCACACTGGGCAAGATCTACAGTTCAGTTTCCAGCAATAGCAACAGCAGCAACTTGGTCGTGGGGTTTTTTTAAGTGAAAACACCAAAGCCTGACCATTCTCTATAGTCCATTCCCCTTATACTCTTCCAGTATCCACAGCCATTATATAGAAACTGCAGGGGGTAAATCGCTGCTTAGACTTTTGCTGTCCTGTTATTGACCTGTCATTCATCAACACACCTAAGCCCTTCCTGAATTTGCTGTCTGCCTCAAGCCTCCTGTGGCAGCAAGTTCCAAAAGTTCAATCCCCACTGTGTAATGTGGTTCTTCCTATTATCTGTTTTAAACTAAGCTGTTGCTTTTACCAAGTGACTCGTAGTTGTAGTACTTCAGGGTTTGGTGAAGAGTACTGTGGACTCACCTCGCCCGCTGCCTTCCCGAGTCGGCAAACCTCAGGCTCTGCTCCAGCCTCAGCCTTCTCCGCCCCAGACCAAATGCTCGTGACTTTTAACCTTTTCTAACTTCACTACTTCTTTCCCAAGACGCAGAGGAGAGACTAGAGCCGCACGCACCACCAGCGTTTCATATAGCAGCAAACGATGTTCCCAACACCCTCTCCCTACTGAGTGAGGTACTACGCTCCACCGACTTCTTCGGCTTCCACTGCGTACTGAGCTAATGACATCGGAGAACTGTCAACCGTGACTCCACAAGCTGTAACTGCCAGCGCTGAGCACGGCGGCGGGTCGGTTCACTTTGGATTATCTCTCTCCCCAAAGCTTTACATACGCCGATGTTCAGCTGTTGCCTTTTCCTCGCTTGCTCGATGCTGTGAGGTCCTTCTGAAGCTCCTCACCACCAGCCCAGCCCAGCACTACCCTGATCCGCAAGCTGGCCATTTCAGTACACAAGAACACAGCAGAAGAAACACTGAACTGTATTTTCCTGGACCACATTTTTACAACAGCTAAATATATCCATCTCAAAACACTTATCTTGGTTTACACTGGATTCTGCATGGTAGAAGAAAACAGCAGTTTTACGTAAGAGATTATTTTCTACTCTGTACCCCAACACGTGCACGCACGACACCGATACCCACTTTCACCCTGTCTTCTGCCACTCAATCACTAAGGAAATAGGTTTAAAAAAGCTACAGTGAATTACATGTTATGCCCAAGGCAAAACACCTTAAGACAAACTAACAGGACAAATGCTTTCAAATCACAGCAACTGCCTTTTAGGACCATCACAGCTATTAAATATTGACACTATTTTCTTTTGTATAATTTAAAGCAAACTATGACGACAAGTTGTAGTAACACTGAAAAATAAAAGCAATGCTGAGACGAGTGAGATGCCGCAAAGTGCTCGTTTAGTAACTAGCCAGGAAACCCTAACGCTCCGTTACTCCTTCCCATAAGCAAGGCTAACACTGCTTTCTCCTCGTTCGCTGTCCTTGCAAAAGGGTGGATGCTTTTACACACCTTCACTATCTTTTCAAAGCCATAAATTCCCCCTCTACCTTCGCAGGGTGTTCTTCTCAGTGTTTCAGTGCCTGAAATAGTGTCTGTGGAATAAAGGTGGACATTTTCATGAACTAAAGCTGTGACCTAAAGCAAAGTGCTTTTCCCATAACATGTCCAGAAGCATAGTCCGAGATTTAAAACAAACAAAAAAAAAACCCTACAAAACCAAAGACATACAAGATGAAGCGTAACAGTATTACAGAAATAACCTATTTATATACATATATATATGCCTTTGCCTCTTGGATAATTGCTAAAATGAGAGAGAGAACATAATTTCACACTTTCTTCAAATTACAAAGAAAACACATTCTTGAAAAATAACGTGACATAAATGTGATAGAAGCAATCAACACCACAGGCTTGGGGGATTTGGAGAGATTTAGGTGTTTGGCTTGTGGGTTTTGTTTTGTTCTTTAATGAAACCGACATCTTGTAACTTCCAAATTACCAAGTTTGAAGCTACTGCTTCGTAAATGTATTCAAGTATCAGAAATCATATCTTATCAACAGTACACAACTCCACTTACATAAGTGACTGTCTAAAAACCAGCCTTCATTAACAAGGTACACACCGTGAATCCTTTTCAACAGGAGCTACCTACAGTATTTAACATTTAACGTTACAACTTAATTGTTTTTGAAGCCACTAGTTCTAAAACGCAAAATAATTTATCGAAAATTAAAACATAACTTCATATGCAGCAATTTTACTCGACTTCAGCCACGGAAGAGAATTTTTAAGTGAAGCTGTATTAATTCCTAAACATAGAAAATGAACAGCATATGAATAATTTATTGATGGCTTTTGCTTCATGTCAGCAGCTTTGCTGGAGGAAGTGATATTTATGAAGTCCCCCAGGATACCCCGAAGTTAAAGACGGGCAAAGAAACCGTAGGATAACATTACCACCGCTGCAGAATGATACACAGGTACGCAGGTGTCACGGGTGGTTTCCAAACGTGAAAGAGTTACACAACGCCAGAAGTCACGGGGCTGGGAGAGGAGATCAATGAGCTTATCCCAAGAAAGTCAGTACCTTTCAAACCACTGATAAGTAGAAACAGGATCTTTTATGCATAACAGGTATTAGAGGAAGGCATGATGATTTTGAGAGGCTTTCAAGCTCCCCGTAAGCGTGCTCCTGCAAGATGTGCCTCAGAATCCAGATTCGGGAGCTTCTGGAAACAGGTGGAACATGCTGCTGTGGAATGAGTCTTGGGGTTTGGAAGTCCAGAAGGGTGCTGGGTGACGAGGAGGAAATGTGGCCAGAGGAAAGTGGTTAGGACAGAGCTAGGAGACAGGATGGAACCAAGGAAAAAAAACGTGATCAGGGAGGAAGACTGAGTATAAAGAGCTCACGGTTAAGAAATGCATCACCAACTCTTCAGCAGGATCACGGAGCATCACATAATCGCGATGATGAAGAGAGGCAGCAGCAGTTCCCCACATCCATTCATCTCCTCTTTACACCTCCGGGCAGACACCTACCATCATTATTTTTATTCCAGCACATTTTCATCCCTAACCAATTTCTCCCCACAGTATTCCCTGTCCAACCAGCAGCACCTTCTCAGCACCACACCTCCTACCAGGTAAGTTCTTTGCCCTTTGAGTCTGAAGATCTGAGAACCTATTCGGGCACCTGCAAACGATAACCCACAGCGCTCTTCCTTAAGGCACCTACCAGTTTTACATTACGCATTTCATTTTACAAAGAACTTAAATAATGGCAATATCACAAAGACCAAAAATCAGCTCCCCTACTTTGTCCAAATCCTTTAAAAAGTTTTAATAAAGAATATGGAGTATGCTTTCATGACAGCCTCTATAAAAAAACCTTTCTTTTTTCCACATGGGGATTAGATGCTAAGAAATACTTTACATGAAACAAGGAAACTCTCCGCAATTCATATATAAACAGAAATATCCTGCTGTTGGTCAAGAACAACAGGTGAAAGTTCTGTAGCAACTCATAAAGATAACCGAAATGTCTGACCAGTTTATTTGGCATCCTGTAGTGGTGGCAAGTTTTTATTCAAAATGAAGGGCCACAGTAGCAACAAATCTAGAAGTTGGGGGGGAGGAAGTAAACTAAAAAGTCAGCAAGAGGATAACTTGATTCAGTGACACAAATTAAACATTTTAAAGCTATAGAGACTCCGGAACATAGCAGAGCTCAACAGAAAAAAAAAAAAAAAAAAGCAAGGCAATGAAACCTTCAAAACATAATTAATCATTTCTCTTGAAACCCAAGAATCAAAATACCAAACTACCTTAAATCTGACTGCTGATTGCTCAAAATTGGAGTGCTACTACAACAATTTACTAATAACCAATATATAATTTAATTTCAAACCTACTCTGCAGCAGACTCTCTAAACTTCTTCACCGTACCTTGTGCAAAATGGCTGTGTCAGCCATATAGACGGCTCTTCGTAATCACGAAGTCGTGCTCTGCCAGAGGCAGGGCATTGAGAACATACGAACAAATGGAGCCACAGAAATACAGATTTCTTCTCCTTCCTAAACCTCAGAAACTGTGGAAGTCGGTTCTATATGCAGAGCTTTGCCACGTTTTCCAGAATGAGAGTTTTCATTTCAAAGAAAAGCTGCATTTGTAGCTGAACTTTGCTAGGAACCCAACGCTCCATCATATGCTTAGCCTACTGCCCTGATCTATTTTTATACAAAAGGCTACATCAAGCAGTGTTTCTGGCTTCAAAAATATGGTTCACGTATATAGAAAGAATCAAATATTTTTTTCCCTACTCACAGGAGGCTATGGGGTAAATTAATGCCTCAGACTGCAGTGACTTTGGAGTAGGCTAGTCTTGTCAATAATTAATACAGCTCCGTAGTGCAAACGCACAGCAACAAGCTAGCTTAACCAAAATCCCTGCCGCTATAACACCGGCTTTTTTTACCCAGGTTGAATGTGCATGCACAAGACTTAAAAAAGGACAAGATTATTTATGACCTTAATGTAAGAGTTCTGAACATCGGGGACGGGGGGTTCCCCTCCTTTCGTTTAAAGAAATGCTTTATACAATAAGCATTTTTATTTTAACAATTCAATAAATTGAAATCGTAGCAAATATCATAATCTTTAAACTAGCCTCGAAAACTTATCCAAGATTTTTATCATGGAAGTTCTTTTCAAGTCTTGGGGATTTCAGAAGCCTAATGCAACAAATAAAAAGCAATGAACAAAGACAGCAACAATGCTATTCCATCACTCGGGCATGGCGATCCGTCACCCTCAAAAACAACAGACGAAGCAATAACAGACCCTCCGCACATAAGCTTTAGCAGTCATCCTCCGTGGACAGATTATTCATTCCACTAAATCAGTCATGAATTACAAAACTTGCACTAAAGTTTGAATTGTGACTCGTTAGATATTGAAAGCCACAGACAGCATTTTTACACTCCCACTGTCCTCTCTGTATTTGTATATTCCTGTAACTGCAAAACTAAAGTACCCAAGTTATTAAATCTGCAAAAGGCTTGAAAGTGAAAAAAATCAGTTTGCAAATGAGCAGATCATTAAAAAACTGTAACAATTCTAAGTGTCAAACGATGAAATAAAATACAGAAATCTAATCAGTTGTAGCCTAAATTAATTTCTTTGTAAGAACATTTTTCTTAAATAAAAAACCTCTCTCAGCTAATCCTGGATTTCGGCTGTTTTGTTCATCACGCTATCTTAACGAGGCCACTGTTACTGAAGGGCACGACCCGATTTCTTCCGAGATCAACGGTTATCCGTAGAATTTCAACACTTCAAATTTCTATCCTGAAATCCAGAAAGGCACGGAATCTGCATACTTTTGGGGAATTTTCAGCTCTGACACTTCATTTTGCCGTGAAGTTCTTACACTGACACAGCCCTCCTTTTTTGTATTCTGGCAAGCACTTGCATTTGGCCAATGGCCACATATCGATTTTGGAAAAGATGCTTGCAGCTTCAAGGAATACGAGAGCTGCTGCACGTTATTCATGAACCATGCAACCGTTACAAAGTGATACATAAACGTCCAATTTTTTTCCTTCTTCAAAACGGGTGTTCGGAGTGTTCGATTTTATTTTCCTAGACAACGAAGACCTTTTTGTGAAGAGTGGAACAAATTTAAATAATGATAGAGTTCTGGAACTTGTGGCTGGGCAACGAAAGTATTAACTTTATTACTCAACTCACATATTTACATAGATACCAGTTTAAACACATCTTTATTATAATCTCTAAGCTGTGAAGTGACAGATTACTTAACTCTAGCTGAGCTCCTAGATGCGTTTCCCATTCCTTCACTCAGCGACTACTCCATCACCACTCTAAGCTAAGGTTTTCTTCCGCTTAGCAGCGCCTACGAGAGCAAGGTGCGAGCTTGGACTTCTTTGTACATCACGCACCTGGCAATAACAAAGGATGAACCAATTCCTCCCAATTAGTCTCAGGCGAACTGAATGCAGACAGCAAGGAGGGTGATGATTGTTAAAAGACAGTTAAAGGCAAATAAATTCAAGCAACTGTCTACACTTCCATACAAAGTAAGGGTGATTAAAAATAGTACTTATTCGTAAGTACTATTTGTATATAATCTGAAGGAAAGCCATTATTTCAAGGAAAATCCCAGGACAGATCCTTTAAAGAAGTTTCATCACTTCTGGACATTTTAGTCAGAGAATTATGCTATAAATAAACAGTTCAAAGTAACTGAACACATCTGCCTTCGGTACAGCTCGGAGGAAGCTACCGCTGCTGCTGCTGGAGGTTTTACAGAACGCACCTTTAAAGGGAAAGGGTTCCCTGCCGATCCTGGCAGACACACTCGATGAAATACTACTGTTGGAGGAGGCAGTCTCTTGGACCTTTCTGACATGGAGATAAAAAAGCACGAGGTCCTAATAAGAATCCCTAGTACTTTCAAACACAAACTACAACAAACATTAAGAGGGGCTTCCAGAGAAACAGCATAAAGCTTGGAGAAAAGCATAAAGCTGAGCAGGCTCAGCTCTTACACAGAAACAGGTAGAAATTAGAAGCTATTCCGGGTAAAAATTTTGGAAAGCTACTAAAGTTTACCTCATCCTCATGGAAAATCTTCCATAGAAATCACCAGTGCTGGCACTGTTGAGAACTCAATGTGTGGCAAGCCTTAAGCACAGGGGTAATGTCTAATAAATGCTGCGTAGCAGGTAGTCCTACCCGTATACCATTGGAGACTTTGTTTAAAGACAGCTAGAGCCTATATTTTAAGTTTCCTTTGAGGCTAAAGCTAGTCTTTTCATTCAAAAGCCTTACCCTTGCCCCAAACTACATTTAGTCAATAATTACCAGACTAACATGCAGTTTAATAAATCAAAAATCTTTTTTCTTGTCCATCTGCTTACACATACAGAGGTTTTACCAACAAAATCTGCTACAACATTGGTCCATGCAGGCTTTAAGCTAGAGGAGCCAGCACGCTGCAAAAAAATCCAATACATAACCACAAGGGCCACATCAAAGTAGTTTAGCACAACCAGAAAACACGCTAAGTCAAATTAAACCCCAATCCTTTCATTAGCGGAGGGGGAAGTCTATTTATGTTCAGGCATTCTCTACTTAAAAATTACCAAAAATAGTCCTTAAGAAGTTTGCTGCCCATTTCCTTAGAGCGTGACTAGCGTTAGCACTGTTGTTACGGTACCCGATATATCTTGCGTCCGTAATACAGCCAAGATGCAAGTCATGTAAGGACATCGGAACCAGCATGGACCAACAGTCTGCGCTGCCAGGGTCAAGAGGAACGAAGTGTATTCACGAAGCATGGCTGACATCAAGATCAGCGTGTCCGAGGGAGTCTCTGCTGCGATTCCGCAATTTCTCAAGTGTTTGAGTGATCATCTTAGCTAGCACAAGCTGGCCTCTCTCAGCTTACTATCTGATGGGTTCTTCTGGACGGGGGATTGTCTTTTCCTTCCCAAATCTGTAAATACAGGTATCAGTTCTTGAATTCTACAACCCCAGGCTCAAGATACTGCGAACAGACAGCCACTCCCCAGATATGGGGTAACCCAAAGGAAACTGTGGATTCCAGTGCGGTAAGAACACTCTCCCATGTCCCCGTGCCTGCTTACGGCTCTCAGGTGAGCCTAGGAGAGCTGAGGTCCCAACGGCAGACCCTCTACTGTCTTCTGCCCCAGCACCTCTCCTCCTCTTTGAGCAGGTTTCACAGACCTAAGTTCCTTAATACAAGAAATTTCAGCCCTGCACAGAACACAGGTGGACTACACAATAATTTTATGAGCAAACATATAGTTTCTTTCCCTAAAATGCAGTGTATCAGAGCTCTGAGTGGAAAATGCTTAGCACGTTACAATTGTGAGAACATCATTATCTCCCAAGCACCAGTATGGGGATTGGGTGAGGATTCTCAAGGAAGCCAGTCCTTGACCGAACAACAGATCCACGCAAAGACGAATCCACACTTCAACTGAAAACAGACTGATCGTTACATCTGCAGGCTTTCTACGCAAGTTCTCCCCAAGACAGTTAACAAGCACGTATCGGCTCCTATTAAAAAAAAAACCTCACACCTAAAATATTTCAAGAAACAATTACAGTGAAGACACAATAGAACTTTCTCATTTTCAGACTATAGTGGTATCAACACAGCCGCCATATGACAGAAGTGCCCAGCATTTGTAATCAATGAAACTAAGACAGCAGCTGGATAAAACCCGTAATTGCCATCAAGGAGAAGGCTAAGCAAGAGAAATCAGCGTGTGGCATGGATTAAAAGACAGGGCAGATGGGTTTTGATAAGTACAAGAGTTCTCAGCTAAATGTCTCACCTGTTCCGTAAGACGACAATTACCTTCTCTGAGGACTGTATTACAGGAATAAATAGCAAAATTCTGAAGTAGAAGCAAGCATTTCCAGCAATAACAGAAAGAAGAACTGGACAGTACAGGAACATGCGGAACTCTTCCTAATTGAATTCTTTTCAAAACTCTTCTGGAGGACTCCACAATTCTTTCAGCTTTAAGATATTATTAAAAACGTGAATTTTAAACTGTCCTCACGAGGCTGTTCTAACTCTTGCACAGCAGAAATCTATAAATATTGGATCAAATTCTAGCACCACTTCTTACATTATTAATTCTAGAAAAAATAGCTTTCCAAATTCTTTTCTTTTATCAAATCACTCTCTATACCCAGGAGAGGGGCAGGGAGGGACGAGATGAACCCTGCACATTCATGCTTAAGTACTACTTACATTGCACTGTGCCTGAAGGTCCCAAAAGTTTGGATATCACTGAGTATGGTGCTGCCCAAACATGCTTTACTGCAAGTCCTGCAAAGTTTCCAGTTTAAACAGGAAGATGCACAGAAGGAAGGAAAAGAACCAAGTTAAATGACCTTCCAGAGTTCATTAATGAGGTACTTAGATTTCTGTTCTCTTCAGAAGTAAATCCGTTTAATCACACCCCAATTAGTTCAGTTCAAGCAAGCATGGCCAGCTATTATGAAACTGCACAGAAAAACAGATGGAGTTTTGCTAACTCATTCTACAAGCTGCATCTAACCCACCGAGAGGCCAAAGCTAAAACAGAACGCAAAAAACTATGTTCAAACTGTAATTTAGCTGAGCAGCGAAAACTATCTGCCGGTCAGAGATGGGAAGAGCAAGCAAGTCCAAACATCAGCCTTACTCGTATCACCATTTCTAGCTGCTTTTAAGTAAACAAGGCAAATTTTGTACACATGTGCATATATATGTACCTGTTTGCACGCACAGTCCCGACTTGCAGAGTCTCCTGAGTCTGTATTTGCAAATTCTGAGCAAATTTGAAAAAGGTAATTCTTTCCGAGAGGTGCCACTAAATTAATAAAAAGGCAATCACATCAAGGAGGAAGATTCACTGCTCTCAAGAGGAAAAAGGCCGCGTAAAACTCAAACCATTTTAGACCATCAAAAAATCCACATAGTACTTCAGTGCTATTTACAAATATATTGAAAGAATTATTCCTTACATTGCTTGCAGAACTATTAATTACCTCCCTCCTTCCTCCCAGATTTGTGTTATAGGAACAAAGCGAAGCAATAGAAACACTGAATACTACTTTTTGAAACTGTGAAAACACACTTGTAGCTGCACAGCAGTACTGCTTCTTTCAGCCGACTGCGAGGGTAGCGTACGTGGAGATTCAGTGCTGATGTGAAGTGTATCATCTAATTTCCTGATGAGTTGGACAGCAGGTCTGCCGTCCGTGACTAGCTAGGACAGCTTCTTCCCTTTCCTTCGCGTAAGGGCTTAAGCGCAGCACCCTCCCGTATCCCTGTTTAAGGTGTAGCCTACAGCTCACTGCATTTACGACTGAACTTGAAGAAAACCTTTAATGAACACCAAACACGGCTGTCCTCTCCCTCCAAAAGCAGAGGATGACAAAGGAACAGCAACTGAGTGCAACTTTTTTCACCTGCTCGGTCAGCTTCCAGCATCAGTCTATGAACCGGTTCTGATTTTCAAAGCAACTTCTGGATAAAGCCCCTGCTACAGAGACGGAATTTCAATTTGTGAAGCACCATCACAGCGACATTCCTGCGGGATAACGCAGATCTCGCAGTACGAGTGCACCACAGACACTATCCTCTCTCAAAGAGTAGTTACAGAATTACTTCTAGGAAGAGAATCTGCAAACTAACTCTGACCACGTTTAAAGACAGTTGGTCTCTCTTACTTCATGTTACCCGCCACAGACTTTGCTCTTTCTGTATACTGGTGTCTCATCGAGCCAGGCTAAGTTTTAGGGAGAGGAAAGAGAAGACGAAGCGGCTGGATCGGGTTCTTAGCAGCACAGTCTGTGCAGCAGCAACGGGCAGCAGTAAACAACCCTGAAGCAAGAGTACAAGATTAACATGACAAATATGGCACTTTGCAGCTTCAAAAATATGTTTCAGCTCCCTCAATAACCTTCTGCTGGAGTCTTTTAGCCCAAGAAATTAACAGCACCTGTGCCAAATGGTAAAAGCACTGCCACAAAACATGCATTACGCTATCGACTGCGGGGCAGGGAGAGAAGAGGGAGACGGATGGTTTTACATGCCAGTCGGGTTGTTCTATGTTAACGTTTTTCCTTCACGCCCTGAAAACTAGTGAAATTTCTCAAACGTTTCAGTTATCCTCAAGAATGTTCTCAAATTCAAGAGACACTTTTAAATGTCATCAGATTTAGGAAAACTCTGAACTCAAACTTGCTCAAGTTTCAAAATGGTGACGTTCAAATGCAACAAAGCTGTTCCTCATCTACGTTATCATAAGGGAAGAGGACAGACTGATTTTAGACTTTTGGAACACTTGCAGTTAGCTAACCAATGTTATTCCACCTGAGACTATGTACTTCCAGGGCGACAGTTCTGGTTTACATTAAGACGCCAAAAACAAAGAAATCACAGCGATGATAGCAGCCAAAGAGCACGCTTAATCACCTAAAATTTTCTTTACCCTCACAGACTTCAGTTCTCCACAAAAACAACCATAAAGGGTGTTTAGTCACATGAAAAAGATACTCCTTTCTTTTAAAATCAATCTAATCTAGTGAGGCTAAAGGACACAGGAACGGCAGCGCAGCATCACGCCAACCGGGTCTGGCTGGTAGGCGAGAGCCAGGGCTGGGGGGAAAACCAAACCAAACCCACTTTATGCCACTCTGCCACTAATAAAAAGCATTGGTAGGGAGAGCACAATACAGGCACCAACTGCAAGGCTGTTTTCAGACGAGGCAAGTTCAAATAAGGAAAAGCAGGAGGGCGCTGTCAAGCTAGATTCATCTTCTTACGTCTCCCTTTTCAGGCCTGCCTCTCTTGTTACACTTTCCTTGCCCATTTTTGCTATTCTGCCTATTTTTCCCAGGCAGAAGCACAGCAAAGTTGACAAGCTGGCATTCAAAAATAAAATTGGATCAAGAAAAATAATGAAAATTAGATCCATTTCTATCCGCAGCGCAGAGTACCGCACATTGCAAAGAACTGCCATGACCCATTTTTCTCGGGGCGGTTAAGAACCTTTTTAAAAGCCTGAGCTTTAACAGTACTCGATGTCACATTCCTGACATCTAGTCTATTAAAAAAAGTTTCCTATTGCTGAAGAACACGTCCCTTTCTTTGTAGCTCTATGGCGTGCGGGTTGGCGCTATTGAAGTCTGAGCACTTCGTGTAGTTAGCAGACAGGAGCAGAAGTTTGCGTTTCCTAACAACTTCCTGGATATTTTACAATTGCTTCCTCTCAGGAAGTTTATTCAGTCTTTACAGCTCCAACACCAACAATTCTTGTGGAGAGGTAAGTTGTCGGAGAATATTAAAAGCACATTCCTAAAACGCAGACACAGACCTGTTTCTGGCTCACTAACAATAGGTTTTTCTTTTGGCCAAACCAGTCGCTACAAGGAAGGCAGATAAGAATGAAGTGATCAGGTAATGCCCGATGTCTCAGGCTGTTTATAATTCATCTGTAAGCAGTATGGTCTCCGATCACAAATGGAAAAGCGAGCTGGGGAACGGGTCTGAAAGAAGAAAAGTAATACATAGTAAATCACCACAAACATTGTGGGGGGAAGAAAAGGATTTCTTTCACGATTCATTTAACCTGATGCTGCTTCATGCTCCAAAATGGGCTTTTCTCCCCATCTTTAAGGTAACAAACGATTCCTTCCAAAACAGTGCTGTGCCTGCACATGCAACAGATCCTTTCCAGTCCATTTTTACATAATGAAATTTTACCTGCAAGTGATCTTAATGTGTAATATACTAGTTAGTTACTAAAAATCCTTCAGACTTATTTTCCATAGCAGCGCTGTTCTTGAACCTAAAAAAATGAAGTCACCAGAACTTTTCAGGCAGGAGTTTGTGAGGCAGTGGCCTTTCAGTGCTTGGTCAGACCAAAGGGAAAAAAAGAAAAAAAACAAAGATACACAATCTATTAATTCTACTAGTCTGAAGAACAAGAAAAGTGAGTTTTGTTGTCTCACGCCATCCCCCGATTGTTCTAAAAATAATGATTTTATTCTTATAAACCCTCCCCCTCAAAGCCAGGTTGATAATTTTCAAGATGATACCCTGTAATCATGACACCAAACCTTCACTTTTGGACCGTGTATCATCAGCAATCATACTGCCGAAAACCCATCTGTATTACTTCTTACATGTTACTACATTAGAAAGAATTATTTGTTATGTAAAATTGCTTAATATCAGTGTCAAGCTGCTTTTCTAGAGAATTAACTCGAACGCTGTAAACACCTGGAAAAGTTGTTTGGGTGTTGTTTGGGTTTGTGGGTTGTTGGTTTTTTTTTAAAAAACAATAGACACTAAATGCTCCTGACATACAACTTTACCGTGTTCTGCACATTTAAGATCTGTAGGTTGAACAAAAGTGCCTATAGTTGGTGAGCTGAACAGCTTTGATCACACGCTCCTATGATCTCTGCTTCTCACACCCACTTCCTAATTTACAAACTGGAGCAGAAGACACAGTTGTCCCCATTTTTCTGTTCCTTATTAATATTTTAAGGCCGTGTGAAGCATCTACTGAACTTTCATCGAAGTGACTGTTTCTTGCACTAGCGTAAAGCCTGGTATCTGTCAGAATCCAGCTGATCACTTAAACTCTACCTCCAGTGCTTGTCGAGTGACTTCCCCCTCCTACTCATATGAATTTCTTCCAAATGTCAGGTTTGTACTGCCAGAATATTTAGTCATGCATTAATATAAATGTTGATTTTCAAGTAGGCAAAACTTTAAATATTTAGCTTTGTTAAAAAAAATCAGCTTTAAATGATACCCTGTGTTTAAATAATATTTTAACCACCTTGCCAGAAAATATTCAGATAGGATTAAATCAAATTTACAGGAGTCAATGGGTCAGGAATTGCTTCAAAAGGAGATCTTAGACTTTGTAAAAAGGGAGAACAGTGATAATTTCTAATAATTTTTTTCCCCAAGTTGCTATTAGTAACCAAATCCACAAGGAATAAACATCATAACCAGAACTATTTGAGGGGAAAACTACAAACTCTCTTGCCGTAGATGTTCCCCGTATCAGCCGCCTCCTTCGCGCGTTCCTCAGTTTCATTAACGCTGCCTCAGAACGAAGACTGCCCATCACTTTCGCAGCACTCGACACCTCCAACGCTCTTTTACAATCTTCACTAGTTAGCAGTAACAAGATTATTCTGGAGTCCCAGGTTTGAGTACTACAAATACGGTAGTTTCAGTGCCAGCTTTTCACAAAAGAGAATTTGTTGTAAACGGGGACCACTGACTCTGCTAAAAGAGCATTAGGAAGGAGATACATTTTTACTCCACCCTACTTGCAATTACGAAATTGTAGAGACACTCACTTATATCCCTGTTCTCCACTCAAAACAAATGAGAAGGGAGTCTTGCTGCAGCTGGCATACAGAATTAAACACACCCAGTACACCTCAACAAGAAACTGGAGAAACCAGGACAGAGGCAGCCGGGAGAAAACGAGATTTTAAGAGAACGCACATGCAAAAAGTCCCGCGCCCAGAGCTCTTAACGTTAAATAGATTAATGGAAACTACCGAAGTTGCACTATAAGCCTGAAAGTGGCTAAGTAGGGAGCAGAGGGAACATTAGTGCCAAGTTTCAGTAATTGATTGTGTATGCTTGCACGCTGTATCTTTCCCCTCAAACTACATTTTGCCTGCATATGGTTTCTCTTTCTGCCACTTTTAAGGTGATTTATTCTCTTCAGAAGGGGAATTAGGTCTTATTTTGATCAAATATTTAGGACCTTTTAGACATTAAAAGCCACAGATTACAAAGAAGGAAGGTCAAAACCAGTAAAGTAAGATGAAAATTGAAGATAAGCCACAAATATTGAAGTAAGGAATGAACAAACAACTAGCAAAACAAGAGTCAAAGAACCAAAAGGCTTATCCACCCTCCTCGCAATGTCTGGCTCCTTACTGCTAAATAACTACCACGGAGATCTGAACCACACAGGCGCTGATGAAAGGGGTCTGAATATAGGTCAGCAAAAGGCTTTTGGATCCAGCTACAGGAACTAATTAGATCACTTTCAGTTATTAAAAACAAAAGAAAAGAAAAAAATCCCTCCAAAACAAAGGCTTTACCCCTCAAAACATTTTGAATTTTTTTTCTTTTCTCTTTCCTCTAATTGTCAGTGGCCTTTAGTTTCAAAGCAGCTGGTTGCTGCCCCAGATCTGAAATTATCACCAGAAAATGCAAAAGACTTCATGCTAAGCAAGAACCTCCAGCAAAAGTAAGACTGAACGTTTCCAGTAATGCACAAAGACTGGGGGTGTGTGTGTGTGTCTTTAAATATGTTTTCAAGATATAAAATAATTCCTTAGTTTATCTAGAGAACATTGAGTGTTTTGTTTGACGCTGCCAAAACCCACAAGGCCAAAATAAAAAAAAAAATCTGACTTCTTTTTTTCCCTGAAGTATACAGTATAGCTCAGTTCATACAGGGTTCCTTGTACCAGCTTGTTTATGCCTTCTCTTCTGTGAAACAAGCCTTTATGTCTCCATAGTGGAAAAACCCACTGGTTTATATCCTTTTCAAGATGTATGCAGCCAATTAAATTGTAAAGTAATACCTGTTTCAAAGTCTCACTCAAAGAAACGATACATTCCTGGACTGGGACCAGAGCCAAGGAGGTCACCTTACACCCTGCGGTCATGTGAGAATATTCAGGTTTTGGAATTTGGTATTTTGATTTCCATATAAAGTAAAATTGGAGGTTGAAAGGATGAAATATTGTGTATTCTGGGCACACAGATCGCGCTCGTTTCTCAAGTGATAAAGTTAATATTCCGAGGAACAAGAAAAGACAGTTCAAGAGTTCATAGTGACTTCAAGCCATTCAGAAAGACTCAGGAAAGTGACAACTGCTTGTAGCTCTACACTTCCCCAAAATAATTTTTAGTCATGAATAAACTATTATGTGACCAGACTATATGCATAAGAATGGTGTAATCTGCACAAAACAACACTGAAACAACACATTACAATAAAATCCACTTGTCAAAGTAACAAGCCAAGTAGATTTATTTCCATATGAAAACTGTCACGAAAAGACTGACACGTTTTATTTTAATTTCTAGTTTTCTTCAAAATATAGAGCACGCATGCGAAGTTCCTAGCGCCGCTCCAAACAGCTACTGGGGCCGGGGAGCACGCAGTGGAGCACAGTGCCCACCCGATTGCTAACGCAGTTTCACGGCTACAGAACTCCTTCAAGTTCACACAGCAGCCAAAATATGTACAGATCTACAGGAAAAATACACCTCAAAAAGTAGCAAAAAAGTGCTAAATAAAGCAAAGTGCATACAGGTATAAGTTGATTAAGATTTGCCAGCGTGACAGAAAGTGCAGCTTAGTCTCATCAGGTCCTCATCATTAACAGGGACCAGTTCCCCGAATAAAGCGGTACGGAAGCCCTGATGAGCAGCCGCTGCTCCCATCACCTGCGTCAGACACCTGCAGACAGCGTTCGACAACTGCGCCTTTACACTAATTCAAAGAACCCAATAATGCCTAGAATAACTTCCGTACTTTTGGCGAGCAAGCAAGCAGCACAGCACAATGACATGCAACGCTATTACCAGCACATGCCACCTTCTCGATTCACAGGCTTATGAAATGGTGCGACGAAGGAGTCGGCATCTTTTCACCCGCCCTGTATCAGCTGCTTCAGTACAACGATCATATTTTCAATTTCAGTCGTGCTGCGCTGCTCTTTAAGCTCTGGCCAGCGAGAGCCCTCAGCCTGTCGGCACCCTGGGGCTGACACACATGCCCTTCCAGCAGACCTTCGCGTCATTTGGAGAGCCGTCTTTGAGATGATGAGGGTTTCGCTACTTGCCAAGTCCCTGCAAGGTGAGCTTGCCTGCGCCGCTCTACAGCAAGAGACAAGTACCCGTTTCAAACTATTTTTAAGTAGGTCTTTGAGCTAAATATTATGCTTTATGTCTAAATTTAGCAGCATAAATCTGTATGGGTAGTACCCTCCACCTCCGACTGATTCAAATTAAAAACGTATCCTAAAGTTCTCACGCCATGGAGATTTTTGGATGGATGCTAGAAGTCTAGCAAACTCACCAAAACAAGTACTTACTTGTTTTTGTGACATCTGTGTCTGACAGAAGCTGTCGAGTCATTCACAGGTTGTATTCTTCTGAATTAGTGAAGTGAACGTAATTACAGGGCTTTCTTTGGAGCTTTCAAGACACAAGGCAGCTAGCTGTGTTTTATTTTCACAAACCTCTGTTTTAATATATTAAAAACCTCTGTTGTTTAGCCCACATGAAAAATCCTTGCAATGACCATAAACGTTTAAAAAGTTTTCTTCCTTGCTGAGATCCATAGCATGCCACAAAACTGGTACCCATGTAAAAGAAAAGACACTTCTCCACCTGTTCGTTAAAATAATGTCCCAAGGACCCAGGAAAACTAAAGACAGATAAGAAGCGTTAAAATCAATTTTAGGCACACAAAAAATTTCTGTATATTGATTAGCTACTCTGTTTTCACAGAAAGAAGTGACTTAATATTGGCATTATTAACATCTAACGGTGAGATTCGTAACACTTTTCAAGCAAAGGTTACGTCAAAAGGGCTGCGCCATTGACTAATGTTTGGCAAACGCACAGCTACATTTCCATGCAGCCTGTCCCTACCCCAGTATTTTGTAATGCTCCAGAATAATATTTTAACTGTTTAACCTCAGACATCAAGAAAGTAAATTTTTGTGCTTAAGTCATATAATTTGAACGTATTTACTTCTTAGAAGTTTTTCTGCATTTGTCTTTGGGGTACCAAAATTCACTTAGTTTTCGCAGTATAGGAGTTTTTCTTGCCACGAAGCAAGAGTCAGGATTTATTTCTGTCTCTGCACAAATCTACAAAGTAGCTCTTCACCATGAGAACGTTTCCCGTGCAAGCGTGAATTAAGAACAATGAACCACCTAGGCAAACTGGCACAACAGATGGTGAAAGGCTTGGTCTTTGATATCAGCCATGTTAGAAGTAAGGGTTTAAGTTCTCAGCCTTTCTAGAATTTATCACCACTAAAAATTGATGTAACTTTGATTCAACCATTAGCCAAAGCTGGTATCGGAGAGGACGGCAGGGCAAGAGTCACTTCAGATATAAGGCAACGAGTTGTAATCCTGCTCCTTAGGGTCCATAGTTACCGAAAGGCATTTAAGTTCTCGAGCAAATAAAGCCACATAAATTCAGCCGTCATCTCTTCCCGCGCCACCAAGACAAGTGTGCTGCGCCGTGTGTAAATTACTCCTCCTTATCCTGGGAAGGAAAATCTGCTGGGCTGTAGGCACTTCTTTTCAAAGGCAGGGGAGTGCAGGAGCCTTTCCCCAATCACAGCTCAATTCCCGCTGCCATTGATGGCTCACAGCTTTCTCCAGCCCCCCGCCGCGGCCTCAGACATTCCTCTGCTCTGTCAAGCAATGAAAATATCAGCAACAGGATTAGAGCAAGCCTTGGAAAGAAAGACTAGCTCTCTAACGTCCAGAGCCTCGGAAAGAACAGGGACGTCTTTTGGGGCTCACAATACTGGTAATGCCTCTAAAGCACAAGCGTTACTGGCATTTTTTGAGCTTCAGGCAAATTAAGACCTCTAAAAGTCCTGTGATACTTTTGCATCGCTAAAAGCCCTTACGTTCCTGCAGCATGCAACCGCAGTTTGTAAGTGTTCATTACGCAGGGCAGACTTCTGCTCTTGCCCTAGTATGTACCAGGGAAGAGGAGAACAAGCAAAATTAGAAAGCAAGACTTCCCTTCCTATTTGAAATCCCAGCATAGGCACAGCTAGCTACTCTGTTCTTCTTCTATTCAACTTCATACCAGAGTGGCCAAGGGTTAAAGTGCTTTAAAAGAAAGCATTGAGAAAGGAAAAACATTTTTTCTACAATGAGGAACACTTGAGAAAGGCTCTGAGCACGGCGCTAATTGAAAGAAAACAATCCTGAGGAGAGAGGCCCTCACTACGGTATTCAGGTTTGGATTTTACATTCACCTACTTAGCCAAGTAAATACATCTAAATAAAATTATTCAATCACAGTGCGGCTTCCAGGCCGCATTAAGGAAGTAAGATTCTCATAATTATATTCCTCTTCACATATTTCAAAATCCTTTCAATGTTTACTTGAAAAGCTAATTGCTGACAGCTAGAAAGAGCATAAACGCTATCCTTTCCAGTTCTGGGCTGGGGGAAACATATTCTCCCCCTCCCCACCTCAATTCTCAGGAGCCCTGCTCACCTCGCAGCTCTGCTGAGCGGCTTCAGCATCCTTAGGGAGCCTCCCGGCTTTACAGCAAGTCACAAAGTAAATACAAGCATCTCCCTACGAAACCAAAGTGGATTTCTGTGACTTGATCAAGTGAAATCCTACGTCTACAAAGTACGTACACGTTTATGCATTACATTAGCATTAAAGACGCACAAATTTTAAGTTTTCTAAAATGTAGATAACCACCTCAGTTTGCAAATCCAGCGAAGGTGTAAGGGACTCGTGTACAAACACGTTACTGGCCCACATAAAATCCGAAGCTCAGCACGACATGCTGCTCATTCCCACTCCAAGGTGGATTTGCACAGAAAAGAGGAAGACACTAAAGGATCTGTCAAACCCTCTTACTGCCATCATCCCATACACTGTGCATGTCAGCGCCGCTGCCTAACAAGCATCTGCGGCACTTTACAGCCCAGCTCACCACCTCCCTGCCTCCCTTACACAGGGAGTCCTTTTTAACTTGTATTTTATGCGTGTTTCTTGTATTTTACGCGTGTTTCCCCCTTACCTATACCTGCGTGCACGTTATCCATCTCGGACAGCCTCCCACAGGCACTGTGGGTGGGGGGATGCAAAAGGAAGCCTAGGATTTTTTCGGGGTTGAAAAAAAAAATCCATCAGCAAACAGATTCACACAGAGAATTTCTGATTAAAATGCTAACAGGGATTTTAACTACAAGACTTAGATACAGTTTCCTAATTGTTATTTAAGTTAGCCTTGTGGATGACACAAACCAGGTCATGTCCACATTCCAGAAGTATATTCTAAAAATCTTTATTTTTGTACACCAAAAATCATGAACCAACTTCAGAAAGATCTTACATGATATTACAGCAGTGCTCAAAAAACATCTCCAAGTCGTCAGGACAATTTCTCAACATGTACCCGCTTCATTTATAGTGAGTGTCCTATCGACTAGAGCAGTTTTAGATCTTCTGTGATAGTTCTGATCACCACATTTCCTTTTTAGTCAAGTATAGTAAGATAAAGAATGACGCCAGATGTCACAAACGGTTCGGAACAGACTTCCACGATAAACATTTTTTATTGATCCTTTTCCGTAAAGCAAAGTTTGGAAGTACAAAAACCATATATAAAGGAGAGAAATTCAGTCAGGTCCAGTTCTATCTTGACAGAGACAAAAAAGTTAGACATGGGGATGGCAGGGCCACAGCAATGAAACACTGATCACAGAAATACATTTCTAATTTTATCAAAAAAGTTGTGAAATCCAGCAGAGTAGTAACTTTGGAGGCAAAGGCTGAGGAAACACTACGGAGTTTACACAGAGGGGAGGGGTGGGCGGAGCGAATCTAAAAAAACCGGCAACCACCTCCCCCAGCACAGTTTAATAAAGGAAGAACTCCGGCACCAAAGTGTATGATAAATAATTAACGTGTAATGCCTTTGTGATAAGTTACTGAACTTTCTGGTAAGCTAAATGGTTTGTGAATGCAAAGCTGTCTAGTTGCTCTTTTCCTGCATCAAAAGCCTGCTAAGGGAAGGAACACTCCAAGACTACATTTATGAACTGTTTTTGCCAAGTATTTACACCACCTTAATTTGGTTTGGAGTCATGTATACGCCCACCGGTATACTAAAATGCAGGTCAGTTACAAACACAGAAATTAGAGGGTTTGGGTTTTTTTAAAAGTTGATTTTTGCCCAACTGGTCTATTCAAGCTCACGCTTCCCTTTTCGCCTCGTGTACAGTGAGCAGTAATGCACCTGCAGAGTACGGTACAGCTACCTTCTTCAATCATTTTCCTCCCCCTACATGCAAATCACAAGACTTGACAACAAGGATTATATATTTTTTTAACTCGAAAAACATTTAGGAAACGGCACCTCAAAATGAAACGATTTCTACACAGTGACACCACTGAAGGCTGTGTTATAGACTTGGGAGAGTATATAAGCAATGGCAGAACAAGCATGGATGTTTCCGATTGACACTGCTATAAGAGACTGCATAAACGTAACAGTTATTAGGATAAAAGGCAGAAGAACTAATTAAATGTGAATCTGCTTTTACAGTGATACCCAGATATCATTTGATCAATATCTAAACCCCTTCTATCAATGTCTTAGAAAACCACCTGAAAAGAAATTTGCCAAACGATGAAGCAAAAGGTGTTCTCGTTACTAGAATTCCAAAATGCTACCTAAAAAACTGTAACGGCTTCCACAATTAAAAAACCTGCATGGCAGTAACAGCAGAACTATTTCTGCTTATTTGCAAAGACTAGGCAGCAATTCCCCACCCACACAGCACCTTTGGAAGCCCTGAAAGAAGATTAAGTCATGTTTCTGAAACCACTAATGAGAAAGTTATAAAAAAAAAAAAAAACCAGCAATAACATCCATGACAATTCCCTGGCCACGAGGGAACAGACGGCTATGAAAAAGGTATTGACACATGCATCAACCCCTCCCTAGCCGAAACCAAGCTTCACCTTTTTTCTGACACCGCAGGACAACGTTAAATCTGTCTGGGCTCCTTGAGTGCATTTTGTATCTTAAAAACATTTCTTCATTGTGTTCTGTGACAAGAGTCACACATTTTCTTAAAAAGACATAAATTTTCAATCTTTGGGCTACCGATACAAACCATCAGCTCAACCTACAATCCACTTCCCCTTCTTAATACAAGTGACATACAGCAAGACTGCACAAGTTGCAAGAAATTAGATGCTAGCGACATAGGTAGTTCGCTGAATGTGTTGTGATTTGAGGTTCAGTTTACCAATTTGATCCAGCTGCTCTGTATCCCAAGGGAGTCCCAGTCAAGACAGGCCAGCGAATCTAGCTTTGCATTTGGTAATAACTCAACAAGGCACTTGATACCACCAGTAGCTGCGAGGCAGAATCTACAAAGGCCAATTATTATTTTCTTTTCTTTTTTTTCTTTAAACGAACACCATAACCCCATCACACCCTCTCCTCCACTCAGTGCCCTCACTCACAATAACCGACAGACCTTCAGCGTGCAAGAATGATAGTTACTCACGTTACAGGAGCTAAACTAGATTTAAGCAATCCATACGTTCCACGTATTAATCTGTAATCATAACAAACAATCAGTTGATAATCTTTCAAAGCCTTCTGCACAAACAGGAATGAGGTGTATAGGCTAAACTTGGGAAAAGTGTTTCTTTAAGATCACAGAAGGTAAAAATAAAGGCAAAAAATCTATTTCTTACAAGTCCTTTTAAGTTTAATACATAAGCAAAGGACATGCTTGAAAAATGCTATGCTAAAGTAATAAAGCCTGTGCATGATGAATGCGAATGCAAAGAAGATGAAACTCCAAAGCACGGGCTCAATCTCTGCTGTGGAGTCACGACCAACGGTGCCTCCACTGTGAATTCCAGAGAGAACAATAGGACAGAACAAAATGCCCACGTAGATGAGATCTAGTACAGACAGATACTTTCCGCTACCATGAATGCTGTCTATTTTCCTTTAGATTGATTTCCACAGTAAAATGAAAAGCTGGCAACAGCAGCAAATAAAGGAACTGGAAAACAACACTAAAAAAAAATAACACTTCAGATTTTTGGGCTGATAATGCTGTTACCATGAGCACAAGATACTCCAGTCGAGTTGAACCAGAATAAACCTTTAACCAGCACTACCTAGAAGTCAGAATAGATCAGGTCCTGCTTGGGATGCATTTGATGACTGGCTTCTCCTCCTTCCACGTTCAGAAATCGACCTCCCTCCCCTCCAAAAGCCTCAAATTTGAAATATGAAAACCTCTATTCACATGCTGGGGTGTTACCTTGCAGATTCTGCCTCCTTATTTTAGACTAGACCCACAACATTTACATCAGCTCTAAGGGATACTACTTGCCTGTACTCAAAGACAACAAATTGAAAGGTGAAGAACACTGATTTACACTCAATAGCACAACTGAAAAAACCTCAGTAGTTCCAGTATGACACTACCTCTCCCGTAGCCGTGGTTTGTGCGTGGCTTTTTCCATCCGCATCTCAGAAAAGTTACATAAAACCACAACACAGAAATGGTTACCAAGTCACTGCAGGCATCTAAGCCATTTCTGACCTCTTCATATTTAGATATTTTTCAAAAACTACCATAACTTCAAATAAGGAGATAAGTAAAAAGAATCCACGACAACAAAAGAAAAAATACACAACCTAGAATTAAGGCTCCAAAGACCTGAACTAGGTATAAGCAAACAACTACATGTAATGATTAGGATAAATAAGCCATTTTACACTTCAAACAGAAGACAAGCCACGTCAGATTCCAGAAAAGGAATCAACCTGGGAAAATTATGAAGAAGGGCTCTCGAACCCAAAATTTGCAGTATACGCTCTAATAGCTCTTAAGGCTAACAAAAATAGTGTGTCCCATAAAATGTATTTCAATTTGCCCTTGCAAACGAATAAGAATATAGTCCTGTAATTTCAGATGTAATCCCTGAGACCGCCCCTTTATCGGCACCTAAACAAGTCAAGGTGCGTTGCACCGGTAGGTTGGTTGGTAGAGGCAGGTCTATCAGCATAACAACAACTTCTACCTCTGTCTTACTACTACCTCCTTTAGTAAAAAGGAGTAACTGAGTAATTTTGAAAAACCCTCCCCTAAACTGCTCCGCAGAACCACCAAAAATACACCGAGATAGGCTACAGTGCAGGAAGGGAGCAGCTTTCCGTCCCCCAGCTCCACAGCCTGAGCACCCCTCACCCTCACGCCAACCTCCCAGTACGCGCCCATCCCTGACGCTTCATTTCAACATTCGTTTTTCCTGAGAAAAGCTGAGCAATGTCATCCTTAGCCACTAAATCGGCTGGAAGTCTCCACCTGTTGGGGGTTGGTTTGGCTGCCCAGTTTGCTTCCCGTGCACCTTCACTCGCATATCCTCACATCGTACAACATCTACCAGCGTTTCTTACGCTCCCAACCGGGTTTCAGTTCGGTGTTATCCTTAACAGGATTTCATTATCGGTACGGGGATGACGATGACTTTGAAAGTCCTGGCCTCACAAAGCTACACCACAGCTGTCAGTACACGACAGATTCAGACTGACACCTGCAATGATACGCTACGCAAGGTCATCATCATTAAATGACGTTTCCTCTGGACTTCAAGCAAGTAAGCGGCTAGTGCATTCAAAGAATTACCAGGCCACTACCCTTTTCTGAAAGCGGAACCTATTTGGTAGCTTTACGTTTCCGTTCCTCAAGGCTAAGTATTTTAAGATGAAACTTGTAGCTTTATTCCCACTTTGGAACTAGTCAAACAAATGAGATTTCAGTGTGGAGGAAAAGACGTAACGAATGAAAACAGTAATTAAAGCTAAATTGATAATTCATTACCAACCTAAAGATGAACTTTTATGAAACACTTTATTAGCAAATTCATTTAAAAACAACAACGCACACTTTCGGACAAAATTTTAGTCCTTAGATCTGAAATCGATATGCTATAATACATCACAATATTAAAGATTAATACAGTGACATAAGACACAGGATATATTTTGTTCCTAGTGCTTTTCACGCTCAAACACTAAGCCAATCTCTACCCCCACCAGAAAAAGCAGTCTCGCTTTCTGGCGACACTGTTCCCACGTGCTCATGTCACCCTCTCCCTTCTGCTAATACAAGTACTCATGCAGGCGCACGGCGCGGCCGGCCAGGGGACCGATCCAATTCTCTACATCCTCCACAAATGCTCGTGAAAGCAACGCAAGGACCTAGCATGCAGGTCCTCCTCCTTTTAATGGCACTGCCAGCTCGAAAGGCTGAAACCAAATGCATGAAAATAGGATTAACATTTGGCAATGACTTCCTATCTGCCGTGTTTCGAATCTGCCCAGACACGTTTCCAGTACAAGATTCACAAACTGATAACAAAATACCTGGGTGTTCTGCAGCATGAGCACTGACGGCCCAACAGTGAAAATGCCAGTTCCAACTGCACAGGAGTATGCTACAAACCGGTTAGGTGTCCTCCCGCATCGAAACACGTTTCTGGATGCAGTTTTCCTTTATTTCCAGATCCTTTATACTTCCTTCCTTGCCTGTTTTCAAACAGGAACATTTGGCTTTATAAACTACTTCTGGAGAGATTTCATCTTCTTGATAACACCCAGCTCTCCTCTCTGCTATGTACAACGTTGCAACGGCCACTGGTTTCAAGCAATTGTTAATTTTTTAACCACCGTGACAGTACCCCTTTAAAATTTAGAAAGCAAGCTATACTCTGCTTCTCAATATACACTCAAGACATCTTAAAAGTCATGACAGGTCTAACGACTTAAGTGACTTCTGGCAGCCTGTTCCACTTTTAGAAAAACTATCCAAACACCTCTGTTTGTGGCTCTCCCTTTCTCACTACCGCTTCCATGCGTGAACTGCAGAGCGGAGTTAAGAAGAGATGTTCAGGTTCATTAACTACAGAGGAAAACCGGGAAAGATGAAGCTTATACAGAAGGACTTGACTCCTCAGCCCAAGTGGAAGCAGGCTGCCGGACTCCTGCACTGAAAACCATGAGCTGAAAACAAGCTGGAAGTTGTCTCCGAGTGCTCAAGCCTGTTAGGGATGTCGGTAACACAGAGGTGTCTCTGCCAAAACGTCAAGGAGAAATCCACGGGGTCAAAACGATCAGAGATCCAGTTTTTACTTCCAAGACAATGTAGTGGGAAGTGCTATGTTACAGATGTAAAGGTATTATACGCGTTCACAGATTCACATAAATACGAAGGCAAACGTAGATTTTCCGTGGCTCAAAATATCATGGTAAAGAAAACACTAGATAAAGCAAAACTTCCCTGGAAAAACACTCATTAATACCTGGCTGTAAACGACATGCAGAACATCAAATAGCTGGAAGCTGGAGAAAAGCGCAGGGTCTCTTCAAAACTATATGAAGGCTAACTTAAATATTTTAATAGGCAAGAAACACCAGTTAAACCTATATTGGTACAAACCTCAAACCACAGAATACCACATACGTACTAGCAGCACTGCATTATTCACCTCGAGGTCAACATCAACATTAGACACGTGTCAAAAAAGCTAAAAGCAGATCAAACAAGATAAATTTATCGAAGTATAATAACAATAACGGAAGACAACTGTGCTGGCTGCTGACACATGCTTTGACCCAGTGTCACAAAACGTGACAGCTTCAAGACATGTAAAGACGACACCAAATAAAAACAAAGGTAAAATATTAAGAGCCCACATATATGAAAGGGCAGAAAGCTAGAATCAAAAAAAAAAAACCTCAGAAGTTGTCCAGACTTCTAAGCCAAAGAAAAAGATAAAAACCATAAATAGGTGGCAAAGTTCAATACAGCTAAACCGATCAAACAGAAAAACAACGCCACTGAAACCGAAAAGGATATAAAGTCCATTGGCGATTAGAAAACTAGGAGAGATGAAATGAAATTTTCAGGGAGCCGAAGTACAAACCCCAGGAATTGCTAATCACACTGAACAAGACAGCAAAGGCCTTCAGCAGCAGTCACACCCAGGTAAGGGACTTCTGTAGGATGGCTCTCCCATCATCCCAGAGTAAAAACGCAGCGGATGATCTGAAGGGCTGAAACATCTGAGGGACCTATAAGAAGTGGCTCAGCTACTTTCAAGAACTAACACATTTTCTAAGCTTCGGTAGTAGATAAGTGAACAAAACAGCAAGTATACAGTTTGGGGGTTTTTAAGGCAACAGTAAAAAAAAAAAATTAACAAACCATGGTAAGATTCACTCCTGTATGGGTAATGTAATTAAAATCTTACCTAACAACTACAAAGGACAGGTGTACAGTCAATGAAGAAAATGAAGAAATTCAGCATAAGCAGAGCACTTGAATTTCTTCAGGGGCAACTAGTGTCAAGTCAGCTGCACCAACTACTTCACAGCAAAGAAAATTCACTGCTAATGTATGCAGAACAACGCGTTTCGAAGAAAAAAGCTCTCTCTAACATGCAAATCTCTGTTTCTGGATCAACTTACCAACTCAAGAGATGTCTTACTGAGTAACTATGAAAACTAGAATGCAAGAGGAATAGGAAGTACCAAACATTGCCACATCATAAACTACCAGGACCTTCCTAAAAATGCCACAGGCAGTCCCAGTCATTTCACTACAGCAAACCAAAGCTGAACCAGGAAAGCTCGAAGACTGGCCATGAGAATTGGACAACACCATAAAAATTAACTAAGTTTACATATTTGGAGCCCAATGGGTTCCCGAGTTGGACAGCCCCTTCTCAATAGCACCTTTAGGGATTTGCGTGTGATTTTTTTTTCCCTGCTAACATCTCCAATCACTTTCAACACCCAGAAGCAATGAGCGGAGTGATATCGTTTAGTCACAGTGTAAAAAAACAAACTCCTTTTGCTTTGTAGTTATTTACTTCTTAATCAGATTGTTCGAGGGACATTAAATACTTTTCATTAAAATTAAACATTAAATCTCTTCACTTTCTTCGCAACTCAAACATCTCGTGGCTGTCACACACTCCAGGGAATTACCCAAACTCCCAAGAAAGTTTAGCAGCAGAACATTGCCAATTCCTCCACTCCCTCTGATAAGGGCGGCTTCCATAAAACAGGAAAAAGCTATTTTAACTGATGCAGAAAGAGTTTATCATGAATCGATAGTCTGTTTCTTTCGTGAAATTAAGATACTCTCTTCAACATGAATACTAAATGGTAGAAAACCCACTTAAAGTTAAAGCATCTGAAATACCACCTATAAAGCTAGGGTTGCGGTTTTCCTAGAGAACTCTGCGACTACACACATACAAATTGTGCTTATCTGCTGATACGGAATTAACGTGGATTACCACTTTCATCTTGGCAATTTAACTGGAGAACTAGATCCCTAGCATCCCATCAAGTAAAATATGACTGTTGTTTCCACAGTGCGGAGACATTTTCTCGATTAAGAACTGTTTTACCTTTTTTTAAGATCAATAGCCTCAGAGTATGATATTTAACCACCCAAGGCGCAGAGGTCCATTTCAGCACGATAACCTGAAGCAGCACCCCTCTGAATACCTGAGGCAGTCTCTCTCCTCCCAGGGCCCAGCGCGCAGGCTAAGCAAACCCAGATCGCTGCCTCAGCTACCCTTTCCGAACGCTGTGCTAAGACTTTGGATTTGTCAGGGGTTGAACACCCAGTTCTTAACATTCGTAGGGAAGCAAATAAACCTTTTCCGTCACTGGCATTGGAGGTGAACGCACGAGAAGCTGCAGTCTTGGCCCTGCAGCCAGCTGAATTCTAATACTGCGGCCACTGAAACCCCTACAAACCGGTTCACGGGCAGGGGCGTGAAGCCTCCCTGCCACTGACTGACATCTCAACGCTAGGACCGATTCCTTACGGGAAGCGAGCGTTAATTAGTTATTAGCAATGCAAAGTGAAGCTTCTAAAATCCCTCTTATATAAAAACACTGCATGTTTAGAAAGTTAGCTACAAACGTACCGGCATGCATTTTATACACGAAATCATTTCCATGCCAAACTAGTGATGGCACCAAAAATCGCTTTCAAACCCTCTACCATACTCAGGCTGATGTTAAGTGTTTTTATAGCTTGAAAGAAAAGGTTAAGAAACATATCGTCTTGCTCTTTCTGTAGTTTTCTTAAACTCCCACTCCATTTCCATGCCCGCTTCTTATCACCCTCCTCTCTTCTTGGCAACGCAGCAAACCTGAGTTAGGTGCCTCCGTAGTTTTCAGATTTCTCGGAAAATCTTTGGTTGAAGGTTAATGGCTTGTAAATCACAAGGACATTTTATCCTCAGGAATAACCAAATACTCTTATTCATATGAAGAAAAACCTACCGTATGTAATCTCCTTACTTAAATTGCACTGATAAGTTAGCAGAAGGTAACTAAGCCAGGTTATTTTTTAACAAAAAATGCTGACAATTTGTTTGCTGTTTTTCACTGTGATAAATATTAGGCACAGGTGTGTACGCACATCTTACAGCTTTTAAATTGAAATGTTAGTTTATTAGGCTAGCTTCATAAGCAAGTCAACTCGTTTTCTCAGCTGACTAATAAACCAAATAAACACACGCTGCAAAAGCCATATGCAACTTGGGCACTTATAGCCGAGGACAAGTGACAACGCATCACCGCAACCCCAGTGAAAGGTATCTTCAGTGACAGATTATTAGAACAGCAGTTCATCCTCGCAAGAAATACGCTCCAGCATCAACAGACCTTTTTCACTGTTGCCTATTTATCCATGCGTATAAGCAGTGGCGCTGGTTTCCGCACGTCACAGGAGCTATAAGCAACCAAACTGCTTCTATCAGGTCACATGCAACACCCAGACCACACGTGGCTGACGTGCACCTTATTTATATGAAACAGGAATATCAACTGGAGACCGTGCTTAAGTGACTCAGGATGTAACTGAGACCTGAATATTTCTACTCTATTTTTAACTTGCGATATATTTAGAAATAATCAAGAAGTGCATACAAAACAGAAACAAATTATGACCTTATGCTTCTAAGGAACCCAGATGATCTATGCTCCATCTTCCTTAGCTTTCAATACACTACTCTCACACCCTAGAAGGGGCATCCCATACAGCGGCACATACCGCACCCATGATGTGGGATAGACATGTTGCTAGAGAGACCTGTTCCGTTCTGGGAGTCTTGCTCAGCTTCCGTGCCCGCCAATTTCTAGTCGCATTCGATCACGGACTTCCAAAACTGCCCGTTCATCCTTTTAACACCAAAATTCATATAGATTCTAAGGACTTCAAGAATACCAGCGAGAGATGGAACAAGTTTCCTGCTTCCGAATAATCCAACTTGCAATCTTTACAGTGCATACAGGTCATCACAGCTTTTCTATTAAAAATTAAAAGTGACCCCAACTTCGATTTTATTCTTAATAATGCAATCCCGCAGAGATCAAAGTTTTTACCTTAATCTCAATTCAGTTGCAAACAGTTGCAAGAGGCAGGATTTAGCTTCAGTCGGAGCTTGTTCCTTACTACTGATTTTTTTGATTTTACTCCCTTCGCCAAGTGAAATACTGTCCTAATTCTAAAACCGGTAGCTCGTTTTACCTTATCTGCAAAGCAACCAAACGGACTAGGAAACACACTAATGTTTACAGACAGACAAGTAAATGAAGTTATACAGGTTTTCTTCCTAAAATAATTCAGCTGCACTCTTTTCTTCTTCAGAGAGCAATGACTGGCTATTTATAGATGGGATCAAATGTCACTCAAACATACACGGCTACATACAAAGAATATGGGCTTTCAAACCTGTAACTTCTGCTCATTCACGTTATTTTTATCAACACCAAAAGACCAACAGTTTGCGGGGTTTTTGTATTAAAAGCCTGGACACAGTGAGAACCACTGCAGTCTTGACGAACAAAGCTGCAAGACTCACAGCTGAACCTCCACCTGGACCGAGAAAGGAGGTGTTCCTCTGCCTCTCCTGCCCTTTACACCAACCTAACAAGACTCTTCGGAGCACGCCGAAGAGATCAAGCTCCACGCAAAACACAGGACAGAAGACAGCACCGACACCCGTGCATCTAAAACACAAAGGGGAGAGCTTCCATACGTGACGTGGAACATCTGTATCCGACTCCCTCTCCTACGAACCGGGAGGGACTTGAATGTCCCTCTCCCGCCTGCCAAATACGAACGTATGGGGAACATCCTCTATTGAAGAAAAAATAATAACGATCGTGCGAATTAAGATGAAGTTCATCCACTATACGTGAAGTACCTCATCTTCATTGAGACAAAGAATCAAGAAAGCCTCTCCCTCCTCAGTTACTCACTCCCTCTGAATAACTGGTACGTCCCCAGGGTTAGGGAAAGCCCAGCTCCTGGTGCTCACCAGGGATGAACCGGGACAGCACCCATCGATACAGCATAAAAGCACTTTCCACAAAAGAGGACGGAGTAGGGGTTCACCAGAACTCCCAAGATTTCCACGACGACACTTGTAAATTCCCACTCTGATAAGCTGCCAGCTTCAATGAAGTTTTTAATTTGCGCGTTTCAACACATCACTCCCCCTTTGCCGACTTAGTTCACATATTTGGCTTCAACAGATGAAACTTCGCCTATCAATTTGATTTCCTCAAACCATGAAGGATTTTTTAAAGTAGCAAAGAGCAACCAACATGACTGTAACTACAGTGAGCTGTCAGTAGAGCAGTAAATACTGAAGAAGAATCGTCACGTGGTTAAGATTTTACACATCAAAAAACTAACTTATCTGTTACACATACTCTGAAGATCTTTGAGCCCAAGAATAAGGTTTTTCAAAAGGGGAAAAAAAAATTATCTGCTTCAGACCTGGAATCTGTAAAGCTGGTACTGTGTAAGAGAGTAAATAAATCTATCCCCTGTCAACAGGAGTCAGCATACGCGGTTACATCAGTAGCATCTAAGATGAGAACTACCGTGGACATTTCTGCCTAATGTGAGTCGCAACAGGACAATTACAGCATTTAATATCAGCGTAACCGCTCTCGCTTTCCCAAGTTGCTAAAAACCGCTCATTAAACCAGCAGTTTTTTCCAAATTCTGCTTGCACGGGAGCTTTCTTTTTAAAATATCAGGATTCAATCTACAGGGGAGGATTTAAAAAAAAATCCCAGCGTTCAACATTCAAGACCAGATTTTCTTTCAAGCTTTCTCCTAGTTTGTTGCTGACGAGGAGGGAAAAAAAAAAAAAGTTACTTTTTAAAGCCAACGTTTCGCAAAACGAGCGGAGAACGTTACTGCAAAACTAGGGAGCCTTCTACGGCATTAACGGTCTTCTGCAAGGGCCTTTTTAGAAAGCATTCTCATACGCGCACCGTGCTTCATCTGGATGAGATTACGTTTTTCGCAGCCTATAAAGAAGCAGGATTCAATAGCGGATCATTAAAGGTAACAATAGTAAAAGGTGTGAGAACCGCAGCGACCGAAACGCTGCCAGATCGCTCATTTCTGGGCTAGCGCGGCACAGTTTTCGGGCAAGTTCCCCTCTCTCCACCGGCTGGCTGTCATCTGCTCTCCGGGAAGGAGTCCGCAGCGGCTCCGGCAGCGCTCGCCGGGCCCCCCGGCTCCGAGAGAACCCGCTCACGTGCGCTCGGGCCGGCGGGCAGAGCACGAAGCGCAGGTGACCCGCCGAAGCGCTCGCGCTGCCGAGAGGCCGCTCAGGTGTCTCCCGTTTCCCGCCCCCCCCCCCCCCCCCCCCCCGCCAGGCGCCGGCAGGGAGGACCGCCGCTTACGGAGGTGTGCAGTGGCCTCTGCTGGTGCGCGCACCGCCGCCCAGACCGTCCCGCTCGTGCAAGCCGGGCGGACCTCGGCGGCACCGGGAGCCGCGGGGCGGGCAGCCGCCGCCGTTCGCCTCCGCCGGGCCGCCGCGCTGAGGGCGCCCGCTGCCCCCCCCACACCCGCCGCCCCCGCGCCCGCCGCGCCGCGCGCCCCCTCAGCGCCCGCGGCCGCTCCCTCACACCCCCCGGCCCCTTCCCCGCGACGCCGCCGCCCCCCCCCCGGCGCCCCCCGGCCGCCGCTGTCAGGGTCTCGCCCGGCGCCCTACCTGCGAGGAGGCTCTGGGAGCCGCTCCGAGCGGCGGCGCCGGCCGGGTCCGGCTGCCCGAGGAGAAGGGCGATCCAGAGGGAGCCGAGGAGCCGCCGGGCTCGCCCCGCCGCCATCGCTCCGCTCCCCGCGCCCGGCAGCCGGGCACCCAGCGCCAGCCCCTCCCCCGGGGGGGCTCCTCCTGCCTGCCTGCCTGCCGGCCGGGGCGCGCTCCCCGCTCGTCCGCCGCCGGGCTGCGCCCCTGCGGCACCCCGAGGAGGCGGCCCTCAGCCGGGCGGCGCGGCCAGCGAGGAGGGCGGGCGGGAGCGGCCGGGCTCACTCCATCGCGGGCCGGTCCCAGCGCCGGGCTCCGCGGCTCCCTCGCACGGAGCCGGAGGGGCGCTCGCCGCGCGCTCCTCCCCTCGCTCCCGCCCGCCCCCACCCCCCCACACCCCCCGGCCCGCCCCCCCGCGCGCATGCGCCCGCGCGCTCCTCCCCTCCCCCCCCCACCCGCCGCTCGCTGCCGGGGAGACGGCGCCGCGCGCGCGCGCTCCCCCCTCCCGCCGCCGCCGCCGCCGCCGCCGGCCCCCGCGCCGGCTGTGCGCGCGCCCGGCCGCCCGCCACCGCGCCTGCGCGGCAGGGCGGCACGAGGCGGCACCCCTGAGGCGGGCCGGGCCGCCGCCCCCCCCCCCCCCGCCCTCAGCCTGTGGCCGCGCTCCCGCCGCCGGCGCGGCCTCCCCCGGCCCCGAGGGCAGCGCCTGAGGGGGGTGACAGCGCCGGCTGCGGGGCCGGGCCCGGCGGCGGCGCCTGGCGCTCGTCCTGCGGGCGGCCGCGGCGGAGTTGCCGCCCAGGGCCGAAGCGAGCTCCACACACACACACACACCGTCGCCCTCTCGGCCGCCTGCGCGGGCTGCGCTTCTACCGGGCGCGGAGAGCTGCGAGAGGGAGCGGTGCCGCGCCGGGCCGCCCGTCCGCGCCACTGCGGCGAGGCGGGGGGGCAGCGCGAAGCGCTGGCGGGGCCCCGCGAGACGCGGCCGTTCGGCCTCCGCAGGTACCGGCGGGAAAAGCATCCCGCAAAAATAACTTCCAGAAACTTGTGTTCGGGGGGGGGGATCTCTGCTGCTCAGTTTGGGATGTCGGCTTTCCTACTAAGCGTGTTCCTCAACGAACCGAAGGATAAATAAACGTGAGGTAAAGACGCAGCGTACTTCGAAAGGCAGAGTATCCTCATCCTCCCGGGGGTGGGTCGTTTTAGACGGCATTTGCCATTCAAATCCGAATCCTTTGAGTGCGGCATCGTTACCAGCCGGTTTTACTCCCACTGTTGGATCCCGTATCCTTACAAAAGACACAATAAGAGCTATAAATACACATTCCGCCTTCGTTAATCATATGAAGTGTACCCTTATATTTTTCTCCATCTCAGCTTGTTGCCCACTAAATTACACTTCTACAATGTGCACGCTATCCTTGCTCATTTTGTTACTGACTAATTGAATCGTCTCTTTCAGTACATAAATTATGTAGCACCAGGGCTCAAGAAGTGGGAACCGTGAGATAACCGCGCCCCTGGGGCGCTGCAAGACATGAAACACGGGTACATCACCCCCGAAATGTGTGTCCGTATTGCAAAATGTTTTAAAACTAGTTTAAAATCAATTGTTCCGGAAACAGGCTTTTACCCTGGTCCTGCTAAGGAACTGAGGACTAATTTCAGGAAAGTAGTTTACCCTGAAAACCTCTGTGCATGTGGCGAGGGTGTCCCTCTTAATGCAGGCACATCTATATCCCCGTGAAACTATCCCTGATCCAGCGAGATTTGCAGATTTGTTTCCTTGGAGGCTTCTCGGCGAGGCAGACGCCAACACATTCTGCAGCGCACCGAAACGCAGGTGTGCGTTTTGCTGTACGGACGGATGCAGAGATGGGCACGACTAACTAAACGCTGACGTGACTACAAAGCATGGGGTAATACAGGTGTCTGAAGTGTTTCTCACTGTGAAACTTCCTTCATTATTTTATAATTTTGTTTGGTGGTTCTGTCGAAACAGGGGTTTTGTCCTCCACTAAAAACATCCTGGAGCATTTTCACAATGATGAATGATTACCTCCTCAGAAGGATGTTTGGGTTTCTCCGTATTAGGCTTGCCGAGTTACGCTGATATCCGATATGCCAGAAGGATTACCAGCACCGAACTGTGATTTATACTGAAAATGGAAGCACTGATTAAAAGGCAGGACTGGCAGTACAACTCCTGTTAAAGCCGGTCAGCAATTCCCATCACAAAATCCTACCTTCAGTCACTTTTAATAGTGCCAGCCTAACCACTGTGCTGAAATTCAAGCATCTTAAGTTCATACCTCAGGTTAAATTACAAACATTTCTTCTTCCGTTCCTTCTGTCAGGGATCTTCGAGTCTGAAAACGAGAACGGTCACTTTGTCAGAGGTGTTACCTCAAAACCTGCCACGAAAAACCCTACTGACAGCCCCGTTTGCGCTCGGCGGGGGCTTACCAGCGCTTCGCAGTGCAGTTCTCCAGCAGTTCCGTGCTCACCCAGCATGTCACAACCCAAGGCTGAGGGAGTCGGAGCTGGACCGGCAGTTCCGGTTCCTGGCTGCTCTGGACCATGCCAAGTCTGAAGGTAGGAAGGGTGAGCAAGGAACCTGTCCTTCCAGTCCTCTCGGGAAACACGGAGCAGGAAGCTCCTTGAATAGCAGGCCACCGCTGCTGGGACGAGAACTGGATCTGGGATGCGTAAGCTGGCAGGCACAAAGGGTCTGGAGGAAGACAGGTTCTCCGGGGCGGTGGAAGGGAACTGGGAGTTGGATGGGGAAACTGGGTCTGCCTGGAGGGAGGGATAAAGCGAAGCTCGTAAGCAAGAGTGGAAGCCAGCCTGTTGGGAGAAGACTTAAAACCAGACGGGGAATGGGAGGAAATTGCCAGGAGAAGGACGCGCAACCCAGGAGGACTGGGGCAATCGAGACCAGTATGTTATCTGGCTGAAAGAGAACTTGCTGGGCAAAAGGGATCAGCCAGGAGAGCTGGAGCGGGGCGAGGGAGGAGGACGTGCAAGCCCGAGGCTGGCTGTGGGATGCAGCAAGAGCGATGGGAAGAGGGAATTCACTAGAGACAGGGATGTAGAAATGGGAATGACAGAGACTGAGGAAGGGAGGCAGAGCAGAAAGGTGAGGATTTAGGAAGGGGAATGAAGACCACCTGGAAAACTCTCATGTCTCTACTGGCAGCAAGTACCTGAAACACACTGAGAACGTACCTCGTCCCCTTTGAGTGCTGGACCACATGCAAACTATTACATTCTTCATTTAGGGTAAGCTTCCACATTGCTGATGGCCTACACCGATGTCAGCACAGGATTAAATTGCTGGGAGATTTTTTAGGTTATCTCTAAATGGAAGAAAAATACACACATATTAAAACAACAGTAGTTAGGCGGCAAACTAGAACAGTCCCAAGTTATGAAATACCAGAATAAAGGCTGCCAGTGTGAAAGGATAAGCCTGGCTCAGACACTGAACCAAGGTTGAGGAACCAAGGTAAGCACCTAAACAACTTCCACTTAATTTACTATAAAAATCAGATGTAGGTATTTTACGTACCTTGCGAGGAACTGCAGGGAAGGCAAGGACGGCGCTGTGGCTAAGGTGGGTGACCGCTGCTCTGGGAAGGGGCTTCAGCCTCAGGGCTCCAGCGATGCAAAGCGCTGTGCTTGAAACGGAGACTTCACAGCGATGCACTAATTGTGCAGTCTTCACTTCCTAGGTGCCTGATTTGACATTTTGAAGTCTGATTTGCAGAAGTGAAGAGCACTTGCAGACATAACTGCAGTAAATGAGAATTTATTCAACTTTTGACTAAATTAGATGCTTTGCCGTGTTGTATTTCCTGACAAAATCAGGCCATGAGTATTTCTAATTGGATATCTAAAATTAAAAGATAGTTTTTACTATTCTGTCTGTATGCCTAAGTTCCTCATCTGTAAAATAAGGGTAATACCAGTGCTCGCAACAGTGTTGAGAAAATGAATTAGAGTTTGTGAAGCACTTGGATACCATAGTGATGAGTACCATGGAAAAGCCCAGGAGGAAATGAATAAATCTGTCTTCAGAACAATATTTGAATAGCGTGCAGTAAATAAAGCATGGGCCACATAGTGTATGCCGAGGAGAAAACAAAATTATTACTTAGTGAGCGCGGTCTATTCTGTACAATGAGTGAGGCCGGGAACCTGTCGAAAGAACAGCGTGTAATCTAATTACAATTAAATAGTGTATCATAATGCAAATGCATCAAAGGGACAAATTACAGTTGCATAGGCCACCTTAATGTCGGCATTTCTAAACTTTTGAACTCCCGAATTTAAAAATAAACAAACACCTTTAGGCTGCAAACGTGCAATATACATGTATAAATGATCCACACACACACCCCCCCTTTAAAGGTGGGAGACGATACATTTACCTCATCTACCTCAGCCACTGCTACACGGTTGAGCGGAAAAGGTATTTTTCTCCTCATGGAGGTATCTCAGCCTTACAGCCACGATTTAATGCTGTCATTCACACACTGACGTTGTACAGTTTTAAATTCAAAATTTACCTTCTTTGGGAGTCTGTGCATGATCATCAGAGACAGACAGTATTCTCCAGAGAGGGCTCCAGAGGAGAACCTTAATTTCAGTGATCACAATTTTGTCTTTTGCTTGAGGTGCTTCATATTTCAAACCAGCCTACTGTTTTTTGGTGTAGAAGCAAGGGTATGGAACGACGACAACTTCACTGATCTTTTGCGACTCCTCAGTCCTGAGGCTAGCGCTGAGCCTTTCTGACTCCTGCTGAGATTTGGAGCCGCTTCAGAGCTGCTCTAAATTGCCCTGGGTTATCTGTGCCCCACAAGAAGGGGGATGAAATTAGGATTCGACTGTTCAGTGGCACTCTGGTTGTGTCCATTTTTCTGATCATGATTTCTCTATTGCCTAGCAGGATGTGAGGTGACACTGAATCGTTAACGCCAATTTATTGTTATCCAGAGAATTTTCCCTTACTGGGCATCCTCTAGCAGCTGGTTAAGGCAATTTTGGGATAAGAAGGGGCTGCAGCACAAATAAAGAGCTGGCTCATTAAGTTTAAGACTGAGATACTCACCTTCAGTTTAATCTGCTGTGCTGCCTCCCTTGTGTATGAGGCATCAGCTCCATCCACAGACGACTTCGGGCAACGATGACCTGTTTGATTATTCCTGCATAGTTCTCCCTACCGATTCCAGCACCATAGTGCCAGCAAGGTATGCTGTCTTTCATCATTCAGAAGGGACTAGATTTTTTTTGGTTTCCAATTTTTCGTATTTATTGGTCACAGATGTGGTTTTGCAAACTGCTCTGAGGTTAAAAGTCATCCTCCTGACTTTGCAGAGCAAATTCTAGGTTAGCGGGCCATTTGCCAGAAACCCTCTAACCCCAGCACATATTTATGTCATTCCTGATGTCAACAGCTAGACAATTCCAACTCCTCGCTGGAGTCAGGGAGGGTCATAAATGGAGGCAAAGCTTCCAATAACTAAGGTTAGTTCCTTGGGAAGTTTGAGAGGAAGACTGAGCTCCTTCGCTTGAGTCAGTGTTTAACAGAGTCTGAAATAGGAGCGGAGCAGTCGGTCTGAAATGCTTTTAACGGCTTCAGTTGCTGAGCGGAGGGAGCTGTTGAGGTCTAATCCAATGTTTGTTTATTTAGGGATTTCAGATGTAGATAGAGGGAACCTAGAATCCAAAATGCAGGGTTTACCAAATCCAATCCACACTTTAAAGGAAAAGAAGAATTTATTTGTTACCGGAATGTGCATAATGATGTGGGATATGGCTGGCTGGGCATTCAGAAGGAGAGAAATCCAGGTAACCCCCAAGGGGAAAGCCTGATGTTATTGCAGTCAACGGGATTTTTGCCATCCATTTAACCAGAGTGAGATTTCATCTCTGGAAGCCTGTCATGGGATGACACTGTGCCACAGGCATTCACAATGTTATCCATGACACTTAGTTTGGTGTTTTTCTCTGTTTTGGTGGTTGTCATATAGTCTTTGTTCTCAGGTGAGATCATTACTGGAGACACACTGATAATTGAGTCTCCATTCTTCTTCCCCACTGGCAATGCCCTCACTTTTCTAGTGTCCTGCTTCTCGCTGAGGTACTGAAACTCATCTTTGGACTGAAAGCCTTTCTGCACATCCAGTAAGAGAAGAGACAGATGGTCCATGCCCTCTCGTGTGAACAGGATCAGCCTCCTCTGCAGCTTAAAAACCACATAAGCCAGACGAGGATTCCAGGTGGTGTTTATCCCAAAGCATTTCCAACAATCCCACAAGAATGTTAATTACTGACACTAACAATCTTGTTCTCATTCATATAATGGGAGTGCCTAAAGGTCTTACCTGAGGTTGGGTCCTATTGTATTAGACACTGTAGGATCAAACAACAAAAGCAAGTCCTTTCCCCAGAGAGGTGACAGTCACGGAAAGGTGTTGTGAGTCACCAACGGCAGCGCAGCAGGTCCACATTTCACATCTCCTGAGTCCTACTGCTTCAGCGCTATGTAAACACTATTGCATTTTCTCCTGGTGTCTGTGCCAGCGAAGCAGGGAAGTGAGACTGCAGCAGTCGGAGAGCAATCCAAAACAGAGAGGAAAAGAGCGGAAAGGAGAAAGGCTAAAAACAAAAGGAAGAGAACTGATACTTAGCACATAGAAACAAGTCATTTGCCTCTGGGCTTGGGAAATCAAAGAAACAATCTTAGACCAGCAACAGAGGATGCCTGGAAAATACACAGTCCATTGCTCCCGGTGATCTCAGCACACTTTACGGATACTAATTAAACCTCACCTCTGCCCAGCGCAGCAGGTTACTAACAGCAGCACAGCCCTGCCACTTTTTTTTTTGTTACCTGACAGGTACAGCTGATGTGTTGGGTCATATGGCTGGAATCCTTCCTTACCCTCGCTCTTGGCACATGACAGTCGCTCCCCGTTTCCCCCCCAACACACACACAGCCCATACACCCTGCACTCAAGTGACAGAAGAGGCTGAGGCACACTTCCCGGTGGCTAGGCAGCACTGTCGTCGTCTCTCTCCAGCTCCGGGACCCATCCGCCGGTCAGGGGGCTGATCAGCTGCGTTTGGTTTGCGGAGTCAAGCAGCCGCATTACCTGCACAAGATACAAATGGATCAGCAGGAGTTAGACGAGCAAGTCTCACGCATAAAACTTGAGACTAGATAGATTCAACTGCTGTGTCAACACCTACAACTCCCACAAGTGTCCTTTGCTGTTGGCAGTCAGTCATGGCTGGCTTGTATCTCAGACAACTACTTCAGGTGTTTTAAACTGAATATACTGGCTTGTATCTCAGACAACTACTTCAGGTGTTTTAAACTGAATATACATATATATATTGACTCCAGGAGCCCCTGTTTGAAAATAGTGGCTTAAGTCTCCCCCTGTTCTAAATGGCAGAAACTGGAGGCACTGAGAAGTTTTAGAACCTTGTGACGGAATAGTAAATATGAACAAAATTACCTCAGTCCACTAACTTAACAGTTGAAAACCAGTGTCACCCGTCATTACTATGAGGTAGTGAAAACAGGGACGGTGATCTGCAGAAAAGGGAAAGAATACTGACATTGGACAGTAGGTCAGGATACAGATGGAGTCCTGTTTGCTGTAATGAGCAGCTGTCTTGTTCATACACTTCTCAGAAAGCCCTTTAGAGTTTGGGGTCTGCTTCCTCCTACTGGAATGCTCCTCAAAACCTCATCGCCCTTTCAAATGCTGGGAAGGAATTTCCTATAAATGTAATGGATTTTTCATGGACGAGATACTGGACTTCTTCATTTTTACTGTGTCATCTGAAAAAGGAACAAGCTCAAACAGTCGTAAAATTCAACCTTTCAGAACAGATCTTCAGGTTCACATATCGGATGCTTTGAAGACCTTACGGTGCAGTTTCAGACGTAACTTTATCTATGCATAAAAGCGCAGAGACCTAAATTGACTCTAGCCAATAAGTTAAACATCTGGATACCAATGCCATAAAGCAACAGATCCAAGACCTCGTTTAGACACAGTTTCCACTCCCCGAGCGTGTAAGGTGCCACTGAAAGATACCTGGAGTCCTGGAGGACTTGTCTTTTGCCAGTGACCTCCTGCCACATGATCTGTGCACCACGATCACGGTGTCTCTCAAAGCACCTTCCTGCCAAGAAAGGCCGGGGGTGATGCTGCAGCACCTGGGCACGCTGCACAAGTCCGGACAAGACCTTGGTTACGTAATTCTCGGAGGAGAGCATGGGGGTCTCTTTCCAGAGAGCAACAACAACAGTGGTACAGCCCTGATTTGCTAAGGAGAGAAACGAGCTTCTGTTCCCAGCAGTTTCTAGTTTGAAAGCAGAGCTACGCCTTGAATCATCCTGCATAAATTTTCTTTTTAAATCATTTCTAGCCTCTTGCAAATTTTAAGCATCTCCAGACCGAGGGCAAATTTGCCAAGATTTCTTCCTAGTTTTCAGCAGTCCAACTTCTTACCCCCATTCGTGCTGTCTGAATCTTTCTCAGATGCAGGGCTGAGCAATTTGGAGACACAAGGACAGTTTAAAAAGAAAAGAATACATTTCGCGCTGAGGAATGGTACTACGCTGACAGCTCTAGCAGATAAAACGTGGGTAGCCTTCAAATAGGTAAAGTGTTTTACTCACTAAAGCTGTCAATCTGGCACTTTTTCACACACGTTAATTTTACTTTCTTTTTTTGTTTAAACATCCCTTCAGGGCAACAGTTCTGGAAAAGCACCACCGTTCTGCCACCCTTCCATGCTTTTCCCAGGGGACCGGTGATCAAAGCCAGGAGAGCAAAACATGCAACTCCAATGGGATATGAAATGCGGGCGATCGTGCCGTGAACCCTTCTATCCTCCTGACAGGTACGCTGCACATTAAGCGTATCAGGATCTATACGTCTGCTGTCACGATGTGGTTTTACCACATATTTTTATTTCCTTAGTACCTGAATGGCAGCTTTAGAAATCAAATTACAGTCTTGAGTGCTACAGGCTGCAGCCCCCTGACTGAGCCACTAAATCAGACTAATTGAAACAACAAATATGCCTGAATAGCAGTTCCTTAAGAAAATGTTGCCCTTACAACACATCGCTTTTACTTCTAACATAACTTGACTGGACTTATTGACTGCTTGGTATTTCTGCTACTGCATTTGAAGTTTATTGATTCTAAGAAATATGAAATGAGTTTCACAGAGGTCAGCATGTGACTTTGTGTCCAAGTGAGACACAAAGACATTCAGAAACACTAAATGGAGCAGAGGCAACTGCAGGAAACTAAAGGCTGCTAGTTCATACCGACAGAAATCAGTGGTTTTTTGAACATCACTGCCCATTGAGCAGCCTGGCCCAAAAAGAGGTGAAGGTGCTAATCCACCTTCTAGTGAACAGGTACCACCACAGCGTAAATGTTGCCCAGGCTGTTGTTCCACCTACTTCCCCCTCCACTAATACTCATTTTTGGGAGGATGCTCTCAGAAGGACCGAAGGTTGAAATGGCATATCCTCCTTCAGTGCAGGAGGAGGTACGTGCTGGCAGGGAAATCTGGGAGGAAAATACTCTTACGCTATACAGGCAATGGACATTTTGTGTAAAAAGCAAGATGCCTTCACATTCCCAAAGGAATTCAGCTAAAAAGGATCACTGCCAAAAACTGGAGAGGATTTAGACGTTTGGAACAAATTTACATTGCTAAAAATGGGGAATTGATAGAGAAAGAGGTTAAGGCTATCAAAAGCACCCTTCATTTCTGAAAGCACAGAAGTGTATGTTTTCAACAAGAAATCCATTTCTCAAAAAGACTCACATTCTGCGTTCAAAAACCTACAGTGAGGGCTGAGAAGAACTTGAGGTTTATGTCTATATCATCTGGAGTGAACATTTACATTCTATGAAGAAAAGAAATGGCATTTTTCAGCTGCGAGCCCTCTGAGGCAGGTAACAAATAAGATATATTTGACAGAGGAAGAAAAGCTTTCTCACAAATCTAATGTTTTTCTAGCCCCAAACGGCTGCAATCTGCCTCTAAAACCCTCTTTCAGGCTGACGCTTGCTTCCCAATCTGTTAGCTTTGTCTAAACCATCCTCTCAAATGGTAGTCCAGCTTTTTCCTTCTGAACTCTAGCCCACTCCCCAGGTATCAGGTAGCACTCATCTGGTCCTTTGGGGACTGTCATCGCAGTATCTGCAGTGAGCCACTACTTCTCACCCTGCCAGGTCATTCGAGGAAGTACTATTTTTGGAGAAGGTAGCGTAGGGGAAGACAAGGAATAGTACTGCTAACATGCTTTTGATGTTTACTGCTACTAAGGCTGTTGATGTGTGTTTTTACTGAAGAGCAGAGCTCACGTATTATGCTTAGCTTAAAAAGAAAGCTGTAAAAAAGTACCAGTGAAAGCCATCAGGAAGAAAAACCTCACATAACACTCCTATTCCCTGATTCTCTTTTCTTTTTTTTTAGGTATTGCATCCAATTTCTGGCAAATGCAGTAGTCTCTGGGGTATGGTGCCTCCAGAAGACTCCTGAAGAAGCACATGCTGTGCACAGGCTCCTGCTTGCAGGAAGCGAACAGTGAGAACTCTGACACTGAGCGAGGCAAATACCTCACTGTACGCCATTTCCAAACCAGAAAGATGAAGAAGTTAGTCTTGTTCCTGGCTGCAGTCAGTTCTGACACGTGACAGGTTTTAGTAATTTTCAGTTGAGGCAGGTGAACAATGCCTACCATGCTAGAAGTGACAAACCTAAGAAATCTTGCACTTCACCTAAAAATGACGGATACAACGTATGTAAAGGACTAAGGACAGAAAGCTCTGTGATTCTCTAACCTGAATAGCTTATTTGCGGTGTTGAAAGGCTAACTGAACTCAGGTAAGAGATCAGGTCCTGACTGTGTTTTGGAACAAACCACTCAAAAGTAGATTTTTTACTCACAATTAACACAGGCATCAATGAGGCCAGTACTGGATCTGCTGCACCGCAGCAGCTGACTTGGAGACCACCATTTCAAACTGTGGGTCTGAGGTCAGTGCACTGATCTGTTAAAACAGCGCTGGAAAGTCACCGTGTCTATACTAAGGCTGACTGAAAGAAGAGAGAGATATCCAATAATCCAAAAGTCTACAACAGAAGGGAGTAGAGTAGAGATCCGTAGTGTTCAGAAGCAGTCTGCAAAACACCCGCACAACGGAACTGAACAGTGGGGCGAGCAACAGAAACCAGTCCCCACCTTTGGGAAAACGCGGGGTAACTCGAGTGATGATATCAAGAACGTGTGAATGCCAACGCAGCGGTCAGTGTGGACAAAATCCCCACTCAGAGTACTTCACGGGCGCGGGGTGGGTGGGGTGATGCTGCAAGCAGAAGGTGAGCAAACCACAGCCGGGAAGATTAATGGATGTTAATTAATTAGAAGTTGTACACCAACTTACGCAGTGCTAGGAACTTAATTAACACCCCTCCAAAAGCTACGAGCAGACTCCTGAAATTGAGCAGTGAGTGCAACTGCTCTAAGTCAGCACTTAGAGCGGGGATCTTCTCTCTGACAAAAGGAATCCGTTGTTGAATGTATGGGGAAACAACAGACAGCAAAAGAGGTGGTCTGAAAAATTAGCAACATACATACTTGTGTTGAAAAGCCCTGTTCGCATTAGAAGAACATCTTCGCCAGGGTACCTGAACAAGAGAGTGAGGATTTTTAAAAAAAAAACAGGGAAGTCTGCACAGGGTGCTAAGTAAACCTGAATAGAGCGCACCCATCTTAAAGCTCACCTCCTATATCAAATTTTTTGGAGTGTAGCAGACAGTAGGGGAAGGGGTGAAAAGGCTCGCAGCTCTGTGAAAGAGAAGAGGAAATGCAGAACTGAGAGCAACTGGACACTCACAGGTCACCAGAGAAAGGGGAAAAAATGCAACCCTTTGCGATTACAGTTAAGCACAAATAAATATGTAAGAAAAGAACGTTTTCTATTTCCTGCAAGGAGTAAAGTTTGGGGGGAAATGGCCTATGCCAAATATTTTTCTCTGCTGGAGGCATCAGCGGGGTTCTGACAGGCACGTTAGGAAAACAGACCATACGTTTGTGCATATTCAACAGCCCCTATGGGAGACATAATTTTCTCAGGCTGCCGTTTGGGTTGTGTTTGGCACTTGAACTGCTTCATGGGCTTTGATAGCCTAGGATCTGTGTAGATGATGTTTTGTTCTGAGGGAAAAGAGTAGAAGCACATGACCAGAAGCTCTGATCAGCTTTTGAAAGACCCAGACCAGCAGAGCTCAACCAACAAAACCCCTTTGTAATGGAAATGCCATACCTAGGCATGAAATTAGAAAAGCAATGTGTACAAGCAGATTACAATAAGATTGAAGTCATCCCCAGTATTCCTGCCCCAGCAGAAAAGGACGCCAAGTCAAGATACCTTTGAGTAGTGAACTGTCTAGCCCATTTAGCTGCCCAAGCAATCAATGACGGGTCTTTATGTGCAAGAGCGTTCAGTAGCCCTAACATACAGATCTTCACAGGGAAACTGAAAGGAGCTAATTAATAGCCCCAGATAAACAGAATTAAGTGCAAAACTGGACATAGATCTTTACAGACTGGTGCTGACTAAGCTGAATTCTCTCCTTGCACTCTCACTAGCGCTTATGACCCTAGCGAGGCATAAAGATTAATGCTTATACAAAAAGCTTTCCACTTTTTGTAAAGCACTTGTGGGCTGCCTACTTGAATGTTTCGTCTGGTTTCAATTAGAGATAGTATTAGTCTTTACTTACACTCTTAGCTGCCTGTAGTTTTGCTCTCCCCTGTCCCATTCCAGAGGAGCCTGAAGTGACACCTTTCTATCCTCACTGCTAAGATTGCTAGGAAGTGAATTTGATAGTAAGTCAGACTCTGCTTACTCTCCGGATTGACCAGCTCTGTTCATGTCAGCGGGGCTGCCCTGTCTGCAATGCAGTTTGAAACCCTCTGGTGCCCTGAACTCCAGAGAGGTAATGACTGTTATTCAGAGTTAAGACACAAATCACTGGCCGGACGGGAGACGTTGAAAAGTCTCTTTGTTCCCAGGAGGCACAGCATAAGTGGCCTCATAGGAGCTTAAGGCGGAGTTTCAAGGCTATCCTTGAACATGGGATGCTTCCTGGGGCATCACAAATGACAAAGAACCGTCTTTCTTTAACTGTTTTGCTAATTAGCACTGCTGTGGTGTGCAAAGGGGACACCAAAGGGTAGAGCCTCTGCCATGAAGGCAAGCACTTCAGTAAGCTGAATTCACTAAACAGCCCAAAAGAGTCAAGCTGCACAGGCCAGGTCGGTGTGTAAGTAATGAGTCTCTGAAGATGTGTACGCTGAGACAACACCTAGAGGGGCAGCATCTGCCTGTTTCACTCCACTCACTTTCTCAATTAGGCTTCTGTAATCATAGAACCACAGAATCATCAGACAGCAATAGGAAAAAGCTGGCTCCCTTTGCAGAAACATCACTGCAGAGCAGAAGTGGCTAATGTATATTTTCCATCAAGGCGTATATAATCGTAGGAAGGGCGCCCCAACCACCAGTATATAGCCACAAAAGCGAAGGGCAATGTACTAGGGGTCATTTGGCCTTTTCTAGAAAAGGTAAAAAGACATGAATTTACAGCACATGCTGTTTTGCAGTCATGCACAGGGGATCTACCAGCACAGATGGGCAGGCCAGCGGAAGCAGCTACTGCTCTCCTCCACCAGACCAGTTCATTTTGACCCAAATATTCTAGGGAGAAATTCCAGACACCCTCCGGCCAGCAGGACAGCAAGAAAGGTCTGTCTGGCAAGACATACCCCCGCGTGCCTTTGAGAAAGCACAGGAAGAAGTTAAACACTGAAAATGAAGAGTCTGCGGTGCACAGGCAGCTCCTGCAGCAGGGAAAGCTGAGAGCAGGTTTTTCAGGATCATGACTTTGGACTAAGGTGCCTAAATTCTGTGCAAATTTCACTTCAGACGTCTGTTTGGATCTAGCCTTAAATCTCCCTTTATTCCTGTGGAGAACAGCAATACTTCCACGGCGTTTCACAGTGTCACTGTTAAACTCAGTAATCCCTCTTCAAGACCTAGGGCTGGAAGGTCTTGCACAAAAAAGCCTTTATTTTATAACTAAAAGTAAGGTAAAAGAGGACATTAAATAACAGAGTCAGCCTGAAGGCACTGAGAGGATTGAGAGAGATGTATTATGCTTGAGAAAGGTAAATCTCGGGCTTGAGGGCTACAACTGATCTTGGGCCCCTCACCTCAGCGGACACAGCTGCCTTGGTGGGGCACAGCTACACGCGTCGTTCCTCAAGCGAGCTCTCTTGGCTCCAATTTCTCTGAGGTGCCTGTCTATGTGGAAGCTAAAGATCATTAAAATCTTCCAGAGGACAACCATGAGATCCAGCCAACATTCCTCCCTTCAATAAATAAAACAGTTTCTAGCATAGGCGGCTCTGTGAATTATTGCAGAGCACATAATAGTCCCTGTATTTGCCTACACAATCACTGTGCTCCCCAGATCTATCTCATTACTGTGCTTAGCGAAGCGCTTTGAACTGCCTCAAGCATGAAAAGCACCATATAAGAACAAATTTTATTCTCATAAAAAGGTATTAAGGCAAGTTAGAGGCACTATTGACGCACATGATATGTTATAATTGGCAAATGTTCACAAAGGCAAAATCCAGCTTTGTGCACCAAGCTGGAGGGTACCTGCGTGCACGCTCTCTGAGTGCATCCTCTCCTCTGCCCTCCAGCGCTCCCGGCTCCCACAGACAAGCTGGCTGTTTGAGAGCCGCGACTTCCTAAACACAGCCCTTTCGCTTAGGATGAGAAAGCAGGACTCTTCTTGACCTGATTCTAAAGGCAGACATGAACCCCGCTGGCTAGTACCTGGCATTATCCAGCGGCACCTCCGTCTTTCCTGACCCGTCAATCCCCCCCAGTCATTTCGGTCACCATCACAACACAACCCGACACACCGGAGGATCACAACTGCATCCCTGCACCTTAGCTGAAGCATGTGCCACCCTTCCACAGCTGTCAACTCAGCTCAGCTGCGACCTGCAGCACCCTCTGTTGTTCCCTTCCCGGAGTTCACCCAGCTCGCCCTCCCTACCAGGACTGTTCCTTTCCCACTTCAATCACTGTCTTCCAAAAAGTTATCGGGCCACCACCGTTATTCCGGTCTGTCCTGGTCTGGACTCTCATTCCCTGCTTGCTGGTCTTGCCAAATTTCTTTATTTCCAAAATATTATCTGTGAAACGGAGGGACGCTGTAGGTATAGAACTGAAATAGCTGAAGTGCTTCTTAATAGGAATAGGTAGAACTCAAATAGCTTCTAGTGACCCAGAAGTCCTGGAAAATAAATAATCTTTGGAAGTGTCAGGTCATTCGTCTACACGAAAGTTTTTGTATCAGCGCTGTGCTTAAGGATGTTATCAGAGAAGCCAGGAATGTTCTTGGGGTTGGAGGGTAGTGGGCAGAACATTTTTTTGCAGGCCCACACAAAAACGTTGGGTTGTCCCAAGCCAATGTCATGTCCCAGAGGGACACTGGAGTCAGCACTTTCACTGCTGCAATTACCAGCAACCATTAAATATTAATGGGAATATTGAGAAATAACAAAAACCTAATACAGAAACCACAATGGTATGTGCTTGCAGGCACATGTGCGTGCACGTGTGCGCAGTCTGTCCAATGGACTCATGTGATCACCCAAGATCCTGGCTCCCAAGCTACATTCAATCCCTGAAACTTCCCACTGTCTTGAATTCCTTCTGTACAAAGGAAGCCTCGTGGCCCATTTTAAAGCACTAAACAGCTTCATTTTGGCTAGAAAGCACGCTACTTTTCAGGAGGTTTGAGCTCAGTCTCTCTTCTGGACTATCAGGTATTTGGAAAGCTGCAGAGATTGCACAATCATTCTGGGAGAGAAAACTGTGTCTCCCCATCATACGCTCTGTGTACGATGGTGCCCGCAAACCTGCCTTCCAGGCTCACGGTCCATCACGCAGCCTTGAGTCTTAAGGACAAGAGCAGGTGATGGAAAGAGTGAGCAGAAACCTCCAAAAACCTGAAGTGCTCAAGGCTTCCTATACCATGGAACTGAGGAAGGGGGAAAGCACATGCACTGGCACCTTCTCCAAAGGCTGCACATCGAGATCCCCAATCACTTCTTATTCCAGCACTCAGGGGAGTCAGAGCCTCGGGATTTAACTCGCAGCGAACCTACACATAAATGACCCGCAGGTAAGGAGAGGTCACCAGGACCTGCGTGAACCTGACTATGAGATTCCACCCAGGGCCCACTGCGGCAGCCGTGTCAAAGGTGAAGATTTCTGGAGAAAGGGTCTGGTGCGTGCAGCGTCTCTGTGGTCGAGCATACAGGAAACACTGCTTGAGAGCTTTTGCTTCGAGTGTACACTGAAAGGTGTTTTATATTTCCCGATCTGGTTAAATTTTCTTGGCTGCCCTCCACCCTGCCCACAAAGTGCTGCCGGAAGAGGAGGAAACTCTTATTTGCGTGCACAAAGATTGGAAGTTTTCTTCCTCCATGCAAGGATGAACTGTTCAATGGAAGTTCAATCCAACAGGTCCCTTGCTGTGTGCCCAGTGGCCTGGTCACCACCGCTTTAGCTGAGCATGAATTCAGTGGAGCGAGCCTGGTGTTAGTAAGTAGGAAGAGAGCCGGACCGGTCATCTGCTCACCTAGCTTCATTTTCAGATCTTTCCTGATGGGAGAAATTGAGAACCAAAGATGTTCTACCAAACCTACTCATCCAATTACTGGAGCACTTTGAAAATGTGATATGGATCAGGCTAACACCCCAAGCTTCTCCCAGAACAGAACGTGAGGGTGCAGACACTGCACTTTTGAGAAGCATCAAGAACCAGACAGATTAGCTTTGTGGCTTTTGTTAGTCGGTTCTGACTTGTTTTTGACTACTTGCCTGCTCACTATTAACACCCCATGGTGCAGTTGTGTTTGACATCCCTATAACAAACCCTGATTTATATGGCCTCACGCAATTCCTCCTCCTTTGTGTGGCCTTGAGAACAGCGTAACAGGCATACTAAAATGGAACCCATTTAAATCAGTCACTACTGAAGGAGCAGACATCTTCAAAGAGCGTTATCTTTGTGAATCAAACTTCACCCTTCCTGAATAATCAGGTCTTTTTTAATGAAATGTAGCTCTTGGGGTTTGGCAGAAGCGGACAAATACTTACTCCAGTGAGTAGACTTAAAAAAAAAAGGTGCAAGCATGACCGAGATTCACAAAGCTACAGAATAAAAGAGAGAAAAGAACCAGAGAAAAATCAAATGTCCTGCATTCATCACTCAATCATTCAGCTACAAGTATTTGAGCAGCTGTCCAGTGAAAGGAATTCAAACTCCCTATTTTACAGCATGTCTCTGAACATCTCTGATGCCTTTCCACATGCGCTCCTTTCTACACCCATTGCCCGCAGAAAATCTGCAAACCATTGTCATTGATGCTCACTAATTTAGGATCCATGTCATAACATACCCTGCTTTCAAAGCCTGTGCACTACTTAACACACTGCTTGCTTTAGGAATGTGGTTTTTTTCTTTGGTACGATGTGAACACTACGATTATGTGCTGCATGTGCCAAATAGGCAGGGCTGGGTGGGGAAAAAGAAGGGAGGCTTCAGCTCAGCAATGATAGTACCTATTTTTGGCTCCCGAAGCCAAGCTGTGCTGCTCCCACTCTGTTCTGATGATCCAACACGTATCATTCGAGATGTCACCAATCCCGGGCAGTCACGACAGTTTGGGGTGCTGGGCTTCAGCATCTTGGGGGAGGGAAGATAAGCAGCAATTTTTCTGAAGCCTGTGGCAGGAAGAAATTGTATCATGGTAACTGTTATTTTATTATTAAGATTTAGATGAGGTTATTTTTCAGTCTGAACGCATCATTGCAACACAGGAGATGATACGTACCTGGCTCTTCCCACTCTGGCAACCCTCCACCAGAATGCAGCAGGACATCCCCTTCTCTGAAACATCCTCTATGAAAACCTCTTGGTCAACCATGGTGATTTTTTACGACCCAGTTAAACATGTTGCAGGACCAAATGCCCTCTTGCTCACTGCTGCCTGGGACACATAGAATATGGTCTAACCGGAGTAAATTTATGTCTCAACTCTGTTTTACGTAACTACAGCGTCTACAAGGGGTTGCACAGTATTTTCACAGCGCTCCAAGTGCTACAGCCCCCACTTCCCTTAGAGACCTGGCCCGCAAGCAGTTCACCACACATCTGCTTTGCAGTAAGAGCCCTCTACATGCGTTTAACCTGCAAGCAGCGTAAGACAGGGGTAGTGTAGCCCTCCCTCGACAGCCCCCCAGTGACAACTTACGTACCAGAATCCTCAGACACTGCAAGCCAAAGTCTCTGCTCACATCAGGAGGTTGTCACAGCCTCCCCTCTTCGTGGCTTTGCAGGGAGGCAGTGCAGGGCAGCCCCGTGAAGGAGCCACTCCAAACCCTCTCTTGAAACTCAACATTCAACCTGGGCCCTCTCTTCATGGCTGCAGGCGCTCCCCACAGCCACAGCACCTTCTCCCTCCTGCCACCAGCAGCCTGTTCCTCACCTGGCACCATCCGCTCAGTCCTGCTCCTACAACCGTTTGTGGAGTGGTGAGACAAATTCTACTGGGAAACTGTTCAGCATGCGGCCCCACAGCTATCTGCACAGACAGAGAAGAGAAGGCGAGGGGTGAAGAAGAGCAGCCTACCGTGGCACTGCTGCCAGAAGAAGCTGCTGCAGAACACGGCCCAAGTTGGGGTATCTCTGATGGGCAGCACCTAGCGCAACCGGAGCCATGCCAGCACTCTTCAGGAAAGCAGGGAACCAAAACACAGTCTTGTAGGTCTTCGGCTCACCTACCTGCAGGAACATCTTTTCTTTCTTCAGCTGCTTTTCTTCATTACATTATCCTGCAGTACGCTGTGCTATCAAGTAATTAGAAACACATGCATAACAGTTTCTCAAAATGCCAGAGCATTTATCTTTAGAAATGTAACAGCGAAAGAAAATGACACCATGTAGACACCGTAAAAAGAAAGGGTTCACTATATTTAAAAAAAAAAAAAAGAGTTACATTCTTGATCAAGAAACAAACCAGTATGAATAATCACAATCACATTTTGCAGCCGTGTAATCTTTTTATCTTTTTCTCTCCCAAACATCTGAACGGACGTCTGAATCCTTTACGTGAGAATAGCTTAAACTAGCAGTGAGAGAAAATACGCAGCCGTGTATTGATCTGTAAAGACAGAGCGAGTTCAGACCTGAGTTAACGGTCCCTGATCTTGGACGGGGGTTGGCAGAGCTCACCTCCTCTCAGGACCAGCCCCATCCTCGGTTACTGCCAACCGTACAGCCTGCGAGTGCTTCAGCTCAATGCTTTTAAGCAAAGGTTGGCTGAAGGAGCACAGCACCATTTTATTTAATCACGGTGGAGTTTTGGTATCCACAGGAAGAAATCCTGGAACCGGAGTGTATTTTCATGACCGGTGACTACAGAGTGGTATAAAATGTCTGCACTGCTTCTTTCCATTTCAGCCCGTGCCTTTGAAGTCATGGTAACAGCTTTTGGATTCGAATCCTCTGATGAGACTCCTTGATTTATTAGGTAAAACATCTGGAAAAAATGAAGACTTGTGGCAGTGTAAATCCTTCAGAAGGAGCGGAGAGAGGTTTCATCTGAACAGTACTCCTGTCAAAAAGCAAGGAAACCTGAGCCCTGGTGACTAGCTTAAGGTTGCTCCGAGGTTGAAAAGCTCCGGCTCAGAATGGGCCTGTTCACGTTTCACCCACTGGCCCAGAAACCAGCACGCAGACTTGGCGGAGGCTGCGAGCAGAGAGAGGAATGTACATCAGCTAACAGCCCTCGGTGCTGGGACCGTGCCATAGCTAACTAAATGATTTTCAGACGCTCTTGCAGCTTGAACATCGGTAGCAATTCTGCCCTTGACATTAATAAGGTAGCGCCCGTTATAAATCACTGCATACTGTGGCAGCAGTATGAAATGTAAAATACCTGCCTCTCTCCCGCAAAGAAAAAGGCAACAGCGAAATACAGATGGGCCAGAAAAATACATAGTTCAGGTCACCTACTCTGCATTGCTGTGATGAAGAGGGGTGGCAGGGTGACTTTTCCGTTCCCCAATTACAACAGTCCCTGCGAGTACCAGGAACGGTGGCTTCGGCAGGAGAAGAAAATTACCAGCCTTGGATAGCACTGATCTGAAAGGAATAAAACCTGTACAGGTAACAAACGAGGAGACATGCATTTTATGAAGTGGATTTCTTCTTTTATTTGGAATCAGCCCTGACGTAAGGCAAAAGAGAAAGAGAGGCGAAAGGGAACAGCAGGAACAGCTTGCTGTGCTTCGGAGTTACTGTTAATGGCTTCTTCTATGAAATGTGTGTGCGGGGGCACATGTGTGTGAGCACGTGCGTGTGCATCTGTGCATATCTGTGTAAGGTATTTGTTAGATGAGGGCAGAGCTAGAAATCACGGAGGTACTTGACTCAGAATTATTTACTCTCTCTGCCTCCTCCATACAACAACCCATGTTCCAAATTTCAGAGCTCACGCTCTGGGGAAAGTCCCCAGAGAGTCATCTTTTGACAGTTATTTTCCCATCTAAATCCCCCTTCCAGCAATTTGAATAATACAGTTCAAACACTAGCCCGAGTGCCAACGTTCTTTTTGGAGGGGGTGTAGGACCAGTGGAGGAGGGGGGAGTTTGGGGAGTATTTTTTTAATCAGATAAATTATTGCTGGGAAACCAGCCACTTCTCTCCATTCAATTTATACTCTATGGGGAATCCATCTAATACCCCTTCTCTTAGTGTGAAGCAGGACCGGGGAGATGCTGTATCAAACCAGGGAGGAACGCAAAAGATGGGATGGAGTGCAGGGAACGAACAAACAACGGGAGGAAGGGGCTACACAAAAGCCGGCGGACAAGAAGAAAAGCCAAAGAGACATGTACGCACCTCCCCAGACAAGGGAGGAAAGGAGAAAATGTTTTTGCTGGTTTCTCTGCTGGCAAATTGGAGCAGGCTCAAGCGTGCGCAGTGTGGGCTGGGAGTGGGATGAGATGGCTCGGAGCTTCAGGGCTGACGTAAGGAGCTTTTCACCTGCAGGGAGGTGGCGCAGCTCCAGGCAGGTCCCTAGCTGTGCGGGATGGAGGTTCCTATCAGGCCCTGCTTGAGTTTGCAAAATGAGTTTAGTGATTTCACACCGGTTCCCAGTGGAACTGGGAACGTGCCAGTTCACCTCACCACTGTAATTGGAACTGGCTAATGCTTTGCTGGCCGGCTGAGAGAAGCCAAGGACTGGGAGCAGAGACAGCTCCCAGCACATCGGGTTTCAGACATGCTTGCAGGGCAGCATGTCTGGGAAGCTTGCCTTGCTGTCTGGGCATACCTTTTATTCTTGTTTGTATTACTCGAACACCTAAGGCCCCAACCAAGACAAGGCTCCATTGTGCTGAGGCGTTGTACGTACATGCAGCGAGAGACGGGCTGTGTCCTGAAGAGCTCCTACTCTGAACAGGGAGACAATTAGAGGTGGGGAGCGGAAACAGGTGCACAGAGAAGGGAAATGCTTTCCCGAGCTCACCCAGTGAGTCTGTGTCCAACCCAAAGCCAGAACCCGGTGCCCGATACAGGATCACACAGAGTCACAGAATCAGTAAGGTCGGAAAAGAGCTGTAAGATCATCAGGTCCAACCACCGACCCAACCCCCCCATGCCCACTAAACCATGTCCCGCAGTGCCACGTCCACACGTTCCTTGAACACCTCCAGTGATGGTGACTCCACCACCTCCCTGGGCAGCCTCTTCCAGTGCTTCACCGCTCTCTCAGGAAAGACATTTTTCCTAATATCCAGCCTGAACCTCCCCTGGTGCAACTTGAGGCCGTTTCCTCTTGTCCTGTCACTTGTCACTTGGGAGAAGAGACCAACACCCACCTCCCCACAACCCCCTTTCAGGCAGTTGTAGAGAGCGATGAGGTCTCCCCTCAGCCTCCTCTTCTCCAGACTGAACACCCCCAGCTCCCTCAGCCGCTCCTCATCAGACTTGTGCTCCAGACCCCTCACCAGCTCCGTCGCCCTTCTCTGGACACGCTCCAGCACCTCAGTGTCCTTCTTGGAGTGAGGGGCCCAAAACTGAACACAGCATTCGAGGTGCGGCCTCACCAGCGCCGAGTAGAGGGGCACGATCACCTCCCTGCTCCTGCTGCCCACACTGTTTCTGATACAGGCCACAGCACTTGCTTCTCTTCCATGTGCTAACACCGATTTAGTCCTTACGCTTCCCGCTTTAGCACTTCTCAGGGACTATAAATGCATACAGAGTGACTATAAATGCATTTTTAAAGAATTGCAGGATAATGGCACCTGAATGGGTGTCACGGCACACTTTCCTCGCCTTTTATTCTTCTTTATAACGAAGAATGAAAAGCTTTGGTGGGAGAGTTGGCAGTAAGCTCAGGAGACAAGGAGACTTCTGAGGAAGATTTCCCAGATTCTGGGAGTGACTGCATTACAAATAATGGTGGAAAATAAAGGAATTGACTCGGCAGGAGGCAAAGGGGAACAAGTGGAAGAGTAACTCTGCTCTGGAAAGCTGCAAGGAGAGTATGACACACAAAGCAGAAAAGAGAAATAAGGCAAAACATTTTCAGACGTGTACAGTCTGCATTTCGGATAGCTTCCTTCTGACAGCCTGACTGTCAAAGAATTGCTGAGCACCCATTCTCAGGAAATCAGGCCTTGCACGGAGTCCTGTTATTTTTGGCCCAAAACAAACAAAAGAGACTCTTTTAATTCAGAGCTCATTTCTATCTGCCATAACAGATGATGGGCTTTTGCCAGTCCCCCCCGATTTGCTGTCTGCAAATCTAAGCTGTGTGAAGGTGTCGTCCCTGATACTACAGCTTCCTTTCCCTGACACAATTAGTGCTTGAAGCAATATGGATTGAAACACATAATTAAACCCCCCTCTAGCCCACCTACCAAATAAACTTATTTTCAGACTTCATTTAACCTCTGAAGTTATTACTTGCAATTACAGACCTCCCTAGAAAAGCCAGAACTGCTTGTGCCAGGGTGAAGTGAGCCCACTTGTTCTGCAAGTGTCAGGTTACTGGGGATCGTCTTCACCTGCAGTGGTTCTTGTCCAGCCGCAGGAAAAAAATTAGTAACTTTTCTCCCTCCTTTCTAGGAAATGGAGAAAGTGTTATCTCTTCCTCCTTAGATATTTCTTTCTTGTATTTTGAGTCCCCAAACAGGTGTACTTTATTAAAGCACTGCCCATTTCAGATGCTTTATCCGGGACTGCATGAACTCTGGTGGTAGGTATATTCAAGCTGCTTTGTGCATTTAGTTGTCCCTAAATGTCTTTTTGGGAATCTGTTCCAGATTCTAATCATTTTACGCTAAGACTCTGCGACTCAGTAATCTCTCCCCTCCCAATCCCTAAGAAAAACAGAAACACCAACTCTTTAACCTTAGATCAAGGACAAACCTTTCTAAAATCCCAACCTAGAAACATCTTTCATAGGTCTCTTTTCTCCATGACTCTTGCACTCCACGGGATCTGCAGTAGTCTCCCTGTCCGAGGAAAGAAAACACATCACATGAATCAGGACCTCTTCTTGACGAGAACAAGGTGGAAGGGCTGCTCTTTGCCAGCAGGTACACATTAAATTGCTGTTTAAGCCTCTCCGACATTTCTGAGGACTCACTGGGCTGTGGGAGTTTTGGGCTGTTCCATTCTTCCATGTTGGTTATCATCTTTCATTTCTTTTACACCTGATACCATGTGGTTTATAGAAATCTCTCTGGGCTCAATAAACTATGGAAGCGAACCTCCTTATTCTGTTTTCTTTCTTTTCCTGCCCCTCTTCATTAATTTCCTGGCTCTAAAGCTAAGCAACCAAATCCCCCTGGGTTCAGTGCTAAGCAAAGGATGGCTAGACATGGCAGGAAAAAGGGTCTTGCCCAAGCATGAAAGAAAAGTAAGTAGGAGTCCCCAGCCCTCTGACGGGGGAGGACACCTGCCCGCCTGCTGCTATTACACAGAGGGCAAGGAAAGGACAAGAAAAACCAGAATTTATATAGCCAGGGATCTGCGTCCCTTCAAGAAGCAGTTCACGTACTGCTTCTTGAAGGCAGCTAGCTAGGTTTGCCAACACCCAGCCCGAAGGCCCTGACAGGTTATGTCAGCATGAGGCTTTTCTTCCCGTTTCCCTTGCGACTGTCCCCTGGGTGCACCTGCGGGAGCAGACACGGCAGGACAGACAGACCGGCTACCCACACTTCACGCACGAGGCTGATGCACTCTGGTTCTCTTCACCGTCGTGCCGCTAATGGAACACGTGCAGCAACAAGCGGATCCCTGAGAAGCCGAAGTACCCAAGCCAGATTATTAGGGAATTAGATGCCACCGATCACCTTCCCCCCTGCCCTTCCCCGCAGCGTTCCTGCTCACTTCCACGTCCTCTGTGTGCTTGGCTGGACAACGGGCAGCGCACGCTAGTTCGGAGCAGGAGGCGTGCTGCCTGGCCAGCTGGCTGCTGCTGCTTCTCCAAAGGGATGCGTGGCTGAGTTTTCTTCCACCAGTGGGGACTCTACTTTGGGTTTCTTTTTCCTCCGTCCAGCTGCAAACCTTCAGGTAACTTGTGGGAATTTTGTTATCAATGAAGTTACTCACAACTCTGATCGACTGACAGTTTCACAAGTAATTCAAGGGCAGGGAAGAATGACAGAAAAACAGTAGGATACTTCTTTAGGAACCAAGACTAAAATGCTAGCAGAAAAGGGCTGCTGGAAAACTTATTTTCATACCCCCCAAAATTCCCTGATGCTGGAAAACGTACCCCCCTTTCCCGTATTCTCCAATTTGCTACAAGTTCTAACATGAACAGCTTCTGCTGGGAATAGCTGACTGTGCCAGAATATGATAGTTGCCGCTCCTACGCTGTCCTCCCCTCCCCAGATTATCACATTTCAGCCTAGAAAATGAAAGTTGCTCAGTGTTTGCTAACCATTCTCTCCTTTCCACTGCGCACGGACCTCTGTGGGAGAGCCAGATCTCTGCTGTTTACAAGCCCATCTGCTTCTGTTGCTTTTCTTCACCTGAAGTTAGAACGCTCTGTTCGGGATATTGCTCGCGGTTGTGTTGGGAACTGCAAAGAGCAGATGAGGATTTCAGGTGGTAAGCAAGCAGCATGAAGAGAAGAATACAAATCTGTTCTCACCTAAATAGTCCTAAAAATAATTGGAAAAAAAAAAAGAACAAGAAGAAAGAGGAAGTCCCAAAAAGCCAACAATGGTTTCAGCAGCACAACCATTCCAAGGAGAGTTTCTCTCATATTTTTATGAAAATTTGAACATTTAGAACCAGGCGCGAAAAAACACAAGCGCTCCAATGACTGTTTGCCTGAAATTACACTGATCCCTCTGGTCTCTGCATTTTAAAGTCTCTGTAGGTAGAGCTACGAGACTCTACTTTGCCCAAACCTGTACTGCTGCTGTGAGCTGTTTAGTTGAGAGTTCTCCCTGTAGTTTAACTCAAAGCCACATGTTTCCAGGAGTAAGGGGGGACCCTTGGGAGTCAGAAAGAGACTGGAAATGTCTGTCTGCCCCCAATGCCTTCAGTGGGGTGCCCAGAGACTAACCCCAAAACCAGAGCTGCTGTCCTTACAGCCGGAGCCTGCAAGCATGGCTGCAGGAGGGACCAGAGGGGGCTCTCCAGAGTCTTACGCATTTCAACACTCCCCGTAGCCCAGTACGCCGCTAGTCAGCTAAGCACACCGTGCGACATGCCTGGGCAGGCTGCTGCAGACATCCGCAGGCTCTGCGAGAGGCAGCTGCATGGGTGGGAGGCAGACAGCTCGAGGAGCACGCTGTGCTCACAGACACTGGTGTAGACGGAGTGAATACCTATGAGACCCGTGTCTCCGTCGTGCCACAGCCACCGTGTGTGGCTCAGCTGGTGGAGAGGGGCTGCGCTGCTGTGTCTGGGGGTGCCTCAGCCGACGGGGATCAGCAGACTGCGGCAGTCGCTCTTTGCTCCCAGCTGCAGGCTTCCAGTCCGCAGCATTGGTGCCTGGCTTGGAAGAGAAAAGAGAAATTGTTGCGGCTCCTGGCCCTTCTGAGAGTTAGTGAGAATCAGAAGAGCGCAAAGAGAGGAGGTGAACTGCCCCTGACCAGATCGCATCAGAAAATGTAGGTGCCCAAAGTGTCTTTGCTCTGGCCCTTGCTGCGTTTTACACCTACAGCTGCTAATTCAGGCCAAGAACTAGCTAAAGGAAGGGAGCAGCAGCAGCATTTGGGATGGTCTCTGCACTGTGCCGTTAGCTTTAGGAGGGTCAGCCCGTCCATGGAGACATTTGCTGTTCTGTGTGGCAGAGCTGCTGTGGCATTTTACAGAACAAACACACGCTGGAAGTTCACACTTTGCGTATGGACAAAGACTGAGGAGTAAGTACTGGAAGGCGGAGAGGACGCAAGATCTCAGGGAGGAATAGCCAACTACAGGTTCCTTCTAACTGCCCCTCTGTACCACAGTTCACAGTTTATCTGCTGCACCAGTTCAGGGCTGGAAATTTGCCTGGTTTAGAGAGGAACATGATGTCCCAGTTGGCAGCTTCCTGGCCCTGCCCTAGCAGCTCAGCACAACTTGCACAGATCACGTCCCAAGTCTTGAGGCTATTGAGAAAGGAGGCTGCAAGCTCCCAGGAAGGGAGGAGCTCACCCAGGCAGCCACTCTGCTTGGATGTGCGACCTGCGGAGAACATTTCCTTGCCTCTGCAACGTCAATATCCCTTCCACAGAAGATAAGTGGGCTTGGACTACTTTTTGAGGACTGCACGGTAACTGAGCCCCGTGCAGAGGGAGACCGGAAGACCCCAGACCTGCTCAATGGTACCGAATCAAATGCTGGATCAGCTTCCCGTTGCTTACAGCCGCGGATAAAGGGCACCCGCACCTCTGAGAACTGCAGGTGCTTTGTTCCCAAGCTCCAGCAGAGCTCAGCTCTTCAGTGGGCACTAACGCAAACTGCTTGATTTACAAAGACACTCACATTGGTGCTAGCAAGGTGCTGGGATGTTCTGAAAACGTAATGCTAAGTGGGTGAGGGGAGAAAGACTGAAATTACACTTTGCAAAAAGCTCCTCTCTCATTCACTCCCAAGGAATCTTCTCTTTCAGCCTCACTGTTCCTTGGAATAGCTACGTACAACATCCAGGCAGCAAACAGTGCCTTTAGCAATGCTGCAACTCTCAGGGCCTGGATCAGAACCTCTCAAGCACACATGTTCTTCATTAATGCTAATCCAGGAGCAGAAATGATCCGAGAGCAAAACCTCGGAGAGGATTAAGTACACAGATACTGCCTCACCACGCTGTGATGCAGGGAGGGATCCAACCTGAACTTCCTCCAAAACACGCAGTCAGATCTGGTTGCTCTGGTTTGGACCCGACTCCGGCAAGATGGAAAGCGGTTCAGCGAGATGCTGAAAGAGAGGAGCAGAAAGAAAGAAAAACAGTCCACTCCCTCTTCCCCCCAAAAAAGCAGCGTTTCACTTCTGGGGCTGTTAGTGCGCGCAACAAACTTGTCTCCCCTCCCTCACTCTGGGTTGCATTGTTCGCTTTCCTGCAAATTGTTTCCACATTCTGTATAAATAACTCCAGTGCCAGCGAGGGGGAGGGGGAGAGCACAGGGGCGCGCGGAGAAGGGGTGGGAGGAAATCAAATGTCTTTGTTACTTTTGAAAAAGAAGGTGGAGGATGTCGAGAAAGAGTTCGGAGCTGGAACCTCGGCAGACCGAGCGGAGAGTTGCCATCGAGCTTGCGTTCAGACCTGGAAGAAGAAGAGTAAACAAGGGGGAGATTATACGTAATTATAGACAATCATGTTGCCGGGGATAAACAGGAATCAGAAGCATGGAGGCACTGAAGTCTGGCACGTCCCCAAGCACAGAACAGAAGCCAGCCAGTGAGAGGCAACGTGGCTGGAAAGCGCTTCCCTTTGGGCCTGTTTTCAGTTAGCTCAGGGGCTGGGGTTTTTTTCCTCTCTTTGGCTTGAGGCATTCCCCCATAAAGAGAGGAGCTCATCCAATGGGAAACAGAAGCCAAACTGAAGTCAGCAGAATCCTTGTCTGCGACATTAATAGCTTACTCTGTGAGAAACGTCAGAAACATTTGGAAAAGATACAGCCCGCTTAGGTCAGCAAAAACAACAACAACAACAACAACTTCTGAACAAAAATGGCTTTAGAAAGGCTCCAGAAGCCGTGCCTGCGTGTCCTGCGGGCAGATTCTCCTTGGCCCGACGCAAAGGGTGAGCTGCAGCTAAGGGTGGCACGTGGGTCCTGCTCACAGCTCCCGTGGATCTGGGGCTCGTGACAAAAAGGTGTCGAGGCCCGTCGGCCACTTCACCTGCCCCTGGCGAGCGCGGCGCTGAGCCTGTCTGGGAGAGCCGTCCATTTGGCGTAGCCCTCTCCTCGACGTGCTGCAAATCAAAGGAGAAAGGATGAGCCGTCAGCCTGTACCATGGGACACCCCCGCGCTCCCTCTCGCCTGTCTCTGCATCTGCAGAGGGAATAAGTGGGAACCCGAGCGTGATGGGACCCTCCCTCCACCACCTGCCTGCTCGGCGGCGGGCACGAAGGGAGGCGCGGGGGCCGCCTCGCCATGCGGCAGGACAGCGATCCCCCCTGCCACCTGCCCGCCTTTGCCGGGGAGTAGCAGGGGCACGCAACGGGGTGCCCGGCTCCTTCTGCCTCGCTGCCAGAATCGCGCTCCCCGGCAGACCAGCCACAGCTTTGCCTTTGCAGATCCTGGGAGAGGGAAGAAAAAAGACGTAGGCAGCGGAGATGGCTTTGGCTGTAGTCAAACGAGCAGGCTCTGATGCTACAAGTGCTGCAGCCGAGACCAGGGATGCTGAGCTGCCTCTGCGCAGGTCTCCCCGAGTGCTTAACCGTGCCCTGCAAAGGGGCAGGGAGGGGGAAATGATGAAGAAACAAAGCCAAGAAACACAACTAAAACAAAGGCAGATGGCCCATAAGGGTTGTGGTTGTTTTTATTTTAAAGAAGGACTTGGGGGGATTTAAAAAAGAAAAAGAAAAGAAGCCTCGTTCCGTTTGTCCTTCTTTTCCTTTCCTTGAAGGCTCTGGAGAGTTAGAGGGAAGGCGACATCGTGACGAACAAAGGACGGCAACCTCAGACGGTGACAGAAGGAGGATTGTTTAGCAAGGCAGTGTAAAAAGCTCTCTCCCAGGCACTATTTTAAATCCAAATAGCTTACAGCCTGCTGAATGCTTAAGCCATTTTCCTGATCTCTCAGCTGTTCTTCATTGAGAACACAAGCAGATATTTCAAAGCAAAAAAGCAGAGAGGAAAAATAAATATATATAAGAAATAACGAAACCTGTGTTTAGAATCTGCCTAACAGCACAGGAAGCAGGGCATGCTCACAGGCTCTTCCACCCTCTCCCTTTCAGTACAGGTGCGCTAAATGTCCTTTCTCCTACGGAAAGAAAATGGACTTTTAAAGGGAAATGACATTTACTCTATGAGAACAGTGTCACAGTTTGGCGAATGATACTACCTGGCTATCTGGGTATAGTATTGTGTGTATTTTCTGTGAATACATCATTATGGGCATTTTTCCTCCAGGATTTCTTATACTGACAAATCCTTCACCAGTGGTGGGTACCTGTGTGTGTGCATGTACGCATGTGCGTAAGTGCAAGACCTCTCTCCTGGCCATGTAGAAACTGTTCGTGTATCACAGATGAGGTCGGTCTAAGCATAAAACAGGAGTCATGTTCATCTAAAACTGCTGGAAAAAGATCAGAAAGAGCAGAGGGAATGGAATTGGAAAAAAGACAGCAACGGGTTATAAAAGGCATTTGGGGTCCAAGTCTTATCTGCTATAAATTTACATTGACTCTGTGAGGTAATATTTAAGCAATCTACTCCCACACCAAGTTACAGCAGCTACTTCCAAATATCCCAGACATTAGTGTACAGAAACAAGAATAAAAACAAGATAACAGAACGATATCAAAAATAAGCCGACCGTGTCCTTTAAACACGTGCCCATATGTCACGCTGGACAGAAACAGTGTCAGAAGTTTAGCAATATGGTGAGAGAGTACAAGCGAGCCAGACTGACAGATCTGGACAGATTATAGCCGCTTTACTTTCTCTTTCATTTATACGTGACCAAGAAGGGAGAAGGACACAGAGCGCTTGTCCCGATGTTCTGTCAAAAATGAAATGAGGTTACTAGTCTCCTGCAAGCGCAGATGAACAGCAATCACAAACCCCTCATAAAGGCATAAAACACAGTCCCTCAGTGTTATTAGAAAGCAAGAATTAAAAGTTTATCAGGATGGAAAGAGCAGATCCTCAAGGGAGAATGGATTTCATAAGCAATCAGCAAATCCTTCTCCAGGCACCTCGGTGTGACTTGCAAGGCAGTGAGAAAATCAGAAGAGCTACTACCTAAAGAGAAACATACAGCAAGTGTTCCCAGCAGGCATCTTAGAAAAAACCCTCGGTGGGATAAAGTGTGAATCCTTTCTCGCCTCTTCCTGCTTTCATGAAGCAAAGGGAAAAAAAGACGGCGCGGGGCGGAGGGGGAAGACCATGCCGTTTGCATTACTGCTTATTTTTGCCTTGCAAAACGTATTTGTATGTGCTGGAGGAAAGGTTTCCATCGGCTTGTCACAACATCTCTGCAGCTGGGTGTGTTAGTTGGCCATCTTGGCTTAGGACAGGCTTAAGGCAGGAATATCCGACTGACACATCAGTACGGAGGTGCATCCCCAGAGCTCTCCAGGGACCCAGGGCTGGAACAGCGGCTGCTGAAGGTCGGCAGAGGCGAAACTCAACTGCATTTCATTTCTGGTAAACCCATTTTGGATATTGGAACTTGGCCATGGGGAATGAAAACATGACTGAAGCACATGACTGAAGCATTTCTTTATTCCAAGTCTGCCTGGCTGCCGAAGCAATGCTTTGGAGCACTGGCCTGCAAGTCCCACTTCTGGCAAATCCAACAATTGAAAGGCCACACACTAATGAGATTTTGCCCCCAGCTCCTTGCTGGTGGTGCTGGAAATCCTTGTATTCCCAGCCCTAGAGACCACTATCATCTCCTAAAATGTCCAAGTGCATAAGCAACCGCACAGAGGCAGCTGAGAGAGTGGGGGTACTTCTCACAGGTCAGGGTTAAGACCACTGGCTAGAGGGAGACTTGGGGGAAGAGCTGCACCCATCACCAGCTACACCCTTAATCACCAGGGACCTCTCCCAAAGCCGCCGGCTCCCTGCTTAGATGCTCAGGGGGCAGATGTATAAAAATGCCGCCAAGAAAACCTGCTGCCCCCTTCGCTGTTCCTCACACTTCTGATTTTGCTGTCATGCCTTACGCATTCACTTTTGAAACAAATATTTCCATTGCTTATGAAATAACTCACGGCATTGACGGAGACGGATGAGAGCAGCCCTCCAGGCCAGAACTGCTGGGCACAGGCACCTTCCAATATGCTGCCTGTAATGAATGCAGCAGGGAGAACGCAACATTTTATTTAATGAAAAAAAACCTGCTTCAAGCTTCTGAAGGGCTATTATAAGCTGTGGCACAATGAAACTCAAGACATAAGCCTCTTTATATTTAATAATACATGTTATAGATTTTTTTCCTGCGGAGAAACTTCCAATGAACACCTTTTTTCGTTTAAATTTTTTGTTGCAAACATTGATTATTCATTGAAAATCTAAACCCCAAAGACTTGACTAAATGATTTGAGAGAAGTTCAGCTTTCTGCACTGAAGCAGACATTTCCAAAAAGTAACAACCATTTTGCTGTATAGTGATTGTCAGCAGAAAAGCAACTCTGACAGTAAGTTTTTCATTAGCCCATACAAATATGTACGCAAATGTCCATAACTGCATTTCAGGTGAAATGACTTACCCCCTAAAACAAAAACACTTCTACAATAGAAGCTACAAAAAAGCAGCAAGCAAAAGTATTCTGATCTTAGCATATAATAAAAGCAGATTAATAAAGTCAATTTATCTCATCCTGCCACACCAGGGTTCCCAAACTGTCCAGAAAAAAGCCTCCCACGACATCACACTTCAAGAGCTGTGACATCCCAGCCGCGTCTGCTGAAGAAGTACCATTCCCCAAGTTTATTATTAAATTGCTTTCTCAAAGAGAAGATATGCCAGTTAATCTGACTCAAACGTGTATTTTTATAACTGATGCGGCGTGAAGGTATCGATGTTTAAAACATGTATTCGTACATCGCATCCTTTAAAACATCAGATCACCTCCTGAATACTGGCTATAGTGCACGTTTGATTGGCGTTTATTCTCCAAATTGGAGGGGGGCTGGGAAGGGAGGTGAAGCAGCCATCAGAAGAAGGGGATTGAGATGCACACAAGACAGAAGGAAAGCAAAGGGAAAGAAGGAAGATCAATCAACGATCTGATCCCGGTGAGAAAACAAGTACAAATGTGGTCCCTAAAGTTAACACCGTTGGTTGCAGCGAGGAGCCTGATCGATAGATGTTAGCGATGGCGCGGGGAGGAATGCAGTGCTATGTGGCAGGAGCCCAGCGCCGGGTTCCAGCGGACATGGCAAAAGTCCCCAGATTACAATAAAGCAGCTTGGAGGTGACAGATTTCATTGTTGAAGGTGATAAAATTCCACATGGCGCGCTGCAAAACAAGGGCTGGAGCTCAGCCCGCAGAAAGGGAGGCAGCACCCCAGACAATGCGGTGGGAGGATTCTCCTCCTCTCCTTTCCCTGGAAATCGGCAGAGAAGCACTCGAGTGCCCGAGGTGGGTGACAGGTTTCCTCCTGCCTGACACACAGCAGGCGGAGCTGCCGCTTGTGAACCGAACCTCAGTATTTCCACCGGTGCGGCGGAAGTGCAAGGGTGCTGCCGCAGAACAGCATCTCTCATGGGTGGGCACCTCAGCGCACGACACGCAGCAGGAAAAAGTAAGGGCTGTCACCTATGGAGACAGTCCTGCAGCTGGCAGGACCCTGCAGGATGTCTGTCAGCGTGAGCAAACCGGCTGTGGCACCTTCTCCTGTTTGTGCTCCGTTTAACTGGTCTCCCCCAGTTCACTAAGAAGATCTCTGATGAGGGTCACACCAGCACGGGCCCGTCATGAACAAGGTGTCCCAAAAGCTTTGTTTTCCAAAACAACACCTGATGCTGTTACACAGGCAAAACACCCATGCAGAAAAACTCTGCCCTTCACCGCCTTTAACTCATGCCCGCTTTGCTGCAAACGCTTTGAGGAAGGGTTCAATAAAGACAGGTACCGTCTCTTTTGGTGCAATAGAGGTTCAGCTTGGTCTGGACGCTGCCCCCAATAAGGCTGCTTGAAATGCAGGAAAGACTCGGCAGCAGAGATGTGAAAGCAACAGAAAAATCAAAGCCTGAGACTAAACTAGCAATTAGACCAGCCCCGGAATATATTTAAGTCAAATCAATCCATACAAGAATTTCAGTCACGGTGCGCTGGTGCCCGCACCTCTCCCTCCCTCCCTTCCTCTCCTGCAACCCAGGGCTGGGATCCAGCGTTACTGTCTGCTTCATCAGAATATGCAAGAAGTGTAGTGACAACACGTCTCCTAAGACGCTTTATCAGTTTTGCAAAGTCCCAGTTCATCCTCCTCTTGTGGATCTATTTACATATTGATGTATTTATTCGACTCTCTCCACCAGGCATGCCCCATGAGATTAAACCATTTTATTTACAAAGACGTTGGGGTTGCAGCTCCTAACAATTAGGTCAGCCAAGACAGAACTTTGCATGTGCTTTCAGACTGATGTGCGAACAGACAAATGGGCCTCGTCAGCGATTCAGGAGCAGCCGGGGGGGAGGACTGGTTAAACCCCATCCATATAAACCAGTCAATAGCTGCTGCAACGGGGGAAAATGAATTGGGGTGGTGGGAGGCACAAATATGCAGAAGGGAAAGATAATGAGCCGGCAGAAGGAGTGATGGATAAAACCTGGAGGAGAAGCTTTGCCAGCAGGGCTCACCTTACAAGGTTGGTTCTTCAGAGTAGCTTGTGATTCACGGGAACTTGGAGGCTCTTGGGAGTTGCCCCTGCTCCATCTCGCCCATCAAAGTCACCTATTAAAAAAGAGCAAAGCTGTTCCTCACCGAGGGGTACGCTTGGAGGAAAAGGAGGAGGGGAGGAGAAGAGAGAAATACCTTGTGAGATGAAAGTCAGCAAAAGGTCATTTAAGAGAAGCAAACTGCAGCCCTGCTGCTGACGTGATGCTCCAGGAAAGGTGCTAAAGTCCTTTCTACGGAGAGCTTTTCCCTGGGCAGATCTCAGTGGAACATCGCTCGTCCTTCTTCTCTCCATTAGCATCTGATCAGGCTGCATTTGTCAACGCTCTCTTCTCCCTACCCTCTCCCTTCTCATTCACACTCTGCGGTATCTCTGAGGAGGAAACATCGAGGTGACATTCATACGCTGACGTCATTCGCAGTGTGCCAGGCTGTGGATGGGGTTGGGACACATCGTCACAGGGGAACGACATACTGGGTATGCTCAAAGCCCCACGGTTCCTGCCCTGTCCCCCTGTAGCCATCACACCTAAACCCTGGGGCTCACCCGTCCCACCAGCAGCGCTCCATCACAGTTAAAGCAGCTTTAATCCAAGCGTGTGGCCGTCCGCAGGGATCCGCAACAGACACCTACAGGTGTACAAATCTGTAGCACGTGTTCCTGTTGGTTTCTCTGCCTCCCACCAGATGAAGTATGTCCATCAGAGCATTTCAGGCTCCCTTAAACACAAGACCTGAAAAGTCACCTGCCTATTTAGACCCGTATAAATCTGGCACGCTATTGCCTCTTCCTGACAGCAATCTCATCCGGTGCCAGCATTCTTCTTAGCATCTCTGACATTTCAAAATTATATTTAGAGACCTGGACGGGAATTTAATTTTGAAGTTTTCTACTGAACACTGTTATAGAAATATTCTGCACCACCTGCCTATGGCTCTATTGGTGCATAGCAAGCATGTGCCATTGCCTTTAATTAAACGGGCAGAGGCAGCCCAAGGAAGGAGCACTAAATAGCAGTCTAACCATCTTAAAAGTCGGCACTTGTCTCCCTATTAATTCTCACCCTGATCTTTTGCATAGCGCTATCGCCAGGCTAATTAATCACAGGTACAAGCTCAAGCATTAATTGCAACAATGAATCATTTTTTTGTGCCTGTGCCTGGCCATTTCTAGCCTATAGGAATGCAGCTACTCCCGTTACTTTTATAATTATTATAAATATAAAGCCAGCAACATGCACTACATTTTGTAGGCATTAAAAAAGACATGGTGTTTGGCCCGAAGCATTAACAATCTGGTGCATATTCAGGGGAGTGATGAATGCGTTTCACTGACAGTCTGAAAATGTGTTTCCTGAATCGTTTTAATTCAGGAAACTTTATGAAGGTGTTAGGTAAAGCACGGGTTTTAGGAATCCAGTGTCTGCAGCTCGCCTGGTCAATGTGCTTCGGCACGTCTTGGCTGCTCACAGCTTGTCGGGACTTCCAAGGCGCACGGCAGTCTCCAGTTCACGCTGCCCAGCCTGTCTCTTCCCCACTGGAAAATTATACAAGAGAGGATGACTCTTGAGTGCAGATGGTTGGGAGGAAAAAGCCCTGTAACCTCTGTGCCTCCAGGCTCAGACTCAGCTTGAGCGAGATCGACTGGAAGTCTTGATGTCTGGATGAAAAGAAGGGATGTTGTGAACCTTCGACGGCGAGGCACATGCTGGAGACTCTGCAGCTGGAGCTGTCAGGCGGACACTCTTGAGTCTGACCCCAGTGAAGAGGCCGTGGGCTCCAGCGGCTCACAGGACAGACGGTCACTCCAAGACGCGGGTCCTGCCTCGCCAGGGCAGGCAGAGGCGCAGGGGGGGCAGCCAACGCCGCAGTAGCCTTTGCTGAAAGGAATTCGGAGCCATCCACCCCGGTGCTGGGTGAGCCAACACCGCCTCCTGCAATGGGCACAGGGGTGGAAACACATCTCGATGTTCTGTACAAGGGGTAAGAAAAACTACTGACGGTGCTGTGCCGAGAGAATAGATTGTAAATGTGTTAAATGACTAACGTGCATTATGCGTCCTGCCCAGGCCAAACCACCTGCATACACAATGTGTGGCTATGATGTGGGGTTGACAGGTTCGGGCAAATGGTTCAGGACTAATTTTCAGTGTCAGACTGGCAGAATGCACTCTGGGCAGAGGCTTTTGATGCTGGGGAAGACAAAGCCAAAGCTACGAAAACAGAGCTTTTTAGGGAGAAAACAAAAGCTAAAATTTGAACAGCTATAAAAACACAGTTTGTCATCCAAACTACAGTAAGTATTTCCTTTCTCTGCTAGCACCGAGGCTGGGGAGAAGAAGAAGTGGCTGAAGGAGAGCTCAAGGTGAGCGCCCGTTATTTACTGCTGCTGATGAATAAGCAAACCCCCACACTGTGTTTTCCTACAGGACAGCAAAAGCTCCGGACTGCTTAACAGTCTGGTTAGTTGTTATTTTTTCCCCTCCTGGGGTGCGTTTTACATGCTGTTCCAGTGAAACGCAGTACCATTATTAATTGTTCGCAAACACATAAGACACATGGTATTCTCCTTCACCACCACTGCAGTCCCAGCAGATCAAATGGGGGAGAGCTGGAAAAGTCACCTCCCAAGATAGAGGTTGGGAGAATAATGCAAAAAAGAGCCAAAAGGATTTGTGTTGGTTTTGGTTTTTTTAAAACATAATATACCTCTCTCTGCCTGTTTAAAAGCACAGGCTTGTTTGAACTTCCTAGGGAAGTCGGGAGCATTGAAGAGAAATTGGCAGGCTCTGATCTGGCTGCTTTTCCTTATTATGAGAAAATACACTCTCGTCTCCTTGTCTAAGGGTATGAATTCTTCATCTCATATTGTGTTTGCACAGAAGCGTGAAATGTATCCTGAACATTGGTCTTCGTCCACACTTCACAATGCGAGAACAACGAGGGCAGTGAGACACGCACTGAGAACGGGGACGGCACAAAAGTGGGCGAGCGGGTGGCCGCTTCTGTTCCAAGGCCTGGACTCTGGCGCTGCATTCACCATATCCATGGTATTTAAAAGGAAAACCCGAGGCACGTATTTCCTCCGAGATGCTCGGGGGCCCTGGTTTGTGAGCTGTCGTCCCTGTGAGAAGCTCCCGCCTCCCTTTCCGTAAATGTTCCCCCTGCTGCCGCTGAATCACCAAATAATCTGGAGACCCGTGGGAAGGGAATTAAATGGTGGTTATCACGCTGCCATGTTCTGCTCACTTTATTTGTTTTAAACGACCATGAAAGCAAAGGGGGGAAAAAGAAAACACACAAGTGGAAACTTAATTGAGCTGCTGAAATGTCTTTAAAGGAGCATTATGAGCTGGATTATGATGCCTCAGCTCCCACTGGTGGCATTTGCTCACACGAGTGGGCATCTGATTAGGCAGAGGACAACCAAAGATACCCAGCTCTGGGGACTTCACAGGGCGTTCGAGAAGATTGCACGCTCCAAAAATAGCCAGGATGGGACCAGGCTGCAGGCACATGGTATCGTTGAGGGCTACAAGGGTTTGTGCCCCTGTTTCACGGCAAGGTTTCCTACTCCAAGGAGAATAGCCAAGGGCAGGCGGCCCAGCTGGGCTCTGGCACCAGGAAGGAAAAGCTGTACCTGGCTACTTTCTCCCCCAGAAGCTCCACTTCTGGGCAGGAGGAAAGGGGAACCCACTCTGCTCTCTTCACGGGCACCGAAGCGCAAAGGCCCCTCAGGCAGTAGGTAACAAAAACAGTTGAAGCCACAAAGTGGCCTTGGTTAGATGCTGTCTCAGGGTAGAGATGTGGAAGAGCCCGTAGAGGGGCCGCAGAGCCCGAGGAGGATGTGTGGGCAGAAGAGCACGTGGCAGAGCTGGACTGGGAGAGGAGAGCTACCAGCGGAAGAAGAGTGCTGCAGGAACAGGAGGGAACTTCCCATGGAGGTGGTCAGCACAAAAAAGACCGAAGTCTGGGGAGAACACTGTAGCAGAGAAGAGTGAGGAACTGCCCTGACCGACTGGCTGGAGCTTGAATCTAGGAGATAGGGAGCAAAGAAAACCCAAGATGTGGAAAGGCGGGTACCACAATTCAGCACAAACAAGCCACCCACACCTGAGGGAGAAGTCAGGGCGGGACCGTGTGGGAAAAGGGGGCTCAAGAGATCCACTGTGGGAGCCCAGGGATCTGACGGGGAACCTGCTGGACCTGCTGGAGCAGCTGCACACGGGCTAATCTCCGAATAGAACAGAACTTGCCTCTGGCTTGTTACACCTGAATTTTATTATGAATCCAATATGCACCGAAGCAAATAAAAATGTGTCCCCCTCTATTCAATCTTCTGCTAGATCTTAAAATCCTCGAACCCGCAGGAAACTCTATCAAAAACCCTTCAGGAAGGGTCCCTCCATTTTTATGCATAGGTTCTGAGTCCTGTGCAAATCCAAACAACGGGAGGAGGAGAGCTGAGCTCCTCTGCCATGCCGTGTGCCTCCCTCTTACCCTGGCCAGGCACTGCACATGCTCCACAGCTGCTTTCTGATCCATTTGTCAAATCTCCTCCCCATGCGGTGGTCTACGCCAGCCCTGGGAAAGGATGCAGTCCCTCGCTATCAGTTCTGTGGCTCCAGGAGCAGTTTTCAGGTCTCCTGCTCAGCTCCTCCTGCCCCTCTCCTCCATGCCCTAGATGTTTTCTCAGGTGCCTTCCAACCACAGGAGCTCCCATGACCCTGGTGCTCTGAAATGCAGGCAGGTAGCAAAGGTGAGGTGGGGGTACACATCCTACTTTGGCTGGGAAGATAATTAAAAAGGCAGTCAGGGATGGGAGGGGGGTGGAGACCTTCCTCAGCACCTCCTGCTCCACTGGGTCTCACTAGGTCAGCACTTTCTGGGAATTCCTGTATTGCCAGATGTTGATTGGGCATCTGACAGGGGATGAATAAAGCCAATAAAGTTCTTATTTCTGGCTATAAAAAACAATAATGAAAAGCAGACAGAGATGGGGGATAGGCTGCCCAAAGCTTTCCCAGGTTGCACTGAGCTGAATGTAGAAGGAGCTACCTTCAGTAGCCTTCCCTTCTTATTTTCTCCCGCCTGTATGCCATGAGCAATAGGCCTGAAATTAAGCAGTTGGATGATATCTGTGTACAGTCAGAAGTATTCCTCAAGTCCTGTCAAAGGGTCTCTCTTTTATTTATTTTGCATGACCTTTTCCCACCAGCAGTGCCAGAGCTCCCCAGCCGTAACCCTCCTTCAGAGTCTGTTGCGCTGAGCCAACCCCACCGTGAGTTCAGGACTCACGACCCAGGGGTCCGCAAACCAGAGCAGCTCAAATGTCTCCACGAAGGCCAAGTCACCTTCTTTTAATAACGACTGCTCGGCCTCCAGCTCTGCAAGGGAGAGCTCCTGTTACCCTGTCAAAGGCTGCCCTGCTTCCTCGTACCTCTCTCCCCAGAGGTACAAACATGCCCGTGCTTTCGGGTCCTGCGTAGCTAAAGACCGAGTTCTGAATATCAACGATTTCCTTCGTGCTCTGCTGTACCAGCCTGGGGATATTTGGCTGGGGCACTCTGAGCAGTTCTGAGCTTTTAAGATGCATTTCTGTAAAGAGGTTTGCTACACAGTCGCTGTCAGAAGAGCTGCCTTTGTCCCTGCCTGCAACAGTGACACCTCTCCTCTTAGGCAGCTCTGCAAAAGGTGCAGATCCTACCATGCCAACATCTCCTAAAGTCAGGTGATAGATGCTTTGAGTCTAGATTTAGAGGATGAAGGAAATATTTATAAACAATTCCCTGGGTTTGCAACCCTCATAACCTGGGATCTAGATGAACTCCTGGGCTGCATCCGTTAGAGGTCCTGAACAACCCACAAAACTTGAGGGAGGGCAGAGGTATCTCTCTGCCACACTGGTGCCTTCCCCGTTCACGGCTGTCACAGCGACTGAAACTCCCTTAGTTTCAGCGCTAGCCTGAGCACCGCAGAACAGGTCCGGCACTGCTGTGCTGGGAACGCTGGCACCTACCTGCGGGCACCTCGACTGGCTCTAGATAAGCTTGCAGATCCAGCTCAAGCCGTGGCAATCAGAGCAGCCCTGTTCCCCGCTAAGGTCCAGGGGTAACTGAAAAGAAACATTTAAAATGTGTATTAACACTGGTTTATGAGGTGGGCACCACCCCAAGGACAACATCCAGCATGGCTGTCACTTCCCTCCACATGACGGCACGAAGCAAAATTGCATTATTGTGGTAGGTTTCAACCCAGAAGCTAGCTCCCAGGCATCTCACAAAGCCAGGAACAAACGGTCTTCCGAAACAAGAATGCCTTCAGCCCAGAAACTGCTGCAATCTGCATGGGAAAACCTTCTGCTGGACCTCTGAAGGCCAAAGAAGAGTTAATTGCTGATCTAAAACCCAGCAAGTTGCCTAGATACCACAGGGCATGATCTGGTTACACTTGTGCAAACAATCTGGCACCAGGCAGTGACGCACACACCTATGCATTTAACATTTCTATTTTCCCAAGCTTTAACCTCAGTTGTCGGCATAATGGACTGGGAATATACATTTAAGGTGGGAAGCATTTCGGGAAACTGGCTATTCTTCAAAGGCATATTTACTGGATGTTCCAATAGCCACGATTCAATAAACGTACAGCAATATTACACTGGGTAAAAATAGCTGGGATAAAAGAAGAGTGAAACTCCCATTACCGTTTTATTCAATATTTTTATCAATGATCTAAATGACGCTATAAAAATCCTTGTTGTGGCAAAGTTTGCAGATGCCAACAAGATTGGCAGTAGGGAAACAACAAGCAGGACTGGACTATCAATATACAGCGATCTGAAATAACTGAGAGTTGGCCACGCTCCAGTGAAACATGATTTAAAAAGTCAAATGCAAGGTAAGACATCTGAAACCAGAAATGCAGGTTACACTTACAGGATGCTGCCTCGGAAAGGAGCTGCTTTGAAAAGGACTTAGGGGACACCACAGAGATCAGCCGCAGCCCTAGCTGCAGCGCGAGCTGCCGTAAAGGGACTCCTCCGAGCCCTCGGTGCTTAGAAAGGGCAACCGTGGACCCCAGCAGGAAGCGTTCCTTCTCCTACGCAGCTCCAGCGACAATCTGCTGGAAAGCCGTGTCCAGGCTATGTTCCTTCCTTCACGGAGAAAGAGAAAAATACAGAAGCGATTCAGGCAAAGCCAAAAAATGAGCCAGGAGCTGGGAAATAGCAGCTGTCCAGCGTGCTTCTGAAGGAGCCCAAGCCCGTCAGCTTCTCGAAGACGTGACTGAGACAGGATCTGATCACTGCTACAGGCACTTATATGGGGGAAGGCAATTGTGAGAGAGGGCTTTCGGGTACCATGATGCCTCTTCCAAGACAACTGCAAAAGCTGGAAATCAGAAATTTAACCTTGAAATCAAACATAACAGAAACAGCGGTGAAGGCCGTTCAGTACTGGAAAAGCTTGCCAGAGAACTAGGTGAAATTATGAGATTAGCTGTTTTTCAGAAGGCGCGCTTTAACTCACCTTCTGGGAGAAATTATATAGGCGGTTAGACTAAACATGGCTGTCGCAATCCCTAGATTAATAGACTGGGGTCTAGTTCTTGCACAAACTGTTTGGAGCAGGCATTTCTTCATATTTGAAGGAATGGAGGAAGCATTGTGGAAAGGCTCGGGCAGCCTGAAAGACTTTTCCTAGCTGTCTCAAACTCTACACTATGCTCGGGAGGGTATTTCCTCTGCTTAAGCTTTACATACTGTAAGTTATATAACTGTCTCTTCCCAAATTAAGCAAATACAGATTCCCTCCTGCCGAGGGAAAATCTCAGTATCAGTTTCTCCAGTCCTCACCAAATCCTCACCAGTCTGGCTCTGGAGAAAACGCATAAAGAACCCCTGTCTGCTCCTAGTTACAGCTGGGGAGCTGTGCAGATATCAGTGAGGTTTCAGGGTGTAACAGAGCAGAAACCAGCTCAGCATGCTCATCTTCTCAAGCTAAGTCTGTCCTTCTGTTTCGATAGATTAGCTCTTTGCCTGCATTTCCCCTTGCACAGTGATGCCAGCCTGGCCACAGCAACAGTGAGCCGCGAACAGCGGGAGGCCCTGCTTCATCCAACACCAACTCCCAGATCTCTAACAGTGGCGGCTTTTGTTCTCCCAGTTCCTGCCTGATCTCTCCAGCCCCGTCTTACAGCACTCTACATTCCTCCTTCAGGGCCCCCTCCTGAACTAACTCCATAAAATAGTGTATTACTTTTCTATTTCAAATCCAGACCTGGCATCTGAGCAAAAATAAAAAATGATCAATCATCACACTGACGCAGAAGGGTCTTTTTTCCATCTCTCCCTTGGTTTTGCAAGCTGAACTGTCAGAAGTGAAAATTCATCTTCTGTTTGAATATGCAGGGAACACATAGACTTCGGCACTGTGATACAAGGAGTGTATTTTCTAGATAAAAAAATGAATGCATTGCAGAGAATGAACTGATAAAGCTAATCTTACCTGCACATCTTCCTGCCAAACTGAGGCTGGAAACTCATGTCACAGCTAGCGGGTGAACTACATTTCTCAGCACTCTCATCTGATGCTGTGCCCCACACAGCACACACCTCTTGGCTCCGAAATCCAAAGTCATCGGGGGGAACCAGGCAACTTTTCCCCTTGTAGGCTGGATCTCGGGTGGAGTACCAGATGCAAGTTTCCTTGGCAGGTCCGAAGTCTGTCCAGAAAGTGCCATCCCTTCCCTCGGAGGCAACAGCAATGCTAATCATGAAACAAGCAACTTCCTGATTGCAAAGTATTGCTTCCCTGGAACAAAAGCATTTCAGAGTGAACACGTTAGAAAAACAATAAAACAGGCTGTGCGTGTTCAGATTAACTTTCATTAGCTGTTTCCGGGAATGAGAGGCTGGTTTGACCAGCTTCCTGCAGACTCTTCTACAGTTGTATCGGCGTTTGTTCTATTTTGGAGCAGGACAGCCCTTTTGAGGTGACTCTCCTGACCTTCCCTGCTAACTGCATTTAGGTCCACGCTGCTGAATTGGATTCCTTTCAGACAAAACTAAACGACAAGACGAGCTCCAGAGACCCACCCAACATGTCCCAGCTGCTATTGAATGTTCCAAGCCATGGGGCCACATCCGACCTATCCCAAGTAAATCCCCCAAAATACCTATAGCGGACCAGCACCAAACGTTTCACTCCCCAGATCTGCTCCTACTGCACCTTGCTGCTTCCTAATGCAGGCGTAACCGCTACGAAGCCTCTCTCTGCCTCTGCTTATCTCCCTGCAAGACTTCACGATGCTTCCCAGACAACGCCTTTGCAAGAGTTAGCTAAAATTTTCCCCCGTTCCACTCTGTTCTGGTTTAGCTAAATAAGATTTCCTCTAGCAGGAGATGGAAGGTGGTATGCTTGGAGGTGGCAGCTTACCCTGTTGTCTTGTGAGTGTAGCCTTCCGAGGTCTTTTCCCTGGAAGCCTGGCTTGGCCCTGCAAACCCCAGGGCTTCTCTAATTCACTGGCAGGCTCTGAATAAAAAAAAAGCCAGGGCTGAGGTTCAGGGAGGGAACCATGAGTTCTCATGCTGGAGGCACTGAAGGAAACAGAAGGTCAGGAGAATGCCCATAAAGAAATTACCAGGATCATTAAGGATTAATAATTATTTTTGCATCTGATAAGTTACTGTAGCGTTAATTTCCTGCAAGAGTTTTTTCTTAGCTGTTATGTGTATGACCAAATTCTTTGTGATATCACCTCTGGTACGTTACCTGACATGCTAAGATGACAGCTTGTGTAAGACGTGTTCATTCACTAGTTATTTTCTAATTAGCATCTAGCTGTGGTGTGATGAGTAATCTTGTACGGAGAGAGGGAATCTTAATTTGCCTGCCCTTAAAACAGGTTACTGTGATTTCTAATGAGTGTCAAACAATTGCAAATCCTAACCAACCAAAATAAAAGGTAACTGGCTAGTGTCAAGTCTAATTTCACTGAACAATGGTATCATTAAATTCTCCTGCTATGGTTGATTTTGAACTGACAGTACGAATGAGTTATACCTACCACACGGGGATTTCAGATTTCTTCTTCGGTTCTCTCTTTGATTTATTTAACAGATTTATTCTGTGGTTTACATTTTAATATTTTTGCCCTTCTGTTAATGATAACAGCTGTCTGAAGATTTGCAGTTCAGCTTCTCGGTGGTGAAGAAATTAGGAGTGTGGCATCTTGGTATGCTGTAAGTGTAACGGGTCACCATTAAACACCTACGCTAACTCTGCAATACAGGTGTTCGCTACCCCAGAAGACTGCTCCCTTTGCAGAAATCTCAATCCAAAAGCATCACCCTTCTCCCAGAAATGAACGCTGCCTCAGAAGCTGATTTAAATCAGAGACCAAAATAGAGGAAAAACCACTCTCCGGTTATTTTCATTCTTCCCTGACTCAGAGTCTCATGCGACAAATCAGCCGCTAGTTATAGCACATCTTCCAAAGATTGAACATTTTTTTCACAGAGGGGCAGAAAGAGGAGCGTATGTAACACTGTCACTGGAGTTGCACAGTCATCACATCGCTCTTAAAAATTGGTCGAAAAGCTGCCGGGAAGGATCGAGCGCTGCCTGCTGCACAGCTCAGCTGTCTCGCACTCGATGGGAGCAGGCTGAAGCCGAGGAAGTCCTTTTCTTGCCTGGACTGGCAAGATGTTGCCCAGACGTTGCGTAATGAAGAGCGCCTAAAACCAGAAACCCAAATGAACGTGAAGTTCGGTAGCTTAGATGATAGGTATGATAAGAGTAATATTTACACAGCTAAACATGGCTGGGATACAGCTACACTTCAACACTGCTGTGTGCTATAATAGGATAGGAGCGATAAGTGTAGTACCTGCTCCCAGTTAACTCTTCAGTGTGTGGACACAGGAGAACAAGAATGTTTTGCTCCTATCCAGTTCCCCTCCTTCCACTGCAGGCAGTCAGGAAAAGGTGAGTCCTTACTCAGAGACATAAATACAAGCTCTCGCAGATATAACTGCTACATCAGCTACGTACAGAATATATGTTTTATGTACTATCATAAAACATGACCACCCCCAGTATTTTCTATCAAACACTGCTGTGCAAATGTTTATGGTGAGAGTGTATTAAGGACTCAAAAAATTAAAAAATGAAGGAAAAATATCTCTCTGTCCTCCTCTCACCCCCATACCTCCACCACACCTTACAATATCAACCTCCCCATCTCCACTGAAAAGACTCCAGTTCGTACCTCCAGTTCTCTGTTAAAGGTATGTAACTGCCATGGAGCACCTTGGTCCAGTCAAGAGCATATTGCACTTTTGAGCCTCCTTCAATGATTTAGCAAGATTATACTGCCAAAAAGCAATTTGTCTGCAAAGAAAGACCAGTAAGTCTTGCCTGATCCCTTTAGCTCTGTATTATCTGCAAATTTAATGATCCTACATGCTGTGGTGTTGCGTAAATCTTTAATAAAAATATTAAAGAGCCCCAGCAGAGGATGTGCTCCTCAGTCACCTCCTCATTGACACTCACCCTTAGCTTCAAGCCATGACTCTACTGTCTTGCCAGTATTTTACCCTTTTCAATAATAGATTGTTCTAACCTACATTTAGGGAGTTTGTACCATAATCCATCACGCAAAATTTTCTTAAAACCTTCTGGACTACCAGATAGATTTAGACCATCTAGACTGATAGTTATTTCATTAGCATAAGTGATCAAATTAGCCTGACATGATTTACCTGCAATATATCCATGCTGACTCACTCCTATTACAGTAACTATATTCTTTCTAAAAAACCAGCTGCAAACTAAGAGTAAATGAAGATGTCACAAGAACAATGCTCCTCTTGAATCTTTGCCTCCTGCTATTATTTCTGTTGTGATGGAGCGTACACATTTTTGCATCATTTGGGGAATGGGTCAGACTATGAGGGAGACAGAGGGTACATACAGGTACAAGTAGAGGCAGAAGAGAATTATCTCTCCAGAGAGGACTGCTACAGTCAAGGACACTTGACTCCTTTCACAGAGAGACAAAGCACAAGGAATTAAGCCTGGCAAGAGACACTCAAAATAGGATTTCATCTGATCTGATTTTCTACGGACCCTGACAAAGCGTGTTGGGTAGGAGAGAGTGTGGAACAGGAACAACACTAAGGTCTACCTTGGGAGCTTCCAATCATAGACAGCATCATCACCTCCCACATCTAATAAAACTACTTAAAAAAAAACCCTAAAGAAAGCTATTGCATGGCTAAACTATCCTCACTACAGGAAGAATTCCTGAAATGTAACCCAAATCTTCCCCACCGCAATCCAAATCCATTATTTCTTGTCCTATCCCTGCCTGACAGGAGAGTCAGGTCCAATGAATCTGTTTTCGGAGACGAGGCAGAAAGACCTGTTGTTCTTCCCTCAGGGCAACTGAGAATTTTCTCTCAAACTGAAACCTCCATTTCCCTTGCTCCACTGTCTGGTTGGGACCTGTGGACTAGATGGACATCACAATCGTGTTGAGAGATCTTTTTTCCCCAATGAAATAGGGCTTTGGGGGAATTTGCTAGCTTGGGTTTTTTGGTAGGAAAGATTTCCTTGCGAGGACTGAGCTGAAGTCCAGACAACTGAAGTCCACTGATATATTCAGTCAAAATATGCTTTCTCTTCTTTTTCTTGACCGCTCTGCCCCTGCCCATGGCTGTCAGCCACCTGCCTCCGCTCCCAAGCTGAAGAGACGCTCAGGAGGCCTTCTTGATGATTCTGGGTACAAAAAATTGCCTCTTAGAGTTTCTTTACCCACCATGAGGGCTTCTAGATGATAATGTCCTTCCATATAGGGTTTGTCCACATCTGAATGCAGTTGTCAGACCTCAAGCAGCGGCCAAAGCCCCAAGGAATGCTGCTGACCCAGTGCACAGGCACTGCACTGGGGGCCTGGGGTATCATTCCGGCTCTGCTGCTGTCCTCTTGTGCCACCTTTAGGCATGCCACCTTCCTCTCAGAGCCGGTCTCCCCTCCCACCTTGAGTCTGACTTGTACGTTTAAATCCTGAACTCTTCAGAGAAAAGACCAACTCATGTATTTCCCAGGGTCCTCTGTGCAACAATATCTAAGTCTGCTTCCCAAGTAAAGGTATGAACCATTCTTTCTATTAAAGGAGAGAATTTTCTTTCATTTTGCTGTTGGTTAAATATTCAGTAGAGATTTTTCACACGGGATTTAAAGACTGCAGATGAGATGACTTGGGAACTTACCGCATAACATCTGCAAGTTAATTTTTGTCTAGGGAAGCGTTCTTGTATAGAAGAATGCTTACGAAGGTCCACTCCACAGGCAGGCTATTGGGTAATCTGCCTGTTACCAACTGAATCACTAAATTACATTTTTAATTTCGACCGTGTTCTTCAACACAGTGAAGCTACATGCAACATCCTGCTGAGGGCAAAGCGAGTCAAGTAGTTATTAAATGGTCACAGTTAAAAGGTAGAACAAAGGTCCAGTCATTAAAGCATGCACGGAAAACCAAGCCTTTTCCACTACACAGTAATCCTCTGTAAGGCTTCCCCACTGGTTGGCACAGTAAAATAATATAGCCAGAGATGATTTTTTTTTTTCCTCCTACATACACTCTTATTTAGTTTCTCCGGGGAAAAAAAACTTTTCAAGCTCTTAGGGGTTTGCGTACTTTGGTTAAAAAGAAATAAAGTTAACTGTGACAGTCACCGAGGCGTTTCAAGCCTGCTATGTTGGATCAGTTAATCAAGGGGATAAAGTATGTCCTTGGGGAAGAACAGGTACCAGTGAGGCTTCATCCCTAACCAGCCAACGGCCTCGATTCGGCAAAATTCTCCAGTGTGTGACTAAAGCTGAAGCACATACTTAAGTGTCATTGACTTCAAAAGGTTTTAAGCACATGTTTAAAATTAAGCGGAGGCTTTGATAAATTGGGACCTCAGTCAAATCTAAGGACCTCTAGGAAATCAGGAGAGACTGCCTATGTTCAAGGTGTGTCTCCAAGCACAGGATACACATGCCACTCCGTGTAAACCCCATAATTAGCACATAATCTGTAGACTACAAGGAAATCTTAGTCTCTTCTCGATCAGCACCATCAAAGTCATGACAGTGCTGCAGAAACCATTCTCCTTTAATTACATGTGATCACTGAAGCTAACCACGTACTGTATAATTAGTAAGAAAAATTAATTATTTAAGCAACTTGCATTTAACAAATAGTACTGCCATTCTGATTGCAATTCAGTATTCAGTCACCATAAAAAGACCTTCTTATGCAGGAGAACAGATTTTCCTGCCTCTAAGATCCTGCAGATTTGAGAATTTTTCCAGGGTTTTCAAACATAAAGTCCTATGTCCTTGTATAGATTTGAGGGTCAGTAGCAACAAGGTAGCTTATCAGGCAGACTGATCTCTGGAGCAGGTTCCTAGCTGGATTAAGCACAGCTATGCACTGCTGTGAATGGAGGAAAACAAACAGAAAAATAACGGGGAAAATGATAGCCTTTCTCTCATTTGACAGAGATCTTGCTTTTCCCTCTTTTTTTCCTTGTACATTTTCATAGTTTTGTAGACAGGTAATTACATGTCTGATGTAAAGACCAACCTTCACAGCTCATGCTTCAGAGCTGGCAGAATTTAGTTGCAATTTTATCACAGTAATCACAGATTCAGTAGCAATGCAGCTGGGATGCAGCTGGGGTGGAGGCAGAAGAAGAGCTCACTTGACCGCCTAATCGAGGTTTTCAAATGGGAGACCTAGAATCAGACATCGAGTTACTGCTCTTTCTTACCTTTAGCTTCATCTTCTAAGCATGGGAGAGAGAGACCTGAAGCAATGCAGAGCTGAGCCAAGTTCTCACAACACCGGACAGGGTTGCAAGACCATCCCAGTTCACTCTCAGGAGCAGGTTAGCACACCTGAGCAGAACTGCACCCAAGCCAGTCAAGCTGCTCTCTCAGAAAGGCTAATTAAGTGGGGTGAACCTAGACAGTCCGAAACTTGAGCCAGTTTTCTACCAGCCAACTCAGCATCTCAGCCCTGCAGTTCCTGGCACTTCCATTCCGGCAGTAGCAATGGCAGAGCCAGCTCAGTCTGCCTGTCCTCCTGCCCAGACATGTCCTTCATTTCCCACATTCGCTTGGACTGAAAAACTTAAACCAGCTAATGGCTGGTAGCCATGTGGGCTAGTGAGCACATGTCATCTGTGGAGGACGGGAGCGAGACACATCTCTCAATTTATGGCATCGTAGCCCAATCCTGCAGCTTCCTCTGAAGCATGGAGTGGACTCTGCTGGGGAGAAGAGGCGAGGACGCTGGCATGGAAGGACTACACGGACGTTTTCATACGCACATTGGCCCAGAGGCTCTGCTCCATCGTCGTTAGCTGGTGTGGGGAGGTCAGACCAAGAGCTACACTGCCAAAGGCTGTCGAGATCAGGTGTAAATAAACAAATGAAACGACGAGAGAAATAAGCGGGAGTGAAGTGAACAAACATTTGGTTTAACAGCAGCTTCCACTCACCTGGCACTGGATCTTGTCAAAACATCTTTATCTCATCACCAGCACTACTCAGCAACAGCGTCATGCCATCCATGGGCTTGTAGGGCAAATAAAGCTTTTTGCAAGATGTGAAGACAAAGGAAAGAGTGAAAAGAGCTTTGCTGGTTTTCTAGTGACAGAATGGCCAGTAGAGAAAACTGATATTCCCCGTACAGAACCCAGTGCTAAAGACAGGATAGGAAATGAGTCCTCAAATTACCATCAAACATTTCCCTGCCTAACACACGCTTGTTCTTGAGGTCTTCAGTCATCATTATTTCTACAGGGTTGTGCCTGGAAGCATCTCCTCACACATACACCCACAGAACAAACCAGACACGTATCCAAAACCGCTCCTAAGAAGCTCCAGCACTGGAGGCTCTCCCTCTCCAGCCCGGGAAATCTGCTCATACCATTACTATTCTTACCACTTTCCCAGCACCTACATTGAACATCCCTTGTTGTATGTTAAGTCCATTCTTGCTCTCCCACTACCGTGCAGATGTGAATAACAGATCTGTCCCTCCCTCTCTGCCAGAGCATCACCAGGTGTCCTCTAAGTTGCCTCTTGCCCAGACACCAGCAGTTCCTTCAGTCTGCTCCCCGGGCCAGCGTTCTCTAGATTTATGATTGCGCCCGTTTGCTGCTCATCTCTTTTTGGTATGTGCACCTCCTTTCTTCCCCCTGAGGTTTTGCCCCCTCTGAACAAGCCGGGACTGTTTTACATATCTCGCAGGTGCAATTTCTACTTCATAGAGGGAGTAAGACATGAAAAGATCCAGTCAATCAGAGATGTGGGAAAAAGACGCAAGAAAGAGCCCTGCCTCTGCTCTAACCACGAGCCTATACCCGCTCGAGAGCGACAGTCTAAAATACACCTTGGATGAGAAGATAAAATCGGGAGCATCACAACTAAATTGGGATGTCTGGTCACTTTAGCCATGCCGCAACTGTGCTCTGCTGGTGCTATTGAACTCTCTTAAGCTGCCCTTTAGCAGCACGTCCCTTTCTAAAGCTGCCAGCGCCTTTGTTCTTCTCGAGAATAGCTGCCCGCTCGTGCACACAGAGGCAGGGGAAGGTTGGACACTGCATGTTGCATTGTACTGTCAGGCTAAATAGAAGCTGATGGGATAATAATTAATTGCAGTCTCCCTGTAATAAAAGACAAGACAAAGCAAGAGATATAAATAAAATTATCAAAGGAACGCACAGAATAGGAGCTGTGTCTGCATTTTGTGGGCAATTTACAAGCCAAAGGAAGGTTGGGAACCCAAGGACTGAAAAGCAATAAAAATCTATGGAGCCCTCACAAAACCGTGACAGCGTCTCACTGATCTGTCTTGTTACCAGGCAGAGGTATAAATTCCCTCAACACCTTTGTTGTTTAAGGAGCTGGAAAGGGAAGGGAAAAAAAGGCTTGAAGTGGGACTGACCCCCAGCTCACTCAGACCCGAACAGCGGGGAGGTGCCCTTGGAGAGAATAGAGGAGACAGAAGGCACCCAGCTCCGCTCCGAGGGCAACAGGCTGCCAGCAAGCGCCGCCAGCCTGAAAATACGGTCTGGAGAGCTCTGGGCAGCCGGGAGTGCTTTAATGGAGACATTTTTAACTCTCTTTGTAGCAGGAGGACTCCTCTCCTTATGGCCTGCACAAAAGCAAACCCTGCCCTGACCCGTAACTTGCCAAACCCCAGCTGCCTATCCCTGCTCTCCGGCTGTTGTCATGACTGCCACCTTCCAGCTCAGAGGAAGAAGTGGTGACGAGGCAGAGCCAGAGTTGAAAAGGGCCCCAACGCCGCCCCAGCCTCGTGGGCAGCTGCAACCGGGAGATACGGGGGGAAGAACAGAGAGGGGAATCCTCCGCCTGCTCCCTCCCCGTGAGGCTGCGAGAGAGGAAAATGGATATAAAAGAGGATGGATATGAAGGGAGGGGAGGGAAAGATCCTCTGTCTTGGACTCAGCTCCTATTTAATGCCTAATTCTCGCTAAAGTCAGACAAACAGGTGCCTAAATACCCTCACAGCAACAGCCAGTTACATGACACATCCCTCTGCTCAGCAGCCTGCCCTGCTCCCCAGCTTGGGGAGCGCCTGATGCAACTCAACCTCAAGGGCAGAAGAACTGAAAGAAGAAAATTATCGGGTGCTCTCATGAAAGAGAAAAAGATACAGCCCTCGCAGACATCTGCGCCAAACTGTTGCTGCTACAGGTCTCTTCTCCTGGGAAAATGGGCCATTATACATTCAGCTCATCTCCCTATTGCCATTAAACCCACCACAAAGATACAGGGACTTCCCTCATTCATTCCCTAAAGTGAATGGAGAGGCTAGGAAGAGAGGGAAAGCAATGAGGCACATCCTCTGCCTCTATGGTAAAAGCTTTTTTTGTTAAGTGGGTACACATCAGGGACAAGCTGGAAGCACAGATCCCAAATCCCAGCCCCAATCTGGGCTTTATGTTGTGATTCTTTTTCTCTCCCTTCTTTCTAAAATTCTCCTTTCAGAAATTTCTTCTCTGGTTAAATGCAGCCAGGGTAAAGAAACAGCAACTAATTAAAATGAACTGCTGTTGCACAGTATCCCCCCCAAAGGCAAACACAATCTTCCTCCCTGAAAGAACAAATAAGCCCTCAACTAAGCAATAACTTCCTTAACGTAGCTGGCGAAGTCTTTCTTCCACCCGTTACCTAAACAACGAACAAAGCAACCAAGAGAAAAAAGTCGCCTCCCTTTCCCCACACCTGCCTTACCAGAACTTTACATCTCCGCAGCAGCGATGCCAGTCGGGAAGGGGATCATCTCCTCCCCACCTGCAGCGTGCAGGGCTCTGCCTTGCTCGGGGTGCTGCCTTCCAGCAGGAGCTGGAGACCTGGTGGGTGGCCACCAAAGAGAAGGGATCATTATGGATCGCTCCCTGCCTCGTGTCTAGGTGCAGACCAGACTTGGCAGGAAGAAGAGGTGATACGGTCCTAGCCAGCCCTGTAGGCAGCAGAGCTCTTGCCAGCCCAGGCGCTTGGGTCTGCCCGGAGGGCTACAACTTTTGCATTTGCTCTGGGCAGGAAAGAACCACTGCTGGGTTGGTTGGCTCTAGGGACCGAGTCTTGGATCTAAAAGCGGGAGCCTGGGCTGTCTGAGCTAAGGGTCAGCTACAGCTTACCAGGCTTCAGCTGATCAACTCTCTCTGTGGTCTAGCTGGCAAGAGAGGAGAGCTGAGCACACGCAGAGCAAAAGCAGCTCTCCCTTCCCAGCAGCAGGGATGATCCAAGGACCTGGAGGCACGATGCTCAGAGCAAGCCCAGCAGTGCAGCACTCCCCACTTAGCTCAAGAGAACTAAAAATGGATGAGTATTTCTATCACCAAAAAGTCCAGAGAAGGCTCCCGTCACCCTGCCGGTAACCTGCGCTTACTGCCTAAGCAGAGCACATCTCTATCAGACCGCAGAGCCGGAGCGTAGCTAATGCGCTGTGCAGGGGAGAGAACGACAGACAGCGAGTTAATGTATATCCTTGACTTCAAGCAAGTTGAGAGCTGCTACAGAGAGTAGGAGAGATCTGGAAAACACCCAAATGTTTGTGGGGGCTGCCACGAGATTCTCCCTCTAGCTTGCAATCAGTCCTGTGGGTAGGGAGAAGGGATGTAGGCTCCAAGCCGCTGCCAAGGGAAGAGTGCACTGCGGGGCAAACAAGCAGAAAAATCACAGCTCAGCTGCAGCTGTGCCAGCTCTAGCTGAGACTGCTTCTCACACCTTGTCACCATCCCACTCCCTGAGACCACCCTTGTGCAGATCTGCCAGCTGGGGTACGCTTGTGATCGCTCCCTAATCTGGTTCAGTCAAGATGAGCTCTTTTTCCATACTCGAAACGTGTATAAACACTTTGCTTCTGCCTCCTTGTCCTTCTGTGGGAGGGATGGATGTATTGGGGTAAATGAGTAATTAGCAGGCGTACTGCTGGTGTTTCGCATTCACGGTCCCCACAGGTTTTAGAAGACAGCCACAGCCCAGCTCGCTCCTCACGAGCACTCCCAATCCAGATCTACGTCAAACATACCTTAGCCAAGGCCAGTTTTAGAGGGATTCACTTTGCTCTCTTTAGGGCAGTCTCGTACTGCCAGATGATACAACGGAGCCACAGGGCAAAGGCATCCTGGACCCATAAAGTCGCTGGAGACTGCAGCTTGATGAGGAAGGCTGTGACAATCCTTATTCCCTCACCCCAGGAGCCCTCAAGGCTGAATTCACTCTCTGATTCATGAAACTCCTCGTGAACCTCAGAAGTGGGGAAGAGCATTTGGCCCAGGTCTCTGGTGCCTGATAGCCACCAAAATGATGTGTGCAGCCTGCTCTCTGTCCTAGGAGGACACAGGCCTGGTCAGATCAGCTTCATGGCTCTGACACCAGCCATTTGTTACGGCACTCGGCTAGGAAGAGAGCCTCCTCGCCCAACTGCTACGAGGTCCAGAAGCCTCGTCTGTCCAGTGCGCAGTCCTGGCTGTGATCTCTGACCTGAAAATCAACACTCTTCCTGATATTTACACACAAACCCAGGGGCTCACCCCCTAAAAAACCCACCAACTCCATCCTTTCATGCCAGCTACAGTCGACTGGATGGACAGAAGTGCCTGCTGAGGCTGGGAGTGTCACGGGGCAACTGTCGTGACCACAGGGCATGCACGGTGAAGCCGACTCCTGGGAAAGGTCAGATCCCCGACATACCACATTCAGAACAAGAAGAGCATGTCAGCAGGGCTTTCACACAAACCTGTTTTACTTTGTGCTGTACAGAACAGAAGCACGAACAGAGTTACTTACCCGAGCTGCAGGAAGAGACCTGACAGCAGAGGGGCAGTAACCTTTAGCTGAAATATAGTAACTTTAAACAAAACAAAAAAAAGATTCTAAAGATGGAATCAGATGCTCATCTGATCACATCTTCAGCTGTAAGATATCCCCTTCCTACTAGCAGCCTTTTTTTTTACCTGCATCCAGGCAACGGGAACTACGTTCACTGATACAGTCATTATTACACACACCGCTACGACCTGCTCGAAATAATTCCTAGTCAGGGGCAGGGGAGAGGAAAAGCGACGGTATTTGGAACGGCTCTTGTTCAATTGTCCGGAAGGTGATTGAATGCTGTAGCACTTAGATCCATACCAGCAGCCAGGCAGGAACAGGTCAGAGGTGACAGAGAGGATCTTGCCATGTGAATATAGAGTTTAAAGAGGAATATTTCACTCTGATCCATTTAAAGCCCCTTGTGCAGTGTAAGCAGTAGGAACATGTCCAAAAAGAAGCTGTCTGTGCTGAGCTGCCACCCACAGCAGCATCCAGAAAGGAGGTGATTTGGTCCCAAGCTTAGAAACTATTCCAACCTTTGCACCGGATGAGGGGAAGGGTGCAGGCATCTCCTCTGCCCACCCTGAACATGGATCCCCGACTATTGCTCCTTTGATCTTGGCTGCTGGCTCGCAGCCTCAGGTGGCTGATAAGCCAGATGCAAGATACGGCCAGGACCTTGAACCTTCTGCGTTTATTGTATCTGATCCATCTTGCCAGCCATGCAGTTTCGGAAATATGACAGAGATTCTACATGGGTGTGAGCACGCTCACACACAGAACCAAAAGCAGTTCAAGCCTTTTTATCAGGAAGTGATAACACCTGGACTTTGAGTATATATTCAGATTAGTTTAGCAATTAGTAGTTAATATTCTCAGTGATAGCATGTGTGAAACGCAAGCAAGAGGCTCTTTTCATCTTCTATGCTCCTGCTCTTGGATCCTGGACTACACGGCACGAGGAACCGAATGACTACAGCCATGGTATGTGAAGAACTCTGCAGTCCTGTCTTCATGCTTTGCACTCCAAGATCCGCTGCCTCGTTACAGGCTTGCTAGGCTATTTGGAAGGAGGCAGCTGGGGGAGAACTCATGGATTTTAAATAAAAATGAAGATCACATTAGGGATCCTGTTGGATATGGCATACACGCACGTAGCGGCCCAGCCTACACGAAGGGCTGGACAGGTTCTTGAGCCGTGTAAGAAGTTGAAGAATATGATATGAGAGTTGGAGGCATTCAGACTGCTTGGGGCAGCTGCACCGCAGTGACAGCCTTGGGCTGGCAGATGCTTCCAAAAGACACTGGTTCCCTGCTCCACAGACAGGGATACAGCTGTCTGCACCTGTAGACCCATCAAGGGAAGGAAGAGCAAGAGACAAGGCATACAGGATGGCCGTGACGATCTAATCAAGCTGTACTGCTAATGCTACTAGGAAAGAAACGCTGTACCCTGTAGTTTATTTCTGCTTTGTTTTATCGTATGTGCCCTGAGAGAAAAAACAGACATCAGCAACTCTCACTGCTGTAGGATTCTCGGAAGAGAAAACACTCCATCCAGCTGAGCTCCCAGCAGGCTCAGCTCCTCCAGACCAGTGAGGACTGGATCAGGATTAAGCAGGTGTATTAAAACTCTCCCTCTGAGTTTTTAGAGCACCTTAGGGGCTGCAGGCCCTATGTTAGAGCTCCACTTGACTTCCTGAACTCTCTCCCTCACTCCCGGCCTCATGTGATGCAGAGTTGAATCCCCCCCATTCCTACAGCAGTGTGCAGAGGGCACAAAGCCGTTTTTCTGAACTCCCCCTTTCAGGCAGATCAGATTTACCTGCTGCAGCCACGAAGCAGCTCACAGATAGGAACAGCATCCTAAGAGGCCGTTCAAGGGCAGGATGGCAGAGAGCTGCTAAGTCCTGAAGGGACCTGTCAGCTTAAACTTTATCTGCTCGAGACCTGCAAGCCCTGTGCTAGTACTTGCAGAGCGTTACGCTTGCAGAACAGCTCCTGCACTCCCACAGTAGTTTCTCTGTTCTTTACAAGAGTTTTCATCCTTCACAAAGGTTTTGTTTTATAGGCATTTTCTTTCTCATGAAGTCTCTGCTGCAGCGTGTCTGTGGTGCTGCAGAGCTGCTGTATGAACAGGACATTAATTCCTGGCCACACTCCTGTGAACTAGTTAAGGAGAACAGCTACATGCTCCGAATCCAAGGGAGCTCACATCCTCACAACCCTCCAGGGTGGTAGGGATGGACAAACTTTATCACACCAAGGCCTGGATGCTCCACAAACCTCGTGCATCATGGTGCGACCGTGTAGCCATGGGGATCAGAGCTGCGTGGAAGGCACCGGATTGCCATCGAGGACTGTGGGAGTAGAGGTACTCGGTTCGCTCAGTAAAAGATTAAAGCTGCACTGACTCCAGGGACCCTACTCCAGTGTCTAGGACAAACCTCTTCTCAGGGCTGAACATGGGGATGACAGCCAGGGGTTGGCTTGATGGCTGCTTGCACACCGGGGGTCATGGCTCCAGCTCAGCAGGGCCGTTTGTTCTCTGCCTTGATCTTCATCCCTCGACTATACTGAAAGGAAGTTTGTCCGAGACAAACGTGTATGGCACACAATGTCAGCTTCAGAGCAAGCTGCGAGGAAACAGATTGAGTTCTCTGTGCAAAACCAACAGCGAAACCATTCCTTGGTGGCTTCTCTTGTGGGACACTTCAAAGGCACCACGCATCCACAACGCAGCTGCTGCCCTGGGGAAGGAGTCATTGAATACCCTCCATGAATGAGAAGTAAAAATTAAGCAGTTAGATTTGGCACGTGCATCACAATAAAGATCCTTGAATGCTCAGCATCTTATTGAACCTAAGGCGGGCTGTTAATTCGTTATTCACTTCCCAGCCTGGAAAGAAAAGCATGTTATACCCGAGGGCCAGAACTGATGAACAGAGCCATAAATCAAGCAGTTTACAAGACCAGCAATTAGGAAACAAGCCGACAGAAGGGAGAACTCTGTCAGTAATAAAGCAGACACACCACAGGATCTGCTGAGTGCTCACAGCAACCGGGGACATGCAGTCCTTTCCACACTCCATCTCTAATTCTTCCAGTCATTTGCTGTCTTTTCCCTCTGTCTTCTACTGCCATTTATTTCCTCCTGCCCCCACTCCAGTTCTTCCTCTGTTCTCTTCCCCCTCGCTTCTGAAAAGCCTATTCTTCCAGAGAATGCAAGAACACACCTGCTGAGAAAATGGATTTACCAGCTGCTGTCCGGGAGCAGAGGCACGTGCAGGGCACCAGCAGCCACGGAACGGTGGATACACACAGCTCCGCGAGTGCAGGGTGTGATGGAGGGAGCAGTGTGCCGCTCTCCTGTCAAAGGACTGCAACAGTACGCAAGCCCCTTGGTGGGGGGACAGCCCTGTATGTCGCGCGGTGCTGTTGCTGGGGGAGCAAGTGGCAGTGGGCAGTGCTGCGCCAGTAAGGAATGGCTGGGATGACTCTAACCACCTAATCTGTCTTCTGCCCTACTCATCTCCTCTGATCTGTTTTCCAGCACAAGTCAGATCCGTCTCCCTTGGCTTTGACAGCGACTTCCAACACCCTTCCAACATCTCCTGCTCAATTTCTAGTTCCCTCTCCTTACTTATCATTGCAAATCCTGCCCTTGCTTTCCTTACTCAAAATGAGCTCCAGGAGTGGAGTCACTGGGTGGCCAAGGGGGTTTAGACCCACTGTTGGTCCTGGTCCCATACGCAGCTCTGCACCACGTTGCCCTCACACAACCCCTCCAGAGAAGGGAGGCTGTGGCTGGGGCCAGTCTGACACTCGTTCCTAGATGCTGCATTCCTGTTGCTGCAGAGCTCCGTGCAGCTCGGGACACCAACAAAGTCAGGCCTGAGCAGCTGTTCTCCGCAGAGAGCGCAGGCACACGCACGTGAAATCTGAGTGCAGGACATGGGTATTTAAGCAGGCTCTCCCGCTCTCTCAGACATCCCTCCTGCTCAGCGCACTACCACATCTCTAGGACATCGCATTTTGGGAAATCACAGCCAGGGGTGATATATTTTATCTGCGTTAGCCTTTGGCACTCACTCCCTGCACCAGTCTCCCTGCCACAGGAGGACTATAGCTATTTATGAGCCTTATTTTGTCAAAGTAGGAAGGAGACCAGACATTCCTCCAATCACCCCAAGACCAAACGGATCCAGTTATGCCAAGAATTAAGTATGTGATATTCCAGTGCAGCCTCAAGGGCCAGGAAGAACCTCAGATTTGTAAAGGCCACTCTGTGGAAACGCTCACTGTTACCACCCATCAGACACCTTCATAGCAGCAGATGCCGAGGGTAAAAGCAAAAGAAACAAGATCAGTAGAGTTACCGAGCCCCATAGTACGTGCTGAGACATTCCCGCACATCTCAGCTCACTATACAGACACTTTCCATGAGGTGCGGTCACAGCCCAGGGAGCTTCCAAAGTAACAAACCAACCTCAGCTGCCAAAACCTTTTCCTTTCGACATTCATCCTCCCTAAAGCCAAGGCTGACACTTGCACAACACTAAGCACAAGCACACCCTCTGGAAGAACTGTGAGCTGCCCCTTGTCCGGGCAGGCGTGGGCAGAGGTGACCCAGCAAAGGTCCCACCAGCCTCCTGCCTGGGAGGGCAGAAGGAAGGTGGGTGCCCCAGGGTTCCCAGGACAAGGCCACACATCACTAGTGACCACGGCCACTTCCCAGACAGGCTGCTCTCCTCCACTCTGGCCCAGGGCGTGCGGCAGGGGGGTGAAGTCAATTTGTCTTCAGCACATCAGAGGCAGGGCTGATAGTCACTTAAAGGAAACTAAGCACCACCTTTGGATGAGTATTACTCTAATGCCCTCCCAGCTGCCTGCAGTTTTGATCTTGAATGGGGAGGCTAAAGATTTGTGGATTTTGGAGGCTAAGGAGTTGCTAGTCCACAAGAGGAGGAAACATCTCCTCTAACCTTCAACACAGAGAGACTAATAATCCGCCTCCCCCAGTGCCGGGGCAGGGAGGCTTTGATGAGCTCTTTGGCAAGTGCTGTAGGAAGAGGCTGCAACAGAAAGTTAACTAATTAGGTCGCTGCAGAGCGAAAGGAAAATAAAGTGGAAATCTTTCCTGTGCAAAGCAGATTCCAGAGAAGGAACGAACAGCTGCATTACCGGCGACAGGCTGCAGCAAACTCCGTGAGGAGTTGGGGAGGGAAACAGGTTTCAAGGTCTTGAGAAAAGCAAATCCCAGACATGAGGCCATGGCAACAAAGAAAGCTCAGCAGCTGGGGACTCCTTGAGAGAAGACGGGAAATCCTCTTCAAAGGAAGTTTTTCCCACCCAGGTCTTGGCAAGCCACTGTAAGCGGTTACATTTTGCTTATCCAAGGTCTCTCTCAGGCAAGCCAGCGGCAGATTTCACACCCGGAATGGCTGGACAGTTTCTGAACTACCACGCCTCATCCCAAACGTGCTTTTTCCTTCGATGACCCCGTAAGATCCCAATAGACTGCATGTGTGGCTTGTAGAACTATGCCCTCAGGTATCCCAGTCCACTATCTTGCAGGTTCCCTGGATTCACGGAGCCATGCAAGGGGCACCCATGGCAAGCAGGCCCCCATCAGAGAGCATCCGTGGAGCTAAGCTGCTGTTTACCACCTTCGAGCACTGAGCCATGCAAAGAAGATTTCACAGGTGGTCTTCTCCTACTTGCACCACCAGCAGATTCTTAGCTGTCCATACTGTATAGTAAGGAAGAACCAGAGAGAATAGCAACTGCTGGTGCTCCGCCCATGGGTTTATTCTCCCAGAAATGACACGGAGGCTTTCCATGGCATCAGGTAGGCTTTTGAGTGGCACTTAAAAGAAATTCCAGCCGCTTGGCTTTGCCTCAGATCACTGGCACTCTGGGAAGGTCAGAGCTCCACTATAAGCCATATGTTCAATCTTGGCTTCCTCTCACAATGCCAAGACGTGACTGCAAGGAATAAAACCAGAGGGAATGTTAACTGATCACCACTGAAACGGAGCCTCTCCTTGGCTTTCACCCTAATTAACTATCAAGAGGCGGTGCCGGAAGGCCCCTGCATTGCCAGTCAAGAATGTGGGGTTGGTAATTAATTAGTGGCCTATTGGGATCCCAGCACCTCTTGCCCACAGCCGAGCTCTACAGATTGATACAAAGGGGATTTAATGGAAACACAGCAGTTTCCCCATTACGGCCTTAAGCAAAATAGAACTAGGTTTTGAAGGAACCTCATTTACAGTCCACTCACATGACTGATGCTTGGCACCTAACCCTGCAGGTACAGGACTATATTGGAAAGGAACCTGCCTGCAGAATACAGGAATAAGAGAGAGAGCCCCTTAAGTAATTTGGTGAGCTATTTATGTTCACCATGCTCCATGCATAAGAAAACAGGAAGAGTAGAAGGATGACAGAGAAAGGCCTTGCACATCAGTGTACAGTTGACAGCACTCCTGCAGACTCAGACCTGGCAACTCATACATCTGCCTAGAAAACAAGACAGCCCCACTAAAACAGAACATGCTGCGAGCCGAGCATCAAGATGTCCTGTTTGGAGGGGTCAGGAAGGCGTTGGGATTGAGCAGGGCACAGGCATCTGGCCAGGGGCTCAGCTAGGGCACTGAATATGGAGAAGGATCTAGTCTGAAACCTCTCCAAGAAGAAGCCAGGGCTCCCAAATCATCTCTGATGTCTTAGCTGGAGTAACTAACCACCGCAGTTATGCCAGTTAATTTTCCTGGTAATCCTAGATTTACCACGGACCCCATGGGATCTCAGCCAGGTAACTTTGCTTCTGTACATCATTTTATTCTTCCATCCCGGGAGCTGCTCTCCCTTTCAGACAGGACTAGCAGAGGGCAATGGAAATTTTCTCCTGTCAATGGAAATTAGATTTGGTTACTTTAGTTATGTGTGATTCCTGCTTTCTGGCTCATAGACAGTTTTGCTGGGTTGATAACCATGAAGCCAAACAACCACAATTCTTTCCTACAGTAGGAAGCTGGAGATGAAAGGTGTCCAAGAGCTGGAACAGAGAGAGCAAGCAAAAAAGCAGGTGGTTCTTTTCACTGCTCATGTAGGGAGCAGTGATGATGGGTAACATCTAAGCACCAAGTTGTCAGGCCCAGGGGAAAGAGGAAGGTCAAAAAGGGCATTAGGAAATCGCGTCAAGGCAGTCCAAGATATCTTTAAAAGACGCTCAGAAGACAGGACGAGGAGCAGCTGCCAGAGGTCAAGGGATGATCTCCATGGCCTGGGATGGAATAAGACTTTTCTAAGGGTACTGAGGGGCTGGCACCGTATATGAATTCCCACATCCCACACTGTCACCACACACAAATCCAAATCAGAGCCACAACTGCAGCGTAGCATAGGCGCGCAGAACGTGCACGGCAGTGAGACAAAGTCAGCACTGGGCTGAAGGCACACTGATGGATGTCGGGGCTGGATTCATAGGCCCAATCAATAACAGAGCTCTGGATGGCAAAGAGTACAGACAAAGAAGTCACCCTGCTGAGAACAAGGTATTCCTGGGTATCAGAGCCTGAGATAGCACAGTCAGCAGTGGGACAGGCCAGAACACCCCTACACAGCAGGAGAAAGGAGCCAGAGCAAGGGCTGACACGATAAAGAGGAAGCCACCTGGACTTAACTTCTCCCTGTGAAGGGAAAAGATGCCCGTGTACACAGCCAAAAGGTGCCAGAACCACATAAACAGTTGCCCCAGACCACAGTTTTATTCCTTTATCCTAAAAAGTAGAACAGGCCACTTGCAGGTTATCACCTCCTGGTCTTCCTCCAACTCCAGCCACTGTTCCTGCAGACTTCAGCCCTCTGTTTCAGCTATGTTTATCCTACACAGCAAATATATCAACATTAAGCCTGTTCCTTTCATCCACCAAATGCTACGCTTTCTTCGCTACTCTCGCCCTCCAAGAAGCTCTACGGGCCAAATCTTCCCTCTTGGACTATCAGGCCGGGGTGAGCAGGACCATCTGATCCACAAGCTGAACTTGGCAGCCAGGGATGCTGCTGCTCCTTCTCTGCAGCCCGCTTTATTGCAACCCCTGAATGTAACCCCCTCACAGATGTTGCTGTACATCCTCTGCCCAAACCTGCAGTCGCCCTGTCTTCCTAACAAGCTCTCTGGCTCATTAACCTTTCCTTTTGCTTCTCTTCATCTCCTCTATTCAAGCTGGAGCCTTTCCAGCTCCCTCTCCTGGCTTCATTTTCCTCTCCCTTGTAGTCTTGCTCAAAGAGGAGGTCTGCCATACGTGCTCCTATATGTCTGTCGGCAAGTTACAGCATCTTCCTGACACCATCAACTTCATGTTGGCCTCTCTCCCAGGTGGCCTCCACACTGGGAGCTATTGTAACCTCTCCTTTCAGATTCCTGTGATATACCTTGTCCAAACAATCTCATCTTGAAAGGATCAGGATTTTCCTCTCCAACAGACATAATTTTCACTCCTCTCGCTAGGCCCTCATTTTTCCACATAAAGCCGTCAGTTCCATGAAAATGTCAGCTTAATGCTCAGTAACCGTCAAGAAACAGATCAAGTGGTATGAATCATTTTGGAAAGAAAAAAAAAGAACAGAACAGAAAAATCTATGATTCATCCACACCTTGGATACTGCGTGCACTTGTGGTCCCTTCATCTCAAAAGGGGATATCAGAACTGAAACAGATTCTGAAAAGAGCACAACAGATGGTCAAAGGCACAGAGCATAATTAAAAGCACAATGACTGAAGCACAATGAAGTAGGCTCAGACTCGTTAGTGTGCAAGAGAAAAGGCTGGCGGGGGGGAAAAAGTAGGGTGTGAAGTCATTATTGGTCTGAAGGGGGATTGGCTCTTCACCTCCTCTTCCAAAACAAGAGCTCAGGGCCACTGATGAAGCTAGGAGGAGGCAGACCAGCCCCATGCAGCCTACCCTCTCTAAGACCAAGGAGGCCATCCTCTCTCTCTGCTCTTGAAGCTGGTACAGGGTCTTTACTTCAAGTGTCTCAGGAACAGAGGACCAACCAAATTCACCTCTACAATTCCCATTATCCCATTACTCTCAGCCAAATATCCTCTCTTTTCTCTTTCATATTAGGAAAAAAGCTCATCCCAATGTTCTCAGAAGTAAGCTAATTATACTAGTGCTGAAGGCCTTTCCTTGCCTTTCCCCATCTGTCATCTTTCATTCATTATGAAGGAATCAGCCCCCATCTTCTATCAGCTCATAGCACCAGTCCACCCACCAGATTTTCAAGGAAGCACTGTCGTGCTTTACTTTATTCATGCAGAAGGGAAAAACAGCCACAAAACTCCTTACTTGTCTTCTTCAAAATCTTCTTTGGCTGTGATTCCTATAGCAAGTTTGACAGTGCAGCACCAAGATCACAGTCAGAATCACTTCACTGCTCCTCTGTTCACCTCCACCAGTCTCAGACTTTGGTAGGGAGCTCTCTAGGACAAGCCTCCTCCTTTTACCTTGTACAGTTTGACACCACAAAGCTTCGTTTTGCAGCTCTCATGTTGAGGGTCTACCACAGGAGCTCCCCCAGCTGCATCACTGACTGCTTCAGCATCTTCTGTTCCATTTCTTCCTTTGAAGGACCACGGGAGGGACATTCAGGCCCCTCGCTATACAGGTCCTGCTCTCTTCCTAGACTGGTTGAGCTGAAGCATAAAGGTCTGGAGGTTTTACCCCACTGCTCCAGAACTTCCCCATTCCAGCAAGCTGCATGCCTTCAGCCCTGCGGGGGTGACCCACAGGAGTCAGCCTTCAGCCCCAGCCAAGCAGATCCCACCCCAAAACCTGTTTCAGAACATGACTCTACTTCTACTCACCAATGCAAAACAGTGGGAAACACACCACCAAAGCAACTCGGCTACCCACCCAGGGTCACTACTTTCTAAGTCTCCTTCCCTTCACTGTCCTGCTCCAGGCAGCAGATACAACAGAAGTCCCTGGTTGACTCCCATAGTCTCGTCTTCCTTTCACCAGCTGGGCCAGGGGATCCAATGGTCAAGGCTCGCCCCAAGTCCTCTGTGCCACTAACAGAACAGCCACCCTGGGTACGCAATGGGATGGGAGTGAGATTGTCCTTTCTGCTCTTGGAAAAGCCCATGAAGAGGCTGGAGGACCTTTAAGAGGACAGGGGAAGTCTGGTGGGTGTTAAGTTAATGATAAACCTGCTCCGCAAGCAGAACCTCTCCTAGCACCGAAAAGGGCGAAGATTTTGGAAAAGATTTCACACTCAGCTACTAAGTACACAGCTCCAGGAAAACCCAATTACCCTGGACAGGGGCCCAGAGAGGCGGAACAATCCCTGTCCTTGAAGATGATACACAAAAGCTGACCGGATGATGGCCAGACCAACTGGACCTCACTTTGAAGCTGGCTGTGCTTTGAGCAGGGACCCAGACTGAAGACTCCCTGAGGCTCCTTTCACCCAACATCATCCTCTGATTGTAGGATTATATATATATGTAGGATTATACGACCCGATTATACGACAGCAGGCAGAATCTCACTTGCATAGTTAACAGCGGGGCTCTTCTGACCAGGCATGGAGCACACCACGAGCTCAGCTCTCCTCCTCGGCTCACTGGCACGAGATACGCACACAACAGAAGTATCTGGCTCAGTCCCTAAGCTGGTTGCCCTTCAGATACAGGAGAACGGCTCCTGTCTTGACAGCATTCCCACAGTCTTGCAGATAAGCCAGAAGGAGAGGGTGCCCCTGGAAAAACAATCTGCAGGAAAATTGAAGTGCTGGAGTGAAATGCTGATCGGTTTGCATTTGAATTTTAGTAAAAATGCACTTACATCAATGTTTGGCTCTAAAAAAAGCCTTCCAGGTTTGAAAGCAGTTCATAAGAGCCTTGCTAAAGCAGAGTTCTTGGCAGTGGGGTGGTGTCTGCAGGAGAAACACCAGTTCCCATTGACAGATACTGAGAGGATGAGAAATACCCCTCCTTTACACACAGAGACACCTCAGGATTGGCGTCCTGTAAGGAGGGATTTTACATCCTCATCTGGAGATCATCATGGAAAACGAGGGTTTTAGAAAGCCTCTTTATAACCCGGAACATCAGAGTAAGTAAACGTGCAGCATCTCAGATGTTTAGCTGAAGAGATGAAGTGTCACGGGCTTTTGATGGGATTCCAACTAATTCCACTACACATACAAATCTGCCTTTAACTCTTCCTGTGCTCTCAGCTTTATGACTTTTACTTCCAAGCAAACTGTTACTAAGACCTTCCACCAAATGGCTAAATACACCAATTGACTGTACTCATTTTGGCCAAGACTTTCTTTGGCCTTTTCTCCCTTGCTGCAAAGCTTGGCTCTCCCTAACAGCGCAGCACGGGGAGAGAGAGGACTAAGCTGCAAGGATATGGGCTGAAGAATGTCGTTTTTTGTTGCTTGCAAATGTTTTCAGGGACCTCTTCTGAACTGAGATCACTTGAATTTGCTTGGACATTTCTAGCCCCGCACCCTCAGACTGTGCAGCAGTGTGGTGGAGGACAGTTCTGCCAGCGGCAAACTCAGTCTTAAAGTCTTTGTTCATGGTTATGTATTTCAGGACTGGCATGAAACTAGGGAGGAACAGACAGAGCCACAAGAGGAAACATCAGAGAGTTCCCTTGGAATAATCCCTTCCACGGAGAGGGGTTTGAGCAGCTGTAGGCTCTTCCAGATTATACCTTCCAAATCCCTGGGATCAGTCAGAAAGGGGCTGAGTTATTATTTCTGCAGCCTGACTCTGGAAACCACTCCCATAAACACTTGCACAGAGATGGGTTCAGCATTGGATATGCCCTTGTTTTCCACATATGTAATAAATAGGTGCACTTGCAGTCCAGAGAATCCCCCGCTGCACTGTTCAGCAGCTGGCTAGTATCCTTTTAAATAATCAGTGAATCCTCTAACAATACTGCCTGCATTCTGTGTTCCTGAAAGCAGCCCGCTAGAAGAGCTTATGTACTGTTAGACCCTGTGTGATGATTATAGATGATAAACATAATTATTTTGGGTCCTGATTGCCTCTGCTTTCTTCATTCTGTTGCTGATGTGTAAAACAATCTCAGTGTTATCAGTTCTATGGGCAGAAACAGTGTGAAGATACAGACTTCCTCTTGAAGGAAGGCCAAATCTTCAGGGAAACAAAACACCCGAGGCACAGAGCTGCAGCTGGGGCAGACTCCGGCCTCTTGAAACATGAGGTCTTTAAGATGCACCTGAACACTCTGCAAAACCAAGGTCAGAGAGCGATGGGAAGCAGCTTTCATTATCCAGCTGTAAAACTGACAGACGGAAAAGCATTAGTGACGAACCAGTTCGACCGACTTCTGCTCAAAGCAATGCTGTCATGCAGATATTGCAGAACTCAAGATCTTAGGAAGCTGAATAAAATCAAGTCTCCTAAAGCAGCAAAATGGCCCATTAGACCCGTTGGTACCCTGTGCGAAGCTGTGGGGTGGGGGAACCCTTTCCCAGAGCAGCCAGGAGTTGATTGCCTTCGGATTATGAGCAGCAGATGCCTCAGGTTGGGATCCAGAGTACAGATCTCTGACTTTTGTTTTAAAACACTTAGTAATCCATCATCCAAAAGAGTGCAATTTCTTCCCAGCCATGCGAAAACAGACAACACTGCTAACCTCTATGGGGAGGGTGTCACTGTCCCTCACAGAAGATGGGATAAGGCCCCTGAAGCTCTCCAGCCTCACCCAGTCTTTCCCTTTACTTCTGCCTGAGTAAGGCCGCCTCCTTCCCATCTTCCTTCCTGATATCTCCAACCAAGAGTTCACTTCCACAAGCATCCCCACATCCCTCTGACGCCTGCTCGCTGCCTGCTCACTGCCTGTCTCTTCTCCCCACAATGCTCAGTTTTCTCCCATTACGGTTCTCCTTGCACAATCTCAGTATTGTGCACTATGCTGGCTTGGAGAACAGGATGAGCAATCCATCTCACAAATACGACATGAGACTCTCGTGCTGGACTCCCACTGGGACGGAACGCACCAGCAGCGCCGTGCAGGGTGGCTCTGTTCTGCCTCACGAGCCCAGATCTGCACAACCAAACCTGGGTTCTGGGAGAGCCTCCATGTGCTGAGCAGCCACACTCAGACGTGGGCCCATGGAGTGGGGGAGAGACAGCAAGCACGTGCTGTGACACCTAGTAGGGACCTGCGCAGGAGAAATAGCTGATGGAAGGTCCACCCCTTGTCTTCTGTCATCTTCTCTCTACTGTCATATTGTCCTGTTTGTAGGCTTGGGCTGTGAACTCCCTTTTACATGATCCCTGCCACATCCTGAGAGAGACGGAACTGGCAAGGTCTGGACAGCCTGAACAGCATCGTAATCCTTCCTGCCAGTCCAGGAGGAGAGGGGTTACTGGGAGAAGGCTGAGAGGCAGAAGGAACAGCGAGGTTGGCAGAGCTGAGGCTCACATCAAGCAGCCCTGCTTCCCTCCACACTAACCCCACCGTGACCTGGCTCCTCAGAGACAGCCACTGCCTGGGACGGAGCAATCTGGAAAACAACCAGTTCTTTAAGTTTTATTATTAAATAAATAAATCAATCCAACTCTCACGAGGCCCCGAAGCCAAAGTGGCCAAGGAAAGGATAGGAGAAGCCAGAAAAGCTTCAGTGAGCACAGGTAACAAGAGACGTGTTTACCACAGAAGAGACAAGACTTCTAATACAAGCAGGCTGCCGCACCACAAACATTCCCTATGGCCTGGTACGGCTGTACAGAGATATTTACACGTACAGGCAGGGAGACGCCGATCTCTGGCTGGTGAACAATCAACTTCTATTCTCTCCAGACCAGCAAAGCCAAGATTTTAGTAAACATGCAACCCCAAAAATGTGCCTGTGGATTGGGTAGAGCAGAGCCTGTGCTCTCCCTGCCAAATAACAAAGCCGTTCTCCTGTGGGTGGTTTCATGGTGAGGCTTCTGTGGGGAGGAAGTGTTTCTAGTGGTCAAGGCAGAGAACAGGGGTTCAAGAGACCTGGGTCCCCTCTCTGGCTCTAGGAATCAGGAAAGCTGATTGCAGCAAATGCACACACTTGCAGGAGTCACCAGCCCTCTGTTCACCTCTCCTTGTTCAGGCGCAAATCGTTCCTCTGAGGAACAACGCAGAGACACAGACTTTTCCCCCACCTGGTAACACTTCCTGACCTTGCAGGGTTATTGCGGTGTTTGTGTGATTGATGCCTGAAAGGCTGTCAGAGCTCTTTGGATGAAAATCTCTCTGGAAAGTATTGGAAGACGTGCGCACGCGAGTGCAGACACGTGAGAAAGAGACATGCAGCTCACTCTGCTTCCCTCCATGCTCGCAGATCTACACTCAGACTTGCTGGTTCTGCTACTCATGCATTTAAATATTTACAAAATGGGTCTGCAGAAAACCTGTGTTTTAAAGCAGAGTAGCCAACACTATAGCTTAACGGATGCCCTTACAAATGCCCAACCCACTGCCCTGGTTACCCAGACTGTGCTCCAAGTCTCTGCATTTTACTTACAAAAACAGGCCAACGTGAAGGCAGACTGAAAGCCTGTGGCGGATTCAACCCAGCCCTACTCACTTCTGGTGAACTGGCACCAGTGACCTCCCCTGGCCCTTTGCGTCGTCCTCTCTTCGTTTCATCCTAGATGTCATTAACATGCTGTTTACCTCTCTTCCAGCTCATTAATGAAGACTCTAAAGAAGACTGGACCTAACCCTGATCCCTGTGGCACGCCGTTAGATAAACACCTCCTTGAAAAGTTCTCATCAACCTCTTAGGTGTGAAGGACTGTTGTCTTGAGGTGTGCATAGCTATTAGAGCTAATGACTTCCCCTGTCACAGTTCATTTGCAGTGAACCCCACGGGGAGAACCCACCAACTGCACCAACAGTTTGTAAAGAAAAAAAGAACAATGAAAGAAGGAAGGAATGTCACACTGTCACACAGGATGGCTCGGTGTTTAGCGGGCATGCTCGGTTTGTCTGTTTACAATGTTTTATCCAACTTTTGCTTTTACTGCCTGTCCTAAATTGATCTGGATGCTGTTAACTTTTCTAAATCTTCTCTTACCTTGTTGGCTGCATTTCAGAAATAGGTGGCATGAGTCAATTGCAGTGGACCAGTGTAAAATGTTGTAAGATACTTCCCTCAAGTGGAGGGAATAAAAATCACTCAACTGTGTGTCACAGGCGCAGGTACCACAAAGATAACGGGAGATGGACACCTACATGAGGTAGAATCTACCCAACCTGCTTGAAAGGTGTTAGGAGCGTAGAAAAAATATCAGTGATACTGCAAAGTAAACTTTCCCACTCTGCAAATGTCAGCACATACAAGAAGACACCCAGTCACCCTTTGCATCAGATACTAAAGGGGCACACGCTCTGACAACCTATCAAGTTACTACATGGACAGCTAATGTATGTCCATGACCAGGTTTCGAAAACGGCTTGAACGCAAGCTGAGATGAGTGACAAGTCCTCCTACGTGATATTTCAGCAGAAATGGAAGAGGCTGCTTAGAAGCAGCTTGAGGGGTGACGTACCCGAGTCCTGACAAACAAGGCTTTTATACCTACCGGAGCCTGCAGCAGGGCTGCGAGGGATAGACGAGAACGGAGAGAACCAGATATAGATTGCAGTGTGTTGGTAGGGCTGGTGTGGGTGGTATCTATACTCACCCTGAGGCTGATGTCTGATCTCATGATCACTGTTTTCCTCAAAGCAGGCAACGAAACATGAACAAAGAATTCAGATTTCACTGTAGTTTTACTGTTACGGAGATAGCAGCTCTGTTCCAGTCTCTTCCGTATACACTGAACCGGAGAACATTTCAACTCCTGCAAACGAAAAGAGATAAGAGGGGCTTAGCACGAGGCAAGATTTGTCTCTGTAACTGATCAGTTCAACAAAGGGACACACAAACCGTTTATTACTGAAAATGAATTGTGCCATCAAGGCAGATGCCTGCAATTACTTCTGTTAAATATTATCTTTCATTAACTGTAAAATATATAATTAATAAACTTGCCCCCTCGTTTTTGTTAAGTTTCACTGCAAAGACCTTATTACTGAAATAAATCTTTCTAGCAGTGCATGTCGACAGAACAGAGGAAGGTGCACGCCTCTCTGTGTGTGATAATTTCCTTATGGGAAACTGAATTATTAGGGAGGAATAATCACCTCTCTTCGTGGCTAAGACTGTAGAGACACCCCACTCTGAGACCAGTTGTTTAAGCTCATGCCTCTTGGAAGCAGGCAAGAAGAATCTGCTTTGGCTGGCAAAGATGACTTGATCTGAAAGCAGTCAGGCAGAAGATGCAAGCTCTTCTTTCACTGGCAAGTCTGGAGAAACAAAAAATAAAATTCATTTTTTGATTCACAGTCCATTGACAATGTCTTCTGACTATAAAGCTGCTCAGAAAGATTTTGGTGGTTAGGCTGCTTCTTCTATAAGCCCCATGTTCATCCATCTCACAACACTGTGCTAGAGCTGCACGACTGTGATTTGCTTTCTACATACATCAGGACTGTTTCCATTTGGGGATATTTGGTGATGGCTGTTAAACCATACGAACTCGAAATGCTTCAAAAACGTTGCTGAAATTTGACTCCAAGCATAAAATTCCCCTTAGACTTTGTCTCCACTTGTGATCTTTACCTCAAGTTAGTTGATTGCCAGTTCAACTGGGGTAATTAAAATATTTCCAAGGGCTGTTCTGGGCAACACTTTTTGCCTTGCTGCAGGCTACAAATGTTCGTGGTTTGCCCTAGGCTGATGTTCATTCCTGCCTGAGTTGGCACAGGCAGCAATGCATGCCAAACGAGGAGGAACGCCTGCTCCATCACGATTCTCCCCACCCGAGGAAGGTGGCAGGGGGATGGAGAGACCAGTGGCAGGAGGAAGGAGTGTAGAAGCACACACTGGATAGACAGTGATACAACTTCAGGGTATAGAGAAGACATAAAGCAGCATGGAGGAGGAGAAAAGGACAGCATGTATTTTAATGAAACCCTACGATTTCACTGCTTTTCAAGATGCCTGGATGACCGCCGGCAGAGCCAACAGGTTGCAGAGACACTCGCCCGTGGACTGCCAGTTTCAGTACAGATGATCTTAGCAGAGAAGAAGGGTTCTCACCTTAACTGGCGTTCGGAGCTTTTCGCAATGAGATGAGCTTGGGGCGGGAGAGGGTGTCGTTTCCTGGCCATCCACTACCAATTTGTCACCCCATTTTGCAGTTGTCGGCAGACTGGAAAGAGCTCTGTGGGTCATGCCTGCTGGGAAATGCAAAACCCCTGACTTAGAGCAGGTCAGGTCTCAAAAAACTCTATTAGAGAACCTTACCCTGCTACTGCCCTGAATCTAAAGAAAGGGGTCCATTCTCCACACAATTTTAACTAGCACTGAAGAATGTTAAAACAGCCAACCAATTTCACTACACAAAAATTTTAGAGTCAGCGAATTATCTGGTTAAATGATGCGTATAGAAATGTTAATTCAACAGCAACTGAAACCTTCTTGCATTTCTTACCATCAAAAGATGATAATCCTATACAAAGAAGAAAAGAAAGGAGCTGAGCATACTGTCCTTGCAGAAGACATTGTAAGAATATTGTAGCTATCACCTACCACGTAACCTATATGCAGTTACACAAATAGCACGGGCTGAGAGTGAGTTTAGAAGTGAGTTTGGAATAGAAGCTCTGGAATCACATTATACAACTATTTGCCCCGGTTTTGCTCTAGGGGAGAGGCTCGTATATCAGCCCATTTCCACCAGCGTGCCTCTGCATAAACTCTCTGTACAAAAGTATAATTTTACTTTTCTGTACAAAAGCATAGTGATACTTTACTGTGTGACATGCACACTCCTATCCCGCAATAGTGAGGAACCCCTTCATGCACACGCGCTGACTCTGCCGACCAGCAGGCATTATTTCATTCCTCAGGATCCCCGCTGGGTCAGACCAGGAACACTGGAGAGCGAAGACGGAGAAGTTAAGCAACTTCACTCTCTGGCTGTTGGGCCGCAGAAGGGGGAGGGAGCAGGGAGGCAAAGCATCTGGCTTCCCTGCTTCTCTAACAGCCTGGCGGGAAGGCTGCTGTCAATTCCGCCTTCTGCCTTGTTGGAAGAAAGTAGAAGTGACAAGAGGCCCTCCAGGCAGGCAGCCAGGAACCAGAAATTCAATTGAGCTACCTCCTGAAACTGGACTTTTTTGGAGACCCTTTCCCTGAAATTGTTTTGCCTTTAAAAAAAAAAATTTCATCACGGTTCAGGGCCAATTCATCACCCCTGGTCTCCTGGCTCTCCTTTCCTCCAAGAAAGCATGATTTGCACAAAAGAATTTCCATTTTCTGGACTGCTCTACAACCAGCCTCACCCATAATAAATACATAGACACATAAATATGCACACACACGCATGCACAGATACAAACATTGTTATTTATAGACACAGGCATTGCCATAGACAGATAAATACATGGGTGCGTTTCTTTGCTATATAACATGCAGGGAGAGAAGTGATATGGCAGCTGAATTTACTCCACATTCGCAGATTAGGAAGCAGAGTGTGGGACATACGGTCTATCTCTAGGGCTTAGACCAACTGGTTATTGGCTGGTGCTGTTGTTCCTCTAACAAGCCCCTGGATATATCACTGTGGCTGTAGAGAAATGCAGCTGAAAGAGCCTTTCACTGTCAGTAGCAATCTGTCACTTCATGTATCTTACCCTGCCTCTTACAGCACAAAAGCTTCTGAGCTGCAAGTCAGCGTTAGGAGAAAGGTCATTTTGCAGGTAGGCTGTGGTATTTTTCTTTATTTCTGGGAACGTGTGGCCAGCTTGAGGCACCGTCTGGATGCTGCAGCATGAATTTCAGCTTCACATATGCCTAGCTGTAATTTAAGACAAGGGAGCATTTCCATTACAAACCCCATTTTTTCCCCCAAGGATTTATATCTTAGCTATTCGGCTTCAGTTTAGGGTGGACCTTCACCGAATATATTCACAGGCAGGGAGAAACTATTTTTCTTGCACGGTGTTTAAATCCAGCTCAGCCTCTTTTGGTTGTAAGATGGTGAAGGAAATTACGTATGCACACAAACACTCACAAGCACATACAAAAAGCTTACACAAACATATGCCCACAGAGAGATCTGTTACAAAAAAAGACAAGCCAATGCAAATAAGCTCCATTTTAGGAGTGAATTAATTTGACTGACTTTATTATTCTAAATTATTAACAAGTTCCAGCAACCTTAGAATGCAATAACCGCACTCAGGCTTTCATCTAGGTTAACTGGAAACAGATAACTTCTACTGATATAAATGATATCAATATAAATCTGTGACAGCAAACTTGGAGGCAGAAACCTGACACACAGGGAGCCCCTCTCTTTGCAGCAGTGTGTTAACAACTCCTGAACGGTTCTCCTCCCCTGAAATATTCCAGTGCAATGAATCACCCTCCGACAACGCCAGAACCCCCCTTATTTTCATGAATGCCAGCGGAAACCCGACCTCCACAGCACTCTAATCTGTTTATGACTTGGTCTAGCTTAGTAAGCCCGTTTTTTGGGGGGTTTTTTAACTCCGTATTGATTCTACTTTGATGTAGTCCAATAAAGCACATCATTGACAGAAGCAATTTATGTTGGCCAGTGCCTCTGGTTCCAGGAAAGCCTCCATGGCATATACCAAGAGAGGTTAACCGCCTTGAAGTAACACACAGGTCACCCAGTTATCTCACGCGTAGCAGTTCCACCTCCATGATGGAGATGAGGAATGACCTCCTGTTTCTCCCACTCACAAGCAGAAATAGGTATGATTCTCTCTACGTACCCCTTCCTAACGCCACATAGAAAGGTTGGGAAATGTGAGAAGGATTCTCCCAGTCTTAAGAGGAAAAAGCTGCAAGTGGCCACTGAAGGAGACAAGCATTTCCCCACTTCTGATGGCACAGAAACCAATCTTGTGGCATCAGTGCTGGCACAGTGGGCACCGGTACCGGCAGGACTTGAGCGCCTGGAAATGTTAAGATGCCCCTATTCACATCTGCTGCACAGATGTGCAAATGCAAAGTGTTCCAGTGTCACAAAAATCTAGATTAGGCAGCTAGGAATATTATGGATTTATCCTATCAGCTGGAGATGCTGCTGATATCCTCACGATACTCTGTATTCCCTCTTCCTTTCTTGGTTTCACATCCAGATCTTTCCCCCTGAGACAGGGGAAACACTGACTAAGAACATCATTCAGGGAAGATGTTTGGTAAAACCCATAGTGCTCGGTGGCTCCTAAGTGCAACTTAATAGTTTTCTCGCTTCTTGCTGAGAGGTCATGACCACAGGGCAGAGGAGGATGGCTGAGAGCTGCAGGGACTGGAAAACTGAACTCAATTTAGCCACAGAGCAGTTTAAAGTTCCTGTTGCATTTTTCATCTAAGTACAGCAAATCCCCCCGCTAAGCAACAGCCCAGGTGGCCATAAATACTGAAACGCTAACTGCATGCGCGGCGTGCGGGTATTGGAGAGGGCGTGCGGATAGGCGTAGCGGGAGAGCAGCTGAAAGCGAAGCAGAGTGTCCTTCCAAGGAGGCAATGCCACCTGTTAGCAGCGCCGGGAGCTGGGCCCTGCTGCAGGACGGCTCCGGAGGCATTTGAGAGCTGCTGGATTCTCATTCATTCGAAGCTTCCTGCAGTTACGAAGCACTGATAGAGTTTCACTCTTCACCAGCTGGAGCTGCAGGCAGGGGACTCGCTCCAGAGAAGGAGCTCAGGAGCTCCTCCCCAGGGAGGAAGATGAGGGGTGGTCTAGAGAGGGTGCAGCCACTGCTGCATGTCATGACTGACACAGCAGAGATGGCCATCGGGCCCCTCCTGTGCCAATGGGAGTCTTGTGTGGTGAAAATGCAGCTCAGCACTTACCAAAGGAAAAGAATAAAAAAGAAAACATGACCTCTAAACCTACCTGGATCTGCTGCCTCTGCTCAAGCAAGACACCACGGCTCAGCGTGCCTCCTTGCAAGGCTCCCAGGGAGCTCCTGCTGCAAGAAGGGGAGCAGCGGGAGGCAAGGCACATTCAATTCGCATCAGAGCATGGGCACCTAACTTCAGGTTCTTCGTTTGTAAAAAGAAGAGCTGAAAAGCCTCCCGTCTCCTCGCAGAGAACCTTGCATAGCACCAGAAGGAGGAGGATTTCCTCCCCCATTCGTTCCACACGAGCTCTACGGGTAGATGGCTACGCATAGGGATGATGGACAGGCGGATGGATGGCTCTAAGTGTGGCAGACAGGTTGGAGCACAGGCAGACAGCTTGCTGAGTGCTTCAGGAATGAGGGCTGCTTGAATTGGGGAGCATCAGAGGTACTGCAATAGTCCTGGGTGATACGTGATGGACACGGGAGTCTACACTGCCTCACATCGTGCAACAGTGAAGGCTCAACCTGTGACCCCCCAGCACGTGCCTCACTCAGTATCTACCAGAGTTCCCATATGGCAGTTGCCGAGTGATCTGGACCGCTGGGGCCTGTCAGGACAAACACACCAGGCTTCCTGGCATTTCACCCAGGAGTTATGAAGCCGTCACTCGCTCAGGCTGTCTCTGAACAGTGCCAGCACGCCTTGGCACACTGCCTGCTTTTCACCTGATTGTCATTTTTGGATGCTGTTACTGAGAGGCATTTTTGGAGCTTCAGGAGTGGCTAGGGAGAACGAGGCCGAATACCCAGCCTTTCTGCCTCCCCACTTCTCCCCTGCTTTCTCTTTTCTGGAAAGTTTTCCCATGCTAAGTATAGCTCCTAACAGGTGCACGACCAGAGGGGACTGTCAGGGACGCAGCTGTCCCCACAGAGGTCTGGATCCATCTCCATCTGTCTCACTGGAGTTATCCATGCTGTCTAACCGTGCTCTTCGGACACAGGATGGGGGAGCATCAGAGATTCAGACAGGGAGGAGATACGTGTACACACACACACACACGCACAGAGGGAGGATGATTATTCCGGGGAATGCCACAAACAAAGCCTCTGACATCAAACTAATGCATCCTTTGAGGCTTTAAAGAGCCCTTGCCACACACAGGCAGGCTGCCAGCTAACCCATCTCTCTTCCTTGCCATGCTAACAGCCTGATGCCAAGGTCAGGCTTTAAATGAAAGCTGACTGCTTTGTAATCCCTTGTGCCTCATTTGGGGATGCCACAAGACTGGTAAGAATCAGCAGCAGAAAATATTTGACCGGGGCCAACTCCAGTGCAATGACTAAAGTCATTCAGCCAGCTGCCCATCCTGCCTTCCACCCCCCCCAGCCCCACACCAACGCCCTTCCAGCCTGGGGAACAGGGGCTGGGGGTGCAGGCAATACAAAGACAGCGACACAGGTCGCTGAGATCCCTCTAATGCACCTCAGACTGTGCATGTGCACGAAGCACTCACAGATCACTGACCTCCACATGCACAACGGTGACAAGGTGTCCTAACTCAGAGCTGCGGGAGCCAAGTGCTGGGGTAACCTTCCTGGGCACCAAGTTGTCTCATCGCTGTGTAGGGGATATAGAAATATGAGAAACAAAGATAAGTGGCAACCCTGCTCACAAACTAAAGGTGCTTCCTACCCCTAAAGTGTCCTGGCATAATTTCAGGCAGGTATGACATGAGGAAATAATCATTTTGCAACACACCACTGCATGTTGCAGCAAGAGCAGCTGATCTGTTTTATAAATCTGGGCCTTGGGATGTGTGCTGTGTTAACAAGCTGGCTTAGCTTAATAGGAGGGTGATGAAAACCATATGCAGTGAATGGGATGGTACCTTGACATCAGCACCGCCATCGCCAAAAGAACAAAGAACGAGGTTTCTGCATTCACACTGCACCACTGCAGAACACGCTCCATGCTGCGCTTTGGCCACAAAGTCCAAGGTCTGAACTCAGGGAACCCAAAGCCCAACTAACTGCTGAAGGGCAGCGTCTTAAGCTGCAGGAAACTGAGCCGCAACCAGTTCTCAGAAGTCTGCCTGGGGCTCAGAGAAGCGGTGGGATGGTCCGGGTGAGACAGATGTGGATAAATCTTTGGCAGAGGGAAAATCCATTTCCCTTCTTTTATTCTTTTGTTAAAATGAAACCACACTGCTGCTAGCAAGCCTCTGCCCCGTCACACACTCCCAAAGGAAGAACCATGAGTCCCTGGGGCTGGGGCGCTCCAGCCTGGGAGAGGAGAGCACTTGCCTGCAGCTGCAGGGACGAGCTCTGAAGCCAGGCAAGTGTCACAAGGCAGTGAGCCCAAATGACACTGCCATCTGCGCTGCCCTGATATCCCTTTCCTCCTAAGGGGTTCCTCCTCAGCAGGGCTGAGTGCGACACCGATGTTTGGGGCCTCCCTGCTCCCAACACACACATTTTACGGAGGCACTACTCTAACAGCTTCAGACGTGGACACCAGCAGGAGTTTCATCAGCAGGAAGAACAGCATCAGGTCCAGATTTGCTAACACCAGCACTGATTACAGGGATGGCATCACTTCAATCTTTTTCTTAAACTGCCTACCTTACCTTCTTATGTCTCAATTTCTGTCCCCTCCTCCAGGCTTTCAGGGCTTTGTACGGTTACGTTCCTCTACCCCTTTTATGACAACCCTTTTCAAAAAGAAGAGCTGACTGAAGCTGTTTGGGTCTCCGAAGACTATTCCATCACATTGGTGCTGACAGGGCTGGGGCTGCCAGACTGAGTTATCACAGGTCCTGCCCTCCCCTGCCGTTAATACCTACTCACCAAGGGAGCACTGGTCCAGCCCAAGCAGAGAAGGTCAACCTCAAGCTGCAGAAGTCTCCAACGATTAGGGAAGATGCATCAAAGGGGAAGAAGAGGAAAACAAATATACCCCAGGCATCTCCCCTTTCTGGAGATGCCTGGCATCTCTGGAAAGTCATAATTGAGCTCAGACGGCCCCAGGGAGGGAATGAGTTACAGGGAGTCACAAACTTTTCATCATCAGCTCACCTTGCATCAAGGAGACTCCAGCCACACACCGTCCCCAGCCCTGAGCCCGGTTCATAACACCCGTGTCACACAACCTGGTATCTCTTTCTGTCCCGATTCAACCCCTTTCTGCCCAGTGGAGGGTCGTGCTCCTGTCCTATTATCAGGACCTATGCGGTTGTGCAAGAGAAGCAGTGAAGCTGATTCAAAAGCAATACAGGAACAGTGAACTGGGACTACACCTACTGAGGAAAGGAGGCACATCCCATCATTCAAGTGACAGTAAAAATATAGTAGATGTTCTCACACGCTAGCATCATTCAGTCCAATTCAGGAGCACTGCGCTATTCAGGAAGGATGCTGCTGTGGGAGAAATAGCATCTGAATGCTGAATCACTAGCTCTAAAGCATTATCTGTGCTCAGGAAAAAGGGACACCTCTTACCAGCTCTGGTCAGTCCTGGCTGTCATGCAGCTGTCAGGCCAAGAAAACATGTGGCTAACACTTGTAAGACATTTTTCTACCACAGCCTGGTAGACCAAAGCCCAGAGTAAACCAAGACAGAAGCAACACCCAGCAAAGTCATCTGCACTTGAACAGCACAGCTGGAACATCTGCGGCATTATGCAATCCCCTGCCTGGCCAGACACAGGATTGAGAAAGGGGTTTTCTGCCCTTCCATGTCCTCTACCCAGCTGAAAAAGAGCTGAAAACCCCAAGCCGGTAAAGAGGTAAAATTCTCTTTGTCTTTGCTCTTAATCCCAGCTTAAGACTGCCTTGGGCTCCAAGACTCCTGCCAGCACCTCAGCAATGAGCACGTTCACACCCTGAACACGCCGGTGCCCAACAGGACCTGGTCACCAGAAACAGGACCTGGGCTTTGCCCCTGGCCAGGGCCACCCAGCGCCACAAACCCAACATCAGATCTAAGCAGCCGTGGTCAAACCTTGCACCTGTACTTCACAGTACGAACAACAATCCAGCGGGGTCTGATATGCTCCACGGGATTAGAGTTGGTGAATTAAGAATCTATAAAGATATTGCCCAGACGGGTATCGTCCCTGGAAGCCCCAAATTGCCAAGAGCCCGGACTTTACTGTGAAGCTTTCAGAAACAGGGTGTTGTTCTTCAAAACCCCGCTCCTGGGGCCCTGCGTCTGCATGCAAATTCCACTTTTGTTATTGCAAAAATGGGACTCTCAGCTCTCACAGCTGAAAAGTCTGAGAATGCAGCTCAAGGATTAAACCCCTCCTCCCCAGACCTACAATAAATAAAAAGAGTTAAAGCCAGATCTGCAAACTGTAAGGATTTTAAGCCAATTTTGTGACCGTCTCAGGCAGTTCTGGCATTCTTTGTAATTGGCGAGTGAGACTCACGGGGAGATGTGGGGCAGAATAAAGGGGGCTTGACTACGAGGACTAAGATGGTTCCCTCCAATCCGGAGATTTCTGGAAGCGGAAGGGCTGGCAGTGAGGAGGCACAGGAAACAAAAGGGGATGTCTGAGAGACATTTACAAAGAGATTTCTGAGCCAAAATTTCCTCTCAGTCAGGCCTGCACGTCTCTGTAAACCTACCTGGCCTCTGCACCATGGTTTGAGGACAGTTTGACCTGGAGTCTGAACAATACGATTAAGCACTGGATCAGCAGAAAAATGATTGCAGATACTTATTATGGCTTGGTATCGGAGAGTTATTGTTACCACAGAACGTTTGTTTCCCTGAGTCACATTGTGTAAGTGTCGGTGCCTTTGCTAGATTTAATGGTCCAATTATCACGGGTTGTGTCACCTCCTCCCCGTTCTACATGACGAGACCTGCTCTCCTGCCTTCATTCCCCTCTCCTGCTTTGCTAGCAGGCAAACACACCTTTGCCGCTCCTTCATGGGTAGTCTTCTTTCTAACTTCTCCCATGCTCAGGGCTGGTGGGGGTTGAGGGAAGCCAGACGAGTGGAGGAGGCAGTCTCTGGGCTGGGTATCTCACCCTAAAGATGGCTAGTTGGGAGTGGGTCTTCTTTCCCTGGGTGAAAATCTATGTTTTTACTTAGTGAAAATCTAACCAAATATTCTCATTAGAGTTGAAGTCATGTCAAGCCCTCCTCCCAAACACTGCAGTGAGCCACTGTCCTGGTCTCCAACCGCTCCAGCCCCTGTCACACACTGCCTGCTCAGCTCCCCAGCAGGCTTCCCCTGGCATTAACAGCAGGAGGTCTGGCTGGGATGTCCAAGGAGAAAAGGAATGATAGGGCTCTGCCAGGCAAGAAAGTGCTTCCATCACTGAAGTAGTGGTGAGGAGGTTACACCTGACCACAGATCAACCAGTCTCCTGTTAGCCCCACATTCCCTCTCTAAAGGATATCCTGCAAATATTCCAGAGGCAAAGAAACTTACCTTTGGTACACGGCTACTCATAGGGCAATACCTGAGCTGAAAACCAATACAGACACGGGAATGATCACTGCTGCTCCTCCCCACCTTGGTCACTCTACAGCAGGGCCATGGGGAGAGTTAATATTAAATAAAGAGCACAAGAAGGGGCAGGGACTGGCTGGGGTGATGGGGAAGGGGCTAAGCTCCTCTTCTGCTCTCCTGTGAGCAGCCTGCGGCAGAACATCCAGGATCTATCCTGAACACCGTATCTGAGAACATCAGCTCCTTGCCAGGATATCAAAAGAGCAGTATAACAAACAGCATTAGAGAGTTTCACAACAGGATCAGACGTTTATGTGAATAAGAACAGCATCCGCAGTGACACAAGCTCAAATGAAAATCATAACAGCTATTGATTCTCCTGCTTCAGGGTATAAGCTGCCTGCCAGCTGGGGTCAGGGTGAAATCTCCCCCCATAGGGTAGTATTGCACAATTATGGGCATTATGGGATTTTTATGCTTTCCTTTAAGGCATCCGGCGTTGGCTTCTGGTGGAGACAGGATACTGGGCTGGAAGGACTATCGGTCTGTTCAGCTCAAACAGTTTTTATGTCCTAATACAAAATTAATGGCTCTCTCACTGAGATTCCGTGCGGCAAAGCTGCCTGCTCTGTGCATTGCAATTGGCAGAGCAAAAGTGGGGCTGAAAACTCATTTCTTCCCATGCTCCGAATGCTCCTCAACGCAACACAACCCTCAGACCCTACCCAGGCTCACTGTCTCACCTACGCTAGCTACAGTCACCCCACGCTCTCTGGGGATCAACACGTTGATGCCGGACCCCGATGGGCACACCATGCTGCAGTCCTGAGCTTCTACGCTCAAGAGATCCCTCAGCCTCCTGCCTCCTATGCTGGGGATACCAGATGCACAAATCTCTGCAGCAGCAGCTATAATGCAGGTGGGCTGCAGGCACCTGTGTCCTTTAAACCAAGCCTTCCGACTGTACCACCTCTTCAACGGCCTCTCTCGCTGCCTGTCAGGTTAGGCAGGCTGGGGAAGCAGAAACAGCTGTCTTAAAAACTGTATTTCGGGATGCACATGGAGGTCCCTTCTGCTTGTATGGAACAACACCTCATTCATCATTCAGATAGCCAGGCAGAGCCACTCATCTTCGTTTGACACCACCTTTTCTCTACAAACACCTAGATTAAGACTCACAACCAGCCTGTGAACCGGTCAGGATCTTTTTACCAAGCCAGGGACATGCCTTTCTGGCTTACATGCAGCACGGGGCTGGAGACTGGAGGAACTGCTTGCTCCAATCATGGCTTTTACAGCAGGACTTTTCTGAAAAGTCACTATGCCCCCAGTGACTGGGGCAAGCAGTTCTTGTTGAGCTGATTATTTTGGTGTCTAAGTGGAAGCGAAGTTCTGCAACCGCAGTGCATACGGTTGACTTGTGGCTTGCCCTAAGGGAGTCAACAGCACTGCTGGGAATCCTGACACAGGAGTCCTGACTCAGGCGTTCTGTAAAACCACAGGGCCTGCTGTTTCCATGCCCGTCTTTGTGCTCCTGTATCTCTGCTGGGGCCAGCACAGAGCTGGAAATGGCAGGATTCAAACTGCTTTTGCAGAGGCATAAGGGGATCTTGCTGCTGGCGTGTGCTCGGGCACAGGCTGCCGGTCACGCAGGGGCAGGGAGGGCTATAACCCCTCTTTCACACTGTACCACAGCTGGCCCTGCCTGCTGGACCCACAGCAAGGAGAGGATTTAGCAGCAGCTGTCAACACGCAGTGGAGCTCCAGAAGCTTGTTCCCTTTGGCTTTGTGTCCAGCTGTAAAACTGCAACAACATCCACCTTCCTCATCTTCCTACTTCCCACCAGATCCTCTCGAACATCCCTCCATCCCACTGAAGGCCACCCCGGAGCTCCTCTGCCTCCTCCATGCCGCTGCCATTCCCAGCTGCCTCCCACTCTCCGTACGGCAATGCCCACGGCCCTTTCCCACATCCCCTGCCCACCTTGGCTCACCAGCCAGCCGGGTGAGAGCCAGCCCGTCTGGCAGGTCCAAGGCTCCCCACGCCATGCATGCCCCACCAGTCTGCCCACACAGACTGGCTGGCCAGTCTCGCTGCTCGGGTTGAACAAACAGCTTTGGTGGCTGCATGTGGTCCTGACACCAGGCACTTCTACCCACTGGTCAGATTGGGTTGGAGTCAGTCAGTGTGCACAGGAACGACTGGAGGAGAGCTGGAACCGACAGGCATCCTCACCACATACGCTGGGCTGCCTTAAAGGATGGTATAAACATCCCACAAAGCCCATAATTGTGCAATATTGCCTTATGGGGGAAGCTTCCACCCTGACCCCAGCTGGCAAGCAGCTTATTTCACTGGGAAAAAAGACTAGAAAAGTAGGACCTGACTCTGCAGCAGTGATTTTCCCTTGGTGGTTCTCAGACCCCAATGGCAAACTGACCACACAGAACGACGAGGTAGAGAACCAGAGCCAAAGCCAGAGCCCCTAAGCCCGTCCTGTGACACTAAACACTACTGCAGCCCCTGCTTTGCTCCCCTCTAATCACAGCACTGTGCTAAACTCTTCCTTCACCCCCCCCGGCTCTATCTATCTGGGGGAACAATGTCCTTACTCATATAGCAATGTTGACCAAATCATAAAGAAGATGTAATGACATTGTCTCGGCTGACACGCTGATCGATGCTTTTCATGCAAAATTATGCTTTCTGCAACTAATAAATATTGATCTTTTTTGTTCCTGTGTAGCACCGCAATAAAGAGTGACTTAAATATCTGCCAGCATTGAGCACCCTCCATCGCTTTCCAACCCCCAGCTCCCCTGCAGCCACCAGGCAGCACCCATTTGCATTTGTTACTGCTCTTACGTCTGAGCCCATCCGACACTGATGCCAGAGCACCGTGCCTGATCCCAAGGAGGGCACAGCATCTCTGTGAACATTCACCTCCCTTTGTTATTCTGTCCTTCGAACGGTACTTACGTTACAGTGCTTCATAGGAAAAAGTAGAAATTAAATGGAATTGGAATGAGTGCTGGGGAGGGGGAGCAGGGTCACGTCCTGGGCGCATTTAGGATAATAAACAGGAGAAACCGGGCCAAGCGCAGAACGAATGGAAACATCTACAACTACTTGGCAGGGAAATCGTGTAAGCGCTAATGGGCCTGGTCAGACTGCTTGAAACTCCTTAAATCAAAGCTATGGAGTTTGTTAGCAAGCACCCGGCGACAAGCTTTGCTGGACACGAGGCATCCACTCAGCCCTGCTGAAAGGCCAGGGTCCCTGTGGTGGCGGTCCTGCTCTATTTGCTCCTCTGCTGGAGAGGGGTCAAGCAGTGCTCTGCATTTCACACCCACTTGGCTCCCTCACCTCCCTCAGCACCACACCAAAGCGCAAAGCGGTGATGGCTCAGGCCTGTTCCCATACACCAAAGGGGTCGCAGAGTGATGTGATGCTACGTCTTGAATTGGGTTCCCAAGTTCTTACAGGGCTCTGGGACCCTGTTTTCTCCAGACCTCATTCCATTGCCTCTTTTCCTTCCATCTCCCCCCACAAGGGAAGAAGAACATTTCCGTGTCTCCCAGGAGCCCAGAGAAGGAAGCTGCACCGCAGAACATGAAGTGTGAACTCAGATACGGGACTGCAAATAGATTGATGACGACAGGCAGAGGCCTGGGTTCAGTCACTCCTGTCTGGCAGACATGCAATGATTGAATTTCCTCGCTACACATATTTTGGGAGTAGATTGCTTTCCTTTGCTGAAGGGAATGGACCAGATTCATACCACCATGAGCAACGAGTGAAGTTGCAACAGAGAACCAGAAAGCAGAAAGGGCCAAAGGTCTCCGGTGCTCTGTACAATGTCAGCAATTCCCACAGGTGCTGCACACATATATGCACACATACATACCGACTGTAACGGATAATCCTGCTCACTGCTCCCCTTTCTACCACTGATCTGTCTTTATTTCCCTCTTCTGGGGGAGCTGCTGTAATGAATCCTGTCCCTTTTCTTTCGGAAGGCTGCTCAGTCAGGCGGGGACCTGCCCTGCCTTTGGTGACCTGGGTCAGTGTCTGAATGGTGTTCAGGGTGAGCCAAGACTTGGGATTGTGCCCCACTCCCCATCCTTCCAGCACGAAACTTGCTTTCAGCAGCAGTTCTAATGTGTCCTATTTCCCCCTTCCCCATGCAAACAGCCAAGTGCTGAGAAGGCATTTAAGGTGAAAAACCTACAAATCAAAAGACACTGCCTCTGGACTATGGAGCTTAAAATATGATGGCATCTCCCCCAGACTGTGAATGGGTTCACTGAAGAGCTCCCCCAGCCCTGAGACCCTCCCCTTCCCCACCTGGGAAAATTGGAGAGGCAAAGGGCTGCTGTTCCAGCAGATTTGCAGGAGTGGGAGTTGAAGAATCAATGAAGCTCTGAAAGCCAGTGGGGAAAGTCATTCTGCACCTTCCTGACACCAGGAATAAATGATTCAGTGGGAATGAAAAAAAAACCAAACAACAACCCTCAAATGAGGCTGGAATTACCCACTGGAGAGATATTTCATCTTGAGGAATTGTGTTTGCTGCAGCGTTCATCTCACTGAGCCACAGCAAGGCTTTAATATCCAGCAAAAGGTCAAACCTAAATGGGAATTGCTACAGCTTGCCGGAGCCAACGCCAGCCTGCCTGCACACACACGACGAGCTCCTAGCCCCTCACGCAGGGCAGGCTGGGAGTGAGAACCAAACCTGCTTGGAAACACTCCGTGCACATAACAGCACTCGAGGTACTCACAGGTCTTTGAGTGGCTCTACATTCATCAGCCCTTCCCACCCCTGCAAAGTATTATCACGCCCAGTTAATTAACAATCATCTTCCGTATTAATTAGATAGCACTTGCCATCTTGCAAGCCCACTCCCAACTCTACCTTCATAATCCTTCGTCACGCCAAAGTCACAGGGCCTGGAGATGAAACCTGCGGGGCTCGGTGCACAGGTGCTGCTCCGGTCACAAGACGCGCTCCCTCGCTGACATCCCTGCGGCACAGAGATTGGCAGAGTTAGCTCCCAGAGGCAAGGCAGAACTGCGTTGCTGGCACCGAGGCGCTCTCCGTGCCTGCGCTCTGCCACCCGACAGCAGCATTGCCCAACTGGGGGCACCGCTTTCACCCAAAGGCAGCCTTTTTCAGCGCTGCTCTTCAGCCTCGCTTGCTCTTAGTCTGCGAACCTCTGCCCGCCCTCTCTGTGGTTCGAGAGATGGGGACCTTCTGCCACTGGAGCACTGCCTGCCTTGGGTACCCCAGGCAGCAGGACCTCCGTTGTGGTGGAAGGCGCCTGGATCCCCAGAGGCTTTGCCATCCTCTTTCACCTGCCTCCTCTCTATATCCCTATGTAAAAAAGGATAATAAACACTAGGAGTGTGGTTGTACATCCTTCTCCTTCACACCAGTTTGTACGGGGTGCTCTGGCGGGGCCACTCTCACCGCAGGAGCAATCAGTAGTGGGTTTGTGATACTGCTGAGCTGAGGCAGCGTCCCAGAGCTACCAACTGGCCGCCGCAAACTCAGTAGCCCTCCCTTCCGAAAAAGACGACCTCAAGATCAGCTGAGCCCATGCAGCGCCCAGGGAGGTAGAGGACATGCCCAGGAGCCTGAGGACCTTTGTGCAACGCTTTATCACAAGGCCTGAGCTGTGCTGCTAAGGGCACTCTGTGGCTTCAGCGGCCAAATCCAGCAGAGCGGGTCTTTCCACTGCCAGAGGGAATGGAAATAACACAAGACTCAGCAGGAGTCAGTCCCTACACCGAAGCCAAGGCCTGAAACAGGGAGTGGGGCTGAGCTGGACCACAGAAGAGCACCTCCTGCGCTGATGAGCTCCCAGACACAGTTCAGCCCAGGTCAAAACACAGGAGCACAGCCTGACAACATCCTGCGCTCGCTTCCTTTGGAAGAGGGACTGGGTACAAAAGGGACTGTCTGCTTGGGTGTCTCGAGCAGGGTGAATTTGGGGTGAACATTGGGAGCTTCCAGATGTTTCCACTCAAGGGATCTAACTGAGGAAGGCACCTGTTTATCGTAAAGGTGGGATTTCAAGGCACTGAGGGCTGCAGGGGGCAGCTGTCAGCTCCTCCTCATTTGGAAACATCAATGCTTTAAATATCTTTTCTGAGCAGAACTGCAGAGACTTTCTGCCAGTGCCCTACTCCTGACCTGCCGCCCCGACAGCCAGCTCTGCCCCTCGCTCCTGACCTGTCGTCCCTTCCCCTGCTCACCTCCTGCACTGCTAATGCTGCCGGCTCTGACAAACCCCAGCCCGCTCAGACTTCTTACTTAAGGAAGATGTTTTTATGAGGGTCTCATCTCACGTTTGGGTCTGCTTGGGAGTATTTGAATCTCCAGTGTGTACGAGTCCAGGGTGGTCCTCTGGGGCTGCGGGAGCACTCTCTCTCCTCATGCCCACCTGCCTCACGGCCCCCGTGGCCATTTTGTTCTTTCCACTTCTGCTTTGGTATTGCTGCCGTCTCCCTCCATCCACACATCTCCTCAGCCTCTCCTCAGTAATTTGTACTCTTCTTCCTTCCCTTTGACTCAGCTCTGCCCTCTGGGAGTTCATCATCCCTATCCCAGGCCATAGCACAGTTCTCCAAGAATTAATTAGGCAGACAGGAGGTGGGGGGGCAGGCAGAGGTACCCGGAGACCTTCTCGTCTCCTCTTCACCATCCTTTTGCCCGACAAAGGCAAGAGTCCAAGAGAAGAAAGGAGTGAACTGAACCCTCCCTATAACATCCACTGTCCTCCCAAGAGGGAACGAAGCAGGTCAGCGAGCTGAGCAGAGGGGGATTTTACCTAAAGCAGGGCTGAAAATCTGCTTGAGCTTTGGGGTTTGTAGCAAAACTGGTCCCAAGCTACAGACCCTGCAATGAAACAGAAAGATTTGAGAACTAGCAGTTCTCCTGACAGCCCTGTGCCTTCCACCTTCCATCTCAGCTCATCCATCGTGACCTGAAGCCCTCCTGCTTTCCTGTTCAGGACCATAATAAACTCAGCCAACACACTTCCATCCTGCCCAGCAATCCCAGCTGCCCTTTCTGATGAACAGGCTGCCACCCGTGATGGGCAACATGCTGGTTTCTATGCTGATGTGGATCAACACCCACCGAGGAATCACCTGAAACTACCACTTTCATTTTCACTTGTGACTTAAGCCAGATTTCACTATGTACAGAAGGATTAAATTTTGCTAAGGTTAAGACGAGATAATTTTTTGTTCAAATATTTACAGCTAAAGCTCACCAGAAAGTCAACAGGATTCTCCTGCACAACGCTCAACTATCCACATCCCCCAAAGGAAAACAGGGTTTTTACATGGTATTTAAAAAATCCAGAGACGTCCAGAATTCATCCCTCCCGACTGTTCCCAGGCCAGGCTGGGTCCATGCCATACATCCATGCCTCTAAAGAGAGCAGGAAGAACTTGCTGGCCTTTTCTTCCTAATAATGGTGAACATGTGGACATGGCCAGAGTGGGTCACCAGCCCCTCACACGGTCGTGCTAACAGAGGAGGTGGAGACCATCTGTGAATTGCAACCAGCAGCCGCATCCTTGGGAAGCCAATGCTGTGGAAAAGGGGGTCAGATTGCTCCTCCCCGTATTCGGCATTGTTGAGCTGTTTGTGTCCTGGATGCAACACTTCCCTGGCAACGAACCCGAGTTGTCATTCGGAGATCTTGTCCTTTCTATTCAGGATGTTTAAATTCAAGACTCAGACTTGTGGTTGGCAGGGAACGGGGGCAAACAAACAGCAGAATGATCCGCTGTCAGTTCCTGACAGCCCAGCATAGGGCAGCCAGGCCGGTCTCCAACAGTTATCCCTCCTGTCAGTGGGAGGTGTTTCAGTACAAGAGGTAGCGGCTCAAGGGCCCGTCACAGATTTAGGTTGCTCAGGCTTAAGCACAACAACAGAAAATAAAAAAAACCAACACGCAATAAGTGTACTGTAACATTCAGGCTTTCTTCCCTCCTCTATAGGCTCTGTTGACCAACCCCAGGTGTTTGCTGAAAGTTGCACTCTACTACGCTCTCCTGTTTGGGTACCTGCCTCTCACAGCAGAAGCAATGTCTCACCAGCAGAAGGAAGGCTGAACTCACCCACAGCTGCAGTAGACACTTGGGGGCTTGAGGAACGTCCCCCACTCACCCAGCAGCTCTTGACTGCTTCTAAACATTTCTGTTTGCTGCTCCCCCCACCCCTAGACCCTCTTTTTGGCTTGTCAACCTCTATTTCAAGCTCCCCTCATCCACTCCCGTGACTGTTCATGTCTTTAGTGTGTGCGTCTGAGGTTTAATGGTTATCTGGGAGTTAAGTACAGCTCAAGTTTGACAAAGCTTCTGTGGCACGTGCAGCAGCTCAGGTAGGAATCGCCCTCTCCCTTCTCTGCTCCTTTACAAAGGTCAAGGGTGGCAGAGGGAAGCTGATCTCCTGCTGATGAGCGCAGGTTGAATCCCTGTGTGAGGAGCTCTGAAGGGAGAACAGACACCTTCAGATGTTACTCCCACGGGATGAAGGCCGAGTTGATTTAACAGCCTCCTTTTCCTGGGCGGACAATCAGCTTCCCCAGGGAGTCAACGACTTTCTGAGACTTCTCAAATAGGCAGAGCTCTTCTGAAATGAAGCTTCTATCTTTGAAGATTTCTCATCTATCTTCCAGTGCCCTGGGCGCTGCGTAAGCAAGCTCTCTGTTTAAATACACTCTGTTCTCTCACACAACCGTGTCCTGCACAGGGCTCAGCAGCAGCTGCATCCCATGCCAGCTTCCCTCTCTGCTGGGTGCAGAGCATTGCCATGCAACCGCAGCGTGTGCGTGTGACCCTGGTGCGATCCCCCAAATCCACCAGGCTCACAGGGAATGCAGGAGCGTACACAACTCCTTCCTCTCGGTCGTCATCATCCTCCCCTCCAACAATGCAAGCTGCAGACCTACAGCCAGCAGGTCAGCGTTCCCCCTGTGCTGCTGAATAAGGAAACACTGAGGCAGGAATGCAGACAGTATCCTAAACAAATCTGCTGTTTACAAAGTCCCCTGTAAACTGTTTACATTGCTGGGGAGAAACCATGGAGGGGCGGCAGCTGGAGCATGTTCTTCCCAGTGCTTCTGTGGGAGTGGAGCTGATGCATGTCTGGAAATGGTGCAAACGTATGAGGGAAAAGAAGAGGCAGCAAAATCCCAGCACCACCCACTCCCCCAGCCTGCCAGGACCTCTAGCTACCTCAGCACTGCCTCCCTGAGCACACTCCAAGGGAGGTGGCACGTCCCTAGGACGCAAAGCAGCGTAGCCATGTCAGCTGCACCAGGGATAGCCAACCTCAGGCTCCAGAGCAGTGCCTGGCGTGGCGAAGCTGGCCAGGGCTGCTGGGTGAGCTGACTCCCCGCTGCTAGAGGTGGCAGACCTGAAGGAGCCAGTCCTGAACCTGCCCTGGAGCCCCTTGGCTCTCCGATGCATGTGAAGTGTCCTGTGACTCTCATCTCGTGAAGAGACGGTGTGTGGCTCACAGAGGCTGGCCTCATGCTGTATTATACACACGTACTAAGAGTGGTTAAAAATGGGGCCTCAGAAATACCAGCGAGAACATTTTGAAGTCCTGGCATAAAATAAAAGCCTCAGTGTGCCTCTAATCTGCCCTGCTTCCTGTCCGTGGAAACCTCTTTGAAGTGCCTGTGCATACGGCAATGCGTCAGTACAGCGTAGCGAGTTCGGCTGAAACACCCATGACTCCAGCTACCGCATCCCCCCAGGACAACCGCGGGCTGCTGATACAGTGTGACTGCCCAAGCCAGTCTGGGGGCTGAATGCAGGGCATGAAAGGCTTTGGTGGAAGAAACAGAAGGGTTAAAAGTAAAACACACCCCTTATCAGTCCCCTTCACACTCGCAGACCCGCTCACACTAGAAAGGGTTCGTTACGTTACTTGAATGGCTGAGCGGACGTGAGAAAATATGGCCTTCACTCAAGGAAGGTGATAAGTGCTCTGAGCCCAGAAATAGCATCAGAGAGGGGTACATGGGGATGGGCAGCCAGCTGGAACAGCAAGGACAGTGAAAACACACTCCCTACACATGATATGGCAACCCTGACCCAGTAGTGGGAAAGGAATACAGGTACAACGATTAAAAAAAAAAAAAGGAAGTGGGCAAACTCACCCATTTGGTGTTGAAGGGAAGGCAGAGAGAGGCAAGGAAACCACGCTGCTCCCATCAGCAGCGGGGAAGTGATGTTCATCCACATTTACGCTCAACCATATCACCAAAACAAGTCCACTCTCAGAGCCAGTCCTGCCTTCGCCCTCCAGTCGGTCTGCCAGGGCCCAGTTGTGTCCCTTTCCTGACCAGGAAGAGGACGGAGGGGTCTCCCAACAGAGCCGAACACCTCAGCCGGCAGGAATGTCAGAGGAATCTGGAGGACATCTCAAAGACTGAACTAAAAGAAAAAAACAACAGGGGGGAAAAAAAAAAAGAACATTCTTAGGCCAACCCATAACAAAAGATTGCCACGTTCCTTTGCTGAAGCAAAAAAACCCAAATCTAAAAACATTTTTCAGAGCCAACTGCACAGACTGGCCAACCCAAAAAAATTTGTTTGGTTTGGTTTGGTTTCAGAAGATTTTGTGCAGCTAAAAAAATATCGGCCAGCTAAATTTCTGAACAAAATGGCTCTTCAAAATGAAAACTGGAGCCATTTTGTTTTAAAAAAAGTCAGAAAGGACGGCTGAATTTGATCAGTTTTGCAAATAGTTTTTCTTGACCCCATACATGGCTCAGTTCCAGTGACAAAGCACGTTCAGATTCAAGTGCTTTCATGCCTTCACAGGAGCATCGACCCATAGGGATCACAGAATCGTTTAGGTTGGACAAGACCTTTAAGATCATCAAGTCCAACTGTTAACCTAACCCTGCTAAGTCCACCACTAAACCATGTCCCGAAGCGCCTCATCGACACATCTTTTAAATACCTCCAGGGATGGTGGCTCAACCACTCCCTGGGCAGCCTGTTCCAGTGTCTGAGAACCCTTTCGGTGAAGAAGTTTTCCCTAATATCCAATCTATCTAAACCTCCCATGGTGCAACTTGCAGCCATTTCCTCTTGTCCTATCACTTGTCACTGGGGAGAAGAGACCCGCACCCACCTCGATAACCCAGTGCTCTCTAAGCCTTGAGAAACCCACTGAGGAGGTGGTGGACATAGTTTGAAATTCATGCTAGCATCTTTCGGCTTCCGTCTGGGGACTCGGTGTGCACTAGTGCCCAGCTGTGTCTCTCCTAGCAGTGCCTTTTTACTTCTGTACCCATTATTTCACTGCGAGATGGGCAGTGAAGCCATTGGGGCTTCTGGTTTTGAGTGTTCAGGCTATGATTTATCACGAGCCTTTAGAAAGTGGAAAGTGAAGCAATTCTCCTTTCCAAAAAGCATTTATGCTCCCCCCTTGCACCCATATGGGCTTTTTATGTTAGGGCTGCTCATAAAACCTGCTTGGACCAGCCCAACACTTAACCTTGGTTTCTGAGATGATGCTGAACATAGTTCGTCTTTGTCCGTGCTGGGAGCGAGGCCGTGTTAGCACCAGTTCTGCAGCTCTTACTGCTGACAACCATTGTCCAAAATGAGTCTTTTCTTCGGTATGCAGCGGGGCTCTGGTGGATGTAAAACAACAGCCCTGACCACTCATGTCTGTTTGCGAAGGCTTTCTAAAAGGAACTCCAGATGCTAGCCCAAATGTCTCATGCATTTTCCACTTCAGTTTTAATTGTTAGTACTGCGGATCACTTCTTTTCATACAATTAGCTGCCAGTTCTGCCCTAGAATCAGCTGCCTTTCAGAGCACAGGCGAGGGGAAGAGGTTCCTTTATGCAACATCTCTGGTACAATCATCTTGCCCAAAAGATCCCACAAGCAAAGGCAGAGAGACAGTACAACAAATTCATCTACCACAAATTCACTTACGCCTGATGTGACAAGCCGATCAGAAAGCATGTGTGTCCTGTTAATGGCAAAGGTCTCTCTTAAATCGGTTAAGCACCTCTTCCCTTCCTGTTCCCAGGGTTTTTATTACTATGAACCATTAAAACCCTGCCAAGATGGCCATGAATTAAAAGACAAATTTTCTCAGCTTGAAACTCCTGTCCCAGATGTTTGGCGATGCCCCAAAATCATCCACTGTAACGCTTTCACAGACATCTACCCAGGCCAGCCCTATACTCTCAGCCTCCTCCCGCACCTTTGGGCTCCATTCCCATCCCTCCCTGTGGAGTGAGAGGGGACCAACACAAAAATGCCTTGAAAAGACGAGCAGGAGATTCCGGACTGGGATGGCTGGGATATGGTCTGTCCCCCTGAGAGCTATGGGGATGCTGCCCTGCGGGAAAGGGCTTCTAAGCACAGCCGAGAGGTGGCGGTGGCGTAGATCGCTGCCTGTTTATTTGGGTGGGGGTCAGTGCCCTCTGCGGCATGCCCAAGGTCAGGGAGGAGTGGGACCCTGCCCTCCACCCCCTGCACCTCCTCACCGAGCGATCTGTCTAGACAATCCTCGCCGCTGGGCAGCCGGGGATGCCGAGGGCCCTTCCACGCATGGAAGTATTCAGGAATTCCTCTTGCAATTAATTCTCCGTCATACCCAAAATAGCATTCCTGTGCAGAGGAGCTTAGAAAGCAAAGTGCCGCAGATCAGCAATTAAGAGGCAACAACAGACTACAAAGGGAGGCATTGCAGGTCACACCTGCGCTGCATCAGAGCTGCTCTGGGAGAAAGCCCTTACTAAGCTCCAGAGGGAACGGCAGCTCCTAAGTCAAACCCAAGTAATAAGATGATCTTGTAGGGGGAAAGATTAATCATTATTGGCAGCCAAGAATGTGCAAGTCTAACAAAAGCCAAAGGTTTTTTTATTATAGTCCAACTGCAGCTGGGAAGACAACGTCAGCCAAGAATCATTAAACCTATTGCAAGAATAAATTTTCTTTGAACCAAACCATAGAATAGGAATAAAATCCTCTTAAGCCAGCGACAGCTCCTAATGGAACAGACATTATTATTTTTTTGCAAACCAAAAAAAAAATTAATAAAATTGCTTTAGATTATTAAGTGAATGATTAGGCTCCAAAATGAAAAATATTTACTCAAGCAAAACCTGCTTAATTTAATACCTGCCTCAATTAATTTTTAAGTTTGGGATTATAATTGGACAGAATAATGACATTTTCTGCTTGAACAAATAAGGATTTGTGAACCCTATTTGCCCAGAATTCAGGCAGGAGAAGAAGTATCTAGGCAAACCTTACCTTGCTAACCCCCAGGTAACATCAGTGCTGCTGCACGTGCCAGTAATGAGTTTGGCAGCTTATGCAAGCCTGGAAGATAGAAGGTGAAGCCAAGGTCCCTTCTCACAGCTGGTCATTAAATTTCCTGAAACGTCTGACCAGGAGGTCACTACTGATATAAAATACAAAAAATATTTCAGAAAAATGGAAGTCATTTCCTTCGTGAATGGGGAGGCAGAACACCAAGTTAAGCAAGATGAACTTGCGCTTCCTTTCTTCAGCATGCAGGGGATATCCGCAGGCAGAGTGGGCTTTGATCCACCTGCCAGACCTGGGATGGGTGAAGAGAGTTCAACAGCTCCCTGCAAAGGTCTGTGAGTTTGCTCCTGAATAAAGACCTCAGCTGGACGCTCCGGTTCCAAAGTCGAAGCACGGGTAATCGCTCCTTTTACACACCAACAATGACCGGCTGCAGCTCTTGGACTGAGAGCTGCTGACAGCAATCTTACTGAGTTACCGCTTTTAGGGCAAGCTTGGTGTACTCCTCCCTCAGTGCTTTTCCCTCTCTGCCAGAGAGCAGGATATGCGGGAAGGAGGAGGACCACTGAGCTCCAACGTTCACACTGGCTCTGTACACCCAGGTGGGAAAATAAACCTGAACGATCACTTCTCTGGGGCAGGCAGTGCAAGGAGAGAGCTGCATCCTGTGGTGAGGAAGCTTTTTGCACAGCCAGACACCTTCTCCACTAAGCCCTCCGCTCCTGAGAAGTGCATCACCTTCTACTTTTAATCTACAAGCCATTACTTCTGTTAGACCCAATTCCCAAGAGCTCACGGTGGTTCTGCCTGCTAGGAGCTTGGTAGGGTATGCAGTGGTCACACAGTACTCATAAAGCAAATCTTGTATTTTCTGAGAGAAAGAGCTTCAAAGTAAAAGCATGTAAACATACCTGTCCTTCACAAAGCTTACCATCCTCTGCAGATCAGGGTACACTGAACCTCTTGGAACAATACTCTGGACAATCTGCCTTCCTCATCCCTCAGTCCCTGGCTGCTCTCCCTTCCCTCTCTCCAGAGCATATGCTTAGGTGCTCAGACCTTTCAGGCCTTTAAAAAGTTAGTTACCTGATGCAGATGCGGCCCCTGTACAGTGAAGTTGAGCCCACTGAAAAAGGTCTGTCGCTGTAGAAGTCATCCACCGCCCGAGGGCTGGAAATCACTGCCATTGCTCTGTCTTCCTCCTTGCTTATCTTTTTTCTAAAAAACCCTCCTCAAGGCTGAACTAACGTATCTATGAAACATACTGAAAAGCTCAGCTAACCACTGTCCACAACCAGTCGCTAACCACATCACTTGCACGACGCATGGTTTTCCTATAGATGAGGATTCCTGGAGCAGTTCCGCACCCCACTGGCATTGCTCAGGAGCAGGGGGCATCCCACCATTAGGGTCTGCCCTGGGAAGAAGAACATGGCCGTTGACTTGCAGCTGGCAGCCAGCTCTGATATCTTGCTCCTGTTTCCCCTGGTGTCAGAAGCACACACTGCATTATAAGCGGGAAGAAGAGAAACATTTGATTAAAAAGCTTCCTGCCTGAAAGCAATTCTGATCCTGGCTTGACCGGCTCAAACTCAGTCCCAAGAGTGTACATTTCAGTGTATGTATAAAGTCTTTTGGGGAGGAAGATGAGAAAGTATAAGGGTTTTATTTGACATAGACCTTGCTGGCATGTCGCTTGTGTTTTCAAGACAGGAACCTTGTTAACAAGTGCTGGTGAGTGCAGCAGGCTCTTGCAGACTCTCCACCCGAGTTACTGGCGCAGGTCTGGTTGTATGTTGTGCAGGAGGGTCAGTGGGGACAAAAATGAGAGAGAGAGAAGTGGATTCAATATTGCAATCTTCCTTATTTTAAAGTGAAAACGTGAAAGGTCAGACGACAGCGATGGAGAAGGTGAGGAGTATTTGAGACCCAAATAGCACTTAAAACCAGGTAAGAAACAGGAAGCCTGTGGCAACAGCAGAATCACAGAGTCCATCAGAAAGAGCCATTAATCACAAGTTGGGAGCAAGTGAAGTCCGGAGCTTGTCAGGAAACAACATGTCACTGGGATTATGGGCAAACCTTACAAAGTAGCTGTAGTTTTGAAGGCCTGAGGAGTCCAATTGTGATCAAAGAGCCACGCAGGCGCAAAAGGGAACAGCATGGAAACCAGAATCCTTCTCCTAAAGGCAAACAGAGGTAGGTGAATTACAGCACAACAGATCCTTCCCAAAGCACCCCCTGGGTCCCAAAAGCAATTGATGGAGGACTGCGCATGTGATGCTGACTGACAAGCCTGCAAGATTGTCTGTGGGAAAGGAACAAGAGGGGTAATTTTATAGTCATGTACCACGGGAGGGTGTAAGTAAAATCACAGCATGAGAAAATGACAGTGTATCTGTCTTGGGTCATTTACATGCCCAGATAATCTGTGGGAGGAGAGCCAAAGTTGCTACATTCGACAGAGGCAACACAACGGCAACGTGCCTGGGAAACAGAAGCTTACACAGATCATCCACAAGCCCTAAAACCAGTCTCGTGTTCACTGCTCCCAGAAACCAAAATGACCAGACTTAATAATTTAGGCTTCCAAATGATTACGCTTTCCTCCCTCGTTATCGGCTGTATAATAGTGTCATCTTGCTGAGCAGGCTGCAAGAACGCTGCGGAGGGACAGCTCAGAAGCGTACGTACGTCCCAAAGACATGCTTAGAGGCCACAAAGACACCATACTCAAGTGAAGGAGCACTAACAGGCACGGAGGCAGATGCTGGGTAGCAGTTGCAAGCATCAAGTATGCTGCTGTCGGAAGGCAGTAGTTTTTAGGAGGGACCTGGAAGAAGGAGAAAATGCTTTGTTAGTGTTTACAGGTTGCTCCTCGGCTGCAGAGGGAGTAACCCGGGAGAAACATGCAGTTGCATGTTGGAACTGGCATGGCTGGCAGACAGACAGGACTCAGTATCTCTGCAGTGGAAAATTTTTATGAGATGGTTGGATGGAGCAGGGCCAGAATACGCTGTCTACGGAAGACACGCGCACTTTACAGTTCATGTGAGGAAGATGATTACAGGATCGGTGAGACACGCTCTGCAGGACCCTTTAACGTTGCACTGTCAGAGGTTCCTAGTGAAAATCCCGATGATACGGTCACGTGTCACTCTGCACAGAACTGATAAGCGTGGCAGAAATCTGGTGTCTCAGAAAACCTGGGCATCCCAAAGGGATTTCAGCTGGGTAGACAGGGAGGAGGAGTTGGATCTCAGAGATATGCTTCAGGAAGAACCGGCTAGTTTTCAGCAGGGCCCAGATATGGGTATTTAGACAGAGGACAAGTCAAAGAGGACCAAGGGGTTGAGCGGATGGTAGGAAAGAGACATCAAGAAAGGCAGCAGGGAAGAGCAAGCACAAGAAGATCTATAACTCCACTTTGATTTAGTTGAGCTGAAGCCAGTAGGTGGGTGTCCACGATGTGCTGTCAGAAAGACAGACTGCAAATTAATTTGGACAGCGCAGGACAGGCTAGGAGGAAAGCGATCACTCTGTGAGTCATCAGCAGATTATACATGCAAAATTTGTAAATAAGGTCACCCAGAGCGGGAATGCAGAGGAGGAAAAGAGGAGGGCTGGGCGAACGGCCAAGGACAGAGCAGGTGAAGTAACCAGCAGTACTTGAAGACTGTCAAGCAGGACAGGCACAGCCTTAGATACATCACTGCGGGGGCAACCCTGTCCTACTCTGTGAGCAGAGGGGAGGAAACATACCTCCACCAGCTGATCTCCTCCTTGGGGGCAAATGTGTCATACCAGCTCCCGATAAGAAACTTAGAAAGGGCTTGGGAAGCTGCTGGGTCCCAGTTCTCTGAGAGTGAATTTCTGCCTCAGTTTCCCTGGAGCCACCTGTGAGTGCGGGCCCAGATCGGGCTCCTGCAGCTGCAGAGACCTCATGTGGAGGGTAGGGCATCCCCGTGGAGAAGAGAATCCTTCCAGCGGTTAGGAGCCGTATTCTCATTTGCGTTTTTGGCAGCTATATTGCAAGAAGGGCCAGTGAAGTGCCCCCAGAGACAGCTGCAAGGTCACCACCAAACCCAAAGAGAGGACAAAACACCTGGTTGTGAGCCATAGATTGGAAAAGACAACCACACAGCCGTAGTTGGCAGGGAGTTGTGCCGGGAAACTGAGCCTACGCAGCATTACTCAGCTGCTACCCAGGCGCTGGAAGAGACAGAGCTCATGTTTGTGATGTGCAGGGGCAGGAGCAGTGGGATCCTGAAAGTCACAATTGACCCTAGATTACACAGCCAGCTGGCCAGACGCTGCGTTTTGAAATCGCCCATTTACCTGAGAGCGCTGGCTGGAAAGCATAAGGCAGCATGCAGAGAACGTCCAGGTTAACTTGTCACTGGCAATGGCCTCTCATTTGTCAGGAAGGGATGCATGCAATTTACAGGGGTATGTGGGTTTTTGCAGGTGTTAGGCAGTTACCCTGAGAACTCAAGACAACAAAGAGATTCTGAAAAAAAAAAAAAGGATCCATTTCTAGCCGCAAAGAGGCTCTCTGCAAGTCCAGCAAGCCCCAGGCAGAGTGAGGGGAAGGCGGGGCTGGGAACGGACCAGTGGGACAACGGTTGCAAGAACAGAAGGGCTGTATTAAGGGGGCCTAGTCTGGCACTTAAACCAGGTTTAAGCAACTTTGCTGCTGCCTGATCTGAGGATAATAACAAGTCAGATGTCTTACAATCTGGAAATGCCTGGCCAAGTCAACGGAGAAGAGCAAGTGAGACACTTAACCCTTAAATAAGTGGTCAAGACATGATGCTGTTTCTGTCTGCGTGTGCATGACAAAGGCAAACCGCTTTCAGGTTTGAGATACACAAACCCTGATGGAAGCAAGGTATTATATGGCCTTGATTCATAAATGAACCACGCCAAAAAGTGATTGTCTCCCTCCCAGCCTTGCAAGCCAGTAAACGTAAACTTCTCAGAAACATCCCTTGCTGACTGACAGGTACTCTGTGGTGGCGTGATGGGGTGAGCAGCGTTAACATCTCTTGCTGGCACAAACCCCATAAGCAAAATTAAGTGAGCTGGTTCCAAGGGGTGAGTAGCAGAGGTTGTGTGAAAGCCAGGCTCCATGAAGAGCAGAGTTAAGTCAGGACAAGGTAGCCTGGTCTCTCCCAACTGACTGCTTACCTGCCCCAGCAATTCAGAGATTTTTTTACACAGCTTCATTTACAAACAGAATTGATTTTGCAAAGCACAGCTTTGTGCAGATTTCCACTGCAAGACTTCATCAGATCACTGCGGACTCCGAGACTGCTATCTCTGCACAGTAATAGCCATTATCCCCAAGCTTTTTGTGTGTTGATGTTACCCTTCCATTTTCCCTTCAGATACGACATGCAATTCTTAGAAAATATGTTATAAACTCTTCCGCTCTGGAGTTCTGTCACCTTTGATTGCACTCATTTGAGGCCAAGGATGTAGTTTCAAAGTAAATCAATAAACACTTAAAAGGGTCCTAGAGACACAAGCTGGGTGCAGTACCGCAGCCCTCCTCTCTCCCCGGTTTCCTCTGCTTTGCTCCTGCAGCCCAAATCATTGTTTTAGAGAGGAGGAGTGCAACCCAACCAAATAAATGGGCAAAATCCAAACAGCAAAACACTTTCCGAAGCCCCCAGTGCTGCTTTACAGTATGGGAGTACGGGCCAGGGCCTGCCTTGTAGTTGGAAGGGCACCTCCAGTGTTCAGAAGTCCCTGTAGTCACCAAATCAGTGTGACTGCTCGCCACAGTGCTGACCTGAGCCGGTACGAGGGTCTCTCACAGCACATCAACAGGGATACACCTCATTGCCAGTCTGCTGTACCCATGGGTGGGCTGCAACCAGGGTCTCCTGGACCCTGGAGAGACCCCAGGGAGAGACCTGGGAGACCCCAGGGCCAAATGGCCCTGGAAATGCCTGAGGAAACATCCCAACCCTAGTGAGGGATTGGAATGGCAAATCTGGAAAGCCTTGATTCCAAAAGGGGCTATACGCCTCCTAGTCTTACTGAAGACACTTAGGGCCCCTCAGGCTTGCTATCACACAGAGGGTAATACATCCAAGCAGAGCATACCTAGGGTAGCTGCACTTGGGAACCCCAGGGGAGTACATGTTCGCCCCTACCCCTTATTTACGCTGCCTGCGGCTCCTCGTACTCCCCACCGCTCCAACAGCCATACAGGCAGAGGATCTGGTCCTTGGTAGCCTTCCAAGACGCTAACAAGGTTGGACCTCCTGAAGCAGCTCCTCCAAGCTGAATCATAATAGACCCCATCAGCGCAGTATGGACTGCTGGCTAAACACTTCATTAAGGAACGGCTGGGAGGTAGGTTGTTCATCACGTGGAGCTGTCCTGCTCTCCAGGATCAATGTGGCACACGGGGCGAAGGTAAACTACTGGAAAAACCCCTGACAGAAAGCCTACCTGAATGCACTTGCAGAGGATCTACAGAGCTAATTAACTCCACTGGTTGACTTATTTGGATTTTGGGGTTTTAATTCCAAAAACTTCCAAAGGCTGTGTAGACATCCTGGTGATCCTGAGGCAGCAATGCTGACAACTCAGCCAGAAAGGGGGGCTGCTGCCTGCACACTACGAGAATACCCCCTTCACTCTGCCACCTAACAACTGCCGGGTTTTTTAACCCGGCTCCGTTTTCAACTGACATCTCCATTACCTGTTTCAGTGTGCCGATGGTTATATTGGTGTCTCTGTCTGGAGTTCCTTGGGCTGACTCAGGACATCTGCTTGCTGTTCCCAGCTCTGCTGCTTTCTCTCACTGTAAAATAAAGCAAACTGTTCAGGGTGGAAGTGATCTCTTATTTTGGTTGTCTTCATGTTTTGGTCTCTGTTCAGTGCCTGTTTGCTTGCTTCCAAATCCAGCGTTCTCTGTGCAGAGCCTGATTAGGGGAATTTCCACCTGCAAAATATACACCCTACATGCTCTTCACAAGCAGTTACATGGCACAGCTCTGCCTAAGATGGCTTTGAAAGAGCCTCCCGCACAACATACTGGCATGGTGAAGCTCCTCCTAGAGAGATGCGGGACAAGCAGCCCCCACATCTCCTGTACAAGGGGCTTACTCAACCCCAGAGTACTGCAGGATCTTGCTTTAAGCAACACTTTCTTGTGATTCAGGGAGAGATCCTACAGACGCTGCTTCTCTTTTTAGTGTGGTCTGTCCTCACTCCTCAGCATCTCCGTGCTGGGTTCCTGAACCCTGTACATGTGTTCGCAGAGCTGTTTTTCACTGCATGTGAGACTGGATGCCGTGTTTGGTATCACAGAAGAGCTCTGAGATACCACAGCCTGGAAAGAAGGCTTCTCTGGGCTGAACTGAGTGACACAACTGCCAGAGGCCATACCCATGACATTCCTGCACGTTCAGATCCTCCCCTGCTTAGCACCAGGCAACTCAGCTGCACACAACATTTTGGTGCCTCAGCCTCTTCCCTGTGCTTCCAGCGCAGGCTTCCCTGCCCCTCACTCAGGCAAACCCCAAATTGAAACAGGCCAAATTCTTCCCAGTT